>NC_081419.1:76838403-78038403 GCF_949786415.1 Peromyscus eremicus
AGTGTTTATATATTTTATTATATATAGTATTTTATATATTATTATACACTAGAATTTAAAGTAAGTTGAAAATACATGTTTAAAGAACTTACATTATTTTTATAATTTTTAATGGTTTAATAACCCATTTAAGTCTCAAGAACAAGCATGAATAAACCATAATATAGTATGATATGTTTAAGATATATTAACGAGGTAGAGGTGGCTTTTTAAAAGCCAGCGATTAATTCTAGGTTGGAAGCTGACACAGAATTATGGCTTCTAGAAAAGAAGGCTCACTATCCACATCTTGAAGGATGAACAGGAAGCTCTCCAGAGAGACTGTGCAAACAACCACAGCCTGAGTTACAGAGACAGAGAGCAAACACACGCCCTAAGGCTGTATTTAGCTGTGTGAAGGGCACAGACTGGTAGGCAGCATCTCTTCCCAGTCAAGCTGGTCAGCGTCACTTTTGAAAACCTAGGAAGAAACAAAAGACCTCTAGGCAGAACTCTACCTTCATTTTAGGTACCCATCCACCCACACAACAGCAAGTCTGGGTGCTGGAGACCTATCTGCAAATGTTCAGAGAGGAGGCCAAGTTACTGAGACACTTCCTCAAAAGTGTCTTTCCCCCTTCCCCCACCCTGTACACAGGTGACACTTTCCCAGTAATCCAATGAAGGAAGGACCCAAGACGTATGTGACCACTGCCAGTGAAACTCTGGAGTTAACAGGGGAGGTTGAGTAAATACATGTAGAAGGAGAACATTCAAAATAATAATAAGTACAACAGAGTTATGTGCCATGTAAAGATATGTCAGTCCACAGTGGACCACATACACCACAGTGGCTCCATAAAATTATATTGTCTGGTGATGTCAGAGCCATCCTGGTATGTGCAAGCACAGTTTATAAATGCTATTCACAGAATAAGAAAAATTACCTAACAACATGCTCTTCAGAATATATCCCTGTGGTTAAATATTTCCTTCAAAAACTATAAGTGCTTAAACACACACACACACACACACACACACACACACTTTCTTTCTGCCCTTATAACAGGCCCCAAGCTGTCCTTGTCATCTCACTCACAGATACCCCTTGGGCAGCTGCTGGGGTCAGGCTCCCAGATCAAGCTTAATGAGCCTTCTCATCTCATTAGCAGGGAGGACTGATCCCCAAAGCTTCCAGAGCCAACAATTCTGCAGATTCAAGGAGCAGCCGTAGGAGGAAAGACTCCTGGGAAGCTCCTAGATGGACCAGTGAGTTCAACTGCCCACTCCCAACTGTGGCCATTTTATCACCCACCCATCATTCCTTAGACCTCAACATCACTGTTGCCAAAAACTTGAAAAAAAATTAAATATTTGCATTCTCTAAATAACTCTAACCTTCTACACACTAGCTAATTTAACATCTAAAGATCCTTCAACACTTCCATTCTGTTCATGATTTCTCATGTCTTTTTATGTGGGATGAAGAGACATTTGTTGGTTAATGAACCTGTTGCCATTAGCAATGTGGCTTGTTTAATCTATCTTAGTGCTCAATGTCATGTAAAAAATGAACTGATACCATCAAGTCCCCTAGAACGGATTTTATCTCCCTAACTTTGCATTCTATTTCTCTCTTACTTTTTACTTAATCTCCTATCGGAACAGATGGGTGTTAATTTTTTCTATATAAGTGTTAGCAACATTTTGTTTGACATTTAGTCTTATAGCTGATATATATATATACATACACATATATACATCAAATACATATGTATAGATACAGATACACACAGATATCATCTTTTACTTCCCTCCAACATTGTACTTGTTGCTGTGCTTCCTTCCTGGATTCATTTGTGTAGTTTCACCAGTAAATTTTTTTTCCCTTTAAACGAGACAAGAATAAGCTTCTGAGTGTTTTTTAATAATGATATTTAAGCCAGGCAGTGGTGGTGCATGCATTTAATCCCAGCACTTGAGAGGCAGAGCCAGGAGAATCTCTGTGAGTTCGAGGCCACCCTGATCTACAGAGTGAGATCCAGGACAGGCACCAAAACTACACAGAGAAACCCTGTCTTGAAAAACCAAAATAATGATGATGATGATGATGATGATGATGATATTTAAATAGAACTGTTTGGGGGTTTTTGTTAGTAAGTTCCTCCCATTCAGTCAGTAAACCATGTAAACCTCCTTTCCATGAAATTAAGACTCACAGCAGTTTTCATTGACCTGTTATAACTTTTTACATGTGGGGCATGCTAGTCTCGTAATGCATGTGTCTAATTTATCACCTGATTTGAAATTGCTCTGATCTATTTCCTTCACAAAGGCCTCTTTTTCTTTTTAAGCCAAGGATATCTCTTGTAATGATCCTTTGAAGATCAATATGATTGTTCCAAAATCATGAGGAGAAATAATTAGTCACTAAAGGGCACAGTTGGCTTGGGCAGGTAAATTTCATTCCCCGTGGTTTCATCTGGCTCGCTCCCTGATTCATTATCTTCAAAGTTACAGTCCCCTCTCCACACTGCCCCCTCCACTGCTTCTTCTAGATGACTTCCTGGAAACTCTGCTGTGTGGCTGACAAGATGCCAAGCACTAAACCAGGTACTGGAGAATACCAGTAAAAGATGCAGACATCAAAGAATCCAAGAGACCTCACCTGCCCCATGGAACCTACCTCTGTTCAGGATTTGTTGCTGAGTCACATATCATAATATCAAAGATGCTGATATTGTCCCATCTGTTCTGAATGCTGTTTACAATTTGGGGTGGAGAAAGGATGATGTGTGTGTGTGTGTGTGTGTGTGTGTGTGTGTGTGTGTTTGTGTGTGTGTGTGCGCGCGCGCGCGCGCGCTGCATGCACCTGAGTGTGCTGGTGAACCCATGTGCACATATACAGAGGCCAAAGCAAGATGCCAGATGTCTTCCTCTACCATTTTCCACCTATTCTCTTGAGACAGTGTCTCCCACTGAACTAGAGCTCACCACTTCAGGTAGGTTGGACAGCCAGCAAGCACTTGAGATCTGTTTGTTTCTGCCGCCCCAACTCCCCGCCCCAACACACAATGCTGGAATCATGGGCATATGCAACCACAACCTGATTTTTCTGTAGATGCTTGGAATTTGAACTCAGGTCTATGTGAGAACAAGCACTCTTACCCAACAAGCCATCTCTCTCGTCTCTATGCACCAAAGTTTTATTCTCTCTTTGATTGCTCTGATATGCTATAAAAAATAAATTAATTTCATTATGTTTTCAACATCCATTAGCTTTTCTTGCAGGATCTTTATCATTGTTTTGTGTAACAAAAGAATTTTAGGAATTCTAAATCTTTAGGGCTATATCATTGCTGCCTTGCCTAGGTTCCACTTGAACATTTCCAGATTGTTCATAGTTTTTCCCTTCAACATTTGCCAGATTGGTTCCATCTTTCATTGATAAAGACTATTCCTATGCATAAGTCTTTCTTTCCAAGTTTATCTCTTTGATGATGGTTAGTAACTTTTCTAGTATTCCTTCCCTGGGCTCAGGCTAGCAGGGCTCAGTGGCTAGTATCATGTTTTTTAATCACGCTTACAAGGATGTTTTTATAAATCTGCTTTTGAAACACTGTATTCATTTCTGTTCCGCTTTTTCTTAGCACCAACCATTTTTTATGGCCTTGGCGCTAATGAAATGAATACTCTACATTGTTAATCACTCTTCCATTTTCCTGCAAACTCTTTTCATTTTATTTTTATAATGAAAAACAAGTTAAATTTAGAACTTTCCAAACCAAATGAGAGGCTTCGACCAACCATGGAACTCACAAGTGTGACTAGGGTTCACTTTTCAGCCATTTCCAGTTAGTTAAGGAAAACAGTGCTCTGATTCAAGGCGAAGTCTAATGGAAGGCACTCCAGTGGCATCGTCAAAGATCCCCCAGCTAACCTCACTGGACCCTGCAATAATGAGCAGGGAGCGATTTCTAATGCTGTAAAATTAAACACCCTTTATACTTTTCATGTCTTCATGCCAACACATACACAAGTACCCCGCTGCCACCTGGAAACTGGCACCTTGGGTTTACAAGTCTTCTAAATCAAGCTATTCATAAATTCTACTTGCCTCCAGCTCCAGAATAAGCTCAGTGGCCCCCGCTCCCTCTTTGTGGCCACTGTCCAGGACAGAGACAGCCTGGTCCGCACAGTACACTGTTTGTCAGAAATCAGTTGGACTCAGGCACCAGAGAATTCACCCAATTTATCACCGTCTCTTGATGGCACGATGACTCACTAAAATTAAGAGTCTGCTTCTCATTCTCAGTTCCCTGGACCATAGAAGGGAGAGTTTAAAGTCCTGAGGTCCACTCTGATCTGGTTGTGACAATTAATGCTTTATAAACTAGAAGCAACAGTAACTTACAAAGCACCACTGCCCACAAATCCTCCTTGGCTTGGGGGATGAACACAGGGACAGGAGTTCTTAGCATCTTTCTGCAGCTCTACATTAAAATTACCTGATACAGTAAAAAACATCAACTCAGAAACAAATTGCTCTCCTGTTGGGGCCCCATACACACAGATGTTCAGAGTAGGAAAGAAATTCTTTTGAAAACTTAAACTTCTCCTGTTATTTGTAACATTCTCATCAGGACTCTATTTTTGTCTAGAAAATCTGTTTTTAGGTGTTTTAAGCAGTGGTTGTTTATCTGCAGTACTGACCACTGTTTAAAGTGCATCTGACAGAAAAGAAATTCCTGGGGCTGGTGAGATAGCTTGGTATGTAAAGGAATTTGACACCAAGCCTGCCAACCTGACTTCTGATTCCAGACCCCCAGATGGTGGAGGAAGAGAATCAATTCCTGCCAAGTTTTATATATATATGTATATATATATATATATATATATATATATATATATATATATATATATACATATATATATACACACATACATACAGGGGGGGGTAAAAACAACTTTTGCAAAGAAATTCCTTTTGGTTGGTATTCTAACCAAATTATTTCCGCAAAAGAGAAAGAAAATTCTTTCCATCATTTACATATTCAATGCCACAGCAACTTGTTTATGTTGCTCTTGTTCCTCTGAATAAACCAAGCCTCTGCAAATGATGAGTCAAATGCCCCCAATGGTAGGTCTCCACACAGGAGAAAGGCAGACCATGCTTTTCAACCTTCCAAAACATAGACCGTGCCCTGGAATAGAATCAGCTTGGGACTTCCTCCCACGCTAACAGTCCTCTAGCAGGTAATGCGCTCCAACATGATGGGGTGAGTGCTCACAACACTGTCCACTCATGGAGCTCTCTCGCAGAAGGTAGGCAGTACACTTACATCTTCCAACAACCGTGGGGTGAGAAAGCACCACAGCCTGGGGTTAAGAGGACAGTCTAGGGCTGTGCAGATCTGCACACCAATTCTAAAACCGTTTTTCCTGGTTAAAAGCTTGGACAGTGACCCTATTATTTTTTAAATGACTTTTCTTTTTTGAGTTTATAATTACATTACTTCACTATTCCTTTTTCTCTCTCCAAACCCTCCCACATACCCCTCCTTGCTCTCTTTCAAATTCACGGCCTCTTTTTTCATTGATTACTGTTATATACATGTATGTATACGTATATACATATGTATTCCTAAGTACATAAATACAATCTGATTGGTCTGCATGATGTTACTTGTACATGTGCTTTCAGGGCTCTCCACTTGGTATTGGATAATAACCAGTTGGTGTCTCTTCTCAAGGGAAGACTATTTGTCCCCCTCTCAGCATTGGCTTCCTGTAGTTCTTTGTGTACAGCTGAGGCCTCACGGGGTTTCCCTGTCCACTATGGCATGTCTATTGTTGCTGTCCTTGTTCAGCTCATGGTTAGAAGGTCATGTTAGTGAGACTTTATGGATGTAGCTTCTGACATTCCTAGGAGACAAAGCCTCTAAGCAAACTCCCTGATCTTCTGGCTCTTTGAATCTTTCTGCAATGTTGGCAATGTTCCCTGAGCCTCAGGTGCAGGAGTTGTTTGTAGATGTATCCATTAGGACCGGCCTCCACAACTCTACATTTTGACTGGTTATGGATTTCTTTAATGGTCTCCATCTGTTTTAAAGAGAAGTTTTCTCAATCGGTGTTGAGAACTACACTTATCTGTGGGTAGCAGGACAAATATTTAGAATGTAGTTAGGGATTATGCTAACTACTTTGTTTAATAAAGTACAGGCTGTCGGTTCTTCTCCACGATCCATGACTTCACTAGCCCTGCATAGTTGACCAGGTTTCCAAAATCAAGCATGATTTCCCCCTTGTTGAGTGGGTCTTGAATCCAATCAGAAAGCTGTTGGTTACTGCCAAGGTCTGTGTGCCACTACTGTAGCCTTGGGTTATCATGCCATGCTCGTCACTGCTGTGGTTCACAGGCATCATAGTTGGGCAAGTGTGTTGGTTGCTCTCCTCCTTTGGAAGTGTGCACAGAACCTTGGAGTATTACGACAGTTAGTCCTCAAGGAGGAAGCTTTCAACTGACGTCACTTTTTATTTGGCTCATCTACAGGATGGCAGAACACACCAACACACCACCTACCTGGATAAATGTCATTACTAAAAAAAAAGTTGGTGAAGCTGCTTTGGAAAGAGTGAGTAGATAGAGAAGAGCTGGAATAAAGGCAGCTAACAACATATTCGACTTTGTAACAGCTTAGACAGAATGGACATAAGGGCACAAGAGGTAGAGGTGTGATTTACTGATCACTGACCAGGCCTGGATGAACATGGCTATGAACATCTGTATGTTACCACTTTCATCAAGTTCCGAACTGCCCAGGTTGAACATACCTACTGTTTAAAATATCTTTCAGAAGATGACACTAAAATATGGCACTGAAATAAAACATGTGAACATAAAAAGACAGGGGAATGAGGCCAAATGGGCAACAGTGAAGTGAATATCACTGAAAGAAAAATAAGTGCAACTCCCTATTTTCTTGGTAGGTAGAAACCAAGCATTAAGAAACTTAAAGGAAAAAGACGCTCCCAAAGAGCCGCAGCCATATCACCATGGACCTTGAAGGCAAGCGTAGACTGCCTTCGACGAGCCAAGCAACAGAAGCATGGCTGACAGAAACTGCTGGAAACTCCTGAATATCAAAGATGCGGCCAATGAGAGCAGGCGGCCTGTCCACGTGGCTCACAGCAGAACTGATGAAACACAATATAAGAAAGCAAGAAAAGATAAGCTACAGCCAGAGGCAGGCATAAACTACGTTCTGCCTGTGTGTGCATGTGCATTTACCCATGAATCCATGACTCTTCAGATTGCCCAGAGTAGCTACTTAGCAGTAGGGAAAGGAATGTGAAGGGAAGATCTGAATGTTTCATTGTCATACTTCTGTATTGTCTGAATTCTGAGCACAGATATTCTGGTGGTGTTTTTAATTGGACATAACAGCAAAATATATATACAGTGCCCGGCATCCCACTTGACATAGCAGACCTTCAGTGAGTGGAGCTGCCTACTCTTCTCAGTATCACAGAAGAAACAAGAAACATGACACAAATGTTTATCAGAGTCCCAGGCCTTGAGGGATTTACAATGGAGTAAGATTAGGGGTTAGTCAGCACAGGTAATATGTAAGGAAGGTATATACAGTGTGCCCTCAGTATCCATCTGTAGATTCAAGCAACTCCTGATCAAAAGTATGTAGAAATGGGCTAGGTTGATGGCTCAGTGGGTAAGACTACTTACTCTGAAAGCATGAGCACATGAATTCACATACTAAGTACCCACCCAAAAAGTCAGACATGGCTGCACATGTTGATAACCCCAGGATTTGTGGTGCAAAGGGGGGACCAGCCATCCTAGCCAAAACAGCCAGCACTTGGCTCAGTAAGAGACCCTATCTCAAGGCACTAAGACAGAGAGTGACAGAGAAAAATACAATGGCCTGCTCTGGCTTCTCCATGTGCCCACACCCACACCCACTTGTATGTATCACACGGGGGTATAAAACACCACACACACACACACACACACACACACACACACTTAACTGGGAAAATGAATCTCTTCTGAATACATACAGACTTCCTGTCATTATTCCTTTATTGATTTAATATAATAATCACTCATACAGTGTCTTAAGTATTGTAAGTAATACAGAGGTTAATTAAAGTATAGAGGACATGCATAAGTTGTATGCAAATACTATGTCATTTTACATAAAGGATGTGAGCATCCATGGTGTCTAAGGAGGATTCTAGAACCAGTCCCCAAGGATACCAAGTGATGAAGGTATACACCCACACACATACACACACACACACACACACACACACACACACACACACACACATATTTTTACCAAAGAAGACTAGTGTCTGATAGCCCCATGAATTATTCAGATCTCAGAAAGGCAAAGCTTTAGAAGTCTTAAAACACCAGCACACATATTATCTAGGCAGCTAAGGGAGTAAGCTACGATGTGTGCTGTCATCTGTGGACCCTATGAATCCATGCTTGCCACAGTATTGTGACTTCTGTGCAGCACTGTTCCCATCCATGTCCAATGTCCAAGCTCCAAGCACTCCACTCACACTAAGAAATGTCTCAGAGGCACCAATGGCAGAAAGAGTTTCGGTCATTCGTGCCCCAGATCATAAAAGATCAGCACACTCATATTCGTCCATACATCCTTTCATTCCTCATGGGCAAATAGCAAGTTCTGTACGGATTTGCACTCCTGAGCACAACACAGTGTCTCTGTGTGCAGGGCTGATATCACACTGTTGGGCATATGAATGAAGCTTAAGAAGAATGTTCTGGTTACTCAAAGACAAAAAGGAAAAGGATAGCCGAAAGCTTGGGAAACCAGAGCTCCTCAGTAGAGAAGGCTTTCAAAGACTGAAACAAATGTGTCTGGATGCAAGCCCCACATCCCCCTTTGGGAACCTGCTTCCTTCATCCTGCAAGTTCAAGCATCAAAGAAGGTAGGAGCCAGCCAGTTTTATGGCTCATCTGAAGAGAAGAGAAAGGAAAAAACTGAAGGAAGTCTGGGGACCAAACAAAGCAGGACAGCTGCAAGGCAAGGCGTCTTAAAGGCATGCCGGTGTTACACAGCAACAAAGACCGGAACTGTAAAAGGACTTCAGGGTATGGTGGAAACTTCAAGAAACCACCTTGCTGTGAGCATAGTTCATTTCCTCTCAACCTGCAGAACTGTCCCAAGTTGTACAGGCTTTGGCTACGCAGTGAAGGAATCACAGAGAGAAAGGGGGCTGAGGAGGGCAATCAGAGCTCTGTGGATTAAGGGTTAAGTCTCTACTTCCAGGGTAAAGATTTCAACACCTGATTCTCAAGGCAAAAATCCAGGCAGCATGTCCCCCTTCAGCGCGCAGGCTCTGAGCACAGGAACATCCCAAGATTAACACTCAGGGAGCCAGGTGGCTTTTGGTGTCAACTACCAGCCCTTGAGGACCAGCTTTATTGGCATATGTCTCTCCTCAGCGATCCAAAGCTGCAGTCAAAAATTCCAAATGTTTTTACCTCAGCACGAGGGCAAAGTGAGAGGGAAGGGTCGGCACCCAGGGCATTTCTAGTTAAGGGTATTTTTACATCTTTGAACTTGTGTGCATGCAGATGCATAAAGACCGGTCTATGAAGTAGAATGGACTCCAACAGACACCTTTAGGGTGGGCAGCAACAATGCTCATGATGAATAGCAAGAAGGCTGGCACCCAACTACACAAGAGGTTTTCAAGTTGGTAGTAACCAGAGAGATGACCAATTGTCACCATACATGAGACAGTCCGACACAACAAACAACTATTCACTCTAAAATGTCACTGGCTCTAAGGCTAAGAAACCCTAGACTAGACTAACCTCATTCCTGGAAGCAGCTCCGGGAACCCTCACAATCCTAATTCAGATAAGCATTTGTTATCCCTCTTGAATGAACAGTTACAGCAACTCAAGAGTCTACTCATTCTGCTGAGCAATACTGAACAACCTAGCAAATGATATGACCAGCAAATGTTACACTTTCAAAGTAGCTGGCCACCCTCCCAGCGAAAAGAATAGAGAATTCTCCTTAGCAGTCAAGAGGGTAGATTCTTCACAGCCATTCCAAAGCAAGAAAGGTGCAGTCCTTAAAACACCTCACTGGTTGCTGAGTAGAAAAGAGAGAAAGAGAGGTAAGAAAACTCAATAGCCAAAAATAGATTTGTCCCTGGAAGTATCCCATAACTAATACAGCTCCAACACTCTTAAGATGTGTCATAGCTCACCTTTTCATTTTTACAAAATGATAAACATAAATACAGGGCCCAACGAACGAGCACCCTGGGCTGTGTACCACTCAAGTCGACAAGGGTGCCTTGGCTTAGAGCATCCTCCTGTCGTGATTCTCACCCATGTGCCTGGCAGAGGTGAGGTTACTATGACAAACCTACATCTTGACACAAGGACTGGATCTACTGGAAGTATTCACCATGAATATTGGTGAGCCCTTTAGAGACAGTTGGTGCCACTGTTGAGTAAGTTCACAGCATTATCCATAAAATGAACAGATATGAGGAAGTGGAGAGTGTTGACGGGCAAACCCTGTGGTAGTTGTGTTCAATCACCAAAGTCCCAGGCAGAACAAACACAGTAGCACTGGTCATGAAGCTGGGAAGGGTTCTGGGAAAAGCTTGGGTTAGGATCCAGGCTCCAGCCCACACGGTGCCCTGGAGAATCATCAATCCCTTGGGAGCCATAGACTGGCATGCTGCTATGGACTACCTGAGCACCTTGGAAAAAGTCAAATTGTTTTCAGTGGCAAGATGAACATTTCATACACTGGACTTGGGCCACGAATCCTGAGGTTCTTTCATCTCCTGCAAATGGGCAAGGCTTTTAAACAATAACACATCCCATAATTTCCCAAACCGGAAATTCTCCCAACTGCTTCAGAACTATCAGACTTAGAATGATTACCACTCAGTTGCAGGGCCCTTATTTAGCATGGATGAATCCCCTGTTTTATTCCCAGCACCACATAAACATGGTGAGGTGGCCCATGCCTGTAACCCCAGTACTTAAAAGATAGATCAAATGTTCAAGAGGATCCAATGTTCAAGGTTGTCCTCATCTGCAGTTAGAGGCCAGCATGGGCTACATAAGACCCCTTATCGATAAACCAAAACAAGAACAACAACAAAAAAACCACAGTATTGGCAACACAAGCCCACTACCAACTTATTCTGGCAATTTTGGTTTCTGATAGTGTTTAAGGCCAAGGATTGACCAACCTGCTATCTACTAGGCAAACTCCCATCCCCTTCCTCCCTAACAGATGTTAAAATACACATGTAGGAGGCTATCAAGGAAAACAAAACAACAAAACAAAACAAAACAAAACAACAGCTCCCACTCCAGGAGGGACCCAGTGACAACCCTTCCAAGATGAAAAGCAACAAGGTGTGTTTATTCGTCCAGTCTCATCTACCCAGCTGAACAGGGCGAGGCTAAGTGCAGCTACTCAGCTAGTTAAAACATAAATAAAACCCACCCTCAGGCTGTGGAGCAGAGCCTTCCAGGAGAAAAGGTTAATAGGCACACTACTTCAAGGAGAGGAAATCGAACCTCTTCTCTGACCAGAGGAGGGGGTGGAGGAGGTCTTAGCAAAAGCCAGCCAGGAAAGAAAGGAGACCAATCACCTACCCACTCATCTTCACATCCACCTTTTGAAATACCTAAACGCTCACACACTTAAACCCACCATGTGCATCACCCAGGTGCCAGAAAACGTGACATCAGACGAAGTGTTGTAGGGCTGAAGCATTCTGAGCCTCTCCAGCAGGATACATTAAAAAACAGTAACAGCCACAATGTTTCACCTCCTTAAGGCAAACAATAAGACAAAGGAGGAGAACACATGCACCAAGGTGCCTCAAAAAGTTCCCGAACAACAAAGTCCTTTGAATTGTTCTTGGAATTGCAGTGGCCTTCCAGCCTCTGAAAGACCCAAGACTTGGACTTAACACTCAACTCAGGCTCCAGGTTTCCTCTATAGACAGGAAAAAATATAGGAGGTGAAAATCCAAAGTCCTGCTTCTATAACCTCTCTGTTATCAACTTTGCAGAAAGGTTTTGGGTGTAGGAATGTGAGACAAAGGTACCTGGTCCAACTGGGAACAACCCAGCCCTGTTTCCCACAACAACTGGTTCAAAATGCAGTTCATGCTTAAAAGTTGATGCTTAGTGTGACAAGAAAACACTTCAACCCACCTAAAGGCCCCAGAGCTGTCAAGGTAATCCAAAGCCACAGACAACTTCTGCCAAGGAACGTTGGACTGTCCCTACCCTACCCCAACTACAGCTCACTGTAACTATTTCACTGATTTGAGTACTGTGCTATACATTCACAGGCATATGAGCTAACCATTGCTGACAGGGAGAAATACATATAATGTTTTGTGAACTCAAGACTCAATCCATGCAGCCCACTACCACAGGGAGATGTGATAATTAGTGCCCACTGGTCATTAGCAGTGAACACACACAAGAGCCAGCTTGGGTGTTACCAGGGGACACGCCATTGCTATGTGAATTAAATGTGTGAATCCAGGCAGATCTTCATGTCTGAGATGCCCTGGAACTGAGCCTGCTCTAACAGCCTCCAAATAACTTGCACCTGCTTATAGCTGCCTAATTCATTTCCCCCTCCCTCCCTCCTTCTCTACTCCCCCTCCCCCATACTTCAAGACAAACAGAACACAGGGCCTCAGACCTGGTTAAAAAACCACAGTCACCACAGGAGTCTAGCCCTTCACTGGAAGCTGAGCAAACCCGGACATTTAAATGGAGTCTTAGAGAAGTGGGGATGATGTCTTGGGTAGTGGGGGGCAGGGGAGGGGCTTGTCAGTGGTTTGGGAAGATGCTCAGGACCCGCGATTTCTAGGAAGGGAGGATTCCCTGGCATTTGCAAGGGGTAGTCAGAATGGTCCAGACTTCCTGAGACAAACACTTCTAGAAGCATTTGGGGAAATCCGATATAAATTAGACGTGTGGATGACACAAACACAGAGCAAGAAATCTTCAGTAAAGAAAGTCCACTGAGTATCAGCTGCCCAGAAATAAACATCAGGGGTTAAGGATGGGCAGAGCTGAGGAGGGACTGCTGACAGCTGTGGCCGGCGGGCAGAGGGGAAGGGCTCCAAGCTGGAATTCGGAGCGTGCCCACATCAGCAGAAAAGTTACTGGGAACGGTACTCTGTCTGGGAGGGACCCTGCGGGTCTCAGGATGCATGCGCTCTGAGATGCAGGGACCAACGGCCGTTAGAGGAAGCCCCGGGTCCTCTGTTCCCAGCTGGCAGCAGGTTAAGGCATCTGCGACGGACGACAGAAGTAAAAGATAGGCTCTCAGGATGAGCGAGTGAGTCCCATGTCCAGTCCCACGGGATCTCACTATTCCCAAACCAGACACAGTCCCAGGAAGTAAAGAAAGGAAGCTGGGATACAGATGCGGGGGCAGCGTAGATGGGAAACTGAGGCAGGAGAGTGCCCGTTAAAAGGCTGAGGGAGTCAGGGAAGACCCGAAATCAGGGCAGAGTGCTCTCCTTCCCCCTCCTCCGTTCCCAGCACACTGAGCTGCACTCCAGCTACGCCCAATCCGGGCGGCCGCCGGGCTCCAGGGAGCGGGCGCCGCACAAAGCTCCGCCCGCGAACACACGACAACAGCACCCGGCGCGCCGGCCCACACAATAGCACGGCGCGCGCCCCGCCGCGGCCCCTCGCGGGGTCCCGGCCAGCCAGGCGCCCGGGTCCGCCCTCCGCGCACACCCACGCCCGCAGCCCAGGCCCGCGCGCGGAGCACGGACGATCACGACCCGTCCCCGCGCCCCGGGCCCGGTGAAGTGCGTCGCGAGCCCCCCACTCACCCGCGGTGCTGCTCAGCAGCAGGCACAGCGGCCACAGCAGCCACATGGCGCGGCCGCCGCTCCGCTGCCCAGCGACGTCGCTGCCCCGCGGCCTCGGTCAGACCCCGCCCCTCGGCGCCGGCCACGCCCTCTCGCCGGCCCGGCCACGCCCCCGCCCTCCCAGGCCCGTGGGCTCAGCCAAGTTCTGCAAGCTCCCGGCTGACAGTCGCCGCCTGCACTCTGCTCTAGAGTCCAGGTTGCGAGGGTCCGGTAGATCCAGTTCTTGCTGCCTCAGGGGTCAGACTACGAAGACCTCTTAACTGCCCCTGCTTTGCGCCCGGGCCGGTTTTCCTATCCTACATCCAAAGGGATGCGAAAGTCATCATCCTCCCAGAGCCTAGGGGGATTCTTAACTGCAAAAGAAGTGTTTTCAAGGAGAGAAAGTTCTACGAGCCGGTTCTTGAGAGAAAACACATTGGGGGGGGGGAGGGGGGCGGCGGGGGAGGGAGGAGGGTGAAATACAACCATTGCTTCTCAGACTCCAAGATGCGTCAGGTAGACTTGGGAACCCTGTTAAAAAGCTCACTCCAACTCAAATAGGTCTGCATTTCTACAAGCCCAGTGATTATGAGTATGGTTCCTGGAGCTGCCAGAGGCGCAGAGAAGAAATCTCATCCTGAGATCTAAGAACACTGAGGAGACCATCCCATGAGCTTCAGAGAGTTTTAAGGCTCTTAAAACTTTACAGTTTCTATTCTTTGGGGATTATACACTTTTTTTTCTTTTTCTTGTTTTTTTAAGGAAAGCATATTATAGGGCCAGAGCAGTGACTCAGCAGTTAAGAGCCGCTCCCGCAGAGGACCTGAGTTGTGTTCCCAGCACCTACCTGGCAGCCTCTAACTCCAGCTGCAAGCAATCCAGTATCTTCTTCTGAGGTCTGGGACACACACACACACACACACACACACACACACACGACATTCACTTACAGCCACACTCAGAGATACACATAAATAAAAGTAATGAAAATAAATCTCTTTAAGGAGAAAAAAAAACATTGTGAAGAGGCCTTTGATCATGATACTGAGGAACGAAAACAGTCTCCCTAGGGCTGCTTGTTTGCCTCTGAACTTAAGAACTTGGGAAGACACTGGCCCCACCCTAGTGCTGCCCGTGTTCATTTCAACTTTAGGAAAGAGTGGGCAGCTGCTGTTGTTACAAACTTCTCCGGGGACAAAGTCATGTTGCAAAGAATGGGACAGGCCTCCAGGCAAGAGCTGGTGAGGACCTAAGGCCCTCAGTTGAACAGCAAAGACCTACACCCTACCAGCGGCAACTTAGAAACTGATCTTCCCCAGGTCAGCCTTCAAATGAGACCCCAGCCCAAGTGGAAGCCGTGACAGCCTCCCTGGAGACCCTAAGTCCATGTGCTCATCTAAGCTGCTTCCAGGTTACTAACCAGAAGACTGTGTGTGTTCATTGGGTTATTGTTTCAACCACAAGCCATTTATTACAAAGCGACAGGTAGCTAATGCCTAGCTGGGCAGCGGAATACTGACTCAGAACAGCTAGCATGGCTGAATCTCACTTAACAATAATCCCCAGAAAGCAACAAGATGTCACTAGGAGGTGTCTGCTTCAGGTCACATGGTCCTTGCACCCTCATGGTCACATTTAACTTTCATGACAATCTCTGAAACACAGTGTTGTCTCTGTGACACAAATGAGAAATCTGAGGCTCAAAAAAAATTTTTTTCCCCTGGCTCAAAAGAATACAGTATTGAGCCGAGCTTTGGTGGCACATGCTTTTAATCCGAGCACTAGGGAGGCAGAAGCAGGGGGATCTCTGTGAGTTCGAGGCCAGCCTGGTCTACAGAGCGAGTTCTAGGACAGCCAGGGCTACACAGAGAAACTCTGTCTCAAATATTATTTAAAAAATTTTGAAAAGTCATTCTTGAGCTACCGTGTGTGTGTGTGTGTGTGTGTGTGTGTGTGTGTGTGTGTGTGTGTTTAAATTGTCAGGCTAATACTGCTGGGAGCCAACTGACTTCTTGTAATTCATTCACATTTAATATAGTCAGAGGATTTCAGGAGAGAAACTGGCTGACATTTGTTAATGAATATTTTGCACTATCCAAAATGATGAAAATTTTTCCATTCGCCTTTTAAGATGTGCAGTTTGTTATTTATTTTATATTGCCTTTTGAATCAAGTTGTCTGTTCCCTTAAAAGGGTAATTTCTCACCTGTGGCCAGTCCTGAAACCAAGGGACAATTACGGGGAGAAAATTAACCTGCAGTTTATGAAGGGAACCCTTTGGACAGTTTTTGTCACAGATATATTTCTTTTTCTTTCTCAGTTGAAAAAAAATGGATTCATTGTGTGTATATCATAGTTAGAGTTTCTATTGCTTACATAAAACCCTTGACCAAAAGCAATTTAGGGAGGAAAGTATTTACTTCAGCTTACACATCCTGATCACAGTCCATCTTGAAGGGAAATCAGGGCAGGAAGTGAAGCAGAGGCCATGGAGGATTGCAGCTTACTGACTTCCTCTTTGTGGCTTGCCCAGCCTGTGTTCTTACACAACTCAAGACCACTGGCCCAGAAGTGGCATACCCCACACTCACTCATACCCCCATTGGGACCACCCACATCAAGTAATCAAAAACAAAAGGGCATACAGACTTGCCTGCAGGCAATCGGATGGAGGCATTTTCTCAATAGAGTCCCTCTTCCAAAGGACTCTTACTTGTGTCTAGTTGGCATAAAACTAACCAATCCAAGTGTATAAACCACCTGAGGACTACGGACAAGATGAGAGCATTGTCTTTGAACTTTACAGACCTCCAGTGTCGACTATGAGAGCCTTAAGCTAAGTTCCATTGGATTGCCCTAAGCCCTTGAAATGTGGCTACTCTGAATGGCGAATGCTTTAAACATAAGATGCAAACTAGATTTCAAAGACAGCATACCAAAAAGAACATGAAAAGGGCAATAATTTTACTTTGTTGACATGGTAAAATATAATATTGAAACTATAGGCCTTTCATCCATCACTTTTCTTTTCTTTTTTTTTTTTTTTTAATGTAGCTAAGTTGGAATGATGTCTCAGTCCACCAGTAAAGGCACTTGCTTCCAAGCCTGATGACCTAAATTCAATCCCCAGACCCCAGATGGTAGGAGGAGAGAACCAGTTCCTGCATGTGGTCCTCTGATCTCCATGTAAGAATTGTGGTGTGGTATATGTGTGTGTGCACACCCTCCCCACCCCCCACCCCCACCCCCTCCACCCCACCCCCCACCCCACCCCTAGTGCATATATATGTATATGTAGCAACTAGAAAATTTTAAATCTCACTCTGTGACTTGTATACAGGACTCACAATGCATTTCTCTGGAACAGTGATGATGTAACTGACCTTTTATTTCCTATGTTAGCACATGACCCCTTAGGGTTCCTTGTATTGCAGCAGAATGGGTCCTCTTGAAGGTCACTGAATTAAAGGATTTTCCCCATCCTGGTTTCTCCATTGACTAATTCTGCCTCAAAGACCTCTTGACCTTCTATTACAGACATCAAAGTCCATTGACATGAAAGTGATTTTAATGTCATAATTTCTGTACTACAAATGCCCCCACAAAGTCATGAAGCAGGGGAGGGATGAAATGAATTGGGAAGAAAGAAACCATCTTTTCAGACCACAGGAACGTTTTGCACTTGAATTGAGAAATAAAAACTCATAAAGCTGAATGGCCTCTACATTTTCAGGGAGGCTATTTATGCATTAATTAACTAACAAACCAGAAGTCACAGGAGGCACTCCCCCAGTCATTGACAAATGACAGAGAGTGTGTCCAGCACGCCCAGTACTGGTTCCCTTCTCCAAGTAGCAAACTCATTCATAAACAGGCAGTCAACCTTAAAAAGAGGCTCGTAAAAACAATGTGGAAGGTAAATAAATTTACATTTTTAATCTGACATTATTGGAGCATTTCTCCCGAACTATGAAAACCCTGCTTTAATAATTTAAGTTGTTTTTCTCAGCATTCCTCAGCCTACTTCTTTTAAACACCTCTTCATTTTGAGCTAAATTCTTCGGGCTTGATTGATTTTCGTGTTTAAAAGCTTAATTTCAGGTGCTGTTTGATCACTTAATCTGGGACTGACGCTGCGTGGGTGGTAGTTCAATTGTGGAGGAGAGAGGAGGCATGATTTTCTTTTCTTTTCTCTTTTTTTACCGAAATTTCAGCAAATTGCCATGCCCGGTGTGGAAGCAGACACTCAAAGAGGACAGGATGGGAAATTATTTTACAGTGTTCAGGACTCTTCAAAGCCATGGATTGAAAACACAGCAGAACCACATTAGCATTGTTGCTTCTGTGAGGCATGTAGAGACTCCGGAAAAGTACCTAGAATTGGTGCTGAGGAGATAGTTCAGTGTTTGAAGATCACTTGAATTAGGAGCTGAGTTAGTCAGACATGCCTGAAATCCAAGCATGAGGGTCCAGGCAGGACCTTCAGAACTCACCAGCCAGCCCTTAGCCACAATGGTGATTTGGGGGAGTCAGTGAGAAACTGTTGTGTAACAATTTCCACAGAGATTGAAATAGTCCGTTCCACAGTGAAGCTCTTTAAACAGGAATGTAAAAAAAAACAAAAACAAAAACAAAAAAAAACCAACAACAACAACAAAAAAAAAAAACCCTCAAAATAGCTTCAGGAAGTCCCTGAAACTGACCAGATTCTCTAGGCCCCTCCCTGCCAGAGTAAACAATGAAAGTTGAGAGTCCCCCTCAGAAGCTAGGAAGCTGAGCTGTAGAGAAAATGTACAGACCAGTCAAGAAAACTTGGACACCACTACAGCTGCCTGGCAGAAGCAGAAATCAGCCAAGCTGCCTAGAAGCGGTTTAGACCAACCAAGGCACCAGGAAAGGATACTCTCCAACCTGTTGAGCTGCCTACAGGCTGTGCAGTGTGCTTCAGGTTCCCAGCTTTGTCAGCTGCCATCCATGCTGGGGTGGGCTTTGGTGATGTAGTGGCCTGTGAGTCATTTCTGCTTCTCTAAGTAACCACAGGAAAACTCATTGGGCTGGGTGGTGGTGGTGCACGCCCTTAGTCCCGGCACTTAGGAGGCAGAGGCAGGCAGATCTCTGAGTTGAAGGCCAGCCTGGTCTATAAATCGAGTTTCAGGACAGCTAAGACTGTTACACAGAGAAACCCTGTCTTGAAAAATAAACAAAACAAAACAAAACAAAACAAAACAAAAAAAGGTATCATTGGTTTACCAAGTTGGACTTTGGTAATACCTGTACTTTGCTCTGTCATGGGCTCCCTATCTGGGGTAAACAGATATTGTGTCTCCCCAGGAAAAGTTTTGTCACAAGGTAATAAATAAGGTTAAGAGCAACAGTTAGAAGAAGACACTGATGAATGCCTTGGCCTCCAGATGCATGCACACCATACTCACATGCCCCCCCACACACACACACACATCTCACTAAATACAATCACACACAATCATGGAGCTAATAATATGTCCTCCATCCTGTGCAAACTAGAAATCTGACTGGAAGTCTAGTTTGCCTTTGGCTTCCCCCACATCACCAGCCATGAAGATGTGTCCAACTCATTCCTTTCTTTCTCCTGTCCCTCCCTTAGTTCAGACTCCAGCACATTGATACCTAGGTTGTCTCAAACATCTCTGATCTCAACTTCTGATCCTACTCAATCTGGAAGACTTCCATGGCTCACTACTGCCCCGAGGACAAGTTCGGATAACTTAACTATGTATGTTCATCATGGGCTGCTGCTAAAGATTATGGGAGTAGGTATGAGATCAAGGTCAAATGAAAAAGCAGAGTGGTTGGCCAGAGACATTTGGCCATGTTAGTGGGTTGTAGGCACTATCCTGCCAGTGATGGAAAGTCACAGATGGTCAGGTTCAAACAGGGACAGGAGCATGTTTGCATAGTGGTTGAAAGCAAGAGATCTGGAATCACACACAAAGTTTGACCATGCTACCTCAGCCTTGCATCCATCCATCCATCCATCCATCCATCCATCCACCTATCTATCTCTATCTCTGTTCCCCTTTCTACTTTGTGTGTGTATGTTATATGTGTATGTGTGCACATGTCTGTATGTGTGTGGAGGCTAGAGGTTGATAGCCATTGTCCTCCTCAACCACTTGCCTCCTTATTTTTTTGAGACAGTTTCTCACTGAACCTGGAGCTCTCCGATTTGACCACTGTCTGGCCAGCGAGACCCAAGAGCTGGGATTACAGGCAGGTGCCACCACACCCATCTTCTGATCAGGGCGTTGAGGATCCAAATTTAGGTCCTCGTGTCTGTGCAGCAAGCATTTTACCAACTGAGCCATCTTCACAGCCCTGGCCTTTATGAACCCATTTTTCTTACACTTAGAAAATGGAGGCTGAGGCCTCCTGCAAGACAGACTTGGTTATGAGATGGAAATGAGGTACTTAGCATACCACTTGCTCCATAACACCCACCTCAAAAATTATAGCTGGTAATGACTCCACCTCCGTGGTTCTCTGAGAAGACTTTCACAAACCCTTAGGACCAAGTTCAGTCCCTTCTCACGTGCTCTTATGACAGATGTCTGTGAAACTTAGGAGCCCACCTTGGGTTTCTTTCATAAAGCTTCATGAAATGTTGAAAGAATAAAATAGTACAGCTGGAAAAATAATAAGCAGCCAAAAATGAGCCCAAGTAAGTTCCACCAGAAATAATAATTCCAGGAAACAGAGCTACATACACAAAAGGGAATATACTCCAGGTTACACATAATAAAGCCACCTTGGCAAAGTGTGTGGCCTGATGGCCAAGCCAGGGGAGTGATGGAATTTAAAAGGGAATTGGAAGTTGGACATTTAGCCATGCAAGTCCATCTGGAGAGGTGTGCCAACCCACCCAGCAACAATTGAGTTACTGCCGCATAAACATGAGCCCCATCACTGTGAAAATCCAGAGTAATTGCAATGAAAATTTCCAAGGTGGAAGAGATCGGGCCGTGGTAATGCTAGAAGCTATGCATGTAGGCCAGTTGGCTTAGCGCTCACAGCACAGAGCCAGCAAAGGCAAAGTCAAGGCCGGCGCTGGGCTAAGCCATTGGCTCAAAATGTGGGGAAGAGCTCCAGGTTCACAGGATGAGCAGAGGCTTAGTCCCGCTCAACCATTCTGCAGCTGGTGTGTGAAAGCAAAAGGAGATTGTGGAAAAGTTTGGAGGGTGCGATTAATTGAAACAACCAGGCCTGGTATTCATGTAGGGCGGGCCAACAACAACAGTTTATTGTTGAAAGAATAAAGCATTTCTGGACCAGCGGATTCATAAGTCTGAGACCCCAGGAGCTTCCTACCTCACTCCCTGCTCCCCAGATGCTCCATAGGCTCCAGATCCCCACATGATTCAGTGTCTACTTGGAAATAGAGGCCTGGTGCACCAGGGGCCACATTCAAATTGGTTGATGCCCTGATTGTTCAGTAAATTCTTGAATACATTGAATTCTTCAAGCCCCTGTTATGTTGGTAGCAGGTGAGCCATGTGGTTTTTGGTGTGCGAAGTGTCTTCTCAATCTACGGACTGGTGCTTTGGCTTGACTGTATTTTTCCCTCCAAAGTTCATGTTATCAGAATTTAATCCCAACTAAGAGTATTAAGATCACAGAAACTTTATCTGACTGTGGTAGCTAGTGTGTGTGCATGTGTGTGTGATATATTTGTGTTCATGGAGGCTTGTGCTTGTGGTAATGGGAGAGTAGCATGTGTATGGGTGTAAGTGCATAGGGAGGCAGAGGTTGACTTTGGGTGTTTTGTTTGTTTGTTTGTTTGTTTGTTTGTTGTGTGGTACCCCACACACACACACTGCTCTCCACTTGGTCTTATGAGACAGGGTCTCTGTCTCGGAACCTAGAGTTCACCAATGTGGCTTGGCTGGCTAACCACTGAGCTCTAGGAACCCAGCTGTCTCTGCTTCCATAGCACTAGACTTCCAGACAAACACCACTGTGCCTCGGATTGTTCTTGAGTTCTGGAAATCCACACTCAGGTCCTTGTACTTGTGTGGCAGGTGCCTCTTGGAGTTAGCTGTCTCCCCACACCCCTGGGTATAGGGTTCTCAGGAGACACCTCTGGGAGGTGATTGGGGTTAGGAGAGCTGATCAGGTAGAGCTCTGCAATTGGGTATGATGGTTTTCAAAGAAGAGAATGAGAAAGCAGAGGGGACACAGTCTGCCTGTCTCTTGCCATTCAAAGCTGTTAGCACTCCAAACTCTGCTGGCAAGAAGGCTGTCACCTCATATGGTCTCCTAGCATTACACCCCCAGACAAGTGAGTCAAAATACACTTCTTATGCATGGTTTTTAGCCTTGAATATTTTGTTATGTTAATGCAGAGTGGACTAATACAGCTCATAAGTACAAGCCTAGTTCAGGCAGAGGTGACAGCTGCAGACCTCTTTGACCTTCATATTTATTAACTATTTTCTATGTGTAGGGCCTTATACTGAATGCTAAAAGAAGTGTGGGAGATACATCAAGTCTAGAACTTTCTCCTTCCCAGTGTAAAAATGGCACTGAGATTGAGTCTATCCATAACAGGGCAAAATATAAGAACAGGAGGTGGGGGAGGGGGGGTTAGAGGGGCATATAGAAACCATGAGTTTCCGACTCTAGGGGCAGTCTGATTATATGGGATTTGGTAAATATGTAAGTCAACGTTTTTCTGCTTATGTATCTTTAAACTCAAATTTAAGATGTTGAGTTTTGTTCAAACACTAAGAATAAAGAAGTGCTCTCATAAAAAACAATAATTACAAATACTCACTGAGCACTGTCCCATGTGAGGTCCCCTGACAGAACTTAGGAGAAGGACTTGGGTGCAGGTAGCTCCATGGGAACAAAAGTGACGGAGTTGAGACAACAAGGGAGAAAGGCCAAGAAAATATTCCCAGTTCTGAGCTGGTTAATACTGCAGGCAGCTGAGACTTGGTGCTGATGTGAACTCTCTGGGAGTTGTGGAAGCTACATCTAAAATCATCCTTCGGGGTGCAGGGGCAGCACGAGCACATTGTCCATGAAACCCAGTCCTTGTTGACTGAATATTTAATCTCTACCCTTCTCTGCTTTCCCCATTTATGGAAGACCCTTAGGGATCAAAACTAAAAGACATGGTGGGTGCTGAGGTAGGACCCAGAGGCAGTGGCGATAGTCTATGTGTAATGTCCATGGCCCATGACATGGCCCATGACATGGCCAGTCAACTAGCTTACGACAGGCAGGCTGGATACACATGGCACAGGTTGGTTCTAGAGACTCCTCGTTTTCACTGGGAGCAGCTGAGATGTGGAGAGATTAAACCGTCTATTACAGGTCACAGAAGCCAGATATGACTGAAGAGTCAATCAACATCATCCAAATCCTAAAGCCAGCCTTTCAACGTGCTCAAATATCAGCTCTGCTGGGACTTCAAAAAAAAAAAAATCCATTGTTTGGGGTGAAATGTTATTAAGCAAGTTGATCTAGGCCCTGTTTGAGATAAACAGATAGCCAGTCTGCTCATAGATAAAAACTTTTTTTTTTTTTTCCGAGACAAGGTTTCTCTGTGTAGCTTTGCGCCTTTCCTGGAACTCGCTTTGGAGACCAGGCTGGCCTCGAACTCACAGAGATCCGCTTGGCTCTGCCTCCCGAGTGCTGGGATTAAAGGCATGCACCACCACTGTCCGGCTAACATTTTTTTTGAAAAAATATTTTTAAATGTCTTGAGACAGAATTATAGACAACTGTCTCCTCCCAAACACTCAAATATCCATGTGTCTTAGGGTTTCTATTGCTGTGAAGAGACACCATGACCATGGCAACTCTTATAAAGGAAAACATTTAATTGAGTGGCTTACAGTTTCAGAGGTTTAGTCCATTATTATCATGGTGGTGTACAGGCAGACATGGTGCTGGAGAAGGAGCTGAGAGTTCTACATCTTGCAGGCAACAGGAAGTGAACTGAGATACTGGATGTGTCTTGAGCATATATGAGACCTCAAAGCCCACCTCCTCAGTGGCATACTTCCTCCAACAAGGTCATACCTATTCCAACAAGGCCACACTTACCAGTAGTGTCATTCCCTATGTGTTTGTGGGGCACACTAACATACCATGTATTTTTTAAGCCACATGGCATCCTGTGATTCCACTGAAAACACAGGGTTCTAAATGCTCCATCATGCCACAGATCCAATAAACTGAGGATCAAGTATTTAGAGCAGTTCACACACTACAGTTCTTGGCTTGTATTTTTTTTTTAAGATTTATTTATTTATTACGTATACAGTGTTCTGCTTGAACGTATGCCTGCACGCCAGAAGAGGGCACCAGATCTCACTACAGATGGTTGTAAGCCAATATGTGGTTGCTGGGAACTGAACTCGGACCCTCTAGAAGGGCAGCCAGTGCTCTTAACCTCTGAGCCATCTCCCCAGCCCTTTGGCTTGTACTTTTAAGAAGTTGAGAATGTTGCTTTTTCTGAAGCAAGACAAAAGACCTTGGATAATGTCAAAGGCACTTGTCATTTAGAGACTGATAAGCCGAGCTGACAGAGCACTGTTCAACAGGCCTAAGCATTTGAGTGAGTGAGAATAATCAAAAATTCAGGTGGACTTCTTAAAAAAAAAAAAAAAACACATTGAACTCCTGAAAAAGAGGGGTGGTGTTATTGGTGGTGGTACTCCAGCCATCTGCAGAGCCAAGCACACTCAGAGATTAGAGATGTCCATCTCCCATCTGTGTCCCAAATGCCTGGTCTCCAAGGACACTTGGAAGGGATGCTGGCTACATGTAGCGTCAAAATCACTAAAATGACACATTTCCTCTCATGAGAGCAGTCCCAGCTCTGTGTGACCAGTGCCGATCCCTTCCCTCACAATCAATTTGATTTCACCAGAAGCCTCTATAAGTGAGTTTGGAGTTCATGAGTCATGCTTGGGCCCCAGATGGCTGCTCTCCTTCTCTGTTGCCGGAACAAGTTCAGCTTTTCCCAGACCTGGTCTCTTGCACCTCTTTAAATGAGAGAGCCGTGGGCTCTCCGACACGTTTCCTGTGAAGGCTGTGCCGCTGCTTGGTAGAGCACAATTAGGACCTTGCTATTTTAGTGGAAGAAAATTCAATAAAACCATCAGACGATCTGGAAAGGACTAAAACACCCAAACAGGAAGAGCTGTGTGAGGCTGTGGCTGTGGAAGATGCTATTGTTCCCACTTATACAGTCCTCTTGAATCAGTCCCACAGGAAATAATATTTACTAGGCTCAAACAGGAGAAAATTTCCAAGGAGTTCTTCAGTGGAGCCCCAGAAATTAAGAAAAACCCAATTTCTAGACCCACACCCCTCAAACACATCTCAAAAACACTTCCCCCCTGTCTGTCTTAGTACACAGCCCTATCAGGTGCAGGGGAGGCCCATCATAATCTCTTGTTCAACAAATATCTACTCCTCCCCCCACATTGTAGGAAGAGACTCCTCAGGTAATATTGAACTGTGTCGTGTGACTTATTTGGGCCAGTAGATTATTAACACAGGTGAAAGTGCATGGGCTATAAATTTGCTCATGGTTTTGACCTGACCCCACAGCGGAGAGTGGAACCACCCAGCCGAGCCCAGCCACCACCAATCTAATTGTCTCTGAAGGCAGCCCTATGGTGGTGTAACTCATTGCGTTGAGCTGTCTGTTCCTTGGCCAATGTGTCTCTTTGTCCTTCTCCTCTTTTGAAGTAAAGTCAATGTTTTCTTGAACCACAGAAGAAAAGGCCACACTGGAAAGTTGCCCTTGGTCCTGTAAATAAGACCACACCCATACATATAAAAGCAACTCTAATTAAACCCAGTGGGTTCAAACCAAACCAAACCAAACCAAACCAAGAGGGAGACATGTTGGGAAGAAATATTCCAGAGGGAATGGAAGGACACAAGAGAGAGGGGAATGGGGTGATTTTGACCAAAGTATATTGTATACATATTATGAAATTGTTGAAAAATAAATGCATTATTTCTATTTATTTATTTATTTGTTTGTTTGTTTGTTTGTTTTTCGAGACAGGGTTTCTCTGTGTAGACTTGGCAGTCCTGGAATTCACTTTGTAGACCAAGCTGGCCTCGAACTTACAGAGATCCACCTGCCTCTTCCTCTCAAGTGCTGGGAATGAATTATTTTTAAATGCTGAAGTTACTCATGTGTGGATAAGTTTTGAATTGACACACCCATAATCATAGCCACCATTTATCCTATGACAGGTAAAGTGTTAAATAATAAGTGTTCCTAAATTTAAACGTATTTTACCCTCTCAATAACCCAAGAAATAAGAATAAACGTTACCATTAGACAGAAAAGAAAACTGAGGTATACGGCAGTGGCATATTTTGTTAGAGCACTTCCTTCCAAGCCAGGATTACATTATTCAGGTTTAAGCAAAGCCTGATAGTTACTAACCAAGCTAGGTAGTGAACCAACCTCAAAATGAAATACCCTTCCTCGATATAACACATTGGCAAACTTTAGATGCACTCTCCTATTGAATACTGGCAGGAATGCATCTCACAGAATACAGGTGAAGCTGTAAATTGGTGCTGATGTTCTGGAAAGCAATCTGGTAATATTTATCTCGAACTTGAATACGTGCAGACTCTGTGAAGGAGGGTCCCACTTCTCTGATTATATTGTAAGGGTCTAATGGGGGATGCAGTTGAAGAGTCCTGTGCAAAGCTGCTCCTCAGGAAAAGAAACTGATATTGCTACAGACTGGAGCAATATGGAGCCATTAAAAATCACGTGTTAGGGACACGAGAAAATGTTAGCAGCAACTCTAAATGAAGGAAATCAGGAAAGAGAAAAACTGTGATGTTCTAACACAATTATAGCAGTAATGCATTATTTCTGCACGATGATTATTATTTTCTATGGGTTTTCCTGTTTTAAGCACTTGTTCTATTTCTCAAATTTTATTGAATAATCAAATATTTTTACAACCAGGAAAATATCCTTGAAATTATTTTTAAAACAACATTTTTAACATTTGTTATTTTATTTTTGAAATTGTAATTATATCATTTCTCCCTTCCCTTTCCTCCCTCCAAGTCCTCCCATAACCTCTCCTCGTTCTCTTTTAAATTCATGGCCTCTTTTTTCATTAATTGTTGTTACATGCATATATGTATATGTATACAATATGTATTCCTAAATAGAACCTAAAGCAGAAATCTTAAATAATCTTTTTAAAACTAGTTTTTCTTACTAATCTGTGTATCTCTGTGTATGAATGTTGGTTTGCTCCAGGCATAGTATGCTTGTGAAAATCAGGAAGTTGGGTTTTTTGTTTTTTTGTTTGTTTGGGTGGTTGTTTTGGTTTTTTGAGACAGGGTTTCTCTCTGTGTAGACCTGACTGTCCTGGAACTCACTCGGTAGACTAGACTGGCCTCCAACTCACAGAGATCCACCTGCTTCTGCCTCCTGAGTGCTGGGATTAAAGACACACACCACCACTGTCCAGTTCTCCCTGATAAAGCAAGGTCTCTCTTGTTTCTGCCATGCTGTGTACTCCAGGCTAATTAGACCGCAAGCTTCTAGGTGATTCTCCCATCTCTGCTTTCCATCTCACTATAGGAGCTCACATTGTGCTTGAGCTCCGGGGATCAAACTCAGGTCATCGGGCTTGCACAGCAAGCGTTTTAGCCATGGAGCCATCCCACCAGCCTTAAGACAGCAGTTTTTTATCCCTGCAAAACACAGCATGATGAGTGCAAAGTCATCATCCGTTTTGTTCACAGAGAGATGCCAGAAAGGTACCTAGCTCCTAATATGTGCTCAGTAAATCTTTGCAGAATGGATGAAGTCATACTCTGCTACCCTGCCTCTCCTGGGTGTATTAGCCTCCATCCACAGAGAAAGGCCAGAAATAACTACTGACAAGGAGGAAGGAGCTACTAGGCCTCCCAGTCTTCATTCCAGTTCATAATAAACTGGCAGAGAAGCAAATCTGCTCATCTCATTACAGGAAGCAAAACTGAGAAAGAGAAAGGTGTCTGGGCTCACCATTCCCTTGGAGGGCACACTACGGCCGACCTAAAGACTTGCCACGTGCTACCTCCTAAAGATACCACCATGCCAGATAGTGTAGACTGGCCAAGACTCTGTGGCAGTAGGTTTAGGTTATTGGCGGTTTCTCAAACAACCACCCATTACAACAGGCTCATGTATTCCACATGCCAGGGCAGTGGAATGGTTTCTTTGGCTCATGATGTCTGAATGCTACTGTTGGGGAACTGTGTGTGAGAGAGCCTGTTTCTAGCTACCACAACAAGACACTACACAACTTTAACATCAGAGCTTTCTTTGTTCACTCTTCTGGAGGCTGAGAAGTCCATGATCAAAGTGGTGGCTGGTCCAGCTCCAGGTGAGGTCTCTCCTGGTTTGTAGATGGCCGCCTTTTCATTGAGTTCTCAGAGAACAGAGGCGAGCCAGAAGACTCTCTGCTGACTCTCCTTATAGACATCACTCCATCCGAACAGGACGCTCAGGACCTCATTTGACCCTGAGCCCTTCTCTAAAGTCTCACCTCTATGGTCACTTTGGAGATGAGGGCTTCAGTGTGAACATGGGGACGACACACAATTCAGTGCGTGGCGACACAATCAGCTGGAAGTGCCTTGAGTGGTTAGGAGCAGACACGGCCTGGAGCTTTCTTCCTTCTTCTGCCTTATTCTGGGTTGTGAGGCTGGGGCCACTCCATCTGCCTTGGGCTTCCACACCGGATTCATCTTGAGTGGAAGAGAGACCTTTACTGTGTGAAGACACTGATACTTTAGAGACTTTTCATTGCAGTGTATCCTGCCTCATCCTGGATGGATGCAGGGGTTTTTCAGACATATAATTCATATTTTTAGCTATACCTTAACTTACCCTATGTTCTTGTCTCCGGTAGGCTGAAGGCAGGATCTTTCTCTTCCATCAGGGCCCATCTGTAAAGCTGAGTTTCTGCTCCATGAGTATGAGAAACATTTCCCTCCCTATCAAAGGTAGTTAGCCCGACAAGGGCCATATTTCTTGACCTTCCCCATTTCCTGGAACTTTATACAGATTCTCCAGTATCATCAGATTGTAAAATCAAGCTCTTACAACTAGGATGAGACGTAGGCAGAGCTTCTCAGGGATGTAAGGCAGAGGCCATTTTTGTTGCGTGGGTTCTGGCGCACCCATTTTGAAGAAGAATCTTGCTGACTTTCTTACATTGCCTTCTCTTTCTGTGTGTCCCTTTGTGAGGTAGCAGGATTGCTCTTTTCCCACCATGAGGACTGTGAGACACACAGGCCCATGTGCATGCTACTCGTGAGGGATGTGTGCCTTGGGCAGACTCTGGCCTCTGTCTGAGCTTCAGTTTTCTCGGGACTGTGGTGAGAGTGAGTGGAGGCAAGGCACAGTGTAATCATCCACTCAGATGCCAGTGGCTACGCTCGATCTGCTCTTACACAATTTCTAATCTGTTGATCTGAAGGTTAGGATGGTGTCATTTGTGTACAAATAAAAAGAAAAAACCTGGGTCAGGACATCCAGAGAGAATTTAGCATCTTCTGGTTATGAGTGATTCCCCTGAGCACTAAAGGGCAGAAGAGAATCTGGAGCATCTAACACAGGAATGTTAGATGAGAGAAAATGTCCCTCTGTGGTACTAAATACCACCTCATTTAGAACACTTGGCTCAGTCTGAGAAGAGAGAAGAGGGAGAGTTTCTGGCCAGGCTGTGGCATCGTTGGAGAAGGAGGAAGAGTAGGAGGAGAGGAGAGGAGGGAGGAGGGAAGGAGAGGGGAGGGAGGAGGGAGGAGGAGGAGGAAGAGGAGGAGGAGGAGGAGGAAGAAGAAGAAGAAGAAGAAGAAGAAGAAGAAGAAGAAGAAGAAAAAGAAGAAAAAGAAGAGAAAAAGGAAAAGAAAAAGAAGTTGTAAAACAAGGGTGGAGTTGAAAATAGAAACAAAAAGTAGCTCAAAAACACCCACAGCATGGGAACCTTGCCCCGCACTTTGGGTTCACTAAGCTCCCTGGGAGAGTGTGCCAGAAGGGCAACTAGGCTGTTACACAACCAAAACATTGCTCAATGCACGCTCTTCACACGGTGCCACACCATGCCTGAGGTGCCGTCCCAAGGGAAGGGCTGGGTGGGAAGCTCTGGCAAAAGCGACTTTTAGAAGTGCTGGACCTGTGCCTGGCACTGGAGGGCTGGGCTGAGTCACCTCTACCAGGCCCCAGTGGAAGGGAGCAGGAGAGAGGGGCACAGGGAAAAGAACGCATCCTGTTTTTCTTTCTGGTGCCATCACTCACATTCAGATGCATGTCAGGCAAACATTCTCCCTGGCTTGCACTTTTGAGGCCGTTTAATTTTTTATAGTTGAGTATGAACAATGAAAGCGAGCAGTTTCCTGTTTCTCAACCTCATCCCCCTCCAACCACTGAGGAATTTGGGCTTAAACTGCCAGAAAGTAACATTTAAATCCTATAAATTAGCTTCCCTAAAGATGCTTAAGCATTTATGAAAACATTCACATTTTATATTCTTCGCAATAAAATCTTAAATAAAAAAGAAGGAAAACTACCCCAAATGCCCTGTGAGCTAAGCTGGCAGACAGCAAACAGTTTAGAGCCAGGATGCCCACAGGATGCCCACAGCTTCACAAATGAAGAAGCTGGAACCAGGATGGAGGCTGCCATGTGTCAGAGATAAAGTGAATATTCTTAGCCTTTGTGGGTGGAGTCCCTGGAGACTCCCTCAGGCTAAATCCCTTGGCCTGGGAAATGACCTACAGTGTTAACCCAGTTATATCCAGGTTGACGCCAACCTACAGTGTTAACCCATTTATCCCCCAGTTGATGGCAGTCTACAGTGTCAACCCATTTATACCCCAGTTGATGGCAGTCTACAGTGTCAACCCATTTATACCCCAGTTGATGGCAGTCTACAGTATAACCCATTTATCCCCCAGTTGATGGCAGTCTACAGTGTTAACCCATTTATACCCCAGTTGATGGCAGTCTACAGTGTCAACCCATTTATACCCCAGTTGATGGCAGTCTACAGTATAACCCTGTTATACTCCAGTTGATGGCAGGGGCAGGGAATCCCTCTGGCTCCAGCCCGGTTGCTCTGGAGAGCCACTGTGAGACAAAACAGAACTGAACGTCCGTCTCAATTAAACTATTAATCTGCTAGTGAGCTTGAGCAATAGATAGCTCCGCTCCTAGCCTCAGTTTGTTTCTCTGAAAAATGACAGTATAGTATCATACAGGTCTTCAGTGAGGGCTAACACTTGCACTTTTATAGTTCTATCATAAATATGTTCAAATAAATGTGTTTGAGGACACACACACACACCCTACAAACTAAGTATGCTAGTGAAAGAAATGAAGAACACCAGGGTTTTCTTTGCTTACCATTTCTCCACATTTTCCCAACAACACCTAGGCTCTCTGTGGCTCTGGGGGAAGGATGTCACACTCTTCCTCTTACCTCACCCCCCAATCCCCATCCCTCCCACCCCCCATCCCCCACTTTCCCACTTCCTGTCAAAAAACAAAAAAACAAAGAAAAGAGCTGGAGCTATAGCACAGTGATAGAGCGCTCACCTCATGTTCACAAAGCCTTGGGTTTGGTCCCCAGGACCACAAACAAAATGAAAGAATACTTCTGGCTCACTGTTCTGCAGGTGTCTTAGCAGATTTTCACACAGATGTGGGGTCCGTACATGTAATTCCAACACTCAAAGTTGGAGGCAGTAGAGCAGTAAGTTCAAGGCCAGCCAAGTTACAAGATGAAATTCTGTCTCAGAACACCAAACCAAGTAAAGAAACAGAGGAAGAATTCTGCTTCTTGACTGCATCGTCCCACTCAGAGAGTGACTGGAGCAGACGTGGAAGTCCTTGGTTTTGAATGGCTTAGGCTGGAGCCAGGACTTCCCCCATGCTGAGCAGAAATGCTAACACACACACACACACACACACACACACACACACACACAGTTCCAGAAGGGAATTTCCTATATTCTTTATTAAAATTTTTTCTGCCTGATTTTCATCTTCTTTATTCAGCAAGATTAGATGGTTACCCTAAGCGTCACCCACGTAGCTGTGTTCTCAGCAACACTTTGAGATTACAGCTTCCAAGGACAAAAACCCAGCTGAAGAAGAGCTCCACTTGTCACATGCCACTGCCTGCCCGGCTTTACCGCTGATGGCCTTTAGTCTCGGGCCATTTCATCAGGGACAAAGGCGGCTGTCCTCAGTCCTAGTGCTTCCTGGTGATGTACACAGCTGACACTTCTGAGAACTCCCCAGGGTAACGGCCTGTCCCTCTTGCAGGGTCTGGTGGCTACTACTACCCACGTATCACTGCAGGCTAAATAGCCACAATGTGTGGGACCACAAGTGTTTGGAAGGAATTTTCCATATATTGGAATATTTTCCTATCTATACTGGGATATACTGGGGATGGAACAAGCCTGAACATAAAATTCATCCATGAGCTCCATACATCCCACACATAGGCCTGGATTGTAACAATCATTTTAGTGCTCCTGTGTTTTGACCTCATCATATGAGGTCAAGTGTGGAATTTTCCATTTGGTTTAGGTTTTGGAGTATTTTAGATATCAGGTTTTTCAAATAGTCATATCCAAACTATTTCACTTGAAATGTAACTAGTGTAGCTGAGGAACTAAGTTTTCTTTTGCAATTAATGTTCTCTTTTAATGGTGTGTAAATATGTGTGGGCATGTGTATATGTGAGTGTAGGTGCCCCTAGAATCCAGAAAAGGATACTGAATCCCCTTCTTACAAGTTGGTCGTGATGCATCTGACACGTGTATGGGAAACCACTTCATATCCACTGCAAGAGCACTACATAATCTTAACCACCAAGCCATCTCTCCAGCCCCTTCATGTAACTTTAAATAATTTCTATTTCAACGTATGTGGCCAGTTGCTCTCATTGACTATAGGCTAGTTGTCTGTTGACAATGACATGTGAGACACTATGCACTAAGGATTTGAGTGAAGTCAATGCTCATATTATAAAAACACAGTGTGAACTACATGCAATAGTATAGACCTCTAATGTGAATTCCATGTGTAATTTAAGTTTCCCTAGTCATCACATTGAGGTAAAAAGAAAGAGGTAAAATAATTCAATAATGTATTTATTTAATTATTGATTAGTCAAAGTTTTGCTTCAACATGTAATCAATAAAAACATTGAGATATTATACATTCTTTTTTCCTATCAGCTCTCCCAAATGTGATGTGTACTATATAGTAACAGCACATTCATTTCATTCGGACTAGCAATACTTTAAGCCTTAATTGCCACAGGTGGCTAGTGGCTAACACTGGGCAGCAATACACGGATTGGAGGAGCCAGCCTAGGCTACCTTTTCTACCTGCTGCCCAGCTTTTCACAGCACTAAATAGAAAACACCACTGTGCTTAAAGTTTCTAAGCAGTATTCAACGGAAACTGTTAAACACAAAGCTCACTGTATCCATTTCTACCAAAGTAGACACAGTTATGCAGAAATATTTTGTGTTTCCTTCCTGAAGATGTTTCTGGTTCTTTCTCTTTGATTTACATCAATTAACTAATTTCACCAACATGTCAATATTTACTGCTCATTATTCAGGAGCATCTACATCTTGAAGAAAGGCAGTGTGATTGTGTGTCTTGGAATTTCTGAGCTCAGTGCCTGGCGATTTCCATGTCAATAATTCCATTAGTGTAATGGGGCGCAATCGAAGCTGCTCCTGGAATAAGAACGGGTAAGGAGGAAAGCAATCATCGAGAATCATTTAGCAGCAAAGTAGATAACCAATAAGCCAATGATCTGGTCAATGGGTGCTCGATACACTAAGAGCAGAAGATGGTCCTAAAATATCCATTAGCAGAAACACTAACAAATAAATTACCTGATCATAACCGATAGAGCTGGCTGCAGATGACCATGAAGGATTCGGAAGCAATGTGGAAGATTTGCATACCTCCACTTGATTGCCTTTTAGAGTTTGCAAAACCCACTCCCCACCCCCACTCCCACACCAGTCCCTCCTTAACACTTTTCTACATCAGCTTGGTGTCTTATTCTTCACAGGTAGTAATGAGAAACAGAGAAAGGCCTGTAGATCTCCTGTCTCTCCCGGGAACACCTTGCAGAAACATGCTCAATATTTGCTAATGGCTTTGGAGAAAGCTGTGAAGGTGCAGCCTGTGCTTTTCCCAGGAAATCTGAGAGCGAGGTGTGGGGCAGGCTGGGAGGTGAGGTGGGAGAAACAGGTATAAGGATCAGAAGCTCACCTTTAGACTTGGACAGGAAAGGATGTTGTTCGGTCTGTTAGCCTGGCTCCTAAATGGAAAAGGGGTGGGGTGGGGTGCAGAAGGCAGTTTCTGTGGTCTGTGTGCTACAGGCAGGCTGTCTGATCAGATCCGTTCCTTCCTCCTTTAGAGCAGTTTATGTCCTTTGATTTCATACACCCCATAAGCATTTACACATTACAAAGTTAGCCGACTGGGAGAAGACAGGATAACGATCTTACTATTATGTATTATTTAACTGGTATTAAGCTTTCATTTGCTTCTCTGGAAGGAGCGAGATGTTCCTTTGCTTAGGAAAGCGATCATGAGTGGGCTGCACATGAGCTGTCTTCACTGTGGAAACCTAGCCCTGCCTTCCAAGAGCTTGCCCGAAAAGGGAGGCTGAGACACCGTGAACTCCTCTCATGCCCCCTTTCCCTTCCTGCTTCACTCTGTGGCTGCGGAGGAGACAGAAACATTGACTACAGACCAGAGTGGGCCAGGCACTGTGCCCAGCACAGGTTAACAACACCTAATTTTATTGACACTTGTTTCTACGAAGGCACTGTTAGCGCCCCCCCAAAGGGCATTATTTAGAATGTGGAGAGTAGAAAAACTCCATACCCATTCCAGTTACAAAATCCTGTAATGCCAGCATTCTAAGAGAAAACGTCAGCAGGAACCTTTAATGCCTTTTGTTTGTAACAAAGAAAATTAATCCAGGGCTGGCGAGGCAGAGCTATTGTTTAAGGCGCTCAACTGGAAGACTATAGTGTGTGTGTTCCTGGGTGTCAGCATCAAGCTGTCGAAGAGGAGACCAATGGAAACCAGCATCCTCATCGCTTCCAAGCAGCAAAAAGCAGGAGGGCTCGAGAGCTACAAGCAAAATTCTTCTTTAGAGCAATTTATGGGAAAGCCCTGAGCTGTGCACATCAAAAAGTAAGCAACAGATCCATTCTTTGTAAGAAAAATTATGAGATAAATATTCATATAAAAGTTGATGTTTCCAGGTGGTGGTGGCACATGCCTTTAATCCCAGCACTCGGGAGGCCGAAGCAGGCGGATCTCTCTGAGTCTGAGGCCAGCCTGGTCTACAGAGTGAGTTCCAGGACAGCCAGGATTGTTTCACAGAGGAACCCTGTCTTCAAAAACAACGACAACAAAAACGTTGATGTTAAAGGGTGGCATTTCTAAAAAGTAAAATTATAACTCATAAAAAATGCAAATTGTACAAAAACGTCAAGAGTTTATTTAACTTAATGAGGTTGGAACAAGCCCAATGTTCTGAAAGTTCAAGGTGAATTCAGAGAGTAAATACGTACACAGGCAAGCTAACAAGAACATGGACATCAGCTTTCTCTAATAGACGCAAGGCCTTTCAGAGGAGAGTGGGGGTGGGAGGTTCCTAAAGTTCATTTAAATGTGATGCAGATTCTTCTTCCAGTGTGCAGCTCTACAGAGTTCCTCCCCTGGAATATGCCCCCACTATGGAGACAATGGATCTCATTGTCATGATTAGGTGACAGTAGAGGACACAGGTGAAGGGATTTAGCCGCTGTAATTAAATCTTTGGGACAGAGTAATCAAAAAGGAGCTTATCTCAAATAGGTCCGAGCTAATCAAGCAAACCCTTAAAGGGAGAGATTTGGAATAGAAAAGCTGCCCCTGGCCTCTAAGGAACAGGCTGTTAAAAGTGGAGAGGGGGAAGGGAACTGAAGAGCTGGCCCAGTGGCTGCTCTTGCAAAGGACCTGGAGTTCCGTTCCTAGTACCCACCTCAGGTGACTCACAACTGCCTGTAACCTCCAGGGGATCTGACACCCTCTTCTGGATGCCATGGGCACCCACACTCATACATACATATATCTCCCTTCACACATACACATTTAAAAAAGAAGATTGGAGGGGGCATGGAGGGGAATACAAGCCAAGGCTAGAACAACCCACAGCCAACAGCCAGCAGGAAAGCATGGACCTCAATCCTCCAGCTCCAATGTTCAGTCAACCCAAGGCTGTGAACTTGGACAAGGAACTGTTACTGGTGGTCGAAGTCTAGGCTGGGGGTTTCTAGGTTCTAGGTACACACCAAGGGCAAGGTAGCCAGACCAGAACAATCAAAGCTGCAGTGTAGATGAAGAAGAAATGCAGTATCACACATGACTGGGGAACATGTGAGTGACAGTGCTCAAGGGTCCCAACATTGTTCAGGGTTTCATTTTACAGAATTCAAGAGTACACATAGTTTTATTGCTGAAGAGTGTAAAATAGGTGGTTCTCTGTTTTGATTGACAGGCTTGGATTATGTAAGCCTTTGGTCACCGGTAGTATCCCTTCCCATCATGCACCTTATTTTAATCATGTGCATGTCTAATTATGCAAAGGAATAGGGGTTTCCCTTAGAAGTTTTCTCGTTTGCCTTGCTGAGCATGCACCCCAAATCAGTCTAGGTGGAGTCAGCCCCCACCTTCTGTACCTGTTGATGTTCTGAAATATATTTGAATAAAAACTATCCATAAGGGACGTTTTTTGATCATTTTCAAAGGTAGGGCAAACTTATTCCATTGTTTGGAGTAGGGTGTACCTGTAGATCCATGCAAGTGGGGGAAGAGTCACAGTTTGCCATCAGGCTGCTAGGTGCATTATTAGAAAAGATGTGTGTATAGCCCAAGCCAAGTGGAGTCTCAGGATGCTTGCCTGCCTCAGAATCTCAGTCCAGACAAGACAGTAGTGAAGGGCAGCTATTTACCTCCAACTAACACTGAGAAGAAGATTCAGTTAATGCATACCCAAGTGCCCGACCCACAAAAAGTACAAGGTAATGCATTTACATTCTATCAAGATGGTAAATTTGTAGTAGTTTGCTAGGCAACAATGGAAAATGATAGCATGTGTCTATCAAAAATGAGCATTTGCTTTGGTACACATCCGTTAGCCACAACTAACAACCTTGTGCAGTAGCTCAGGGCCATGAAAACTGCAGACCTCACACTCGCATGGGTCCAGATAATCTCTCAATTTCATTCAATGCGAGCAACTTATCTGGTCCATTTCAAAAACCATCCATATGTTGAAAATGTTTTATTTAGTAAACTACCTGTTTCATAAATAATAGTGTTTATTTTTGTTTTTTCAAGACATGGTTTCTCTGTATAACAGCCCTGGCTGTCCTGGAACTCACTTTGTAGACCAGGTTGGCTTTGAACTGATAGAGATCCACCTGCCTCTGCCTCCCGAATGTTGGAATTAAAGACATTCACCACCATGCCCAGCATGTTTTATTTTTAATAAAGGATATATATAGATATATATATAGATATATATATATCCTATGTATCATATGTATACTATATATGATATATATCATATAGTGTGTGTGTGTGTGTATGTGTGTGTGTGTGTGTGTGTGTGTGTGTGTGTGTGTGTGTGTGATATATTCAGGTTCTCTCAGAGGCCAGAAGAGGGTGTCAGAGCCCCTTGAACTGGAGTTGTAGGCAATTTGGAGTTGCAGGATGTTGGTCTTAGAAACCCAACCAGCTCCCAGAAAGAGCAACAAGTGCTCTTACCTGCTTGATGAGCCATGGTCTCTCCAGCTACCGTCTTGTTATTTAAAGAAACTTACTTTCTTCTCCACCAAACTGATTTAGACTACACATTGTTTTTACAGCCGTGTGGGTAGGGGTGGCTGACTTCCAGGAGTTCCAGAATGGAGACCCAAGAAAGCTCAGGAAGGAACCCCCATCTGAGCTTCCCTGTGGATCTTCCCTGAGGGCCAGACTGGACCGTGAGGCTAGAGTTCTCTGCAGTTTAAGCTAAGGCTGATTTGACCTGTTTATCCATTTGTTCACTCAGCAAACAAATCTCTGCATCCCAGGTCTAGACAGAGACACAGTGAAGAACAGAGACTATGAAGTCTCCAGCCTCATAGGGTGTAAATCTAATGGAAGAAGAACTCAGGTTTTGAGAGTTCTGCTGACCATTGTGTCCAGCTGTGAAGAACCTTCTGAAGTTGGACATTGAGACTATACCCATGGGACACTTCAGAGATGATGTAGGTGTTCATCCTCTTGTTGACAGACAGATCCATGTAAGGCTCTAGGCTTAGCTGAAAGGTTTATATGGATGACCACTGTAACGATTGGGTCCAGATCCTGAAAAAAAAATTCAGACTTAATAGGACACTTTGATCTGTCTTTGCCTGCCACATGGAAGCTGTCCTGTACCCTAGAGAAGAGTCATTTTTTAGTAATAATAATGGCAGTTGGCACATACACTTACCATGTATTAGTCATTGTTCTAGTACCTTACATAATCTAAACTGTCAGAGCTGAGATTGACAACAAGGTAGTCTGGGTCCTGATATTTAACCCTCAGGTGATGTTATCTTTATAATACTGGGTTCCTTGAACTTGGAGCCTGCTGTATTAGGAGGTCTTTCTGAAGTGGGCCTTCTCTTGCTTTTGATTCCAGTATTAGTAACAATAATCTGTCTTTAGTTACATTGTGTTGCCAATCTACGAACTGAAAAGTGGCAGTGAGCTCCTCTGTGAGCCTCTCTTCTGCCCTCTCCTTTGGGGGAAATGTACTTTCTCTCCAGGGTGCTCTGCCTTAGAAATGGGCATTGCTCATTTTTCCGTGAGGACGCAGTCCTAGGCACAGGCTGTGAGCAAACATCCCCCAGCTGCCCACAGACAATAAATAACAAAGGATGAATGAGTGCCTCAAGTTTCCTGTTTGCAACGTCCATCCAATGGGACCTCTCCCAGAAAAGTGGATGAACAAGGGCTTGGTTATTTTACACGGGAGAACAATGGATGTTCTGACCACCACTTTTGCTTCATTCCATCTCTGGCTTCCATGGAGCATCATCTCTGGCTTCCATGGAGCGTCACTGGAGGATCTATGTGCTCACCCATAGAGTTGAGTGAGAGATGCAGCCCAGGGCACATGGAGGAAGCATCTGCATGAGCAATGAGTTTTGTTTGAAAGCGAGTCCTGTACCAACACTCCAGATCCAGTTCCTGTGTGGGTGGGCTGCTCTGTGAGGGTGAATGGTGACAGTCCTCATTCCAACACTCGTGTGTGTGTGTGTGTGTGTGTGTGTGTGTGTGTGTGTATGTGTGTGTGTGTGTGTGTGTGTGTGTGTAGGTTGTGTCTACAGGTATGCATGCTTATGTGGGTTAGAGTAAAGATGCCATAACTCAACCTCCCATGCCTTCCCTTATTGATGTTCAACCTCCATATCATCCTTAATCATGCTTTACCTTGTTCTCTCAGGCTGTCTCCCACTTCTCCCTGATTGGGCTAGCTGCCTGAGCAGCGAGCGCAGGGATCCCCCTGTCTCCACACATACACCCAGCATTAGGATTACAGACATGGGATGCCACATTTGCTCGTGGGTTATTCTGGGAGTTGAACTCAGGTGCTCATGCTTGCCATACCGAGCACTTACTGCTGATGACGTCATCCCCCCAGCTCCCTAGCTCCTATTTGTTTTCCCTCCTTAGAGATCACTACCCCAAGTCTGTCCCCTCGCCAGGCTTATTTATTATTTCATTTCCATTTATTATGGCGGAGTGTACAGCCTGTGTACGTGTACGATCAGACTGCTTGCTGAGTTGTCTCATGGTAACAGGGAAGAACTTTCTGGGGCTGGAAGTTAGTGGTACAGTTAAAGTAGCCCTTATTCAATACTTGGAACCAGAAATGCTCTGGTTTTTAGACTTGGGAATCACTGAGGTATTTTGGCGATTGAATCCAAGAATGAACATGAAACTCATTTATTTCATATATTCCTTATACTCATCATCTGAAGGCAATTTTATGCAGTCATTTTAAAAATTATATATACAAAACAAAATATACATTGAACCATCATACTTGTGATATCATGTTGGTACCCAAAAAGTCTTGATTTTTGGATTTTAGTTTTTTGAATCAGGGTGGGGAAAACATGCACTCTGCTGGATACCCATTGTTGTTGACTATCCAGAATCCAATCTCCCTTCTTTTGATGATCCCACCAAGTTTTCTTTCTCAATCATCTGATTCTACCTGAAGCTCTTGGCTCAGGAGTATTGCATGTCATTTAGTCTCAAGCCAACCAGAGCACTGCAATCCCCTGGGCTCTAATGGTTGACTTACAATAATTATGTGACAAGCTGAGCCAACCTGAGGAGAAAAGACACTTTCATGGACATTCTGGAAAGGAGACTCAGGCTTACTGTGGTGGTATTGTATTCCCCAAAATATTGTGCACCCTAATAAATTTATCTGGGGTCAGAGAACAGATAGCCACTAGATACAGAGGCTAGAAAATGGTGGCACTCACGCCTTTAATCCTAGCATTCCAGAGGCAGAAACCCATCTGTTCAAGGATACAGCCAAGCATGGTAACTCACGCCTTTAATCCCAGAAAGCGAGCCTTTAATCCCAGGGAGTGATGGTAGATAGCAGAAAGGTATATAAGGTGTGAAGCATTTGGCTGGTTAAGCATTCAGGCTTCTAACAGCACAGTTCAGCTGAGAGCCATTCAGATATGAGGACACAGAGGCTTCCAGTCTGAGGAAACAAGACCAGCTGAGAAGTTGGCCAGGTGAGGTTAGCTGTGGCTTGTTCTGTCTCTCTGATCTTCCAGCTTCACCCCAATACCTGGATTCAGGTTTGATTTTATTAATAAGAACTTTTAAGATTCCTGATAGAGCTTACCTGCTAGACTTTGGAGGTGAGAGGTTAGCACTACTCTAACCTAACAGGAAACAGAGATAAGAGGAGGCAGTCAAGTCCCGGAGGGGACAAGATAGACGGTGGACATCAAGGTTTTGCTGTCTAAATCAGTTTCCAAGACACCAGTCCGTGACTTAATATATTTTCTCAGAGCACTGACTTGGGTTGGATTTCTGTTACCTCACATGGGGAAAAGCTATTTCCCACCAGGGAAAACTGAGAAAAAGCTCCAAAAGTAAGAGCAGAAGCCCATCAGCTGGGCAGGCCATCCTCACCTGAGGCTGTTCAATCCTTCCCGTTTATCAAGAGAGAACAGAACTTCAGCGCCCGCTTTTAAAGCCGTTAGCTTTTCCATTCCCTTCCATCTAAAACTGACGTTTTCACGGCAGAGGAGAATTGGTCCAATTTACTATTCACGTGTTGGCTGGGACTGTCTTATGGGGAACACAAATACAGGTTGATTCCTCAATAAAAGTCATCCATATCTGGTTGTGGCGACCATGCTTTTTAAATGCATACCATATCATCTCAATGACACCATATTTTTAGCTGAGGTTCAGTGCATGAAGACACCTGACCTGTCTCCCAGCAGATGCTGCCTGGGAGCAATAACCATAGCACGAATTCAGGTTAGAGTGGGCCTGGTACTCTCATCTCTCACTGTTCAAAACCAGTTCTCAGGGATAAATGACCCAGCCTGGCTTTTTAGAGCCATGTGCTTGTAGCCCTGACTAGTATTTATTGGATCAGGGTTTTTATTATTGTTTGGTTTCGTTCTGATTTGTGGTCTTTAACACATACCAGTGTGATATGTATAATATTAATAATGGTTATTAACTTGATGGGACCTAGAATCATCTAGAAAACAAGATTCTGGGCATGCCTGTGAAGGATTAGCTAGATTAGGTTAGCCTCGGAAGGACTGTCTGGTGTAGGCAGGCTGAAACAGGAAGATCCATCCTCAAGGTGCACAGCATCCTTCTCTGGGCTTGGACCTTGGACTGCAGGAATAAAAAGCTACCTGAGCACTGAAATTTCTTGTTTTCTCCTCCCTGACTGTGGCTGCAATGTGACAAGCTGCCTTGGACTCTTGCCGCCAAGACTTCCCTATCATGATGGACTGTACCTTCACACTGAAAGTCAAAATACCCCTTCTTCCTTTAAACTGCCTTTGTTCAGGGTACTCTGTCGCAGCAACAAGACAATTAGGAAAGGAAAAAGGGGCATTTTGCCTCCTTTTTCTAGGATATTTGCCATGTGATTGGTTACTCTTATCATCTCAACCAGGCCATCTGTGGGAGACATACCTACTTAAGATGCATTGAGCTAGGAGCAACCTACCCTTACTAAAAGCATCCTGGTCGGAAGCAGTTTGGCTGCGGCTTGCTCTTCCAGTGAGTAAGTGAGGAGAACCCTTGATTTCTAACTGTTTTTATGTTCTTTAAAGTTTCTGTCTACCTGGCTTTGGTGACGGTCTAGCCCAGCAAGCTAAGAACTAGCCTGCATAGCAGGAGACTTATGCAGTTACATGCAGAGTGATTCAACTAGCCAGTGGGATAGAGCAAAGAGAACCCATCTTGGTCAAAGTTCTATTGCTGTGAAGAGACCCCATGACAACAGCAGCTCTTACAAGAGAAAACATTTAATTTGGGTTTGTTTACAGTTTCAGAGGTTTAGTCTGTTATCATCATGGTGGGGAGCATGGCAACATGCAGGCAGACATGGTGCTGGAGAAGCAGGTGAGAGTTCTACATCTGGATCTGTAGGCAGCAGGAAGAGAGAGTGATGTTGGGCCTGGCTTGGGCTTTTGAAACCTTTAATCCCACCCTCAGTGATGCACTTCCTCCGACAAGGCCACACCTACTTCAACAAGGCCACAACTCCTAATCCTTCTCAAACTGTGCCACTCTGTGATGACTAAGCATTCGAATATATGAGCCTATGGAGGCCATTCTTATTCAAACAATCACAGGACCTATAAGTACTTTTTCCATTTGAAGGCAAAGACAACCTTAGCTATTTGAACACTTGAAATACGTTTCCAGTTTCTTGGAAGTTAAAGACTAATTTGAGTTCCTTGATTCTTTAGGTGGGGAGAATGGCAGAGAGAGTCTGGAAAGGGGTTAAAACTGGACAATCACTAGCATTTAGAACACTACATATCCCAAATAACATAAATTAACTCTACAGGCTTTTTACAGTCTAGACAACAGAGTCCATTTAGAACCTACAACCATGCTGTGACTTTTAATTATTTGAACCTTTTCAAATAGTAGAAGGTAAGTCCTTTCCACATCCTGAGCTTGCATAAATGGTCATATTTATTTATTTTGATCATTTGGTATTATAGAATTCACATCCACTGCAAGATGCCAGTCACGTATGTGGTGGTCAGACTACACTACTCTACTTGTTCAGGTCATTAGCCCTGAATTTAAGTGATGTGTTTTTCTGCCCAGTCTTGCTTAGATCTAAGACTTGGCAAGTAAGTCTTGCTGCTGTTTGCATTGTGGTTGGAATAGGATGAGTGTCACAGAATTCACATGAAAGGAAACCCACCTGCCCTGTCTTGCAATCTGATCTTGACTGTACAAGGATGTGTCCTTAATTGAGTCTCTGGATATTGTACAAAGAATGTCACATGTCATTAACACAGTTCAATTTTACAACCTAACTGATTGAAAAACCTAATTCAATAGCAAATGTGGCTTTTGGCATCTGCCTGAGCATCGTCTAAAAATATATTAGAGTTGCCATTGACAGATGGTCCTAGATGGGTCCAAGGAGGCTGTTGACAGATATCTCACAGTAGATCTGATTACATTGACATATCTGAGCAATGTCCTATGGGAAATGTCTCCACTGGCCTGAAGGCTGACACAACAAGATGGAAGCCCTTCAGAAGAATGGACAATAAAAACTTAAAATGGGAAGGAACAACCTTCCTGATGTGATTTGGCAGTGTGTATTAATTAGCCTTAGAAATTCATGCCCTTTGACCTTGTACCTCTCTTCTGCTCAGACATGTGTGAAAATGTTTATATCCAAAGACCTTCACTGCAGCATTAGATACAGAATACAGAAGAACTGCATTATTACCCACAGTCCCACAGTGCAGGACAGTTTGCCTAGACAGAAAACAGTCAGGCCTCCTCAGCCGTGGGCTCATGCATTCAACCAATTTCACGTGGAAAGTGTAGTCAGGTTTGTGATGGTTGCTTTTGTACTGAACATATACAGACCTTTTTTTTTTTTTTTTAACTTTTCATTACTCTCTAAGCTATACAGAATAAATACTCATATAGTTTTTACATTGCATTAGGTATTATAAGCCATCTAAAGACAATATAAGATCATCTAAAGAACATAAGTACTGCAAACAAGGAGGCTCACAGGCTGTGCCGAACGCTGCTACAGGACTGGAGAGATGGCTCAGAAGTTAAGAGCACTTGCTGCTCTTCCAGAAGACCAGTTTGCTTCCTAGCACCCATGTCAGGCAGCTTACCACCACTCCAGCTCCAGAGGATCTGATGCCTCTCTTCTGGCCTCTGAGGGGACCCTCAGTCATGTGAGCGAACATACCCACATACACATATCCTGAGGGATCCTGGAATTAATTCTCCCTAGATAACAATGGGTGACTACATATTTATAGTCACACTTCCCATGACTAAAAGAAAACATAGGTGTGGTGGTCTGAATGAGAATGGCCTCCATAAGTTCATATATTTGAATGCTTGGTCCCCCGTTTGTTGAAGGATTAGAAGGTATGGCCTTGTTGGAGGAGATGTGTCCCTGGGAATGGGTATTGAAGTTTCAAAAGCCCATGGCATTCCTAGTTAGAGCTCTCTCTCTCTCTCTCTCTCTCTCTCTCCCTCCCTCCCTCTCTCTTCACCTCCCCCACCTCCTCTCCTCTCAGATACTGCTTCAGCACCATGCCAGCCTGCCTGCTGCCTTGCTTCCCACCAAGATAGTCATGGACTCACCCTCTGAAATCTGAAACTCTATAAGCTCCCAATAAGCTCTTTCTTCTTCAAGTTACCTTGGTCACAGTGTTTTGTCTTGGCACTAGAAAAGTAACTGAGACAATGGACATGAAAGGACTAGTCGGGGCGATCTCACTTCATTTCTTCAGTGTTCACAGGGATCCCCTCTGGATGGCGACGTCGAAGTGACGGCTCATTTCTTGCTGTCAACTTCCTGTGTACATGTTCATTTTTAGGTCTGAAAACTGTTCTCTAAAATGTTACAGTGAAGTCCACTGTTGTATGCTAACATAAAAATTAATAAATAATTTTAAAAGAAAAATATGGCTCATGTAAATGTATATAAATAACAACCTATTGAAACATTTCAATACAGAAACAATCTGGTGGAATTAATACACTAATACTAATTTTTGCAGTCTCGACTTCATCTGTAACCATGGAAGTTTTTAGTATTTATTTATTTTTATGTGCTGGAGATGAAACCCAGGGCCTCTTAGACTCACAGATGTTAGGCAAGGGCTCTGCCACTAAGTCACATCCCAGCCTGCATGAGCTTATGGTCAAAGATTACCTTTAGTTTTATGTGTTTTTTGTTTTTTATAACCTAAGTAAAATAAACACACAAGCAACTATGAAAATACAATACAAAATCAGCAAGACATGAACAATGAATTCGTGTTTGTCAGCCTCGTTCCCACGGCAAGTACTTACAGAGAGAAAAGGCTTATTTTTGCTCTCATTTCGGAGTTTAGTCCGTGTGAGCTGACTTCACTGCTTGTGAAGCCTGTGATAGGGACTTGTGTCACAGTGGGAAGGTGTGCTGGGGAAGAACTGCTCACTGCAGGGCATCTGAGTAGTGAAAGAGAAGTGGAAATTCTAACTCACAGTGGGCCTTTCAAGGTCCTGTTCCCAATGACCTCACTTCTTCCCACCAACCTTCACCTCTCAAAATCCTCCCGGCTCACAATAGCACTACTCAGAGCATCAAATCTTTAATACATGAACCCTAGCTAGGAATCATAACATAATTTAATTGTTGATTCTTAAAAATATGTATTTATTTGTTTGTTTGTTTTTTCTAGACAGGGTTTCTCCTTATAGCCCTGGCTGTCCTGGAACTGGCTTTGTAGAGCAGGCTGGCCTTGAACTCACAGAGCTCTGCCCGCCTCTGCCTCCTGAGTGCTGAGATTAAAGGTGTGCACCACCACTGCCCGGCTAAAAAATTTTTAAACATAATATTTTGCCGATTGAGTGGGAGTTTCCCATCATGCACTCCAATCCCTCTCATTTCCCAGTCCTTCCATATCTGCTCTCAACACTTGCCAAAAAGAAGATAAAAATCTCACCAACACCTCTGGGTAACAACTTGCTCCTCTATGGAGCGCATCCTTCTTTCATACCAGTCACAGCTGTTGCGTTTCCAGTTCCACCACACTTACACCACGCCGCTCCTCCACCCTTCCCGCCTCTCCATCACATACTCATCAGTCACAGTGGCAATGGAAGCTGCGGTATCTCGCAGTCTACCCTTTTACCCAAAGAGCTTTACTTGCGAATGTTCATTGCAATGAGTTGTTGGTCTGGCTCAAGGCCCCTGTGCTCTGCTATACCATCAATACTGGGCCCTCACCCAGACTCCTCTTGAATATCCTTCTGTTGTCCTGAGAAATGGAGCTCCTGTGACTGTGACTCCCAGGACTGGCCCCTTCATGTGCTCCAGCAGCTCATAGATGGGGTAGATGTTAGGGTGGGCCAATTCAAGGCCCTAGATCTGGGCCTGGCTAGTAGCTGAGTTGGTCAGCCCAGGACTCTATTGGACCTCCCCTCCCCCAGGTGAGGGGCAGGGCCAGCTCTCTCCGCCCACGCCAACACTGTAATTGTTGAAATTTAATAATTAATGTATATGGGTAAGTCTTCTAATCATGAAAGCTGCTTATCCCAAACCAATTTAATGACTGCCACTTTCTTTGGCAGAGAAAAATTATTATAGATTTAAAATTAGACATTGATAACATCCAAATTGGGAAACTTTTTAAGTTTACAAAATATTTTTCAACAACATAAACTCTAACCTTAGTTTAGTGGAAAAGAATGAATAATGGGTGTAAGAAACCTGGATAAGAGGTCACATTAGGGTAAACACTCCTGAGACAGATGCAGAAAGTCAAATTGAGAAAGACAGAGACTTTGGAAGACTGAAAATTCAGTATTTGTAACCCAAATCAGAAGCAGTGCTGAAAACAGATTTACCATCTTCTACAAACAAAGCCAACCCCCGGCTGTGCTTTCACAAGGCCTCACATCCACTCAAGTCAAATTATCCCTTTCATCGGAGAATTACTGTGGTTTTTTTTTTAAATAAACAGCTCTAGAAACATGTTATGAAATTACCTGTCCAGTCAAGAAAACTCATAATTTTGACAAGGGGAGGAGGGAGGATATGTGTGCCCATGTCTGGACCAGTAATTCTCAACGTGGGGTAATTTTGCCCACCAGGGGACATTTGGTAATGTCTGGAGACTTTCTGTTGTCTCGTCTAAAGTGGTAGGGAGTGATGCTGGCGTCTGGTGGGTAGAGGGCAGAAATGTTGCTAATGTCCAGAGCTCCAAAGGGTGGAGGCAGGAGGATCATTAGAGCTTGTGACCTCCATCCTAGCTTCAAGTCCAGCAGGAGACCCTATCTCAAGAGAAGAATGTAGAAAGTGATAAAGCAGGTCACTCAGTGTTCTCTTCTGACCTCCCACGTGCACACATGCACACATGCACACATGCGGTGTGTCCTCGTTGGAGAAAGCTTGGCACTGGGGATGGGCTTTGAGAGTCCACAGCTGCCTCACTTCCAGTTTATGCTCCGCTTTGTGTTTGTGGGGAAGCTGCTTCCTGCTCCTGCCCTCATGCCTGCTGCCTGCTGCCTGCTGCCTGCTGCCTGCTGCCTGCTGCCTGCTGCCTGCTGCCTGCTGCCTGCTGCCTGCTGCCTGCTGCCTGCTGCCTGCTGCCTGCTGCCTGCTGCCTGCTGCCTGCTGCCTGCTGCCTGCTGCCTGCTGCCTGCTGCCTGCTGCCTCCCCGCCATGATGGACTCTTACCTCTCTGGGACCATAAGCCAAAATAAACTCTTCCTTCTCTAAGTTGCCTTGGTCGTGGTATTTTGGCACAGCAACAGAAAAGTAACAGAGAGAGAGAGAGAGAGAGAGAGAGAGAGAGAGAGAGAGAGAGAGAGAGAGAGAAGAGAGGGGGAGGGAGAGAGAGAGAGGGAAAGGGGAGAGGAGAAAGAGAGGGAGACTGAGAGGGAGGGAGAGGGAGAAGGGAGAGGTGGGGGGGGAGAGAGAGCGAGAGAGAGTGAGCACACAATTTTGCCAGTCTTCACTCTGGCAATGAAGGGGAAGGAAGGAGAGGGCGAGGGCAGGACTGACTTCTCAAAGTCCCCTTAGAGTGGATGGAAGACCAGGTGGAGAAGGACAGATTCCGCAAGACCTAGGATGTTGTTTTGTTTTGTTTTTAATAAAAACTGAATGGAAAAATTTAAATGCACTAAGTGAAATCTTGCTATACAGTTCAGGTTGGTCTTGAACTCATGACCCTTCTGCCTCAGCCTCTTGAGTAACTCGCATTCCACGAATACTCTACTTTGTCTGGCTTAGAATCTTGACTTGACTGGAATTTATATAAGAAAAGCATCCAATCTGGCAGACTCCTTTTTCCTCCTTGATATACAATGAGAAAGGAACAAAATACTGAGAGGAAAAGGCTCATTTCAGAAACTTCAGACGGGTCAGGGGGCCAAGTACGAATTCTACCTGAGTCCCATTTGGTATTGCTTTCTTTTTCTCCAGACAAAAGGAACTGCAGCTATCAGAAAGGCTTTTGATTGTATTTGGGGTAAACTGTGCTTCTCAAGGCAGGAAACTTGACACATTCTTTTCACCAAGATTTCCAGTATCAAAGATTGGTGGGAAAAGGATTTTCTGGTTAGCGCTGAGATAACCTGGAATCTCCCATTCCCTGGGACATTTTGACTAATTGACACTTTCCTGTAGTCTGCATTCTCAGAGACAGTCTCGACCTTGGCAAGGCTTCTAGGAAGTGCCATTGACAGTGTTTAAAACTCAAATCCAACTTTCTTCTCTCTGCGCTTTCCATCTGTAATGCTGGAATGCATTAAAACAAGCATGCAACATCTCTGTGTAACAAACGGAAACAATTCAACCGTGTGAGGCTTTTAAAAATCTAAATAAAACAAAAACATTCAATAGGAAGAAAAGAGTTCATTGCCGCAAAAGAAGATAACATTTTTGATTCAGGCTCGCTACACGTTCCGGATGGAGATGGGAAGCTTTATGACGTTGGATGGGTTTCAAGAGTTGAGGGAGGCCGGGCGGTGGTGGCGCACGCCTTTAATCCCAGCACTCGGGAGGCAGAGCCAGGCGGATCTCTGTGAGTTCGAGGCCCGCCTGGACTACCAAGTGAGTTCTAGGAAAGGCACAAAGCTACACAGAGAAACCCTGTCTCGGAAAAAAAAAAAAAAAAAAAAAAAAAAAAAAAGAGTTGAGGGAGTTCGATTTGAACTCTGCTTGGCTAGATATGAGCCACGTGGAAGGAACCACTCCCCCTCATCTCCCTGCTCCCATCCTGACAGGTTCCCCTCCAGGCTGTTCTGTATGCAGCCCTCTCACTAACTGGCAGCATCAGACTGTAAACCTGGTACTGGAAAGATGGGAGAAGACAAAAAGCAAAGCCAAAACTCCGATCACTTTTAATTAGTCAAGAGAAATCCATGCTTCCGAATGTTCGCTGCTGGGAGAGGCAGAGCCAGATGGTGGCAGCGTGCTTCGAGTCCGTCTGAACATCTGGGCCCCTCGCCTTCTCAGGCTTTTTTTTTTTTTTTATTTCCACCTTTATAAATAAGGTGTTAGAGATTGCTGCCCCCTGTTCCTACCGGATGTAGCCGGGCTTAGTTTAGAAGTGCAGAAGTGTTAGTAGGTCACTCTTAGGAGAGGATGTCGTGCATTGCACAAATCTCATGCCTGAGTTGGACATCGGTCATCCCCATTGTATTTAACAGGTTGCTTGTAGTTAAACTCATTGTAAACCTGACTGGATTTGAAATGACCTAAGAAACACACCTCTGGGAGTATCTGTGAGGGTGTTTCTAGAGATGTTTAGTTGAGGAGAGAAAACCCACCCTGAATGCAGGTGGCATCATCCCGTGCACTGATATCCTAAACCTATGAGTAAGAAGGAAACAAGAACCAACGTCATTCATCTCTTTCTCATTCAGGTGCAATATGGCCAGACTGTCCCATGCGCCTGCCACTGCACCTCCCCACCATGACAGACCGCCTCCCCTCACACTGTGAGCCAGGGAATCCTCGTTTTCCTCAGGCATTTTGTCAGAACGAGAAAAGTAACTACATACCACCCCGTCAAAGCGTCTTGTCTCCCCGAATAACAGCAGGATGTCGTCAGATGTTGAGACAGCCAAACGTGGGTGTACAACCTTCCTTCACGTCTTCCTAGCCATGTGACTTTATCCAAATCAATGTGCTCGCCGAGGCTCTGCTGCCTTGCTGATAAAATGGTTTTATAATGATCACTACCCAGTATGGGGTGAGGCTTCAAGTCAACAACACATGAAAAACAAACGGTTGGAACTCAATACGCACGAAATCCCCCCATCCTTCCGGGACACAACACAATGTACACAGCAGCTTATTGTTACTGCTGAGTGTTTTGTGGAAAAGAATTAAAGCGTTGGAAACTGAGCAAGGGGGAGGTTTCAGCTGAGCAGAGGCAACTCTTGTTGCCATGTGGTGAATTTTTGACAGGTGTGACTCTACTGGGTTTTCATACATGGAGTTCTGTAAAATGGAATCTGGAAGTCTTTAATGAGGACCCTAACATTCTGACAGATCCTTGATCATCTTTGATAAAGGACATTTGTGCCCTCATGTGGCATGTAGGAATCTTTGTGTTGCACGGTGCATAAACTATTCCAAAGCGTGTGTGTGTGTGTGTGTGTGTGTGTGTGTGTGTGTGTGTGTGCTTGCAGGTGCAGGGGCTTTCTTCTGGAGACAAAGCTCATTCTAGTTTTCTCTTTGTATTGCTCCGTGTTTATTTTCTCAGATGTCAGCTTTTTCTTCACATCCCGAATGGCAGAAAACAACCACCAGCACTTCTAGGATTAATACGGACCCCGTCACATAGAACAAAGAACGGGAGGTCACTGGGTGTTGCCCTCTTACCAAATTTCTCAAGAAGAGAAGCTGATTGGCCCAGCCACACTCCACTGTCCATCTTGGTCAGAAAGCTGATCACACTGCACACACAGCTGTGGGAGCTGACTTGGGAGATTCTGGGCATTGGAATAAAAGACGAGTTTTCTAAGGGCATGAGGCAGGGCATGTCCTTAGATACCAGAGATACCATTTCACTCTGCATAAGAGTAGAAACAGTAAATTAATAAATGTCAGAGTAATTTTTAACCACCAGGGTTGAAATCTAAAAGAAATTTTGCATATTCCATGGTGAAGCCCAAGGTTCCATTTACTCAGACTTGTTTTATCCTGTATCCTAGTTGTAGAAGACAGAAATGACTGCTTGCAAAACGGCATTGCTCTCCTTTACTAGCTGACAACATTCACACTTGGGTGCCCTTTCCTTCTCCATCTCAGTCATAGAAAGAGGACCTCATCACAAGGTTTAGACATGAATAACTCAGGGCTGAGGATGTGGCTTGGGGGTAGAGCACTTACCTAGCATGTACAAGCCCATAGGTTCAACCCCCAGCATAGGAAGAAAAAAGAATGAGTTACTTCAGTGTTCATTGTGTGACCTTGTTTGCCTTTCTATAGTGATTGCTGTAGACACAGGCATATGACTCACTTCTGATCATGATGGGGATCAGTCTGCTGAGAGGCCCTCTGCAAATAGATTTTCCTTCCTAATGAGAAGATGCTCCCAGGACGGTTCTGAGTTCTAGGCTCTTTTTCAGCTGGAAGTGATGTCGGATGTCATCACCACTAAGGAACTTTGGATGAGGACCCAGTAGCAGAAAGGACCTGAGCTTTTGGCAGCATCGTCTGACTGTTAAGTCCAATGTCCTTATTGTTTAAAGTCACTGGGTTGGTTTGTAACTTTTAGACACTTGCATCCCCAAACTGACCACTTGCACCCTCTCAGGCATTCCTCCTACCAATACAAACCATCAAGCCACAAAGAAGACAGCTGACTTACTAGCGGGAAAACTAATCCTGCAGGTGCCAAGGAGAAGATGTCCCGGAGGCAATGACAGTACTGGTAGCCAAAAGGTCATAGATAACTTCTAAGGCTTCCCCCCACCACCAACCTTATCAATACATAGCATTTTGCAAGCCTAGGAACAGTATAATTTATGCTTATCAAAGGCACCTCAAAGAATGATTCTTCGGGAAGCCTCTGTATGCTTCAAAGTCTTTGCTTCTTTTGATGGGAGTTGGATGAGTTTATCGTGACTGCATTGTGTGTCTTGCTTGCTTGGGTTTGATAGGAAGTGCTCTCCTGACAGCCTTGTCCCTGCAGTGGGTGCTGGGGACGTTTTGATGTGGGCTGCATTCGGACAGCCTAATACTCGGGGAAAATGTACTGAAATTGAACAAGATTGCTTTCTGCCCAGCTGCTCTCCAAAGGCTAGACATTTTTAGCACTGAGCAAAGAAGCTTGTATTTGTTTTGACAGTCCTGGCAGGGAGAACAATGGTTGATTATCCCAGCACTTTACTAACAAATAAGACTGCCTCCAGCAGAGATAAAATATGGGTCTTGACTTGATTGCATTTCATGTCCAAGGGAGTTCTCTTCTATTCACTGGCGTGCCCTTTCATTATGCCGTCATCTTTTCTGCCCCTCATCCTTGCCCCTCGAAGCAACCCGTGGCTTTCTTTCTGAAAAGGCCCCTTCTGCAGTCACTGTGGCCACGCTGCTTTGATTATCTTATAAAACACGCGTTTTCACCTTCCCGGTTTGATTTCTCGGGAACTCAATTTTTGTTTTGCTTTTGGATCCACATACTGTGAGGCTGGTTTCCTCACTGATTTTGTGTCTGTTTACTTTTGGACTGGCTTAGGTTGTCCTCACTGTTGCCCCATAAAGGAGCTTTGGAATTTTCCATCATACCCAATTTTAAAAAGGCTATTCTAGGGTTGGAGAGACACTTGGTTCTTAAGGAGGATCTGAGTTTGGTTCCCATCACCAACATCCTTTGACCCACAACTGATGATAATTTCAGCACCAGAGGCTCCTACACCCTCTGCTTGCTTCCTCCAGTACCTGGTGCTCATGCATATATCCCCACATAGACACACAGGTAACTGAAAAAATAAAACTTACAAAAGGACTGCCCAGCACATATATACAGAAGTTCTTTGCATAGACTGTGTTCAAAACCAAGGGATTTATATAATATGAAAATACTTTTATTTCTGTTTTCCGTCTTCCAAAGACTTTAGAAATTGAGCATTTTTATAAGTGTAGCATGTATGAGAAAGAGCTGTATCTCCATGCCTTTTCAGAACCCATCTAATATAGGTGCTGTTGCCTTGGTCCCTTCCCTGTCATCTGCCCCTTCCCTAAGGCGACTGCTCTTCAGCTTCTGTCATCGAAATGAATTCTGCTCGTTGCTGTGTTTAAGTTCAGCAGGGCTGTCATGTCCTGTATAGTGATGGTTTCTCCATTTTCACTACTCCATGATATTATATCACACACGTGTACCACAGTTTATGGTTCGTTGATTTGTGGACATTTGGGACTATCACCAATGACACTGCCATCACACTTCTGTACATATCTCTTGGTAAATATGTCTTCTTTTTTCTTAGTCATATATACCTAGGATCAGAATTGCTGGGGAATACGGTATATGCATTTTCAGTGCTGGTAGAACTTTCCGGTATACACTTCCACAAAAGCGTAGGAGAGCCCTGTATCAACTTGGGTCCTTAACAGAACTTGGTATTGCTGTTTATTAATCACATTCTTTTAGGTCTCTGGCAGCATCTCATTGTGCTCCTGCTGTGCATACTCCTGATAACTAACAAAATTGCATACTTCCTGTGTCTGTGCACATTCTGTGAGGTGTCTCCAAGAGTTTTTATTCTTTTAATGCTGTTTTTTAGAGATGTGCACATGTGTGTATATATAATGTACATGTGTTCCTCCATATAGATTTCTTATTAATCTGTAAATCTTTACATGTTATGGAAATAAGTTTTTTATTATGCTTGTGTGTGGAAGGGTGGTGCATGTGCCTTGGAGCAGAGGTGGAGACTAGAGGACAGTTTTCAAGAGTTGGCCATCAGGCTGTCGGCAAGTACCTTTACATGCTGAGCCGATTTGCTGGCCTTGGAAATTACTTTTCTAGTGGGTTTATGCATAGAAAATATTGTATCCTACTCTTATGGATTTGTTTTTGTTTTTGTTTTTTTGAGTTTCTCTGTGTAGCTTTGGAGTCTGTCCTGGAACTCTATCTATAGACCAGGCTGGTCTTGAACTCACAGAGATCCGCCTGGCTCTGCCTCCTGAATGCTGGGATTAAAGGTGTGTGCCACCACCGCCCAGCTCTATGGATTTTTAAAAATTGCCTTTTGATAAATAGAAAAATGGATATAATTTTTGGTTTTAAAAATCTTTAAACCTGCTGGGCAGTGGTGGCCCACACCTTTAATCCCAATACTTGGGAGGCAGAGGCAGGCAGATCTCTGTGAGTTTGAGGGCATCCAGATCTACAAAGTGAGTTTCAGAACAGCCAGAGCTATTATATGGAAAAACCCTATCTTGAAAAACAAAAACAACAACAACAAAAAATCTTTAGACTTACAAAAGTCTAAAAAGAACCATTCTATGCCCATCACCCAGCTTGTGACATTATATATAACCATATTCCTTGGTAACTACATATCATTAATTTCAAGATCATAATATGATCAAAATCTTGATCATAATATCAAGATTTTCTCCTCTGTAATTCTTGTATAAATAGAATCACATAGCATTTTTCTTTACTGTGACTTTCTTTGTCCAGCATAATTACTATAAATCTGGCAGGCAGCTCTGTGGGTTCCGGGCCATCCTGGTCTACATAGGGAGTTCTGGACCAGCCAGGGCTACGTAGTGAAGCCCTGTCTCAAGGAAAAGGGTGTGTCCAGGGTGGGTGTTTATTTTGTGCACCAGTAGGGTTTTTTCCAGTGCTAGTAATATTCCACTATATGGATATATCATAACTTTTTAATGAATTCAGTTGATGGACATTTGCACTGTTTCCAGTTTGGGGCAAATGCGAATAAAGATGCTCTAAAAATGTGTATGGTTTTGTTGTTGTTTAGAGTGGCCTTTCTCTGTGTGTGTGTGTGTGCGCGTGTGTGTGCGTGTCTGTTCTGTATGTATGTGTGTAGATGTAAGCTTTCATTTATCTTGCATAACTACATAGCATGGAATTACCAGATCATGTAACACGTGTATCTTTAATGGTAGTATACATAACTCCCAAGCCATTTTTAAGGTGATGGTGCTGCTTTACACTCTTATCAGCAATACACAAGAATTGTGGTTGTACCACACCCTTGTCCACACTTGATATCATCAAGGATTTTCTTCATGAGACCGATGTGATGTTATTACTTTGACAACAATACCATTGCTGTGGTATTCTCTCTGTCTCTAGAGAATCACATCAGAATACACATCACACAGAGGTTATCACTGTGAGGTTAGCTGCCTTCTCTTGACTAAGGTGATGTGAGCTGGGAAAGTCCACTATGGAGTCACCATTGCCCCTTCTGTTAGTCTAAAGTGTGTGGGGAGAGTTTTGAGACCACACACAGTCTGTTTCTCATCTACTCCCCAAATGATCTGCGCCTGCAGGAGTTACTGTCCTTCTGTTGCCCAATGATCATTTTCTATGCTTCTTCCTACATGTATGGGTTAGAATTTAGATTGAAGAAGTACCTTTCTTCAGCCCTTGATTTTTTATTCAAGCAAATCTCTACAGATTGGTGTATATTTAGTTACTCCAGGCTTCATAATCGACTTCCCTCAGGTTTACTTTGCTCCTTACACTGTCCCAGGTTTAGACACCAGGTGACCTTCAGGTTGGCTTCCGTCAACAGGATGTATCATTTGCCCAGTACTGTCTTACTTTCTAGCCCCACAAGATGATCCAGGTGCCTCTTGTATTTTCCCTGAACATACAAGGTAGGGTCAACCTTTCCTCCAAGGATCCCTGGTTCTTATTGTAGGATGGGTTAGAAACCAGTAAGCTGGTGTTCAGTGTGCACTCATTGTTCCTGAGGTGACCTCACTTTAGACCCTCCCAACAGCAAGAACCAAGAAGCATAGGTACAAATTCCAACACACACACACACACACACACCCATATAACTCTCACACACTCACTCACACACATGCACGCACACCATATTCTCAGACACACACTCATTCACACACACACACACTGTCACATATTCACACACACAGTCACAGACACTCTCACGCTCATCCCTATCCCTGTTCACACCACATGGATGTCCATGAACCTCATAAAGTCCTGTTTTACTCTCTAACTCAACACCACCAGGCTCCTTGATCCCTGTACCGCTCCTGCTTTGTTCTCCTTTGACAGTGTGAAACCTGGCTGTCATTGCATACCATGCATTCATGTGTTCAAACCTCTTGTGCTTCAGGACTGATAACAAAGGCCCTGTGTGAGAAACACACTTACTTCAGTAGAGTTCAATTTTCCTACACAAGTCTTTAATTTTTTTTTTCTTTTTAATCTAGCCAAAGTCCCACTTTCTAGGTGACAACGCCAGTCTTCTTCCCACCCACTCAGCCGTGCCATTCCAGCAGCTGCGTAGAGTAAAGCAGTCTTGTTTCCCACCCAGCCGGGCTTTTTGTAATATACATGGAGAGAAATGTATAAATTGTAAGTGTGTTCTCACACACTGGGCACCCTGTATACTAGCCCCCAGAAGCCCTTTCCTGCATCCTCCCATGCCCATCACAGCTGGAAGTTTCAGCTGGGCCCACAAGGTAGGTGAGGGCGTGGAATGGGGATGCTTCCTTGACTCTGGAGAGCCACTCACACAGAGAGAGCTTCTTCAGTAGTACAGAGTCCAACGCGCACAACAGTTGAACACCAGGTGGGTCAGGAGACAGGGTGGAACTGCCTACATTTCTAACTCACTCTCCGGGTAATCCCTAACCTTTCAAGGTCTGAATCACACAGCTGTCTTCGTGGTTATGGCCACGTTTGCTCATCTCACAGGTTGAATTGTTTCCGTAGAGAACTATCATGAGAGCTAACTGTTCCTGGCTCACAGGAAGCCATCTTGACGTCTGTGCGTCATATGCTGGGGAAAGGAAAGCGTGGAGAGAGGCTGTACCATGGCTGCATGGAGCACGTGGACATGGTAGGAAGCAGATAATTCCTCTCATTTAAACCTGTTCTGGGGCTTGCTAGACTTCCTCTGGAGTGGTCGTTTCTCCACCAACAGCCAGATGAGACTTCTCTTCAGGCATCTCTGAATCCTGAGACATCCCAGGTCTAAGGGCAGCTGTGTCCTCAAGAAGGGTTCAGGGACAAGTGCTTCTGGGTTCACAGTGGCTGGCTTCACTGCCCCAGCACCCTCTGCCCAGCCCCGCCCCCCAGCCAGCTTTGCCCTCTCTCTCTGGCTAAGGCGGCAGGGAAGCACATGGACTTGGGTGCAGGAAACTGCTGACAGGTGTCTGGGGACGTGTGAATTCAAGGCTGTCACCTCAGTTTTCATTTAGGCAGCTGGCCAGCGCCCTGTGGATTTTTCCGGATTTGGCATATACACATGGGAAGCTAAGAGTCGCAAGAGGATGGTGGGAACAGGAGGGAGCTGGGTGCTGTGAAATCCACACCAGCCACTTCCTGTGGGACCCAAGCAAATCATGTAACCTCCTCAGGCCTCACTTTTGTTATCTTTAAAAGAGAAGGCCATGATCTATTCTTCTCTGGGTAGTATTTGGGATTAAGTGAAATAATGTCTGCATCAATCACATCACGCAGTGAGCCTTTGTCTGTGCCCAGGGCCTTTTTTCCTTTAGGAAAGTGTCTGCCTGAAGAGTTGCTGAACCGCTCAGTACCTTGGTTTCTTCACTCACAGAGCTCAGATAATATGAGTATCTTACAGGGTGGTTGTGAGGATTAAACAAATTAATCGGAGGCTACTTAAAGCTGGGCTGAACAACCGTGCCCACAATTCATCTAGGGCAGCCTGAGAGTTACGGAGAAGTCTGGAAACGTGAGACCCCAAGATGGGCATAGTCAGCCATCTTAGTTTGTGCTGCTATGACAAAATGCCATAGGGTCAGTGGCTTACACACAAGAAACATTTAGTTCTTACGAGTGGGAAGGCTGCCAAGCCCTCGAGGGTAAAGGTATCACGTGACAAACACCTGGTCTACAGCCAGCAGCACTCTTTGGGAAAGTCGTGGAGCCTCGAGGAAGTGGGCCACCCAGGCCAGGGCTTGAAGTTTTGTATCTCAGCCCTGCTTCCTCTTCAGACTCTGCTTCCTGAGTGTGGATGCAATGTGACAAGCCAGCCTTCGGCTCTGCCACCACGCCTTCCCCGCCTGCTGTCCCATTTTCCCCTTCACGATGGGGTATGGCCCCTGCGGAACTGTGACCCAAACAAGGCCATCCTCAAGCTGCTTCGGTCACTACTTTATCATAGCAAGGAGAAGCAGCGATGACAAGGTCCAGAACAGGCAGGGCCCTCTTCTGGGATGCAGGCTGTCTACTTCTTTCCTCCTCTAGAGGACTAGAGAGCTCTTCTGGGTTCCTTTTGTAAGTGCACTGATCCCGTTCATTGGGCTCCACCCTAAGGACCTGCAAGCCCCTAAGCCTCTACCTCCTCGTACAACTACACCAGGAACCAGGTTCAAATGTACCCATCTGGGGACAGACACAACCACAGCACCCCCGTTGGGGAGCCAAGCTCTCCTTTCTTCTCTGGAATGGAAGAGCCCTTTCTTGGGAGAACCATCCCACTCTTTCCTTTTCTATATACATTCAAGAGTGCAAATCCTATCAGTTAGCTACTGCTGCGTGGTAATTTAGCCTCAAAGGCTAGTGGTTTAAGACAGACATTTATTAGCTAGATTTTGTGGCTTGGGACTCTGGGAGTAGCTGAGCTGAGAGACTGTGGCTGGAGATCTCTCCCAAGACCACAAAGTTTGGGCTCTGATTGTAGTCATCTGAAAGCTTATTATCTTGTTCCAAGATGGTCACTCATTGCCTGTGGGCAGGGATTCTCTGTGCCTGGGTGGGTCTCTCCAGGAATTGATGAAAAGACCCCATCACATAACAGCAATATCTATGTCTTTTTTTTTTTTTTTTTTTTTGGTTTTTCGAGACAAGGTTTCTCTGTGTAGCTTTGCGCCTTTCCTGGAACTCACTTGGTAGCCCAGGCTGGCCTCGAACTCACAGAGATCCGCCTGGCTCTGCCTCCTGAGTGCTGGGATTAAAGGCGTGCGCCACCACCGCCCGGCAAAATTAACGTATCATTTCTGTAACATCCCATTCATTGGAAACTATCATTAAGACCCACTTATGCTCAAGAAGGGAAGAATTAGGCTGCATCTTCTTCTTAAATGTGTGTCTGAGTTATTTCCTGCATAAATGTTTGTGTACCATGCATGTGCTTGATGTCTCTGAAGGCCAGAAGAGGGCATAGGATGCCCTGGAACTGGAATTACATCATGTGGGTGCTGGGAGCTAAACCTGGGTCCTCTGTAAGAGCAGCAAGTGGCCTTAACCACAGAGAAGAGCCATCTCTCCAGGCCCTAGGGTGCATCTTTTGAGAAGTGTTGTCCAAGAAGTTAAGAATCTGTTCTACAGTCCTTACCCCAGCATACCTACATAATGACAGAGACAGGGAAGACCGGGCAGGAAGATGGTTCCCAAATGGGCCAGTGTCTCTCTTCTCTGAGAACAGGTATTACAGCATCGTCGAAAATGAGCCCAGAAATGTGGAGCAGAGGCTAGTCGAAGTCCCAGCTCCAGCTCTTAGCAAATGCCTGTCTCTGTCCGTCCTCTGGGGGATGCTGGAAGTAAAAGGAGATTCATTAAAAAGCTATACTCCAGAGGAGCTTGTGTGTGTTACATACACGGAGAGATAGCTAAAGTAGCTGGGGCTGGGATCTGGCTGTGGTGGCAGAGTGCTTGCCTAGCATGCTCAAAGCCCTGGGTTCAAGTCACAGAGCCACACAAACCGGACATAGTGGCACATGCCTGGAATCCTAGCACTTGGGAGGTAGAGGCATGGAGATCAAGAATTCAAGGTCATTCTCTGCTACATAGTGCTACATAGTACAACCTGAGATACATGAAATTGCCTCAAAGCAGAGGAGGAAGAGGAGGGGGAGGAGGGGGGGAGGCAGTTATGATAAAAGTAGATAAGGCGGCCCCCCCCTTTTTATTTCTGTACCCTCCTCCTTTCTATTTACCCCTATTTGTGAGGGAAACCTGAGGAGGAAGCACTGTGAATGGTGTAGCCAGGAGGGAAGGCTTCCCGCAGGAAGAATCCTGTGTTGAGGCTTTAAGGATAAACAAGAGGTGATCAGCTAGAGCTCCGCCATTAATACCTCATCCCGGAACCACATTCCAACCTAAAGGGAAGCCCAGGACAGTCAGGAGGCTGTGAGCACCCCTGCTGCTGCAAGAGAGCAGGCGGCATTGTGGCATCGTGGGGAGGGGGTGCTGAGGAGAAGAGAAGGCCAAAGAAGGAGGGACGCTGGAGGAGGGTGGCCATGCTGCAGACCCAGCCTGTGAAGAGCTTACCTTGAGGGAGGATCCGAGGGAAAAACAAGGGAGGAAGTGCTAAAGGCTGGGAATGAGTCTTGGCGGTCCTAACGAGGATGGGAAAAGCCACCCCAGGAGCCCTGTCCAGGGTTTGAGAGAGAGAGGGGGCTGCAGCTGGCTCAGGATCCGGAATCCAGACGGCAGCAGTGCAGCAGGCACCAGGGGACCATCTTTCTGCAAAGTGCACAGCCCCCACCGTCCCCCTCCGTGCGAGGCAGACGCTTCCCTCGGCCCAGAAGCAGCTGCTCAACTCTGCTTAGAAGCAGGGGTGAGGGGCAGCAGCTGCCTGAGGCCATGAGGCAAGGTCTCCCTGGACTCTGCCCAGAAGCCCTCAGAGCTGGGAGAAGCAACCGTCTGCTCCCCGACACACTCGGGCTCCCTTGCAGGCAGGGAGCTGGAGTGGGCTCTGCAGGTTCCATTACTACAGCTCAGAGATCAGCCCGTGAGTCGGAAAACACATTCCCCCCTGCAAGAGAAGGCAACTCACTGCTCCCAGGATCTCCCCGCTGGAGTTGACTGAGGAATGTGCAGAATCACGGGGAAGCAGTTTTCTCTTGGAGACATATGGAAAACAGTTTGTTTGTTAGGAAGAAAATCATAACTTGTTGTCTTTTCTCCCCCAGAGGAAAATGAAAACACTCGCACATTAAGTCTTTTCAATCCCTTGTTTGTCTTCGGCGCTTTTGAACAAAAATGCAGGCATGGGGAGAACCGTGTCTGTGGAAGGAGGAGGAAATGTTAGTTGGAAGGAAATAAGAATCTGAACTATAAAAATTGTCCCTAAGGCAAGAAGAGGGTGACTGCCCCAAAGTCAGGTGACACATCTCGAATGGGGCACGGGAGTGTTTGTGACGTTAGTTATGGTGTGTGTGTGTGTGTGTGTGTGTGTGTGTGTGTGTGTGTGTAGGGGGGAGTGGCGAATCTCTAAAGCAAGCTTGCTCTTCCCAGTGGAGATGAAGACAAGAGGAAATGCCTGGATTTTCATTTGGTTCACTGCTCCAGAAAAACAGCCCCAGGATGAGGAGCCTGGGTAGATTGTTCAAGGCAAATGCAAGGAGGCAGGAGGTCTGGGCGGGAGGAGGGGAGCTTCTTCCATCTGTAGTGCCCTGGGTTCTCCCCACTGAGATCTCCTGCACTGCTGTCCTCCTCTGCTCTGAAGAGCCCTTGGAACCCTTTCCTTGGTAACATGAAATCTCTATGCAGGGCTTCCAGGATCTATCTGAATGATGATTTAGACCAAGTTGTTCGCGGCCTCCCTTCCCCGCCAATAATTCTTCCAGAGAGCATTTAGCTGATTTGGAAAAAGTCTATCAAATCCCCCAGAGGACAGTGTGCATCTCAACTGCGGATGAATGTGGTTCTGCTCCTGACCTCCACGCTCCAAGTCTCACAAACGGAGTCACTCAAATGTGCAGAAAATGCTTGCCAGCTTCTGAAGGGAAAATTGGTTACTGCTGAGGGAAGCCGGGTGTGGGCGAAGGAGATGAGAATGCTTCTCTGGGTGGGTCATGTCAATGGTTTTCTGGGTATTTCCAGAACTGGGACTTCAGTGAGCCAGACTCATCCTGCCCTCCTCCTGTGGAAACACCTGACTAAGCACCTAATATGTGCCAAGGGCTTTGTTCAGGGCTTATAAAGACTTAAGAAAACAGTCTGTGAGCCCTGAGCAAAGAAACACATGAGCTAGGCTGCACAGGCAACCCCGCTTTCCACCCAGGACACATCTAAGTGGCAGTGCAAGTTATAGACTCCACACAGCAGTGGGCTCCCCTAGTGGGATGAAGGGAACTGGGTGGGGATGCTGAGGGGCTTGAATTTGGGGAACAGGGTTTTGGAGAAGAGCAGATCAGAAAAGATAACCCAGATATCTGTATACAGGTCCCCTTTAGTCTTTGGCCACATAGAAAACTGCACGTGCCATAAGACTTGGCACAGGGGCCGGGAGGGGAGTTCAATAGGTAAATGTGCTTGTTCTACAAGGGAAAGACTTGAGTTCGATCCCCAGAACCCCACATAAAAAAACAAGGCATAGAAGTATGCCTGTAAGCCCAGATCGTGAACAACTTGGTCTGGGAAGGCAGAGATAGGGGGATTCCTAGAGTTTGAGGCCAGTTTCAGTGAGAAACCCTGCCTCAAAAAATGAGGCAGAAAGCCATTGAGAAGACACCTGACATTGACCTCTGCTCCCCCCACCCCACCCCCCACATGTGTTTTTCACAGCCTGACCAAGAACAGCTGTTAAGGGAGGTGAGCTGGTAAGACTCTGAGGTTACAGGAGGATGGCAGATGTTACATTGCTGGCCAGTCAACTCTATCACCAAACACTTCGAATTGAGCAGAGGCTCCAGAAATGCCCATCCTTCAGAAGAGGACTACACTAACCGTAGCACAGGGGCCACTCTTGACCCACATTATCAAAGCTTAATAGTAAGCGTCAAAAGAATGCAATAAAGCAGTTAATTCTCAACCTTCCTATTGATGCGACCCTTTAATACAGTTCCTCCCTCATGTTGGTGACCCCAACCATAAAATTATTTTCATTGCTATTTCATAACTCTAATTTTGCTACTGTTATGAATTGTAATGTAAACATCTGTGTTTTCTGATGGTCTTAGGTGATCCCTGTGAAAGGGTCATTCCACCCCAAAGAGGTTGTGACCCACAGGTTGAGAAGCACTGCAGTAGCATCATGAAAAAAATTAAATGTCCACCAGAGCAACACACAACAGTCTAGACTCAATGTTGTACCATCCAATAATGTTTAGCATCCAGTAAGAAAATCAGTAGGCAGTTGAAGTAGGAAAATAGAAAGATGAGCCAGGGAACAAGGTCAGAAGGAACAGAGTAGAGGTGAGACAGACATGGGCAGTAGCAAAGACTTTAAGATAGCCATCACGCTGGGCGGCGGTGTACGCCTTTAATCCCAGCACTCGGGAGGCAGAGGCAAAAGGATCTCTGTGAGTTCGAGGCCAGCCTGGGCTACAGAGTGAGTTCCAGGACAGACTCCAAAGCTACACAGCGAAACCCTGCCTTGAAAAACTAAAAAATAAAAATGGAAAAAAAAAAAAAGATAGCCATGAGAATAAAAAGGAAGGAATGGACATCTCAATGTAAATATCTTCACAGAGAAAGTTTTTTTTTTAAAGGCCAATGGAAATTACAGAACCAAAATAAATAAATAAATAAAACACATACAAATGGAGTCTCAATAAGAGAGCATGAAAACTAGCCGGGCAGTGGTGGCGCACGCCTTTAATCCCAGCACTCGGGAGGCAGAGCCAGGCGGATCTCTGTGAGTTCGAGGCCAGCCTGAACTACCAAGTGAGTTCCAGGAAAGGCGCAAAGCTACACAGAGAAACCCTGTCTCGAAAAACCAAAAAAAAAAAAAAAAAAAAAAAAAAAAAAAAAAAAGAGAGCATGAAAACTAATCAGACAGAGGGGAGAGGGGAAGAAGTAACGACCAAAGTTTTCCCCAAAGATCCGTACGTTAGAAATTTGGGTCCTAACAAGGTGATATTGGGAGATGGTAAAAGCTGCTACATGCACAAGATGAGTTATTTCAAGATAGACCCAAAAATACATCTTTAACAAGAGTCTGGCAAGATAGCTCAGTGGGTAGGGGTGCTTGCTAAATGTCTGACAACTTGAATTTGATCCCCGGAGCCCAGAAGGAGAGAACCACTCCAGTAAGCTGTCTCAACTCCAAATCAATCATGGACTTAAATGACTAAAATTGTGTGCTGAAACAACCCTTTTCTATTCATAAGTTAACTAGCTTATAAATTAGTGTTTGTTATAGCGACGGAAAACTGACTAACCTAACAATCAACTGTGAGTCATGGCTGAAGGACTGGACTAACTACTTCTCAGACAAAGACACAGCAGTCAATGCCCACATGGGAAGCTCTCAGTCATCATGAGTCACGGAGAAAAGGCAATTAAAATCACAATGACATCCAACTTCCCAGCCACCATTGTGAGTAAAGGTAAAGAAGGTTGATGATCCCCAGGGTTTATGAAACTGTGGATTAGATAGAACTGTTACCCATTGTTGACAGATGCATAAAACAAGCTCTTTGTTATAACACCAAAGGAGGATAGTGATTTCTCCATACCCTCACATCTTTCTGTACAGTACTTCCCTTCTGCTAGCAAATGGACTGCCCTTGCAGGCTAGCAAGGGTGTCTCCCACCTTCCATCCACCCAGGGTCCAACCAGATCACCCACTCCAAGTGCCGGCTGCCTCTGCTTGCTGTTTGTACCTCTGGCCAACTGGGTATAAAAAGAGGTTTGTACAACCCAGCTCTTTCCTCAGATTCGGTAATTCACTGGAATCATTCGGAGCTTGGGGGATACACTTACTGATTTGTTGTAAAGGGTATAGTAAAGGACTCAGGCTGGGCAGTGGTGACACACGCCTTTAATCCCAGCACTCGGGAGGGAGAGGCAGATGGATTTCTGTGAGTTTGAGGCCAGCCTGGTCTATAGAGTGAGTTCCAGGACAGGCTCCAAAGTTTCCAAGAAACTCCGTCTGGGAGAAAAAAGGATTCAGATGAAGAAATACATAGGACTAGTCCCAGAGGGTCCCAAGAATAGCCACATTTATCCCCAAAGAGTTAGGGATCACCACACTTTTGGGGGCTCTCTGAACTCCATCTTTAGAGATATTTATCTGGACGTCATATTATAATCACAGGCAATTATTAACTTGATATCCCCCTCCCTTCCCAGCAGGATGATGAGAGTCTGAAGGTCCCTAGCTTCTAGATGTGGCTCTCATACTGGTGACGAGCCCTGACCCTGAAGCTAGCCAGGAGCCCACTACAAGTCACCCCATCGAAACAAGCAAAGTCCCTATCACTCCAGAAATCCCAAAGGATTTAGCAGCTTTGTGCCGGAGTGATGGAAAAGACCCAATGATAGAACAAAGGTGACTGACTGTAGCACCTCTGTCCCTCAGGAAGCTGCAAGAGTTCAAGATGCCGAGCGTCAGACTCTGAAGGGGTTCATCCTTGAGTACCAGTCTCAGAGTATTAGCCAAATAGTCTTCATTGTTGATTTCTTATCTAAATATATCTCTACTCTAAAACCAAGCATTTCCATTCTTAAGTATTCTCTCAACAGCAATAAAAAATGCGTATGGACCAAAGATTTCAGTGGTATTTACAGTAGTATTATTCATTATGGCCCTAAAGTCAAAACAGTTAAAATGCTCATTAAAAAGAAAACAAACGGACACACCTCAGCATCCTCAGACAGACGGAGTACTGCTCAACACGCAATGCTCAAACTATTCTGCTGAATGAAAGAAGATGGAACCGATGGAGCGTTTCATGAGATTGGGTGATCTCAGGGATGGCTACAGATAGTGCATTTTCTATATCGTATAGGTAACTCACAGCAGCAGTTACTTAAGGCCAAGGGTAGACTGGGAGAAAAGAATTTTAGAGGACCATGAAAATGCTGTCATCTTATTAGAGATGTGAAAAAATTTTAAATGTGGCTAGAGAGATAGTTCAGTGGTTAAGAGCATTTGGTTTAGTTCCCAGGACCCACATGGCGGCTCACAACCTGTAACTCCAGTTCCAGGGGATCAGGTGCCTCTTCAGACTTGCTTAAGCTCCAGGCATACCTGTGGTGCATGTATGTGCATGCAGGCAAAACATCTATATACAGAAAAAAAAATCAATTGTGGTGATAGTGTATCCCCCAATGTATTGTGCATCCTAATAAACTTATCTGGGGTCAGAGGACAGAATAGCCACTAGATAGACATAGAGGCTAGAGAATGGTGGCACTCACACATTTAATCCTAGCATTCTAGAGGCAGAGATCCATCTGGATCTCAGTGAGTTCAAAGCCAACACTGGAAACAGCCAGGCATGGTGACACACACCTTTAATCCCAGGAAGCGATGGCAGGAAGCAGAAAGGTATATAAGGCGTGAGGACCAGGAACTAGAGCCTTTTTAAGCTTTTAGCTTTTAGCAGCAGTTCAGCTGAGATCCATTTGGATGAGGATTTAGAGGCTTTCAGTCTGAGGAAACAAGATCAGCTGAGAAATTGACAAAGTGAGTTTGGATGTGGCTTGTTCTGTTTCTCTGATCATTCAGAATTCACCCCCAATACCTGGCTCCAGGTTTGTTTTTATTAATAAGACCTTTAAGATTCGTGCTACAATCAATCAATAAAAATTATCAGGAGTGTGGGTTAGAGAGATACATACTAATACTGAATTTTGTCACTTTTGTCATACTCACTTGAAGATGTGAGCAGCTCCCAAGAAACAAACCAACAAACACACGCCTTGTCACGAGAAAGATGTCATGAGAAAGATGTGGGTTTGACATCTCATTTTGTCATGTATTATTTGCCAGCCTTGGTAAGATCAGGTCTTCTCAAAATTCGTGCTCCTCAGTCATCAGGAGAAGAGTGAGAATGAGACAGAATAATGTGTGAAGTCAGCAGGGGTCCAGTGATGGTGAAATTATTTTATGTTATATCATAATAAAATGGCATGTGCCGTTGTAAAAAAAAAAAAAAAAAAACTTATGTAAAGAAATGAAATAATCAACTGTAATGCCACCCAAAATACCTCCTGTAAACTTGAAGATAGAATTCTTTTCTGTTCATGTATATGTTCATATATATATTCATATATATGTGTGTGTGTGTGTGTTCGTGTTCATGTATATTCCTCTGTATAACTGACAGTGTCAAGCATATGCAATATTGATTCTTCAATTATATAACAAGAGAGTGCTTTTAATAGACATGTTTATAAAAATATTAAAGAAGTAAGGCTGGTAACTTCTGAAAATCTGTGTCCTATAGAATATCTTCAGTGAACATGGGTGTGTGTGTGTGTGTGTGTGTGTGTGTGTGTGTGTGTGTGTGTGTGTTTGGGGTGGGGTGCTCACACACACACATGTGCGGGTGTTGTTCCTCAGGAGCAATCCACAATGGTTTTGTTTGTTTGTTTGTTTGTTTGTTTGTCATTGCTGTTGTTTTTCTTTTCTTTTTCTTTTTTGAGACAGAGTCTGTTATGTAGCTCTGGCTGTCCTGGAACTCACTATGTACACCAGGTTGGTCTGGAACTCACAGAGATCTACCTGCCTCTGGCTCCTGAGTGCTGGGACTGAAAGTATGTACTACCACTCCTGGCAATCCACATTGTTTTTTGAGGCAAGGTCTCTCCCTGGGATTTGGGGCTCACTGATTCAGCTAGCCTGCTTGGCCAGTAAGCTCCAAGAATCCTCCTGTCTCTGCCTCCCCAGTACTGAGATTACAAGTGTATGCCACAATACCTTTTCACCTGGGTGCCGGGGATTGAACTCAGGTCCTCATACATGGGCTGCAAGCACTTTACTAATTGACCCCCCTCTCAGCCCCACCAAGTGAACTTTTAAAAAGGCAAATTAGGGCCAGCCACATGCTGAGTGTGTAAAAATGCTTGCAACAAAGCCTGAGGGCCTAAGTTTGGTCTCTGAAACCTACATGGTGGAAGAAAAGAGCCAGTTCCTACAAGCTGTCCTTTGTCAATGAGCATGCTGTGGTATGTGTGCCTAAACAAATGTCTGGAAAAAAAAACAGATGTGGCTTCCCAGAGTCCATAATAGCCTTCCATGTCCTCAAGACAAAGTTCAGCAGGTGTCCAGAACCTTCACACTTGGGGAGAGATCTAGAATGTATAGCTCTGAGGGTTGATGAAGGCTCTTCTCCACATCTCTCATCCTCCTTGGACCACAGGCTGGGTAGAACGTGTTTTTCTCTTGGAAACGGGTTGGGTTCTTGGTCACATATGGATCTTCCAGTGCCTATGACCTAAGCTTCTTTGGATTGGCACACTGATGTATCTACCAGGTCTCGTGGCCAAGACAAAGTCATCAGGGAGAGCAGTCCCCTCCACTCTGATTCAAGCAAGATAAAGGCTGAACAGATGGTAGCAAACTGGGACCAGAGTGCTACCTCATCCAGCCCTTTGAGTTTCTGGCCAAATGGACCATAATCAGCTCTCAACTGCATCACATCCTCCTCCTGCCTTCAGACATCACAGTCTTTCCTTGCAGTCTCCAATTTCTCATCAGTCCTTGAAGCTTTCCTAATTCACCTAGGTCGGCCAGTTGTCCCTGCTATGTGGTACCTGCCACAGACCCTGCACTTCACGACCCTAGCTCTATTTCTCGCCTGTCTGTGCCTCTACCCTTATCTCTTTGAAGGTTTGATGTGTTGTCCATGCTATGGAAGGCAAAGAGGGGAAATTGCATTCTGATGTACAAGTGTAGCATCTTTCTGAGGAGATCTTCTTGGTGAGAAGCCTTTGGAAGGACAAGTGTGGAAACATACCACTTTCTTAGAGTTGCGGTCGGAAACTTAAGTGCAGTGATCCCTGTGCTCTCTGCTCACCCACTTCTCCTAGATGTTTTTCTTTCTCCTTGGTAATAGCAGCTGGTCTTCAGAGAGCCTGTACCACCACATCCAAGTTTTCATCTCTGGGTTCTGTGCCCTCCTACCTACGTTCCATATCTCCTGCCTGGGCTAAGTTCAAGCTAATTAGCCGCCTCACCAGAAAGTGAACAGAAAGACAGTCTTCCTTCTGTGACTCAGTGGAGCAGGCTGATAGGAAAAGCATTGTCAGGGTCACTTCTTCATGCAACTCCCACTATGAATCACTGTTACTTAGGTCACTGGAGCTGCTAAGGTTTCCTACACGGGATAACGTTCCTAGGGTTGGCTTTCTCTAGACTTCTCTATGCACCGGTAGTGTCATATCCTACAAACACATGCCTGCACTTGGTTTTCCTCAAGATAGCCAGAATCAAAATTTCTATTGCTTATTAAGCGAGCAAACAAACTCCTGGCAATACCGGCAGCTGGCTGCTGGGTCCACCCACACAATCTCTCCTGATCCACCAGGCAGGGAAGGAAGCTTGCCAGCTTGCATGTTGGGGTTAACTGGCCTATGGGCTCTTGTAAGGTTCATTTTAAGAGAAAACTCCCTGGATACTGGATAAGGTAGGCAGCTGAGTGTCTCTGCATGTGTGCATCTTGTCTCTGCTGAGGAGAGAAACTTCCTGTGGCAGCTGGAATATCAAGCGGCTGTTCACCATCCAGTCCTGCGGGTTAAAAACTTACCTTCATAATTATACTTGCAGAGTAGATCTTTCGAGTAGTGTGAGAGCTCTGGGGACAGTCTGTGGAAATTACCAGGATTGATGGGCTAGCAGGCAGCCTGAGAAACACCAAATAAATCCCTCTGCTGTCTGTCACCCTATCTGTCTATAGCCCTCTGTCTATCTCTATCTATCTATCTATCTATCTATCTATCTATCTATCTATCTATCTATCTATCTATCTATCTTCATCATCTATTCCTCATTAGCCTATGTAACTATCATCTAGCTCTCTATCCATCTATTATTTATCACTTATCCATCCATTATCGACTGATCGTCTATCTATCCATCCATTACCTATGAATTATCTGTACATTGATTATCTCTCTCTCTCTCATCTATTCCTCTCTCATTAACTTGTCTTCCCATCATCGATCACTCTCGTTATATATCTATCCATCATTATTTATCATATATCATCTATTCTCTCTATCATTTATCCATCCATTATCTATTTATCATGTATTCATTCACAATCTATCAATCACCTCTTCATTTATTTTCTATATCTCCGTCATCTGTCCATCATCTACTTTCTGCTTGCTCTGTCTGTCTGCCTGTCTGTCTGTCTATCTATCTATCATCACCATTAGCTCTGACTGCATTTTGAAAGGCCCTGGCATTTCTGCACCTATGGAAGGTAACTAGCTCGCTGCTGGTAATTTGGTTGTTAGTCTGGGTTGCCGAGAAGGCCTGAGGCACACAGCGCACCGTGGGCTGATCCTTGCTTTGTGCTGAAGCTCCCACTTGCTGGGTGACACTAGAGAACAGAGAATACTCTCATTAGTTCCTGCTTGTCAGAACTTACCACATCCATAAAAAAGACGATTATGAAGACCCATCCTGATTGGGAACAAGTGACACCTCTAGCTTACTCTTAATTGTCCTTCTATGCAAATTTTTCTTTTCCTTTCTAATTTGTTATGTGAGAAAATATTAAATTAGTCTGAACATGTAGGAACAGTCTCCCAGTTTTGAGCTTTTCGCTTCTTCCCTTAGGCGTTTAATCATTTTTTTTTTTTCTAGATTTGTTTGGCAAGTTGAAGAGAGAAGATAACAGGATTGGGGGCTGGGGGGAGCAGCTTTTTAAAGACAGAAGTACAAAAGGAGCTGCCATCTGAGGTCTCAGATTAGGATGGGAAGCACATTCTCTATAGCTGTATCTTACTATAATTGAATGTTTAAAACAGAGGTTCTGACGTGACTCAAGAGCCTGCAATTAAATTTATTTTTCTAAGAAGTGCCCTCTTAGTATATAATATAGCCTAATGGCTGCCCTTCACAACTCACTTGGAAAAAGAGTGTATTTCATTGTGAATATATTTTATTTTAAAGAGCATATTTCATCTCAATATACGGATTTTTGAGAAATGACAAGATGTTAGGATTTCTGAAGACCTGGATACTTACTCCTCTCCCTGTTACTTAACTGTTGGGATGACCCTGACCAATCTGAGCCACAATTTCCATTCCATCAGCTCGCAACCTCTTCCATGACCCAGCCACATGACCACTGAGCTCCCTAAGAGGCAAGGTGCTTTGTAAATGGGAGCAAATGTTAGGATTCACAGGACATGTCAGTCAGGAGTAAGGCGTACACAATCCAGCGTGAGCTGGATGGATTCATGGACTGGACTGGGCCTTGATGAAATGAATGCCAGAGCCTCAGAGCCACTTGAGTAGACTCCCTGACTCCATGCTCTGGTCTAGGTTACTGTGTGGAGGGCAAGTTGGTACAGCTTTCTGCAGGGCTTTTGGAATTTCCGCAGAATAAACCCAGAATGCACCCGTGACCCAAGGTTGACATGTGCAGGAACCGGTCCTGCTGAGATGTCTGCACAAGTTTATAAGATGTAAACCGAGGCCTGGGGAGACGGCTCTGTTGGTAAAGTGTTTGCTGTTCAAGCACGAGGATCTGGGTCTGATATCACCCAAGTCAAAAGCTGGACATGGCAGTGTGAGCCTGTAATCCCAGCTCTGGGGAGGCAGAGCCAGGAGGATCCCTGTGACTTGCTGGCTAGGTGGCTAGCTGAATCAGGCAACTCCAGGTTCAGTGAGAGTCTGAAATAATAAAAATGGAGAGTGATTTATGAAGCTACCTAATGTGATCGCTGACCTCCACGTGTACACATGTGGACATACACACAGCATACACACACTACACATACACGTACACACAGTTTACACACACAGCTTATATATACACACAGCTTACACACACACACAGCACACACACACGGTGTACAGGCACACAGCATACACACACAGCTTACACACACACACAGCACACACACACGGTATACAGGCACACAGCATACACACACAGCTTACACACACACACACACACACACACACACACACACACACACACACATTCTCTTTTTAAAGATGTAAATACCTGCCATTGACTGCTCCTGATGACTAGGTTCTTGGTTCTTGCCTCCTTCCATCCCCACAACTCTTAGTTTCCCGGTTGCTGCAATAAAATACTTGACAATGTAAGGGAGGAGAGGGTTACTCTGTCTGGGGCAGTTCATCATGGTGGGGCAGTTCAACACGGTGGGGCAGTTCATCACGGCGGGGCAGTTCATCACGGCGGGGCAGTTCATCATGGTGGGGCAGTTCAATGGTGGGGCAGTTCAATGGTGGGGCAGTTCATCATGGTGGGGCAGTTCAATGGTGGGGCAGTTCATCACGGTGGGGCAGTTCATCACAGCGGGACAGTTCATCACGGTGAGGCAGTTCATCACGGTGGGGCAGTTCATCACGGCAGAGCAGTTCAATGGTAGGGCAATTCAATGGTGGGGCAATTCAATGGTGAGGCAGTTCGATGGTGGGGCAGTTCAATGGTGGGGCAGTTCATCACGGTGGGGCAGTTCATCACGGTGGGGCAGTTCAATGGTGGGGCAGTTCATCATGGTGGGGATGTCAGGTAGGAGCTTAAAGTAGCTGGTTGCTTTGTATCCACAACCAAGAAACACACCAATGAGTATTTCTTAGTACTCACTTTCTCCATTTGATACAGTCCATGATCCCTTTTGAGGGAACAGTCCTGCCCACAGCCAGGATGGGTCTGCCCACATCTATCGACACCTCCTCACCCCAAGAAACCATCTCCCAGGTGTTCCCAGCTTCTGTCAAGCTGACAGTTGAAGCAAACCATCCCCGTAGCCCTCTGAAGCTCTTATTACCATGTCAGAGAAGTGGAAACTGAGGCCCAAAGAGGCACAGTCACCTGTCCAACATCCCAGAAGGGGGGACGCCCAGCTGTGACTCTCTCTGTGTGGTTTGGCAGCAGACCCTGACTGTTCAGCTGCCACACAGGCGTGGAAGGAAGTGGTGCTGAGCCTGATGCTCAAACAACTTTAAAGAGCCTCCCCCCAAAACACAAAGCTGCAGACACAAGCCAGGCACGGAGACGAATATCAACTTCTAGGGAGGAAAGAAACAGCAAAAACTGCACAATTTTAAATAGCTGACAAAACACCACAAGATTCACAAAATTCAGAAAAATGACTTTTTACAATTAATTTACTGTCCTGTATATTTTTCCTCCCCCTTTATTTTTTTTGGCTGCACACTCTGCTCACTTCTTATGATTTTGAAATCTCTCTCTCTCTCTCAAGAGAACAGGAAATTAGCTGAGTTTTTCCCACAGCTCAGTAAATAGGATTTTTTTCCCCATTATAGTAGCTGTAGCTCACTAAGCAAGTCACTTTGGAAGGACATTTACCTACTGTTTGTGGTGCCCGTACAGATGTGACTGCACAGCAATGGAGATCCCGATAATCCTCGGTTATGGTCCCTAGACACAAAGCTTTTATTTGCAGTCATTATTAAGAGCGAGCTGAGTTAAGAGCGTTTCTGGTTGCATCTGATAGGCATCCGAGCCTGTTTGTGTCCCTGATGATGAGAAGAGCCTTCTATCCTTAGCAAGTGGCTCTATACTTTCTGAAGCATTCTCCGCTCCCGCAGAATCCTGCACCCATTTTCCTTGGCCATGTTTGTACTGAAGAGCTTGACCGGTAGTCCTCCAACTTTATAGGAGTATTTTGAGAGTTCCCACTTATAGCTGGTGCTATATAGCAGCATCCCACAAAGGCACACGAATGTGTCCCCTGGAAAGCGCCTACTCAATAAAGGATGAGAAGTATAAACTGTCTGTATATTTGCTGCCAAAATTTAGACAAGAAAGACACTTATGGCAACCTGGCTGTGCTTTTCTGTGTGTTTGTGCATGCGCATGTGTGGTGCATGTGTGTGCAGGTGCGTGTGCCCAGGAGCACATACCAAGGCCAGAGGAGGATATCAGATGCTCTGCTGTGCCATTCTCAGCCTTACTCTCTTGAGACAGGGTCTCTCACTGACCCTGGAGCTGGGTTCGATACCGCAAACCCCAGTGATCCTCCTGTATCTGTGTCCCACAGCACTGGGGTTACCAACACATACGTAGCCACTCTTGGCTTTATATATGTGCTCTGGGGATTTGAACTCAGAACTTTGTGCTTATGTAGTAAGCACTGTGACTCACTGAGCCTTATCCCTATCCAGTAACTCAGTTTAAAAGGTCTTAAAGGACTTGGTAAGCCGGAATGAACCTCAGTACATGACTGGATAGATAGTGGGCAGTCAACGCGGTAGATCCTTCGCAGGTTTCAAGGGGGAATGAAGTACGTATCTAGACACAGGTAAAGAAAGGTAGCCTTTATTTAATGTTAAATCTTGTGAGACACCATGTTAGAGGACCATGTAGACTCCTGGTTATCTGTGTGTGAATTTTGACATGGTTGAAAATGTACTGGGATACTTTGGATGCACGTTTAGGAAACTGAGAGGTGCTTGTGTCTGAATCTCGACTGGGAATTGGGGAATGAGAAGGGAAAGTTTTAATTTTGACTTTACACCTTTTGGCACTACTGGACTAAGTTGATGCTGCATACACGTTAGTAGCATATTCTGTCTCGCAGGTGCACTCTGTAGCATGAATCTCAAAGGGTCTTATTAATAAAAACAAACCCAGAGCCAGGTATTGAGGTCAATGCTGGAAGATCAGAGAAGGTGAACAAGCCATAGCCACCTCACCTTGAAATTCCTCAGCTGATCCTGTTTCCTCAGACTGGAAGCCTCTCAGCTGAACTGTGCTGCTCAGAAGCCTAAAAGCTTAACCAGTTAGTTCCTGGTCCTCCTGCCTTATATAACCTTCTGCTTGCTGCCATCACTTCCTGGGATTAAAGGCTTGTTACCATGCCTAGCTGTTTCCAGTGTGGCCTTGAACTCACAGAGATCCAGGCAGATCTCTGCCTCTGGAATGCTAGGATTAAAGGTGAGTGCCACTATTTTCTTGTCTCTGTATCTAGTGGCTGTTCTGTTCTCTGACCCAGATAAGTTTATTAGGGTGCACAATATTTTGGGGAACACAATACCACCACATTTCCCCTTTTTTGTCTAAAATTAAAAAAAGCTTATAACTAATACAAGAAAAACTATCCAATAAGTATATACAATATATACAGTCAAGAATTACATTAACAATGTCTAGTCCACTAACATTTGACAGGTCCAGATGAAAAACTCCATTATGTATATTAACAATGTCCAGTCCAGTAATATTTGACAAACTCAGACAAAAAATTTTCATTGCTTATCCTTTTTAAAACAAGTAGTTCCTTTTAAAAAGTAGATTCAATAATCTCCCTTTTTATCTTATCATATCTATATTCTATCTTTTTTCTTTTCCTAATAGATTCAATAATCTACCTTTTGTCTTTTTTTAAATTTTTTTTAATTTTTTAAAATTTTTTTTTAATTTTTTTTTTTTAATTAAAAAAAAATTTTTTTTTTTAATTTTTTTTTTTTGGTTTTTCGAGACAGGGCTTCTCTGTGTAGCTTTGCACCTTTCCTGGAACTCACTTGGTAGCCCAGGCTGGCCTCGAACTCACAGAGATCCGCCTGGCTCTGCCTCCCGAGTGCTGGGATTAAAGGGGTGCGCCGCCGCCGCCGCCGCCGCCGCCACCACCACCACCACCACCACCCAGCCCTTTTGTCATTTTTATATCTTCCCCTTTTTCTTTTTAGAGTAGATTCAATGATCTACCCATTTATCCTAGTATTTCTTTATCTTTTTTCTGAGTAGATTCAATGACCTACCTCGTATCTATATTCTCTTTTTTCTTTTTCTTTTTTTTAAACAAAAACTCTGAATCTAATCTCCTTGTTCAGCTTTTTTCCTGACCATTAACAATTAACAACTTGTAACCAACCATCATAAACAATGACACTATCCATAACTCATTAAATGACCCCAAAAAACTATCCACCCCACCTCTTGGGAATATGGGCATCATTTTCTTAAAATTACTTCCTGCTTTCTGGAGGGTGAAGACATCTTTAGGGAATCCTGAAAAGAAAATCTTTGGATTAATTGTCAAGTCCTGTATCATTTGTCCAGTCGCTGCATAATGAGAAAGTGCAGGGCTTATTTCAAGTCCTTGTTCAAATAGGCTTTCAGGCTGGATCATCTCAGCTAGCCATCTCAAAAAATTGTCCTGAGTAGTTTGTAGTCCAAAGTCGATCTTTTTGGTGGTATTAATCAGCTTAATGGCTTTATCATAGTCCAAGTGGAATCGTCATTGTGGGCTCCTGTCATCTTTTTGAAGATTTCAAAATCGCTGTTAGGTGTGGTCATAGTTCCCTGTAGACTTTTCTGATAAATGTCTGTCTCTCAGAACCATGAATGCTGTGGGATGGTCTGTATGTCAAATTGCTCTGATTGGTCAATAAATAAAATACTGATTGGCCAGTGGCTAGGCAGGAAGTATAGGTGGGACAAGGAGGAGAATAAAGCTGGGAAGTGGAAGGCTGAGTCAGAGAGACACTGCCAGCTGCCGCCAGGACAAGCAGCATGTAAAGATGCCGGTAAGCCACGAGCCATGTGGCAAGGTATAGATTTATAGAAATGGATTAGTTTAAGATATAAGAACAGTTAGCAAGAAGCCTGCCACGGCCATACAGTTTGTAAGCAATATAAGTCTCTGTGTTTACTTGGTTGGGTCTGAGTGTCTGTGGGACTGGTGGGTGACAAAGATTTGCCCTGACTGTGGGCCAGGTAGGAAAACTCTAGCTACACATGAATGTTCTTCCCTAGGAGAGAATATCTTCACAACAATTTCTCCCCAACATTGGTCTTGCCAAACTTTTCCAAACTGACCTTTGCCGATGCTTTCTTGTAACACGATGGTCCTGGTAATTCTTCTCTGAACAAGCAGTAGTAAACCCTTTGTCCCAGGTAGCAGCATCACCAACACGAAGAGAAGCAGCCAGCAACTTGGAGCAGCAGCCGCTGCCGCCATGGTCCTACCACTGTTTGTGGCTTGGCCCAGCCAAAGCTTTTCCTTAGCAACCCTCCTAGGCCGGCCTCAAACTCTGGATCCTCCTGGCTCTGCCTCCTCAGTAAATCCAATGGGCCTGCACCACCACAACTGGCCTAGTGTAGCTCTGGCCTGAGCTGGGCCTGCAAGGCCACAGGCAAGCAGCTTTTTCGTGAATTTATACCACAAAGTTGGGCGCCAGATGTAGCATGAATCTTAAATGGTCTTATTAATAAAAACAAACCCAGAGCCAGGTATTGGGGTCAACGCTAGAAGATCAGAGAAGCAGAACAAGCCACAGCCACCTAGCCTTGCTAATTTCTCAGCTGATCCTGTTTCCTCAGACTGGAAGCCTCTCAAAAGCCTAAAAGCTTAACCAGCTAGTTCCTGGTCCTCCTGCCTTATATACCTTTCTGCTTTCTGCCATCACTTCCTTGGATTAAAGGTGTGAGTCACCATGCCTGGCTGTTTCCAGTGTGGCCTTAAACTCAGATCCAGGTGGATCTCTGCCTCTGGAATGCTAGGATTAAAGGTGTGTGTGACACTATTTTCTGGCCTCTATATCTAGTGGCTGTTCTGTTCTCTGACCCCAGATAAGTTTATTAGGGTGCACAATATTTTGGGGAACACAATGCTACCACAGCACTCAAACTCAAAGCAGTTTAAGAAGAAAAGGAAGTGCACTGATTCCCATAACCGTGTTGTTCTAGAGCGTTGGCCAGGTAGGCTCCAGATGGTGTGGGGCTTTTTGCTTCTCTCGCTTCATCACTCCTCCCTTCCTTGAGTTTAACCACAACCAGGCTCTCCCTCTGAAGTGACAAATGGCCACCAGTCCCTTCAGACTTAAGCTTCTCTCAGCTCAGTAGTCACTGGGGGGTGGGGCGGTGGGGAAATCAACTTGACCACACAGCTACCATGACAGGCTTAGAGGCCCAGACACAGCTTCTGGTAGGCAACACCTGGACCCAGAAAAAAGCTATAAGCTGACCCCACCCAGGGAGGGCCTGCATCTAAGGGGAAACACCTGACATTCCAATCATTCCCTATATCCCTAGACAAATGTCAGCCAATCAGGGTCCTGAACCCTGGAAATTCCCTCACCCCAACCTCTGCTATGATAGAAAACAAAAACAAAAACAAAACAAACAATCAAACAAACAAAAACCACCCTGCCTGGGCTCCGGGCTCTCTGATCTCACCGCTGCATAGGACAGAGAGTCCAAGCTCTGAGCTTGAAAATAAAGGCTCTTTGATTTTGCATACGGGATTCGGTCTCCGTGGTGGTCTTTTGGGGGTCCCCACGATCTGGGCATAACAGTCACAGGACAAAGAAGAGAGATCACTTTCCCGAGTTTCCAGTGAGAATCATGGGGTCGAGTCTCCTTGGATCAGTCCTACAGTTTGACTTTCACTAATGCTACAAAGATGCTGTAGGCAGAGGGGCCAGCTAGAAGGCCAGGCCAGTCTACCGGAGTCATGTGGGAGAGCACTGATGGAGATCGGGGGAAAGGACTCCAACAAGGAAAAGTGGGGGCCTTTTCTTAAAGATGATAGAAGCTCGAATTAAGTGAGAACAGCCACCTGCCACACGCATTCCATTCCAGCCTTAAATGTCAGGAGACTCTTTATAAGGAGAGTAAGTCTTCAGGGGAAGCTAGCCGCCAGAGAGAGCACAATAGAAACCATCAACTACCACAATCGAACTCAGGGGAGAGAAATCTCCCCTTTGCTGGCTTTTCAAAAGAACCTCAAGTTGCAGTGTGCTGGAGGAATTAGGCCAATAGAATAATTAGTGGTAAGTGTTGGGATGGCTTCAACAAATTATAGTATATCTATACAATGGGGAGTCTGCAGACATTGAACCAGGTGGTAGATGAATATTGATACAGAACGCACTTACCACAATACTTTCAATGCAGACTGAAAAGCAATATTTACAGCACGAGCTCATCTTTATTTTTCAAAGGTGCATGCCTGTGTACAAAACGGAAAGACAAAACCATTGCACCAACGCTTCGTGGATAGCTGTTCTGGGTTTATACATTATAAATTGTACTACTTTACTTTGGTTCCGTATCTCAATTTCCTAAGCTTTCTCTAATGAATATTTATCACCTGAACATGAGCAAGGCACAATGATACACATGTATGAGAATGTCATAATGAAATCCTTTATTGTGTATGCTAACTTAAAAATTCATAGAAATAGTTATTACTGACTGAAAAGCCAGACAGTCCCATGAAATCCAATATTCATTTCCGGAGACAAAAATGCCTAATGCTTTTAGCTGTTTTTCTAGAATTTATCCCAATTTCATTAGATTATGTGTTTATGTTGATATTGATGCTGTTTAGAGGTTTATGTAGTACATACATATTGGCTTTCTGTTTGTTACCATTCCTAGGCACTTGCTAGATACATGATCGTGCATGTGCTATCCAGCAGTCAGGCAAAATGCTTAGTCACTCCAGGGCTTTATGTCCTACGTAATCCCTGTGCCTTGGGTGGTGTAATCTGCATGCAGTGTGATCATGTAATCTATGCGCATGCACGGCATAGCTACGTGAGCCCATATGCGCATGCGTGAGGTGAGCTGTAAAAGCAGGCTCCATCCGCCTGACCCTCTCTGCACTTTTGTTTCTGGTAGGCCTATTTGCATGTCCCCCCTTTCCTTCCCCTAATAAAACTCTTATAGTGGGTTCTGATGTACCTCGTGTTTTCTCTCGTGCCTGGTAAATAGCGCCGCAAATAACACCGTTGTGTTGAGATTTTTCCTGGGAAGGCATGTCACACATACATCTACTCACTGCAGATAGCGAACGGAAGACAGACCAAGAGTAACGATTCAGTCAAAGTCCGGCTTGGTGAACCAATGGGTTTATGGGGGTAACTTACAGTGGTAGGAGTTACAGAAACAGGGAGGACCTAAATGCAGCTGCATCACCGAGGAGCCTACCCCAACACGGGTGAAGATTCTCAAAAACTGCAACCCTGGAGCTCTCTGCATAGTTTATAGTCAGATTCAACGGGCGCTGTCCACAACTGTGCTGGTCAAAGTCTCCTCCTCCAGCCGTGTCTACTGCTTTCATAACCGTGGGAAGGGGTCCTCATAAGTCCTGTAAGTTCCAGCTTCCCAGATATGTGAAGTTTACTTCCAAGATCTCATGAGCCTCCTCCCTTCTTCCTGGAGGGAATGTTTGCATTGGGAGAAAACTCCTATGGTGCACGTTCTCGTAAAGAAGATGGAGGCATACCACGGGTAGACCAACCCCCGTTGCCATTCTCCTACCACATGTGCTTGCCTGAGCTAAACAGACTATCTCTTTCAATCAACTGATATTTGTTGTTTTCATGGTTAGAGCACATGTGAATATCAACCACCGCTGAGCCATCTGCTGTATGTCCCTTTCCCTAAATATCCATTCTTCTTAAGGATTTTCTTTTGACCCCAGAAAATCTGCCACTGAGTGAAAACCTGTTAAATGTAAATTAAAAAATTCTATTAAATGAAGTGGGTGAACATATTGAGGCATTCCATGTCAACCCCCAAATACCCAAATGACTTTCTCAGACAGAAAAATATACAAGACACGAATATCATCAAATACACAATCCAGGACGAGCTGAAAGTAGCTAGTGTACATTCAGTGCCATATAAGGAAGGCTTAGCTCATTCACCAGAGCTGGCCAAGCAGAATCCAGGGCGTGATGGTTGAAGGGAGCTGTACTTGAAGGTCTTCTTACCGCATGGTTTTCTTCAGCAACTCCTTAGTCTGATCCTTGCCTTTCATCTAACTGAACTTAGACACACTGAGTGCGGAGACTCAATTTAGGGCTAATTAAAAGTCAACCGAAAGGAAAAAAAAGTCAAGCCGGTGGAGACAGTACACGTGCCTGAGGCTTTCTGAGATGGTCTTTCTTGCTTAGTGTCCTTACCTAACAAAGCATCTGGGAGCTCTTCCTAACACATGGAGCGACTAATGTATCTAATGTGTCCAATGTGCTAGCTACTGTCTGGAAACTTAAACCAGTCGAGATTATGTGCTCTGCTACTGTGTGAAACTGTAATGTCAAATGATCCTTCTTACAGGAATTATGTTGCATGTGCTTCTGGAGTAAAACTTTATCTCCACAATAAAAATAAGTTAAAGGACAGATAAATGTTATCTGGAATGTGGCATAATTTTAAAGCAGATATTGTGAATAGAACATTTGAACAGTTCTTGTATAAAGTAATTACATAGAGTTTTGTTTTTCTTACACAGAATTGCTTTTCCTATCTTCTTTTGAGGCAGCATCTTGCTATCTAGCCTAGGTTGTCCAGGCTGCCCTCAAACTTTCAATCCTCCTCCCTTAGCTTCCCAAACTGTGGGCCTACAGAACTTTCCATCATGCCCAGACCCCACTGTTTTATTAAAAAACTTTATTTGGAAATTTTTTTCACACAGTATATTTTGATAAATGTTTTTCTCCTCCCCAATTCCTCCCAGATCCTCTCATGCCCCTAACCAACCAACTTTACTTTCTCTCTCTCTGTCTCTCTGTCTCTCTGTCTCTCTGTCTCTCTCTCAAATAAACAAAACAAAAACAAACACACGGTAAGACAAAAAAAAAAAGCCCAAATAAAGCAAAATTATACAAAAAGTCTCCAAAAGCACGGTCAAGTTTGCTCACGTTGACCAGCTCCGCCTGGGCATGGGGCCTGCCCCGGAGTGTAGTTGATTGACAGAACCGTGGGACTCCACTGGAGAAAACTGACTTTCCCTTCGCCAGTGGCTATCAGTTGCAGACAGCTTTTTGGTTAGGGGTGGGCCTGGTCTCCGCTTCCACTCTCAATGCCGGGAATCCTGTCTGGTTTGAACCTGTGCAGGCCTTGTGCGTACTGCCATGGAAGACAATATTTCCTTGGTGTCGTCTACCACCTCTGGCTCTTCAACCTTTCTTCCTCCTCGTCCACATCGAACCCTGAGCCCTGGGGAGAGACATTTGATCCAGACATCCCATTGAGGACCGAGTGCTCCAAAGTTTCTCACTTCCTGCACGTTGTCCAGTTGTGGGTCTCTGTATCAGCCCCCATCTACTGCAGCAAGAAACTTGTCCCATGAGAGCGGACGGAGGTCCTGATTGGAGTCTTAGCTCAGTGTCTCCATTGTTTTTTGATTTTGTTTTCTTTATCAAAAACAAACAAACCAAACCAAACCAAACCAAAATATTCGATGTTCTTCAAATTTCTAATAAATCTCTTTTGTAATGTTACAGAATGACATAGTCAAACATGTCATGGCTATCATGTTCAGTTTTGATCCCTAAAAAACGCTCCCTAACTGACATGTCAGACAGCATTCTCTTGTATTGGTGAAATTATTAAGGCCACTCCACGTAGTTAAAAGGGAGATTTATTTAGTGGCGTAACTTACAAATGAAGGGATAGGTAGGTTGTGGGTTCTGGGAAAGACGCAGCGCAGTCCGGTGGTGTTCTCTGGAGAACTCTCCTCGGTCTACCTCTAGCGTCCAGGGTCCAGGAACCAAGAGAGATGGCCCATCCGGATCTCGGGTCTTCAGGGTCCTCTCTTGGCCCCATCTTGTAGGCATGACAGTTACCGAAGCCTCAGTGGGGGTTGGAACTTCCAGATCAAAGCAGGAATGGCTACCCACTACACTCTTGGCCTTTTCTATGTTTTGGCATAGTATATTTTAAATTAGAAGCTCTTTCCTTCCGAATTTTAACACCCTGTTCTACTGTCTTCTAGTTCGGTGACAGTCCGACCTGCTTCTCCCTGACAGCCTCTATATTCTTTGTTTCTGATGATCTGAAGTTGGGGGATGGCAAGCTTTGATGTGAGGATTTCTTTGTAGGGGCTTCTCGTGCACACTTTCACCTTCCACATCTCTGCTTCATTACTCTCCGTTTTCTGTTAGTGAAACCTGCCTGGGAATGGCGTGGGTCTACCTAGTGTCCTCAACTTACTACCTTTGTGGCCAGAACACAGAGGGCCTGAAGGGACAAGCCCATTCAAGAAGAGGAGAGACAGTCTGAGGGTCAGGGGGGTCGGCAAGAGAGACACGGAGCTGTGTGAAGACCAGGAACTGTGCCTGCTGAAGCATACCGGTGCAACCATGCTCAGTGGGCCAAGTCTAATAGGCAAAGAATAATGAAATAGCAGTCAGGCCTCAGAGGTTCCCCCTGGGGATGAGGAAAAGCTTGGGAGCTTTTGTGTGCATGCTCTAGTGTGGACGTGCTGGAGTGGATATGTGTTCATGTGCTTGTGTGCATGCTCACACATGTGTGCATGAGTACGAGTGTGTACACATGTGTGCATACATATGGATGTCTCTGTGTATGTGTGTGTGGTGTGGTGTTCACAATGCTGTTCAGAGTGGGTAAAATGGGCTGAAAAGCCACAAAGCCTGACTTTGTACGAATGAGATGAGCGTGGGTCTATATACCCACTCTCACAGATTTGTACTCTCAGTTCTCTTTGAACATGAGGCTTCTCTGACCTCTATCCTCAACCCAGACAGATTTTCAGGCTTTTTTTTTCATCTTTATTATTATTTTTTTATGACAACCTCTTTTAATTATTGAAATTTAAAAAAAAGCTTTAATGAAAGTATGTCTATGTGTTGGGGGAGGTATGTGCATGTGAGTGCAATGTCCTTGGAGTCCAGAAGAGGGCATCTGATGTCCTGGACCTGGAGTTGTGAACCACCTGACAGGTGCTGGGAACTAAGCTCAGGTTCTCCTAACTGCTGAGCCATCTCCCAACCCCCAATTCCTGTGATTTATAGTAAAATACCTGCTTGTTTCCTAGCCAGACACTGTGCTCAGTCCTTTACATCATCTTGTTAATGTTTCCTGGATCCCTGTGGAATAGATATTATACATCATTTCCAGGTAAGAAAACAGAGACCCTGAGAGGGGAAGTAATGTACCTGCATCTTTATAAACTGCAGAGCATACAATCTGAACCTAGATCTGATTCTGGGTGCAGTGTGGTCAATGGAGCAAATTTTTGTTGGAAAGCTACTCCTGGGCATCTTCCTGACTGCTGGGAAATCATATTAAACAGGCAAGAGCACCAGGCTTCATGGAACTTGCATTCCACCAGTGGAAACAGAGTGTGCAAATTAAACAGCAGAGTGTGTCAGACATAAATAATACTCAGAGCTAAGAAGAAAACAGAAAAGAGGGATGGGGAGAGCAACAGTCTGGAGCGTTGAAGTTTAGGATGCTGCTGGAGCTTGGGCTGATGCTGGGACGTGGGTAATGCTGGGGTCTGGGTGGTGCTGGGATGTGGGTGATGCTGGGGTGAGGGTGGTGCTGGGGTGTGGGTGATGCTGGGATGTGGGTGATGCTGGGGTATGGGTGGTGCTGGGATGTGGGTGATGCTGGGGTCTGAGTGGTGCTGGGATGTGGGTGATGCTGGGGTGTGGGCAGTGCTGGGTTGTGGATGGTGCTGGGATGTGGGTGATGCTGGGGTCTGAGTGGTGCTCGGGTCTTGACGGTACCAAGGTTGGATGGTGCTGGGTTTTGGGCAGTGCTGGCTTTGGGCAGTGCTGGAATTTGGAGTATGGTGATATGAGAGGAGGTGGATTCTTACTAAGAGGTACATTAATATCTAAGAGGCGAATTCTTACAGGAGGTACCTGATTAAGGACACATTGGGTGTACTCTTAAAACTGAATATGGCCTTTCTCCGACATCATTGGGCTAGTTGCTGAGAACAGGCTATTATAGGAGTGAGCCTTTCCTGGCTTCCAGAGCTGCAGTGATCTCTCACTCTGTGATCACTGCTGCCATGATGCCTTCTGCCATGGTATAATACAGGGGTCCTTGCAGAGCTTGTGTCCTGATGCTGGGACAGTTTGCCACCAAATCTATAGCAAATGAGTCTCTTTGTTTATTAGTCCTCAGTTTTGTGCGTTTCGTCATAGTGACAGAGAACAGACTGACAGAGTGGCCATGAGGAAACCTCACAGGGGCTTTGTGTGAAGACCCCAAGGAAGAGAGTGAGCAGGCCATACTGTGATCTAGGCGGAAAGCGTTCTGGCAGGAGGAACAGCCATACAAAGGTTCTGAGGTGTAGTGGAGATGTCAGGTGTATTCAGAGAGTGGAGCAGAAGCCATGGGAGGGGAGGAGGGAACGCCATATTCCTCTGGCCATGAAATCTGTGCATCACCATGCAGGCATGCATGGTTGAGTCCCCTCCAGTAGAGCAGGCTCACATCCACATCTCTCTAAAGCCTGCAGAGAGCAGAGGCTGGGTTTTGTTAGGAGGGAGGGAGGGAGGGAACCTGTCTACCCAAGCTGAAAGAGCCCGGGAGGTCCATGGGTATGACCGGTGAGTGAGACCCTTCACATGGCATCAGAACGGCCGCGACACAGCCCTCAAGTCCCTTGTGCCACCATGTTCAATGTCTCTGCTCTCCTTGCTGGAACTGAGAGAAGCTGGCTAACTCTGAAAGCTGTGGATTGGAGGCACCTGCCTAAGCACTGCCTCGTGAGGAGTTAATCTAACAGCTGCTTGTCTTTTGCACCTGACACGTGACTGTGTAGACCTCTCTGTTGAACCTAGGTCTGGGCTGGAGAAATGGCTCCTGTGTAGCCTTAGTTCCAGACATTCCAAATCGGGAGTTTTGGAGGTCTTAAGGAAATCAGGCTCAACCCAAAGGGAATCAGATGCAGAGAACAAAACAAATTGGATTCTTGGAGGAAATTGCTTTTTGCCTCTTCAGTCTAGCGCCTTTTTATTCAATTCTTGGGAGTGCATGTAAGTTAGTTATAAACAATCAACTTGATATTTTCCACCTGTTAATCAATAAATATTAAATATTAAGGAAGCCAATTTTGGAGTGTCTGGTGGGCCTGGGTGACACGGTTTCAGAAGGCTAGCTATGTCTCAGCTGCCTCCTTGGGTTTCCTCTCCTAAACTGCCCTGGTGACCCCTTGGGACTTCCACTCTCTGAACTTGAGTGTTGGGTCTCTTCCAAATGACAGCCATTCCCATGATGCTCAGCAGCCTATGAGGTGCCCCTGGGCATCAGTTGGGTGGAACAGGGACAATGGTGACTATTCAGGCTTTTAACTGTCTTCATGTGAAGAATTCAACCTCGAAGTTGGGCTTGGTGGCAGGAGCTCGAGATGAAGGCTCAATGACAGAGTAGAGACGGACAGTAGCTAAAGCATGACAAGAAGAGGCTGAAAGGGGCTGAGGAGATAGCTCAGTTGGTAAATGCTTGCCTTATAAGTAAGGGGACAGAGGACACAAGTTTAACCCCTAGAACCCACAAAAAAATAGCCAGGCATTGTGGCAAGCATGCTGGTAATCCCAGCATCACAGAGATAAAGGACAGGCAGATTCCTGGTGCTCTAACCAATGATAGACCCCCATCTCAGAGAGAAGGTGTCTTCTGATACACGTTCACACGAATGTGCAGATACACAAAGAGGAGGAAGAGAAGACACTGACCACACAATCCTCCTTGTAATTTTTTCTCTTCCCACCCCATAGCTCTTATCCCACAATGTGTGACTTCATAATAAGGACAGGAGAGGAAGAAGAGGAAAAGGAAGGGGGGGTGGGGGGAGGAAAAAGAGAAAGAGGAGGGGGAGGAGACAGAGGTAAGAAATAGAGGGACTCAGGGTCAAGCTAAATAAGGTCATATCACTCCAGTTGGAAACGCCTTCTTGATGGGGTGGCACAGTGTACTCCTGGGAGAGACGGTCATATAAGCTGGCTCATTGTCAAGGGGTGGGCAAAGAGGAGAGGGTATGTCCCTCAGCCTGCAGAGTGGAATGTGGAGGAGGTTTTGAGAAGGATGTGGGGCTGAGCTAAGGCTTAAAGGATGTAATATTCTCCAGACAGATCCAAGGAAGCAGCACGGTCACAGAACCGCTGGCCTGTACCATGCTCTGCCTGTGGGGAAGCCAGTTCACATCTCATTTGCAGGGGATGAAGTCCGGTTATACTTGAATAGCTATATGGGAACTTAGGTCCTGGAGTGCTTTAAATATCTTGCTAAGAGGTTAATGCTTCAAGCTGAAGAGACATGCAGGGATGCAGAGACCTGGTTCCGTGCTACCCAGAGAAACCTCCATCTCTAGCTTCTAAGTTTTGATCTGTGACAGTACAAGTAACCCAGAGGGTTTGCCTATACATCCACTCGTTCACACCCCCGAATTGTGCAGCTGCCGACTTACCCATATACTCACCCATACGTTCATCTGCTCACCTACCCACCCACCGGTCACACATCCATCTGCCTTTCAATCCACATCTCTTCCACACCTAAGATCCACTCTCGCTCACACGATGGGGGTTATTTATTTTGTTCTAACTTCTTTCTCTGCCCTCAGCCACTGGAAGCCTTAATTCTGTCCAAGTTCAAGCAGATTATAAATTTGTAAAGTGGTACGTATGTGCATAATCTGTGCCTCCTCTCTTGCTGGGAAAGTTCTGTTTTTCTGTCTAGTTCTTTGCTGTGCTGCTGAAGTAGGAGTGTATTTTTTTCCTCCCCTTGGATTTGAGCCTTCACAAGTGTTCCAGAAGAAAATTAAACCAAATAGAGAATTAGATTCCCCTCCCTTTTCTTGGAAATATCTTGCCACTGGGCCACGCTCCCTGGGAATTAAATAACTCTTCAAAAGGAGATCAGAAATAGATTTCTCAGTGGGGTTTCTAGACGTCAGTAAATGAATTTATGGAAAATGGGTTAGGTTTGGCAAATTTTAAATTGCGATCCGGTGAATGTGTAATCTCTCTGTACAAATAACTCTTTTTTACCTTCTCCTTCTCCATATTCAACTGGAACAATTGCTCTTTAGTTCAGTTGTCCAGTCTTGAATATCCCCTCCAACTTGACGCTAATGGGTAGGAAAAGGATGTAGTGGATAACTGATACATGCTGTGATCGATTCCTGATATATGCAGCATCAGCCATTGTTTGGAGTTCAGGGGTAGGAGTCCAGTGTGATCTAAACTGGAGGGACGTCAGATGCATACACTTTGTAACTCTGTTTTCTCATTGTTCAGTGGGAGAAAGCTTCACAGGCCACCCCACCACCCAAGCAAACTGAAAATTTGCCTATGAGAATTAAACACATCCTGCAGTACTTCTTTTAGTTCAGTTGGAGTCAGTCGTGTGTGAATCTATCTGAGATGGGGATCCAGAGGGAGTGGGCAGAGGGAGCCATATTGAGAAGCAAGATGGAGGAGCCATGGACAGAGGGAGAAGGATGGAGGAGCCATGGACAGAGGGAGGAGCCATGGACAGAGGGAGCAGGATGGAGGAGCCATGGACAGAGGGAGGAGCCATGGACAGAGGGAGCAGGATGGAGGAGCCATGGACAGAGGGAGGAGCCATGGACAGAGGGAGCAGGATGGAGGAGCCATGGACAGAGGGAGGAGCCATGGACAGATGAAGCAATATTGAGAAGCAGAGTGGAGGAGCCTAGGTCTGCACAGCAGTTGCACTAGGGACAGTTTGAAGCTACCTGGGAATTGCAGGAGCAGAGTGTGTTTTCTCTCTTGCTTCTAGACCAGTTGTCCTGCTGCTTGCTCACCAAGCCACCCTACCATAGGCCTGGTGGTCAGTCAAAATACGAGAGTGTCACAGACAGGCTGAGGCTTCTCACTCATGACCCTCGTTCTTCATGTCTGCCGAGCAAGCAGGATTGCCATGGGGAAGAAACAGGAAAGATGAAGCTAACATCCATGTGTCTGCTTTCTTCTCGAAGAAGCTGCTTCAGGTCAGGTCTCTCCAACACCTATGCCCAGAAGGCAGAGGGAGGGCTTTGCAGCCAGGCTAAAGTGAGAGGTCAGGTCAGGACTCCCCTGCCCCACCCCCACTCACCTGCAATGCCTGGGGAGAGGAAAGCATAGCATCAGTGGCAGCCATCCTGCTAACACGGGCCAGACACTTTGCAGATGTTACTTCCTGTAACACTGCCAGCAATCCCCTGAAGCCAGGACTCTGTGTTCCCATTTAATAACCGAGGAAATAGAGGTACTGGGGGAGACTGAAAAAATGTCTCTTGGGTCCTAATAAGTGGGACAAGGTTGAAGCAAAAGAGACCCTAAGGCCTACACAGGCTAAATATCCCCTCAATGTCCCATTACAGAAAGAGTGTGCCAAGGCAGAATAGAGCGGCTGGCGGAGTACAATGCCGTAAGGCGGGAGGAGGCCCGGGCACCCCTGAGCATCCCTTCACCATCACCGCTTCCTCCACCTCTCGCCTGCCCTTCCTTCTTCTCTTTCTCTACTTCCTGTTGCCTTACCACTGAGGAGCTGAGGTCTGGCTCCAGACTCTGGCCGCCACAGCCTCCCTGCATTGCTTCTTCGGTGGTTTCTGATGAGATAGGAATTTCCAGAAGACACAAAACTCCACAGCAGTGAAGTGTCAGGGAGCTCAGAAAGATTCAAATCCCGATTTATCAGCTGTGTGAACTCATGGGGTTTCTCATCCTCCCAGGTCTCAGTTTTCCTTTCTTGACAAAGGAGCTGGTGCCCACATCCTTCTAAGCAAGCTGCCAGGAAGCCGGAGGGGCACTGTGGCACAGGGCTTGAGCAGCATTGGGGGTTACAGAAAACCGACTGGCCTTTCCAGCCTGGATGGTCTCCCACATGTGACCCCTGTGACCTCCTAACCTTCCATCTCCCCACCCCAGCTCCTTTTCTCTTCCTAAGCTTCCTGCCTACATCATGCTAAGTACGAAGTATACACTCACATTTAAGTATTTTTACATGCAGACATATACTCAGTCTTTCTGTGCTATCTTCAGGGGACAAATCTAGGACCCCTGGAGATCACAAAATCCATGGATGCTCAAGTCTCCCAGACAGGATGGTGTAGTATTTGCTTATAATCTATGTGGCTCCGTCTAGAGGTCTCACAACAGCCAGCTACTGCAAATGTGGCCGGAATGGGTGTTTTGTATCTTATTCAGGGAACAGTTCAAGGGGGAAGTCTGTACATGCTCACTAAGTACGACTTTCCTTTACTTTTCAGCGCATGGATCCTTGATCCCGTGGCTACAGAGTCCACAGCTGTGGCTACATGCATGTGCACAGCTGTGTGGATCCCCACACAAATCAGAGTCCATTTCTCTAGCTCCTGCTCTATTGTCTTACTCATTACTACAGCACCAGCGCCGTAAAAACCCACCTGCTCTCGTTAGGCATTCAATAAATTAACAAACGCTGTTTGAGTGAATGAGTGAAACTGTGTGCTTTTTAAAAATTTACTCCGCACACTCCGGCTCCCCGAGTGCTGAGCCACGACAGTGGTCCCCGCAGCCTCACTCTTCTGGGTGAGTTGAGGCAGCTTGGATGCGAGCCTACCAGCAGATACTTAAGTGGAAATCCTCAGTAGCAGAGGTCATGGCCAATGGGAAGACAGGGCGTCCTCTGGCCCAGTACCTCACCTGGATTCCTTCCCTTCCTCTGAACTCATCTTCGCTTCCTCCCCACGAGGCCTCAGCTGGCAGGTGAACCGGCAACAGCTGTGAGGCAGGCAAAGCAACAAAGCAGGAAATACGTGCAATTTCCTGAGCAGAGGACTAGGAGAGCAGGGTTCATAAAGAAGAGGAAAGCGCGGAGCTGAGCCCTGGCTGGAGTCTGCTAACCTCATTTCCTGGGGACCCCAGGAGCCTGCAAAGAGCCATGGGGTCCGGGAGTGGGGCATGATGGGTCAGCACACAACCTGGCTCCAGGGCGGCCGGGTCACAGAGCCGTCTTAATCTCCGGTAGAAACAATGCAGGACTCTGTGCCCTCAGAGTTGCCTCAACAACACGTTGTGTTGGAAATTTGTGAACTGGTTTCAGCCCTTCAAACTCAGGCTCCCTTAACCGGACAGTCGAAGACAGCTTCAGAGTTCCCAAGCTTCTTTGGAGCACGCGGAGAAATGTGGTTTCTTGCTTTGTCCATCACAGATCTCATTTTCCACAGCAGTTCCAAGCTACTGGATAAAATGCAACCCAGCCTCACATCTGTGGGTTTGAATCCAGAGATTCAATTAATTGTGGGTTTTTAAAAAAATGTTTTTTTGAGACAGAGTTTTGCTATGTAGATTTGGCCTGGAACTCATGGCAATTCTCCTGCCTTAGTCTTCAGAATGCTGAGCCAACACTAGTTTTCAAAATTTGCGTCTGGCTCTGCTGAAATCGCTCAGCAGTTAAAGGAGTCTGCTTGTGGTTGGGCCTGGTGATGCACAGCTTTAATCCCAGCAGTCAGGGGGCAGAGGCAAGGGGATTTCTGAGTTTGAGGTCAGCCTGGTCTACAAAGTGAGTTTCAGGACAGCCAGGGCTACAAAGAGAAACCCTGTCTAACAAAAAAAAAAAAAAAAAAAAAAGGCACCCACTTGTAAACTTGATAACTTGAGTTAGAGCCCAGTCTCCACATGATGGAAGGAGAGAACCAACTTCTGAAAGCTGCCCTCTGACTTCTACACACATGCCTTGAGCATGTACATAACACGAACACATAATAAACACATAAAATGTAATAAAATATTAAATTACAAACTTGCACAAGTACTGAACACATTGGGGTTCTTTTCTTGTCAATCCTACACAGCACAGTCTAGCAATCATTTGTGAGCAGTTACTCAGTAGCAAGGACTATAAGTCGTCTGGAGATGATGTAATGTATGCAGGATGCTGTGCAAATTCAATGCCATTTTATGTAAGGGATTTTATAATGATATCCAAGCAAAATCCTGGAACAGTCTCCGAGGACAGCAAAGGGTGGCCTTATGCTTTGGTCCAATCCCATAAGCACAGTTTGATACAGGTCTTTAGAAGTCATGGTTAGCTTCTTTGGGAAAAATGAAACCTTCCCAGTCTCTCTTGGTTCTTTTCTGGTGTCTCAGAGCATGGTGGTGGCACAGATTGAGGCCGTAGAGGAAGCAGATGACCGACCTCTGGATCCTTGTTGGAAACTGATGAAGGGTGGCCGCTCTGGGCTACTTCTTGGCCTGCGCCTGCTTGGGTGTGATAGGTCCAAGTCTGGTCTGGACGTCGAACCCTATGGCTAGTGAACTGTGCTCCCTGGGCCCTCTCTTGTCAGGGCTTAGGCATGCTCCTGTTTGCCTGCTCAGCCCATCTTGGTTCTTACTGGTAGGCACCTGTCAAGTCTTCCATGGAGACACCATGAAAAGCCAATCATGTCAATGCTACCTTCCAAATCTATACTTTTCTTTCATGATGACACTTTTGTGGGAGATATCAAATATATAACACTATTTTAAACATACAACTTCAAATATACATTTTTAGTTGGTGGTTATCTAGAAAGATGCCTTACACTCAAGAGGCATTTAGCTAAAGAAAGTTGAGTGAAGATAACAAAGCATCACTGGACAGAGGATTAACAGAACAAAGAGAGAACACGGACACCAGGGGACCAGCAACAGTGGGAAGCTGTGACCACCCTTTGTCCTTAAGGGGAGAGACACTGAGTGAGAAGTGAGTGCATGGGAAAGTAGCAAGACAAGATGAACAGCAGGCACAAAAGTTGATAAACTATGGCCCATGGCCTGTCACTCATTTTGTAAATAAAGTTTTATTAGAATGTAGTCAAACTCATTTACTTACACACTGTACTGTCTGTACCTACTTTATGATTCAGCTAAGGGGTAACAGTGACAGAAACTGTATTGTCTACAGTATTTAAGTTATTTACTGTTTGATCCTGTGTAGAGAAAGTTTGCTGATCGCTGCTTTTACATGCTGAAGTATTTCCCATGCCACTCATTTACCGAATTCCAAACTGCTCACTTCCTCAGAATGTAACTATGTTTAGAGATGAAGTCATTTTTGTTTGCTTGCTCTTGTGTTTGTAGGCAGATTTTCATGTATCCCAGGCTAGCCTGAAATGACACATGTAACTGAAGCTGGCCTTGAACTCCCGATCCTCCTGCTCCTGAGTACCATATTACCTGGCTGAGGTAAGGTTTAACAATGATGTCATTAGAGTGGCCCTGGTCCAATCTGATCGGTGTTTTCACAATCAGAAGTGAGGACACCGATGTGTCCATAGGGAAGATCTTGGGGAGCTGAGGAAGATAGTCACCTACAAGTCGAGGAGAGACACCCCAGGAGAAACCAACCTTGCTGACACTTCAGTCACAAAGTCTTCACCTCAGAACTGTGAGGAAAGAAATGTGTGTTGTTTACGGCCCTCCGTGTTTGTCATGGTAGCCCTGGAAATGAATGTACATCTGGAGGCAGGGAGGGACTAGGTGGAGTGAGACCTCGCCATTCTCTCCCACTCCTGAACAGCTGTGGAGACACCACTGGCTGAGCCCAGCCGGAAACCCGTCTACAGGTTCACCTCCCAGGGCACAGAGAGTAGAGGCAAGAGCAGAAAGTAGACAGGCCAGCATGTACGCAGGAAGAGGGGAGAATGGCGGCTGCCAGCAGTCTCCATCTCACGGCACCCAGAGTCTCCACTGGCTCTTACTCTTGTGTGCATCTGTCGCCTCCATTTTTCTGGAAAGGAAAAATCACAGACATAGTAAAATGTCACCCAAGAAGTGTTCAGTAGGTGTCTCTAACAGATAAAAACTTAAAAGAAACAGGACCACAATGCCTTTATCACACCCAAGGAAATGGACAAAAATCGCTTGATCACACCTGGTCCCATCCCTGCTCAAAGTCCTCTATTGCCTCAACAGTATGTAAGAGCTAGTTCTTCCTCACAGGGCTTGAAGGCCGTGCATCATTTTTATTCATTGAAAAACCTTTATTTGTCCTCTTTAAAATGTCTTGCTTATCACTCCCCCATATGGGCTTGTTCCTCTGTCCCCAGAATTTCCTGTAAAGTGCCAGATAGATTTAAAGTCTTGTTAGATTCAAGGGTGGTGACTTCGATTGCATCATTTTACAGGAATGGAGTTTCTGCTTCTCCCACTTTCTGTAATGGTGAGAAGACAGTGGATTTGGTGGAGTTAGCTGATCTTCCTGTTACCAAACTCTGTTAACTATTAACTATCTAACAAGATAGTGTGGACCACTGCCCATGGTTATTTCGAATGCCCATTATTTCAATCAGCTTGTAAAATGTTGACTTTTCTTTCTCTCTTTCTTTCTTTTTCTTAATTTTTGACAGTTTCTCTGTGAAGCCCTGGCTGTCTTGGAACTCACTCTGTAGACCAGGCTGACCTCAAACTCACAGAGATCCGCCTGCCTCTGAGTGCTGGGATTAAAGGTGTGTGCCACCACTGCCCAGCAACTTTTCTAATCTAATACTTCCTCTATATTTATTGACAGAATTATTCTATAAGAAAGAACTTCCCCTCATCAACTAGTGACTCTGAAATATAATCTTAATAAAAAAGGCAAAAGTTATGTTCTTTATTGCTTTCAGGACACTGAGTTGGTAGGATAGATATCAATCAATGGCTTTTTTCTTGGTTGTTATTAAGAACACAGAGTTTGGGGGCTGGGGCGATGGCTCCGTTAGTATTGAGCTTGCTGAGCAGATATGAGGACATAATCGACCACTGACACTCACGTAAGAAGGCAAGTGTGACCACTTGTAATCCCAGTGCCGGGGAGGCAGAGGCAAATGGATCCCTAGAGCTCAGCGGCCATCTAACTCGGCTTAAACAGTGAGCCCTAGGTCCCAGGAGGAGATTCTGTCTCAAAAAATAAGGTGGACAGCTCCTGAGTAACAGTAGCCAAGTTTGACTTCCACACCCCCCAATACACACATATACACATACATACTGATACATAAACATGTAAGTCAGAGTTTAAATATATATTTTATATTTTTAAATCCACTAATGTCAATATTTATTTTTAGCTAAATTGCTCCATTTTCAGCCAGTGGCTGATTTTTTCAAATTGGTTCTTGTGTCCTTTTGACTCAATACCACTAGCATTTAGTGATGTCCTTGCTCTCTGGCACAGTAAAGTGTAGCTTACTGCTCTTCTGGTGTAGCTCTTTCTCCAGTAATGAGGCCCAAGGCTCCGCCCAGTTTCTCTAGAAAACAAAAGCTGAAGGAAACCATGTATTCAGACTTCACTGGGAAGAGTTTTAGGGAAGCAAGAGAGGCAAAAATCAAATAAAATCAAAGACAAGGCAAAGAGAGAGATGTTTACATGGAGCCACGTGCCCAGGTTGCCTCCTCTTCTCAATAACCCTAGAACAATGGTAGGCACTATCTCACCTGCCTGAGCTGTGCTCCTCAGCTTGCCTGTCATCACAGCATGAGGGGAAGCCAGAGTACCCACATGGCCAGTCCAGCCAATGTGCAGTCGAGATGGTCTCTCCAGACACTCACTACTGTTGGTGGGGAGTCCTTAGTGTGTGTTGGTAACAGTGATCACGGATTTTGCAGCTGGTAGAACAATGTGTCGTTGTTGGTACTGCGTGGATCAGGAACATGGCAATAAAACCAAGGCCATTGATGTAAGGAGGCCATGTAGGACTAGGGTAGCACATTGGCTGGCTTTGATATGTCCATCCCTTCTGCTACTTAGAGTCATGTGTGTGTTTAAATCCTCCTACAATGTTCAGATTTAATAAGAAGCAGATTATCTGCACTTCTTTCCTTAGAGGGGAGGGCAAATCCAGTTATTTGAGGTAATGGCCTATTGCAATCTCAAAAGACTTAACGGTAAAGCTACGGTTCAATGGTCAAAATCCATATTCATTACCTCACCCCTCCGCTGCCTATTTCAGTCCTACAACATCTGGTTCAATAGAACCTGAATCATCCACCCTGGTGAAAACATTTCCACCTAGACTCCAAAACCTTGCATTCAGTAGACGCTGCAGTGACAGGAAAAGGAAGCAAACCTTCCCTGTGTCTGCTGGGGATGCTAGTAAGGCCAGTTAGAGTTCACTTGGTCTCTGCACCCAGGCATCTCAGCAGCATGAAGCAGGCTTGTTCAGCATTTGCACTACATTTAGGGTAGTGATCCTGCAAAACGACCTTGGTTTGACTTTCTAGCTGTGACGTCGCCAAGTCATCCCGCCATTTTCAGTTCAGATGATGGTATCTGGGGTATGAGGCACATGGAAGACTCTGTCTTGTGGTTCTGAGTCCCCTCTGTCATGTCTGCTGGGTGCTCTTTGGTCCGTGACAAGGCAGTAGAAGATCTCACGAGGACTGGTCAAGCATTCTGTCAACCCTCAGACGCTGGTGCTGAGGGAAAAAGAAAAAAGCCTGTCTCTGGAGTAGAGTCTGATGGAGAAGAATTGCTTTTTCCTGCCAAATTAGAGAGCTTGACGTCATCGATGTGCCCAAATGGGGATAGTAGGTTACCCCCAGACCTGGTGCTGTAGCTAGGGCTCAGACTCAGTCCCCACTGCTTTTATGTGGTCATTTAAAATCGCAGCTGGAGTGGCTTCACTGAACAGGAACCCATGTGTTGGGACCATTCCTGTCCTATGGCCACTTTGATCCAAGGCCTATTCTTTTAGGAGCATAGAGACCAAGGAAAGGGGGCTGGCTAATATCGGATGGATGTTTTGTGCCCAACTGCATAATTTCATTCATTCTCCAGGATTCCTGTCTCCAGATCTTATTCAGTGTGTCTACCATTGTTCTGGCACATTCTGTGTTGTGGCAACAGAAGACCTGAGATTGAGTAATTTATAACCAACAGAAGTTTATTTGGCTAGTGGTTCTGGAAATTGGGAAGTCCACGATCATAGCACTGGCACTTGGTGTGGACCGTTGTACTGGGTCACCCATGGCAGGAAGTGTAAGGAATGATGTAGCAGAAATCTTAAAAGTTCTTATTAATAAAATCAAACCCAGAGTCAGGTATTGGGGTGAACGCTGGAAGATCAGAGAAGCAGAACAAGCCACAGCTTCCTCACCTCACCAATTCCTCAGCTGATCCTGTTTCCTCAGACTGGAAGTCTCTGAGTCCTCATCCAGAATGAATCTCAGTTGAACTGTGCTGCTCAAAAGCCTAAAAGCTTAACCAACTCTAGTTCCTGGTCCTCACATCTTAAATACCTTTCTGCTTTCTGCCATCACTTCCTGGGATTAAAGGCGTGAGTCACCATGCTGGCTGTTTCCAGTGCGGCCTTGAACTCACAGAGATCCAGGCGGATCTCTGCCTCTGGAATGCTAGGATTAAAGGCGTGTGTGCCACCATTTTCTGGCCTCTATATCTAGTGGCTGTTCTGTTCTCTGACCCCAGATAAGTTTATTAGGGTGCACAATATTTTGGGGAACATAATATCACTACAGAATGAGGTATGTGATTATTTTATACATGTGTGTGAGGGAGCACCAACTTCTCCCCTTGATAACATCCTTGATCCATTCATGCTCTCATGACCTAGTCACCTCTGAAAGGTCTGGTCTGTCAACTCTAGTGCACTGTGGATTAAACGTGTGTGGGCCAGAGGTCAGAGACTGTCCTCCTCAATTGTTCTCTAGCTCCCATGCATGATTTTGAGAAACACATTCAAACCATAGCAGCCACCATCTGCTGACATTTAAGGACCCAGGGAATGGCTGACTTAACATAGGGGAGTCCTGCTCCATATGCCGCCCACGAAAGAACACACGGTGCTACCAAGCCGGTCAACACAGAAGATGCAAAGCCACAAGTTCTTCTGTCACCAGACACGACCAACTAGATGAGAAATGGAGCGGTAACTTGGTGAGGCTTCAGCTAGAAGGCCTTCTTGGGTGAGTTGCAGCATCAGGACACTGGAAGTGGTATATGGACTGTGGTCTTTTCTTCTAGGTCCCTGACTAAGGGGCCAAATGACCTTTTACTGCTGAGGAGTCAGTATTTTCCCTCCTTACTCCACCATCTTGCAGTAGCTCTGCTCACAGGGAAGTTCCTTCTCCCCATGCCACCCCATGCAATTCATACAGCCGGTTCTAAAGCCAGAACCCTGTTCCCGAGTGAATTCCCAGAGGCTTCACACTCCGATGTGTCCAGAGGGCTCTCCAGCTTGCCCGTGGTTTAGCTCTCCTTCCTGCCGCTCAGGATTGTGACCCAAGAGGGTCTCATGGCACTGGAGATATTCATGGCGGGGCGTTTGAATGCACCGGAATAAGATGCAGCAGAGGGTTGAGAATGTGGCCGGAGTGGAGCCCAATGGCAAAGTGTTGGCTCAGCATGTGTGAGTTCAACCCACTTCATGTACTACATGTGGTAGTGCACCTGTCTTTCTACCACTCAGGAAGTAGAGGCAGGAGGATGAGAAACTCAAAGTTTTATATACATGCATACATTCATTCATTCATACATACATACATGTACACACATACACATACGCACATATATACATACATACATACATGCACATATACATAAACATACAGACACATATACATACATTGAGAGTGAGACAAAGACAGAGAGTGAGAGAGCCATAGAATTCTATAGCAAGGCCATGCTGTGATTCTAATGTGTTCTTTTTTAATGATTTATTTATTTTTATGTGCATTAATGTTTTGCCTATAAGTTAACTAGAATTATGGACAGTTGTGAGCTGCCATATGGGTGCTGGGAATCGAACCCAGGACCTGTGGAAGAGCAGCCAGTGCTCTTAATCCCTGAGCCATCTCTCCAGCTCTCTCTGCTGTGTTCTTAATCCCTATCTGACCACAGGATTCCAAGAGACTACACACACTATACCACAGATGTTCATTGGCATCTTTGTATTGGTCTCATGCATCACAGCAGAAAAGCAGTGACTCACGATATAATAAAAAATGGTACATTTGGGATTCCGTCTGGCTCAATACAGAAGGCACTAATGAATGATGTGAACAGGTGGCACTGACTCCCATGGCACCTCCTTGGCACCACAGTCTTCCAACAAAAGAACAATAGAGGAGGGCTGGTGCCTCCTTTCCACAGAAAGGAGACATGCTTTTGAGCTCCTTGCTATTAGGGATAAAGAAAATAAAATCAACAGGCACATGGCCGGTGTCAGACGGACCACAACTGGACTAGCAGCTGTGCTGCAGTTGGTTGCCACCTGCCTCGGTTTACAGTAATCCACTACCATCCACCAAAGGCTGAGAAGAGCTCCGGGGAGGGATGTGATGGGAGCTGCTGTTCCTGCGTCCTTTTACGTGGGTGAAAGCAGCACTGTACCCCGAAACACCTCTTACAACAAAGCTTTGCTTCTGGCTTCCCACTTCGACCACGACAGAGGGTGAGTCAACCCCACAGCCCTCAGATCAGCCAGGGAACTGATAGGAGGGCTCTGTTACGTGTATTCATCCAAGCCATGAATTCTAGTGAGAATTCTAACTCAGATTCAGATGTAAGATTACAGTCTCAAGGTGTGTGGGTTTTGCCTGTCTCTCATCTCGTTTCAATTCATTTAAATTTTCTGTGTGCCTATGTTCATGTGTGTGCTGATGCACATGTATGTGCACTCACACTGGTAAATGCCAGTGTGTACATGGAGGCCAAAGGACACCAACCTCAGGTGTTTTTTGACACAGGCTTTCTCACTGGCTTAGAGCTCACTAAATAGGTTGGCTTGGCTGGTAGAGAGCCCTGGAAATCCATTCATCTCTGTTCTCCAGGGCTGGGGTTGCAAGTGTGACACTATGCTTGGCTTTTTCGTGTGAGTTCGGGGGAACTGAACTTGGGTCCTCATGCTTCCAAAACACTTTCCTGATGGCAACTCTCTCCCCAGCCCCGACTCTTGGTTTTTGTTTGGAAGCTCTGAGTTCATAATTACATTAACAGAAGTACTTCTTTGTGCATCCTGCTGTATCGTAGGATAGTTTTAAGAAGACAGAAGGAATAGTGTCCTCTCTATACTAGGCTGTACCATTGCTCACTCATATTTGGTACTGATCACTACAGATTATAATACATCAGCCCCTTTGAACTCAGACTGTGTGACTTTCTTTGGCCAATAAAATGGGAGTCAGTGAGAGTGATGCCGGTCATTTCCAGGAAGAAAGCTTAACAGCCTAAATGTCTTTTCTCTTTGCCTCAGTGACTGGCTTTAAAATATCCCAGACATGCTGTTCCCAAAGCTTGGGTTGCAGCGGGAAGATGGTATGGGGTGAGGCCGGAGCCCACATATAATAAAGAGGCAGCCTGAGGCTGTGGAAGGCACAATCATTTGGGTTTATCTGTCACTATAACACAGCATCTCACCCAGCCTGTCCTGATCCCCATGACATTGAATACATTGAAGATTTCTTCCTGTTCTTCTTAATCCTTAGGATATATATCCCACAAAGAACTTACTGTTAAGGTGCCATTTTATGGAGCTGTCCACACTAACTCCTCCTTTTCTTCTTCTTATACCACTAACATAGGACTGGCATTGCCATGTTCTTCATGCTGGGTTATTGTTGAGAAAGATTCATAGATGTGGAATTGCTGTGCTGGTGGCTAGATGAAGTTGAAATTTTGCTCGATGCTCCAAATCTCTCCCTGTTAGGCTGGCATCTTTCCGAATTTCTCCCAGCGCCTTGTGATAGGGTAAGTGTGGTGATATTTTATTTGTGCTGAAATGTGGTAATATTTTATTCGTGCTTTAATAAATAAAGTTTGCCTGGAGATCAAAGGAAATAGCAAGCCATTTTAAGTAAACAAAGAAGTCAGGCAGTGGTAGCACACACCCTTAATCCTATCACTTAGCAGCAGGATCTCTGTGTGTTCAAGGCCACACTAGGGAACAGAGCCAAGCATGGTGACACAACTTTAATCCCAGTAACAACCATGGAGTTCTGGAGGCCCGTACAGACATGAGGTGACAGAGCTGGCCAGGAAGAGGAAGTGATGTAGCTAGACTGAGAGCAAATCAGATGGCAGAACAGCAAGGCAATAAAGGCGTGGGTAGACAGGAAGTAACTCACATTTGCAAGCTGCAGAGTTGGTGAGGTAAGGTTGGCTGGTGGCTTTCTCTATTTCCCTGATCTCTCTAAGGCTTTCATCCGTGTTTTTTATTTAATAAGACCATTTCGTCTACCGATGAGTCTTCAGTCTTATCAACACAGCTTACTAGTAGGTTTTGGGTGTCAGCCGATATGATAGGGAAGGAAGATTGCTCAGCTAAGCATCCACCTGATAATTCATAGTCTGAGAAAGTTGAGCCTCTTACCACATAATTTAATAGCCATTTGTGTTCCCCTAATGGACTATTCATATAATCTGCCCATTTGGGGTGGCTGGCAGCTTTCTTCTTAAATTTCAGAAGCTCTGCATCCCCTAGGAATATTCACATTTAGTCTAAGATATAAACTGCACTTCAGATGGAATGCAAGGAACTATGGGACATCTAGCATGATTACTAATGCACCCTTCCTTTGACCCAGCAACCCCCAGAGGCACTGGACTTGACCTTGCTGAGCTGGTGGACCAGCAGTTTCCTCCTACTCTTCTTCTTATACAATAAGAAGACAAACAAACCCTTAGCCTTAAGGTCATCAGCATTTTGTTTATGTATTTGCTTTTATTGCTTGAAGTTTTCATATATACTCAAACTATTGTAAATATGTATTTAAATGTTTTCTCTTTCACAAAGCAGTCCAAACATCTTTCTCTTGTCTGTCTGTCATTTTTCTCCTCCTCATTTATTTCTTATATTTTCTTCCACACCCCCACCTTAACAATTTAAAATGCAGAATCTGATATAAAGTCTACCATGTGTTCCCCAGCACAGCAAGCAAGTTCCCTAGTGATATAGTTTAGTTTGAATATGTCTCTAAAGTGCTGGAAACTTAGTCCTCATGGCAGTGTCTCAGAGGCAGGACTTTCAGGAGTAGATTCCTGCATGGTCCAACCAAGGATATTCCTGCATGGTCCAGCCATGGATATTCCTGCATGGTCCAGCCATGGATATTCCTGCATGGTCCAGCCATGGATATTCCTGCATGGTCCAGCCATGGATGGGTGGATGAATGGATGGGTCCATGAATAACTGGGGAAGTGGCTTTGAGATATAATCTTGCTGGCATACTTGCTGTCTCATTCTGTGATGTGTGTCACGTCAGGTGAAGATACTGTGAGAAGGCCCTCACCAGGTCTTGGTGTCAGCCTCCAGAACAACAAGACAAATCAACCGGTGTTCTTCACAATCTACCTAGTCTGTGGTGTTCGGTCATAGCAGCAGAAAACAGAGGTAGACACTGGGAAGGGCAAGGGGAAGGTGAGGGATCTGAGGCTTTGTTCTGTTTCTCTGTTCTCTTTTAGGAGCAAACACATTGAGGTGGAGGGTAGGCCGTGGAGCACTGGGGACAGCCTGCTGCTGACACCATTCCATAGTCCATGGAACCCCCAGAAGTGACTGGGGTGTGAACAGAGGCTGAACCCTATCTGTTTCCCTGTCCCTGCTCAAGCCCACTCAGAGCTTTGTTGTCTTTGGCTCTTATCCCTTTGGCCATATACACCATGTCTTTCTCCCTGACCTGAGTGAGCTTGCATACTTCAAGACACCCATGCCACTAGTTCAGCTCAGGGCTGTGCTTAGCATTTTACACAGAGGATTCTAGATTCAGTTTCTACCCCACAGAAACAAAAGTGCTGGTACTTAAAAATGTATATTCTAAAACATTTGTTGCAATGTCATCTGCAGTAGTAAGATCTCATCTGTCCTAGTTAGGGTTTCTATTATGATAAACACCATGACCAAAAGCAACTTGGGCAAAGTTTTATTTTGCTTACACTTCTACATCACAGTCCGTCACTGAAGTAAGTCAGGGCAGGAACTCAATGCAGGAACTGATCAGGGGGCATAGAGGGATGGGGCTTACTGGCTTGCTCCTAATGGCTTGCTCATTCTGCTGTCTTGTAGCACCCAGGACCACCAGCCTAGGGGCAGCACTGCCCATGGTGAGCTGGGCCCTCCCCATGTATCATCAGTCAAGAAAATGCGCCACAGGCCTGCCCACGGGCCAATAAAATCGGGGCATTTTCTCAGTTGAAGTTGTTTTTCCAAATTGATTCCAGTTTGTATGAAACTGACACAAAACTAGCCAGCACACTATCTTTCTTGTGTGCGCGGCACTTGGGATAAAGCGTAGGGCCTTGTGCATTTGGAGCAAGTGTTTCGCCACTGAGGCCCACCCCCCAGTCCACTTCCTACTTCTTTAAAAATTTTGATTTAATTTTCCTTATAGTAACATGAGTATGGGAGCAAGTGTGCCACAGCAGATGTGTGGAGGGCAGAGGACAACTTTGAGTCAGTTCTTTCCGCCCTGGGTTCCAGGGATTGACCTCAGGTCGACAGGCTGGAGCAGCAAGCACTTCCACCCACTGAGCCCTCTCACTGGCCTCAGGTTCCACGTCCGAGCACTGTGACTGGAAACAAGAATGTTTCTCAACAGGTCCAGTAAATGGTGGTGCTTCCAGGTGACAGGCATTGAATCTTTCTCAACAATAACCCAGCAAAAAGAACATGGCAATGCCAGTCCTATGTTAGTGGTATAAGAAGAAGAAAAGGAGGAGTTAGTGTGGACAGCTCTATAAAATGGCACCTTAGCAGTAAATTCTTCGTGGGATATATATCCTAAGGATTAAGAAGAACAGGAAGAAATCTTAAACCGTATTCAATGTCATGGGGATCAGGACAGGCTGGGTGAGATGTTATGCCATAGTGACATAGCTTCTTATACATGAGTAGCAGCTGGATTTATTGGCCTGAAAAGGTGGCAAGATACACTGCATTTCAAAAGGTACTCCAGGGAGATGAACCCTGTGTTGTGTGTGTGTGTGTGTGTGTGTGTGTGTGTGTGTGTGTGTGTGTTTGTAAAAACAAACAAACAAAACAAAAAATTCCTTTAAGTCTGCAGGTTTGCAATTATTTATTATTTATGTATCTTTATATGTAAGTGTTTTTGTCTCATGTGTGTGTGTGTGTGCCCTTGGAGGCCAGAAGTGGTGTCAGATTCCCTGGAGCTGAAGTTACAGAGAATGTGAGCTGTCTGATGTGGATGTTGGGAACTAGAACTCCAGTCCTCTGAAAATCCAAGCCATCTCTTCAGCTCTTATACTACCAATACTATTATTATTATAGTAACATATAACAACATAATAAATACCACAATAATACTATTGTTATTTTAAGTAAGCACTGATGAATACGGAGAGATTGTCTTGGGATATTTCTACTCAGGATCGTGCGGCAGAAGAGAAAGATGAAAGAGGAGACAAAATTGCTACTTTCTGAAAAATGGAAATATTATTTATGGTAAAAATTAAAATGGAAATGTGGAAATTAGCATCCTAAGTTATAGCTATAATATTATAATGAATATGGAAAAGTTATATAGGAGTGTGGAAAAATTAAAATATTGATTTAATTACGTGAGTAGAGTTTGGGCAATTTTTATCTAAGATTCTGTGGCTATTTCAATGTTGTTTTTCCTAGCAACTATTTCAAATGGGAGCCCAGTATAGCTCCTGGCACACAGACACTCAGTAAATGTCAGATGTTGCTACAGTCACTTTATTTTGAGACCAGCTTCCCAAGCAGCTTCCTGTTCTTGGACTCCTTCCAAACGCCATGGCTCCTCACAGCAGCCACCATGGCTCCTCTCTGTGCTGCTGCAAGGCTGTTCAGTGGTCTTGACTATAGAGCTATAGTCTAGTCCTGTGACACCCAGCTCACTGCCTAGAGCATGGCGACAGTGAGATGAGGGGCCCATCCTGAATTATCCAGGTGACCCCTTGTAAGTGCAGAGATCCCTGTAAGAGGGAGGAAGGAGTCAAACCTAGGAGCTGGTGCCATGCTGATGGTTGGAGCAGCATCCACAAGCCAAGGACTTTGGGCAGAAACAGGAGTTGGAGAAGGAAAGAACAGTCTCCCTCAAGCTGCAGGAAGATCCCTCACTACACCTGGATCAGCTGCTTTTCTCTTTGCTATAGCAAGTTTCCTGTAAGGAAGCAAGGGTTTCTCCTGGCTCACAGTTAGAGAGGCTACATTCTATAGTGGTGGAGAAGTCACGCCAGGAACTAAGTCTGGCTGGTCACATTACATCCACAGTCAGGAAGCAGGGAGTTAATAGGAAAGTGGCGGGGGGCGAGGGATGTTAAGGGACACACGACATGACACCTCGGTCATGTACTTCCTGCAGCAAGACTCTACCTCCTAGAGGTTCCATACCCTCCACAGACAGGGCCACCAGCTGTGGACCAAGCACAAACACATGAGCCCATGAAGGATATTTCGCATTCACCACCACGTCTGATCTCCTGAGACTCATTCTAGACAGACCATGACAATAGTAAGAAGATCTCTTCTTTCGAATTACAAAACTATGACCACCTTTTACACCACCCGCAGCAAACTGATACAGGAGGATTGGGTAAAACATGTCTCAATACCCCAGTTTCCTGTATAATTCCATTTTGATGACTAGAGCTAAGTACTACACTGCTTTCTGCTTGAATTCCTGTATGACTAAATTCTAGTCCCTTCTCAGGCAGACAGATGCCCGGGGAAGCCTGTGGACAAGGTGTATGCTTGGGAAGACAACAGCTTACACACACATTTACATATGTATAAATGACAGAAACAAGAAGACTGGGAGGAAATGAAGCAAAATATTAACAGTGGTGGAAATATTAACTTGTTTTCTGCCCCGGGCTTTTGAGGATTTCCCCAGATATCTCCAACAAGCAGACATTACTCTGGTCAGAAAAAAAGAAAACATTATTTTAATTGATTAGAAATGAGACAGTCTAAGTGTTTGCACCATTCTCTGGCACTGCAGAGGTGATCACGAGGCTAGAGAGGTGGGGAAAAGGTCTGTGAGAGGGTAAGGATTCTGGGCGGGGCCTGGACACATCTGCATTTGAGGCTAGTAGAAGCAGAAGGCATGCCTGGTGGGGGCTGATGTGAACTGAGAAAAGGATTGTGCTTCCTCCGGAGTGATGTTCGAATGAAAATGTCCCCACCGGCTCATATATTCAAATACTTGGTCCCCAGTTGGTGGAACTGCTTGGAAAGGATTAGGAGGTGTGGCCTAGCTGGAGGAGGTGTGTCACTGGGGACTGGGGCCGGGCTTTGAGGTTTCAAAACTCCATGCCATTCCTAGTTAGCTCTTTGCCTATTGGTATGTCTCAAGATGTGAGTTCTCAGCTACTTCTCCAGCACCTGCCTGCCTGCCTTCTGGCTGTTGGTCATGGACTCCAACCCTCTGGAACTATAAACCCCAAATAAACACTTTTTTTTAGAAGTTGCCTTGGTTTGAGTGTCTTATCACAGCAATAGAAAATTAAAAAAGATATTAGGGTAATAAATAAACCCAATTAACTTAGAGGAACAATCCTCAGAGGTTATAATAAGAGTACAAAAAATGTCAAATATTATTATTATGGATGATTAGTGTTGGATGCTGTATTAGTATGCTCTGTACAAAATCTAACACTATATTACTGTATTATGTCACTTAATCCTCCCAAACACTCTCACAGAAAGGTTCCAGAATTATCCCTAGATATGTATATGAGGTTATAGAAAAACAGATGTTGGGTAATTGCCAATAAGTAGTTGAATCTGGATTTGAATTTCCAAATCATTCAAAATAGTGTGTTTCAGAAGTGGGTCAAAGAGGCAGGCGAATGAAAATGCCTGAGACCTTGTTATATCTGGTCAATATTCACTTTCTATTGTGGTGTAACAAATTACCACAGATTTAGCAGCTTAAAATTATACCCTTTTATCTCATTGTTGTGTAGTTCTGAAGTCAGGTGGGCTCGTCTGGTTTCTCTTGAGGGTCTTACAGTCTCAAGTGTCTGTGGTGGCCAGACCAGGCTCACATCTGGAGACTGTAGGGAAATCCATTTCCAAACTCTTTTATGTTGTCACTCAAAGCCGTCCCTTATGGTTGTAGAACTAAGGGTCTTGTTTTCTTTCTCGCTGTTGTTAAATTCTTCCCCTGCTTCTCATTTCTAAATTCTTTTGATACTCACTGAATAAGACTCCATACCTTTACATTAACCCTGCCCTCTCTGTAGTCTCCCTTTTGCTATAGACCATGTGACCGTGGAGGCATCTCAGTCTGCTAACAAATCCCCTACTCCAAGGGGAGCAGGTCGCATGGGGCTAGTATCACTGGGTCATTCTTAGAATTCTGCCCTTGGCCACAAGCAGATTTTTGCTTTTGTCTTGGCAAAAAGAACAGTTGGAGTTTTGATAAAAGGATGTACCTTGTGGAATAGTGGGTTTTGGAGAGATTACTGGGTATTAGTGTCTAGAGGGGACTGAGCTGAGGAGAGAATGAAAGCAAAGAGTCCAAGGCAGAATTTCTGATAGCTGGACGGGGCAGAGCTGAAAGAGGAAGCCAGATGGGAAAGACATTAGGAAGTGAGACTTCCATGGGTTTGGGGACTCATTCTGCAGGACTCTTGACCTTTTGGAACCCTTTCCCTCCAGTATGTCATCTGAGCCTCATTACACACCTTGAGGCAGATGGCATCACTCCCTCCAAATGACAAATGGGGAAACTTGCAAGTCTGGGAACATCTGTGCCTCAGAGGTGTACTTTGAACATGTGGCCAAGGCCACTGGATGGGCCTATTCTTCCTGGATCTCAGTACCAGGACACTAAGCAGCACGGATCGATGGCTGCATTGTTACGGTCCTCTGGGTTCCTGTCATCTACCCTTGCCTAGCCTGTGGGCAATTTTTCCCATCCTAAGAGAAACAAGTCGGGGAGTCTGGTTGACAGGCATCCATCAGAAGACAGAAGACAGGAGAAATTCCTCTCACATTCTGGACTCCAACTTTCTGAGGGGAACTTCGGAGAGGCAGGATGATGAGAGGAGCAGTGGAGAGATTTTCCTCATCCCTATAGGGGATGGAGAAGAGGACTATTTAACAAGGAATGGGAAGGACAAGGAGGATGGAGAGTGGGCGGCTCACAGAAGGAGTGTGGACACTTGCTGGTTGTGGTGAGTTGGAGCAATTGCAGAAGAATGAGCCCCTGCAGAGACACAAGATGGAATACCCACTGCCCACATTCCCACAAGGCAGGAACAGCTCCGTCTAGGATTTTGGGAGTCAAGGTTCCCAGGTTTTGCATATGTGTGTCCTAGAATAAGTGCCTACTGCTCCAGAATCTTCTTTTGTGACTCAGAAATACTGATGACAGCTGTGAGGGTGGGCCCTGGGGCCTGTCAGAGCAGCAGCCTCTTCCAGTGACCCATGGCCAGGCAGCCAGGAAGTCCTGAAGGAGTCCTTCCCACGTCTGAAGAAGCAGCTACAGCCCAGGCAGCCTGGCTTTCAGAAATACTATAGGGGGGAAAAAGCACTCCATTAAGAAATCTAGTCTGGTAATCTCAGGCCTCAAACACTTGCATTTTCTCCAGTCTGTCTGGCTGGGGAAAAAGGCAGGAAGGAGAATTTAAAGTGGCAGGTATTGATTGGCTCAGCTCACCAAAAGAGGGCCCTTTCCCAGCTCTTCCAATTACTAGAGAGACACCCCACCCCCACCCCCACCCGTGCAGTGCTCCCCCCTCCCCGTGAATTATGACGTTATCATCCTTTGCTTGCATTTCCGAAAGCTGCCTGGTGAAGCACCGTTTCTTGCACCTGGGAGGAATCAGCTGATGAACGGGATGGAAGTTGGCATTCCGAGAACTGGGAAACTGGAAGCGGTGGGGAGTGAGTTGAGTTCCGAAGGCTGACTACCTGGTACTTTAGGAAGATCACGGCATTTGGAGGGAGCCTGGCCTGGGCTCCAGTCCTGCCACCCCTCCCTCCTTTTCATTTTTGATTTTTATCTCTGTGCACTTCCCATCTCCAAGCTTTGTTTTTCCTGTCAATAAAGCGACAGACCTCCTTGCAAGCTTGTGAAGATTCAAATGGATGCTGTCTTTTGAGTGTATCAACAGGACTGAACAGAGGTGTCAGCAACACCCTTGGGGATTGTGACCTCATATCCTGCCCTGTGGGTGCTGGGGTTAGAGTTTCCAATGGATGGGAAGCCCTGTCTTGAGTTCTCTAAAATATCTGTTGGATTAGACAGTGTTAGTTCCTTTAGTTCTGCCTCTTCTTGCCTGCGATTTCAGCAGCTGCCACTAGGCTGGAGTCCTTGTCTGGTGAGGGTTCACTTCCTAATGATCAAGGCCATGTTTTTGCTGTCTTCATACAGTGGGAGCCGAGGGAGCTCTCCAAGGTCCCTTCTGTAAAGACTCCACTCTTCGGACTCACTCACCAAAGGCCCCACAACCTCACTCCATCTTTGGGGGGCTAGGATGGTAATATGAATTTGGGAATGTATAAACATTCATTCCATTACAGTTGCCAATAAGGCTAATCAATCTGTTTTTAGGGTCCCAGAGACTCCCTTTATCTGGCTTTCATTTCTCTGGGCATTCTCAGGAAAAAAGTAATTACCTCCTGAGGCAGTAAATCATTAACAATAGCATCTCAGGTGAGAGAGTGAGTGTGTGTGTGTGTGTGTGTGTGTGTGTGTGTGTGTGTGTGTGTGTACATCAGCACACACTGTGGGGTGGGATGGAGAGACAAGAGGGAATTGTTTGGGGTAGGGACTGTGCTGAATCCTCTGCCTTAGGACTTTGTGATCTTTACAAGAATGTACCTGCAGAGATGGAGTTAACACGATCCACAAAAATGGGAGTGACAGGGAGTTGCGTTTTTCTCATAGATGTCTTCATGTGTACACATGATCCTTTTTTTTTTTTTCAGGCCTGAAGGCTCCCAGTGCATAGTTAACCAGGACAACCACATAGACACTCGAATGGGCTGCATTTTTAGGGGTTCAAGCACGACTCAAATGACTTCTGTATTCAAAAGACCTGCAGCTGAATATACAGCTGAAATATGCACAGAGTTTGCAAAGCTCTGCACAGTACAGATTATAAACCTGGACGACAGCTAGCTAGGAGATGGGAACTCATGTTGACCTATGAGACTTTGGGGCAAAGTCTTTCCCTTCCTATGCCTTGGTTATAAGTGAAGAAATGTAATCAATCTTGAAGGACTCCTCCAGATAAAATTCTGTTGAATGTATATAATAGACCAGCTACTTGGCAAGAGCTTGTATAAAGAGGGGCTTAGTCATACTAATCTAGAGATGCACAGCCCATGGCTGATGTGGTGCTAAGTGATATCATAAAACCCAGGGTTTTTTTTTTTTTTTCTTTCTCTTTTTCTGTCACACATAAAAGTATCAGCTTCTCTCATGATCACACAGTGGCCTCCAAGCAATTCCTCTTTGTTGGAAACAAACAAGAGCGAGGGCAAAAAGACCCTGAAGGCTTAGACCAGCAGAGTGTCCTCATACATAAGGAAGGGATGGCTTCTCACGAAGGCCTGGACTGAAGGTTTAAGCTCGAGTCTCCCAGAACTGCACACCACGGCCACTTGACTCCGGGGTGGCTAGTAACTGAATGGACTTGGATCTGACTCACACTGTTGGCTGCAAAGAAAAAAAAAAAAATCAATTCCTGCAATCCTGGATAATGAACACTCCCAGATAATCATGAGGGCACTGGCCAGTCAGCTGATCTCACGATGGCTTACAAAGACGGTATCTGTTTAGAACATTCCTGCACATCATCCTATGCACTATAAACCCATGAACTCACAAGCATTGCTCCCTTGACCTCAGCTGGGTCTTGAGAACCTGGTCCAGAACGTGGCCCACCACAGGTGCATGTTAACTACCTGTGACTGAACAAACACGTTTCCCATCAGTGTGCTTGGACCTCAGTGGCCTGGACTCTCAGGCAGAGGGGGATATATTGGACAAGTGGATTTTCTGGCAGCTGGAAGGTGAGGCGGAGATGCTGATGATCTTCCATGAATTCCAGTTACACTGCTCTAGCAGTTTCTGTCCCCGAGGCTGAAGGGTGGAAACCATATGCTACCTGTGTGTCAGGTCAGGGTCCCACAGGAAACATAACAATGAGAGCAAGGAGAAGAGCTTTGTTTACAAAGCTGTGGCAGATTAAGGGAAACCAATAGGGGGTGAGGAAGTCCTTTGGGGATGGTAATGTGGGGGAAATGTTTTCATCATCTCTCGCTGAAAGGATAAGGGAGAGAGTGGCTCCCTTTAAAAACAGCTGTGCACACAAGAACCTGTCCCTTCCAAACTCCAAAGAACAAAACTACCTAAGGGAAGGAAGGGAGGGAGGGAGGAAAGGAGGAAAGGAGGGAGGGAGAGAAGGAGCCCTAGCCTTTCCTGGGCCTGGAGCTGTGGCAGGAGAGCTTTGTCACACTCACAGGGAGCTGAAGGACCAAACATTCCCATCTCCTTCCTCTTCCCTCGGACCACCATTTGGTGCCTCCCTTGTGCTAAGCTGGATGGGAAACTGTAGCAGGAATCTTAAATGGTCTTATTAATAAAAACAAACCTGGAGCTGGGTATTGGGGTGAACACTGGAAGATCAGAGAAGCAGAACAAGCCACAGCTAACCTCACCTGGCCAATTCCTCAGCTAATCCTGTTTCCTCAGACTGGAAGCCTCTCAGCTGAACTGTTGCTCAAAAGCCTAAAAGCTTAACCAGCCAGTTCCTGGTTTTCATGCCTTATATACCTTTCTGCTTTCTGCCATCACTTCCTGAGATTAAAGGCTCACTTCATGGGATTAAAGGCGTGAGTCATCATGCCTGGCTGTTTCCAGTGTGACTTTAAGCTCACAGAGATCCAAATGGATCTCTGCCTCCCAAGTGATAGGATTAAAGGTGTGTGTGCCACCATTTTCTGGCCTCTATATCTAGTGGCTGTTCTGTTCTCTGACCCCAGATAAGTTTATTAAGGGTGCACAATATTTTGGGGAACACAATATCACCTCAGGAAACGGGGCCTGCTGGCTGATGCAGTCTGTGGAGGTCACACTCCAGGGCATCAAGTCGGATAAGGGTGTGGTGTTAGGATTTACAGTACGCAACAGCTTCGGTCATTGTTCCTGTTCTTAGTGTGGGATTCCCAAAACCTTTTGGAATTTCTGAAGTCATCAGAGGCATAAAGGTGAGAATAATAAACCCTTCATCCACCCTTGAGTTTGTGTGAATAAGGTGAATTTTGGAAAGCTCCTCAGGAAGAAGGCTGAGTGCCAGGGAGGCGACCATTTGACCAGAGGTTGGCCTTTCAATCTGAAAAATAAACATCCACAGAGGTGAGCACCAGTAGCAGCCAGGGAGGGAGCATACCTGGAGAGGACTCCGAAGCTCTGCGCCACCCCCATGCTCTGTCATGCGTTTCTTTGGAGTTCAAAGGACGATACTCCTAAAACAAGGGGATTTTTTTTCTTTTAATGTGTTGAACAGTTTGATTGCATAGAAATTAAAAGTCTTTTGAAGAAATGTGAATCCGATTCTTACCCCTCTGGTGCTCCCCATCCCAGCCCTAACTCTTCTCATCCTAATCGGATTTCCCCCAAACAAGGACTCCCTGGCCTTCAGTCTTCCTACTGAAATGTCATTAGCTATAGGAAAAGAGACTGGTGTGTCAACACTCCCGGACAAATGTCTGCTAGGGTGTTGCCCTGTTTCAGTCCCACAGAGAATAATGTGCGAGCTGTTGTCTGTTTGATGGGCTAAATGTAGTCCGAGGCCATATGCGTTCTCTAACCCAATGCAGCTCATCCCCCAGAATCATTAACTATTCCCTTGATGTCCCCCAACTCCTCCCTCTCCTGCAGAAAAATGGCGTCTGCTGGGCAGGTGAGCAACCACACTGTGCACGATGGCCTCCAGCCAAACAATGCATGGCTGCCTTTTCTCCAGTGGATTTGCTTCTGTCATTTTTACCCCTGGACCTTCTGGGGACACAGGAACATTTCCCTCTGGCCACATACATTGACCTCTTCTGCTCTCTTCCTCTCTTCATCCTTCTTGTTTCTTCTTCCTCCTCTTCTTTTCTTTTCTTCTTCCTCTTCTTCCTCTTCCTCTTCTCCTCCTTCTTCTTCCCCTTTCCTTTCTCTGTCTGTCTGTCCCTTACTTTCTGAATGCCCGTATGTAGCCAAGCCAGACCTGAACTCATGTCACTATGTAGCCAACGATGACCTTGAGCTCCGGAATTCTCCTGCTTCCACTCCTGGCTGCCGGGGTTCCAGGAATGGACCACCATGTGGTGTATGTGATGCTGGGGACTGAAACGGAGCCTCATCCCCAGCATGCTCATCTCGTCCTCTTGACTATGTGCCAGTTCTGTTTCGTGTTTGTTTGTTTGTTTTTTGAGACAGGGTTTCTCTGTGTAACCCTGGCTATCCTGGAGCTCACTCTGTAGACCAGGCTGGCCTGGAACTCGCTCTGTAGACCAGGCTGTCCTGGAACTCACAGAGATCCTCCTACCTCTGCCTCCCGAATGCTGGGATTAAAGGCATGTGCCACCACAGCTGGCTTATGTGCTAGTTCTGTATTACTGTAACAAAATCTCTTAGATAACCAACTTGACAAGGTTCATTTAGCATGGTTTCAGAAGTTTCAGTCCATGGTTACTTAGCCCACGCTTTTTGGCACATGGTGAAGCTATGCATTATGGTGGGGGCAGGTGGTGGAGGAAGCTGCTTCCCTGGTGGTGGTTGGATGTCCAGGTCCCAGTGTTCCTTTCTAGGGCATGTTCCCAAATGACTAGGAAACTTCCAACTAGGACTCATCTTTGAAGAATCCTTCTGTTAGTGCCAATGCTGGGGACCAAACCTTCAACACAGGGGCCTTTCGGGAACATTCCAGATCTGAACTGTAGCAGGCTGCCCTAGGGCTTTGTCCTTCCATGATAAATTCATGACTTAATACCCTGTTTTGGGGGGTTCTGGGAGCTGTTCTTACAAATAACTTGGGAGAGTGTAGTGGTATTTGCTCCTCCCATGACCTTGGGCTATATGGCCCCAAAGAAGTGCTGCTTCCTGCCACTGTAGGTGACCTCTTATAAGGAAGTGAGAGGGGCCGCGTGGTCCCTTCTCCTGGCCGCCTTCTCCCTTTTATTTATTTATTTATTTATTTTTATCCTGGTGTAATCACACTCCAGACAACCTGGGAATTGAACCCGGTTCCTCTGGAACATCAGTCAGTGCTCTTAACCACCAAGCCACCTCTCTCCCCACGTTGGGCACCACCACTTATTATGATCAATCTATGTGATTCTATTATATGGATAACAGAATTTATTAAGATATAAATTGAGGAAATACACTCAAGAATACAGAACGGAGTAGACAGCTGAAGGTGTCCTCTGATCTGACCAGGGGTGAATCTACCTCGAAGGCAGGAGCAGGGAGAAGGGGCATGTGACCCTTTTCCAACTCCTTATAAGAGGTCACGTACAACGGCAGGAAGCACCGCCTCCTTTGGGCCACAAATGGGTGGAGCAAATACCACTACAGGAGAGACTGTGGGTTCCTCTGGTTAGCGCCACTCAGTCAGAAGCACACTTCTGTTGGCCACGGAAGTTAGGGGTGACTTTGTGGGACTGAGGCCTTGGGAGTAATGAAACCAGGGTGGGGAAGAACTGTTGAAGTTCAGGATTAACACTTGAGTGCAGATGGGAAATCACTGTTAGAGAGGAAGAGGCCAGGGTTGGCAGTTGGAGCTGAGTTTGAGGTAGGCTCAGTACCACTTATTGAGTGACTGTTGTGTGCCAGACTCCATGTTAAATGCTTTGTATACAACACCACAAACCTGCCAGGAAACCCGTAACTTTCATTTTGCTGGTCTAAGTGAAGCTCAGACTCTCAATGACTTGTTAAAGGCAGAAATGGCATTCAGAGTCGAGATGGCCGGGGGCAGAGACAGGATGCTTTCTTTCACTCTAGTGGCTGCCCTCTGGATGCCACAGATTGCTTTTGATTCCACTTGAACCTCCAGAATTTTTAAAGGACCCTTAAGGCAGAGACTGACCTCCCCAGATGGCATGTTTACACATAAATCCTCATTATCTGACGTCTACAGGCAAAGTGGATGTTTGGAAAGCTTGGGCTGACGTGCAGCTGTTGTCTGGAATTGGGTGATAGCTGCTCCAGTTAGATGGGAGATTTGTTCTCCCTAGCCACAGTCCCCACCACTCTCTCTTAGCCCCCAGTACTAAGGCTGAGGAACATTTCTTATCTTGCCTGGCTGCTGGCTTTTTTGCATTTGATCCACTCTACTTGTTTATGTTTTATATGTGCGTGTGCATATGTGTGTGCGTGTGTGTGTGTGTGTGTGTGTGTGTGTGTGTCTTTTCTTGGGTGTACATGTACATGTGCCTATGAGTGTGGAGGCAAAATGACAACCTCACTGTTGTTCTTCAGGAGTAGTTCACCTTAGATTTTGATACAGAGTCTCTTTCGGGGACCTGGGGCTCACTTATGAGACAAGGCTGGCCTCAGGCACCCTCCCATTTCTGCCTTCCAGTTGCTAGAATTACAATTGTGTGGTACCACACATGGCACTTTTTACACAGATCCTGAGCATTGATCGCAGGTTCTCGGGCTTGCAAGGAAAGTGCTTTGTCTACCTAGCCATCTTGCTAGTCCTAGTTATTTATGCTGTCTTCTTGGTTCCAGCAGGCATTTGGCCTGGGTCTCTAACACACCCACTTCCCTAAAGGCACAAGATGATCTATTGGAGTTTGATCACGCATTGGAACTTCATTCATATGTGTGGCCTCCTTCCTTTTCAATGTTTACTTTCATGTTTTAGTATACTTAATATTGCAATACAACAGTCATGGCTATAATTACAAATAAATTATGCATGCATCTTGGTCATGCTTGCTCAGAATCATTTCACCCCTAGGACTCTGAGATAGGCTTTGAAGTTAGTGGTCTTTGCTGTGGGATGTTCTGTATGGCAAATGTGTTGCTAATTAGTCAATAAATAAAACACTGATTGGCCATTGGCTAGGCAGGAAGTGTAGGCGGGACAAGGAGGAGAATAAAGCTGGGAAGTGGAAGCCTGAGTCAGAGAGACACTGCCAGCCTCCATGATGAGAAACAGCTTGTGAAGATGCCGGTAAGCTACGAGCCATTTGGCAAGGTATAGATTTATAGAAATGGATTAATTTAAGCTGTAAGAACAGTTAGCAAGAAGCCTGCCATGGCCATACAGTTTGTAAGCAATAGAAGTCTCTGTGTTTACTTGGTCGGGTCTGAGGCTGTGGGACTGGCAGGTGACAGAGATTTGTCCTGACTGTGGGCCAGGCAGGAAAACTCTAGCTACAGGTCTTAGTCCCTATTTTTACAACATTTGTGGGATGCTATGAAAATACCTTCAGCTTTCTGTACCTAGACTGGAGATTGAATGCCTCGTGTACACTTTACTGCTGAGCTGAATCCCAACCCCTTTCAATTCATATTTTTTGTTTCGAGATGAAGTCTGACCAAATTGCCTAGGTTGGCCTCAAACTCACTTAAGGCAAGCCTTGAATTTGAAATCCTCCTATTCTGTCCTTCCAAATTGCTGGGACTACACATCTGTACCACCAGGCCTAGATGTAGTTTTTTTCCCCTCTTAATCTGGATGATGGAGGAATTGATACGGTTTATAGAAAGATCATTTCAAAATTCCAAATCCTAGCAATCTGTCAAGTGCCTCTCTGAAAGAAGCCAAGGGGTACAGCATGTGGCAGCTGGTCTTGGAGGGTGACTGTAAGACCTGGAGGGTATAGAGCTGTAAAGTCAGGGTTACAGTGCCACACGCTCAGCCCTGCCCCAGCCAGCAACAACGACTGATTCTCAGGTTCATGACTGCTGTTGACATGTTCCTGACGACAACATTAAAGAAACACAGCTTCCCTGGTTCCATTCACCTCCCTTCCACTCGGCCTGCACCTGCTTTCCCAGGGAGAACACTTTCCTGGCTTCTACCCCAAAGTTCTTCTTTGCCCTTGGGTTCCTTCTGGCCCAGGGAGAGAGCCAGGATTTAATGGAGGTGAACTCAGGTGAGGGTGCTAGTGGAGTACATGCTCTACTGGAGGTCATGACAAGCTTTCCTACACCCCAAAGGGAAACTGTAACCCTAAGACCAGGCATTTGGCATCTTCTCAAGGAAGGGCTGGTCTGCCTCATGGGGGGAAGACCCAAGTGTGTGTGTGATCTCTGTGGTGGGATGCTTCATGTTTGCCCTTTTCTCAATCTAGTTGCCAAGCTTGATTTTAGACGGTCTTGTAACCTCAAGGTATGGGGAAATCAAATCAGCCAGGATTGAAGCAAAGACACAGATGTCCCCTGCTCGGGACAAAGGACCTTCAGTGCTAAAGCTGGGACTGTCAGGGCAAGTAACTAGGCAAGCTGGGTGGTGCTGGAATTCAAACCTCCGTAAATACTGTCCAGAGCGCACTGTGGGTGAGATCTGGGGTCTGTGGGAAGGCAGTGTGCCCCAGGGGAGGAACCGAGTGCAGGCAGAGTGCACTGTGCTTCTCAGGCTCTTATAGGGCAGGCGAGCATGGTAAGACTAGAGAGATGGCGCCAGATCCGATTCCAGCAGAGGGGGCCACAGCCTGCGCACCCTCAGAGGCACTACTTCCGGTGTGTCTTTTCATTTGTGACTCCAGTCCAAACCTCTGAAAGGAAGGTGAAAGATGAGGGGATCGGGGTTTTGAGAGGCTTTGAACCTGGTAGGCGTCACCAAGATAACACGTGGTAGAGTCTGCACTTGGCCTCTGGTCTGTTTGCTTCCAGAGCTTGTCCTGTCACTGGCAACATCATTTCCCTAGGCGACTCCCTTGACAACGGAATCCTTCCAAAGGATTTTTGCTTTATCTCAGAAGCTGAGCTTTGCTCAATCTCTCTGTGCCTTTTGAATACTTGATTTTCCATGATTGGTTGGCTGGGGGTGTGGCTGAAGGTGGGGAGAGGGGGCCAAATGTCAGTGTCTTCTATTTCTAACTTATTAACACCAGATCAGGTGAGAAGGTCAGAGCTGTCAGTGCATTCCAGGTGTTTGTGAATTTCAATTATCTTACAGAACTCTCCACTCCCAATCTAGATGGCCTACGGCTCAGTCTAGTCTAGAATCCAGGAGCGAGGAATGCCGCCTGAAAGCTCTTTCAGCTTTGTGTGGAAGGAAGGTCGCGGATGAGACTGTCGTGCATGTACATAGTCTCAGTCACTCACCAAAATTAAAATATTAGCATGTGTGACTCACTTACCTTGTTGCTGTGACAACATATTTCGATCAAAGCAACTTAAGGGAGAAAGTTCAGGGTACTTTCTCACAGGTACCGACTCACAGTTCCGGGTACTGTCCATGACAAAGAAGAAGTCACGGTGGTGGGGACTTGAGGTAGCTGGTCACATAGCCTTCACAGTAAGGAAGCAGGGAGGGATGGTGCTCAGCCAACTTTCTCCTCTTTCTACAGTCCAGGAGCCTCCAGCCCACGAAATGGGACTGCCCGCATTTAGAGTGTGTCTTCCCATCCTGACCTAATCAAGATAATCAATCCCTCACAGGTTTGCTAAGAGGTGATACTAGACTCTGGCTGGGTGACAGTATTAACTATTGTAAAGAGAGAGACCGTAATCAGGTGAGACTTTGTTGACTACAATTACTACACTGTGGAGAGATCCATTTGAGCTGAAGGTGTTCTTGCAGCTAAAGGAAATCCCTCCACCCATCCAGTCATTCTACAGACAGTTACTAGATGTCTCTTATGGGCTGGGCATCATGGTGGGTGCTGTAAGGCTATGGAACTGAGACTAACTACAGCCTTTCCCTCATGGGGTTCCTAGGTCAGCTAAGGATAGGCTACTGGATAGACACAACGAAAGGGAGAGCATTACAGGAAGAGGTCATGACAGCCAAGATCGAGTATGTAAAACCGGTGTGTCTGGAACTAGGGAGGGGCTGGTGTGGCTCACAGAGCACAGGGGGCAAGAAAGGAGCACAGAAGGAATCTCCAGAAAGGCAGGAAGTATCCTATGGTGTCCAGAAATGGACCCCTGGAAGACCTAAGGGTCAATGAAGAGAGTTCAATGTTGATAGTTCAAACTTCCAAGAATGATACAAACTTGGGAGATGCCGAGCCTAGGTCACAGGCGACAAGTTCCGAAGTCCAGCTGAAGGCCTGGTATGTGCTGTGGATCTGGTGTATGTCCTGGACAGAACCGGAATCCATTTAGAGGTGAGTTTAGAGCATGGGAAGAACTTCAGAGGTTATAGCAGAGGATGCTGCACTAGCTTCCTATGACTATAACAATAACTGAGACAGTCACTCAAACAGAGAAAAGGTCTATTCTGGCTCACAGTTTTGGAGGCTGTAGGCCATGACTGGTTGCTTTGGGGCCTGGGGTGAGGCAGCTGTACATTGTTAGGACTGTACAGCAGAGCAAAATTGCTTATCTCATGGCCAGAAGCAAGCCAGTAAGAGGCTAGGTCTCACCATCCCACTTAAGGATGCACCTCCAATGACGTAAGGCCCTCTCATTCAGCCCCACCTCCTAAAGGCTTCGCTGCCTCCCAAGAGTGCTACTCTGGGGTTGGGGGATAGCCTTGAACACATGGACCTTTGTAGAACACTTAAGATCCAAACTATAGCAGCATTCCAGCAGTGGAACTGCCTGAGATTGGCAGGCCAGGGGGGAAACGGAAGGTTGGTCTTGGGTGAGTGAGTCTACTGGACTGGCTGGTGTAAAGACGGATAAAGAACAGACCAAGCTGTAGTCGTCTCCTCCCCAGACGAGGGGCGAGACCAGTGCGATGGAGAATGGAGCCGGTTCGGGAAGCAAACAGATGTGGTCTGGTTATGTGTTGTTTGTTCGAGACTTCCCTCGACTCTGGTTTCTTCATCTGCAGCTAGGCGTCCGCCAGACTTCTCCAGCAGAGCTGCTGGGAGGGCTGGAGTGGGGAGCCGTGCACACAGGCTGTGCACCATCCTTGCAGGTAACGCTTTGCAGGTAACACGTCCTCCTTAGGTGCCAAGTGAAGCGCCGGCACTATTTGGGGAAAGAAGGAAACTGGGCCCTCTCACAGCCTTTTGGAGTTGTGAGAAATTTCCTCAGAAGCCTCACAGGTCACGTGCTTACTTCTGAAGCAAGACTTCCCTGGGACCACTGGAGGTGGGGAGTCTGGCTGGCCAGGTTATCAAGGTTCCCAGCAGGGGTCTGCCTCAATCTAATACTTCAAGAAGAGGGCGCAGGCACCTGCCAAGCATCCCAACGTGCCTGTTTCCGAGATGGTTTACAAAATGCTGGCATGCACTCGATTCTCAGCATGCAGGAATTAGCACTGGGGCTTTGGCAGATCCTCACAACCAGGTCTGGTGTGTGAGTAGCCATAGCCAGCCAGGTTCAAGGTGCCTTTCCTTAATCATATCTGGAGCCAATAAACCCCTAATAAAAAGGAGAGGATTTCTAAGGCAACAGGAGCAGCTCAAGGTGGCTGGTATCAAAATTATAGAGTCATCTACAAAGTTCGTTTGAATTCATATTGCATTTTTTTTAAAAAACCTGTAACATGAATCTCTTATTCTCCAAGGTGTAATGCCAAGCTCCATTTCATTTAGTACCCACAAGCACCATGGATCCTAATAGCGAAGGCATGCAGTCCTGACAGCTCCTGTGACAGCTAGAGTGTGTCTGTACTCAGTGAGCACAGCGAGTGGGAACCTGGTGGGACAAGCATAAGAACCCCCAATAAGCTGGTCTCCGTCTCATCTTGTCTAGAAGCAGCACCTAGCTCTTTAGGTTGTTGTGATGATAAAGTTTGGTTTTCTGTAACATGAATTCTAAATAGTCTTTTAATAAAAAACGCTGGGGCCTGATATTGAGGTGAAAGCTGAAAGATCAGAGACAAAGGAACAAGCCACCTTTTATCTCTAGGACTCCTCAGCCTGAAAAGCTTTCCTCAGCCGAAAGACTTTAGTTCCTGTCTCCTCATGCCTTATATATCTTCCTCTGCCCAGCCATGTCATTTCCTGTCTCAACCTTCCTAGTGCTGGGATTAAAGGCATGTGACTCCCAAGTACTGGGATTAAAGGTGTGTGCCACCACTGCCTGGCTTCTATGTTTAATCTAGTGGCTTGTTCTGTTCTCTGATCTTCAGGTAAATTTTATTAGGGTACACAATATATCACCACAGTTTTCTCTGTGGGACAAATGATAGGGAGAGCGTTTGCATGTAGGCAGATTGGATCCTTGCCACTTTTTTGCTGTCTCCCTGAACAGCAGAATGCAGAGTGGGGTTATGTGAAGAGAAGGAATGAACAGTTAGCAAAAATCAGGCACCCCCACCATTATGACAGTATTGCCGTCTAGCATGGCAACAAGATATAAATAGGTGCTAATAAGTAAAATCAGGCTAATTGCTGAAAAAATACCACTCATAATAAGTCTGCCTTACATAAATGTTTGCACATGTTAAATCATTTAATACCTACGGACCTGGTCTTATCAGCATGGAAAACTGCCAGCCTCGCCACCATTAGCGGTACAATTTCAGGCAACTTTCTTCATTTGCCTGGGGCTCAATTTCATTGGCCATAAAATGAGACTAATAATTAACTTCTTATAAAAATGGACCAGATGAGGTAATGTGTAGGAAAGGCCTTTAAAAACGGGGCAGCACTGTACTGCGGTGGTTAGCAGCACTTATTATAACTAATAATTGTCCACAACAGGCATGTATTTCAGGGGTGAAAATGGTTGAGAATACAGTTGGAAAGCCAGCCTTCGAGATGATGCGGAAGGGCTGGGGGAATGGTTCAGTGGTTTGCTTGCAGTATAGACATGAAGACCCGAGTTTGATCTTCAGCACATGTAAAGAAAAAACAAAAACAAAAAAGCCAGTGTGGTGTGCACATGCAATCCCGGCACTGAGGAGGAGGCAGGAGGGCTCTTACTGGCCAGCCAGTCTAGCTGAACCCTTCAGCCCAAAATTCAGTGGGAGACCCTGTCTCCAGAAAATAAGATCGAGAGGGACTGAGGAGAACACTGACATGGACCTCTGTCTTACACAGACATGTGTAATCACCTCCTCCAAGAATCTAGAAGCACTATATTCCAAACTCCTGTTTTTCTTTACAGTAGAGTGTATAAAGTAGAAGCATCTAATCTCTCTTTGACACACTGTCTTTTTATTATACCATATCTTCAGAGGCCAAATTGTTAACTTGTTTCTGAAAGAAACCTGGGTGTTCCAAGCTTCTAGAATAAGGTAGGTCTCCTTATGAATATATCTTAAAAACTAGATTAAACCAAGCACTTCATTGAGGATAAAAAAAATTGATGTCCTGTGGGCTGCACTGAGCTATTCATAACCTGACAAATATGGATTCAGTATTTATATCTAGGAGTTCTGCTCTCTCAAGCCATGCCCATTAGCTCCCCATTCAAATTCATTTTTGGCTAAAAGCAACCAATGGCAGACCCCTGCTGGCCTAGACTGGTACTGTATAGGGGAACACACTTCCAATCCTATTAATGGAGATATCAGCTGGAGACTAAAGAGCTGAGGTGCCAGATGTTCTCTCTCTCTCTCTCTCTCTCTCTCTCTCTCTCCCTCCCTCCCTCCCTCCCTCCCTCCCTGTGGAAAGTGTTGAGCATCTTCCCCAATTGTTCTTTAAAGAAAATATTTATTTTATGTGTGCGTGTGTGGTGAGTGTATGCATGCACACTGCATACACGTACAAGCCTGTGTTCAGAAGAGGGAGTTGGATCCCTGAAGTTACAGGCAGTTATAAGGTGCTGGGAACTGAACCTGGGTCCTCCAGTGGGAGGGGTAAGTGCTCTCACCATGCACGGAGCCATTTCTCCAGACCTTTGCACTCTTTTTTTGATACTGAGCCTTTTCACTGAATCTGAAGCTTGCTGTATCAGCTACGCTGACTGGGATCCCCCTGTCTCTGCTCCCTCCCAGTGCTGGGGTTACAGATGAGTGGCCTCCCTGAACATTTTATGTGGGTGCTGGGGATGCATACTTAGGCCCTCAGGCTTGAAGGACGAGCACTCTATCCACTGGGCCATCTCCCCAGCCCCACCTCCCTCTCTTTCTAATTGCCAATATTTGTCAAAAGCCTGCTGAAGTGGGGGCAAGAAGAAAGGCTGGGTTTCGTCTACAATGGTGGATGGTTCTTGAAGGGAAATCGCAGATCTCAGTCTCCCTTTGGGGTAGTTTGGGCTTGGATCTCTGTCCTCACAGCTCATGCTGTGTGGCTAACAACAGCTTGTAGGGTGCTCAGGTTTTCCAATGTGTTCATACTCAATGTTCGGTGCATATTCAATCCCCATCAAGCACAGCATCGTCTCTCAAATGCAAAGAGGACTGCGGAGGGCCAAGGGAAAAGGAGTATTTAAGGACACAGGTAGAGGGGTCATACTAGGAAGTAGAGGCTGTAGGATAAGGAATACCAGGACTGCAATTCTTCTCTTCATGTCATCATTATTTCCTCCTCTTTCATGAAACTGGAATAAACTGAGGTCCACTCCTGTGAGGTAAAATAGGACCCCCGGGAAAGGAAGCAAAGCAGAACAAGGACAGGAGGAAGACCCCAAGAACTTGTGAAGAAAAGCATAGGTCTTATTTGGGGGACAGGGATGGGGGGGGCAGGACAGTGCCCCTCTGGTTGATGGCAGCTGGAGGTAACAGTGACGAGGTTAGCCAGTACAGGCAGATAAAGGACCTGTTGTGTCCCACCTCGGTGTTGGGTGTTGGCTGCAGTGGACAGAAAACAAACCTGAAGAGCAGACCAAAGGATGAGGAGAGCCGGAGGGATGGGGCAGATCATGTCACATCCGTTTGAGACCTCACAGATGACCTTTTCTCTTCCCTTTACAGTACAACGGGCTAAGGAGGTTTGCCAGTGACCAGAAGTCAGGGTCTTCACTCACTTGGCCCATCCAAACTCATTTGTGACATGAGCCAGGGTATCTTTTGCCTAAGCCCCTCACTCTCTTCCTGCGCAGAGCACCTATCTCTTCAGTTTGGCTTGAGTGACACAAACCCACTCTTCACAGTAAAACAAAATCGTCACTTCATTAGAATGCCAGGGAATGTTCTGTGATTGCAAGAAGGAGAGCTGTGATTGCTAATCCAGACAAGGAGGTGGTTTTTGGAGGTATTGTTGGCTGGGCTAGTAGGCAGTGAGAAACCCACTCTTGGTTTTCTGCACTGTTCTTCCATATGATGAACTCTGAGATTCACAGCCAGTTCCCTGTTAATAGCTATTTTGGTCATTACCACGTTTTTTGGTCATCAGAAACAATATTATATAAACATTCCTATGCAAAAACTCTTGCATGTGTTAAGGTTTTTAAAGAAGTGTCTTTTAAATATTTGCTTTTTATTATTTTTAATTATGTTTGTTTCTGTGTGGGTATGTATGTGGGCTCTAAGTGTTGGTCTCCGGGACCTGGCATTACACACAGCTCACAGTTGTCTGGCAGTATAGGGAATAAACTCTGCAGGAGCAGAATATGCTCTTAATCACTGAGTCATTGCTCCAGCCCAGATAAAGAGATTTCCAGAAATACAATTGGCTTTCGTTGACTTTCTCTTCCAAAATACCTACTTTGATACCTAACAAATAATAATGATTTATTATAATAATTCTACTATCCAGTCAACCTAGTAGTTCATTTAACCTCTGTAGAACTCTGCTTGAAGTGTCTTGTTTTTCCTTTCACAGCCTTGAAAAGTGTCATGAAATGAAATGGTGAGCTCATCTAATTTCAGGCCATATGTGGTGTTGTACATTCCTAAAACCAAATCCCCATGTGCATCTGCACATACATTAATACAAACATAAACACACACATTCATACATGTGCACATATACACACAAATGAAAACCCCAAGTCCCTGGAGAGGTGTGAAACAGCACAACTGAACATCACACCATCAACAGCTCTGCTCACGCATGCCTATCATTCAAAACTACAGTGGGTAAAGTTCCCTGTCCCTGGATACGAAGTGGAGGAGGAGGCGGCTGAGGCAAGGGTGAGAGGCAGGCAGCAGAGAAAAAGACAGCTGTCCCTGCAAGGGGGGCTATTTATTCCTTACCATCGTTAAATCCTCCCGTGGCATTCCAGAGGGTCTAACAATCTCCTAAGAAAACACCACCCTTGGGTCTCTTTTTACACGAAAGGACATGAACTCTGTACCAGACAGCCTAGGGCTACATGGGGGGAATTGTGATCTGGGGGTCACACACATTTCTGTAAGAGGAATGGTGTCCTGACTGAATTACCAGACACACACACACACACACACACACACACACACACACACACACACACACACGTGCACACACACTGTACACAGTACATGATTAGTCTCTTGGGGTAAGGGAATGGTGGCACAAAAACTTCACTCAAATGAAAATGAGGTGGCAAAAATGAATTCCAAGAATGCTTCTCGGGGAAACAGTTGTATGAGGTTGCAAGATATACTCTGAAAGCCATTTGGAAGTGGGTGTGGTGAGACCCCAGGAGGGATAAGCTGGATTAACAGCAGATGGTTAGTAAATGGTCTTCTAAAAGGGGGTTGGAGCTTTTGTTTCTGAGTATGGTATGCAGGTGGGGCAGAGCTCCAGTGACAAGCACCCCGACTCTTCACACTGCCTCCGTCTTTCCTTTAAATAAACGTTGATCTAATATTGAAAGAACAGCAGTTTTTCTTCCTGATGTGCACATATTCCCCTCTGGCGTTGAACACACTCTCTAGCACCTCCCACCCACATGCTGCCACCTATCACACTGAAGCTGTGTCTGAAGGTTCTCCATGGCTTCAAGGAGAACATGCTAGTGAAAACACAGGAAGAGTTAATGGCCAATGCTGTTAGAAGCCAGACAACAATAATTCCTCCCTCAATCCTCCTGGTTTCCTTTCTTCTTTGTGGTGTTGAGGGCACTGTACATGCTAGGCAAATACTCTACCACTGAGCTCCACGCCCAGCCCCAAACTCTCATCTTTGAAAATGGATGTAAACTCAAGCTGGGTTAAAAGGGGCCTGCCACCACCCTCGGCTTGCTTGGAATATTGGTTGAATCTTTACCTAAACAGGCCAGTGTTGTACTTACTTGACACAGAATAAGAACCCTAGACTGAAGCCCAAGAAGAGTTCACTATGATTTTACAGTGGGAGAGCTGGAGGAGAGTGGAAACTCCTCATCTTAGAAGACTCTACCCTTAGTTTGGGAGTACAGAGAAAGGCATGGCTACTGGAGACTGCACAGTCACTTAGAGGGAGGATAGGGATGGGAGTTAGGTTTCTCAACTCTCTTCCTTGTTCTGCTAGGAAAAACAGGTGTCTGTTGGTGGTACCGCCTGATTTAGATCTTCAGCTAAAGGTGTCTTCCAGTTATCAGCATCCAGATACAGTATCTAGAGAAAGTGTGACTTTGAATGCTAATCAGTCTATCCACAAAATGTCTGAATAGTTCCTTTGTGTGAGGCAATTTGTTAGCACCGGTAACACAGCAGCCAACAATACACCCTTCACAGAGCTACAAAGAATAAACAAACATAAGCTAATCTGAAGCACTTACAACGAGTGTAACAGGGACCATGAAAGAGCCTGGAGGATCTCAAGGCTAGACTGAGCACTTCTGTGTGGGCTAACGTACGGATATGCTCCATCCACATCTGTAAGGGGACTCCAATGATGAGTGACTGTCAGCCCAGTGAGTGGTTATCAAAAGCTGCTATTTTTCCCCCTCCCTCCTCTCCTCCCATTCCCTCCCCTCCCCTCTTTCTACCCCATCCTCTCCACTCCTCAGAAAGGCTATGTCCTCCCATGGGAGTCAACAAAGCATGGCATATCAAGTTGAGGCAGGACCAAGCTCCTCTCCCCTGCATCAAGAATAAGCAAAGCATCCCACCATGGGGAATAGGTTCCAAAAAGCCAGCTCATGTGCCAGGGACAGATCCTGGTCCCACTGCTAGGGGCCACAAGTAGACCAAGCTACACAACTGTCACCCACATGCAGAGGGCCTAGGTTGGTCCCATATAGGCTCCCTAGCTGTCTGTCTAGAGTCCATGAACTCCCACGAAAAGCTACCATTTCTAAAGGCTCACTGTGTGTTCCAGCACTGTACTAGTTCCTGGATATCATCTACTTGTTTACTCTCTAAGTTAGGAAAGGACAAAGTCAGTACTAGAACCAAGACTGTTTACTTCTGAAACCCAGGCTCAGGAGAAAGCTTTACTTATTCCATATTCCAAAGGCAGAAGGCACACGTTGCTTTTTCTTAGAGATGCCACAGTAGTGTTAAACAGTTCTTCATGTTAACAGGCCTCCCCTCTACCATCCCAAAAAACCTAGGTCTAAATTTTGTTTTTCATGTCACTCCATCACTCTTCATTCCATCCCCTGGAGACTCGATTCTTCCCTACTAACACACACAAAATCAATTACGTCACATTACCCAAGGCTCGCTGTGTTTATACAATAGAAGGAGAAGAGCATGTTTTTGTGAGCAGAGATTTTGTTTTTCTATTGTTACCTCCCAGGGGAAATAGAAATACCTTCTCTGGAGCTAGGCAATGTGTGTGGTTTGGGAACTGAGTTGACAAAAGGGTGGATCCACATCACACCTTATTTACTTTCTCTTCTGTGAAAGGATCTTAGCTATTTTTTTTCCTTCCAAACCAAATCCTCTTACTCTTGAACAATGACCCAAGCCGAGAAATTTCCCAAACATCTGAAACCTGAGAATTTGTGTCTGGGATCCTTAAAGCTCATGTTTTCCAGATGGAGAGACTGGAAGAAGGGGTAGAGGAGTGGGAGGAGGTGGGTGGATGAAAGATGGGGGAAGCCTGAACTCTGGATCACTTCTGACTTCCTTAGAGTCTGCCATCTGACAGTGTGCCAGGCCTGAGGAGACAGCAGTTGTCCCTCAGACTGTGCCAGTGACAATTAGGAAGTCATTGTGAAATTGTCTTTTCCAAGGGCAGTGATGGACTTCAGTAGCACAATATAAAAGAATGCCTATGGCTTGGCTATCGCAAGGGGCATAAACACTCTGGATGGATTTTGTCATCACTCCACAGGTGGTATGCCTGCAGCCACAAGTGGTAGACCCGAGGGACCTTGATTCTTTCCCGAGTCTTGTCCTCTTGCCAGAACTTGGGGAGGGCTTAGCAGGCAACTTTGAGTAAATAACAGGCAAGTATAGTTTCGACAAATGTGGGTTAGGTATGATTTCAATGGGAATGCTTTTCTTGGATCAGATAGGCCCGATCTACCAGGGTAAATGGGTTCTAATCTACCTGTTAACAAATAGAATTGGTTTAAGTGTTGAGAAAATAACATTTTTTTCCATTTTTTTTCTCTTTTCTTTTTGTTGTTTTGGAGGCAGGGTCTTGCTTATGTAAGCCCAGCCTGGGCATGACCTGAGTCATCTGCTCTCCTCCTGTCATGAATGGAAGACATGATGTAAAATGAAAAACATCAGACACAGAAAGACAAATACTGTCTTCTCACTCATAGGTAGAAACTAAAGATGGGAATCTCGTAGAAAGAGAGTGAAATAGAGAACTAGAGGCTGCACAGGCAGGGGATACAGAGAGCTTAGGTAATGGGGACCAAATTACAGTTGAGAGGAGTACGTTTTGGTCTTTTGTATCCCAATAGGTGACTGTAGCTTCCAACAATATGCTGCCTATTTACCAGGCGAAAATGTCCACCTCTACTGCTATCAGTGGCTTATCTCTACCCAAACCCACCTTCCTGACACTGCCACCACCATGACCACTTCTTAAGTGTGCTCTCCTACTGTGCTTCTGGCCTCTTAATCGATTGTAATTCTAGGATACAGCCTCTCCCGGAGCCCAAAAGGGCTTTTAATGGGGTTGTGGGAAAAAAAATTGGTAAGAAAAGTTCCTTTCAGTTAAAACCCTTTACCTCCAGATGTTAAAATAAAATAGCATGTAGCCAATAGCTACAGCCTTGGACTCAATGTTCTCAAGACCAAGCAGAGCAGTCAGCCCCTTTTGAACCCAATCTCCTGGCCTGGGGCACAGGAGTGCTTTAGTGTCCTGGTTTAGAGAAGGAAGCAAGCAAGCAAGCAGAGATTTCCTGCAGTGGCATGCCTGCAGACCCATCTTACCCTGAGGTCAGAAGACAACCACCTCTGCAAGCTGAGTGGTGCCCAGAATTTATGGACTTCTTTGGAGTATGATATGAATCTGGGACCTGGGCCAGATAGTTTCATTGGGAAAATGTGGACAATTTCCACCTCCTTCCTTTCCTGTTGCTGACTGTATGGTTCTAAAGTGAATTATGATTTAATCTTTTCTGCTAAAGGTATACAAAATGTTGGTTGCAAAGAAATAATGAAAACCATTTAAGTTTAAAAAGGAAGATGGTTGATTGATAATATTATAGTAAGAGACAAAACTCTGATCATAACCACAGCAAAAAGCTATAGAAAAATCCTTGTCTGTGCACCAAATGGAATGAAACCGATTAACACACTATTTCTACACACAATCAATGCAGCCTGTGCTTTTATAACCATGCGGACAGAAAAGACAGAAAGACAGTTCCACTTGAATGCTCCTGGATTTTTAAAAAAAATCTTTGGGTCATTAGATCAGGAACAGGTTACTCCAAAGTCCTTAAAGGTCCATGAGAAATGAACTGAACCTTCATTCCAGGGCTAAGTATATATACTCCATGGGGATTAGAAGTCAGTTACCCTTTGGTTGATGGCTCCAACATAGAAGAAGTTCTCCAGGGAGGGAATGGTATCCAGCTCCATGTTCACCTTGCTTTTGAATTCTTTCTTCTCCTTTCTTCACCACCAGTTTTCCAGGCCGTAGTGTATTGACATTAAGGTTTACTCTTCTTGCAGCACAGAGTTGGAGAAGTAGAAGTGAGAATCTGTTATTACAGGTTAAATTGTGTTACACTCAATTTGCAGAGAGGGTCTAGCTTTTTTTTTATTGTACTTCTGATTTTGTTGTAATGACTATTGCCTAAAATAAATGGGCAATCGACAGGGGCTTAGGGATGCCTAAGTGATTTTTATAATAGCAATATTTGTTGTTGCAGAATTTGACCTGTATTCTGGTTATTAGTTTTATTCATCACATTGAAAACTTGGCACGTCTACTGTTCATGCCATTATATGCAAAGCACTGTAGCATGAAAGTCACTTATAAAGCTAGGGGAAAAAGCCTCTCTGAACACAAGAGGCTCATGGGACAATGAACCCTCAGTTAAGTGGATGTACATTTTGTTTAGTTAAATGTTCTGGATTGTCAAACGTTTATTCCTTTTAAGCCCAAGGAGGTTTTTCTTTCTTTCTCTTTCTACCATCTGTTATAAGCATTTAAAAATATTTACTGTACAAATACTTGCCTTTGAGCATCGTGTGTGTGTGTGTGTGTGTGTGTGTGTGTGTGTGTGTGTGTGTGATGCTCAGTCATTATTCTGAATAGGACAGTGAGACTCCTTTGATACAAGTGTCCTCTATAAAATGAGGTTTGGCAGCCCCCTCTCCCCGGTCCACTTGACATTGTCTTGTCTACTGCTGTCACTCCGTTCCTTGAATTTGGTTTCTCTGGAAGTCTTCTCTGTCCTTAAATTCAATCTTTTGTAGACTTGGAAACTAATCAAATATTTACAATTGTTGGAGAAGAACAGAGGTTCTGGGCTGGTGCCCCATGTTTGGATGTATGGCCTCTCTTGGACGTTTGCTTTCTGGTATTTATTTCCACTAGGTAGGAGGCTTGGATGCTTACTTCTTAGTTTTCAATCATTTTTCAGTGGGTTGCACTTCTGCTAGGGTTTCCTAGTTGCTTCAGTTACTCATTCTCAAGCCATTTGTTTGGATTTCATGTTCAGGAACCACAAATAAATGAAGTTATCAGATGGCTGAACCTAGATTAATGGGTAGCAACTGAAACCTCAAACAGCATGAAGATCGTGATCCATTTTTATATGGTGAATGGCATACTGTGGCCATCTCAGACACAGAACTGTAAAACAGATAGCTTCTTTTGCCACCCATTTCCAAGAATAGGAATCAGGACTACATCAAGCTGCTGGAGACATCTTCATGATGCTTAATCAACCTATAGGCTCTGTGTCAGAGCTGGCTGACATTGGAGATTCTAAGTCCACAGTCAAGATAGCACTGATGTTGTCTCCTGGTGATTCTATTACTTATAGCCTTAAAATGAAGGAGGCAAAGCAAGTCTAACAGTTGTCTCCTTCCTAAAGTGCAGCTCTGGGTCAGAAGAGGATTGCAATGCTGTCTTTAGTCCTTCCTTCACTGTGGTTTTTTCCAGGCCGTACAAAGCAAGGGCTAGCAAAGGCCTAATTTATTTGCCCAAGGCTGAACTGTGTGGAGGGAGTGCCAGGGGTAACATGATGTTATTTATCAATACTAGGTGGAGTCAGTATAGTTAGGAGTGAAGAGGGGACACCACAGTCTGACAGCCCAACTATTTAAATCCTGGCTCTCTGCTTATTAAAATATACCCTGGCTATAGTACTTAAGTCTCTAAATATGATCTCTGAGCAATAAAATAAGAGACAATAGTATTAGTGCTTTGAGAATTAAATAAGGCAATGTGAAAAGCAAGGAGGAGAGTCCCTGGCCCAGACAAAGAGCTCACTAAACAGTAGCTATTACTGTTAAGAAAAAGAAATGTTTTAACACTGGAAATCGCAATATTTAACAAAAAGACCCTCAGTGCAGCCACTGAGTGACTGCAAACAGTCTCATCCCTCATCTGTTTGCTGTAACACCATTCTCTCTTACTGACAGGCTGGGAGCCTGATTTTCTGTTGAGCATATCTCACTCTGGCGCCTTGTGAAGGCCAGGAGATATTCCAGACAAGGTGCAATTTCACTTTTTTATGAGTCTAAAGGAAATGAGGCTACATGTAAGTGGAATCAAGAAACGATCGATTAAAAAAAGGAGCTGTCTAAAGGAAAGATAATAAAATGAGAAGGACTGGGACAACAGGATGCAGAATTGAGGTACTGGCACCAGGAAGCAGGGATGAAGACCTTCCAATACACTGTGGTTTGAAATGCTGGAGACTATGAAGTGCTACAGCGCCTGGCAATGCCCCCACTTAACCCCCAGCAGCTGCGGAGGAAGTGGGACATGGCGATCGCTCCACGAGACAGACAGTCTTCTGTCCTGGGGCTGGACCCCAGACTGGCTTATTGGGTGACCTTGTGAAGACCAGGAGATACTCCAGACAAGATGCAATTCACTTGTTTTTTTATGAGTCTAAAGGAAATGAGGCTACATGTAAGTTAAACTAAGAAACGATCAACCAGAAAAACTTTTCCCCAAAGTTCCCATACCATGTAGAAGGAGTTAATGAAGACATATTTGATAGAAGGAAATTATAGCAGGGTTGACAAACATAGGTGAAGTGGCTTTTAGGATTCTGAAACATTAAGTTTTATGCTTTGGGAAGGTTTGCATTTTTCAGATCTGCATGGTTCTAGCATCTCTGATATTCATACCGGCTGGAGCACATGACTCCAGGTGTTAAGACAACTGCTGAAGCCAGACTGAAATAAGCTTATTTACAACTTCATTTGCTCATCAACTATTTTCAAGTAAGTACCTTTAAAGTTCCACAGAGATGGCTCTGCTAGCTTAACTATAATTTGTTCAAGGTTGGTTTTTAACTTTTAAACATTTGTCAAAAACTGAATTTTGATCTTCCTTCTAGTTAATCAAAGTTGTAAAGCTGTAAGTGGTATTTGAAAAGAACACAGGAGTGAATACTGCTTACCTTATAACCTACTCACGGATCAAATCTAATCTAATCTAGCCATTGTTCACTTGGCTTGGTTCTAAATACTAACACTCTCCAGTCTACCCTTTGCCACCATCCAGAGGTCTCCTAAGGCACTTTAGGAAGTCAGGAGTAAATCAGGTCCCCAAAGCTAGTAACACCAACACCATCATCTCTAGCACTGCCACAGCTAAGTATGCAGATCACCATGAATATTTACACCTAGCAGGGTCTTTTGTGCACAACTCTGAGAGACAAATGGTATTTCCAGTAATAGTTTATTGATTTCCAAATGCACAGGGGCGCCAAGTCTGAACATCCTGGGATAGCAGTAAATCTCTCTTACAAAATAATTTACAGTATGAAAATGATATACTGAAACATTAACTCAGATATGCAATTCCCTTGAAAGATTGAGTGTTCCCTTGTTTAGTGGAAAGGGTGGCAGGGGACGATGACTAAGGAGGGAATGTGACTGTGTACACGAAAACAGGCAGAAGACAATGGATTCGTTGGCTCTACCCACTCACGAGTTGTGGCTTGTCACTGTAAAAAGACTGGTCAGGTTTAACTTCCATAAAGGATACATCAATGGTCCCCTCAAAGTCATATCAAGTCCAGCATGGACTCTGGCTGTTTCTCCACCAGTGTGCCTCCAAATGTCTTCATTTATTTTCACTTGCCTGCTTCTGGCCCCTAGTTCTGGTGTTTCTGGTGTGTTCTCAGCCTCACATTACGTAATGTGAGACCAAATAATCGAAATGATCTCCTGTTTTCCTGGGGAATACCCAGTTCCTGTGGCTCCTGGAATTCCATAGGGTGGGGGCCTCAGAAATACTGCTGGGGTGAAGGCAGTGTCAGTGAGATCTGCAATCTCCCTCTGGGCCTGTTCCCTTAGGGCAAGGCTGGACTTGATTTATAATGGGGTTTTTGTCTTTAAAAAACAAGCAAACAAAATTCTAAATGTGCTCAGTCCACAGTAAACATGCAACCAATTTACTGAAAAGCATGTACTGAACAGCTATTATGAGAGTAGAATGTCAGGAATCAGCAGGACATTTTCTCTGTGGGGAGATAGGACTTCCTAGACCTCTGACTACTACAAGGTTATAAATTCTGCAGCTGTACACTCAGGCCCAAATGGAATGACCAAAATGATCCAAGTCACCAAAATGACAAGGCATCTAAATTTCCCATGTTATTAGACATGGTGGAAAGGGGTGGGGTGCAATTTCCTTCCTGGCTGTCACCTTGGCTCAGTGCTTTAAAAGTTGACACCTACCACTAGGGGCTACTCTGGAAAGCCAGCCAGCACTCACACTCCAATTATCTGCTGACATTGTACGGACTTAGAAGAAACCTTTGTGGTGGTATATAAAATCAGCAGGGGCAGTTGTGAGTCTTTCTCATTTAACTCTAAAATAATTAAGCAGTATGGTATGTGCACGTGTATATAAATCTCACTCTCATTTACACACACACACACACACACACACACACACACACACACACACACACACATCAGGAAAAGAGTCCAAAGTCGGTGATTTGAATTGGCACCTTCTCACAGAGTACAGAACACGGTAGCTGGGTTTACTAAAATATGAAGATTTGCTTTTCTATAGCAATGAAGAAGGAGATATTGAAGACTGCTGCCACCTTCACACTCTTGAGGGCTGAATACCACCTTTTTTCTTTTGTGGGGATAGCACTGAAAAGAAAAGGCTCCCCATCTCCTGGAAGGGGGAAATCTCCTCAAGTTAACGATGAGTATTTAAAACATCTACTAAAGCAGAGGAATAAGGCCATTTTGATGTCTCTGAAAAATAGTTTATAATGTGAATGAGCATATTGCACTCGGGGACTGAAAGCCTCTTCCTCTCTCTGAATCTGTAGGTGAGTCATGGTATGGGGCAGAGGGCTGACTGCAGAGCAGGGAGAACCATGTTTAAAACTGGTTCCTGTGTTTCCTAGCAACTACAGACATGTGGCTTGCCCTGGGTAGATCTACAGAGAGCCTGGCTCACAGCCTGTCCTCAGGTACTTCCTTGTCCTGGCTGTCCAGCTGAGAAGTCAAACACTTCTTAGAACTTTCCAAATCAAAGATCAAATCCCTCTTAAGTACTCAGAGGCTGCCAGTACTTCCTGTGGGTACCCAACTCATTTCTGGAGATGTTCTTTACCTGAATCACGTGATGATTTCTCTCCAGGGATCTGGGTAAACTCTGCTGTCCACAGTCAGTCAGGATACACAACTCTAACTCACACTGACCTGGAAGGCAGGAAGCTTCCTCATGATGGGGCACAAGGCCAAGCAGCAGGGCCTAGCTTGGAGAACGAAGCTGGAGCCACTGTAGAAGGCATCCTACATCTCACACTGACAAATGCAGCCACAGGAACTTCGGGACCTGGGCAGAAGCTGCTGTGTTGTGTTTGATGCTTTCCTGGTTAAAGTTTCATCAGGTGCTGGAGACAGCAGGAGCCCAGAAAGCAAATCCAAAACTTGTTCAAAATAAAGGGGAAATGCTTTCTTTGAGGATTCCGGACAGATAATTTATAGAGACAGGTTGGCAAATATTTTTATATTTCTGTTTATAACCACTACATAAACGCTTGGATTCCCTAAATACTGATATAAAGTAATGGCATGATTAGGTATGGAAAGCCAATGATTTGTCCATTGGTAATACAAGGTCAACATATAAAGATCAAACAATGATTACTGGGGAAAGACAACACAAGCTTCCAAATTCTGAAGTCTTTTCAATCTTCGGATTTTCCACATTCATTTTAGACTGTTTTTGATCCTTCTTTTAGAATTTTTTTTAAACAAGATATCATTGGAGGTTATTAACTCAGGGTGCATTAAATTCTCCAGTCTTTGCAGACAGATGGTAAAGCATCAAAATTGTCTAAGCCACCTACTAGTCACCAGTTTGGGAATGAAATCTTCAACTCCTCTCTGCCCTAATATCCTTATATGTGTAGTGAGCTAGGGTAATCCTAACCTAGAGCATATAGGCTTGGCAGTTTCCTGTCCTCAAAGGAATAAATCATTTTCTAGCATGCACAGGATTGAACAATGATATAAATAGGACTCCTACAGTAAGCACAGGTTGTTTCTGCCTCAGAACTATCCTGTACACACACACATCAGCTGCCCCTAAAGCTTTGTGATAAGTACACAGGTTATAGGCAGGCAAGCAGACAGGCAAGAAAAGGGGATTTCACCCAAGGCAGACTCCTTGGATCTGCCTCAGAGACACTGGAAACAGACCTTGGTCAACAGCAACCCCAAGGCTGCTTGAATACAGTTCAGACAGAATCTCAATGGGAACACAGAAATACCACACAAGCAGAGGAGAGGGAATACACTGCCCACTTGCAAACAAGAGTTACCTTCCAAGTCTCCTATCTTCTCTTAACAGTTGAAGTATATGAACATTCTCTTCTCCGACTTGTTTTTCTATTAAAAATAAGGTTCTCCCCAACTTCAAATCATTTGGTAAGAAAAACTCATGTCTCAACAAGATGTGGTGTGTGTGAGCTTGCAGTTGGGTATCTCCCAGCACACCACTGTTTCCTTGACCCTGAAAAATGTGGTTGTAAGTAACTGTGATCTGAGAATGGGAGAAGGCCAGGAAATCCAGCTCTGGGGCATGCCTGCTCATACTATATCTGAGAGGAGAGCTGGGGTATGGGAGGGGAACTGAAGGCCTGCTGCAGGGGGAGGGAGGATTCCAACTGTAGCAAATAGAGGGAATGTTTGCTGGCAGATGGACATGAATCCAGCAAGCCAGCGAGTGGCAAGGATTCTCCTCACAGAGCACTGAAGCCACCTTAGGCTAACCTGGGGGTGGAACTGGTACATTTTACAGTGACAATTCCCACTTGGTGATATACATGCCAGTCTTCTATGTTGTGACAGGCCTATTAATCCATACAGCTAGCCAAAGAATTCAGGTTTTATCAGACACTTTAGTGACCATTTTGGAAAATTCGGGCAATCTGAATTCTGAAACACTGATTTCAACTTTCGATCAGATTTCTTTACTCCTCCCCCTCCACACTCCTTAAAGTCATTTCCTTTCTATCTCTTCAATCACTTTTTCCATTTCCACAGCACTGAATTATGAATCTCAAGTCCCAGATAACCTCAAGTACTAAAAATATCTTCTTTCCAGCTCTGGACTCTTTCTTCAATCCCATTTTCCACCCAGCTGCCCTAATGCCTTCCACAAAGGCAGAAACAGACTATGAGAGACTGTCGGACGAGTCAGTATGGCCATACTTGCTTTAGGCTTCAGTACGAACAAAGTGGGTTTTCTGTTTGCAGGTAAGGAAAAAACTGATTTCCTTTCAAGATACTCTAGAACCTTCCTAAGGAAGTGATCCTGTTGACTTGCACAATATTCCAGGGGCTGGCTTTCCTGAGTAAGTAAGTCAGAGCAGCCTTTGGGGAGTTGCCTGAAGAGCCCTCCAAGTTGATCAAAGGGGCTCTTCCTGTGACCTACCACAAGAGAACAAGACGCACACAGTCAGTATGCATAAAACTTATTGTCCCTTGGAGACATGTGTGCCTGCTGTGGACCTGGGGACATATCCAGTGGAAGAAGTTTGTTGCCAGGCAGCTTTCACAGATATCAGAAGCCATTACATACACGCTGTCACATACACACGGGGAAGGGGTGTTTTCCACGGGGAATGGTAAGTCTTCATGTGTCCTCTTCTTCACTGGCACCACTACAAAAGAAAAGGAAAAGCAGGTGAGTTCAGTAAGGGAATCACAGCAAGGGAGGTAACACAATATATAGGTTGACAATCTTGTGCTACTCTTAACTACCACGATCGAGCAGTAGGGACACAGGCAAGTGCCTCAGTTTCTTTGATTTCTGAATCTAAATTTAACTACAGTGACCATAAAAATTAAAAACTTACGATCTTGGGTTGTGAACTGATCAAATAAGAACACATGTAAAATACACGGTACCCAGTATACAGTGAGTAAGTAAAGGAGCAGGAGGCCTCATCAGACTTAGAATTTTAACGAGCAAAATAAACTGCTGGTAGACACTAGGAGTTTGAGTTCCTCTAGGTGTTAGGCCACCTATTACTAGGTCAGAAAAACAAGCAGCAGCAATTACTGGCACTCTGCACTGGGTAGAGCCAAGGTCTCACCCATGCAGCAGAGTCAGTCTCCAGGAAGTACTCTACCTCATCAAGACACTGCGTACCACTCTCTGCGTACCTTCCTTGCCCTTATCACATTCTCTAGTTCTGTATTTATTCTCATCCCCCTTCTCCTGAAGTATATAAGGGTAGCATTAATACTATTTTACCAAGGTCTACACATCTAGAAGTTGTACAATAAACACACAGGTGCTCAACAAACACTGACTTCCAAAGACAACAGAAAGAAAGGGTGGGAGGAACAGACAGGGTTGAAAAGAACAGCCACAGGCAGTACTGATGTAACCAGAGGATTCCAGTGTCAGTGTTTCAGGGCCCAAACACAAGTGTATAGGTCCAAGGCTATAGCTACTACTTCCGATGCTCAGAGTTCAGCATCACGGTCCCGGGAAAGAAAGGCAGCAGGTCTGAGCACACTTACAGAAAGGCCAAAGCAGCAAACCTGCCAAGCCACTCCTCAGCGACTTCTAGAGGTCACCGACTCTAACACGGACAAGAACCAATTTGATCTCCCTCCTGCTTACTGGACCTGAACACAGAAATACCATGACCTGGAACTTAGTTGTTTACCTAATCCTTCTATCACTCCTCCCTCCAATCCCAGGATATTGGAATTATTATTTTCTCACTGCCCAGATGAAGAAAGTGAAGCTCTTTTGAGATGTAAGAACCTAGAGTCCTTTGAGATCAAGGTTTAATTTTGGCTAGAAGGCTAACATTTCAAGCTGGTAGAGACAGAAATGGTTTGTAGTGTGTTAGCTCCCAGCTATGACCTAGAAAAGTTCTCAGAAAGGATTATCTTCGTCTACATAAATCTGTGCTCTTTGTTTCTATCTGGGGAAACAGTCAAGATAAAATAATCTAGCAGTGGGGTTCTAGTACTTCCAAGGTACAAACACTTAGGACACAGGCCTACAGAGTAAGGAGTATACACTCTAAAAGCCAGAAGAGCCAATTCAGTAATGTGCCACATTCAGAATTCCACTCTCCTCTTTTCCTACTGGTTGTCCAGTCATGGAATAAAGGGTGCATGTAGGCAGGGCTGACCAGAGGACTGCCATTAGAGCAGTATTTGGTGGCATCTGTCCCAAAGGGAACAAAGGGTCTTTTATGAATTGACTGTAGCCAGAATCAAAGCAAGATCAAACTGGCCCCATATTCTCCCCTCGGTATATATTCAAGCAAGCTCTTTTCGTTTCTGTCTGTCTCGCCTCTAATGAAGAGGACTGATGGTGACTGTACCCTTTCCTTAAGCTCAGGTCACTGTTGAGCATTCTTGAGATAAAGCGTTCATGAACCTACTGAAATCGTATTCACAGTTTGTCTGTGTGTCCTTTGTGTGAGAAAGGTCATGATTTTCATCATAGTCTCAAAGAGGTCAGCAACTCCAACCCCAAACTGAGAATATCAAATCATACACAATTTCTTTTCCAGTTTTTTTTTTTTCCCCCCCAAGAGGGGGAGGCAGTTTGAGACAGGGTTTCTTTGTGTAGCCCTGGCTGTCCTGGAACTATGTAGACCAGGCTGGCAAAGAACTCAGAGGTCCTCCTGCCTCTGTCTCCTGAGTACTGGAATTAAAGGCATGTGTTCAGGTTTTTTACTATAAAACTATATAAAACTTGGAGTAGCTCAGGGAAAAGGTCAGAGGTATTGACTGACAAAATCTATTCTCATTACCCTAAGAGAGATCTGTTCCGGGGCCTGAAAGATAAAATTATCTCACTGTTTAGAGCATGAGATCCTGTGACTCTGACATATCATTTATTGATTTCCTCAACTGCTAAATATTTATTGATTGTCTAATGTGTATTAGGCTGGATGTCAGGATAGAATAAGAAAGAAGGGCACAGTAGTCACCCACACAGATATCACAGCTTTGGGGGCTGGGGAGATAGCTTGTTTTGTTTTGTCTTTAAAGAAAAAAGAAAGCATATTTTCATAGAACAACCTATTTATCATGATAATTCAAAAAAGATCTTAATGAAATGTGTAGCACAGGCTACCCCAGCTGGTATATGGTCTCTTCTGGTGGGTTACCCATAATTTCCATCTGTGACAGGCATCTCCTCTCCTCTCCATTCTGCTCTCATTTATTACACGAGCCAGCATATGTTCATACAATCTTATCTGAAATGCCTTAAAAATCTCCATCTTCTCCAAGTGAAGCAGCACAGTCTTCCTCTTTGGTATCTATCTGCTTCTGCAGAAACACCTACTTGTTACACAGGGATCTACAATTGGACTGGGGATTGCAGAAGGTGTCTGTTGCAGAAGGTGTCTGTTGATTGTATCAATTTCTAGTGAAAGAGGGGATTAGGCAGACAGCCATGCTATCCATTCTACTGAGGTCCTTAAGGAGGGGGCAGCATTGTATAATGACCCTGAGGTCATGAGACTGAGAAGGTTTAAATTCTTAGTAAATCTCAACTTCCTCATGGTAGTGCTATATCTTACAGTGACTCTATCTTACAGTGTTATAGTCAGAGCTTTAGATACACATGATACAAGGAGTTGGACCCTTCCTTTTAAAAATCAAAAATCAAATTTGTCTTCTTCTTACCTTCCCTCAATACCTTTGTTTTGGCATCTGAAACTATTATATTCTAGATTAAACATGCTCTTAATTTCCTTCAGATATCTGAAATGAAACAGGTTCTTTTTTTAAAAAAAAATGTGTATGTGGGGTGCGTGTCTCTGTGTATGTTTCTGTGTGATCATATGGAGGCCAGAAGTTGATTTTGGGTGTCTACCTCTATAAATCTTCACTTTATTTTTGAGACTGTCTTACACTGAACCCAAAGCTTACCATTTGAACTATAATACATGTCATCAAGTCTGTGGCATCTGCCTGTCACCACTCTTCCCCTAGTACTCGGGCGATAGACATGAAATGACAACATGCAGTTTTTAATGTGAGCTCTGAGTTTCTAAATTTAGGTCCCCATGCATTTGCTGGTCCCAATGCACTGAACCATCTCCCTAGCCCTATCTTTTTATTGAATGAAAACTTCAAAGCTAAGGAGATACAGGGATTGGACAGAAAGTTTCATGGTTCTGACCATTCTAAGGAGGTTTCTAGAAAAGTTTTCCCTTGTCAATGCTGGTAATAGCAAGGTACTGAGTACTGTGGATTAGTCAGGAGGCTTCTACTCACTGACTGGTCTGGATTGAAGACACTGTATTTAGAAACAGTAGTCTTAAAGCTGTAGTACACATTCCCTGGTTGTATGTAATGACTTTCTAGGATGACTTGGACATGGGTAATCTTAAGGAGAACAACTTACAAGTCTTTAATTTCTACATATCTTCTTTCCTAAAAGTGATCACCTAAAGAACACGGGGTATAAGTTTTCTTTGTAGCCAGGTCCACTTTCAAAATCTTCTCACTCCCACTTCAGAAAAGATATGCACACTTTTCTTCATACTGCATTGTATATGCAAAGACTTTAAAGAGATCCCATGAAAGCAGGGTGAGAAATAGTAAGACATTATTCTCTATTTCATCTACATAAGGTAATATGCTTATCTATATGTTTCACTAAAATCTAAACTCAGAAGACAACTGTCATAAAGTATTAGTATGTTTATTTGAATTGAATATAAATAAAATCAGATATAACAGAAAGTGAGTGTGATTTGGCTGGCTAGTTTGGGTATAAGAAAATGATCTGCCAATTAGATTATATAGTAAATCTCGTCTGTAAATTTAATAAGTTTGTGATGCCAGTTTTGACAAAAACATACACAAAATGAGATGAAAACTACAAGATGTGAGCAGTTATATCTTTTCTAATTATCTAAATCTGACCCAAAACTTAAGGAATTAACTTAAAAGTGGGCAAAGAGGCACACACTTTTTCCTATATTCCTTTAAGGGATGTAAAACCACAAAGTTTAACTAAAGGAACTAGGAGCACCTAAATTCTGAATGGGATTGTGGTGTGAGATTTAGCACCTTTCTGTCTAGGGACAGGGTCTGTGGGAATAGGATGGAGCCAAGGAGTCCCAGCTAGTGTAATGAATGCTGTGTTCTCTTTACAGACTTGGACACACTGAGATAGTCTTTCTATTTTGCTGTGGCACCTAGAAATGTAAACTGGGAGAAGATACGAGGCCCAGTCCTACTCAAGCCCAAGCACCTGCTGAAAGAGGGTTACCATGCAGAAGGAAATCCTGACAAATCTATACAGACAGGTAGCTCAGCTTTGCAGCTTCTGTCTTCAGAGTTGAAGGGAAGGAAGCTAGGAAGTGAGCTGGCACGCACTCAGAGTTCACAGACTTAACAGTTTTTTTTCCCCTATGCACATAATACTCTTATTTTGATTTGGTATCACTTGTGTCTTACTGAGTTCATGGCTATTAACTAATCATTGCTCTAAAAGAATTAGTCAAGAGAATAGAGAAATTAAGAGGTACTGACACTGAAGAGGGAGGAGGAAGGCTACATGTAGTTAGGATTAAAAGATTTAGTATTCTTTAAAAAAAAAAAAAATTAGGCCACATAGGCACTGCACAAAAAGCTAATTGGGAAGCCTTTAGCTTTCAGTATTTGAGGAAGCAATTGTCTAGTTCTAGTAAGCAATTGTCTAGTTCTAGTAAGTATGTCAGCTGTGTGGGGGATGAATCACACTCTGATCCAGGAGCTTTCCTCCATGACACACTCACCAGCCCCTACAGCCTGGGCAGAAGGGGACTGAGCTGCTGTGCCTTTAAGTATAGGAACTTACTAGTCTTGACCTGTGGAACTAGTTAGGTATAAATATAAAGCAAAGCAAAATGTTCCTGGTGGTCCTGGGAAGAAGAAGAAGAAGAAAGAAGAAGAAGAAGAAGAGGAGGAGGAGGAGGAGGAGGAGGAGGAGGAGGAGGAGGAGGAGGAGGAGGAGGAGGAGGAGTATGGAAAGATTGGCATTCCAGTCCAGGTTCTGCTGTATGACTCTGGAACACATTTTCTCACCTGAGAAAGTGGGACAGCCTGAGTGATAAATTTAGGAAAACTCCAAAACAGATAAAGCTAAGCTCCTTTCCAAATTAAACACCTGTTGAAGTCAAATAATTGGCTCTTACTTGTAGGGTTTACCTATTCCCATGCCCCTCCCCTTTCCACCTTTTCTATCTATCCGGAAGGCTGGTCAAGTTGTACCATCTGTTTTCCTAGTTGGGCCCAAACACAGGGTTGATCAGCATCTAGAAGAGCCTGAAGAATAAGCTCTGATCTGAGCAAAAACTTTATGGTTCCTACTTCTCTTGTGGTTCTTTACAAAGCAAGGCTTTGCTTCAGTCTCACTCATCTTCCTTCTCAAGCCATGGGAAGGAGAAAGGAAAGGGCCACTCTTTCTCTAGACTGCATCGTGATTTATAAATACAGTCTTCCCTCCTTTGGTAACTAACATGATTTACAAAGGCCTAACTTAATGGTCCATAAGCAATTTATATTCATAGCATTTCTTTTTTTTTTTTTTTTTTGGTTTTTCAAGACAGGGTTTCTCTGTGTAGCTTTGTGCCTTTCCTGGAAATCGCTTTGGAGACCAGGCTGGCCTCGAACTCACAGAGATTCGCCTGCCTCTGCCTCCCGAGTGCTGGGATTAAAGGCATGAGCCACCACCGCCCGGCTATTCATAGCATTTCTAACAATAACTTCTAGTACTGGCATCTCCATTCTGCAGTTAAGAACTGAGGTGCTGGGGCTAGAGAGATGGCTCAGTAGTTAAGAGCACTGGCTGCTCCTCCAGGACTCATATTCAATTCCCAGCATCCACATGGTGGCTCACAACAGTCTATAACTCCAGTTTCAAAGGGTCCAACACTCTTTTCTGGCCTATGCAGTTACCAGATAGTACACAGACATATATGCAGGCAAAACATGTATACACAGAAAATAAAAACCTATAAATCTTTTAAAAAAGAAATGGTATGCTATTATAGATTCTGGTAGGCACATTTCCATTTTACAGAAGAGAAAACTGAGATCCAAGGATGTTACATGATTTATTTGTTCAAGGTTCACAGCCTGTAAATGATAGATCTAGGTGAAACAATCAACTTCCAGAAACCACACCAAACTGAGGAAAGAGGTGAGTTTTTATTCTCTAATCAATCCCTTGTTTCCCAGCCCTATAACAAGTAGTGGTGATTTAAGATTTTTTTTTAATACCTGTAATGCCCACCATCAAGTTTTGTAGTAGAATCAAAGAAGTGTGCATTGCTTTCTTTTAAGATTAAAAGAAAATAAAAAAGTAAGCCAGGTAAGAAGGATTATAGAAGAAGGAAATACAGATCTGGTTTGTCTCACAGCCTCACAGCTGCCCCTATGTCTGCAGATCTATTTAGAGCCTCTGAGCATAGCTTTTGACCAAGTGTCAAGTTTGATCCCTGTGAACTTAGCAGCCATTTTCACAGGTGATGCTCCTCACACTTAGATACAAGTGTGTGTAAAGTCCTGCTTCTCTGGAAGATTATAAGCCTTTCATCCAGTGTCCTGCAACAGGGAAGTAAATGAATGGAAGTAACAGATAGCTCCTTAGCCTGCCAATACCACATCTGCTTTAGAACTCCCTTTCGGAGGACTGAATTCTTTGTTGCTGCCAGATTAAGAACTGAAGCTACTTCTAGCCCCCTCCCCCCCCAAAAAAGAAGGAAAGATCAAAACATAACTTTTTGGATGTCTTTTACTCTCTATACTAAATGGGTACTACTTCTATGAAAAAGAAAAAAAAACTTTCTATAGCACCATACACCAGGGATAATCCCCATTAACACACTGAAATATATTTGCATCCATCTTTTCTCTGCATGTATAAAATACATACCTAGCTTTCATAAAATTGGCTCATACTTCCTAAGCTCATTTATAACCCAGTTTTTCCATTCAAGTATCAGTCATGAATATTTTTCCTCATCAAGAAATATATTTCTTTAAGATTATGATTCATGATTGAATTGCATACATTTAGGATACCAAATATTGGACATTTAAAGGATTTCTACCATTTTACTATTTCTCATATTTCTGTGACATACATCAATGCTGATGAATCATCCTTGATAATTTCCAAAGAAAAATATCAGAAGGGAAACTCCTAGGTCAAAAGGCATTATTGTACTTTTAAAACAAACTTCAAATATTAGAAAGACTTTAGATTAATAAAGATATTATGCTTCACTCTTCCTATTGTCAAGAAAAAATGGTTCATATCTTGTCATTTTCTGTTTCAGGAAACCATATTGAATGGTCTTGGTTCCTGGGGCTTCTGGTGATTGCTATAGCTACTCCTGATGGTACAGTACTGCTTCTTAGATATTTAGTAGGATGTCCTTCAATTGGGATTTGTTGAATGTCTTGCTCGTGATTACAGGGTTTTGGAAGGAAGACGACAGAGTTAAAGTGTAATCAAGTACCATGTACTATCAAAGTTCAAGTTCAATATAACTCCACACTGTTAAAGCTGATCATGACCACTGGCTTCAATACTGATTGTCAAGTTTCATACAGTGTACTATTTGGAAGTAAGCTACTATGAGTAGCCCAAACTTGCTCCCTCTCTTTAAAGAGTATTTATGTAAGTCATCTGAAATACTTTTGGATGTAAGATTTGTCTCTTCTCCTTTTATTCACCTATTCAGTCATTTATAACAGTGTAGAACCCTAGGCATTAATTTTATACTTGGGGTTATAATCTAAAACTATTTTGTTGTTCAGCTTTGGCCTTTGGGGTGCTTTTAGCTAGTTCTTAGCTTCCCTTGACATTTCTTCACCAATGTGAACTTTTTTGGTTTACTTTTGAGCTCTTTCTTACTTTATGGTATACAAGGTTCTCCAGGCTTGTCATGTTTTCCCCACTTCTTAGAATCAACTATTTCTCCAATAAGCCAAGGATATGTTGGCTCCTGACACATTATTGTTAAAATGTGTGGCAGAAATCATTGTGTGCTGATTTATAACCATTACTTATACAGAGATGAGAATGCCCATTTTCCCTACACGCCTGCCACAAATAAGATGGTTTCAAAGTATATGCAGGAAACTAAAGTCGTGCAGAAATAAGAATGTCTGTGTGTGCATTGTGTGCATGTGCACGTATCTGTAAGAGGCAAATGCCAGGAGGGCAGTTAAGTTTTCCTTTTTACTGCCATTATATTGGCTGTTTGCAACCTTTCTTCCTTCCCCCAGCACTTCTGGACCTCACCTCCCTGCTGATCTCCTGTGAGTGAGGACTGAAGGGAACCCTTCACACCCTCTATTAGGGCCCATGCAACTCTAGGGGGTGGAGAACAGAAGAAGAAAATAGCCCAAAGGTTTGTTTTCTCTGCTTCCTATACCTTCAGGAAATCTCCTGACCCAGTTTCCTCATCTTCTCTTGGCATATGAATAATGGAAACCAAATCTCTTAAGGAGTTTCCTTTAAAAAAAAAAAAAACTTAGACATAAAATTTAATAAAATCGGGGGCTTCAAATTTTCTGTTGCCCCAAGCTGCTAGATCTTGCAAGTAACCAAAGGAAAGGAAAAAAGGATCAATAAATAAATGTACTTGACACTAATCTCATCTCTATATGAAAAGTGTGTGTGTGTGTGCGCACAAGCTCACGTTATTTTCAATAGCTTTGAGTCTCATGATGATTGTGGGAAAAGGTATGAAATCTGTAGACCATTATAAGTTGGAATAACTACAACTCTTAAAAAACTAAGGCTACTTCTCCTATTGCTAAGAATTATGAATGTTGATTTAGTAGTTAAACTGAAGAACCAGCCTGCCCCCATCTTAGACTTAAAAGCCATCTTATAGTAAGGACAAACTAGGTTCATTCCTATTTATGATTAAACATCTGTTTTTCAAGGATTGGGCTATGTCCCATCTGTAACCTTAACTACAAATGGTCTTGTCCTACACGTTCCAAGAATGACAATCATGTCTTTGTTTCAAAATAATTGTTTATAACCATCTTGCAAACCTACCTGTATTTCAAAAGGTTATATAACCACCTATGACTACCTTGTTATGTTCGCCTTGCAATCATGTCTTTGTTTCAGGAGGTAGTTAGGACTAACTGTTATGCTTATGCTCCTGTAACCCTGCTTATTTTGCGCACCAAATCTCCTATTTGGAAACCCCCTTCCCCTAAGCCTCATCTCCCTCAAATCCAATGCTGACCTATTGAACCCTGCTTTAGGGAGAGGTAGCCCATGTACATGAATAAAAAGCTTACTTTACTTAATTGCTTTCTTTAATTAATTTGGCCATGATGATATGGGGAAGTGGTCTTTCTCCTCCCATCTTTGTTTGGGATTAACAAAACATATGTGGTTTTGAGTCACAGCTTTATCATTTAGTAGAAAGGACTTTTGACTTCTACGCTTTTACTTGAAAACAGGGGACAAATTAGTTAGTAACTAGCTACTTTAAAGAGTTACTAAAAGGAATTAAATGTGACACACACACACACACATTCTTTCAGTCTAGAGTATATTAATATAGATGGTGTATACACACACACACAGAGTGTACGTTCATCCATGTGGTATAATATCTAGCACACTTTAGGCATCCGATATATTTTGGAGTTACAAACGAATACGTAATGATTAAAATGACCCCATAGAGTCTGAATGTTCTGAGAAACCTCCTTAGCAGACCGTGGGTCACCACTGGTCCTAGAGACACTGCCCAGGAATCTCACATGTTGCTAACAGTTTGTCTCTACAGGTAAACGAAAAGCCCATTCTCTTTTCTAATTGTCACTGGAATTATGAGGTGTGTGTAACCACTCCAACACCAAGTGTGGATCAAAGTGCTGTATCATAAACAATGATTGCTCTTATAAAACATAGACTTGCTGGTAAAGGGCAGGTCTAGTCAATGGATCAGTGAAACTGTTATCACCAAGGACTGTCTTAGTTACTTCTCTTATTGCTGTGATAAAATAGCATGACCAAGGCAACTTATAGAAGAAACAGTCTGGGGGGCTTACGGTTTTGGAGGGTTAAAGTCTATGACCACCATGGTAAGGAGCATGCCCAGTGGGCAGGCAGGCAAGCATGGCACTGAAGCTGTACCTGAGAGCTTCTATCTTGATCTATGAGCACCAGAGCTAACTGGGAACAGCATGGACTTTGGAAACCTAAAAGTCCACCTCCAGTGGCACACCTTCTTCAACAAGGTCATTCCCTCTTAATCCTTCCCAAACAGCTCCACCAACTGGGGACCAAGTATTCAAATATATGATCTTATGGGGGCCATTCTCACTCAAACCACAAGGACCCAGTAGAAGCAAGCTTATGTCTAAACATCCCCAACAAGGGAGCCTCAAAAACCAACTTATCTCCATAAGGAAAAGATTTATCTTCATGAAGAAAAATTCTCATCTTGCTTCCCTATTAAATAGCTACATGTTTGGAATCTTCCAGTGTTCTGCAACTTAGCTGCAAGTTGTTCTCAAGACAGACTCAAACTGCAAGACTTTGAATCATTTAGCCCTCACCTTAATGACCATTGGTGGGAGAGAGGTAAGGATGTCATTAAGTCTTCCAGGCCATCCTGAGGGTGAAAGAGTGTTTAAGCCACTGCTTCCCTCTCTCATTCAGACAAATGTCAGCTGAAGCTTGGATCCAGTAGAGGGAGAGCTGCACTGGAACTGTGGTTGTGACCAGTAGTATGTAGCAGAATATTTTAAGGTGTGTCACTTTTGTTTATGCTGCATTTTTAACTCCGTGAAGCTGTGTTAATGTGCCTGTGTGAAACACCTGATAGTGCAATGAAGAATTGACCAATAACAAGGCAGGAGAAAGGATAGGTGGGGCTGGCAGGCAGAGAGACTGTATAGAGGGAGAATCTGGGGAGAAGAAAAAGAGATGGAGGAGTGAAAAGATATAGGAGTCAGAGAAGGAAGAGGACTCCAGAGGCCAGCCACCACGCTACACAGCCAGCCACTGAGTAAGAAACAAAGAAATGTTATTTAGGAATAGAAAGGGAAAAGCCCAGGAGCAAAAGGTAGATGGGATAAATTAAAGTTAAGGAAAGCTGGTTAGAAACTAAGCCACGCTAAGGTCGGGCATTCATAATTAACAGTAAACCTCCACGTGTGATTTATTTGGGACCTGGGTGGTGGGCCCCCCTAAAAAGAGCCAAAAGACAAACAATAACAGTAGTAGAAAAAACACATGCTAATCTTCAAGATCCCATTCTCACACACACAAGAGGCTTCCTTTAACAAAGGTTTCCATGTTGGTTAAGGGGACACATTATAAGCACTCACTATAGGAATGGTGTGATTATTTGTTAGATACTGAGGTAGTCACTTACCAACATTTTTACATTCAGTTTTCACAATAACTGTGTAGCAGCACTGACAATCCATTTTACAGATGAAGAAAATGAAGAATGGAGTAAGAAAGCATCATCTCAAGGTCCCAGAGCTAAGACAGAACTGCAACTACGATCAAGGCCTGTCCCTTGTTTTTAACCCTGTACAAGAAACTCAGTGATGGCTAGGCAATCTGTCAGGAGGCTTGTGAAGTCTATCTCCTGGTATCTACCCAACCAGCTAATGCCTCAATGCTAGAGATTTTCCAAGGCCTTAGGAGACTTAAAACTCCACTGTGGTTACAACTGCTAGAAAACTTCATGTCATGAAGAATCCCCAACAGCCTTGTCAAAAAGGGGTTGGAAGTTAAGATTTTTTCCCCCTTTCAGTTTTTACAACTATTCCTGTTGTAAAATAACCTTGCCGAAAGACAGTCTTTCCCCTCAGCTTCCAGCAAACAGTCATGCAAAAGACCCACTACCAAGACACATGAGAAGCAGAATCACTAGAACAGAGTCCCTCTAGGTCAACTTCAGTTCTGTCCGTCCAGGTCAGAAGTACCAGGCTATTTAATCTCATTATCCATTGTTTTATAATCTGTGGGATAAAGAGTTATCAAATAATTCCCTCTTTCAATGAAAATATTTATTGAACATTTGCAATACATTAAGCACTTTAGTAGTTGCTGCTTTAATTAAGCATCAAGAAAGAGAGGCAAGGTTTTGGCTCTCATGTGGTCTAATTTCCAATGAAACAACAATAAGCACACTAATTGTACTGAGTAGAAAGTCTATGAAGAAACTGACGCAAGATGATGGGGTCAAAAAGGACCGGTGCTTGTGTCAGGCCATTCAGGAAAGAGAAAACATGAGGCTACCCTTTACAACTGAGTATTATATGAATAATAGATGAAAGTGATTAACATATTTCCTAATAATTAGTACTCAGCCACATCTAAATGTTTTTCTATCACTTCTATACTTTTCTTTTTCATCTCACAGTAGCTGAATCCCTACTAATATGCAAATAAATAACCAAGTGATGGAATACAGTTAAACACCTCAGAGTGTGCAAAAATGTAGGTAGTCTGCACACTATAAGAAAGAGAACAAAGTTACATGACTCACATTTAACAAGTAAGAAACTGTTTTATCACTCAACATTGACAGATGGATTAGTACCATCCAGGAAGACAATGGGGTCAGGAGGAAGGCATGCCAGGTGGAGGGAACAGCTTGAATAAACTCTGGAAGATGTGAAACAGCTTAGCATGGTCAGAGGGCTGTGAAAAGTCCAGAATAGCCAGAATAAAGCAAGGGTGAGTAGGCTGAAAGCGACTCATCACAGCTCCCGGTGCTTCCTTTCATAGGTCATGCCTGAAGTGTCTCCTAAGAAGATGGGGGGTATAGATGGGAAAGAATAGAAGATTAGGAGGGTGTCAGATCTCCATATGGCGTCTACCACACTGCCAGCACTTCAAAATGTGAACAAGAGCAATGTTTAAAATATTCAGGCTGTATTCTGTGCAACATTCCCTCAAGACAGCACAAACAGATGTTTCAGGGGAAAAAAAAGAAAAACAAATACCCAGTGGTAACTCAATATAAAGTCTGCGTGGGGGAAGTAGGCAGGCATCAGGCTTCTGAAATATGACTATACAATCAGTACAGTTCTGAGACTCAGAATGAAAGAGTGTCAAGAGCTAACATGCTGGGGGTCTGAAGTAAGGGAAACTTGCTTCTAAGCAGAGCCGGGGGGGGGGGGGCATTTTTGCCAATGCCAAACTAACTTGTCTGTTCTAAGGCCCATGCCACGGACAGCAAGAACTCTTAATGGGGAAAGAAATGTTTTCTGTGGAAACTGTGGAAACAAATGTTTTCTGTCAATAGGCCAGAGGTCTCTGTGGACCATCTTCCCCAGGGTTCTAAGTAGATGTTTGTATAAGATAGCAGAAGGTCCTGTTCTACTGCCTGATCCCTACTCATCTATCCCCCTTCTTGCGGCAGGTATGTTTAGGAAATGGAAAAGATGGTATGAAAGTTCTTTCCACCTGTATCCTACTCCAATATTCAGGAAGCTGAGGAGACAGAAAATAGGCATGGACTCAGCAGGATCTGCCCCTACTAGGAAGCAGGTTCCTAAGATGGGTTCCTGTAGTCATCTGAAAAGATGACTACATTGATTTTCAGCCAATCTTACCAGAGGCCTTTCTGGATTGTACTTCAGTGTTATCAGATGAGAGCGAGCACTAGTCTGGTCATTACTAGAAGACCCCCAAACCCATGACAACAGCAAACAGGGGAGAGGGAGGAGCGAGCAGAGAGACAATACATAAACACAGGGAACTGAACAACGCAGCCTTCCCTCTACCGCATGTCATCTAGTTTACACTAAACAAGGCCTACTGCTCTGAACTCAGTGTCCTGTATACTGGAGGAAGTAACAGATACTGAGCATGAGATCATGTGAGGAACATACAAGAGCTTTATTCCTTTTAATAGGTCCCCAGAGGCCATTAAGCAAAAAGTCCCTATGAAAGTTGTTCTTCATTCTAAAGTCCTATACTTAGAACTTTTCTTCTGCTTGAAGCTGTAGAGTTAAAAGTTGGCTGTGGGACTACCATAACCCAGTAAGCACAGATGAGTTACTGGATGAGCCAGTTGTAACCACTGAGATTGTGGGATGTAACCACTGAGATGGATGGTTAGGGTTACTGGGGAAAGAAAATGCCCAGCTTTAAGGGAGCTTGGACTAGTGTGTGAGAACAGAGTGCTAAAAACATTGAAGTAAGGATCGTTAAAGACACATTTGCTCTCCTCTCAGTTTTTCCTGAAGCCTGTTCTGTGACATTGAAATGATATAATTCTATCACTCAGACTCCATCTATGGAGATGGGTCTGTTTATGTTTATTTCAACATAAATCTAGTGTCATGGTATTTATTTATGATACTTACAAAGCAGTCACTCTCTGTTGGCTCTACTATAAGACCCTGCCAAACAGAACAGTGCAAATACCCAAAAAAACACCAGGATGACAATGCCCGAGTAAAGGCTAAGCACCCACTAAGGCTGCCCAATTGATGGTCATCTGTCAATAATCTGTAGGACAGGCTTCCCTACTGTCAAAACTTTCAATCCTGCCTTTCAAACTGAAGAGAACTGGTAATCATGCCCAAGAGAAACAAAGGTTTAAAGTCAATCCTTTGACTCAGTAACTCCCCTGCAAAACTGACTCTCCTTGGCCTCAGTTTTCTTGCTTGTGGTTAGTGAATCCTAGGTTCTTTATGAATGTAAAGCATAGGAAACTGGTAAATGATCAATGTTTTCACAAAATGTATGAGGACAATGTCTACCTACTGCTCTGTTCTCTTCTTCCTTAAAGGATTAGGAGTCTCAGGTTCTTACATTCTGAGTCTCAATCTGACTTGTTTAATATAGAACAATGCATTACAGATAGCTTTCATCTATACCAGCATGAGAAGTTAACAAAGTACAAAGATCAATTTGCTTTCCCAACCCACTCTCTACTTAAATATTTCATGTAATCTTCACTCAGCCCAGGAATGGCAAGGAAGAATGGTTAACTAAGTATTTCATACATTTCTTCAAGGAGAAGAGAATTCTTTGGGGGGTTGTCTTTACATTTAAGGTAATCTGCTGTGAGACAATGAAGACACTCCTTTATAAAAACTATTTTAAGGACTTTTAGATAAATAAATAAATGTAACTAGGAAAAATGATCACTCTCACAGTTTAAATAAAGCCAGTGGAAGTAATTTTTTATTGTTTTTTGGAGAGAGGGCTATTTTCTCCACAAACTGATCTTCCAGGTATCTCTCCAGAGTCAAACTCCTGATAGTACTTGGGGATCTGGTGGGCCTAACCCACTGGCTAAGTCACATGCCTCTCCTTGCCTACTGAAGAAGATAGGCAGACCATGTTCTGGAAAATTAAATGCAGTAGTCCAGCAATGGAGGCTGGGGACCACTGGTCTATGTAAAAAGCAAGATAACATCCCCCCTCTCCCCCCACACACCAAAGCTTATCTCTTAACTGTTTTAATTGGCATGGATGGTTATGCTTTACCGATTTAGAAATTGAGGCTCAGGGAACATGGCCACATCTGGAACCCAGATTTGGCCAATTACAAAACCCATGTTTTTCAGTAAAAAGAAAGTTGAAGCTGACTGTGACGCTGACAGTGACTTTTGTCAAGCCTGCATCACTCAGATCTCATTAATTAGCAGGATAGGCACTGTGCAAAGCATGGTAGCTTCCATTCACCTGATCAAAAGAAGTTTCAACCTATCAGTCTCAAGTAGACTATAATGCAATCTCTCTGGTGGATCTTTCTTTGATCTTTTGGTTATCAATTACCATCTCTCAAAGAAAAGGGTTGGGAACTGAGATAAATAAAGTAAACCTGGTTAGGTCATTTTTCTCTCTGAATTCTAGAGTCCCCATCTATAAAATGGGTCATATATAACCTATGTAATAGAGTAGGTGTGAGCCTAAATATGAAACCTTATTAAAATTCTAGCACAGGGTAATACTTTATATAAACAACTATTAATGTAACTACTGCTTTATTTCAGATTAATAGTTTTTAAAAGCTCAAGGTTTGCAACAACTTGTTCTCATTCAATAAGTACTATTTATAGTTGAAAAAATAAAATCATGAGTTTTTTTCATAGCTAAAAACAAACAAGACAAAAGAACTGTAATGCAAGCACAGAGGACTGAGTTCAAGAAATAGAGAGTCACATTTTCTGTGGGGCTAGCCTCGCCTGTATGCTATAACCTCTTTAGAGCTGAAGTATAGCTTTGCAGAAACTAGAAACTCCATGTCCCTTTCACATACACAGATGGCCAGGAATGTTGACCATTTAGAAGGCCAAGGACCTGTAGGATGAATTGATGCAAAAGGCTTTGCTCTAGTTTATAGTCCCTGAAGGCAGATTTGTTAGGAACTCTGTTAACACCGGCAGCTCAACAGAAACAGGGTTTAGGCTGGTCTTCAGGCTAGCCCAACAGTTTATTTGAGCAGAAAGCAGTGAGATGAGGGAGAGTCAGGCTGTTAACAAAGTATCCCTGCTTTTACCTATAATGGCTGAGGTATGAGCCTAAAAGGAACACACGCAAGTTCCCTTTGTAGGAGTTTTAGTCTTCCTGCAATTCTGACAGACTTGGTCTGGTGGTAAACTGTCCTTGCCTCCTGTGTTCTGTTCACAGAAGCAAGTGCTGCATGAGGCAGCTTCCCTCTGTACCTGCATCTCCATGTCCCTTTCACAAAGGCTTTGCAGGCTGAAGAAAGACTACTCTGCTACGGCAAACATAAAATGTGCTTCAGATCACTGTCCCTGAGGAACGGTGGACAGTGTGGCAGACTGCCCAGACCCACAGGTCTCAAATGTTCCTGTCCTCTTGCCGTTTCCTCCTACAGATATAATAAGCAGTGTCACTATTTGAACCCACATGTGGGATCAGAGATATAATTCACTTATTTATTTGCATTTTAGCTAATCCCTTAAAATTTTGTGTAAAATCTAAACTTTTTAGCACATGACAAGTATTAGTAGCTTTCTAGTATGAAGGGGCAGAAAATAACTTCTTTAAGGTTACTGCTTGAGTTTCATCTAAGCTTGCTTTCTGGAAAGGCACAGGGAAACTAGTTCTTCCTGTTATTGACAAGAGTGTGTAAAAATTAAACCTTGGGAGACTCACAGAGGGAAAGTACTACCCATGCAACAGAAAAGGAGGCAGCAGAAGTTCCATAATGTATTTTTTTGGATAGATTTTCAGCTATAAAATTCTGGTGAGATTTATTATCACTTAAAGATACAGAGAGCATTTTTACTTTCCCTAAGCCAATTTCTAGAACAGGTCTTGGCCTTTTTCTTTTTCTCCATCTCCCCTTCCCCTTTATGGAGCATGTGTTGTTGGAGGCAAATGAACATTTTTCTGAACCCTTAACAATATGTCTTTAGTATATACAGATAAACATACATACAAACACACATATATGAACACATTCTAAGTTTAGTTTATAATCACTATTCTGTCTTGGATTTACCTTGTAAATAGTAAGTCAGTGATCTTAAATTAAGTAGCCAAGTTTTATTAGGGGGGCATTCCTAGATAGTTACAAGATTTAGCTAGTATAATATAAACATGTAGTATTTTTGAGGATACTACTATATTCTGTGAACTACAGGACCTCTTACCCTTTAATTTCTGCAACTCATGAATGACGACTCAATACAGAGTGCCTATAGCATCACAGCTATAGATACACTGTGCAAACGAGGGAGATCATTTCTTGGATAACAGAGGACTATATCCCCCCTCCACAAAGAACCCAGAGTTTTATGATCCATACGCATTCTTTACAATATGCTCTCACTCTTACATAAAGACCAATTCACACAACTACTCCAAATCCCAGCATACTCTGCTTCCAAGTGGATTTTTGTCTCACTATTCACCCTCAACACTGAAGGTTATGTCAATATATGGCTAATGGACAGGGAGATGGAGGTCCTGAATGAAACAGCAACCTTTGCTGACTCTGCACATAAGGTTAAGATCTTGCTGGGCGGTGGTGGCACACGCCTTTAATCCCAGCACTCAGGAGGCAGAGCCAGGCGGATCTCTGTGAGTTCGAGGCCAGCCTGGGCTACCAAGTGAGTCCCAGGAGAGGCACAAAGCTACACAGAGAAACCCTGTCTCGAAAAACCAAAAAGATCTTGGAGGACTCCCTTTTCCCTTCCTTACAAAATCTGAGTAGTTTGTGCCTAGCAAGCAGTGCAAACATGCATTCAGAAAGTAATCTGCTTGCACAGGTTTGCCAATATGCACAGCAAATAATCTTCAATGTGCCCTTCCAGGAAAGATCTAGACTCTCACTTCAGGCACACAATTCATTCTGACCAAACCATTCTATCTACTGCATGAGTGCAAGAACATATGCACACACACAGGGCACCTCTCATTTCCTCTGGAGTAATGGGAGCCTGGGCAATACTTTAAGCATTCATTTTCTAACATAAATTAGAATGGAGCATCAAAAACACCAGTGACATCTGCATGGAAACAAAATGTAGTCATTAGAGTTGGTGCTATTACAATGAAAGGAAATGTATTCATAATGGTAGAGCATTTAAAATAATGTGATGCTGGATTCTGTGTTCATAAAAACAATAATGAAGAAGCAGGATAGGTCATATAAATTAAAAGGAGTAACGGGCACAGAGTGGCTTCAAGGGCTCTGGGCATTTGTCAGTGACATGGCACATGCCTAGATACACAGAGGTGAAGTTTGATAGTGAAAAGGCAGAAGAAGCTGGAAGAGCACTAGGCTAACACTGACAGAGTCTGAATTCTGTCTCTGCTCTATCCTGCGATACTGGGCAAATTACATCAAAACTTGTCTATATCTCTGTTACTCAGATACATCTATAAATAAGGAGAGCTGAATCCTCTCCCACTAGCCCCAGGAAGGGAGGAAAGAACAAAACACCTGTAAAGTGCTTAGCATCCAATGCATAATAGGCATGCATATAATCAACAGTTTCTTTTTTTTTTAAATCATTAAATAACTGTATGACACTGTAATATCAGCAAAATAAAGTAGAACTAACAAACCCTGGCTTTCCAATGCACAAGTTTATTATAAACAGCAAATGAAATGTTTGTCAGATACTACATACTAGCTGACTTGGTAGTTGTTCCCAGCTCATTCCACTAAAGATTATTTGCATATATGTCCTACACTGCAGCTATCACTGGCTGTATAATCTTGCTGCAATGTGTATTACAAAGAAAAAGAAATCTGTTTTGGTGCTAGGGTTACGAAGTGTGATCTTGGGGAAGTGTTTACTTCCCTGATTAATAGAGACATGATCCTTTCATCATGCTTGGGCAAAGATACAATACCTCAAGCTGCAGCCCCCTTTTCAGTCATAAGGGAATCCTAGGGGTGGCTGATGACTCCGTGACTAAAAGTACATGATACCAACCCTGGCCACCTGAGTTTGATCTCCAGGACCCACATGGTGGAAAGAAAGAATCAACTCTTGCAAACTGTCTCGAATAAGACCCAAAGCAGTCTTGACATCATAAGCCACTGAGCCAAAGCCAGAATTCATTTTCCTTTGTATGTATTCTGTGATACAAAGAAAGCTTTGTTTCCTGAAAGTACTGACACCAGAGTTTTCTGTTGCTCAAAGCCGAACACAATTCTAACTGAGATAATATGGAAGTACTCATGAGAATCAAAAGGCATACACTTGATGATATCTTTTCTTTGCCAAGATTTTCCTTCCCTTGGTTCCAGATCACTAACATCTACTGGTTTTTTTTTTTTTTTTTTTTGTATGTATGTACACATGTGCAGAGGTCAGAGGCAAGTCATAGGTTTTATTCCTCAGGTATCATCCACCTGCCTTTATTTACCTGTTTTTGAGACAGAGTCTCTCACTGGTCTGGAGGTCACCACGTATAGGATAGGCTGGACGGTCCATGAGCCCCAGGGAATCTTCATGTCTCTACTTTCCCAGAGCTGGGGTTACAAATGTACCACTGTACCTGGCATTTCTACATGGACTCTAGGCATTAAATTTAGGTCTTCATGAAGGCAAATATTTTATCAACTGAGTCACTTCCCTACCCCTATTTATACTGCATTTTAACTTTTTTAGAATTCCCCTTTGATAACCATTGTGTTACAAAGTCACCTGAATTTTAAGAAAAATTTAAACACACTACAAATAGCTTCCTTATTGTTTTTGTTATTTTAATAGTTATTCCACTTTTCAGGCTTGCATTCACGGCATCTCTTATTCCTATTCCCTAGATTATTTTATACCATATATTTAATCTACTCTTATTTACACAAAATAGTTTTCTTTCTTTCTTCGCTATTTAAAAAATGTTTGTTTTCCTTCTTTCTTGAGAATAATTTTATTTGGCACCAAAACACGTATGACTTGAAAACAAGAAGAAGAGGATGAGGAGAAGCAGCAGAGAGTACAGTGTGTATTCATTTAGATGTTCACATCACATCACTCAGCAGTTCCCTTCTGAGGTACCCAAGTTCCACATTGGTGACCAAGGTTCTGGAGGCTTCCTGCTGCATAGAGGCCTCACCATTCCTGCTGCAGTATGCAGCAACTACGGCTGCACTAAAGTATGCAGTTCTCTGCCAGAAAACATGTAAGTTCTCATGCCTTCACTCTCTCATAAAGCAGCCTGTCTCTAGGACTCACATAGACGGCTTCCTTCTTAAACAAAGATTATTAGTTTTCCTTCAAAAATAATAACACCAAATGATGCAACACAGATTTGCATGCGCAATGACACACTGACCAATGGTGAACTATTATGTATGGAGGTGGCCCCATTATAATGCTTAATGTCATAGCTGTTTAAAAGTACATTCTGTATGTTCACATAACTAACAACACATTTCTCAGAATGGCTCCCTGTTGCTTATATATGACTGTATTGTAATTCAGATGATATATCAGAAACATACTCCATAGTTATTAAACATATGGCATAAAAAAAAAAAGGAAAGGGGGGAGAGGGAGAGGAGAGGAGAGGAGAGGAGAGGAGAGGAGAGGAGAGGGGAGAGAGGGGGAGAGAGAGAGAGGGAGGGGGAGAGAGAGAGAGGGGGGGTCTAAAACATGTAGTGGTCTGATGCAGATCTGGAGTTCTGTGCTTTCATCTGTAGCTCTGCCTCCACTTCCCGTATCCATTTTGGCTCGGCTAGCTCCTTCGTTCAGTCAGCTTTCTGCTCAAACACACCTCCTTCAGTCCTTTGAGCACTTTCCACATCTTATCTACAGCAGCTTTTTCTCCCAGGCTTCAAACTCACTTCTCTGTTTCATTTTCACTATAATACCACCATCTGAAATTATTTTGTTATTTAATGATAAGTTTTTGTTTTGTTTTGCTTTTGGTTTTGGGGGACAGAGTTTCAGTGTGTAGTCCAGGCTGGCCCTCAATTTAAAATCTTCCTGCTTCTTTCTACCTCTCCAGTTCTGGGATTATAGGTATGTGTCACTGTGATCTGCTTTATTAGGTTTTCTGTCTCTTTTCCTACCAGAATAAAATTCTAACAGAGAGATCTTCCCTGTCATTTTTACCCTGTATCTTGGCATCAAGGGCAGTGTTCAAATGCCTAATAAAGTATGACTTGAAAACACGAGGAGGAGGAGGAGGAGCAGCAGCGAGTACTGCTGTGGGAAGTTCTGTATGGCAAATGTGTTCCTAATTAGTCGATAAATAAAACACTGATTGGCCATTGGCTAGGCAGCAAGTGTAGGCGGGACAAGGAGGAGAATAAAGCTGGGAAGTGGAAGGCTGAGTCAGAGAGACACTGCCAGCCGCCACCATGACAAGCTGTATATGAAGATCCTGGTAAGCCACAAGCCATGTGGCAAGGCATAGATTAATGGAAATGGATTAATTTAAGATATAAGAACAGTTAGCAAGAAGCCTGCCACGGCCATACAGTTTGTAACCAATATAAGTCTCTGTGTTTACTTGGTTGGGTCTGAGTGGCTGTGGGACTGGCAGGTGAGAGAGATTTGCCCTGACTGTGGGCCAGGCAGGAAAACTCTAGCTACAGAGTACAGTTTGTATTAACTTAGTATTATCTCCTCTACTGACCTTTATCTCCTTTTAGGGGAGGCATTGGGGTTGACAAGCTTGGTGCGGGCTTTGTGAGGTGGGCTTTGGGAGCCTATGTGGTGCTGAAGAAAAAACAAAAGTCCTAGTCCAATCCTTATAAAATACATGGGAACTGGAGTAGATCCGTTCATCTCTCAGAGCTTTAGTTTCATAATCTATAGGAAAAACTGATTCAGTGAATCAGTAGACAATGACACGAAACAGGGATGGCAGTTAGTTCTCTGCTATTCCCTAAGGCTGTAAAAAGAAGAAGCAGTATAGGAAAGTGGTCTAATATTTTTCCCATTTCAACAATTCCCTTAGCAACTGTCCTGATACTTTAGTAGTGGTTTTCAACTTTCCTAATGCTTTGACCCTTTAATACAGTTCCTCACGTTGTGTGGCCCCAACCATAAAGTTATTTTGGTGCTACTTTGTAACTGTAATTTTGCTACTGTTATGAATAATAATGTAAATATCTGATATGCAGGATATCTGATATGTGATCCCCACAGGGGTTGAGACCCCACAAGTTGAGAACTGCTGCTTTAGGGCAACACTCTCAAGATGCTATGTCATAAAGTTGAGCCCACAGGCCAAGTTTTAAGTCTTGAGTACATTCTCAAAACTCTGAGCATGAATCTACTCTCTAGAACAGGAGAGATTTATTTCTCACTTCTCACTTGATGTTCACTTATTTTAAATGGCTACTGCATCCCACAGAGATAAGGACACAAATCCATTTTAAAGAACTTTGGGTGTTGATGCTTCCAGAAATATACGAATCCTTAGGTTTTATCAAACCAGTACATTCAAAGCCATAAGGGCTGCTGGAGAGAATACTTGTCATAGCTGTTTGAAAAACTCCAACACCTTACATTCACTTCATTTTGTTGGTTCATTTGTTCATCAGTAAGCACCAAGTAAGTGTCAACTCTTTATGTAGTCCTAGTGATAAGAGTTACCAAATACTGGGCAGTTATTAGATGTTAGTCATTATCACCTGCTGTGGGATGTCTTTCTGTGAATATGTGTTGCTATGATTGGTTAATAAAGAAGCTGCTCTGGCCTATGGTGAGTCAGGTTATAGCCAGGCAGGAAATCCAAGAGAGACACAGGAAGAAGAAAGGAGAGGTAGAGGAGAGCCAGCTGCTGCTCAAGGAGCAATATGCCAACAGACCAGTAAAGCCATGGAACACGTGGCAAAACATAGATTAATAGAAATGGTTAATTTAAGATATAAGAGCTAGCTAGCAAGAGGCTTGTCATAGGCCATCCAGTTTGTAAATAATATAAGCCTCTGTGTATTAACCTGGGACCAAGCAGCTGTGGGAGATGGGTTAGGAGAGATTTGTCCTGACTGCAGGCCGGGCAGGACCGGAAAAAATTTCAAGCTACAATCAACCAATCTTTTATGTTCTTCATCCTTACTCTATCTCATAATCACTACAAATAGCTCCAGTCTACAGACAAGAAATCTGAAGCCGGGATGACATAGACTATCTTCTTTTTTTGTAATATATTGAATTTTCTATTGCTTATTGCATGATTAAAATTTGTAAATATGACAACACTGTCTTCTGTCTTCTATTTAACAAGTATTGAGCTAAGTGGTTTTTTTCTTTCTAATTTCTGAGTCTTGAAGACTGGCCTCAAATTTGCATTTTTTTCTGCCTCACCCTTCTCAAGTGCTTTGCTTATAGGCATGCTCCACCACACTCAGCTTAATTAAGCCTTTGTAATGCCAAACTCCATGCTGTTAATGACCACATTTTAGCAAGTAGGTTCTGAGCATGTACTTGGTACCTATAAGAGTGCTAGATACTCTCTTAAATTCAAAATAGACTATGACCTTCCTCGGGGTGGTAGATATAACTCACTTATTATGCTCCCACTCTCCTGCACATGCCTTGATGTGTTACTTGATGAGAATGACTCCTTTTCTAAAAGACATAGCAGAATAAAAGAGACAAGCTTATATGACTAACTTAACATTTAAAAAAGGACCAAGGCACAAAACTCAGAGGGTCAGTGAATGCAGAAGGCAGGAGAACAGGGAAATGGGCTTTTCTCTGCCATTACTAAGTAGTCAGAGGAGGTTGGACTAGCCTCAGCTTATAGACTCAAATGCTTTCAGGGCATGACAGGTAGAACAAGTCAATGAACTGGGCTGTGAAAGGCTGTGGTACACAGAAAAGCACACTCCTATCTTAACAATAGCTAGGCAGGAGAAAGGATAGGTGGGGCTGGCATGCAGAGAGAATAAATAGGAGGACAAATCTAGGGAGAAGAGTGAGGAGTGAGAAAAGGAGGAGAGGAGGAAGCTGGGGGCCAGCCACCCAGCCAGCCACAGAGTAAGAAGGAAAGAAAGATATATAGAATAAAGAAAGGTAACAGCCCAGAGGCAAACCATAGTTAAAGAGAAAAGGGATAATTTAAGTTAGAAAAGCTGGCTAGAAACAAGACAAGCTAAGGATAGGGGCATTCATTAAGAATAAGTCTCTATGTATTTATTTGGGAGCTGGGTGGTGGGTCCCCAAAGAGTAAAATAAACCAACTACACTTCTTGAATTGGATCGTGCTAAATGAATACCACTTTTCCATATTCTTCACTTCACCCTGTGCTATCTGAACTAGCTTAGGGGGCGTTTCTGTTTCTTATCATTAAATGGCTGCTGACTAACACAATAACAAACAAAAGACATGAGAACAACTGAAAGGGTAGATGGCTAAAAAGAAACTAAGGTTTTTATTTATCCTGTTAGATTCTACGGTGTGGAGAAGCCAAAACAAACTGTGGTATAATGCTAAAAGAACTCACTTAGTCACTTTATTTTCCAATTCAAACAGGAAGGGGTGAAGCTTAAGGAGCTAATGTAATCCAGGTACAGTCAATGGAAACCCAAAAATACAGTGATGACTCAGATGGTCTAGTATCTGAAGCTATAGTAGAAGCTTTTCGACACCTCTCCCACTACATCAAAGTCACCTCTAATAACAGGTGTGAAGTACTGATTATCACTGAGAGAGAAGCCAAAACAAAAACTTACCTGTGTCTAATAGAGGCAATTTCTTCCTAATCTTTTTTTACGCAGTAGGGACAAAAGCAAGGAAGGCCAACTTTGCTTGACTTAGATGACTCAAGTAAAGATGCCATGATATCTTTTTAGTGCTGGGATTGTTAACACATGGGCCCCATACAGTGAGGAAGAGGAGTCAGGTGATTGTTGAATTCTTACTAATCAGAAGTTGCTTCTTTTCTAAAAAGAAGCACCAAACAAAGGAGAGAAGAAAGACAGAAGCATGCCCTTCAGAAGGAGGAAGACTTGGCACATGTTTCGGATTCTGTAGAGATGTGGCAGCAGGGAAAAATAAGGTTTCTCTCCAGACTTCCAGGCTGACATTTGTGAAGATGTTATGATATTGCAAAATACACTGGTGGGAGCATATAATGACCCCAGGATATCAAAAGATGCTGGAGAAATGTTGCACAGAAGACTACATTAATTCATGACTTCATGGCTTTGTATGTTTCCAAAGATCTGACCTTGGAAATGAAGAATCATTCTGTCTCCTTTTTGGATTCATAACATAGCCCAGGAGAGAGTGAGGGGAAAAGCTGAGCAAAGTCGAAAAGGGAGGCCAAACCCCAGTGTACTCAAACAAACACAAAATAAAGCTGTTAGTAACATCTTTTGTTTCCAAAATTAACCTTCCTTCCCAGGAGCACCACTTCTATTATAATGTCTGTCATCTCCAGAAGCAGAGACCATTGGGGGGGGGGGGAGAGGGAGGGAGAGAGAGGGGGGGGAGAGAGAGAGAGAGAGAGAGAGAGAGAGAGAGAGAGAGAGAGAGAGAGAGAGAGAGAGAGAGAGAGAGAGAATCTTTAGGGTCACATCAAATTCAGAATTCTCATTTTCTAATGCTTAAACTTAGGCCTGAAGAATTTCAAGAACTTTCCAGATTTACTTAACTAAATAATGCCACAGCCAGGATTACTCCTCAGGCCCACGGTCTACATTTAACTCCATGCTTCTCCTTATTGCTGCTGTAATGACCACAGCCACCATTTTCTAAGAAACAGCCATGGACTCAGGAGTCCTTCCCAGTGATTTTTCCATCAGGGCCATGGCAAGAAGTGCTCACGTAGTTAAACAGATCTACTTACACATGCAGAAAGAAAAGCCAAAAGGTCTAAGGCTAGCACTCAGGAGTTTGTGTATCACACAGAGGGTGTGACACACCAGGTAAGTAAACAATAGAGGTAAAAGTTCCAAGTGAAAAAATAAACTAAAGAGGCAACCAAGTCCAACCTTGAAGGAAAGATAGGGATGTATGGGTAAAATGAATGACAGCCAAGTCTCCTAACAGCAGAGCTCCAGAGTAAGAATCAAGCATCACAGCCATTGGTCATCGATGTTATAATAGATCCAGAATGATCTTTTTTGAATCATGTAAGGAAGCTAAGATGATTCTTTTCCTCTTTACATACAATAACTTCCCTTCAATTAAAATAATACTATCATGCTTTTCTTTGACACAACCACCAAAAATTAGTAAAAACCAATAAAAAGAAAAAAATTATATCTAATACAAAGTCTTAGGACCTAATCAAGTCTTCACAGGTAAACTTCTTGGCACTCATTAGACACTCAGTAGAAACCCAATGAATAGACTCTGTTATAATCTTACTAATTACTACTGCCAAAGGAACTTAATGTTCTATTTCACTACTGATTATTTTGATAAAAAATTAATGCCTGTAATTTGACTCAGTTCAGGAAGAAATTATATATTTAGGAAATAATTTTTTGACTTTCACAAACATTTATTAGGATAAAGTTTTGTGAGGAAAATGTGACACAAATGCAGTGGCAGGAAAAAGGAACAATACAAAATTTGAATAGTTTACATGTATTTAAATGGGTAATAGTGGACACCAACTTATTAAGATATTAAGGTCTTACATTCCACTATATACAACTTAAACATGACATAAAAGCAGTATTATAGATTATTAGTATGTATGATAGTGAAAATGAAATATACTAAGTTAATTTTTTACTTAATTATTTAAAAATCTTAGAAATAAGTAAAAACACCATACTTCAGGATTAACCAGCCCTAAAGATTATACAACTTAATGAACTTACATACAATTAGAATAGGCATTTAAAACAGAAGCTGTGGAACACATTAAATTTTATACCTTCAGTACTGAATACATTTTAAGTACTTATCCTAAATGTTTCTAGTTCTAATTCTATCATGGATTTTTATTTGTTTTTGTTGTGGAAAAAAACCCTAAAGGACAAAGATACAGATATACAGGCATAGCTCTTTCAGCCTTGAGCCTCAGAGCCACATCCCCTTTACTCAGCCTCCTCTACAACTTGGCCTCTGCTGTTTCACTATCAGGCAATACTCCAGAAGCAGGCAACAGCTCTTCCCCAACCTCTCTCTGCCCAGCAACCTGACAGGAGAAGCAGCAGCAGGGAAGGTTCTTTGAACAGTCCAGCCCTTCCACTTCATGAAGAAATCAACCCTTTATCCTTGTTTAGTGTAAATAATAGCACATTTATGATCAGGTCTTACTTGCTTGGAGAGAGAACTTCATTGCTCCAAAAATCTATGCTACTAGAATCACAAACCACACAGAAGCCAGAACTTGTACTCAATTATCCATCAGTTTCTACTGAGAAAGAAATGTTTCTAAACAAGTACCTGAAGCGTGATCCTAATTAGTCTTATTAATAAAAACCTAGGGTCAGATACTAGGGTAAAAGCTGAAAGATCAGAGAAGCAGAGCAGACATTAGAGATTTCTTACCTCTACGAATCCTCAGACCGAATGGGGGCCTGAGACCCTGTCTCCACCTCCCTAGTGCTAGGATTAAAGGCATGATCCTCCCATGCGCTGGGATCAAAGGCATGCACTACCATTGCCTGGCTCTTTTTCTCTTTTAGACTGGTTCAATCTCATGTAGACCAGGGTGGCCTTGAACTCCTGATCTTCCTGCTTCCTCCTCCCAAGTGCTGGGATTAAATGTGTGCCACCACTGCCTGGCCTCTATGGTTAACTAGTGACTAGCTCTGCCCCCTGATCTCCAGGCAGGCTTTATTTGTCAGAACACAAACAAAATATCCACACAACAAGTATCCACATCAAAGAATAAGCAGGTGGCTTTTTAGATAAGGTATGAAGAAAGGGGACACTGAATCTATTAAAGCCACCAAAGAAGATGGCAAAGGGCCTAAGTTTCTGAAGGGATTTCTACTAACATGGGGCACAAGGTGCTTACAACAGGAGGGGGAGTTTCTTCAAGTCAGTTTGGTAGCTACATGAGCTCGAAACAGCAACAGGATAGATCTCATTTGAATAATGGTAGTATTATTTGTTTATGTAAGCACAATCTAGAACTCTCCTGAACAAAGAACATACTTTCCTATCATCATTGGCAGTCCTGCCTAAGTGAACAGCCCTAGCTGCTTTAATATACTTGGATTTTAGCAATAATTAGGATGCATAAGCATTTCTGCCAACCATTTGGATACCAACCACATGATGGAGGCAGTTGTTCTTAAGGTATGACTCTAAGGATGAATCTAGGCCTTAAGCTTTGATTCTGAACCCCTGCTAGTTCCTGGGAGTACTGAGCAGAGTGATACTAAAGAAATAGATGTGGGTGATTTTCCCTTACAATGCTTTCTAAAGGGAGTACAGGCTGAGTCACATCAAGTCACATTTTTTCTTCCATATCTAGAGCATCTTACTACTTCCCCAAACCTCATACAGTTACTCATTTAATTATTCACTCCTAATTGCTAGCACCTTGCTACCTACAGTTTGCAGACAACAGAAGCAGATTTCATTAATAACAGCTGAGGGGATATAGCCTACACATGGCAACAGATTGTAAGCAAATGAACTTAATGTCTTCCTAGTCCAAACCAAAGTTCTCACTACTACTTGCAAAGCTATTAGTCATTCAAACCTTTAATGAGTGGCTATTATGTTCTACAGCACACTGGTGGAAAAGCTAATTAAAAAAAAAACAAAAACAAAAAACAACCACAACTTCATGTCGTCTTTCCTGACCAAGAAGGAAAACAATGAGTCAAATATAGAAAACATTTTCATGTAGCAACAGGTCTTTATAGAAAAGCAAAGCAGGTTAAGGAATAAAGTTCCTAATAAGTAATATCTCGGGAGGCCTGGATAAAGTAAGTGAACACACCGCATGAACATCTAAGGATGACAATTCAGGCAGACAGAACCTGAAACAGGACACTGTGGTGATGTTTTATTTGTGCTCTAACAAATAAAACTTACCTGGGGATCAGAGGGCAGAGCCAGTCACTAGGTTAGACATAGAGGCCAGACAGTGGTAGCACACACCCTTAATCCTATCACTCGGGAGGTAGAGAACTCTGTGAGTTCAAGGCCACACTAGAAATAGAGCCAAGCAGTGGTGGCACACACCTTTAATCCCAGGATTTGAGCTCTCATGCCTTTGCTTGGGAAGGACACATGCCTTTAATTCCAGGAAGTGATGGCAGGAAGCAGAAAGGTATATAAGGCGTGAGGACCAGGAACTAGAAACTTTTTAGCAGCAGTTCAACTGAGACCCGGGGGAGGGGGAGGAAGACTCAGAAGCTTTCGTCAGAGGAAATAGGAATACTTGCTCTCTTGAAAGAGAGGCTTTCAGTCTGAGGAGTTGTCAAGGTGAGGTTGGCTGGCTGTTCTGCTTCTCTGATCTTTCAGCTTTCACCCCAATATCTGGCACCAGGTTTTTTTTTTCTTTTAATTAATAAGACCATTTAGCAATTCGTGTTACAGGACACCAAGAGCACAAAGGTCACGATATTAAGAAAGATTTCCTTATCTGTTGAAGAAGAGTAAGAAGTGAGTGTGGTTTAAATTGTTCAGTGAGGTAAGTGGCCAACATGAGGGCGAAGCAGTGAGCAGTGTCAGTTTGTGACTTTACAGTCCATCTCTCCTGGGTAATTCCAAAGCAAAGCTGGGCCTGGTATACTAATAAATCAAGAGCTACAAGCTCTTCTTAGCATCTGGAAAGTTTCCTCTACCTTGTATGTCAAGAATGGGATGAGAAGTGGAGAGGGAAGAGAAGGGAAGTAAGAGTGGCAACAGCAGCAGAATTCTTAAAGAGAAATTCTGTAGTCCGGACCAGGCTGGAAACCTGGAGGGGGCTGAGAAGTGTTTGGATTTGACATACACTTTAAGATAAATCTGTCAGGTTTGTCAATTAAGTAGATACGAGATACAAAGAAAAGGGATGATGAGAATGACTCCTCCCTGAGATAGATAGGTGTTACCATGTTCTAAGAAAGGGATGATGAGAATGACTCCTCCCTGAGATAGGTAGGTGTTACCATGTTCTAAGAAAGGGATGATGAGAATGACTCCTCCCTGAGATAGATAGGTGTTACCATGTTCTAAGAAAGCAGAGTCAAGGATAAAAGCATTTGGCAAAGAGAAGAAAACAGGGCCATGTTTTGAACAAACCCAGTTCTGAGAACAAAGACATGAAATACAAAACAAGAAGGCCCTCCTTGTAAGTCTTCTTAACACTTGTAGCTCCGCTGAGTAACCCTGGACAAGCCACTCTCACTCAATTTAATCACCTACCTAATATACGGGCAGCAAAACCACCTCTCATGACTGACATCAGAAGGAAATGACATGTCGTGGAATATTAGTTGAAGATGTGTTACATTTGTTTATGCTGTGAAATATTTGTTTAATGATGTACAGATGTGTTGCATTAATTTACGTTACATTTGTATAACTCTGTAAAGCTGTATTACTTGGCCTGCCTAAAGCACCTGGTTGGTCTAATAAAGAGCTCAACAGCCAATAGCTACGCAGAAGAAAGGATAGGTGGGGCTGGCATGCAGAGAGAATAAATAGGAGGACAAATCTAGGGAGAAGAGTGAGGAGTGAGAAAAGGAGGAGAGGAGGAAGCCAGGGGCCAGCCACCCAGCCAGCCACAGAGTAAGAAGGAAAGGAAGATATACAGAAAAAAGAAAGATTAAAAACCCAGAGGCAAAACATAGTTAAAGGGAAAAGGGATAATTTAAGTTAGAAAAGCTGGCTAGAAATAAGACAAGCTGAGGCTGAGCATTGGTAAGAATAAGTCTCTATTTGGGAGCTGGGTGGTGGGCTCCCAAAGAGCAAAAACAAAACCAACTACAAGATGTAATATAAACTGTATAAGCAATGTATCAAGATCAGTTTCCTTGCTTCCTCCTTTGCTAGTTCTGGTAAATGCTTGTTTAAGTGAGTTACCTTTGAATCTTAGGTTGTCAATATGATTATGTCTTCACAAATACCATGTCAAAAAGACTTGACCTGTCATCATCCAATCTTATTTCATCTGTTTAGCACTTTACATTTTTAAAGGGTATAGAATATTGTTTCTGATGGTTTTTCTTATACACAACCTTTCATGTGTATTATCTTAATCCTTAATATATACAGAGTAACTACTAACGCCTCTGTATATGACAGATGAAAGGCAGGCAAGTTCTACTGCAGGCCTTCTGGTCTCACTGTTCTGTCTGTTGGCCTGCAAATCAGAAAACTGAGATCTTGGTGTAAAATCTATTTGTCACTGAAGCCTAGTCACATTAGAGAAATTTCCAACACACTGAATGGTGAGTATTTCCATAACCCTTAGTGAAAAACAAACAAACCCAATGACTATTCATCAGATGCAGTATTTGATAATTTGTAAAACACTTCTTTTCTTGGATCCTGTCAATGTGAGACACCCTTGATATCTGCTAGATATACAAGGACACTATTATGGGACCAAAGGATGAGCCAATTTAAATACCAACTTTAAACTGAAAAAAAAAAAATCACAGCTGAACATTGCTTTATATTTAGTAATGTGTTTTGCCACACTCATGCATTCACTGATTTCACCAAGATCTGAATTCCTTTGTGCTAGTCAACATGCTAAAATATTTGGGATTCAGTAGCACCGCCGTGCTGCTGTCAAAAAAAGAGCGGAGGCCAAGTACGGCGAGATACTCCTAGCATTTGGGAGGCTATGGCAGAATGATCCTGAGTTTGAGGCCAATTGGGGCTATTATAGTGCAAGTTAAAGTTACTACCTCATAACACCAAAAATTAAATAAATAAGCAAGTAGAAAAAAAGGGATTACAGTGTTAATTATAACGAAGAAAACGCAAATCCTATTTATGACATTTTTAGATAAAATTATAGAAATTAATTGTTCTTGTCTTTAAAAAAAATTTTCAAGTGATTAAAAAACTCTCAGCAGATATTTCTAGGTCTCCATTCCCCAGGAATGTACAGTAGCTTCACTATCTATATACTTGATATTTACATTTCAATTGTGGTAGAAATTATCTTCTTTTTTTATTAAGAAATTTTTTATTCATTTTACATACCAATCACAGATCACCCTCTTCCCTCCTCCCCACCCCCCAATTCCCTCCTACAAGAAGGTAAGGCCTTCCATGAGGAGTCAGCAGAGCCTGGTACATTCAGTTGAGGCAGGTCCAAGTCCCTCCCCATGCATCAAGGCTGTGCAAGGCATCCCACCATAGATAATGGGCTCCAAAAAGACAGCTCATGCACAAGGGATGGATCCTGATCCTACTGCCAGGGAGCCCCTTAAGCAGATCAAGCTACACAACTGTCTTGCTTATGCAGAGGGCCTAGTCTAGTCCTATGGAGGCTCCACAGGTGTTAGTCTAAAGCTCATGAGTTCCCACTAGTTTGGTTTGGTTGTCTCTGTAGGTTTCCCCATCATGATCTTGATGCCCCCTTGTTCTTCTCTCTCTTCAACTGGACTCCTGGAGCTCAGCCTGGTATTTAGCTGTGGATCTCTGCATCTGCTTCCATCAGTTACTGGAGAAAGGCTGTATGATAACAATTAGGTTATTCACCAATCTGATTACTGGGGTAAGCCAGCTCAAGCACCCTCTCCACTATTGCTAGTAGTCTAAGCTGGGGTCATCCTTGTGGATTCCTGGGAACTTCCCTAGTACCCGATTTCTCCCTATCCCCATGATGTCTCCCTCTATCATGGTATCTCTTTCACTGCTCTCCCACTCCATCCCTATTCCATCTCGACTATCTGTTCCCTTATGTTCTCATCCCTCATCCCTTACCTCCATTGCCCACCACTTCATCTTCAGTTTACTCATGGAGATCTCATCTATTTCCCCCTTTCCAGGGCAATCCATGCATCCCTCTTTGGGTCCTTCTCTGGAACTGTGGGTTATCCTTTCCTTTACATCTAGTATCCACTTATGAGTGAGCACATGACATGTTTGTCCTTCTGAGTTTGGGTTATACTCAGCTTGGTATTTTCTAGTTCCATCCATTTGCCTGCAAATTTCATGATGTCATTGTTTTTTTACTACTGAGTAGTACTCCACTGTGTATATGTACCACATTTTCTTAATCCATTCTTCAGTTGAGGGGCATCTAGGTTGTTTCTAGGTTTTGGCTATTATGAATAATGCTGCTATGAACATAGTTGAGCATGTGTCCTTGTGGTATGATTGAGCATTCTTTGGGTATATGCCCAAGAGTGGTATAGCTGAGTCTTGAGGAAGATTGATTCCCAATTTTCTGAGAAACCACCATAGCGATTTCCAAAGTGGGTGGACAAGTTTGCACTCCCACCAACAGTGGAGGAGTGCTCCCCCTGCTCCAGGTCCACTCCAACATAAACTGTCATCTGTGGTTTTTGATCTTAGCCACTCTGACAGGTGTAAGATGGTATCTCAGAGTCGTTTTGATTTGCATTTCCTTGATGACTAAGGATTTTGAGGAATTCCTTAAATGTCTTTTGGCCATTTAAGATTCTTCTATTGAGAATTCTCTGTTTAGCTCTGTGGCCCATTTTTTAATTGGAGTGTTTGTTATTTTGATGTCTAGTTTCTTGAATTCTTTATATATTTTTGAGCTCAGCCCTCTGTCAGATGTGGGGTTGGTGAAGATCTTTTCCCATTCTGTAAGCTGTTGTTTTGTCTTATTTACCATGTCCTTTGACTTACAGAAGCTTCTCAGTTTCAAGAGGTCCCATTTATTAATTGTTGCTTTCAGTGCCTATGCTACTGACTGGTATTATATTTGAGTTAGTCTCCTGCGCCAATGCTTTCAAGACTACTTCCTACTTTCTCTTCTATCAGGTTCATGGTAACTGGTTTTATATTGAGTTCTTTGACTTGACTTGGACTGTGAGTTTTGTGCATGGCGACAGATACGGATCTATTTGCAATCTTCTACATGTTGATATTCAGTTATGCCAGCACCATTTGTTGAAGATGCTTTCTTTTTTCCATTGTACTGTTTTGGCTTCTTTGTCAAAAATTAGGTGTTCATAGGTGTGGGGTTAATGTCAGGGTCTTCAATTCAATTCCATTGGTCCACATGTTGGTTTTTATGCCAATACCAAGCTGTTTTTATTACTATTTATTACTATAGCATTTGTCAAACTTAACACTAGCCTATGGAACCAAGTTTAGAAGGTGAAGTTAACAACCCAATTCATGGTCATCTCATACACTTGGGAAGCCCTGTGCTGGAGAATTTCTACTTATACATGCATGTGACATAGGTCTTTTCAGTAGTCTGATTTTTTTGTTTTGTTTTTCAAGACAGAGTTTCTCTGTGTAACAGTCCTGGCTGTCCTAGAACTCGTGCTGGAATTAAAGGTGTACCACACCAGCACCCGACTGTCTAATGATTCTTTAGGCTTGCAGAGTTTTGAGCCAACAGAAGAAATAAAATTCAGAGACAACCATGGGCTAATAAAAAAACATACAAGGATTGTGTGTGGTTTATTTTCTACCAAGATCCAATGCCTCGATAGCACTATGTGGTACAGGGTAGACATTTGATAAAAGTTGTTAAACAGCCTGATAAAGAAAAATATGATAACCGGCTCACCAAGATTTTAGATGACAGTCACAACTTTATTCTAGCTTTAATTATTTCAGTTTCCATACCTATACTTTCAGATAGTGCTTAAGTTATTATTTTGAACAAAGGATTGAGAACTATTCCGATGGCCTTTTAGACCATGACTCTTATCACATTCAAAAGCAAGGTTACACTGTTTTTGTTGATGATCAGCACATCAATGACATCTCTTTGAAATAATCCCCTCTCTATTATAGAGGAAAATTACATTTTCCAGCATAATTATTGAGTCAACTGAACTCCTAAATTCTGGTATTGTTTCATACACACAATAACTTACTAGATTTTCAAAGTTCTGGAAAATTGTGGGTTAAGTTCAGTTTTCAGTAATGGTTATCACTCTATGCTCCACATTTTCCATCCAGTCAGAAGAAGGATTGAGAAAGTTTTGTCTTCTATAATAGATATTAAAAGAAGGACAAACAGGTCTCCTAAAAATGTTCTTTAAAAATCACATAATATTTACATTCCTAAACCCATACTTGAAATTCCAGAATATAAGGACTTAAATGCTACCATTCTTTTCTCTGTCTCTGTCTTCCCTCCCATACTTCTCTTTTCCTTTTTTCCTTCCTCCTTTGCTTCCTCTTATTCTTTCTGAGACAAGGGTCCATGGAGCCCATGCTGGCTTATAACTCCCTGTGGAGCAGAGGCTAAGATGAACTTGGATTTCTGTTCTTGCTGTCTCCACTTTCCCAGTGCTGGATTATCCCCTGTTTCTGTGGTGCTGGAGATTAAACCCAGGGTTTTCCTAAACCAGTACAATCTCTAATTGTATTGTAAATGCTTACACCCATAGATAAATGTAGCAATGAGCCCTCATCAAAGAAACTTCTTTCTGTAGCAGATACAGACTCTTAACAGAGATCTACAACTGGTCAAACTGTAGAGAACAAGTAGATGTGGCGTGCCCAATCCCAACTGGTACAACTACAATGCAACCTCTACACCTAAGTCTCAAGGAATATTGTGGAGGGGGGAAGAGAAAGATTCTACGAGCCAGAGGGCCACAAGGCCTGTTGTGAGCTAGTATCTTTAGATATGACAGGAAAGCTGCATCCATGAAATCTCAAAAACATGATTGCTTAAACATGACCTTCATAATGACAACAGCAGTGGACATGCCAACATGGATGGAAGAAATTCCTACTGCTCCCTCCTTGATGAAGAGCTATAGACAATGGCTGCTGAAAGAGAATCAGCTTTCTCCAGAGATGAGCCCCGTGATAGGTTATCCAATCCTAAATGGTCCTCCCTAAACACATGCACATACATGTATGAGCATACACACATATGTAACAATAGTAATTAGGGAAGAAGTCATGAATTTGAGAGGGGGCAGATGGAAGGAGTTCGAGGAAGGAGTAGAAAGGGTAGAAATGATGTACTCTAGTGACAGGGAACTTATTAATTTCTTAAGGAAAGACTTTCAATGTCAGAATGCCTGAGTCTGAGAGTGTCTGTCTTTTCATGGGGCTAATGTATATAACTGCAACACACAATAAACATTATTGTTCCTCTTTTAAAAATAAATAAAAAAATTAGAAGTTTAAAAAAATAAGGAGAATGATAGAGGAGGATGCTCGATGTCAACTCCTGAAATCCACACATGTACACATAGGCACACACACAAAAGAAAATAGGTTTTTTTTTCTGGTTTGTTGTTTTTTTAGATTGGGACCATGATCTCCAACAGAATGGTATAAGTAAACTTAATAGTACAATAAGATTCAGTACAAGGACCTACAAGTTCTCTGACTTGCTTTAAGTCCTCAACATTTCTGGATCTCTATAAGGATAATAATATTGTCTTCTTCCTAGGTTATATGGTTAAACAAGACAGATACTGGTTTCTTGTGTGTAATGGGGTACTTTCATCAATATGGCTTCAAAAGAACTGATAAAATAAAGCCACGATCAAGTACCTAAGTTGATTACTTCTACAAGTCTTTTACTTTCTAGAAAACTGTCTCCCCTTCCCAACCACAGAGGCTGAAACTCCTAAGAAGCATGCTTTGTGGGTCCCATCCTTCAGATTTAACGGTACTTCTGAATTGCTTCTGACTGGGTAGTATCACTGAGGTACTCATTCATATGCTCCCCTGAATTTCTTTTCATAACCAACGTAACATTCTTCTTTCCTCATGTTCCTTAAAGAGACCTAGTTGGCTGGAGGAACTCGACCCTTCATTTTAGTTTATCAAAATTCCCAAGCAGAGGGAATGAATGCTGAATGTTAGGGCACGCTGGGTTGGAGCATCTGTGCCTGGCCTTTGCATATATGCAGCTTGCCAGTAATTGCTAAGTTTTCTCTCTGACAACAATTATCACCCCAATTCATTCCCCACCCCCACTCCACCCCCCTAGTTAATTATCAGTTCTGGAATTAAACTGCTTGCTTCTCCTGCAGTTGTCATGGCAACAGTTGGCCTGCACCTGCCACTGGGTGAACAGAGGCTCTTTCAGAAGAGGCAATGGCAGTTGCTGGCTCTACAAAAGCCAGGGGGTAAACTAATGTTTACCTGTCTAGAGACTGAAGTTCCTGTTTATTCTCCTTCAGGTACTTTCTTGGCAAGCCTAATCTCAACTTTTTTTTTTTCAAACTGTCCATTTGTATTTGACAAAGAAAGGGAAAATTCTGATAAAGTGCTGAATCCCTGTTGACTTTTATAATACTGCCCATCAGCTTTACTAATTCTCAGCCAACAAGTTATAAGATCTAGATCTTCTGTTTCCTCACAAAGGCACTGCAGTATAAACGCTAAACATGGAGAATTTTAAGCTTGCTAGATCTGGGTTCTTTTAATCCTAGCAATATTACTTGCTAACTATATGGCCATAGGTCAATCACTCAACTTCTTATAGTATCGATTCCACCATATCCATAAGGGTGGTGGGTATAACTATAAGAGATGCTTTAAAAGTTCTAAGAGTCCATAGGTCTACCTCCTACTCAGTGTTCACTGTTCAGAAGTCTCACTGTTGTTGCTGGTTAACTATCAATTCTGGACAATGCTTAAAGATAGGACAAAGCTGCCATCTTTGTCACTTTATACATGTCTGAGTGACAGTACCTTAAGTCAGATAAAATGCCACATTGCCCCACAGCATCTAGACCAAGATGCATCTAACAGCCAGAGCAGAGAAATGCTGAGTTGCGCTACTTTCTCTGCCCGGCTTCCTTGAAATTTTGTCAGCTCCTCCCTCTCTGTACTGTTTTTCTCATGTTCAATCTCACTTTCCTTTAAATAGAAGTGATAGAACCAGAGTGTAAGAAGACGTGTAGTCACCAAGGAAACAAAATGCTTTTCATTTTACAACCACATTGCAACCTACAGAGAACCGGTAGTGGTACTGAGGACTTGGGGGAGTGGGGTGTTTATATAAGAAAGTGTTTTTCTTCCCTGAATCTCCCGCTTATGAATAAGAAAGCATTTCTTTCATGATCCTATAACCACTCATGTTTAAGATGTCTAAACAAGTACTTTTTGGTCCACGGCAAAAGATCTCACCATTTGAGATACCACACACTATTATTCAGTTTTGTCTTTCTTAAAACTTTGAAATCACTTCCTTATAGTTCTAATGTTGAGGAAACTTCTACTTAGTGACTCTACAGATCATACCAACTCAAAAAATAATGGGATAAAGAAAGGAAGAAAAACTGAACAAAACCCGCTAGTATTTGTTCCCAGCATGTGATATAAATGCCTAGTGAAAGTTTCCATTGTCCCACCTCTCCCCACCCCCCCAAAAAAGTACCCTTAGAGGGTAGGGAAATATGCTGTTATCTCTTGCCTGTCTCTCATTGGGAAGAAGCAAGAAGGCACTTGAGACTAACTAGCAGGTTTCTTGCACAATAAAAAAGACACAATGAACAATTTTGCTGTGAGGGGGACATAACAAGGCTATTAAATATAGTTATTCTTTAAAAAGATGCTAGAGTTCTGACTTCCTAAAACTTATTCTGCTAAGGGCCAAGCCAAATGGCTAGGAAGACAAACAAGAAAGAGTGGGGCCATAGACAAACTCCTTAGCATCAGTTCTAACTGAGCACCAACATAGCATCCTTTCACACCAATTTCTCTGACTAGTTTTTAAGTAAAAGATCTATGCCCTCCATTTGGAAAATGTTGGTACATTAAAATTGCCTTTCTCCATTAATTTGAAAGGAATTAGATAACTATTTTCCAAACTTGGTTTTAAATTAGAGGAAGATAGGAACTGTAAAAATAGGAATATAAATAGAATGCAAATCAAATGAAGTCCTTCTATAAATATTTTATCGCAACTTATTTTTCCATGTAACAGATACAAAAAGAATGCTTTCTGTTTTGTGGTGTTTGTTGTATATTATTGGATGTCAGATTTTAAAAATTACATGTTTATTTCATGTGTATGTATGTGGGTAATTATATACCAGTGCACGCATGTGGAGGTAAGATGAAAAGTTGTGGGAGTTAGTTCTTTACTTCTATCATGTGAGTCTCCAGAATTGAATTCAGGACTCATTATGCTTGGTGGCAAGCCCTGTTACTAGATGAGCCATCTCACTGGCCCAGGTGTCATATATTGATGGAGAAAGAGGCATTAAAAACAAAGAATCTATAAATTATGAGGGGTGAGTAGAGGAAGGACAGGAAATCCCGGCTTCAAGAAGTAATGTGTAACAGGAAATGTCTAAACCTTTTGATGTCTCAGCACAGCATCACAGGCCAGAGCTCAACTCTACATCTCGCCAGTCTTATCTCCTGCAGTCCATCATACAGTCATTTAATAGTCTTCACACAGCATATGTATACCTCTGAACCTTTATATTTGCTGGTTTTTCTGCTTGGATGACATTCCTATTCTTTGCATCAGAAAATGCCTAGCTGTACCCATTTGCCAAGATCCAGAAGAATTCTTTGAGTTGGTAGTACACTACACTCAACAGATTTACTTTATAGGATTACTATCATGCAATGGTATAGCTTACACTCTGGAGTCAAACTACTTGAGATTGGAAGCTGACTGCCATTTTTTAAAACAACATGATTTCATAAATGTGTAACTTCTCTGTGACTCATTTTTTCATCTCAGATGAAAAATAAAGATAATATATAAACCAGTTATTAGGGCTATCATTAGCAATACACGATTTAATTTATCTAAATATTTAAAATATATACTCACATAGTTGGTAAGTCATTAATGTTTCTTTAAATATTGTAATGATTATTATACTGCAATTAAATATGATAATAAAATTGTTTATTTAGCTCTCTCAAACTAGACTTTGAGACCTTTATAAATGTAAGAAAAAAAAGTCTTTGTCCTTATATCCCCAAGGCCTAGGATAGGACTGGGCACAATTTAGGCAATCTAAGAATTAATAAATTCTTCTGCAATCTCTTCTGTTTGAGAAGTCAGTTAACAGAACTCCCAATGGAGGGCCTCATTTTGATAAGCCTTGAAGTCTACTGTAGAAACACGCACAGCATCATAACTACTATGCTGGGCAGCAGGTAGAAGTTCATCAGAGAAGAGCTACAGCAGGAAAGGTGACAAGCCAAGCCTGTTCTTACCCAGCCTTTTCTTTAGCATTATGAAGTCCTGAAAAGCAGGCAGCTATATAGGACAGTATATGCTATAACTACATGGCATTTTCATTTGGAGGCAGATTCATGTCAGAGGCATTTTAGCTGAAATTTCCAGCTGCAAATGGATTCTCTGGTTAATACACGTGCACAAAATAAAGTTGTGACTCTCAGGCAAGTTTCTGAAAACCAATTACTTTAGCAATGAGGCTAATTTGGTATAGAAAGGCAGCACAATGCGCAGCATAGTTTCACTGTCCACCTGGCTAGAGGAAGAGACAAACAACCCAACTCAGCATGGGAAAACAAAGTAAGCCCATGTTCTATACCATGGAAATGTCAGTTAAGAGACTCCCAGGCTGAAAGCCAACTTAAATGTTGGAACCTTACTTTGCATAATAAGCAGCCCAGGAATTTCTACTCTACTCACAAATATCAGAGACCCTTTCTTCAGCTTTCAGACAAGCCTCCTAAGATGAAGAGAATGCAACAACCAAACCATCAATTTGCAATCTGAGGACAAAAGAAACGTGTGTATCAGTGACTTAATTCATTTATTTCAATATACTCTAGGAAGTCAGAAAAATATAGGGTTATTCATTTGGGGAAGGTAGAATATATAGCATGAACCTTCAGGGTAACTTTCTTTATTTAATCAAAATATAACTACATTATGTCCTCTCTCCTACCACTCCCATGCCTGCCCCACAACCAAGTGAACTAATGGCCTCCTCTTCCTTAACCATTGTTGTTACTAAAGAAACAAAACTGTGATTCACAATTTTTAAAATTACTAATTAAAACACACACAACTAAAATTAATAAATATTCCCCCAAAGACTACGTGCTAGACAGAGGCTTGGCTGCTAACTCTGGCACTACTGGGAGGTAGTGCATCCTTAGAAAGTAAGGTCTGCTGAAGAACCAGGTTATAGGAGTGTGCCCTCAAGAGCTATTGAGATTCTGGTTCTTCTAAATTTTTTCTCCCAAGTACCAAGAGAGGAAGTCTCCTTTACTGTCTACCATGATGTACTAGCTTGTCACAGGTCCAAGGACAAGACAGCCCATGACAATGGATTAAAGCCTCTGAAACTGTGTGTTAGGAAAAAGTAACTTTCTTCCCTTATTGGGTACTTTGTTGCACAATGGAAAAATGACTTAACACAAACCCCAAACTTGGTAAAGGTAGGATAGGGATTGAGAAATAACAGTATACAAGGTTAAGTGACCACTGGTCACAGGCACAAACAAGAAGAGAAGAGAGGTAAAGTTAATACCTTTTGCTCTTACTCTTTCCAAACATGCTTCCTATTTGATCACATAATCAGCACGGGTCACATTCACAATGATCTCAGCAGGCGCTTTAAGCCTGAATAACAGCCAGCTTTGAAGATGAAAATTCTACAGAAGTTCCCTCTATAGCTGATATTATTAAAAAGCCATTTTCCTCTTAGTTTAAAAAGAAAAATCACAGAAAACCTCAACAGCAAATCAAAATTTAATCCTGATCTTGTTCCTTTTCCTCTGAACACAAGAATTTAAGGGTCTTTCTCTGCCTCTGGCTGACTCCCACAAAACAATTGCTTTCACACCAGCTGATCATACTGCCACCCTCTCTCCTCAAATACCTATTACTTCTCAGCAGGCTTCAGCAGGGGTAGAGAAGAAGCCAATCTGTGAGGCAGTGAACACAAGATCTCCCATAATAGTACAAAGAAGACAGAAAATTGCAGCCAAAAGTGTAAATTGCTTTTTTGCTTGAAGAAGAAAAAAAAATCATTCTGGGCTTCAAAGACACCTTCTTACAAGATGACTCCATAGTAGTTAATATCCATGGTCTACGTAGTAAGTCTTTTGCTCGACCATACCCTCTGAGGATCCCTGCCAGCCATCTGGCTATGTATCATGATCTGAGGACTAGCTAACACACAGCAAGCAATAGGCAACTATCCTGTGACGTCAAACAAAGGCTTGCTTGGCTCCCTAGAGAATCCTCTTGGTGCTGGTGCTCAGGAGACATTGTGGGGATTAAATAGATATCCCTGGATAAGCACAGGAGCTAAGGACAAGAGAAATCATTTTCAGAAAACAGGCCACAGCAATTACATATCAGTGAATCATGATGCCCCAGTTAGAGGAAGTAGACCGAAACGATCCTCGAAAAACTGTGTGTGAATTCTCTTGGTTTTCACATTGAAGTCACAAAGAGCCTTGTGTAGCATGAATCTTAAAGAGTCTTATTAACAAAATCAAACCCAGGGCCAGTTATTGGGGTGAAATGCTGGATGGTCAGAGAGACAGAACAAGCCACAGCTAACCTCACCTGGCCAATTTCTCAGCTGGTCTTGTTTCCTCAGACTGGAGGCCTCTGTGTTCTCATATCCAAATGGCTCTCAGCTGAACTGTGCTGCTAGAAGCCTGAAAGCTTAACCAGCCAAACGATTCTAGTTTCTGGTCCTCAAGCCTTATATACCTTTCTGCTTTCTACCACCACTCCCTGGATTAAAGGCTCGCTTTCTGGGATTAAAGGTGTGTGTCACCATGCCTGGCCGTTTCCATTGTGGCCTTGAACTCACAGAGATCCAGAGGGATTTCTACCTCTGGAGTGCTAGGATTAAAGGTGTGAGTGCCACCATTTTCTAGCCTTTGTATCTAGTGGCTGTTCTGTCTCTGACCCCAGATAAGTTTATTAGGGTGCACAATATTTTGGGGAACACAATACCACCACAGGCTTGTGTTTGCCTTCTGCAGACAGTCCAAATGAGCCCCCAAAACAGATCAGACTCACTTCCTAATTCTGCTACTTACTAACTAGCTTGTGATCTCTCTGAGAGTGTATTAATATGTCCTCATTTAACAAATGGGATAATTATAAGATTTGCATGAAGTTAAATGAAGATATATAGTAAGGACTTTGGACATAATAAACCTTCATTGCAGGGTAGCTACAATTATTATTGTTAATTTGCTAGACAACTATACAGTAAAACTTGGTAGAGAACAGGCATAAACAAAAAGCACAGTATCTGGCTATATCTAATCAAACAGCCTGGAAGGTCAAAACTCGAGGAAAGAAGGCAAGAAGACTCCAGCTGGTGGAAGGGAAGAACAATCTATTCCACAGGATATAGGATTTTCTTGTTCCTTCCTCAGTAGAGGATGACTGGATATGGGACCTAGTCTCCATATTCATTCCTTAGCCATTCTTTACGCAGGGAGACCTGCTTTTCCTTCCTTCTTCCTTTACACATCAAACTCTTGTTTAATCTCTCAGCAACACAGAAAACTTTGGAAAAAAATTCTCTTTGGCTTGTTGAAATGGTAAAATGTGTATCATAAATGAAAGAAATTTTAGATCAAAGACAATCTGCCCTGAAGTACTAATTGGAATAGATTGAGCCAAATGGTAGTTCAACACAAATAAGCTGAATGGAACCAATAAGCATGAATTTAAAGGTTAAAAAGAAAATAAGAATCCTCTTCCCGCTGGGCAGTAGTGGCGCACGCCTTTAATCTCAGCACTCAGGAGGCAGAGGCAGGCGGATCTCTGTGAGTTCGAGGCCAGCCGGGGAAAGGTGCAAAGCTACACAGAGAAACCCCGTCTCGAAAAACCAAAAAAAAAAAAAAAAAAGAATCCTCTTCCCTCTTTTTGCCAATTTAGAACATGCTCTCAAGTACACACAATACTGAAAAAGGTTTTGTCAAGTCCAAGAGAATTCTGCTGACATCCATGGCAGTCAGGCTTGAGGGAGAGAGCTTGACATCTTAGTTACTAGTAAAGAAACTTTATGCCTTATCAAAATAACACTAAGGTATCTGCAGTTCAACTTGAAAACTAGTCTCTCACTTCTCTGCATGTATCCTTTTACTCTCCTAATCAATGTGACTTTGGAATGTGGCCATAACACAATGGAAAGTTCAGCTGAGTCAAGCTCTGTCAGGATAGAAAAGCCATGTGCTATCCCAAGGAACCTTCCTATTACTTCTGCTGAGCTCTTGTCTCTTAGCATGGTCTTGCTTGAACTCCTTTTAGGGGAAAGAAAGTCTAGAGCTATGTCTGCCCTCGATTTCAAGAACCTAGAGAATAAAGGGGGAGGTGCCATGGAGAATTTGGTGTCCAAACCATATCATTACAAGTCTAGTGCTAAAGCTTAGACATGTTCTGTCCTTGAGAGATTCACATGCTAAACATTTGTCCCCAGCGTGGCCATATCCAGAGTTAAGGTAACCTTTAAAGGGTGAAGCCTAGTGCAATGTGACTTGGCCACTGAGGCACCACCCTGGGAAGGAATTAATTTAGTCCTATGGAGTTGGATTAGTTCTAAGAAAATGAGAGCCCAAAACCTCCCTGTGAGCCTTTCTTCTGTACACATTCAAGCTACTATGATGCCATGCACAATGAGGTCCTCACCAGCGCCAATCAGATAGTGGTGCCATGGCCCCTACAACCTTCAGAACTATAAGCTAATCAATATCCTTATGTAGCACCCACTCTCATGGATTTTGTTGCAGAACACAAAACAAAACCACATCATTTAGTCAATTTACCTAGACTTATGATTGCCTCCAGTCCATTTTCTACTCTGAAAACAAAGCAGAGACATCTAAACTACAAACCTGCTCAGGCCAATTTTTGTTCAAAGTGCTATTTCTGCTCTTTTTGGGAAGAATCTCATGTAGCCCAGGCTAACAAGGCTTGCCTCAAACTGTTGACCCTTCTGCTTCTACTTCCTGAATGCTGGGCCTGTGGTTTAAAATTCTTTAATGGCTTTCCACTGATGCCAGGAAAGTACAAATACCCAAAGAAGGCTTCTAAGGCCAAAATTACAACAGTGTGCTTTTTATCTTCTACTTTCTCTTGCCTAGGGCTTTTACATAAGAATTTTCCTCGACCCACAACAACTAACCCATGCTCATCCTTTGCCTGCTTTCTCATCTTCCAGACCTCTGTCCATACATACCCTTTTCCATTAGGACTCCCATTCATTCGATTCATAAATTCACATTCATTCACTCTCTCTTCTTTCCTTCTTTCGCCTCCCCCCTTTATTTTCCTTCTTTTCTTATTTTTCTGGTTTAATCCTTTCCTCAAGCAGCTTGGACTTCCCTTACCACAGCATTTCTTCCATACTGCTGCTTTACAAGCTCACCTCTTCTATCTAGACTCTAAATGCACCAAAGTAGGTACCATGTCTGCCTTAGTCACCATTATGGGTATAACAGTGTGTAGCACAGTACCTGTGCTACAGCAGGATCATAAACATACATTTTTAATGTTTACTTCTCTATTTTTATATTTAAGTGATTGCATGAATTTATGTGTATCCCATGTGAACAGGAACCCACAAAGGCTAGAAGAAGGCATCAGATCTCCTGGAATTAGAGTTACAGATGGTTGTGAGGTGCCATGTGGAAGCCATTATTTCTCCTAACTGCTGAGCCATTTCTTCAGCTCCCACAAACACATTTTAAAGGAATAAGTAAATGGGAAGGAGCTAGTGAGGGAAGGAACCATAATATAGAGCAAGCCTGTTCCTGAAAATGTTTTAAGGTAGAATCTGAAGGGATTCTCTGAGGCTCTGTAGGTTTAATGCATGATGCTTCTGGCTTGAACAACAGCAAACCAGAGCTAGTTAGTTATTTCCCTGTAGTTCTAAAGTGGAAGCTGAGAATTACAGTTTTTAAGAGAAAGAAGTACCAAAAGATGCAGATCCAGGACATGATTTGGAACATCTTAAGAAAGGGGTTCAATAGTGCCAGGTATGGGTTACTTCCTATTGATCAGTGGAGTCCCATAGACTCTCCCAAAACATTACAGGCTATTGGCATTGTTCTTGGTTACTCTCCAGAATTTGATGGTAAGATCTATTGTTGAAGATACCACATATTTGAGTCAGTAAACGTAGAGAAATTGAGCTGGTATTGACCTAGAAGCTTCATCTCTAGTGGCTAGCATCCACAGTAGTGAAGATACCAGGCTACTGGGGAATGATGTACTCAATAATCTAACTCGCTGTAAATCTTACAAGATATGCCCATGGGGAATAGTGGGACCAATAATCCAGGAGTAACTGAGCACTTTTCTGGTTGGATTTAAGGCCCAATCCACAAAATGGAATGCATGCCTTCTACTGTTAACTGGACCAAGAATCCACAGCTGGGTAGGCTGCTTAACAGACATTATTTTAAACTGCTCCCTAAATATTTATCTTTATAGCCATAAATTAGTATATTTTCAACCTTTATCAGGGAAGCTTCTTTTTTCAGCAAATAGTGATTAACATAAAGACTCACAATTGATCAATATGCAGAGACTAAGAAGATACCATAGACTGCTCAGCCCTAAATGGGACATTTGTATCATATGCCCTTCTCTGCAAAAGCCTCAGGGGATCACTAGAGAATAGGGTGGAAATATTTTAAGAGCCAGAGTTAGCGGAGGGTTACTGCAAAACAGTGTTTCAGGACATGACAGCCCACTACACACATGAACTCACAGTGCCTATGACTGCATGCACAAGGCCTGCACGAAATCAAGCCAGCCAAAAATCCCAGAATGGAAGAGGGAGAGGCTCACAAAGTCCCACCCCTAGGTGAGGACCTATTGGCAACTGATGGCTGCTGGGGGAAGAAAGCCATCAATTTTCTTCTGGGCAGTGACTTGATAGGTTGCCCATTTTCCACAGGATGGTCCTACACCCATTCACACACTGGCAGCACTAAATGGACTCTGGGTTTAAAAGGAACACAAGAAGTTGGAAGGTAAAAGTGGCTGTGGGGATAAGGAAAAAGTTGGAGAGGAGGAAGTAGGGAGTAGATCTGTCAAAACACATTATATTCCTGTATAAAATTCTCAAACAACACATTTAAAGTGGGGGAGAAGTTCAAAATGTGGTAATCAGCTTTAACTGTCAACCTGACAGGATCTAAAATTACTTATTAGACAAACCTCTATGTAAACTTGGGAGGGATCATTTCGGTTAGATTGGCTTCTGAGCATGACTGTAAGGCACTATCTTGGTCAGGTAAGTGCAATGGGAAGGCCTTCCCACTATGAGTGGCACCATTCCCTAGTTGGGATCTCAGACAATATAAAAATGAAAAGGTGGGGTGAGCACAAGCATTCACTGCTCTTTTCTTCTGCTGCAGATGCAATGTGACCAGCTGCTTCGAGTTCCTATTGCCTTGACTTCCCCACCATAATGGATTGTACCTTGAACCCTTTCTCTTGTAAACTGCTTTGGTCAGGACATATTTCATCACAGTAACAGGAAAAACAACAAATAGCACCTGAGACAGGAGCAAAGAGGAACTATATTCGTTGGTTAGAAATAAAACCAGAGTGAAAAACTGGCTCCATAGGCAATCCTGGACAGTTCGTTTAGGTTTAAGAAGGAATGGAGCTCCATTAGTGAATCCGGCACTGAGTTCTGAGAAACTCTGGTCTCTTTAGAAGCCGCTCAGGCTCTACTAGGATGAAGTCAGTGGTTCACCAAGGGTTACAGTCTTAACTCCACACGAAGAAAAATGTTTTATACTCATTGAGGTTCTACTTTAAATTCATTAGAAAGGCAGTGCTTGTGGTTAAAATAAAAGTTCAAATAGCAGAGACCCAGACACCCTTCCTGATATCTCCCTGTCTTAAGTCCATTAGTCTCCATGACAGATGCGGCCTGCCTGGACAGTACAGTAGTTTGCTTGATGGCACAGCTGCAGCATTTCCTAGTCTTTTCTCTCTGCTCAAGCAGATGGAAAGAGAAGAATTGAAAGTCAAGCCCAAGTTTACTAAAGGCTGAGGCAATAATAAATGCTGTGTTAAATTTCTTCAATTGTTGTTATAGAAAAGTACAAAAGGCCTCCTCCCTGCTTCTTAAATATCTATCCCCCCCCCCCCCCCTTCCCGAGACAGAGTTTCTCTTTGGAGAAACTCCTTTGCTTTGGAGCCTGTCCTGGAACTTGCTAGATAGTCTGTAAACCAGGCTGGCCTCAAACTCACAGAGATCCACCTGCCTCTGCCTCCTGAGTGCTGGGACTGAAGGCGTGTGCCTGCACCTGTGCCACCGCCACCGCCACCAACACTGCCATCGCCACCGCCATCGCCACCACCCGGCCAAATAAAGTTTTTTATACCTATGACCTAGAACTTATTTTGACATTCATTGTGACAGAAATAATGTACAGTCTAGAGCACATTGACAAAATCTAATTTTTATCAAAAAAGAACACTGTAAGTTTAGTAGGTCCACCTGATAGTCTAATATCATTCAAATACAGAGCCTGCTCTTCTTAACAAGGAACTCTGAATGTGCTAAAGAACAAAGCAAAGTCTCTGTCACCATATACTTTCAAGTCTACCTTTAATGAAGTTTACAGGCAGAAAATGACACAGACAGGGAAGGAGATGGGAGTCCTACAGAATAAAGGCCTCACAGCCCTGGATTAAGACAGATATTCCTTTTCTCTGCTGTCCTTTACTTATCTATATTTCAGGAGGCATTAGAAGGTCACAAATGTCATTCCCCTTCTGAAAACAGACAAGCAGCAAAAATGCAATCTTACCTAGGTCCTTCTTCTTCACCCTGAAATAAAAAGAAAAAAGTGTTAGAAATCATTGTTGGTAAAAACTGGTTGAGATTTCTTTAATTTTCCTCTTCATGCCCAAACCAAAAGCAAGGTTGTGTATTTATCTTAACAAAGACAAGCCAAAAGATGTCTAAGAGCTAAGACAAGGACTAATATATCCATTCCTATGTTCGAACTGCCCAGAAGAGATGGGCTAATAATTTGCCATTGCAAGCATGGGATGTGAACGCACAGACCTAGGTGGTCTAAAGAATAGCCTTGCTTTTTTATTTCTATGGCTGGCAGTATTTAGTTCTGAGCAAACCAAGAACCCCAAAATAGCAGCAGGTCTTGGGCAAAGCTGACCAGCTCCAAAAGCATCAAGCTGTTTTCTTCAAAAACTTAATTTCTGTCTTGGTCTAGCATTTTTCTTGAAATATGAACACAGTGGTTCTAATACACAGTATATTGAGGTAGAAAGAGTTCTAAATTAGGACTCAGGAAATAGAGATTCTAGTTGAAGTCTGAGACTTATGAGAATGTGCTACTGGGACACACTAATTGGTTAAAATGACCCTTGGTTTCCTCCTCTGTAAATGGGTAGTCTGAGCATCGGTAATCTACCTCATTCATTACCCAAACAATACTTTTCCTCTTTTTTTTATTCATTCTGCAAAAAAAAAAAAAAAAAAAAAAAAAAAAAAAATTATTCTTTTTCTAGTTGTTTCATTTTCTTGACCTAACTTTATCAGTAACCCTCACAGCAGATTATTTGGCATCTCCCTCTGTAACAAAATGAGAGCTTTCAAATGACTTTGAAGCCTTTCCCACGGCAGTTCATTCATCCTTCTAGTGACAAAGTACCTTTCACACTCCCTTCTTCAGTAATTTAGGGTTGATTTCAATAGAGAACATACCTTCTGGTTGTACTCCCCAAAGAATCAATTAATCAATGATTCCAACTTGTATAAGCTGGAACCAGACACTGTGGGTTCAAATCTTGGCTCTATCACTTACTTGCTGTGTTACTCTAGCCATGTTATTCTGCCTCTTTCAAATTCAACCTCCTGGTTTATAAAGTGAGGTAATAACTGTCTCTGAATCAATAGGATCAATATGAGGATTAAATAATGCTCAAATTGCTAAGCATACATAGTGCTTGAGAGGACACTGTTAATAAAGGATACTGATTAATATCAGTAGTAATTTAGTATGGATCATTAAAAATAGTGTGTGTAAGTGCTAGGGACAATGATCTAACCTTCTATGAGCTCTCAACAAGGGGCTCATGTACACAGAAAATAAACTAAGTATGTTATGGGCGCTACTGAAGGCATAAACAGAATGACCTCAGGGACAAAAGGGAAGAGAAGGTGACATATACATTGATACTTGAGATAAGCAGGATTCTCCCAGGCTGACAATACTAAAAAGTGGGAAGAAGACTGGACTAACAAGAGAAATGCATAACAGTTTAATTAATACAGCCACAAGTTAGTTAGATAGATAGATAGATAGATAGATAGATAGATAGATAGATAGATAGATAGATAGATAGATGATTGATAGGACAGTAAGAACAACACTGGAATAACAAGAGCAAAGACATGATAGTTTGATAGATGACAAGACAGATGAAATGAAGGGAAGGAGAGAGGGACAAAATGTGGGTTCTGTGGAATAAGAAAATGAGGATGTGCCTATGTATTCTGGGCAGTGTAGGAGTGGGGCTAAGGGCAGTGTGGGGTTAAGAGTGCAAGCGGGATAAAGACAGATTACCAGACATTAGGCCTGTAAAGGAAGCTCCAGCCAGGAAAGTGATTTAATCATTCTATGTACTGGCGATTGAAAAGAAGGGCATTTCTTTTCAGAGAGTTTCAATACTGTAAGGGCACTAATCATTTGTACTTCAATGAGAGCAGGGGGCAAAGTAGTAGAAAGTAGAAAGGCTGATACAGGGGTGATATAAGTTGCATTTTGATCAACTTATACATCTCAAGAGTACTATAATACAGCAAAGAGAGTCATATAATTTAAATTTCATGAGTTATATAACTACCAATGACACAATTAAACCTCAACAAAATTTTCCAATTATCTTTGGCTATTTAAACATAACTACCTAAGAGAACCTTGTAGGAAAATACATCTAAATGTTCTCCCATGATTTAAAGCAAGTTCTCTTCACAGTCACACATCTTGGTACAATGGTTATGAAATGGGATTTGTGTATTTTCATGGTACACATACCCTCAGTTCTAGCACTTAAGGCTAAGGAAGAAGGGTGGTGAATTAGAATCTTACCTACATAGGAAGGCTTGTATGAGATTGAGTAGGATTTCTGAGTTATAAAAACAATCTCACATTAATCCCAGGATTAAAGTTTGGTAATTAACATTTCCAGATTCAGTTTTCTAAACAAGTATGTGATATAGTGTCCAATAATGGGGACCATTACTGAGCTTCTTCTGAATTACTAATCGATACTGTTTATCCGGGAACAGGGGAGGAAAGAAAAGACAGTTTTGTTGTATTTCCATCTTTCTCAGAAACAACAGTCACTACTACAAAGCATGCAGAATGCCAGAACAAAGGTTTCACTACTGAAAGAATGAACAAGTGGATGAAACAACAAGCACATTTACAAAGTGTAAGTCTATTTAGACAGCTTCACCAGACATCCAGATGGCTATAACTTGCTGGTAAAAGATGTGCACATGCTGGTCCTGCTACCCCAAATGTTCACTGTGATGATATATTGTATACCCTAATAAAGCTTGCCTGGGGATCAAAGGATAGAGCCAGCCACTAGATTAGACACAGAGGTCAGGCAGTGGTGGCACACACCTTTAATCCCAGCATTTGCTTGGGAAGCACACACACCTTTAATCCCAGGAAGTAATATGGCAGAGCAGAGAAAGGTATATAAGGCATGAGGAAACAGGAACTCACTCTCTTTAGGCTGAGGATTTCATAGAGGTAAGAACTAGTAGCTGGCTGCTCTGCTTCTCTGATCTTTCAGCTTTCACCCTGATATCTAGCTCTGGGTTTTTTTATTCAAAGACCATCTAAGATTCACCTCTATCCTGAAAACCTTGCTAATTCCAGGCACTCCTTTAAGATCAGGCCTGACTCAGTAACTTCCTCACTGAGAGCTTGGGAAAATAATGCTCTTTTCTACTCTTTGTGTCTGTGGAGTTCATTCTTTTCACTTAGCAGCTAAAGAAAACTGATGGTGACAGCACCACATGGTGTCTCCCTCAATGGATTTCAACCATTTGAAAAGTTTTGTTCATATCTAGGGTGCACAAGTATATAGTAAATAATTACTTAGGAGTTCAGGCAAAGATACAGCAGGATTTAAGATTAATTTCTATTGCCATTATAAGTTAATTCTGGTTACAAATATCAGAAGTGACTTGTTAGATTAAGCAATATTCCCAAATCCCTCCTTCCAACATCATGAATGCTCTTGGATGGCACATTGCACTCTAATGTGACCTTTATTTAAATAAAACAACACAAACAAAAACATATCCACTATGCAGAATATGGAAATGTTCATGAATTACAGATAAAAATAAGCATATCAAGCATATCATTCTATTTTTAAATTAGGATCACTTTTCATACATATACCCAAAGGGGGGGGGTTAAGGTCTATGGGTAATACTGTAAAAATACAGTAAAAACTAGCAGGGGTGTTAGCTAGATACTTCACTGGCAAACTGGGTCCTTGAGGGAACACAGGCTCTCTAGAAGTTCCCCCATAATCTATACTGTGTCGTCCGTCAGACTGCCTACTACAAGGAGACACAGGAAGTGCCCAGACGTCCATTACTTCTTAAGCATATTATTCTGAATAATAAAAATTTAGATATCATATTTTTAATATTTAACTTTGATAAAGAATAGAAACTCAGAAAACAAAGAAGGGAATACTTTTCAGTTTGAATTATGAAGCAAATGTATACCTAATACCAAAAACTGACAAAAACATGGACATAAAAATTATAGATCAATATCCTTTATGAAAAGTCATAAAAACTCTTAAATTAGCAAAATGGATGTAAGGTTAGTTTAATATTGTAGAATTAGTCAATGTAGTTAATCATTACAATAAAATACAGAAAATTCATATACTCATCTTGGATAGATGCAGAAGATAAAATTCAATATAATTTATGACTACGAAAACTTCAATTTGATGAAAAGCACTTAGAAACACTATCATGTGCAATGTTTACACACTGAGTTCTTCCCTGTATGGCAGCAAACAAGGTGAGAATGTACTCTTACCATCATGCAGGCACCACATGGGTGGTCCTAGCAGTTGCACTTAGGCAAAGAAAGGAAAATAACTAGCATAGAGCTTATAGGGAGGAGCAAGACTGTCATAGATAGCATGATTGCTGATGCATAAAACCCCAAAGAATCTATTAGGCCACAGCTATAACTAATATGGGAATCTGACAAGGTTACAAATACAAGGTAAAAGTTCATTTGTTACTGGGGGCAGTAGAGCACATCTAAAGTTACAACTACTTGGAAGGGTAAGGCAGAAGGACTGCTTGAACTAGAAATCTGAGGTCAATTAGTGTAATACAGTGAAACCTGTCTCAAAGAAAAAGTTGTATTTTATATATAACATAAAAAAACTGAAAAATAAAAATTGAAACAATTCTTTTAATAATATTGATGATGCAAAGGATACAGAAACACATTTAACAAAAGCAATTTAAATTAACTAAAATTTTTGAATTATTTTTGAGAACATATAGATAAAACCTACAAATTAAGACATACATATCATGTTCTATCAAACTGTTGTTTTCTGTCATTTCTCTTCAGGAGCTCTGTATTCAAGGCATATTCCCTTCTCATTAGTTTTCAAAAGTCTAATCTGGTATGTCCTAGTGTGGATTTCTTAGGAGTTTATATTGTTTGGGTTTGCTCTGCTTCTTAAATTTGAAGGTTGACATTTCCAACTGAATGTTGGGTACCATTATTATTTTTCAGACTTTTTTTTAGCTTAACATTTCTTTCTTGCTTCTTTATTAAATGAACATCAGGCAGGCCCTTTGTTATTGTCCCATGGGTCCCTGAAGCTTCGTTCAATTGCTTTTCAATCTTTTGATAATAATGGATCACTATCAAGTTGTCTTCAAATTCACCAATTCTTTTCTGATGTCTCCAATTTGCTAAAGAGCCCATGCAATGACTTCTTTGTCATGTCTCTGTGCGTTTATCTACGTGATACTGGACATAGAACCCAAGGTCTGTCTAACACCTGCTATGTAAGTGTTCTATCACTAAGCATTGTCAGTTTTCATAGTTTTAAATTTTATAATCTCATTTGGTCCTTTTCTTCATCACCTGTTTCCCAGGTGCTTGTAAATATCCATTTTTATGATAGCTGTCCTTGTCTGGTAATTCCAATATCTCCATAATCTTGGTGCTGTCATGTGCTTTTTTCCCTTACAGTTGGGGTTTTATCAGTATAATGAGTAATTTTGGACTATAACCTGAAAATATTAAGTTGTATTACAGCAATCTGTAACTATTTATAACCTTCTACTTTAGCAGGTCATCAACCTGTTAAGTTCAGAATGAGTATGTCCTAAACTACTTTTGTGGACTCTGGTTTAAATGTCAACTTAGTGTACATGCCTCTGCCTGGCACAGATGACAGGACTCCACTCTAGTTTCCACAGTTAGCTATGGAAAGGGAGAGGTGCCAACTCATTACTACAGAGCAGAGTGTAAGCAAGTTTCCATCCACTGATCCTGGAGTGGAGGAGCAGTGGCTTGTTAACACAGGGTAAGAGAAAATAGAGTCTCCACAGGGAAGGCTATCAGTACTTCCTTATTGAAAAAGCAGTCAGGAATAACGTTAGAGTTCCACCTACAGGTGCATGTCAAATGAGCCTTACTACTGAGAGGAGAAAGGGCATAAGGAGAAAATAAGGTTTTGCCTAAAAGTTCCATGGAGAAATAAAGATAACTTGTGGGGGCTGGAGAGATGGCTCTGTGGTTAAGAGGGCTGGCTGCTCTTCTAGAGGACCTGAGTTCAATTCCCAGTACCCACACAACTCACAACTGTCTGTAACTCCAGCTCCAGGGGATCCAGCACCCTCATACAGAAATACATGCAGGCAAAACACCAATGCACATAAAATATAAATAAATAAATTATATCAAAGAAAAAAAGATAACTTGTTACTGTAGGGGAACATAGATATCAGATATTCAGCCTACCAGCTCCACTGCAATAGTGCCAATTGGGGCTGATGAGCAGTGAGCTTTCTTTATGTATTTACTCTAGAACAGGCAGGTATGGTCAAAAGATTTCTCTAGAACTGGATAACACTTTTCCAAGTTCTTTGGTTACAGAAAGTAGATTTTTCTTGGGAATTTCCTTTCTGTCTGTGTCTGTTAGTGTTTCTAGTTTGTGGAACACCCAAGCTAGAAAATACAGGAAGGATGGGAACCTTGGTAACACTCTGCCTTGTAGGTCTTTAAGTCCAAAGTTCTCAGGTAGTAATGTGTGGTGATATTGTGTTCCCCAATATATTGTGTATCCTAATAAACTTATTTGGGGTCAGAGAACAGAACAGCCACTAGATATAGAGGCCAGAAAATGGTGGCACACACGCCTTTAATCCTAGCATTCCAGAGGCAGAGATCTGTCTGGATCTCTGTGAGTTCAAGGCCACACTGGAAACAGCCAGGCATGGTAACAAGAGCCTTTAATCCCAGGAAGTGATGGCAGGAAGCAGAAAGGTATAAAAGGCGTGAAAACCAGGAACTAGCCTGGTTAAGCTTTAAGGCTTTTAGCAACAGTTCAGCTGAGACCCATTCAGATGAGGGCACATAGACTTCCAGTTTGAGGAAACAGGATCAGCTGAGGAACTGGCAAGGTGAGGTAGCTGTGGCCTGTTCTGTCGCTCTGATCTTCCAGCTTTAACCCAATACCTGGTTCCAGGTTTGTTTTTATTAATAAGACCTTGCTGGTCTAGGGGCTAAGCTAGGGAACTGAGAACAGACTAGCTGCTCCCTTTTTCAGGAATGGAACCATGTAGGCGTTCCCTGGTTATATGGAACTTTGCAGGCAGGTTTAGGTACCCACCAGCCGGGGAGGAGGCTGAGGGTGGGAGCCACCCAGGCCTTTGGAATTTGCCCCACGTGAGCGCCAGATATTGGTGAAATTATTAAGGCCACTCCATGTAGTTAAAAGGAAGGTTTATTTAGTGGGTAACTTACAAATGAAGGGATAGGTAGGTCGCGGGGTCTGGGGAAGGTGTATCGCAGTCCAGCGATGTTCTCTGGAGCTCTGCTCAGTCCACCTCCACCGTCCACAGTCCCGGAACAGAGGGAGTGCTGGCCCATCCAGATCTCGGGTCTCTCGTGTCTCCCTTGGCCCTGCCTTGTAGGCGTGACAGTTGCCAAAGCCTCAGTGGGGGTTGGAACTTCCAGATCAAAGCTGAAATGGCTACCCACTACACTACAGTACTGAATCTTTTCCCCTCTGTTAAGTGACTTTCATTCAGGGATTAGAGAAAGGAGTAAAATGAAACATGATCATGACTCCACTGAAGAACTAGAAGCTCGGTTCTGTTTCTTTGCTTTGTTTTGTTAGATAGGCTCTCACGTACCCCAGACTGGTTTCAAACTTCTTATGTGGCCAAGGATGACCTTGAGCTTCTAATCCTGTCTCCACTTCCTGAATACTGTGTGCCCCAACACATCAGTTTTATACGGTGCTAGAATCAAATTCAGGGCTTTAAGAATGCAAGGCAAATGCTTTACCAAGTGGTATCACCAGGACCGACATTCTGTTTTTAGCATTAAAAATAAAATAGATTGGTAAGTGGAAAGTTGGAAAGATGACTAGAAATATAGATAAGCAATAAGGGAAATGCAAATGAATTAGAACTTAAGTGATAGGTTATAAGGGTGTAATCCAGAAAATCCTTCCAATTTTGCTGTATGTTTGCTTGATATTTATAAAAATATTGAAAAGGAAATCTTTGACTAAATTCCAAATACAGGTGATTTTTCTTCTAATTCTGTATTATACAAAGGAAACAAGAGAGTTCCTCTGTGGAGTGAGAGGTATTGGATATTTGCTCTAACTAATAAATTACCAAATTAATTGGAATGAGATGCTATTAATGACACAGCTCTTTGGAAATGCTCTACCTAACAGAATGCTTCTTCTTATTCTTATAGCTTCATCATGTCCACAGCCTAGTCAGTCTAAGCTTTGTCAGCTCTTGCATCCTAAGAGTAATTCTCTAAGCTGAAGTATTTAAAGAAGAATTAATGTTAGGGAGAAACTAAATTCATTATTTAGAATAATAATAAAAGAGAGGGAACTAGTCACAAATGAAAGCTTTCTTTTTGAAAGTATAACTTAACACGGGGTCTCAATTTGAAGGGAATCTGAGACAGTTATTGCTTCTGACCCTTCCAGTCAAAATGACTAGCTCACCTTAAAATACCTTAAGTGAATTTTCCTGATTTCTCCCATTACAAACAGGATACTTAGCATACAACACATAGAAAAGGGAAAGCAGGCAGTAGAATCAGACAAACTTAATTCTAAATTCTGGTTCCATTCTACTAACTAAATGACACTGGGTTAGTGTTTCTGTAGTTCTTTGATTCTCAACATAGCATCTATAGATGGGGCTGATGAACACAGACCTTAGAGTTAAATAAAATGATAACTATAAAGTATTCTCTTGTATATCTAGAAACTCAAGACACACACTTTGCTAATTTTAGGAAGGCTGACATGAAAAGAACATCTATTCTTTCCACACACAAATGAAAACTCATCAAGAGTCTTTGATGGGTAGAATGGTATCTCATATTCCTGTTGGACTGACGTGGACAAGGCCTGAGTCTGGTATTATACCCTGACTCCTTCACTGGCTAGTATATTCCTTGGCCTGGGTAAGACTGCCAGTTAATGCTGAACTCACTAATTCAACAGCAGTCATGGAAAGGCCGCAGGACTGTCTCACGTTTTCTTATAGAACAAACTACCTCACCCTACCTAGCATGTGTTTTGACCAGAAGTTTTACTTATCATTATGAAGTCCTATTGAACACTAGCCTCTCTCTGAAATAGATGTTTTGTGGTTTTTTTACAAATGGTTGCCTTGGCTGACTTACCTACCTTCCTACTTTCCTATCTATCCTCCCTCCCTTTCTCTTCCTCCCTCTTTTTCTCCTTCCCTCCCTCTCTCCCTTCTTTCCTTATGTGTATATGCCTGAGTGTATGTCTATGCAACACGTGCATGCAGGAGCTTACAGAGGAAACTTTGGATCTCTGCAACTAGAGTTACAGACAGTTGTAAGCCACTATGTAGATGCTAGGAACCAAACCTGGGTCCCAGCAAGAGCAGTAAGTTATCTTAACTGCTGAACCATCTTTCCAGATCTTCCTCCCCCACGTTTTAGACAGGGTCTGTATATTCCTGGTTGCCTTCTTAGAATTAGCTGTGTAGTCCAAGGCTGGCCTCCAACTCAGAGCTCTGCCTGCTTCTGCCTCCTAAGTGCTGAAATGAAAGCTAGTTACCAACATGCTTAGCTTGTCGTGATATATATATGTATATGTGTATGTATATATATATATGTATGTATGTATACACACACACACACACACACACACACACATACACATACACACACAATTGGAAATGTCCAAATATGTTGTTTGAAATATCCCAACACTTTATCCTGTTATGAAATGCATATAGTTAAGTAATACTGATTCACATTTATCTTGTGTCTTTTGTTCATGTTATTCTCTTTTTTTTTTTTTCATAATATGCTCTACTTTTTGATTTGTTTTTTTCTTAAGAATTTTGGTTTTCTTTTTGAAACAGGGTCTCACTATACCGGCTGAAGTGATCCTCCCTTCTCATCCTCCCAAGTAGCTGTGCCACAATTCACAGCCCCATGTGCTGCTCTTAATCCAGCAAATATGCCTTCAATTATACAGATGGATCCATAAAATACCCAACGGGAAGCACCCCTTTGTGGTGATACATTGTGTATGCTAGTAAATTTGCCTGAGGATCAGAGGACAGAGCCAACTACTAGATTAGATATAGAGGTCAGGCAGTGGTGGCACACACCTTTAATCCCAGCATTTGAGGTCTCATGCCTTTGCTTGGGAAGCACATATGCATTTAAACCCAGGAAGTAATATGGGAGGGCAGAGAAAAGTATATAAGGCATGAGGAAACAAGAACTCACTCTCTTTAGGCTGAGGATTTTGTAGAGGTAAGAACTAGTGGCTGGCTCTGTCCTCTGATCCTCAGGCAAGTTTAGTAGGGTACACAATATATTACCACACCCCTTTGCTAGTCACAAAATTAAATCCACAATTTTTCACTCTGTACTACTTTAGGCTTTACCTGTCTCACGCTAATTCAGTCCTGTTCTCAAGTCTAAAATAACCTTTATCATTTCTATATTCATTTCACGGCTTGAGATGGGTTATGTCTGTCACTTGCTCTCTTCTCTAGTTTAGATTTTTGGCTTCTCGTCTTAACTATGATTAGTATCTGCCCCATTGACTACAATCCTTTAAATTATGTTGGACAATACTTTGCTAGGACAAAAAGCCAGGCATAGACCCTAGTAGCCAAGACCTGCACTCTCCAGTCCATACTAGTTGAAATCCTCCCCAACTTTTCAGTTCATTATGTTTAGAGATCACAAGCAGGTATTTTCATAGCTAACGAATATGACAGTCAGTTTCCTCATAGTTTTCCTGCTAAAAATCACCAACATTTTCATTTACCTCTGCCTTTGGCTCAGCTGATTCATTAGAGGTATCAAGTTGTTCCTTGGCCTGGGCCATCTGAGTCATCAATCTATCCATGTGAGATTGGATGTCCGCCAGTATCTCAGTCACATGAGCTGTGGCCATTGCTTCTTGGATGTCCACTAAGTGAAGGGCCTTCTGCTCCTCATCAGCAATCACTTTCTGAACTTTCTTAAATTCTTGCTGTATAAATACCTTCATCTGGTCTCGAGTTACCTGTAGAACACAGACACGTAAGAAGTGTAGATTGAACACAGCAATGAAATGGAAAGGTAGAGTTTTTTAATAGTGCTAGGTAGTCCTGCTCAAAATACAGATTATGGTTGCTATCTCATTTTGAAATCTTAGCAATATGCTCTCAATAATATTCTTCTAACACCTTCGATAAATGTCCTGGTAACTGTTTTTATTGTTCAGGAACTAATTCCTTATCTTTTTTTTTTTTTTTTTTTTTTTTTTTGCTTTAGGTTTTATTAATTTACATACCAGTAATATATAACTACTTTAAAAAATTATAATAGGCCGGGCGGTGGTGGCGCACGCCTTTAATCCCAGCACTCGGGAGGCAGAGCCAGGCGGATCTCTGTGAGTTCAAGGCCAGCCTGGGCTACCAAGTGAGTTCCAGGAAAGGCGCAAAGCTACACAGAGAAACCCTGTCTCGAAAAACCAAAAAAAAAAAAAAAAAAAAAAAAAATTATAATAGAAGAGTACATAAAATAAAAAGTACAATTTCTAGCCAGATATGGCACTTCATGCCTCTAATCCTAGCATGCCAGAGACTGGGGCAGAGGAATATCAAGAGTTCAAAGTCAGCACAAACTACCAGTGAGTTCCAGGACAGCTGAGCTATAGAGGACTCTGTCTCAAAAACAAACAAAAGAGGAGGAGGAAGAGGAAGAAGTCTGAACCAGGAATAGTGGTACATGCCTGAAACCTCAGCACCTAGAAAGCAGAGGGAGGAGGGAGGAACAAGGTTTTGAGGTCATGTTAGTGAGTGTAGTAAGACTGCCTTGAAAAGTCAAAACATAACAACAGCAACAATAACAAAACTCAAAGAAACTACCAGTTCAGTAGGTGTTCTATTTTTTTATATGGTTACTCACACATACCTAAAACTGGGTAAAGTTTCTATGGATTACAGTGAACATATGGCTCTATGTCTTGCTTTTCCACTTCAAATGTTAGAGAAATACAGACAGCACCTTCATCTTTTGTATTACTTTTTACCACTTGCAGGATATAATATGTATCCCTCTTATAACAGAAATGTGCTATTTCTAAATTTTTGCCATTACAGACAACATAACAATGAGTATCTGAGGAATAACTCTTAATATTTATGTGAGTGTCTTCAGAAATCTCTCAAGTCACTAAGCCATTTCATACACATGCTAAAGTTATTGTGATGGTGCCAGACTGCTCTCTGAAAAGGATGGAGCAATTATACAACAATGTGTGAAAGGAAGCACTTCTCTACAATCTTATCAATACCGGGTAATATCAAACTTTTACATTTTTTAATATAGTAGGCAAAAATGTTACTGTCTTATTTTACTACAACCATAAACCAAACACATACACACACACACACAAACACACACGTTGATGATGGTGTGTTTGGCTAAGAAATAAGAAGGGCAAACAAAATGAAAACCTATGAAAATAAAGTAAGTTTTTCAAAAAACTGTATTTTCTTATTTTGCTTTACTGTTTTTTTGCGGTGCTGGGGATCAAACCAAGAGCCTGACACACACAGGGCAAGCGCTCTACCGCTGAGCTGCATCCCCAGTTTCACGGGTGTTTTTAAACACATCCATAGTATGTGTACCTGAGATAAGAAACAGGGAAGGGGGCTGGGAGCTGGTTCATTTGTTAGAGTGCTTGTTGTGTAAGCAGGAGAGCCTGGGTTCCTATCACCAGCACTCACATGGAAGTGGGTACAGTGGTATACACTGGCAACCCCAGTGCCGGCCGAGGGGCAGGGGCAGGAGCAGAGGTGGCACAGGGAAGACAGACAGATCCTGGAGCTCACTAGTTAGTCAGTCTAAGAGAAAGAATGAGCTCCAATGTCAGCAAGAACTCTTGTCTCAAAGTAAGGTAGGGCTGGAGAGATGGCTCAGTGATTAAAGTGCTTGCCCTGCAGGTGTGAGGACCAGAGTTCAGATCCCCAGACCCCATGTAAATACCACGTAGGCAGAGCAGCCCACCTGTAATCATAAAGCTTAGAAGGTGGATACTAACTTAAATTAGACTAACTGTGTCTGAAACTCCAAGTTCAACTGAGAGACCTTGCCTCGATGAATAAAGGGGAGTAAGACTAAGAAAAACTTCTCATGTCAACTTTGGGCCTCCATATGCATTCACACATACATCTACACACATGCAAACATGCACATACACATATATGCACATCATACACAATACACATGAAAAATTAAAATTTAAAAGATGATGAGCAATTATTAGAGACACTGCACACCAATCTCTGTACATACATATAGAACACATCATATGCACATACACATAGAACACACACACACACACACACACACACACACACACACACACACACACACACACTGAAGAAGTAGAACTAAAGGAAACAGGAAAAAAGACCATCAGGAAAGAATGTGGGAAGAACAAGTAGTTGTCGCCTAAGTGAACTTTTATAGGTAATGAACCAGACACAGAAGTAAACTTAGGAGAGGAAGAGACTTTTTAGTCTTTTTTTTTCTCAGCCTGAGACTCTTTTCATAGAAGTCTAGCAGGGTGAAAAGATCACACTGGAAAAATGTAAGAAAGAAAACTGAGGAATAGAAAGACTGAAAGTAGGGGAAGGAGATGAGGCCATTTTTAATTAGCCTATTACAAACTGAATGAGGACTGACAAGGTCTTAAAAGGTACCTCTTTTAACAATGCCATACGGATGCCAAGGCAAAAGAATGCCTGCACGCCACATCAACTGGCTAAGTGATCTAAGCCCTCCAGAATTCAAATCGTCCCTGTAGGTGCTCTCCCTGGAAAGAGGATGGGAAATGTTCAATGAGTTAATGAGTTTATCAGATTGGGTAGGCTTTGTGCTTACATAAACTTTTTTATATTTTTATTTTAATGTATGCATGTAATTGCTTCTATGATGGCCATTTCTTGTCTGATATTCTCCCTAAATTTTTTTAATGGCTTTAAGTGACTGAAAATGACAATTATGATAGAAACTAACTGCAATCTACTTGACTAGACGTCATATACACATGTGGCTGAAAGTTAGGAAGCTATCATCACAATCAGGGAAACTGGATCAGAGAAAAGGCAAATTAAGCCGGTTGGTGGTGGCACTTGCCTTTAATCCCAGTACTCGGGAGGCAGAGGCAGATGGATCTCTGTGAGTTCGAGGCCAGCCTGGGATACAGAGTGAGTTCCAGGAAAGGCGCAAAGCTACACAGAGAAACCCTGTCTCAAAACACCAAAAAAAAAAAAAAAAAAAAAAAAAAAAAAAAAAAGGCAAATTAATCCTAAGTTTTAATAATTAAATTCCTCATTTCCTATTGCTTTACATAGTTTTTCAACAAGACACTTCATCCTACATAAAGAAAGCAAAAATGAAGAGTGGAGAGCAGAATAATCTATCAAACCTTTATACCTTCCTATTTCCATCTATACTAATTAACAGATGGATACATTCACTTTACTCCAGAGCCTAAGGAACAGTCTCCCTGGGAGAGGGCATGTAGAAGGATGGGTGTTGTGGACAAGGACTCCTGCTTTCTAAACTTCCTTCCAGTTATCTCACCTTGTCATCAGACCTCTATCCTGCTAAAAACCACAGTTCTCAAAAGCAATGAGCCCTTCATGCTGGTTCCTATTACCTGGAAATCTCAGATATCATTTCTGAGTGAGTTTATTGGTACTTCTTCTTCAGCCTGTTCTAAAGTTCTCCAGAAATGTCAGTGATGTTCTCACTATATGTGATGTCTATAAAAATAAAACTACCAACTCAGAGAAGAAAGGTAGATAGACAGAATGGTGAAAATGGAATCTGGAAGCTTCTTTCTAGACAGCATCCACTAAACTATCAAGCCTTATTCCAAACACAATCTTAGTGTGGACTCTTAGAGGCTAATTAAACCAAGATGGAAACTTAATTAGGAGAAAACTATGCTCCTCCTCTTTGAAGTGCATACTTACTAGGGCACTGAGTATCTCCAGGAAAATGTTACCTGAGGGACATGGAAACTGTAAAAGGAGCTTCCTCTTGTTGGTCAGCTGGCTCCCAATTTGCTAAAACCTTCAGCACTTCTCTTATGAGCACAATCATCTAGCTGGTTATAGCTGCATTAGCGTACAAATGCTATTACTTAAACACATCATTATCTATAATTTGGAAACACTGGTAGTGAATACCTATAGGTGACCTTATTTTATAGGTGAAGAAGGGAAGCTCTGGGGAAGAACAGTCTTAATGTCAAGTCTGGAAATTTTGCCTTGGTCCAGTACCACATTTTCTGCTATAACATACTGCCCCTAATGATCACTTATGACTGCTCAGGTCCTTTTAGATAATTCATTTGGGACAGGGTCCTCTCTATATATAGCCTTGGATGTCCTGAAACTTGCTATGTAGACCAGCCTGGCCTCAAACTCAAGAAATCTGCCTACTTCTACCTCCTTAGTGCTGAGATTAAAGGAATAGTACACCATACTCAATAATGGAGTTCATTTCTACCCGAGTTATTTCCATATTTAATAGAACAGTTCTCTTATGATAAAGAGATAAAGAATTTACATCTTAAAGAGTTAAATCTTATCCCATGATATATTCTATATACTCTTGTATTTAGTATTTCCTAGCTAGGCTAGACCCAAGAGGTACGTAGAATGGCACTTTACACTTACATAATCGAACACATAAAACCTTGAATTAAGAAGCTTGTACTTAAAAACAATATTCACTCAAAGTACCTGATATAGACTGGAACTTAATAACTCCTTCCTAGCTGAACTACAGGAAACCAGGTTTTATTTCTTTTTACTAATCAGAGGTAGCTTTAAAAGAAGAAGAATGATAGCTAGAAAGCATTGTGGCTTAATAAAAATGTATTCCAGAAAAGTAGGTCTTCTACAATGACAAGATCTCACAAGTCCATGCCTCATATGTGACTGAAAAAGCCAGTTTATTAATAAAACAACAGTGCATTTCTCAGGCTACGAAAATTATCAAGCAGTTTAGAAACACAGCAGATATGAACTCTGAACTACATTCCATCACCAACATTCTCAGTAAAGTCATTCTCATGACCTAGTTAGAAACCTGACTTCCTTGGGTTTTACACTAGGGTGTTGAGATGTTTCAAGAAGACATTAAGGAAAGTGGTATTTCAAGTCTTCCTGTTGGGCTACAACCCAGTAGTGGAGTGCTTGCCTCCCATATGCAGTGTCCTTGGCTTAGACCCCCAGCAGCACAAAAAACAAATACCCCAATCTTCCTTCAACCAGGATTCCCATCTTCCCTGCATGCCTCCAGAGAAAAGCAGCCACGTGTCTGCTCTTCACTTGTCTTCACGATCCCTGTTTTGCTGACAAAGCACCATGCTCATAGTCTAAATTCTCTATCACAATTGCTGCACTTTCTAGCTCCTTCATTACCAACTTCCTCTTGGCAATTCTACACACTCTTCACAAGTAACTATGATTGGGAGTTTTCAACCCTGCACCATTCACACTTGAAGCTAATAATTCCTTGCTGTGGGGAAATGCTAAGGCACTGTACGATGGCCAGCAGCATCCTCCCTACCTCAGCTCTGACAATGTTGCTGGAAGCATTGAGAAACACTAGACTTTGCTTTCGTAATTTCACCCCATCTTTGGAATGCAATTATTACCCCCTTGAGAGAAGGCCCTTTATGTCTGGATTTTCTCTCCAGGCAACTCATCTCAGTATTCCTCTTGACTCATGAACTTCTCCATCTGGACATGTTCCTATTACCTAAGCCATCGTCACACTTCAAGCCAAATCACCACCACTCCTCCTTACCATTGCTACCATTGTTTTTCCATGTCCCATGTGTGGGACTATCGGAAGCACTATGTGTGAATTACTTCAGTTAGCCATCACAGTAGTACTGTGAAGAAGCTATCATTATGTTTATTTTACAGATGAAGAAACTGAGGTGAGGAAAGAAATCTAACCCTGCCCCAAGTAAATGGCAAACTAGAGTTTAAATTTACATAATTTGAGTACATAATCTGCCTTCTAACTATATTATTTTATTTTCCCCAAACACTGAAGTGCCCTCTTACCTCCCATTCAAAGTAAGGGCATTTAGGCAGGTATCCAGGATACCAACTCAGGTCAGTTTTATCTTCCCCTTCCCAGGTCTTGCATATAGCACTAGGCAACTGGTTCTGAGGGAACCACACTACCTCTGACCTTTTACAGTATAGCTGGAAGTCTCTCCCATCTATGAAAATCCCCTTCTTTCCCTAGCATTCCCCTCCCAGTGATCTTCATTAAACACCCAGACTCGTGCTTCAGCTCTCCATTTCAGCCCTCCCTTGCCCACTCTATTGTGGCCCTTTAATCTAGTCCTATTCTCCTACCACCAACTTTCTAAAACAAAATTCTAAGTGATAAAGCACTTGATTTGAACCTATGGTTAGAATCCTGCTACTACTTTCAACTATATCTTGCATAGTTTTTGTTCCCTTTTCATCTCTCCGTGGCTCTGAATTCTTAGCTTTATGACCTTGATTTCAAACATCACTTTTGATCCTTTCAATATTAGTGACCATACTTATTCCTCATTCTCATCACATAGGAAGAGAGACCTTAGCTTTGGTAGCTTTTGACCTGGCTTATACCTCTAACTTTCCAAACCACATTCTCTCAGACAATAATCCAAAATTTCAATCCAAATACTCCATCCTTCCTCTATTATCCTCTGATATTTCTTCCCTAAACTATTTGTTTTGGTTTTTGAGCCGTAAGTTTTAGAGCTCCTTACATATGGCATTATGCTTCATCCTCTCTTTCCCCCACAGTTCTCCTTCCTCAACACAAACATGCATGCCTTGAGCATACATATCAGAGGACAATATGTCTTGGAGATTTTTGTTGTGGAATGTTAGTTTAAAATGTGTTACATTCGTTTACATTGTGGAATAGTTGTTTAACAATGCAAAGATATGTTGCATTCTTTTATGTTGCATTTCTTTAACTCTGTAAAGCTGTATTACTTTACCTGTCTAAAACACCTGATTGGTCTAATAAAGAGCTGGACGGCCAATAGCTAGGCAGGAGAGAGAGGATAGGCGTGGCTAGCATGCAGAGAGAATAAATAGGAGAAGAGAAGGAAGAGAGAGGATCAAGAAAAGGACAGAGGACACCAGGGGCCAACCACCCAGCCACACAACCAGCAACAGAGTAAGAAGGAAAAAAGGTATATAGAATAGGGAAGGGTAAAAGACCAGAAGCAAAAGGTAGATGTGATAATTTAAGTTAAGAAAAGCTGGCTAGAAATAAGCCAAGCTAAGGCTGGGCATTCATAAGTAAGAATACGTTTCTGTGTATTTATTTGGGAGCTGGGTAGTGAGTGCCCAAAGAAAAAAAAATCCAACAAACAAACAAAAAACCCACTAGAGGTTTTGATACTTGAAAGGGCCTAGTAAGCACATGAATTGAATCTGCTGATCAAATTGAGAAGTGAACAGCAACTGCACACTCCAGGCATCTAAGAGAGACACAGTCACTGTCAAAGGATGAGCAGCCCTTAGTGAGAGACATGAACATCTAACCGCTATGGATATAGCACCGCTGCCAAGCATCTTCTCCCCCTGGGACTGCTTGTCCTGTTGTCAGCTGCTATGACTTTATCATCCTGACAAGGTAATGTGTAACCCAGTGACATGCACTGAAATGGATGCAGCACAAAGCAGTTCACTGGGGATGCTGTGCTCGTGTTGACTTGACATTACTGCTTGTTCTTCAGATACTTCTCTCTTTGCCTGACCTCAGAGTAGTAACAGAGACCACAGTCACAAGCTTTTGAGAACAGAAAAAAGAATTCTGGATGACCTGCACTCCAGGACTATAAAGCAGAAAGAGTCTCCAGGGACATCCAGGACCCATAAAAACTGAGAAGAGTGCTTCTAGTCTGTCTTGTTTTTCTGTGACCTCTCCTTCTGAACCCAGCATAAACCAGAAAGATAGTTACTAGTAATTAAGTGGAGGTAGAAAGTGACACTAAAAGTTTGTGGAGGCAACTACACATAATTTATAATATTTTTGACCCAGTTACATTTGCATACACAAAGAAGGCCTATTCTATCTGCTGAAGACTAAAGCAATTTTAAAAGGACTCACCTCTTAACTCAAGTTCACAAAAAGAAGAACACCAAGTGTTCTCCCTCATATGTGGATCCTAGCTTTGAGTTTTTAGATTTGTGTGTGTGTAGCTTAAGAGTTCTATGAGCTCAGGAAACTAAGAAGATCCGATGAGAGGGAGAGGGGGAGGTGGGTGAGGAGAGAGTAGAGCACATATATGAAAGCACATATGGAATACTTGAAATTAAAGGGTTAAACAGGGTGAAGGGTGGGGATACAGGGGACAGGATGGAGTGGTGATTTGGTTAATTCAAACTAAGGATGTATGAAAAAAAAACCTATGGAAACCCACTACTTTGTAAGCTAATTAAAAATATATAATTAAAAGAAGAGGAGGAGGAGGAGGAGGAAGAAGAAAAGACTCAACGTAGACGCTGAGGAAATCCAAAGAATCATTAGGTCATACTTTAAAAACCTCTACTCTACAAAATTGGAAAACCTAAAAGAAATGGGTAATTTTCTCAACTGATTCCACTTACCAAATTTAAATCATGAGCAGATAAACAATTTAATTAGACCCATAAGCCCCAAGGAAATAGAAGCAGTCATTAATTCTCCCAATCTAAAAAAGCCCAGGGCCATACTGTTTTAGTGCAGAATTCTACCAGACTTTCAAAGAAGAGCTTACGCCAATGCTCCTCAAATTATTCCACAAAATAAAAACAGAAGCAACACTGCCCAATTCATTTCATGAGGTCACACTCACCCTGATACCCAAACCACACAAAGATTCAACAAAGAAAGAGAATTACAGACCAATTTCCCTCATGAACATTGGTGCAAAAATACTCAATAAAATACTCGCAAAGCAAATCCAAGCACACATTAAAAAGATCATCCACCATGACCAAGTAGGCTTCATCCCAGAGATTATAGAGATAGTTCAGAATATGAAAATCAGTCAATATAATCCACTATATGAACCAATTGAATGGAAAAACGAAAACAAAAAACCATGATCATCTCATTGGATGCCAAAAAGCCTCTGACAAAATCCAACATCCCTTTATGATAAAAGTCCTGGAAAGAGTAGAGGTACAAGGCATATACCTCAACATAATAAAGGCAATTTGTAGCAAGCCAATAGGCAACATCAAATTAAATGGAGAGAAACTCAAAGCAACCTGTGGGGGCCCACAGAGGCCTTACTCAAGGTCAGAAAGGCTGAGCTTGCTTTACCCAGCAGGGCTGCATAATAGGATGATTTGGCCAAAGGCTGGTTACCAGGTGTTTTTAAGGGTCTATACTTGTTGGTACTTTATATCTCAACCTTGAAAGGGGGAGGTCTTTTGCCCCTCCCCTCCTTATGTATTAAAAAGCCCATCATGAATAAACTCGGGGCTGCTGGGTATTGACCCAGGGCCCTCCCGAAGCTATCCTGTTTCTCTGTCTTTTCTTCGTCTAGGTCTATATTTCCTATCTAGCATTTCTCAATTCCTCACTCCCCACTTCAAGGGACCCTTCGGTAGGTTGGGGCTGGACCCCAACACTGAGCCCCTGACAGCAACCCCACTAAAATTGGGGGGGGGGAATTCACCTCTCAACCTCATTCTAGTTGTCTTTCAATCCAAATACCTTCCCTACAAAGTCAATTACTTGTATATTAGGGAAACTCTACCTCCAAAATAACTGCATATCACCAGGCACCAGTAGACACTTGATAGGGAACTTTCCTTTTCCGGGTCCTCTTCTCTGCAGGGGTAGAGTCCAGGGAGCCTGATGTTTTTCAGGACTGGCTCTGCTGGCCACTTCTTGAAGCTCAGGCAAAAAAAGATTACTTGTAAAGTAGGATAACAGTGTCCTCATAGATTTTTTTTTTAAATGAATTTAGCATAAAATAACATATGGAAAGATTTGTGTATACTCTCCAGGCACACAGGCCAGTGAGTAATCTGCTGCTGAGAGATAACAGTATCTGAACAGTCACTGTGGGCGTCTGTGTGATAACTCACTGGGTTCTCATAAGGAGCTCCTTGCAAGCTTTTTTAAAGAGAGACTCCACACTTGGGAACTGAGATTCTAGTATCCTGAGAGCACACAGGAAAAACATTCTTAGAAGTGAGGATTATAATATAGAATCTCTTTGCCTTAGGAGCCTCGAGTCCTTAGGAAGCAATTTCCACCTTCTCTAGTTTGAGAAGACCTCACTGAGCATCATCTCAGATAGTCTAGACTATGTAGCTGAAATTTTCCTGTGTCCTACCTGGCCTTTGGTCAGGACAAATCTCTCTCACCCACCAGTCCCGCAGTCGCTCGGACCCAAGCTTATATTAATTACAAACTGAATGGCCATTAGCTCAGGCTTATTACTGACTAGCTTTTACACTTAAATTAACCCATAATTCTTATTTATTTATATATTAGACAGAAAAGGGGAAATGATGTGGGATAATGCTGCTGCACACTGGTTTAATAAAACATTGATTGGCTAGCAGCCAGGCAGGAAGTATAGGCAGGGCAAGCAGACAAGGAGAATTCTGGGAAAAAGGGATCGGGCGGGACACAGGAAAAGTTCCAACTACAAATGGCGCCAAAATGTGGGTCAAGAGTTTCTACCTAAAACCTGAGATAGCTTTAAAAAACAAAAACAAAAACAAAAAACAAACAAACAAACAAAAAAGATTCTAAAACGGAGCTAAAAAAAACAGCTTCCTAGTTGTGTCTCTCAGGCCGGCCGAAGCCTGTGGGCTTGAGCTACTCTATAGCGGGTTTGTGGCATGCAGGGTTGACCTACAACATGGTGGATTCCCACTGAGGTACACAGAGGCATCTTCAAGCTGGATATTATGCTGTGTGGTGGATTTAGCCTTTGCTAGTACAGGAAAAAAAAAAAAAGGAAGAAAGGAAGGAAAGAAAGAAGGAAGGTTGGTTTCTGGGCTACAGGCTGCTTTGATAGAAGCATAGACCCACTGCTTCCCAGAGTCGGCAGTGAGCATGGTTCCCAGAGCTGGCTGTAAATGTAGTTCCACCATGTTGGGAGGTGGGCAGAGACAGCAGTCAAAGCTGCCATTTCAGTCCTAGTCATTCTACAGTTTAAAGCAACAGATTCACAATAAGTCAGATTCAGATTAAATAAACTGCTAAATGGTTTACAGTGTGTGTAAAAATGTATGTAGGCTTGGAAGAGAGGGGGAAAAGGAATATAGACAGTTATATAAAGAAATAGTTTTAAAAGATAAAGTCTTTAAAGAGACAGTAAAGGTAATATAAAAAAAATAAGCCACATAAAGATGGATATTACAGAGAGAATCTGGATTGTGCTGTCTTTGGGATTTTCAACTGCAGAAAGACATTTAAGTATAAAGGCTGCTCAGTTAAACCCATATATACATATATTTTAAAGGTATCTTGACTTCAAAATTTGGATCTAAGGATATGTTGCTTTGAAAAGGAGGCTGTTTTTGTTTCTACAGGAAGCAAGAGGCTATGGATTTATTCCATGTTAAGATAGATCATATTTGATCAAGCCAGACCTCCTGAACCTTAACAGATGGTTCCTATCAACAAAGGTTATAGCCAGTCTTCCCAGGACTGGAACATTACCTCAAATTTTCTCAGGATCCTCATAAGACTACCAGCGCCCCCTATCAGCAGGAAACAGCCTAGAACACTACACCCACATTCCCAAAAAAATAGATTAAGGATGTTTGTCTTTGTTTAGATTGTTGGTTGCAAATTGTTATTTATTGGTCATAGTCAATCTCCTTCTAAAAGAAGAAAGGGGGATAGGATATAGATATGATAGGATGAAAGGGTAGATTATTGAATCTACTTTTAAAGAGCAACTTGATTTAAATTGCTATAGATTTTAGTTTATTGATACAAATTTAAAGTTAATTTTGTTATACTGTATGTATATTTCTACTCTTGTTTAAGGTATTATGTTTGTGCAGTTCATTTGAAATTGTAATGGATAGTTTAATACAGCTTAATAATTAGTCTTCTATGATAGTCAAACTTATAGTCATGTTAGTTTAGTTTTCTAGGTATACATAGATATATTTCAGATAGATAGGTAATCTTCAAATATTTCAAAGACCTACAAAATATGGCATTTAGGACCTTCTGGACAGTGAGACACATCTGTTCCTGGCAGGACCGATTTACTTCAAAGAGAAAGATAGGCGTCAAAGACATTCCATATGGAGTTATCTTCTTCTTGGCAAAGACAGCCATTTGGGCAAGAAACTGTTGTTGCCTGGACTACTTGACAAAATGTTGTGTCAACTGGACACGCAGGACCCATGGAAAGGTGGCCAATTAACTTTGCAAGGCAAGGTGATTCATCAGGTTCCTGCTTCACAGAGGAGACTGCTGGATATTCTACAGGACACGGAGAAACAATTAAAAAACTCAAGGCCTATAGGATAAAGATGGATGCCCCAACATTGCAGATGAACTTTAGGTGACTGTCCAGGGAGACAGCTGTCTCTGTCATTCTAGATTTTTGGAAGTTGCTTACAATGCATTTCCTGTTTTCTTAGGTAATATATCCTTCTGGGGTCTTTGATGTAGTTGAAGACTAGATAGTTACAGTTATAATTTTCCTTGGTTATAATAAAAGATAAATTAGATATGAAACTTTAGACTCACAAATATAGGATAGCCGGGCGGTGGTGGCGCACGCCTTTAATCCCAGCACTCGGGAGGCAGAAGCAGGCGGATCTCTGTGAGTTCGAGGCCAGCCTGGGCTACCAAGTGAGTTCCAGGAAAGGCTCAAAGCTACACAGAGAAACCCTGTCTCGAAAAACCAAAAAAAAAAACCAAAAAAACAAATATAGGATAGATGGAATATTTTCTTTAATTTTGCCAAATACAAATAGACTAGATATTATAACTATAATTCTTGCTTGATAACTGTTATGTTATATGTAATTTTACTATGTTAAAGTTAAAACCTTCCTTTTTGATTAGAGAGAATAGGGGAAATGCTGTGGGATAATGCTGTTGTACACTAGTTTAATAAAACACTGACTGGCCAGTAGCCAAGCAGGAAGTATAGGCGGGGCAAGCAGACTAAAGGAATGCTGGGAAGAGGAAGAGCAGAGTCAGAAGTCACCAGCCAGGCACAGAGGAAGCAAGATGTAAAGGCAGAACTGAGAAAAGGTACCAAGCCACATGGCTAAACATAAATAAGAATTATGAGTAATTTAAGTGTAAGAGCTAGTCAGTAATAAGCCTGAGCTAAAGGCCATACAGTTTGTAATTAATATAAACCTCTGTGTGTTTATTTGGGTCTGAGTGGCTGTGGACCGGGCAGAACACAGGAAAACCTCCAACTATAAGACTACAATAGCAGCAAAGCAGAATGTGTCGGAAGAATGGGTCACATTCTGCTCTTCAGCACCTATACAGAGTCTCTGGACACAGCAGTCTCTTCAATCTCGCAGATTGCCTCTGACTCTATTTCTTTTCTGTGCAGATGGAAACCCTATTCTTTCCCTATGGGAAATTAGTAGCCTGTGTTGTATAAGACATCTTCATAGCCAAACTACCACTATCTTCAGGATTCCAGCTGGACCTGCTCACCAAGGACCATCACAGTTGATGTTCCCTCTTGGAAAGGGGATGGGGAGGATCATGAAACACTTGCTTGAGTATTCAGTCAACCCTCCCAACCATTTGTATGTAATTCTGCCCTAAGTACACATGACCTTTGGGTCTCTGGGAAAGGGTAGAGGTGGGGAATATAGGCGGAGAATGATGCAGGGAAGATGTTCCATTTATACAGCTATGGGGAAGCTACCATCTTTCCTGGGTGCTACTGTAAGTCACCTGTCCTCCTGTCCATAACCCCTCACCCACTGCTCTGTAAGGAACTCTTAATAACTCACTGGTTCCCTTGGGTGAACCTTAGGGGAATTGTAATTTGGTTTGTCATTAGGACCTTTGGAGGAGGGGTAGACATTGTTCATGTCTCTTTTCAAGTCAAGGAATTTTAGCAACATCTGTATATCCAAGAACCAAGAGCCACAGTATTCATTAACTAACATGCTTTTCAGGTCCCCGAAGGCTATGATACCAAATGTTTCATATCTCTGTTTCGTATCTCCTCAAAAGTCTTCAATTTTGAGGCCTAGAGTTGTAATTCAGTGATATGGTGCCTGCCTGGCATATACAAGGTCCCAAGTTCACTCTCCAGCACCACAAAATAAAAATTTCCATTTTCAGATTGTTAATTACAACACAACATGATTAATCCTACTACTACTACTATAGAGATAAAACTGAATGAAGGTTCCAGTACATTGACAGGTAATAGGTGCTGTGCTATGTGGACCAGGTCATGTGAATCTTTCACTGTAAAAGGAAAGAAAAGCATGCCATTCTTGATAGAAACACCCTGAAAGTCTGAATAAACTCTACATTGGTATATAGTCATAATCTACTTATATAGGTAAAATGTCAATAATGTTCTATATAGTCTACATAAAAATCACAGAAAAATACTTATCAGCATCTTAAGCTCTGTGACCTTCCATAATTTCCTCAATTTTTGTTTATTTTAGCCCTCTATCTAAATGCTGAGACAATTAGAAAGGCATTATCCTCAAATTTTACACATATATATCCTTAAAAGCATCTAAATATAGACTACAGTACACTGAGAGTTGTACTTTAAAGACTTAAAGTTATCAAAGAAAGCATCTTTTTGCTGAGTATACTGCAATTTTATTTCTTGAAAGGTTTAACTTGTATCAGGAAATGGGGAGGGAAGGTAGGGAAGATGCAGACTCTTAAATAAAAGTCTAGCTGGTTTTTATCACTATTATCATAGTAGAGTTTTATATCTAGGTTCCCAGGCTCCTAAATTAAATGTCAAATACAATCCACACTCAAAACATGAAGCATGGCTGCTGTGGAGGAGTGCAGACAGTTCTACTCCCCTCTCCCCATTAGCTGTGTAAGCAGCACCTGCAAGCATTCAGCAGAGTAGATTATCAAGTCTCCTGTCAATGCAGAAAGGACCAAGGGCGGACACCACAAATGAGTTGATTTTATTAAGCCATTTAATGCTCAGTCCCTTTGCTTTGTAACAATGATCCAGCTCCCCCAGTAACTCAAAAATCATTGCCACCTTACTTATAAAATGCCTATAGTCGATATATGTAGAAGTTCCTTATGATTTGGGGCCTCAATAAGAAAGAGTTACAGGCCGGGCGGTGGTGGCGCACGCCTTTAATCCCAGCACTCGGGAGGCAGAGCCAGGCGGATCTCTGTGAGTTCGAGGCCAGCCTGGGCTACCAAGTGAGTTCCAGGAGAGGCACAAAGCTACACAGAGAAACCCTGTCTCGAAAAACCAAAAAAAAAAAAAAAAAAAAAGAAAGAGTTACAGTCAAAGGGTAAAGCTGCAAGGGAAACAAGAGGGAGTAGGGGGAAAAATAAAGAATCTTAGTGGCATTTACTTTAAAGCAGGGATACACCACTTGGTGTGACTCTTAAAAGAAATATAACTGCTTTTTCTTTTAATTTGGCACCAGGCAGATCTGCTGGAGAATTTGGTCCAGAATAGCAGAAGAGATGCTATGCAGTGGATTCTTATTTCTATCACAAATACCGATACACAGCTGCACAAACACAAGGTGGACATATGTGCCTTAACTTGCAGGAGCAGGAAGCTATGCTAAACAAGGCCACATACTTGACAGCCAAACCAGGCCTTCAAAATGAGCCTGCCAGCCACACCAAGAGATTCTAACTGTGAGAATTTAACTCAATTTATTTGCATATCATTATTACTCAAAGAGATATCAATGACCCTTAAAACCTACAATCTATAAGAATTAATAAGCCTGAGAAGTGCTAATTGATCCAAATAAAGAATCTAGTTATTTATAAGTGGGTAGCTAATTTTTTCTCAGAAAGGATTGGAAGGGCCTCCTCAATTTTGTAGAGAAGTAGTTGGCCCCAGATCCACTTGTCCCTCTTTAAAAGGCATTTCTCAGGACTAGAAGGGCTAGTAGTAGCCACCATTAATAGGATATTATGCTTTATCTCATATAGTCTTCCTTTCAACCTCTGAAGTATATACTATTATCCCCTATTTTACAGACAAAAAACCAAAAATCAAAAAGTTGAGCACAGGATTTGCCCAAGCTTGTGCAGCTATTCATGTGAGAGTTACTCTTGGGATAGGGGCTGAATAATTGTAGAACACATACTGCTATTTCCTGTTAGAGATGAACATCAGGTTCCTGACCCTTATTCCTGTCTAAAGAAGGAAAAGAAAAACACTGTTCATGGCTAACACTTTAAGGATGGAGCAAAGTAATTCAGGCAGTAATTTTGCCTCCCCCAAGAGCTTTATGAGATATGAGCCACAGATCTTATAATTCACTCATTAAGAATACAGTTCAGAGCTGGGCATCATGGTACATGCCTTTAATCCACTGCTCAAGAGGCAGAAACATGTAGATCTCTGTGAGTTTGAGACCAGCCAGGTCTATGTAGTGAGTTTCAGGACACCAGGGATATGTATGGAGACCCTGTCTCAAAAAAAAAAAAAAAAAAAAAAAAAAAAAAAAAGTGTATAGTTCAGCTTTTTTTATATTCAGGTTATTACTATATCCAGAGTTGTGGAACTAGCACCACTATCCATCTCTGATCCCTTTCATTATCCCTCAAAGAAACTCCATGCTTGTAAGCTGTCACCACTTCTCGGCCCTAAACAACGCCAAGTCTACTTCCCATTCCTATAAACTTGTCCAATATGAGCTTCTGTATATTGGGTCACCTGTGAATAACTTTTTAAAACTTATTTAAGGGATATGATATTCCCAAATGTCAAGGACACGATATTCCAAAATATGACTATAGAAGAGTGGAATAGGTTACCCCAAAATATGACTCATTGTTACGTTATTTTAAGTTGCTTTGATGTTATTATTCTTTTGTTTTGTAGAAAAGATCTGACTATGTAGCCCAGGCTACATATTCACAGCAGTCCTCTTGGCTCAGTCTCCTGAGTAACAAAATGACAAACACACCTCACCATTCCCAGCACTGACTTAGGATTATTTAACACAAAAAAACTTTCCCTTTTGTGAGAGACTTACAAAGGAAATCTCTAAGGGCATCTCCCTCTCTGTATAGAAAAGGAAGGTGCCTCTAAATCACAGATGCATATGCACCATGCACACCTCTCCATCTTTGTTTATCAATCTGTGTTGGACATCTCCCAGAACTGGCCTATCTCAATGATATTCGAATATCAATTCAAGCCTATTCATTGGGTTATATATGCAAACAAATTTGCATTCCTTTTTTCTACTGTTGATTTGTTTCTATTTAAAGAATTTCTCAATTAAGAACTCTCATTGGTAGAGAGGAAAATAATTTTTTTCCCTACATGATATTTCCAAGGGTAGTTGATGGTATGGCATCTACTACTACTTCATTTTTCACTGCTAAATACTATTTCACTGCAGATGTACCACGCTTTATTTATCCATTCTTCAGCTGAAGGACAAGGGGGGTTGTTTCCACTTTCTGGACAGATTGACTAATGCTGCTGCGAAGATAAGTGTGTACGTTTTTATGTTCACCTGCTTTCTTTCATCTCTCTTAAATATTTTTGCACACACAACAATAGAACTGCTAGATAATATGATAACTCGTTGATTATCCATTAGAGGGACTGACACTACTTACCAATGTGGCTGTACCATTACACATTCCAGTCATAAATGCACGAGGGTTGCAATTTCTCTACACTCACACAGTAAAGAAAACTGCAGATCAGCCTCCCATATCTCTGTTATACCTGGCTTGGTAAGTCTTGAACTTCTTGGTTCTGTTTCTTCATCTATGAAGTGCGACAATTGGAGCAAGTGGTCAGCTTTACAAGAGGGTACTACTCTGTCATCATAAGTAAGACATATTGACCAGTAAGAACATTGATGCAATGAAATAGCTGGTTATATGACTAGGAACACAACTCTGCATTACATTTTCCCTGTTCCAAATAACTTTAGACTACAACTGTCATATTTACCAAAATACAAACAAAACAAAAAAACACTGCTGTAGCAGGAATCTTAAAAGTTCTTATTAATAAAATCAAACCTGAGGCCAGTTATTGGGGTGAATGCTGAAAGATCAGAGAAGCAGAATAAGCCACAGCTACCTCACCTCGCCAGTTCCTCAGCTGATCCTGTTTCCTCAGACTGGAAGCTTTTGTGTCCTCATCCCAATGGCTCTCAGCTGAACTGCTGCTCGAAAGCCTGAAGCTTAACCAGTCAAAAGCTTCTAGTTTCTGGTCTTCACGCCTTATATATCTTTCTGTTTTGCCATCACTCCCTGGGATTAAAGGCTCACTTCTTGGGATTAAAGGCGTGTGTCACCATGCCTGGCCGTTTCCAATGTGGCCTTGAACTCACAGAGATCCAGAGGGATTTCTACCTCTGGAATGCTAGGATTAAAGGTTTGAGTGCCACCATTTTCTAGCCTCTGTATCTAGCGGCTGGTCTGTCTCTGATCCCAGATAAGTTTATTAGGGTGCACAATATTTTGGGGAACACAATACCACCACACACTGCAAAGAATCTGTTCCTGCCACCAAAAACCTAAGGCCTTATTAAGTAAAATTTTTATTCAACAGTAAAGGCAAATTGGCTTTCATGATTCTACTACCCCAGAATGGATTCAAGGATCAAAGTTTATTCAAATGATAAAAATGTATGCATTTATAAAGGCTGTTAGCTATAAAGGTCAGAAAACTACATATATAGTGTATATGTGTTCGTACATGCATACATACTCATCACACACACACACACACACACACACACACACTCACTCACTCACACACGCTTAAAAGGCAAAGCACAGTAGTATCCTAAGTTTTAGCATCTCTCATTTAATGTCACTGACCCTGTACCTTGGATTGGTCTAACCAGATCTTTATCCACAATACAGGAATGCTAGCTACCTGGAGGCATGTAACCTTTAAAACAAGGCCCACCAAAGCAACACACACATGCATAGCTTCCTCCAGTCTTGAGTAATTTCTTAGCCATCACTGGCTCTGATTCCTGTTCTCAAGGTCTAGTGGCTGGGATTTGATGTTTCCTATGGCTCCTCTAGCTTTAGAACTCAGCCTATTAGAGGAGCACAGCACAGTCTTTAACGACCTCCTGTCTTGACTCAACACCTCTCTTCACACTCCTTCTTGAGTCCTTTCCTTCTTCCTGACCTGGCTATTGTTCTGTTAGAAATGAGACGATGAAACCACCCCGCCTCTTTCACAGACCTCACTGACCTCCCTTCTATCTCCCTTTTCTGTTCCCATTTCTTTGTTACCTCCGTTCAATTCATTTGTTTCCTCAGCCTAGATTTTTATATATTTCAATTTCTTTTTCAAATTTGAAAATCACTGAGTCTTATTTTTAGGTGCTCTATTTGAAGAAAGCAGAAAAACAAAACAAACAAACAAAAAGCAAGGAAAGTAGCTCAGTTTAGCACAGTGGTTCTCACAGTCTGGGACTCTGTCAGCCCACATCAACTGAATCAAAACTCTGGGGGTGGGTCCAGAACACACTCTCTGTCTCTCTTAAGTACATATATACATATACATATATATGTATGTAAATATATAGTTATAAATAAATAAATTTATTTATTTACTTTTTGTGTGTGTGTGTGTGTGTGTGTGTGTGTGTGTGTATGTGTTTAAGAGACAGGGTTTCTCTGTGTAGCTCTGGCTGTCCTGGAACTCACTCTGTAGACCAGGCTGGCTAGGAACTATTAGCCATCTGCCTGCCTCTGCCTCCTACGTGCTGGGATTCAAGGTGTGTACCACCAACACCTGGCCTAGAGCTCTATCTTTTAATAAATCCTCTGGGTGATTTTTATGAACAATAAAATTTAAGAGCAGCTGATCTAGAAAGTATCTGGCATGCTTGAATAAGATGAAGTGTTCTAGTTTCCCTTTCTACTGCTGTGACAGGCTTCCATTTGCATAACATAGTCCATCAGGGAAGTCAGGGCAGGAATTCAAGCAAGAACTTGAAGCAGAGATCATGGAGGACTGCTACTTGCTGGCTCCCTCACAGGCTCATGCTTAGCTAGCCTTCTTATACAGGACCACTTGCCTAGGTAAGGTGGTAACCCCAAGTGGGCTGGGCCCTCCAGCATCAATTACCAATCAAGACAACCCCCCTCACAGACAAGCTCACAGGTCAATTTGATCCAGGCAATTTCCTAATGGAGACTTGCCTCCCAGATGACACTAGGCTATATCAAGTTGACATTTAAAGCTAACCAGAACCTGAATCTTATCAATAGGAGAAACTAACGTTCTTCTTTTGTTTTTTTCCCGAGACAGGGTTTCTCTGTGTAGTTTTGGTGCTTGTCCTGCATCTTGTTCTGTAGACCAGGCTGGCCACGAACTCACAGAGATCTGCCTGGCTCTGCCTCCTGATTGCTGGGATTAAAGGCATGTGCCACCACCACCCAGCATAACTAACATTCTATCTGTCAACACAAAAGAGTATCTAGAATATTCTGCATAATGAAAAAGGCAACATAAAACCATAGGCACAGTATAATTTTTGCAAAAAAAAAAATTTAAATCCAAAAAATATCTAGAAGCTTATACACCAAACTGTCAATAGCTGTAACTAATTTGAGGGGAATTCATTCTAGCTTTCCTTTATGAATATCTGTATTTATCTACAAGCATATATTGCTTCTTAATTATAGAAAACAGTTAATACAGGCATCTTCCATTGCTCTTTAGCAAAACACACAGTTAATGTGAATTCAGGGGCTGGAGAGACGGCTCAGCTATTAAGAGCACTGGCTGCTCTTCCAAAAGACCTGAGTTTGATTCCCAGCACCCATATGGCAGCTCATAAACCATCTGTAACCCCAGTCCCTCCATGAACATAGCATGCATGGAGTGCACAGACATACATGCTGACAGAGTCCCATACATAATAAATAAATAATTTTATTTATATAAATATAAATAACTATAACTATATATAGTTTTTTAGAGTGAATTCAGTTGGCAGTAGACTTCACTGTCTGGACAATCAAGTTTTGTGATGCATTAGGGGTTCTAGAGGAAGTGAGGCAGAGATAGTGCTCAGTCCCTACAATTCAATCAGTGTCTCTATGTAAAGCAACTGTATCCCAAAATGACAAGTCAGAAAGCCTGAGCTAGTCTGCCCTTCTTAAATAAGCCAATCAAAAAGGGGATGGTAGGGTACTGTAGGATAACAGGACAGACAGAAACTTAAGGGCACTTTTGGAAGATAACTGATTTCTGAGAACATTTTTTACAAAAAGTTTCTATTAAAAGTGTCCTGTTTTTCTCCCTTCTTCCTGATCTGGCAGTCACTCCACACTTACATTCACTCCTTCTCAAGCCAGCTCCATATACACTCAAGCAAATTCATCCTGTAGACTAAAAGGCTTGAAGGTAAAGGGACAGTGTGTGTACCCAAACCTAAGATCAAGTCAGGTCCTTAGAGCCATCTTTTAGCTTATATTAGGGCAGTGGTTCTCAACCTTCCTAATGCTGCAACCCTTTAATACAGTTCCTCATGTTGCAGTGACCCCCAACCATAAAATCATTTTCATTGCTACTTCATAACTGTAATTTTGCTAACTTGACCCCGCAAAGGGATTGACCCCCAGGTTGTGAACGGCTGCATTAGGGAATGCTTTAGCTGGACTTTTCTCCTCTGTGGCAAGTTTCTCAAAGAAGTACTGTCTGTACTCATAAAGGAGGCCAAAGCCTGTATCATCAATCCCCTTTTACTGCTTTGCTAATCACAAACATGCAGTATGGCAGAGACAGAAAATACAGTTCGTTTCCTGCAATACAGCTGTTACACACAAAGCCAAAAAAACTTTTCAAGGTGTTAGTTTTCAGTTACCTTTAGTACTAAATTGGTTCAGCTTTATCAATGGAAAAATAGCAGGAGTCCTCCTATTCTAGGTAGAAGAGTTGATAAAGTTATATAACCTTTTTTCTATCTAGATGCTCACTACTGCTAGAACCTTACCTGTTCAAAAAGAGAGGAGATACTACGAATGTCAATATTTTCAGTGTCATATGAAAAGAAAACTACTGATGGCTGCAGTTACCTATAGAGTCCATTGCTGCCAATGGCTCTGCTTCACTGTGGCCGTCAAAAACCATGATTACACAGCACAACCACTGCTTGGTTTGCAGTGAGACTGAACACAAAGGCACCAGAGTCATTTGACTAGAATCTCCACAATATACCAGACTTGGAGCAAATAACTCTACTGTCCTTAAATAAAATAAATTAAACTGGGATAAGGAACCACTTCACAGGGGTTTGTAATAATCAAAAATATGGAAAGGGAGGGAGAATGAGGTGCTATGTTGAATAGGGAAAGAGTTTTAGTTTGGGACAATGAAAATATGCTAGAGATGACAGTGATGATGGCTGCGTAGCACTCTAAGTGAACTTGATGCTACTGAAATACACATTTTAAATGGTTAAATTGTTATATATTTTATCACAACTATGTAAGATCCCTAGTGTAGGACCTGGCTCTCAGGTACTCCTATTTGATAAAGAATTTGTGAGGAAAAAAAAAAAAAGGAAAAAGGAGAGACATAAAAATAAAAGCATGCTCCTTTCCCTACTTACCTATGAGAGGCTCTTTTCCAACAGAGCCATCTAGTCCCAATACCGGGCAGTGCTGCTACAGTAAGTGTCTCAGTAAGAAGGGAATCTATTAGTCACAATCTCTCCTGCACATTCAGCTCCCAGCCCACCACCTCCACTCACACCCCCACTCGAGTTTGACATCTCCCAGAATATCGATCCTTCAGCTCCCCAAATCTTGAAAGAAGCTGGGATGCTCTGGTTGATCATTTCCTCGACCAGACTCTAGGTAACAAGGACAAAAGCATACTCAGAGGCAGCTGCCTCCTGTAAGCTAGGGATTGACAAGGCATATTAGTACTGTGCACCAAATGGCTAGGTATCCAGGGACCAGAATTATGCTGATAAGTATCTCAGATGCCTTTGGGTAGATCTAAGGGACACAGAGGACAGAAGTCTCAAAGGTCTGGTAAGGAAAGATTAAAAATGCACTTCTCTGCAATTCAGAAAAAAACAATTAATGATTATATGTTATAAGTCATAAAATAGACAAGGGGAAATAGATGACTTTTCCCCAGGCATATGAGAACACTGTTTTTGACATGAGGCTTAATTGAATCTAAATAGAAAGTACAGATAGATGATCATTAACACTCCCTGTACTCAGATCAAGGAGAACAAATGCTTGAGGTACCAACACCCAGTTAATTCCAAAACAATACTTACTTTAGGGTCTGAGCTCTTGAACTTTAACCTTTCCACCAACTCTATCATAGCTGCCTTCAGTCCACCCGAATCTTTGCTCTAGGAGAAAAAAATCAAGAGTCACTATGCAGCATATCATTGCTTTCTCAAACACAAACAGTATTTCAGAGGACAAAAAGGACAGTGAAACAGAAAACAAATTTGTCATCTTATTAGGCAAGAGGACCAAATAACTAAGGAAGGTGTGCTGTGCTGTCCCTTCCTGTCTCCATCACGGACGAGGATTAAAGCAATAGACTGGAATAAAAATTAAACACACTTGTTTAATGTGATGTAGTAGCACTTCCCTTTAATCCTAGCACTCAGGAGGAAGAGAGAGAAGGATCTCTGTGAGTTCGAAACCAGACTAATCTACATAGTGAGTTCCAAGCCAGTCAGGCTACAAAAGGAGGAAGGAAGGAAGGAAGGAAGGAAGGAAGGAAGGAAGGAAGGAAGGAGGGAAGGAGGGAGGGAGGAAAGGGCAGGGGAAAGGTGAGAGGGAGGGAAAATTAAATAAATACAATTTGCACAGGATGACTTCACTGCCTCATCGCAGACCCAACTGTGCCTGCGTTCAAGACCCTACAAAGGAGAGTTCTGTCTTACAGACTACTGATTTTTACTTTGAAGCTTTATGTATCAGATACAGAAGTATACAATATTATATATACTTACAAAAATTAAACATCTCAGGCTTAAATTCAAATGGAATTACCATATGCTAGTTACCAACAAAAGTGTTTTGAGTCAGACACATGGTTTTGAAGTTGTTTGGCACCAATTAGTTGACTAACCTAGGACAAATTATTGAATTTCTCAATATCATCTCTTTTGACTACAAAATGGGGATAATATAAAGGGTAATATGAGGCTTAATTGAAATGTTTGCAGAAGTGTTAGCAGAGTGTACAGCACACAGTAAGTGTTCCAAAATGACACCTGCTTGTTATTATTTAGAGTAGTACAATCCAACAAAAATGTAACGTGCGTTCCCATAAAGCCTCTATGTTACCTTAAGTTTCATAGTAGCTATAATAGGAAAGTAAGACCTCTTTTAATACATTTTACTTAACTATGTCTAAAATATCAGCAACATATAATTTCAATATGAGATCTTATCTATTAGCCTCTGACCTTTGTCTGCTCTGGCCCATTTCTTCTCTTGGGAATCCTTTCTTTCTTAATAAATTACCTCTTCTACCACACACACACACACACACACACACACACACACACACACACACACACCAGGGCTAGGGGTGGGGGGCAGAAGGGAGGGGGAGAGAGTCTTATGATTCCCACTCACCCCCAACTAGGTCTTTGAAATGTAGTTCTTATTCATACAGCCCAATTCAACCTAGACTAGGCACATTTCATGTTACATGTGGCTATGACCACTGCAGAGGTCAGCACAGAATACAGACCTTTACTGCCTGGTTTCAAATGCCAACTCTAATAGTCCTACCTTCTGCATCTCTATATCTGTCTATAAAATCAAGCTAGTAATAGTAGTGCCCATTGCATACAGCTGAGAGAGATACTTGTGTTCATGTAGGCCAGCAGAGTTAGAAGAGGACCTAGCACTGGATAAAAAAAATGAAACACACATTTAATTAGTATTTTTGTCTGTTTTCTTTGTGATGTTTTGAGTTCCTTAAAGGATAGAACTATCCTTTAATGTATCTCCCACACCCTGCATGAAGAAGGTGGTGCTTTACCAGGGCTAGAATAATGGCTCAGCAGGTAAAGGCACTGTCATTCCAATGGTTTCGAGTCCAATGACCTGAGCTCAATTCCTGGTACCCACACAAAGGTGGAAGGAGAAACTGGTTCCACAAACTTGTTCTCTGACCTTCACACATGCACAGACATGCATGCCTACAAATATTCTTTCTCTCTGAAAATTTTTAAGACATATAAGGCAGTCTTAAAAACAAAAGTGTAAAATGTCCACTGAATGAACAAGTGGATATAAAATCTTAAGAAACACTCTCGTTATGTAATTCATGCATGGAGCAAGATCTAAAGTCACAAGAACTAATTTATTTCCTTATCCCAGAAATTCTATGAGCAAGGACAGGACCACTTATTTTACCAGTAAGGAAACAAGCATAAAGACAAGGATTGTCATTTTATGGGACAGGGACAAGTAAGAAGTACAAGAATAAACAAATACTACAAAAGTCACTTACTCAAAATCAACATCAAGAGCAATCACAGGACAGTCTCAAAATCTACAAAGCAAATTAAGTCCTCCCAAACAGGAAATACTTTGTAAGACTCTTAGTTAGGATTTCTATTACTGTGAAGAGACACCATGACCATGGCAATTCTTATAAAGAAAAACATTTAACTGAGGTGGCATCTTACAGTTTCAGGGGCTTAGTCTATTATCATCATGGCATCAAGAGCATGGCAACTAGTAGTATGGTGGCATGCAGGCAGACATGGTGCTGGCTGTATCTTGATCAGAACTGAAACATTGGGTGGTATCTTGAGCATAGGAAACCTCAAAGCCTGCCCCCACAGTGACACACTTCCTTCAATAAGGCCATACTTACTCCAACAAAGTCACACCTCCTAAGGCTGCTACTCTCTATGAACTGTGGAGGCCAATTACATTCAAACTACCACCAACTCCATTCCATAAATTAAAATATACTAAAATCTGTCTTCTCCCACTAACTTTCCTCCCTTCCTAAGACTACAAGTAGAAAGTATCATATGACCATATGTACTCTCTGAACACAACTCAGATCACATTTCCACTCTAGCTGTGGTTCTAAAGTTTAGTCATTTCTATTTTTTAAGTGGTGGCTTATAATTCTCCCAGTTTCTCTAGTCTTTAATCTCTGTGGTCTCACACCTGACAGCTGGGAACAGGAATCTAGACGTCACATACCAGGGAAGGTGAAACTTTAAAAAAGGGTTAAGTTACCAGACACAATCCTGCTTTTTACAAGATGATCAGACAAAAAAGCCTGTCTGGTGATATCATTCCTCTAACCTACTCTCATTGGCTGAACAAGCAGGTCACTTGTCCCTGGAAAGCTCTCCCCCTCCCCAACACAGACACAGACACATGCACCCCTCAGCTGTCAGCACCCATTATAAGCTATTCAGCAAGAGCCCTGATGGATTATGACTTTCCCTCTGGCTGTAGAAAACAGAAAGGAATGCACTAAACTATGTCTTAAAAGCCTTCAGAAACAAAGAATGAAGGAGGAATCCCTAAGCAGCAAACAGACGTTTTGCAGGCAGCTGTGCCTTGCTAATATAAAGAGATGAGGAAACCCTTTGCCTTTTCCTAAAAATGCATTTCATCATCAGAATATTTCCTCCTGTTCACAAAACATCAAAAGCATCACCTACTCAGGGGAGACACAGGGCAGCACCAAGAGAGTCTCCCTTCAGGAAATCATACAGTCTACCTCTCTCTCCAGCCAACTCAGTTATCCCCAAACATTAATCGGGCTTTATATTGAGCCTGCTATGTTTACCCTCAAAACAAGTATGAAGAAAAGCCTCCCTAATACCACCATCACCAAGAATGAAAACAGAATGTTTCTTTAGGGCAGATCTGTCTCTGACAAGTTTTAGAATTGGTGCAAAACTACAAAAGGAAGATCCTGGTCCAAGTTCACCCCACCCACAACCCCTGTATTCTCCACATCTACACTCTAGGGAGCCTTATGCATAGGTGTTCAATTGAGTATGCAAGCTCTGCAAACACCTTCTCAAACAGTCTCTATGGCCACACCTGCGACCTAGGGATAAATACATAACATGGGTAGAATTCATTGGCCTGATCCATCTTCCTATAGACAGGCTCTATAGGCCCTGATGGTGGGCTCAAGACATTCTGTCAGAGTTCTTGGAAAGCAGTCTGTAAGGGAACAGGAATGGTGAAAGAAAGGAACTTGGAAGACACAGGGCAGAGGCTAAGAGGTTGTTTGGGTCTAAGGGTGGAGTCTGAGTCTAAGTAGTCCCAATCTGTAGAGCTTTATCACGTTTCTGCTCATTGTTGAGGGCAATCTAGACAATCAAAACTGATTTTTACATATACATATGCACACACACTGCTATATGTCCCCCAATGTTTCCTCTGAATTCTTTGTTCTGAGAACTGGACGAGGACACAAAGGCAGCTAATTCCAATCTTGCAAGTATCTAGTCCAATAAATGAACAGATTCTACTGTGTCATTTTGGAGCAAGTAACATGGCTGGAGAAAAAGAGGGCTTTTCCTTACATGGTACCTCCCATAAAGCAATCCAGGACACAGGTCAGCATGAGCATACCTTGCTTTATGCACTTCTTTCCTCCACCAAGAGAGTGCAAAATAAACAAGTGCTGTGCTGTGACACCTATAGCTCAGAATCTGATCCACGGTCACAAAAGTCAGTTCCTAGGGTTAAGTCACAGTAAAACTAAAATGATGCCCACCTCTCAGGCAAAGCTCCAAAGCACTATCACATGCTCTTTTGCTGGTATTCCTCAATACCCTTAAAAATACCAAATTCTCATGCTGCAGATAAGAAAAATAGCTGGTGGAAATCAAAATAAGGAACCCAAAGGGTTTAAACACCCCTTCACTAGCATTTCACACTAACCAGAGATAATGTACTCACACTTAACAGTAGATAAAAATGGTGTTATGGGCCGGGCGGTGGTGGCGCACGCCTTTAATCCCAGCACTCGGGAGGCAGAGCCAGGTGGATCTCTGTGAGTTCGAGGCCAGCCTGGACTACCAAGTGAGTTCCAGGAAAGGCGCAAAGCTACACAGAGAAACCCTGTCTCGAAAAACCAAAAAAAAAAAAAAAAAAAAAAAAGGTGTTATGGAAATTAAATCATGCCTCCCAAATCACAAAACCAATCAATGGCAAAACCAGGAACAGAAAGGTAGAAATGAAGAAGATAACATGTACAAGAGAAGAGACTAATATCAACAATATATGAAAAATGTTTAAGAAATTTCTATAAATCAGTAAGCCCATAAGAAATGTGAACAAAGGATATGAACAGAAAAGGTGAAACAAGACACATACATCAGAAGACAAAAAAGATGCTCAAAGTTACTCATAAATAAGATATTATTCCTTACCCATCAAGCTGAAAAGGATGTTTTAATCTGAAGTAGCCAGTACCAAGAGGCTTTGGGGAAATTCTGTATGTTTGATTTGGAAGTATAAAGTGAAAATGCTATTCTGAAACCACATGTCTATGACGTACACTCCCATCTTCCTCTTAAGGAAGGATATATGTCAAAGGGGCATGGACAAAAATATTTATATTTCCAATAGTGAAGAACTACATACCCTAAGTGTCCAATAGTGAATGGATAAGCAACTATGGAATTAAAGAAATATGGAATATGACATAATAAAGAAAATAAAGTAGCTTATATATCTTAATTTATGACAAATATACTATGGAATTTCTTTTAAACTTGCAAAATAATTCATACAGTATATATTTTCTATGGGCAATATATATGTATACAAAAATAAAAGCAATTATTTCTGGGTCTGGTATTAAGCACAGTAGTAGGAAGATTTTAGATTTAGATTTAGTTCAATGTACTACTAGTGGCATATTTAAGATTTAATTTTTAAAAACAACAGCAATAAGACAGAGGGAAAAGGAAGGTTAGATGTAAGAATGGAAAGCCCAGAACTCATACTTCTAATGCCTTTCCCATTAGTTTACCTAACTTAAATACTAGAGCCTATTTTTTTTTTTTTTTTTAATGTAGTGAATATATGAACCAGCAGGAATGAGAGGATCTTTACCCGGTGTTCCTGCATAGATTTCAAGTGGTCTAAAATTCTCAAAACCACTGAACATGCCATAGTGGCTTCTCTTAGGTTCCCCCCCAAAAAAGAGTTTAACACTCCTAGTGTAACATGCGCAGCACAAAGAAAGGAGGCCACATACTACTCCTAGCTGCCACTAGTTGCTATGTGAGCTTAGGAAAGTAATTTAGTATCTGGTTTCTATTTTTTCTGTCTTTAAATAGAGAAGATGACTGGATCAGATGCTACAAATGTGCAGCTTGTAATCTACTGAGCTGTTTCCTTTTGCTTTTAGTGTTCTATATAGCACAGTGGCATTTAAAATTAGCTACAGGCCAGGCGGTGTGGTGGCGCACGCCTTTAACCCCAGCACTCAGGAGGCAGAGCCGGGCAGACTTCTGTGAGTTCAAGGCCAGCTTGGTCTAGAGCGAGATCCAGGACAGGCACCAAAAGACAGAGAAACCCTGTCTCGAAAATGGGGGTGGGGTGGGGTGGGGATAGGTGGGGGTGTGGGTGGGTGGGGGTAGCTACAAATGTTTCCAATCAGGAGAGACCTACCAGGCAAAATGGTGGTCTAGTAGCTATCTCCCTATGGGCCTATGAAAGACTCGAGTTAGAATTAGAAAAACAAACAAACAAAACCCCATTCTATTTCAAAGAGAGAGGAAGAACCTCAAAAATTCAAACTTAGTGATAGAGCAGCTGAAAAGTGCAGAGAAAGCAGGTGGAGCCAAACACAAGCCAGCCTCAAAACAAAGTCCCTGTGGGAGGAGGGGAAGCAGAAGCCTCCCTCATTGAAGAGTTAAGCCAGCAGGGCTGGCAAAATGAGACCCAAAGTCCCAGCCACATGATGAGCACATGCTCTCACAGTTACAAGCTTTGGTGAGACAGTAATTCCCCCAACAACAAGACCAATTCTGTAAATACACTGGAGGGTAGTGCCTAGGTACCATCTAGAGGGGAAAGTGACTGTTTTAAACTGAGCTACCCTGGAGGCCTGAGAAAGCAAACAGTTATCAGAGAGCCCGAACTCAACTGCCAAAGCCTAGGGTGAGAGACTGTCCCGACAGCAGTTGTATAGAATGAAAGAAGTGGACACTAAGAAGCAGAGGCATGCAGGAGCAGGAGGCTCAGTGAAATGAAGACCACTGGGAAAAGCAGCCCTGCTTTCCAGCCAATGTCATCAACTAAGGAATTCTGAGGTCTGGTCTTCCTGAGACTAAGATTAGCAGGCAGATCAAACCTCTAGAGCCCACCAACCCACCATTGATTGTAGAGGCAAGAAATCTAAAGTACCAAAAGACTACTTGGCACCTACAGTAGGGCAGTTAATGCTTTCTAGGTTTTCAGAGTACAGAGACAGGTCTTCATGTACAAATCTAAATGCTGTTTTTGCTTCCCCTCCCAGCACACTTGGGAGGTATGCATCCCCCAAAGCTACCCCAGATAGAATACTAATCAGCCTACGAGACAGTCTGGGGAGTCTCCAGAAAAAAGAAGAGCATGCTAGCCCCACAGACTACAAAGCTAACTGTGGACAGCAGAAGTCTTTGATCCACAATAGGAAGCTACTAAAGTGAAGAGAGACTCAACTCTTTTCCTGTTCAGGCTCAGCACCAGCATAAATCATCTAACAAAAGTCTTCAGGTTCCACTTACCCTTCCTACCCAAGCACAGAATGGCAGTCTCCAACTTTGAGGGCCCAGAAAAAGGCTGCTCGTCCTTTTAGTTTCCTATTTTTCATACCTTTATGCTTTGCCTTTTGAAGCAAGTATTATCCTGATATAAAAACTAAGGACATAACAACAACTATAAACCTACAGATACAAAAGTTCTCAACCAAATAAATACTTGAGAACCAAATTCAACAACACACTAAGAAGAACATATATCATGATGAAGTTGGTTTCATCCCAGGGATTCAAGGCTGGTTCAAAATATGAGGGAAACAACAACAACAAAGGAATACAAATAGGATTCTTCCTATTTGCAGATGATATAACCATAAATTTAAAAGACCCTAAAAACTCTACAAGGAAATTTTCAGACTTAATAAGCACCTTCAGCAAAGAAACAGGATATAAAAATCAGAAACTTTTCTAAATACCAAAAATAAACTTTCCATGAACAATTTGGGAAAATTTCCCATTCACAATAGCTTAAAAGCAAAACAAAATCTTGGGAACAAACCAAACCACAGTATTAAAAGACCTCTATAATGAAAATCTAAAGACACTGAAAAAAGAAACTAAAGACTCTAGAGAATGGAAAGACTTCCCATGCTTAGGGATCAGCAGAATTAATATTGCTGAAATAATATCTCCAAAAGTGGTCTACATATTTAACACAATCCCCATCAGAATTCAAGTGGCATTCTTCACAAACACAGAAAAAACATTATTATGGATAAAACCCCCGAATAGCCAAAATAGTCAGAAAAAACAATGCTGGAGTGATTACAGTGTCTGATCTCAGACTACATTACAGAAACATAGTGATAAAACTTCATGGTACTGGTACAGAACAGAAATGTAGACCAATAGAACAGAACACAGGACCCACAAATCACATAGCTACAGTCACCTAATTTTTGACAAAGCTCTCAATTACACACCGGGGAAATGGTCCTGGGAAAACTGGGTACCCACCTGTAGAAGAATGAAATTAGACGTGTATTTCTTTTCCTACACAAAAATCAACTGGCAATAAACCAAAAACCTTACTATAAAACCTGAGATGTTGAATGAAGCTCCTGGACTCTAGGATCTTTCCTCTAGACCCTGGAGGAAAACATAGCAGACACACTTTAAGATAAAGATACTGGAGGCAGCTATGGTGGTGGTGCACACCTTTAATCCCAGCACTCAGGAGGCAGAGGCAGCCTGGTCTGAGTTTAAGGCCAGCCTGGTCTACAGAGCAAGTTCCAGGACAGCCAGGGCTACACAGAGAAACCCTGTCTCACAGGGGAAAAAAAGATACAAACAGAGATGTAAATGTTTAATGCAACACCATTCACAATAGTTGATTTATGAAACCAATATAGGTATTCAACAACAGAGGAATGGAAAAGAAAAATATGGTGTATATGGATACATACAATGAAAACATTTTCCGACATAAAGAAGAATGAAATTATGGCATTTGCAGGAAAATGGCAGCAACTGAAGATAATCATATTAAGCCAATTAAGACAATGGCAAAATGCTAAATAGCATGTTTTCTATTACTTGTGGTTCTTAGATGTGTGTACATGCCTGTGTATACCTTGAAAGTAAAAGTAAAGCTAAGGGGACAATGGGGACCAATGACAGGAGGAGGGTTGGGAAAGGGAGGTTATGAGGGGAAGTATATTCAACATACTATAATGTACAAAAGCTTAAACATTTAAAAACAAGAGTAGATAAATCCACTCCCAGAAACCATAAAGTTATTAAATGAAAATTCCAGTTGCAGGAGTGGGCCATTTTCCTGAGTTATTGGCCAGGGAAGCCCCAGAGACTCTCAAAACAATACAGGCTATTTGTCATTGCTGTTGGCTTCGCCCCACAACTATATGGTAAGACCATATTACTAAAGATACCACATACTTTGGTTGCAGGATATAGAGAAATCAAGTGGGAGCAGAGCTGAAAGTTTCCTCCACACTGACTAGCTTCCACAGTGACAGAAGGTTCCACGCAGGCTGCTATAGGCAAAATGCCATTAACAGTCTTACTCAGCTATGGATCCTGTGAAGTTCTCAGCAGTTGTGTGCGCATTGGTGCAACAGTGGCATAATTTTTATAGGGTAACCAACTCCTTTCTGTTTGAACTTCATCCACAGGAGGAAATTCATGTCTAGTAGGGAAACCTGGCTAAAAGCCCATGGCCAGGGAGGTCATGGGCCCAAATGGGGACACTACAGTATCAGCATCATCATTTTGCTAAATGGACATGATGTGCTCATCAACTCGCTTTATAGTTATGCTTTTGCTCATAGGTTAGTGCTGCTGTCAGCTTTGGTCAGAGCAGGCTCAACAGTTACTACAGGGACGCATAACTAGTCAAAATCCTAAGAATAAATGACTGCTGAATGCTCAGCCCTCAATGAGACATCTCTATCATTCCCTCCAAGGTTCATAGAACATTGTGGAAGAGGAAACTAAAAGAATGTAAGACTAAAGCCGGGTGGTGGTGGTGCACGCCTTTAGTCCCAGCACTCGGGAGGCAGAACCAGGCAGATCTCTGTGATTTCAAGGCCAGCCTGGTCTACAGAGCAAGATCCAGGACAGGAACCAAAACTACACAGAGAAACCCTGTCTTGAAAAACCAAAAAAAAAAAAAAAAAAAAAAAAAAAGAAGCAGCATGTAAGACTAGAGGAATTGGGTGAAGTACTGTGAAATGCTGTCTTCCAGGCATGACGCAATTAAAACACTCTGTAGTTGTGATTATCTGAACAAGACTGGCCCATCAACATTCCACTGTGGAGAGGGAAAGGGTTTACTAGACCTCACCCCTCCTTAAGGACCAACAGCAGTAATGGTGACATTTTCTTCAGTGGAGTGGCCTCTAAAGTTGTCCATGTTCCTATAAATAACTCTTTGTCCACATTCTTATACATAAAATGTGGTGTGTACACCAATGGAATTTTATTCAACCATAATGAAAAAATGAAATCATAGTATTTGCAGGAAAATGAATGGAACTGGAAATTATTACATTAATCACAACAACCTAGACCCTGAAATAAAATGCATGTTTCTTATATGTGGATCCTGGAATTTAATTTTTATGTAAGTTTAGATAGGAGATGTATAGGTCATGAAACTAGAACCATGAGTGGAAAGGGCGATGTGCAGGGGAAACAGAATACATATGACATGAAAATGGGAATGGAGGTTACTGGGAGAAGAGACTAGCAAGAGGAAGGAAAGGGGAGAAAGAAGGGGAATTGAGGAGAAGAATCAACAAAAATAAAGAATATGGGAAAATGCCATAATGAAACCCATTACTTCACATGCTATTTTAAAATTAAGCATTATGTTAAAAAGAAATGAAATGAAAAATTAATATCACCATGCCATAAGTAAAAATCTTTGCCATGTTCTGCATTTTATTGAATTTCTAACTTGAAACTCACTCCCATGTTAGGAACCATCTTTAGTTCCTCAGACTCAAAATTATTCTTGGATCTAAAATCCATTACCATGTATTTTTTATTTTTACTATTATTTTTAAAGATTGTATTTTTAATTTATGTGTCTCTGTGTATGTCTCTATGTATGCCACATGAGGGCAGATGCCATAGAGGCCAGAAGGGGGTGTAGGATCCCCTAGAGCTGGAGTTACAGGTGGTTGTGAGCCACTCAACACTGGGAACTGAACTCTAGTCCTCTAGAAGAGCAGTAAGCATTCTTAACAGCTGAGCTGTCTCTAGTCCCTCCGCTGTTTTAAACCTAATTCTAACAGGTATGTTAAACCTGTATGTTCTTTTCCATCTTCTCAACACTGGGCAAGTGGTAATACTCAAACTCTTGCTATGCTAGTCCATTCTCCACACAGAAAACAAGTCAAGTTTTGTTTTCTTCTGTTAGATTGGGTTTTTGCTTGTTTGTTTTGCTCTTTTTTTTTTTTTTTTTTTGAAATAGGGACTCACTATGTTGGAACTTGCTTGCCATCCTACCTCAAACTCCCATGTGTAGATTAAAGGTGTACACTACCATGCAAGCTGAGTAAAGTCTTAAGAAAATAAATCAGATCACTTATTCCCTTGCTTAAACAGAACAAGGCCCCTCAGAAGAAAATCCAAAATCTTCATAATGATCTACTTGGTAACGTGAACTTTTCACTCCTCACCACCTCCCTAAGCCTGCCCTTACTCCTTATACTCCTGTTTCATCCTATGGCCTTTACGCTCATTCTGTCCATCTGAACTACTATGCCCCTAGACCCTCCTATGACTGGCTCCAGCTCTAACTGAGCTGTTAGAGCAGTATTAGAGCTACCCATCCCCAATACGCCAATTAAAGAGACAAGTGAAAGTGAAAAGCAGAGAAAGAGATTTATTCAATGTGGCCACATTGGGAAGAGGAACAAAATTAAGGGTTTATTGGTCCCAAAACTATCTTCAGGATATTGACATGAATTTTAGGGTTAATTAAGCAGGTCCAGCTTAGGTGTGGTCTTGCCCATTATTAATTTTCTCAGCTCAGGTCCTACATGTAGTCTGGTAAGTTGTTAAACCCACAATCTGTTAATAGCTGAGGGTGCAGCCTGGTTCTCACGACTGCAGGTGAATTTTATTTAATCAAACACATTTTGCATCATTAAACAAATGTTCCAGAACATTAAAAAAAAAAGTAGCACACCTACAAGATGCTCTGTCCTTTGAGGTTTTGCTCTTCTCAAAAGTCAAGCTGACTTAAGTAGAAAGGGTTCTCTCTCCTTCCACTACCGCAACGAATGAAGGCAGATGCCAGCTTTCATGCTGCTTTTGGACGCCGTGGGCTCATGAGGACTCAGTACTGTTTAGCAGAAGTGGGTGGCTTCTATGTACCAGTTTCAAGGCTGCTATTCCAGGTCAGATCCTTCAACTGCCTTCCTCTCCTCTCACTCTACCTAGTCTATAGTGTATTTCTACCTTTCTAGTGTGTTTGTTCATAAAATTGAGCATTATTTCAAATATTACCTATTACTTAAATTTGCTTAGTATGTATTGTTCACAGACTAAGTTCAGTGACATCAGGGACTTAGAATTACTTATTGTTAGATTCCCTACAGTCAAAAATACTCCAGCTAAATAACTGACAGCTAAACTGGGCATGCATGGTAGCACACACCTATAATCTCAGCACTTGGAAGCCTGAGACAGGAAGACTGCTACAAGTTTGAGGCCAGTCTAAGCTACATATCGAGTACCAGACCAGCAAGGACTACACAAAAAGACCCTGTTTTGAAAGGTCAAAAATAAGAAATGAAGAAATAAACAAATTGTCAGCTAAAATATCTCAGCATAAATTTTCCACCTGGAAAATTAAAGGATTTCAATAAATAATGTGTTGAATGAATAAAGAAATCAAAAGGAAACATAAGGCCATTAAATTCAAGTAACACAAATACAGCTTAATAATTTACCTCATAAAACTGTGGAAAAGTTAAATGACAAGCATGTATGAAGTTCACAGTACAGATGGTAGCACACAGGAAGTTCTCCACACATTCTGTTGCCATTGTGATTGTTACTAACTGAATACACAGTGACAACTCAGGATCAGATAATAAACTAAACAAATGCTGAATAGAAAGAAATTAAGAAAGCCACTTGTTACAACAAACTATTCTGCAGAATAGGAAATCTTTTAGGGGGATGAGAGAGTAGTTCGAAAGTATTTATGCATGAAGTACATCCCTGTAGACAGCAGTCAACAGGAGAATGGTTCTGAGAAATGTAAAAAGCATAAATGAGAAGAATAACTAAGAATATACACAGAATAAAAGGAATAGGAAGAACATGTGTTCTGGTATCAGAACTGAATTCAAATACTTCTTTTTACTTAGTACTGTGAACTGAAGTTCCCAGAAAAAACAAACAAATAAAAACAAGTTAGCCAACAACAATAAAAACACCCCAACTATTACTCTACAAGACTGATGGACTCATTAGAACTCCCGTGGTTGTGGAGAGCTGGAATGTTGAATTATTTTGTGCTATCTTTAACCTCTTAAACAGCTATTTATTGCTCATTTCTGTATTTGAACTAGCACCCTTGTGACTATCAGGCAAGATCTTTTTTGGAACATACAAACTTTAATTTCTATTATTCCAAAGGCTAAGAATGGTATCAATAGCATCTGAGGTCTACAACAGAAACTTTCCACTTAGCTGTAGACTGTGCACCTGATGCTCCCACCAATGGATTTTGAGACACTTTTCTCTATGACTTTCTCTGTTCTGTTCCTATAAATACTTCATGAAGCTGTTACCATCTTGCATAAAGTGTCTAGAGTAACCTGAATCTGTGTTCCTGGGCAATGGGCACTCATAATTGGCTCTGGAATAAACTCTTACTCTTTTGTGGTAAAAACTATGATCCTGCATTGACACTGAGTGACCTGGCAAAATTCAACCTCTTTAAACATCTGGTCTCTCATCTGTAAAATGGGACTCATGGCAACAAAGTGTGCTAGAGTGAAGATCAAATGTAAAAACATATGAAATGTATTCAAACTTCTGAATAAATGGCAGCTATTACTTTCTTTTTCCCTTATCTCTAGAAGAGTCTCAAAATTCAACAAACTATAATCTTTTAATTTTACATATTCAGACAAAGGTTAGCATTTTTACTAGAAACTTCTAGTATAGAAACTTCTCTCCATAACTATCTACTAGAGTAACTGAGGCTATCCTCTACCCAGAAAATAAAGAATCAATTGTTCCCATCATCCCTTAACTTCCATAAAAACTTCCACAGTTACAGAGTATAAAACAGAATCTAAAGAGGACAACAGCCAAACCTGTGAACCCAAAATAGACTAGCAGCTGTGTTTTGGGTAGCTAATGCATAAGACACCAGCAGGACACTGAAATACACAGGAACCTGTCTCTGAAGAAAAGTTTTCAGTAGCCTATCAAATTAGCAGATTAGAGCAGACAGAAAGAACAGAAGGAGAGGGGGCTGATAGTTTTTACAAAAGAAAGCTTAGTGTCCAGAACATCTACTGCTGCCAGACTAACTTGCCCAGAACTAGACTCAGAAAAGAGATGGCCTCAGATAGCTTTCTACAGTAATAAGGTAATAAGAGCCATCAGTTTCTGAGTGCTTTTAAGATCATGCACTGTTCTAGTTCTAGGATCTATGTATGAGCTTATTCCTCTTTACCATACCCCGAGGGGCAGGGGGAGGGGAGACATAATTATGCCCATGTTAAGAAACCAAGACTAAGAGAAGCTGACTGAATTACCCAACATAACACAGCTAGGCCTGTAAGGATAATCAGGGCGAAGACTTCAATATTCACTCTACAGTTCTTCCTTGGTAACAAAATGTCACCTTTTAGTTTGTCATCTGTGGCTTGATGAAATGATTATTTTCTAGCCACCCTTGCATATCCCTTAGACAAAGCATGGGATTGAGTTCTGCCCCATGAAACCTAAGCAGGAATACATGCTTCTGGAGAGATGCCTTAAAATAGAGGGGAGTATATTTCACTTTTATGTCTGTTATCTTAGAAGTTACAAGTGCTGGCTAGACTTCAGTGGCCATCTCAGTTTGTAACAAAGATGGCAGAGAGGAGCTGGCAAGAGCCAAGATAAAACTTCATGCTTCCTCCAATCTTAGACATCCAGACATCAATTACATGAGGGAGAAATAGCCATCCATCCTATAGGAACTGCTGCCAGTTTAGGATTCCAAGTTATTCCATTACTTCATGTATATATGAACTGAGTCCCAACATAAATACTGATACACTACAATACAATCTCTTTATCACTTCTTCAGTAATGCCTTATTAGATAAAATTATTATATTTCGTATCATACCTAAATCAAGTATGTCATGTGTGTCTATTATCCAATAGGCCCTATGCTAGGTGCTGGGAACATAGTGAAGACTAACATATACTGCTAGACTTAGAAAAGTTGATAACACAGAGGGAACAGAACCAGCACTGACATAATAACCAATATTTGGGGTTACAGTAAATGCATACCAATTGTTGCTATGGCGGCACAGAGAAGGTTTATCTAATACCATACCTACCCATTCAATCCTTCCTATCTTTCAAAGCATGTCTCAAATACCACGTTTGCCAATAAACCATTCCTGGTGTCATGCCTCTGGCTAAAACCACGTTCTTTCTCTAAACTCATACAACATGCCATCCTGTTTGTAACTCTCCTCTACACTTGATCTCATCCGAAAGGCCAAGAAGCAGCTGTTCACATCTCTCCTCTAAATACTCAAACCCGCAAAAAAAAGCAAAACTATATATTTTTTTAAAAAATCAGTTTTATTTTCCACTGATGTTGTCTTGAGCTCTGTTATAATGAGTCTCTCCCTCTCTCTCTGTCTCTGTCTCATGACCTGCCTCCCCTGAGCCAGGCTTTTGGATTTCTCATCTCTACCCCACATACCAGAGCCACAGCTTTGTTTTTTGCCTATACTCTGCCATCTACTCAGAGAGGTCCTGAGTGCCTGTGCTCCTTGCTTCCAGCCAACAGTTCAGCCCCAGATTATAGATGTTAAAGTAGCCAACAGGAAGACGTGTACACAAGGGAGCTGCCATCTCAGACTGAATAAAAAGTAATTCTCAAGTTCAGACTAAAGTGGTGTCACTTAAGGGTGGGTCTGTCACATACCAAGCCATCCTCTTTACCTTCAGCTTTTTCACCTTCTGATAAATACTTGCAGATCTACTGAGTACCCAGTGCGTCATACTATTAGTAATCTATTAGAAAAGGAAAAGGAAAATGAGACAGAAGATATGCGAAATGGAGAGAAACAATATATACACACACACACACACAGAGGTACATGTGTACACACACACACACACACACACACACAGAGGTATATGTGTATATACACACACACACACACACACACACACACAGAGGTATAGGTGTATACACACACACACACAGGTATATATGTATACACACACACACACACACACACACACACAGAGGTACATGTGTGTACACACACATAAGTTGATGAGGAAAAAGATAATCTACTCCTGAGTTTTCTCTTTTGATCTGACAGTACATCACAAAAGAGGAAATACACAAGATACTCAGAAACCAAAGGACTGCAATTACAACCATAATATGACACCATTCATTACATAATCACCACACTGGGGAAAATTAAAAATACTGTTACTACCAAGTGGTGGTGAAGACTCAGGGCAACAGGAAATGTTTTCATAATTATGCAAACTAGAACAACCTCTTGGAAAACAGATGGTAACACTGGGTGCTATTTCCACTTAAATATAGGAAATGGCTATCAGGAGGCATGACCAAGAATGCCTGTACCTGCACTATTTTTTGAGGGGATATGTCATTTTGTTTTTGAGACAGGATTTTCCAAACTCACTATGGACTTGAGATTGACACTGAACCCTGATCCTCCTGCATCCACCTCTGGAATGCTGGAATTACAGACATGCACCTGTTACACCTGCATTAGTTGTAACAGCTAGAAATTCCAGAATCTGGAAACAAGTCAAATGTTCATGTATATGGTAACTTGTGGCATATCCATAAAATGGAATTCAATACACAATACAATTCAATGAAAAATACATCGCAGCCAGTAAATGGATGAATCTCACAAATGTCTTTTAAAAACTGAATCAAATTCAAAATACTGCATTACAATACATTTCAAGTTTAAAAATGCACAAAAATGCTGTAACACATAAAGATAACCAAGAAAAGTATTAGCTCAAAAGTCAGGAAAATGGTTACCAAAAGAAGACACAGGAAAGAGGTATGAAGAATGTCACTATTAGTAATAATGTTCTATTTCTGATCTGGGTGGAGCTCTCCCAAGTATTTGCTTTGTAGTTATTTGCTAGACTGCACATTTTGTACACTTCTGAATGTGTATTTTACAATAAAAATAGGAATAAGGGAAATATCAATACAAAGTATTTTCACTATCAAAGTATTAGTTAATCTGAGACCAGTGGTTGTAAGACTGTTGAGGGAAACACAGCCATAATACGACATTTACCAACTCGCACCACTTCCAGCACACAGAAAAACTGTTCTCTTATTGATCATAGCCATCCACTGTATACATAAAAGGCAACCCAAATGTAGTCAACAAATATTTACTAAATGTCTACTGCTGACCAAAAACAGGTCCAAGATAATATATCCAAGTCTAGACAGTGGCCATGAAAACCTCTGTCCCGCACCAATGTAGCCTTCCAGCTACACACCTTCCTACTAAGTCTGAAAACGAAGCGCCTAGGGAAACTCAAGGCACACACCAAGTCATCGTCTATATCATCACTTTCGGAGTCTTTTCACTACAAGAACTGGCTACTTGGTTTTGTCAAAAATCATGGTTTCTCACATTTTCAGGTGGGCAGAGTTGCCATAACAAGAGCCCTAAGTCAAAACACGGATCCTAACAAGGGTGATGATGTGAAAATTGGCCTACATGGCGTCAAAATTCTCAAGGAATGCTCTATCTGGGATCCAAGGAGAAGTGATTTGCAAATTTTTAGCAATTATACCCAAGATTTTCTGTGTACTTGTATTTTCTCAGATGAGCATCGACAACTTGACAATTTCAACCAAAATGGTAGGAGTAGGCACTGCTTCCCAACCAAGTGGCTCGTTTTGTTTTGTTTTGAGAGAGAGACATGAAAATGAATGTGGTCACAGCTACGCTATCTGAGTTGAAGCGGGGGTCCTGGTCCCCCGAGACATATGCTCTGAATGCCCATACTCACTCTCAGTTCTTCGAAGGCCTCATCTAGTGTGGACAGCTGGTGGCCCCGGTGAGCCCCAATGACTGGACACAGGACACAGATGAGCTGCCTGTCTTCCTGGCAGTAGGTGCTCAAATCCAGCCCATGGTCCGGACACTTCCTCTTGGCCACTCTCTCCGCCTCCATCTCTATTTCGGGGTCAAATTCGCTTTCTGCCTCAGTTTCTCCTTCCGCCTCGGATTCTCCTTCTTGGTTGTCTTCCTCCGCCTCGCTCTCCTGGTCATCCTCCATCTCCTCCTCCTCGCTGTCCTCCTCGCTCTCCTCCTCGCTCTCATCCTCACTGTCTTCCTCGGTCTCGCTCTCCTCTTCCGACTCACCGCTCTCTTCTTCTTCCTCGGACTCGCTCTCCTCCTCGCCCACCTCGCTCTCTACCTCTCCCTCGGGCTCCCCTGTGGCCTCGACGACGACGTCGTCGTCTTCGGGGCCCGCGTCGTCCTCGCGGGCTGGCGGGGCCCAGGCCTGGGCGCCATGGACGTACTCGGCCAGGCGGTGGCTGAGGAACTTCTGGCGGTGCGCGTCGGCGTGGCGGCGGCAGTAGCAGAAGCCGCAGTCGCGGCACACCTCCTCCGCCCCGGGCGCCTCGTCGGGCTCGCACTCGTCACACGTGCCGTCGGGAGGCAGCTCCTCGCAGGCCGCGCCCACTCCGGAGGCCATGTGGCTGCAGGGACGCGGCCGAGGCCTAGCGGCTGACGTGCTCTCCGCCTTCACCGCGGAGCCTCCTCACGCAGGCCCGCCTCCCCCGGGGACCGACCGACCGCCCGCCCGACCGCCCGACCGCCCCGCTGGGCCGCCCCGCGCCGCGCCGCGCCGCCTCTGGACAGCTGAGGCCTTGGGGCCGGCCAGCCGACAGCGCTGGGCCCGGCGCCCGCTCGGCCTCTCCGCTGCGCGCCGCGCTGCGCCGCGTCCCTCACGCGCCACTTCCGGCTGGGCTGCCCGCGCCCCGTCGGCCCCCGCGCCGCGCAGCTCAGCCTCCGTTGCCCGGCAAGATCGCGGCCGCCGCGGGCCCGCGCCGCCCCGGTTCCACTTGCCCCTCGCCGTCAGCGGCCTCCTTTCACTTCCTGAGTCACTTAAAGCGGCAAGAGCCCTTTTCGGCGTTTTCCCGCGGGGCCGAGCATCCCCGCCGGAAGGAGAAGCTCCAACGCAGTCTCTCCCCTTCACTGAGCCGAAGGCGGTGGGCCCCGCCTTCCCCACGCCCTCCCTGGAGGTGTCAACCTGACCGAAAACCACTAGCCTGCGGACTTATGTCACTCGACTCGAGTGTCAACCCGTCCCCGCCCCCATTACAGTCCTAGGATTCTGCAAGGGGGCTAAGGCCCAAGGCTGTTTACCAGACTGAGCCTGCTCTCCTGGGATTTCCACACGGCCCCCCAAAGTGCGGTGTTTCTTCTCCTAGGCTCCGGGAGCCTCAGAGTCAGGCTGAGCAAACAGGCAACATTTTCGGTCCAAAGCAATACTACGCATCGTGGTGTTTGCAGAGTCTATTTGCATTCCAGTCTCCTAGGGACTCACAATGGCTGGGTGGTAGCTGTGTCAGGTGAAGGGAGGTGCAGGGAGACCGTATTTATGAAGTGAGATTCCAGCTCCCAGTTACTAAGGGGTCCCCCTAGATTCAGACCCGGCTCCAAGAAAATGGAAAGGAGCTGTTACCCGTTAAGCAAAATGCCCTAGACTGTGCTGGATCTTTATGTGGTGTTTTCAAGACTTGTTTTAGAACTTTATTCACAAAAATCCCTAAATCCTAAGGTCACCACTTAGTTTTGTAATCATGAACAAATTTATTCACCTTTCTGGTTTTCTGCTTTAAAAAGAAACAAACAAAAAATGTGTAAAATAGAAATAATGATAATATCTACTTCATGGGGATTTGTGGATTAAATGTAAAGGAGTTTGCACTGTGGTGATCACTAAGATTTAATTATTATTTTTAGCACAAATTGTAGTTAGTGCCTGACAATGACCCTTTGAAGATCATTCTGTATCTTAAGCATGTAAGACATTTTTGGCGGACTGCTGGAAATGTAGACTTCTCCGTCTCTACCCTCCATGGTTGTCTCTCTAGTAACAGAAAAAAAAAAAAAAATATATATATATATATATATATATATATATATATATATATATAATATATATATGTTTGAGAGAGGAAAAGGGACATTTTGACCTAGTGGGGCAGAGAAGTGGGTTAGAAGAATGGAAGGTAGGTGGGCATGTGATGCACGCTTTTAATCCAGGCACTTGGGAGGCAGAGACCAGCGAATCTCTGAGTTTGGGGCTAGTGTTGAGGCTAGCACCGTCTACATGGGGGGAGGGGAAGTTCCAGGACAGCCAGGGCTACATAGAGCCTATCTTTGAAAGGAGTGGGGGCAGGGAGGGAAGGAAGGAGAGGGAGGTAGGTGGCCTCTGTTTTCTTTAGATAAGAATGCTGGGATTTCCAGATCTCCACAAAATAATGTTTGATGTCCCTTAAGATAGCGTATGTTTAGTCTCCGTGCAGCTGTTGTTAAACATATATTTTTAGAAGGTTTGGAGATTTTGTGTGTGGTTTCTTTTTGTTTTGTTTTGTTTTTTTGTTTTCCAGACAGGGTTTCTCTGTGTAGTTTTGATGCCTGTCCTGGATCTCACCCTGTAGCCCAGGCTGGCCTTGAACTCAGAGATCCTCCCAGCTCTGCCTCCCTAGTGCTGGAATTAAAGGCATGCACCACCACCGCCCAGCTTTGGAGATTTTGTTTTTGTTTGTTTGTTTTTAACCTCAGAACAATTCTATAGAATGTTGGGGAAAAAATAGATTTGTTTTGTTCCAATTAAATTCTGTGCACATTTTCGTTTTCCTTTAGTTCATCTCTCTAGAAATTACTTCTATGTTTTCATTCAAAACAAAGATTGATACACTGCTCTGGAGAAAGAAATTGGCCAATGCCAATTCAAGCTTAAGCATCAGTAGTTCTGTGAGTGGTGTTTGTTGCTTGGTTCTTTCTGTTTCCCTCTCCCAGATGAAAATAAAACTGTTTAGGCTTTAGGAACACAATGCCATGGTAATTACAAAATCTTTGAAATGAAAATACATTTTAAAAAGTATTTTTGACTGTGCATGGAGGCATACACCTTTAGTTCCAGCTGCCTGGAAGGCTGAGGCAGGAGAACTGCATATTTGAGTCCCACCTGGACAACTTAATAAGACACTGTCTCAAAACAAAATTAAGAAAAATTGTAGAAAGTATAGCTCAGTGGTAGAGTACTTATTTAGCACGTAAGAGGCCCGGGGTTCAATACTTAGTACCACAGCCCCCTGGCAAAAAGACATTTTTAGATCCTAGAGTTTTTAACAGGAGGAAGTGACAACATGTTGTTATCATTATTGTCCTTGGTTCTTTTTAATTTCAACCTAACAAAACATGATGCTGTGAAATTCAATATGTGATACTTCACAATCCGTCTTTGAACCTTCTGTGGAGAGAGTCTTCCAGGAAGAGTAAATGAAGTATTAAAAAGGGACTTAGTAAAGTTCTGGTGACTAGTTAGTGGATTCGGTCAGATGAGCTTCTCTACTTCTCTCCAGTGAAAGTAGAACCAGCCAGTTCTCCAAGCTTAGTAGTCTTCGGGAACTATCTAGAGATAGCCTTGTCATACTAACCTATTACTTCATGGAAAATTACCTTAAAATGTAGAACCTTGAGATAACAGACATCTGTTGTCTCACTTAATCTCCATGAGTAAGGAATCCTGGAGTGGCTTACCTGTGAGTGGCTCAGGCTTAGAAATGTAAGCAAGGATATCATCAGTACTACAGGCATTTAAAGGCTAATCTGCAAATGTCATATTTGCTTGCAAGTAAGCTCGCTCACATGGCCATTGAAAGGAGGCTGCACTACTTTTTATAGGACTGTTTGACTGTCCTATTAAGAAAGCTGAATTTCCCCCAAAGCAAGAGAGAACATGGTGGAAGACATAATATCTTTTATAACCTAAGGCATCTATTGTTACTTTCGACATAGTCTGTTGGTCATAGAGATACTATTGTGCTGTCCAGCGTGGGAAGATACTGACCAAGGGCATAAAGATTTGAGTTTTGGGAGCTTCTTGGCGGCAACTGTAGTCTGTCTCTCCCCCATAGGTAAACTATTCTCACTTTGTTCCATAGTAGATGTCTCTTCCCATGATACCATCACTCCTGAGTCATGTCGTCTAAACTGACTGCAGATGTATGTAAGTCTCCCAGGCATAATGTTTTAAATTAAACTTCTCAAGTATAACTCTGTCCATCTTAACACCAGTGTTTCCTGGACTCCCAGATACATTTGCAGGATTGGCTCAATAGAACTGGATTCAGACAATCTGTTCCAACGGAAGAGAGGAAGCTCTGGGTGGCTACTGGTCCATCAGCATCCTTAAGCCCAGTTGCATGCATGTTGGAATTTCTTTGGTTAGGGCTTTCAGGCCTATTCCTATGTGAGAAGAACTTTCCACAGTTCTTGAGTTTGCCTGTTGGACTCTTAATTCTTTTCCCATTTAAAGTAATATATGTTTAAGAGGCTGGAGAGATGGCTCAGTGGTTAAGAGCACTGGCTACTCTTCCAGAGGTCCTGAATTCGGTTCCTAGCAACCACATGGTAGCTCACAACCATCTCTAGTGAGATCTGATGGCATGATGGTGTACATGCAGCTAGAGGACTTATATACATAAAATAAATAAATTAACTTTTGAAAAAGTAATATATGTTTGAAACTGTATAGTATTGTCACTTTGATTTCTAACAATAGAATCTAGGAGCTCTAAATTCCACTTTAAGTTTTACTCTCTCTATACTTGCTTGTAATACTTTTAAAAGTAAGTCTCCTATAAATATAATTCAGTTTATTCTGTTACACAGAATCCATACCTACAAATCTTTTCAAAACAAACCCATGTCTACTGAAACTGTCCCTCTACTGAAGCTGCGGAGGCACACACCCTGGGGCATCTTTGAAGTCCTATTTTTGTCTGAGTGACTCTCTGAATCCCCGCTATGGACAATTTTGAGTTCTAAATAAAGGACTGTTCAGCCATACCCTCACCCCATCAGTGATGTTTGCAACATCATGCTGGACTTTATCTTTGTCTGGAAGCCATGTCTTTACTTTAGAATCATTTGCCACCTTTAACTGGAGATTTTCAGACTAGGTACTTTTTTTGGAGAGTTCTTCCTCCCGGTGATCTCTTTCCTCTCACATTTGTGAAGATATCAGGCAGTACTGTCAACGCTACACCGGGAAATGACTTTGGCTACAACAGCCAATTGATTAGGCACACTTTCTATTTTCCACATCACTGTAGGTGACAGTGTCACCAAACTCCTGTCTCTATATGACAAACACCACTCCTAGTTTCCAATAGCATCTTCTCTTTAAGCTCTCCTGTAGCTATCTCAAAGACCATTTGGATCTGACCAGCAGTTTCTTCAAGGTTCCAGTTTTTTACTAATATTCACCTCAAGGTCCTGCTAGCTTCTTCCTGGTGCCCAAGTTCAAAGCCATTCCAATTTTAGAGTTTTATTACAGAAGAGCATCACTGAAATAAAATCTGTACTCATGATCTATTGCTGCATAATAGTTACTTCAAAACTTTGAATCTTCTTCAGGCTGCTCGGCACACTTGGCACTGGCATTGTCTTCTCACAGTGGTTAACAACAGCCGTACGGCATCTATCTCAAGATGCTTAGCAGGCAGATGTGGAGGACAGGGTACGTTGCAGCTGCGACTCTTGTGAATTCATGTGAGAGTCTCAGAAATAAATGATACATTTCTAAACAGCAAGTGTGTGTTATTATGTGACTCTTAGGTCTTAAGCCTTTAAACATTTTGTCCCTGGGGATCTCCCTCTGACTCCCTATGTCTCTCTGGTCCTGGGGACCTCCATTAAAATAATTCAGACAAGACGCTAGGTGGAGTTTATTACAGAGAAAAGTAGAGCCCTCTCAAGGGGTGAGAATGGACAGTGGCCAAAGGGACCATTGCAGAGCAATACGCACTCATAAGGGGTGACGGTTGGGAAAGAGCCAAAGAGAACATTATGCTCATCTACATTTTTGGCAGTTTTTAGCCTATTTCTGAAGTCTCTTGAACAGACAACTTTTCTTGTGGTGTGGGTTTCCTATCCAGGTGATTGACAGGTCCACTTGGATTGATTCTTAAAGGAGGAAACAATGGTAACTACCAGAAAGCCTGCTGCTAAACAGGAATTTCACAGAACTTGGTTAACTATTAATGACCTCCCAAGAAGTTTAGAATACCAGGTCTGTAACTAGAGCTGGAGATACAGCTTGGATACGGCTTGGATACGGCTTGGATCTAATTCTTTTGACCTGTAATCAGTCTCACAGTTTGGGTTCTTTGTTTTACAGGCTTCTTATTTTGAAGTAGAGGTCCATCCATCTAAACCTGCTAATATCTAGCTGCCTAACAATTTGAACTCCATACAAATGAGGAAACTTAAATTCTGGGAAGAAAACAAAACATTCACACACACACACACACACACACACACACACACACACACACACAGCACTCGAACAACAGCAACAAGAAGTTAATAAAGGTTACCCTGCCAGAGGGAGCTGAGCTGAGATCCTGGCTGCTCCTAGTAGTTTTACCCACCTCCATTCCCACCCCTCAGCTGTGGTGGCCGTGTGTGTCCTCTCTCACTGCTCCAGTAAGAAGAGTGAAGGTTAGTGTGACTCATAATGTAGCACGATTAGTTTTAGAAAAGCCTGTAGAAGTTTAAAAAGAGAACAAGATGAACTTCCAAGTCCACTCCTGCTGAGAAGGTGGATGGGCCCCCTTCAGCTGGTCCCATTTTTGTGTAATTAGACGGTCATCTCAGTGCCTGATTTCATTTTCTCCAACAAGCCCCTGAGATCACCTAAATCTCATCTCTTCCTGTTATCATATTAGCTACTATCTATCCTATTATGTCAGGACAGTGAAATATGATACCTCACAGCTCATCCCAGCCCCACCAAAATACAAAGAATGAAGGCTTTGGGGCTGGGCCTGACTCTGCTTCTCAAATGGCGTTGAAGATGGATATACAAAATAATGAGTTTGCTTGGCAAAACAATTTTCTGAACATTTCATTTTGTTCAGTGCTCACACATGAACAGTTCGCTGCTGCTGCTTCGTATAATACTATGAACACTTCCACCTTAAAAGCAAATATCTGCAAAAATAATCCCAGATAAACCCTGATCAAGATATTTCATGACATTGATTTAGTATGTTACTTGCTAAAGATACCTCATTTTCCTAATCATCATTCCATTCACCTCAAGAATTCAAAACATTCCCATGACGCGAGTTTCGCCATTGTTCTCAGATGAGTTCTATAAATTACTTCCTAGTGAATGCCTCCATTTTGCCAGTGTGGAAGCTGCAGGCCCGGGGAATTATATGAAAGAACATCCAGTCAATTGTGAGTTAATCTCTGACTTCCTCCCTGGTCTCCAGCCAGCTCCCTAAACCCAGGCTGATGCTAATTCCTTTTGTCAAACTGATGTTTTCAAGCCCCTCTTCTTGGAAATGCTTTCCTAGGGGGTGGTCTTGGCTTTTATCTGCATGGACTGCAAAGGAAGACAGACACTTAATCATCTGTGAGATCGGCACTCTGGGAATGAGGGGGAGAAATCCTTAAATTTGCCTTCCATTTCTCCACTTGGAAAAGCAGTCACCTCTGGACTGGAACTAATTAAAGACTTTGTATTTCAGAGGTTGGTGCACTGCCCTTGTAAATCAAGAATTATGAGGGCAAATCTCCCTGAGGCGTGTTCCCTCTGTTTATTTATTTATTTTGGAACCTGAGTGCAGGTAGACCAGTTAGTTATATGACTTAGATCCTAATCTGCCCTCAGTTTGTGCAAGACATCTTTCTTATTTCATTCAATTTTAATTTAACTTTATTTCTTCTTTATCTTCAAATTCTATTTGTATTCCCCCAAAAGGTTTCCACAAAACTCTCGTCAGTGTGTTTGATTAATGTCATTGTGTGTATGTATCTTTTAAAAATGTATTGCTTTGTTTAATGTATGTATTAAATTTTACATAAACCTAGAACCAAAGAATTCTTTGTCTCATTATTTTACACAGTGCTGTGTCATTAAAATCTCTAATACATGGGCTGAAGAGATGACTTATCTGTGAGAGCACCTGCTGCTCTTGCAGAAGACCCCATTTCACTTTCCAGCACCCACCTCGGGCAGCTCACAACACCTGTAACCCTGGTTCCAGTGGCTCTGACTCCATTTCTGGTCTCCACAGGGATCTGCACACATGGTGCTCCTACATACACTCAGGCCAAACGCATATACACAAAATTATATACTTATTTGTTGTTGTTGTTGTTGTTTTGACTACCAGGTCTGTCTCTGTAGTTCTGGCTGTACTGGAGCTCACTGTGTGGGCCAAGCTGAACTGACTCATAGAGATTCTCCTGCTTCTGACTCCTGAGTTCTGAGATTAAAGGTGTGTGTTACTATCCCCAGCTCTCTCTCTCTCTTGCTCGAGCGCGCGCGCGCGCGCGCGCGCGCGCGCGTGCGTGCGTGCGTGCGTGCGTGTGTGTGTGTGTGTGTGTGTGTGTGTGTGTGTGTGTGTTGATCTTGAATATTGGGCTGGAAGGAAGCTGAGGAGCTGAGAGTCCTTGCTGCTCCTTTAGAGGATCAGAGTTTGGTTCTTAGCACACTCATCCAGTGGCTCCCAACCACCTGATACTCCAGCTCCTAGCAATCTGACACTTTCTTCTGGCATCCGCATGCATTTACACACACGCACGCACGCACAAATGCACGCACGCATGCACGCACATACAAATAAAATAAATCTTTATTTAAAATCTATTCCTTGACAATATTTGACATTATAGCTAAGTTTGTAATTTTTGTTAATCTCATGAAAACTCATGATAATACTATTTTTATGTGTCTTAGTTTCTAAATAAAGATCAATAGTTCTTTGTGTGCATAGACTTCATAACTTTTAAATTTTTATTTCATTTTCTGCTATTTTACTATTTTTTTTTTGGATGATTTCCTTGAACTTTCTAGACAATAACTCTGGTCTGTTTAAATGCTGAAAACATCATCTTCTGGTCTGCCACCTGTCCATTAACATTGTTAATAAGAGTGTCCATTCTGAAAAGAGCTTATGTATTAATATCGTCAAATCCATTTGCGTTTAAGAAGTCTTTCTTTGCTCCAAGATCATAAATATATAGATTGTTGTAGTAAAAGACAGCTTTTGCCTCAGAAGAAATGAGATGGCTCATTCTCAGTAAACATGTGACCCTAGTCCAGGGATGCAGACTCAGATGGCCCCAGAGATGGAAGTGCTTACATGAATTTTTATAGTCATATGAATTAAAAGGATCATAAATAAGGCATTTTCTGAACATACTGGTAGGAACATCAGGAAGTCTAGTTACATCAAGGTGGGGCCTCTCTGCTCAGCCTCAGATGCTGTCTGTTGGCTTCTTCTTAGCTTTGGAGTTAATGGAAGCTAGTGGTCTGATAACTTAATACCTTCCAAATGTTTTATCTGACAGCCAAAGGATGTTTATTTGGACATACAAATGGGAAATGAATGAATTATTAAGGGAATTAAGATAGCCCAAATTAATTTTGACTCTGATTCTGCAACATTCCGATTCACTCTGTTTACTATTTTAAGCAGTCAATCAGCCGTGTAGGTCTTTAGCATGGAGCATTGCTTTTTTTTTTTTTTTTTTCCTGGAAACTTTCCTTCACATCTCCAACATTTTTTTTCTTTACTTTCACAGTAAAGTCCATCTTCAGATCACTTTTATCATGGGTGCATGGTTTAGAGTAGGAATCTGTATTTTCCTTGTAGAATGAAACAGCTTTTTAACAGCCTGGGTTTAATTTTTTAATAGTAACTATTAACATAGAAACTTGTCTGATAGGAGGGACCACAACGACATAATTAAGGGAAAAAGTGAGAGGGGGCTGTCCACTAACTGTTTCCCTCTCTTACGCTCCCTAAATGTGTTATGTCTTTAAAAACAAGGCAAGACCAGGAGTGCTGCTCGCCCGTTCTTGTGCCTAGCATCGGGGGCATTCTTCTGTTTCAGCTTGTCTCTCTGTGTTATCACAAGTAGTTTGGGTTTCATCCACAGTTCCTGCAGGCTCACAAGTCTCATATCCCTGTTCCAGATGGCTGAAACAAAGGAGGTTTCAGTGTTTGGTCTCTGTCCCTAGTTCCTAAAGCTGCTCCCCAATGTCTTCAGAGCAGTAAAATACTGTCTTTTGCTATGGTGTTGAGGCTCCTTTGACTTCAAAAGCAGAGCTCAGAGGACACAATCAGTCAATCAATCAATCAATCAATCAATCAGTTAATCAATCAATCAATCAATTAATCAATCAGTCAGTCAGTCTCTCTACATGGGAGAGAGACAGATCTGATCTTCTGTTTTCCTTTCCCCAGCTTCTTTTTCTTTTCTAGATAGACAATAGAAACTAGCAGTTTGCTTCTCAAAACGGGGTTGCAGAAACTAAAGCTATGCTCTTCCTTCTTTCTGCTTTTCTCTTTGGGGACTGTATCAAGACCTGCAAGGCTTAGGGACTGACCTAACCGGGGTGATGGGGAATGAATGAAGGACAGACACATACGAACAAACTGGGATCAGGTGGGCCATGCACTCCGATGGAGATGTACTAGCAGCAGCCAGGGAATTCAGATTGTTTATTATAGGAAGCATAAAGGAGGAGTGGGAGGGTTAGTTAATCTCAGTAAGGGACTCCGCAGGGTCAAACTTCAGTCATCCAGGGACTAGGAAGCTGTGGTTGATAGTGTCTGTACACACACACTCACTCCAGGGAAGGCCTTTCCATCCCCATGGGTCTGAGGCATTGTGGTCTTTAACATGGCCATGTTCCTGTCAACAATGCGTATTCATTCAAGACTTTATCGCCTCTCCACAGGACTGACAATAATGAATTATATGATCTACCTTATCTGATAGAGCTTGCAAGAGGATCAATTCTTCAATTCTTATACCTTTTTTTTTTTTTTTTTTTTGAGACAGAGCTGTTTCTCTGTGTAAGCCTGGCTGTCCTAGAATTCACTTTGTAGACCAGGCTGGCTTCAAACTCAGAGATCCATCTGCCTCTGCGCCCCCCACCCCCCTAGCCCCCATTCCCTCTCTGCCACCGAGTGCTGGGATTAAAGGCACGCACCCCAATCACCCAGCAGATAATCCCTCTCATGCCTGGGAGGAGGGAATGCTACACAGAGATCCCAAGAAGCAGCTGAATGAACAGGACTCAGTGGGTTTTCTCCTCAGTCTATGAATCACAGTAACAACTGTTGGCCTTAGGCCAATCACACCTGTGCATAAGAGTCTCCAAGAAGAAAAGGATAAGGTTCAAAGAGCTTCTGCTGAGTTTTGCATGGATATTCCTGGGGAGTGGTACACCCAGAAAGGACATGGAAGCTTCTTTTACCAGCCATATTGTAGGGAGTCAGACTGGTCCAAGACTTTGTCTTGATGTAAGGACAAAGTAAACTTTAGTTCTGTGTCATTCATTATTCAGGAGTGGACTTGGCAAGGCAGGTCTGAGGCTGGAGCCTGTGCCTCAAAGGTTTCAGTTTCTGGGGACCCAACTCTTCTTTCTGGGCTGTGGTTGTCAGTCCTAAGGCAACTGTATCTAAGGCATCCATGGTGGTTTGAGAGGAAATAGCCTTCAAAGGGAGTGGCACTATTAGGAGGTGTGGCCTTGGTGAAGGAAGTGTGTCACTGTGGGGGCGGGCTTTGGGGTCTCTTTGGTTCAAGCTTCCCTCAGGGTGACTTTCAGTCAACTTCCTGTTGCCTTCTGGTCAAGATGTGGCCAACATTATGGCTGCCTGCACACCGCCAGGCTCCCCGTCATGATGATAATGGACTGAAACTGTAAGTGAGCCACCCCAGTTAAATGGTTTCTTTATAAGAGTTGCTGTGGTCATGGTGTCTCTTCACAGCAAGAGTAACCCTAACTAAGACAGTATCCTGTGTTCTCTTTGCCAACATTGTCTGATTGATTTAGCTCTCTGCTGACCTTGGTGATTTCCCCTGAAAATAGTATATGGGAGGCTGTACTTCTTAATAACTTGCTTGGCATAAGGCACAGCTTGTGCAAGACCTCCCAACCCCAGCTTTTATCTTCTCTATCATCTATCTTCTTTATCTTTTTCATCCCAGGCACCTCCCTCTCAGGACCCTATCACTGAAGACTGACCCACTGGTCCAGGTCACCATCTATGCCTTAGCCCATTCATCGTTTCCTTTGTCTTGGTTGGTTTGTTGTTTCATTTGATTTCTTTTTCGTGCAGGGTCATATGATGTAGCCCAAGCTAGCCTGGAACTTGAGGGGATTCCGCTGTGTTAGCCTCCTGATTATAGCCTCCTGGGATTCTAGCCATGCTGCTCTATACTTAGAACCTTTGAATTAGTATCCTTTATCATAAAACTGTAAATGTGTCTGCCTGCATTCTGTGAACCACTCTAGCACATTAATCAAATTGACGGGAAGGTTGTGAGAAGCAGGATTTATATTCAGCAAGCCAGAAACCCAGGCAAAACAACCTGCAGCATGTGATTGGCATCTGAAGGGAGGTGGTAGTCCTGGGGGCTGAGCCTAATGGAATAGGATGCTATCTTCAGGAAGGTACCAGAATTATAGTGTAGGACCCACAGCTGGTACCCACTGCAGAACTAAAAAAGCATTTTCTTGATGTGTGAAGAAAGTGCACCGGCTCCTCAAATATACCCACCTGATGTCAGACATGATCTGGATTGTGAAACAAGCTCAGGGAAAACTGAGTAAGGTTTTGCTCTGTGCTGCCATCAGAAGACCTCTCCTGAAACTCAGTTACCCCAGCCTCATCTGCTGAACACACAGATCACCCCATCGTCATCCCTGAACTGGGTCTCATTTGACCGCCTAACTTCCTTCCAACATCATCTGTCTCTACTTCCTCAGCCCTACACCCTGGTGCTCCAGAGACCAAGCCAAAGTATGTGCTAGATCAGATAACTGCCCAGATAAGGCAATTCCCTCACTCTCTCATAACAGCCCCCATGCCAAATTTTATAGTTAGTTTGAAAGCACAACAGCATTATAGGAGTAAAACTGAAATTTTGCACTATCTACTTTAATATTTAATATACTTTATTAAATATAGTTTAAGTTAAATATTACATGAAATATTTTGAAATATTGACTTTTGTCATTGTTACCTGGGTGCTATTTATTTATTTGTGCTCAGATTGAATCCAGGGCTTTATACATGCTAATTTTGTCCTCTACCGCTGAAACTCTGCTCCCAGCCCCCAAATACTAATTCTTTGGCTCTGTTTTGCCCATCAAATTTGGGAAGTGATTTTATTCCAGTCGTCATTAGGGACCCCGACTCTTCAACATCGCCACAGCCACTTTTTCTTCCTTGCTAAGTAGCTCGAGCTGGCCTAAAGGCTCAAACCTCCTGCCTTAGCCTTCCCAGTGTTGGGATTAGGTGTGGAGGCCACCACACCTGGCTGAGGGCCACTTTTGGAACACTAAGTGCAATTATTCAGAGCGTATAATCGTCACAGTTTTCTACAGTGTTTGTCATAGCAAGCTTTTTGAGGGTTAAATGACAAAGCCATGCAAAGAACACTAAGTGTGTCCCCCCCCCCCCCCCCCCCCGTCATTCTTGCATCTTACCTTCTTCCCCAAATGGAATTTTTTTTCATTTAAAATCAAGTTAACTAGAAAATCATCTCATAAAATGAGGTCACGTGGAAGCTGAGTTTGGCAGCTCATGATTATAATTCCAGCACTTGGGAGGATGAGATCAAGGCCAGCCTAGGATACAGTGTGAGTAGGTCCAAGCTAGCCTGAGCTACAAACTCCTGTTTGTTTTTTGAGAATCCTGTCTCAAAAACAATATCAAAAATAAGAGGTTTGTGGTTGTTTGCGTGTTTGTTTCATTTTAAATGAGATACTGGGGAAAATTCTAACACAAGGTGAGTCTTCCTTTTTCTCCAGGGAAGAGTCTTGCATTAGGCATGGCCGTTGGGAGTGGGTGAGTGCTCCCTAGGTGTGTCGTGCCTCTCTGCTTCTACCTTCCTGCCTTTGTGGTTGCTGTTCCCTCTCCTGACAGACCTGCCTCATCTCTTCCCCCAGATGCTGCCCAGCTCTGTGCTCCATGGTGCTTGCTATTGTGCTCAGTTTTCGGAAAGCTGTTTATGTGTCTTCGCCTCTGTGCCTCCAGGAGAAAGGACGGAGGGGTTAAGCCGGCCCCCTCGGCACCAATGACCATGTCTTACACCTACCTCTTTCTAAAACTCTGGAGTGGTGTGTGTAGAGTGCAGCATGAGTGACAGAGTCAGGACACCCTGAGTTAGCAATGGAGCCTATGGACACTTCTGTCAGGACACTAGGTATGGATCAGAGGAGCCACAGGCAAGCTATCATGCACAGTCATTGCACAGAGTGACAGGCAGAGGAGGCTTAGGTTGCTAGTCTCTAGATACTCCTAACGGTGTTTTGCCTTCATTGGTCCAATGTCCTTCCTGCTTATCCCTTCTTTCCTATCCCCACCCCGCACCCTTACTCAGCAAGATGGTCCAAAGTTTCTAAACCAGAATTCAAGTCTCCTCCTTTACCTCACAAGCAGTTTAAGGATGACAAGAGCCCAGGAATCCTGATGCAGGGTAAGAAAACGGTGTGAGGGAGGGATGAGAAGTGCCACGAATATAACTCTTCTGAGAGATGAAAAACTCAAGGCGTTTTATGTTTCACTCTGTAGAAAGCGTCCTAGTGACTCACAGCAAATGTTCAGTAACGAAAAACTCTTTGAAGATTCCAAACAGATCTACTCTGGCTTAATCCTGAAATCTATATCCACCCTAAGGCAGCGTTAAGACACGATGAGAGTTGGGCTGAATGGAATCACTGCATCACCCGAGGAACAAAAACCTCATCTGTTGGGAAGATGCCGCTGAGAGTCAGTGAGGCTGTTGATCATGGTGCTTAATGCGCAAACATTTCAGAGTCTAGCATATTGGGATGGGAATCCAGGTCCACTGCTACTTAGCCAATAGACTCGAAACTCATTATTTAACTCATTAGTTAGCCTTGAACTCCCAGTCCTCCTACAACAGCCTCCCAAATGCTGGAGCGACAAGCATGTTTTTCCCTTCACCCCGATTCTATTATTTACAATTTTAAATGTCTGTTATCTGTAAAATTCAGGAGCACAACAAACCTGAGCTAATATATTTAGGATTGTGCCAAGTACATAATAAGCAATCATTTAATGGGAGGCATTACTTTATGCATATTACAGAAGTTAAAAGAGCACCCATTGTATACAATGAAATATTTATGCCAGAGGACAGAAAATGTAGAAATATGAGTTTTCATTATTATTTTTTTTTTTTTAGCAGAGTCTCGTGTAAGCCATGATGGCTGTGATCTGACTGTGCAGTCAAGGTTGTCCTTAAACATCTGATCATTTTGCTTCCTCCTAAGTGCTAGGTTTATGTGGTCCTGTGGCTCAAATCCAGGGCTTCATACAGGCTGGCAAATACTACATTGACTGAGCTACATGCTCCATCCTGTTGTTGAGTTTTTGAAACAGGGTTCCATATAGCCCAGGCTGGTCTTAAACTCATTGTTTAGCTGGTGGCAACCTTAAACTGATCCCCCTACTTCCAACAACCAAGTGCCTGTGCCACCACCACACTTTCTTTTTAAGTCTTCCTTTCTTTCTTTGGTTTGGGTTTTATTTTATTTATTTATTTTGTTTCTTTGAGACAGAGTTTCTCTGTATAACAGCCCTAGCTGTCCTGGAACTCACTTTGCAGACTAGGCTTGTCTCGAACTCACAGAGCTCTGCCTGCCTCTGCCTTCCAAGTGCTGGATTAAAGATGTGTGCCACCACTGCTCAGCTGTGTTTTTACTTTTTTTTTTTTTTTTTTTTAAGATACAGGCATTCTTGAGCTAGATGTGATGACCCATATCCATTAAGTGCAGCATTTGGGAAGTGGAATGTGGATGGCCAGCTTGGGCTACCTATTAAGTTCAGGACCAATATGAGCCACAGGAGATCCTATCTCAAAAGCAAAAATAAATAAAACTACCAGAATGACAAGTGAAAGCTTAAGAAACCAGAGTTCTCGCCAAGCTTTCGCCTCTCCTAAACTTGGATGTTCTGAGCAAGGCTTCGATTTCCCTGGCAGTCTGAAAAGAGGGGAACAGAGGGCTTCCACTTCACCTGTTTCTAGGTGCCACGGGCCTCCCAAGTCTCATGATTTAAAACAGTAACTAAGGTTTTCTTGGGGTCTTGTGACCCAACAGGACTCAGCTGAGCTGTTCTGCTCCATGTGGTGTTGTCTGAGGCCACTCATGCAGCCACATGCAGCCAGATGCTCAGCTGAGGCTGGAACACCCAAGATCGAGTGAGTCCCTCACATGCTGGCGGTTGTTTGGCAGCCTCGGTTCTCTTCTGTGTTCACTCTCATTTTCTGGGGCTATTTTCCCTCTGCACATCCCCTCCGGTAAGATAACCTCTTTGTATGGAGTCTGGATTCCCAGAAAACAGAAATGGAAGCTTCAAAGCTCCTTAAAGCCTAGGCCAGATGTCACGCATATTTTCACTGTGAAAGGATGTCAAGGCAAGGAGAGGGCAGCCAAGGTTCAAGAAGAGAAGACAGCCTCTTCCAGAATCTGTTCAAAGTTACTCTGTAGAAGGGCATGTGTGGTCGGAAGGAAACAGTTACCATGCTCCACATGTGGGAAGGTTCATTTTCACTGTCAACTTGACTGGATTTAACATCATTAGGCTTGGTAATGCAGACCTCTGGGTAAGGGTATTTCCAAAGAAGATCGGATAATGGAGAAAGACTCACCTTGAATGTGGGTGGGACTGTCACGTGGGCTGTGCCCTCAAGTGGAATGAAATTAGGACAGGTGGAAGCTAAGTGGTAGGCTTCCCATTAATCTACGTCTTGGTCTCCTGAGTTGTGAACAACCCTGCTCTGTCATGCCCTCGCTGGCGTGAGGAACCAAACTTTCTGAATCTGTGAGCTAGAACGGATCCATCTTCCATTAAGTTATACTGTCAGGTATTTTGTTACAGTGACTCAAGAGTCACTAATGCTACGTGGCCATGCTGACTCTGGTGGTTCATATTTGCGCTTAAGTCTCTGAGGGATTTCTTGTGAATCCCACATAACTCCCCATAGAGTATCTAGTACAGTTCAGGCCTTGAACCCTTCTCTGTGTTTGGTTCTGCTTCAATAGACAGCCTTTGTATAATATTCATCCAGATCCCCTCAGCCCTTCCTGGTAACCCAAATCCCCAACATCCCTCCAGATACAGCTGGTTGCAGCCCCATTACCAACTCCCGTTATTCCTTACAAACTGACAAGGCAAGTCTTCTGAGATGCTTCTGGAAAATATTTTTTTCCTGAACAAAACGGAGGAGCATATAAGAAGAAATCCATCCCTCCCTTCCTTCCCGCTTTAACATCTTGCCAAAGAGGGACAAGTTGTGGAAGCCATTTTGAAATCCTAGAGGCAAACCTAAATGGTCACAGAAGAGCCTGTCAACCCTTGACATCACTAAGCTTCAGATTTAACCAGCCCAGAACTTCCAGCCTCTGTATTTTTTGCTATGGAGGATATTAAGTCCCTATAAATAAGCAAGTCTGTTACCTGTTGCCTTAAGTACCCCTTCCTGATCTCTGTGAGTCCTCGTGGTTCTAGAGATGCTGGCTCACTGCTGAACTTAGGAAGGATCAAATAACCCAGAGCTAATCAGTTAGCATGTACTGCCCGAACTCAGCGGTAGCTTCACAGACGGACCAGGGTCTCTGGCAGAGCCAATGAGGGGGCACTGCGACTTTCCTTGGACTTTTAGAAGAAGGAATTCACTTGTTTTTCTTGCTAAAAAAAAAAAAAAAAAAAAAAAAAAAAAAAAGCAGAAGGAGGTGGCAGTGAGGACTGCTGTGGCACTTTTTTTGCTACTAATGTGCTAACATGAAAAGTTCATTGTGATCCAAGAGAGAAAGGAAAACTGATTATTGCCAAGTATGGTACTGTACTTCATCTTGAACTATGCAAGAGGTATTCCAGCACTTAGGACCTAAAGGTAGGAGAATCTGAGATTAAAGGTCTCTCTCAGCTATTTGGAAAATTCAAGGCCAACCAGGGCTACATGAAACCCGTTTCAATCCTTTCTCTCCACAAAAAAAGCTGATGACTGATAAGATCACTAATTCCCAACTCCAGCCGTGCCCTGGAGCCCTGGGTTTGGAGTAGGTTGTTCTGATACTTTCTGTCACTTTCAAGGGTAGACTCTGAGCTGAGGAAATTTATACATTATAAAGCATGCACTAAGCTGCCACTTGGATTTTAAGGTACTCTCTGAGACTTTTATTCAGAATATCTATTACTCATTTGAGTTCAACCACACCAATAGTTATATTTGACATTTATAATTAGACAATGTAGTATTAAGAGGCCTTGCAGATGATCCTAGGTTCAAATCCTAGCTCTGCTAATGATTACATCTATGACCTTGAACTTTTAAGTTCTAAGATCTTTATCTTTGATGTGTTTAAAATCAGGGCTGTGATGTTTGTGATTCATTGAGTGGAATCCTGAAGAAGTAGGCTCTAAAGCCAGTGAAGAAATAGGCTTGCCAGCCAGAATGAGGGCGAGCAGGTAAACAGCGGAGAGCTGCTTTCTTCTGTGTCCTTTATATAGGCTGCCACCAGAAGGTACGGTCCAGATTAATGGTAGATCATCCTACCTCACAAGATCCAAATTAAAGATTGGTCTTTCTACTTCAAATGATTTCATTAAGAAAAATCCCTCATTGGCATCGGAAGTGGAGAGTTTTTCATTAAGGCCCAATAGGTCTCTGTCATGTTGGGTTTCAGCAGCAGTCACAGGGCGAACACAGCGCTCAGGAATCCAAAGAGGAACCTCATTGTCCTGAGGAAAGACATAAACAGAACCCCGGGCCTACACCAACACCAGATCGGGTCTCCTTCAAGTGCTAGTAGAAAGATCCTTCCATCGTTCCAGAGGGTGATTTGCAACAGGAGACCTCCAGGGCTTATCTGCAGTGGATACTCCAGCAGAAACCACCGATAAAAAATTTAAAATATATAAAACAAGGGAAAGAATAGAATGTGGAGAGGAATGATGAGTCCCCAGTTCCCCTCCCCCCCCCTTTTTTTTTTACTCCAGCAAATTCCCTGCTGGGTTCTACCCTCCTGAATGCTTAAGGGAAGTTTCTTATCTGTGTATCCTGCATAATGGGCGTTAACGGCTTAGATGCAAGATTGTAAAACATCGGTAGTGAACTTCTGCCCTCTGGGATTCTCCCATTGTGCTGTAAGCCTGTATTTAAGACCTCCTCCCTCCTTCAATAAACAGTATTGGGCATTAATAAATAAATACATAAATAAATAAATAAATAAATAAAATAATAAAAAAAGAACAACATGTGCAGGGGCTGGAGAGATGGCTCGGTGGTTAAGAGCACTAGCTGCTCTTCCAAAGGACCCAGGTTCAATTCCCAGCAACCACATGGTGGCTCACAACTGTCTGTAACTCCAGTTCCAGAGGATCTGGTTGCCTCATACAGACATACAGACAGACAGGCATAACACTAATGCAGACAAAATAAAAATAAACATTAAAAAAAGAAAAAAAATTCCCTCACAAATGTACCCAGCCTCTTGGGTTTTAGTTAATTCCAGATGTAGTCAAGTTGACACTAAGAATAGCTGTCACAAGTGTACCCTTTGTCACCTTGGCACACAATCATATCTCCAATGTCATGCTTAATTTCCAAATGAAAACAATAACTAGGTTGTAATTATGCTTAACATGATATAACTATCCCATGTACAATCACAAAAGCATTATCTATTTAACCAGGTCATAATTATACCTAACATGATAGAACTATCCCTTGTACAAACACAAACCCACTACAAATTTTAGAATAAGTGGTAATGTCCCTCAAGGGATATTCTTTTAGTATCTCAAAACTTAAATACGAAAACCACTCTCTTGATATTACATTACATGATGTGGTAGTTTGAATAAAAATGGACCCCATAAACTGGGTGTGGTGGTGCATGCCTTTAATCCCAGCATTTAGGAGGCAGAGGCAGATGGATTTCTGAGTTGGAGGTCAGCCTGGTCTACAAAGTGAGTTCCAGGACAGCCAGGGCTGTTACACAGAGAAAGCTTGTCTCAAACAAAACAAAACAAAACAAAACAAAACAAAACAAAACAAAACAAAACAAAACAAAAACAGAAAAAGAAAAAAAAAAAAGAGAACCCTATAGGCCCATAGGGAGTGGTCTTGTTATAAGGCATGACCTTGTTGATTAGGTGTGGCCTTATTGGGGGAAGTGTGCCACTGTGGAGGCAGGCTTTGAGGCATGCTCAAGCTACACCCAGTGTGGTACACAGTTCTGCTGCCTGCGGATCCAGATGTAGAGCTCTCAGCCACCCCTCCAGCACCATGTCTACTTGCATGCCGCCATCCTTCCCATCGTGATGATGAACTGTAAACCAGCTCCAATTAAATGTTTTCCTTTATAAGAGTTGCCCTGGTCATGGTGTGTCTTCACAGCAATAGAAACCCCAGCTAAGACACATGATAAAGAAATAGAGGAAAAAAAGCACAAATATCTGTATAAACACATCCTTAACAAAATGTGACAAAAACACTTGTTTTTGCAACTGATCATGTGGCATTAGTTGGTATTTATGATTAACTTCCTTTATGGCCCATTCTGTGTTCCCTCTACCGTCAGTAATCACTTCAACAGGTCTTGGTTCTGTTCTTGGATGAGCAACCCATACCTTCATTGCTGAAGGGTATGCACCCTTTGTCATCCATCCTGGATTAGGTTGTTGTAGTTTCCCATTGACTTTAATCACAGGACTTGGCAGTACCAAGAGATGCTCTAAAGGATCTCCTGTTCTCCAGACACAATCTTTCTTCCCTCCATTGTGGAGAAGCAATCCAATTTCTCTTGGTTATGTAGACCAGTCTCTCCTCCTACCATTGTTACTCCTTTCTTAGCCTGTTGACTTAAGGGCATCAGACACCCAAAGCAGCTAGGGGGAATCTGAGCTTCCAGTTCAATGGAATGTTTATTGTGGCTCCTGGCATGAGCATTCCCTCCACACGAACCAAAACTTCTAGTAAAACTTAAGGTGGCAGGAACAGGAAGCCAAACGTTTCCCTTTTCATTCCTTGGTTCCTGGACCTGTGGATCCTGGCTACGGGAAAAACTGTACCATAGTGGACAGTGGTTCAAAGCATATTGCCCTCTGGAGAACCCTCCTCCAGCCCTCCAGGATCCTGCCACCTAACTGGTACTGTAACTGTGTCTTCAAAAGGCCATTTGATCTTTCTATCAGGCCAGCTGCTTCAGGATGCTGGGAAACATGGTAAAACCAATGGACTCCATGAGTGGAGGCCTACTGTCACACTTCTCTGCCTGTGAAGCAATACTGTGTGGAGTACTATGATGGTGGATAAGGCATTCTGTAAGTCCACAGATACTGCTTTTGACAGAAGTGTTGCATGCAGGAAAGGTAAATCCATAACCAGAATAAGTATCTACCCTAGTAAGGACACAGTATTGTCCTTTCCACAGAGGAAGTGGTCCAATGTAGTCAACCTGCCACCAGGTCCCTGGCTTGTTACCCCAGGGAATAGTGCCATAGCTTGGCTCAGTGTTGGTCTCTGCTGTTGGCAGAGTCTGTGAGCATGCCATGTTAAATGATAAAAAGAAAAAAAGTGGCAAATGGAAGGTTATTAATCAGCTGACCTCCTAATAATGGGAGCTTACCCTGGATTATCCAGTGGATCCAATGTAATCACAAAGGCTCTCAAAAATTAAAGAGGGAAGCATAAAAGATAGAGTGATACAACGCAAGAAAAACTTAACATGTCTTTTTTATCCCTGATGATGGGGAAATGGGACTATGAGGGGACCAAGGAATGTAAGCAGCCTCAAGAGGCTATTGGCACTTTTTATCTTGGGGGTAACTAACAGCTGCCCGTTGTGCTTAATGTGCATTCAATAGGAGGGAACTCATGTCTGGTACTATAAAGACCTATGGCTGGAGAGGTCATAGACCATACAAGAGAACCTACTATTGCCATTTTCCTAAACAATACAATTTCTAGTTGTATTCTAAATATCTGTCCTTACATCCACAGATAACTATAGCTCTCATGCCTCATCAAAGAAGCTTTTTTTTTTTTTTTTTTTTTTTTTTTTTTTTTTTGACAGGGTTTCTCTGTGTAGCTTTGGAGCCTGTCCTGGAACTTGCTCTGTGGAGCAGGCTGGCCTGAACTCACAGAGCTCCACCTGGCTCTGCTTCCTGAGTACTGGGACCACTGCCCGGCATGGTTTCTTTTTTGCAGCAGTTGGAGCCAATTACAAAGTTTGACAACCACTCAAAATGCAGAGAGTAAGTGACCATGGGGTGCTCTGCCCTCCGTTGGTACACTGCAGTGCAATCCCTACACCTAAGACTCCGGTGGAAAGGTTGTAAAAAGCAGAAGACCAGGATACCTGCTATGAGATAATGCCATTTAGATGTGACAGGGAAACTGCACCCATGAACTCTCAACAACATGCTCCCTACACAAGACCTGCACAATGGCAATGCCAGGTGACATGCCAATGTGTGTGGAGAAAATTTCACAAGACACCACCCATAGAGGAAGAATTGCAGGCAATCAATGGTTGCTAAGAAAGGGAAAAATCGTTCTTTCTAGGGAGGAGTTCCTTGATAGGTTATTCAATCCTAAGCACTCAGCCCTAAGTAATAAACATATGAGCAACACTAAAAAAACAATAATAAAGAAGAAGAGGTCATGGATTTGAGAGGGGGTGGGGAAGGACAAGGGAGGAGTTGGAGTAGGAAGATGGATATGTGAAAGTAATATAAATATAACACACATATATGAAATTCTCAAAAAAATTAAAATACAAAAAAGAAGCTAGAAAAGCTAAGAAAGTGAATTCTTACTTGGAGCCTCAAGAAAGAGATACAAGCCGGGCGGTGGTGGCGCACGCCTTTAATCCCAGCACCTGGGAGGCAGAGCCAGGAGGATCTCTGTGAGTTCGAGGCCAGCCTGGTCTACCAAGTGAGTTCCAGGAAAGGGGCAAAGCTACACAGAGAAACCCTGTCTCAAAAAAAAAAAAAAAAAAAAAAAAAAAAAAAGAAAGAAAGAAAGAAAGAGGTACAGCTAAGTTGATTGACATCCTGAGCTCAGCCAATGATGGCTAAGGCCAAACACCTTCACTGAGTCTCCCTGTGGGTTAATACCAGGGTCTTAGTCAGGAATGTAACAGACATGACCCTGTTCTCACAGTTTATAAGGTAGGTGTTTCTGTGGCAACTAGCATGTTATGAAATCCTATTGGTTAATGATCATGGCTTTACCAAGGAGAATTAGAAGGTGTAAGTCAGGACAGCAACTCAGCAGGAGTGTGGTAAAGAGAACCATGAAGAGAGAAAATTGCATAGCATCCATCACTCTGTATGCTACAGACTGCATGTTTATGTGCCCACCAAAACTATTATACATCAAAATCTTAACGGCCAATGAGAGGAGCCCCATGAATGAGATTAGGTACCTTGTAAGAAGGAAAATTCATGAACCTGCCAAAATAAAACACTACAAGAAGACAGCCCCCTGCCAACCAGGAAGCAGATCCTTACCAGGCACTGGGTCTTCCGGTACCAGCCTCCACCTATGGAGCTATGGGATATTTCATTAACAGCCCACTCCAGGGCTTGCCTATGATTTCATTTTCTTCTACTTTATCCCAGACAGTTTTAAAAAGCCTCAAGTATGTGCCCTTTGAAACATTCCTTTGGACATTTTATATTGTTCAAAAATATTATATTAGGAAATATCGCCATAAACTTAAATAATGATCTGTTTCATTTATTACACATTGGATACTGGGCCAAGTCAGACTCCTGTCAGCCTTATGAATTATGTTTCTATCTTGTCCATTTACAGACAGTGCAGTTGAGGCTCAGAGAAGTTTAGCTACTTGGTCTGAGATGAGAGACGACTGGGTTGTGAAAGTACTTGCCATTCAAACACGAAGGTCCCACCACCCCCTTAATAAGCTTAATGTGAGAGCTCTTGCCTGTGCTCACAGCTCTAGGGAGCAGAGACAGGAGGATCCTTGGGGGTTTGATGGCCCGCTTCTCTAGCCAACTCAATGAACTCTAAATTGAGCGAGAGGCCTGTCTTTAGCAATAAGATGGGGGAGTTTCAGGGGGTAAAAACATTTGTTCTGCTGCTCAAGCCTGTTGACCTTAGCTCGACCCCTAGCATCCATGGTAGAAGGATAGTACAGACTCTCAAAAGTTGTCCTTTGACCCTTGCACATTCAGTTCCCGTGGCACGACCACCCCCAACATGCATACCTACAGCAATAAATAAAATTCCATTAAAAAAAAAAACTAGATTGGAAATGATTGAGGAAGACTTCTGAATCATTCTCTAGCACCCACACACAGACATGCACGCAAACGCATGCACATACATTATTATTATTTTTGTTAGTGTTTACTTGTTCACAGAGCCAACAAATGGCAGGCATAACGCTGGACTTCGGTGTCTGTGTCCTTGATCCCTGTTACAAAGCAAGAGCAGAAAAGGCACAGAGAAAGAAAAAGCCTCCATTTTCCTTCAGGTTTTTTTTTTTTTTTTTTAACTGTGGCCCTTGGATGATATAATTAATGTCTGTTTTGTTCTCAGCCTCTCTGAGCTACTTACCCAGTTATCCCCCAGCCAGTGTTTTTTACCTCCCAGTACTTTTTTTTTTCTTTTACAAATCCGTCTCTAGAATTTTAATCATTCTTGGCTCACTTCTCTGACATCTTAACCAGAGAGGAGATGTGTGCTGGAATTGCAATCACAAAAGTGCCCTGAAAACCAGAGAGAGAGAGGGAGAGAGAGAGAGAGAAAGAGAGAGAGAGAGAGAGAGAGAGAGAGAGAGAGAGAGAGCGCAACCACAACCCCAAACTCTTTTATAGCACATCTAGTACATCTGATCTACACAGGAAATTAGAAAACATCACATACTCACATACTTAACTGGAAAAATACTTGAAATGAAATGAAAAGTGAGATTTACTGTTATTTAGATTTTGATTAAAAAATGTTTATCCCTTATCTAAGGCTCCAGGACACTGGAAATGAAGAAGCAGAGAGAACGCTTACTTTATAGAACTTTAATGATCTCCTCGTACTATGTTATATTGCTGTTTCTTAAGCCTGTGGTCAAATACAATAGCTTTATTAAAGCTGTGATTCAGTTAGAAAGGGGAATAAATTTTTCTGCCATCGGAGGACTGGTGAGGGATGGGAGAAGCCAGTATTTTAGGGAAAGGAAACCCTTCCAAAAATACAGAAAAATATAGGACAGAAAAGGTGGCTCACCAGAGGGGCTGAGGTGTGCTCTGCCTGGGCAGTGCTTTGCTGAGTTCACTGATAAACAGGGATATTTAGCTTCTGGTCCTTTCCATAAGATGAGGAGAAACGTGGTCTGGGGCTGCTTTACCTGATAAAGTTTGCTTATGTTGTCCCAACTTCCCATGTGGTATTGGTGATAATACTGTAATATAATCACTACTAAAACAATAACAATGACAATGCTCACATTTGTTAGTCATTTGCAACGGGCCAGACAGATGCCCCGGCCATTTCTTTCTGTATTTTCAATACTTCCACATACGTGCACATTGTAAGCTGAACAAATCCTCGCCCATGTCCCCTCTTCCCTTTCTATGTCGCTTCCAGCTTCTGTGAGTCTCCTTTGTTCCCCTAGACAGTTTCTTTTCTTTTTTTTAAGATTTATTTATTTATTATGTACACAGAAGAGGGCACCAGATCTCATTACAGATGTTTGGGAGCCACCATGTGGGTGCTGGGAATTGAACTCAGGACCTCTGGAAGAGCAGTCGGTATTCTTAACCGCTGAGCCATCTCCAGTCCAACAGTTTCTTTCATGCCCTGTGTGCATGCAGGATTTTACATGTTTGTATAAAATATAGGAACCACAAACGAGAGAAATACACAATACTTTTCAGAGTCCGCATTAGTTCACTTAATACCATTATCTCTGGTTGCCTCCATTTCCTAACAAATAGTAAACCTTCAACCTTCTTTTATGTTCAAGGAAAATACACTGTATACACACACCACATTTTTTTTATCCATCCTCTGTTTTTTGTTTGTTTGTTTTTGTTTTTGAGACAGGGTTTCCCATAGTTCCTGTGAGCTCTCGCCCACTCTATAGTCAAGGCTGGTCTTGAATTCATGATTCTCTTGCTTATACCTCTGAAGTATTACAGGTGTGTGTTATAACCTAATCCATTTCTTATACCATCTATTTTCCAGAACAATCTCAAGACACAGATATAATTATCACTTGTATTTTGTAAGTATGGAAACTGAGGCAGCGAGGTTAACTTACCTAAGTTTGCTCAAGTGATGGAACCGTGATTTAAACTTATATTTTAGTGTATATACTTGGCCGTAATTATGAGACTAAATACAACGCTCTGCTTTCCAGCAGGCCATGTGCCCAGGCACTTAGGGATGGGGTGGGAGTAGAATGAGCCCTCTCCGAGAAACAGTAACCTCAACGCAGCCTGAGAAATGAAGGATTTGGAAGGAAATTGTTGTGGGCCCTCCAAACTAAAGCTGTTCTGGCTCCTTTGAAGGGAGAGAAATGAAGCAATTTCAAAGAGTAGGGAAGGTTAGGGGTCAAGACTAAGCCACCGTAGCTAAGCGATATAGAAATGCAAGCCTGTCATTGCTAAAGTGACAAAATAGAATATCAGGACACATTCACAACACCCTCACACAGTCATTATGGAAATTAAGTGCTGTTATTTCTGAGACATTTTTGTAAGCTATGTGAGGGACATATAACACCACGAACAATTACTGATGGAACAGAAGATGAGAAACTGAGACTCAGGGCAACTCTAATCTTGGCCGATTTACTTAACCTCTCTGAGCCTCAGTCCCTTCCATTGTAAAGTAGAAATATTAATAGTATCTGCCTCACGGTGTTCTTGCAAGGCGTAAAATGATAGTAATATAAGCCAAGTACTTGACATAGTACACTACACAGAATGAGCCCGATGGAAGTCCATTCTCCCTTTTAGTCTCAGTTGTCTTGAGAGAAATACAATATTTACCTATGAGTAGAACCTTTGAAGTCTAATCATTCAACAGATACTTACTAAGCATCTTATGTGCTCCAGTGAGGATGTTGCACGCTAGAGATCTGGAGGATTGTCTATGGGCCTCGTGTGGCTTATAGTTTGGTAGGACTGGGTGCTGAAGATAGATAACAAGAGCAGTAAGGATGCAGCTGGAGTGTGCAGGAGCAGATCTAATGCATTCTGGAGGATCAGAACATGCCTGCCTGAGTAAGTGGCTGCTTACCTAACGCCTTCAGGGAGAGTGGTAACGATGGTCCATGTGGACTGGACTTTAGAGAGCCAGTGGTAACTGATGTTGGGTGAAGTCAGAAGTGGGATCGTGGGTTTGTCAGCCCTGTTGCAGAAGCAAGCTCCTCGGGTGAGACTCAGAGCCCATCAGCCTCTGCTCCATTAGAACTCTCGATGTTAGAACCCAGAAAGACAGAATTCTCTCTACGTGTCTTCATATTTCTCTACTCGGTCAAGATTCACAAGAGAAAACAGAGACTACCTAATGTATCCAAGATTAAAGGTTCATGAGGGAAGGACTTAGAAACTAGGGGAGAGAAGGGTAGCTGTGAAACAGGCAGTGAGGCAGCCCCTGACCGTCTGTTCCAGAAACCCCTCCTGAAAGCCACTGAAGATCACACTGGCCCACATGTCAGCTTAACAGAGGAAATAGCTTCTCCTGTTTCATGTTCCAAACATGGGGTCAGGTCAGAGCTTTGTCAGCCAGGCTTGACCACGAAACAAGGCAGGGAAGGGGGTTCTGAGAAGTCTAGCTCCTGGCCTCTCTTTTCTGAGCCATGAAACATTTTACCTGGAAAGAAGCGGACTGTGCTTTTATCTAGTCTAGGACACGCCTTTGTTGAGTGTACTCCAGAGAAGAGAAATATGTTAGTTAATCATTGCACTGTCTTCTTATCAACAGGTAGGCATGTCCCCGTTCCACAGACATAAAAATACATGTACACGTGGCTGGGAACAATATCCCTTATAACTGATAGAAAATTAGATTAGGAAATGTTGGCGCCGGTGGTCTTTCTAGATGCTCATCAGAACAAGGCTTGCAGAGGGATGCTGAAGCAATGCTGAGCCTGATATTGGGTGAGAGGTGAGGAGCTCTTTCAGTGGGAGTAAATGTCTGTCTGTCTTGCCTCTGTCCTGTGCTGAGCGATCACCTAGATTCATTTCACAGGACTCCTCACAAGGACAGAGGGGAATGCAGTTTCTAACAGAATCATAAGAGTTATCCTTGTTATACAGACAATCTTGAGGGGTTTTTTTGGTTGTTGTTGTTGTTGTTGTTTTAAAGATAGTATCTTTTGTAGCCCAGGCTGGCCTTGAATTCACTATGTGTCTTTAAATTCCTAATCCTCCTGCTTCTATCTCACATGGGCTAAGTTTTTGGATGCAAACTACCATATCCAGCTAAACATGTGTCCACACACAGGTACAGGTACACGTGTGAGTGTATGTGCGTGCGCACACGTGTGCATGTGTATGTGTAGACCAGAAGACCATCTCCAGTGTCATTCTTCAGGTGTTAGCCACCTTTTTTTTTTTTAGTTGTTGTTCTGTTTTGCGTTAGTACTTCTCACTCACAGACGAAGCTAGGCTGGCTCTTCAGGAAGCTCCAGGGATCTGCCTGTGTCTGCTTCCCCCAACCCCGGATTACAAGCTTAAGTGGGCTGTGGGGATCAAACTTGGGTCCTCATAGTTGCAAGGTAAACACTGTACTGTGCCATCTCCTTAGCTCTAAACTTTTTTTAAAAAAATGTTAAAAATTGAGCCGGGCGGTGGTGGCGCACGCCTTTAATCCCAGCACTTGGGAGGCAGAGCCAGGCGGATCTCTGTGAGTTCAAGGCCAGCCTGGGCTACCAAGTGAGTTCCAGGAAAAGGCGCAAAGCTACACAGAGAAACCCTGTCTCGAAAAACAAAACAAAAAAACAACAACAACAAAAAAAAATGTTAAAAATTGTAAACTGTATCACAGAGATGGGAAAGTGGACAAACCAAAATCATCACATAGTAAAAAGGCAAAAAAAAAGAAAAAAATTGCAACAAAACAAGTCTCACAATCTCCTCTTTTTATCTGCTGCCAGCCGGGATTTCTTCTGTTTCCTTGCCTGAGGCCGCTGTCCTCTCTGCTGATTAGTACTGGGGCTTAGATGGCGCTCGAGGTAGAGCACTTGCCTTCTGCATGGAGCCTTAGCATCTATCCCCAAATCATGCAAAACCCAAAACCACCAACAGAGGATGAAGACAATCATAGAATGTGTCTTCTTGACTCTGCGTTCCTTCTCTCTTGTCCATGCTGTGTGTTTTTGTTTCTTCTTTATGGCTCGTAACGTTCGTTCTCCTGTAGTGTTGGGTATTTGGGCATTTTTGGTGTAGGACTACCAGGAACAGAGATGTTACAAATATTCTAGCATACGTCTCTAGTGACACATTTCTGTTGGGTGCAGACCTAGTAGTAGAACGGAATATGTAGCTGGCTTTAGTAGATATTTTCTAGCCAGAAATGTTGAGTGTGATGGGAGCTTCCCAGCTTTTGTCTCTCAGGGGATCACAACAGCACTGCCCAGGAACTTTTTCAGAGAAGCTTCCAGATGTAGATTTGAACCCTGGAAATATTCCGTAAGGAGGAAAATGACTGTGCTATAATAGATGACGGGAGGGTGGAGCAGACTCATTGGTCTCCGGGCGAAAAGGGAGAGTTTGGAGGAGACAAATGCATACTACTCAATGACTGTGGAAGAACTGTCTGTGAGAAGAGTTTCTTGCGGGGGGCACATTTTCCTTTGCCTTACCTGTACCTGGCTACCAAGGCATGTCCGAAGTTCCTGCCTTCAGCAGCCTCTATACACACTGTTGATTTTGGCGTCAGCAGCAACACATATTTTGCATAGCACTTCACGTCAAACAATGGGAAATTAAACATTTGATGTGAAGCAATGTCGAGCTCCAAGGTGGAGGGCGGGGGAGGGGCGAGACTGTGTCTCCAAGTGGCTGGCACCTTGTCAGACGGAATGCTTAATGCAATGCACTTAAGGAAGGGTGTTGATAGAAAGTCTCCTTGTTCTGTGGTGTGCATAAAAATGTTTCCCACTGCCACTTCCCCCAGCCTTCTCTGCCCTTGCATGTTGATTTCATCTCATAATGCAAAGCTGTACAAACATGTTCTCTCTCTCTCTCTCTCTCTCTCTCTCTCTCTCTCTCTCTCTCTCTCTCTCCTACAAGCAGCAATTATAGTAATAAAGCAAAAAATATTCTTAGAAAAGCCACCTGTCCGTAGACTTTCCTTTTGGTGGTTCACTTACAAGGTGGGGGGGCTCTCCTAACTATTTGTTTAATAAACAAATGAACTGAATGTAGCCAACATCGCAGCAGCAGAGAAGGGTGACATTGGGGATCCCATTCCATTTTGTGCACCAGTTTCCTTGTTATGATTCTTAATGACTTAATTCTGTGATTATCTTTATGCCCTAATAAAAGCGCTTTTAACAATTAGGGGTTGTCTCTCTGAAGTTGTATTTTAAATTAATTAGACAGTGTATTTAACAGTTTCCACTGTCCGTTAATGGTACTGTGCAGAAGAGTGGCAGGTGAGTCCTGTTTACAGTGATGATTGCTGTCTATCTCCTTGGTTTTGTTTACTCTGTGTGTGTGTGTGTGTGTGTGTGTGTGTGTGTGTGTGTGTGTGTGTTAGTTTTGTTTTCTCTACCCATCAGCATCAAAAAAAAAAAAAAAAAAAAAAAAAAAAGGCAGGATAGGCCAGTGGAACTGTGAGAGTGAGAAACCAGCTTCAATGGTGAGAAGAAAACAATAGTTGTCTCTCCTTTTTGTCTTTTTATCTCTCTCCTTTTTATCCTTTTATGTTGTTGTAACCAGCATGCTGCAGCAGCATTATGGGCATAACAGACAGGAAGCCACACTCTTTTCTTGTCAGTGTTTGGTTTAAGAGGAAAAGGTCTCAACTCCTTGTCACTTGCAGGGTCTTCTACATTAGAAGAATATAGAAGAATGTCTAAGAAACACATATAAGCATGCACACCCCACAAATGTGTGAATGCCTAACATTTGGAGAATTGAGTCTGGCAGGTGGAAACAAGCCCCTTTGACACATCTCTATTTATTGTGTTATTTTTCCCAACAAAGGCTCAGATGCTAACTAGCTTTGTGAATAATTTGTGGAGGGGAATGCAATCATTTTTCTAAGTCAGCCGGTGGGTTCCGTTCATTGCACTCCCCACCTAAAAATAAATTCTCCGGCTGACTGAGAACACACCGATACTTGCTGCGAGTGAAGCAAACTTATGGGGACCATTAAAGTGCCAGGGCATTGGAAAATAACAGTGGAGTGAATGCTGATTTGCATTTATGTCATAAAATAACTTGTCACCTTCAATTTATCACAGTAATTGGTACCAGAGGAGAATGTGTGATGTTAGACTTGGTTCAAAGCCCCCTTTCCTCACCTCGAAGTCCCTGCCTGAAGTAGTAGTGGGCGTGCTTCAAAACAGAAGGGGTCTCAGACCTTTTTCCCATACCTTTGGAATTTGAGTGATGAGATGCCTCAATATATGCAGGAAAATTAATAATTATGATTAATACACGTTATGTATGGATGTCACGCTGAGTGGTGTTTTTATTCATTACTGCAATCAGATTTCACAACAACCTAGAAGTTACATTCTATTGTTGTCTCCGTGTCACCCAAGCAAAATGTAAGGCACATGAAGGTGAAGTCACTAGCTCAAGGTCATACAACCAAGAGGTGGTAGAGCAAGTATTTGTGGCCATGAGGCAAGACCTCGGAGCCTAGGACATCAGATCCTTTGCTGAGCTGCTGCCTGAGGCACAACATAATATAATATTAAGGCCAGGCCACTATCTAGGAACACATTCTCAAGATCTTTAGATCTATGTGCAGGATATAATGACATTGACCCAGAATTATCCCCCGCCAACCAAGAGAGACACCTGGCTGGGACAAGTTACCTTTTCCAACTGCTTTTAAGAAACTAATCAATGGCTGGTGGTTTTTTAGCAGCATAGTGAAGGCATGGTTCTCGTGGTTAGAACAGACTGCCTTCAAGTCTGGGATTCCAGTTCAACAGAAAGCAATTTCTCACGGGACATCATAGTAGGTAGCATCTACATTAGGGCAGTCCTCCAGCTCTCTTCATTCAGCTATTATCAAGGCAGACTGTATATTTTATTTCTGTGAATTACGAGTCGTTCCTCTGATGACTTCTTACATGTTTCTGAGCTCAAGTCTTCCGTGTTTCAGGAAGGAGGTCAACATGGCTTCATCTGACTGGTATGTGAACACCCTGAGAAGGCAATGCATGTTCACCTTTCGGGAGTATGTAAATCACACTGCATCTGATGACAGACCAGGGCTTAGATCTTCCCTCTACCACTGCTTTGGAATCTGGCCAACTCACTCTACTTCTCTGAAGTTGGATTTCCTCTTCTGTCAAAACAAGCTGATGATACCTCCCTGAAGAGCAAGGAGAGTCAAGTGCACACAGTTAACATTGATAGGACACGTAATAGATGATGTCATGAATTCCCATGCTGTCTTTTATCTGCCTTATGCTTTGGAGGGACTCAGCTATGTACACTAGGCTCAGTCTTTTTTTTTTTTTTTTAAATATTGTAGAATATACAGAACATACAATTCTGAAGCATTATCGAGTGCAGTGGCCTTATGTATACACACATTGTTGTGCAACCAACATCAGCACCTGTCTCCAGAACTTTTTCAGCATTCCAAATGGAAGCCCTGTGCCCATCAAGTGATAACTCTCTATCCCCTGCACACCCTGGCCATCACCTTTATGCTGTCTGTCTCTGGGAGCCTGACTAATCTATTTACCTCATATAAATGGGAGCACAGAATATGAGTTGAACACCTCTGATGCAAAAATCTAATATCTGAAATGTTCTAAAGTGTTGCTCAAATTTCTAATGGCCTCATAATAAAAAAAACCCAGGACAGATATCGGGGTAAATGCTGAAAGATCAGAGAAACAAAGAAACAAACCATTGCCACATCTTACCTCTAGGACTCCTCAGCCTGAAAAAGCCTCAGCCGAAAAGGGCCTTAGTTTCTGTCTCTTCACACCTTATATACCTTTCTCTGCCCAGACATCACTTCGTTCTTAGTGCTGGGATTAAAGACGTGTGTGCTTCCCAAGCAAAGGCGTGAGATCTCAAGTGCTGGGATTAAAGGTGTGTGCCACCACTGCCTGGCTCTGTTTTCTCTCCTAGACTGAGTCAATCTCATATAGTCCAGGGTGGCTTTGAACTCACAGAGATCTAGACAGATCTCTACCTCCCAAGTGCTAGGATTAAAGGCGTGTACCACCACTGTCTGGTATCTATGTTTAATCTCGTGGCTTGTTCTGTTCTCTGATCTTCAGGCAAATTTTACTAAGGTACACAATATATCACCACACTAAAGCCTGAAACTTTCTGAGTACCAACGTGATGCCACAAGTGGAAAAATTTCCAAGAAACTTCATTTTATGCTCAAACTTATGAAAATAGTTGTATAAAATTATCTCTAGACTATCTGTGTAGTTATATAGGAAACAGAACTGAATTTTAATTTTGTGTGTCAGTCTTATCCCCAAGATATCTCATTATTTCTGTCTGTCTGTCTGTCCGTCCATCCAGCTGTCCATCCATCCATCTATCTACAAATATTTCCCTCAAATTAAAAATTCATTTCTGGTCACAGCATTTCAGATAAAGGATTCTCAACCTAGATTTATCCTTTTCTTTACTGATATTTAGAGACAGCTTCTCACTTTGTAGCCCAGGCCAGCCTGGAACTCACTAGCCATCCCAGACTGGTAGTAGTGTGCCACCACACCTTGCTGTTACCTCTCTGTTTGTGCCTGCGTTGTTTCACTTAGCACAGTGTCTCCACTGTTTGCCCATGTTGTAGCATGTGTCAGACATTCTGTCCTCAGGGCTAAATGCTATTCTGTGTTGCATGTGCATGGTGCATTTTGTTCATCCTTGCATCCACTGTGGGCATTTGGGTTACTCCCACCTTTTGATTGTTGCTGCTATGGGATCAGTGTACAAATATCTGCTCAAGTCCTGGGTCATAATTTTTTTCGATACACATCTAGATGTGAGAGCATTGATTATATATCAATTCTATGTTTAGATATTTTGTTTAATTTTTTTGGGCCAGGTACCTTTTGTATATATTATTTGGACTAGAAGTGATATTGAAAGGCATCCTGTTGGGATTCTCGGGCATTCTTGATAGACTATTCCATCTAATTAGGTCAAGGACCTAGAAGGCAGTGCCATAAAACCAAGCAGAGTATGTTACTCACTCATTTGGGCTCTCTGACGCCTACCTCTCCTCCCAGTTCCAGGTGACAGATTGCCAGAGCAGGAGAAAATAATCCCAGAACAGGCAGCAATATGGTTTAAAACTGTTTTGCTATAGATATGTGTCTGCCTGTGACACTTATCCCACCCCCAGCCCACCCCCTCCTTTCTCTGCTGGAAGAGCTAAGGCAGGCACCCTGGGGTGTGTTAACCCTTCCAGAGCCAGCTTCAGCGATGCCTTCCAAGTGTTTGATGCTTCAACAGCCCTGCCTCTGAGCAGCAAGTTAGCCAGGAAGCTGCCAGTCACTTGGTGACATCAATTGTTCTGTAACTGACAGACACTGAAAAGTCTCATTATCACCAATAACAGGAACACCTCATCCATATCACACCTGTCAAGGCAGTGAAGCTGGGTCACCTATGTATGTACGTGCCAGCAAAAGCTGGCTCTAGCATTACAGACAAGGAGACTCCTGCACCCTTGCCTATTCAGCCCGGTCCTCAGGGGGGAATTGCAGAAGATCAGAAAGAACAACTCTCCCGAGACCAAACTCGTTCTTCTGATGTTACTTTGAACCTGTTGCTGATCTTAGCAGAGGTGAGTTGTTCGGAGAAAGGTGCTGACTTCGGGGCTCACAAGCCCATGGTAGAAAGTTAGGAAAGAGTCCTCTGGGCCGTGCAACGAACAGCACTCGTTCAATGGTCACTTGGCAGAGGAGAGGCGTCTTCACAAGATGTTCAGGCAGGGCTTTCTAGGAAAGCCGCTTTTGACTGCAGCATTGGGAGGCCTGTTTAGAGGCAGAAGTCACTGGCTGTGTTGTAGAGATCTTGGGGTTTGGCAGCAAATGGGCTGGGGTTTGTCTCCACACTAATTGAGTATGGTATGGGGAGGCAAATTAGTTAACCTTGCTGTGTAGTTTGTGTGTGTGTGTGTGTGTGTGTGTGTGTGTGTGTGTGTGTGTGTGTGTGTGTTTTACTCTTTGCTCTTTGGGGGACCCACCACCCAGTTCCCAAATAAATACATGGAGACTTATTTTTACGTATGAAAACCCAGCTTACTTCTTATGAGCTTTTCTTAATTACCTTTGCCTCTTGGCTTTTATCTTGCTCCATTTTATATACCTTTCTTTCTTTCTTACTCTGTTGCTTACTGTATAGCTGGGTGGCTGGCCCCTGATGTCCTCCTCTCCTTCTCCTTTTCTTGCTTCTTGATCTGTCTTCCCAGAGCTCTTCTCCTATTTATTCTCTCTGCCTGGCAGCCCCACCTATCCTTTCTCCTGCCTAGCTATTGGCTACTCAGCTCTTTACTAGACCAATCAGGTGTTTTAGGCAGGCAAAGTAACACAGCTTCACAGAGTTAAGCAAATGCAACATAAAAGAATGCAACACATCTTTGCATCATTAAACAAATTTTCCACAGCATAAACGAATGTAACACATCTTTAACTAATCATCTACATTGCTGTGCCTGGTTTTCCATGTGCCCTCATCTAGATTAGTATATCATGGTGATGCATTTATTATTCAAAATAGGCAAGATACGGAGCCAGGGTAGAGGTCCATCGATGGATGGGTGGATACAGAAAAATGTGGCACATATACATAGTGGAATTTTATTCAGTTGGTTTTGGTGGCATACACCTGTAATTTTAATACTTGGAGTCTGAGGCAGGAGGATTAGGAGTTTGAGCCCATGAAACCATCTGGGTCTATAAAGTGAGACCCTGCCCACACAAACCATGTTTAAATATTGATGTATGATACACAGTATATACTCTATAATTATTAGATATTACTGTTTCATGCTACTTCCATGTTTTTAATGTTAGGTGAAATATAAATAATCAGAGTGTAGATACAGAATATAAAATTTACACTCAATTATAACACACCTGTGTTGAACCTTTCTGGGAGCAACTGGAAGTGCCATTTCTGTCAAGATGTTTGAGTCTGATGCCACCTCCCACATTCTGGAAGCAAGAAGCCCTTCCTAATCTGATCCCGTCTATCAGCAGAATGTCATGATTAAGTGAGTGTCACCTCTGGAGTCAATTACTAGGGTTCACATTATAGCACTTCAACTTCCAAGTTCTAATCTTTAAACAGGGACAAAACTTGGACCTGCCACTTAGGCCTGCCCAGCATGATTCTTAGCAGGAGACAAAATATGTAAGCAAGGTCATTCTTTTTTTTTATTTTTTATTTTTTATTAACAGATCTTGCCTCAAGCTTATTTGTAAAAAACAGCATAGGGTCCTGATTATCTGCAAACAATGTGTAGGTGTGTCGCCGGTTGGTCTTTCTTCACACTGCCAGACAAAAAACCTTTTTTATGGGGCCTTCACAGGGGCCTGGGCACCTTTGGGAGCCTGAGCTGGAGTTGAAGCCTGGGCCTGAGCTGGAGCTGAGGCCTCTGCCTTGGTTTGAACCTTGGGCTTTGGTTGGCAGAGCTTATGACCCTTGACCGTGTAGCTTCTTTTTTTTTTTTTTTTTTTTTTTTTTTTGGTTTTTCGAGACAGGGTTTCTCTGTGTAGCTTTGCGCCTTTCCTGGGACTCACTTGGTAGCCCAGGCTGGCCTTGAACTCACAGAGATCCACCTGGCTCTGCCTCCCGAGTGCTGGGATTAAAGGCGTGCGCCACCACCGCCCGGCGAATGACCGTGTAGCTTCTAATCTGCTTCCCAAGCTTGGGGTGAGCAATGAAATCAAGATGGCTGAGTTTGCAGCTGGGGCCCTTTGGCATCTTGGGCTTACTCACCTTGGGCTTTGGGGGCGGGGGTGGGCTTAGATGGCCTCTGCACACGCACTCATTGCCTTCACACTGTTTGCCTGCCTCTTCTTCAGACCTTTTTTTTTTTTTTTTGTGCTTCTTGGCCAAGCGCATGTACCTCAGGAACTTGGGGTTGACCCCCTTAAGAGATCTGTATCTTTGTGACCGAGGTTTCATGAGGCCATTTCTGTGCCATTTTTTGGGACTGGTTGTGTGTGGTGTGGTTCTTGGACTTGGCCATGTCGGAACGGTAATGGGCAGCTCTAAGGTCAGCCATTTTTACTAGCCTGTCTTGCCAGTGCACCTGCTGTAGATAGAGGTAGAGAGTCAGTGTCACGCTGGAGCCAGACCACAGTGCCTTGATCCAGAGCTGATTGTGTGCATGTCTACAGGTCTGCATATGGGGGACCTCACCATGCTGATGTCCGCCTGGGAGTGCTTGCACCACAGACGTTGGCCAACAGTCAGATGCTCTCGCCTCTCCCTACCCACAGCCAGTTCAACTTTCACCAATGTACTGCTGGGTACAGGAGGGTCCACTAAGCCACCATGCCTACTTTCCCATAGCTTCACTGAGAAGTGAGAGGGGGGTTCTGGACAGTTCTAAGCCCAACCAACCAGTAGCATATGGGGAGAGAAAGATCTTCCTTTCTTGGCTCTGTAACTACTGTGACAAAGAATATATTAGATAAAATAGCCACTGTTATGGAAGCATTCATTCATTCATTCATTCATTCATTTATTCATTCAGATAGGGTCTCAATATATAGCCCAGACTGGCCTTGAGCTCATAATCCTCCTGCCTCAGCTTCCTTGGTATTGGAATTTCAGGTATGCAGATATTGCTTTTATCAGTCCCATCACGTGCCATTCTATCTATCTATCTATCTATCTATCTATCTATCTATCTATCTATCATCTATCTATCATCTATCTACTAGCTAGCTACCATCTATTTTATCTATCATCTCCAAGGTCTTTTAATGTAGCCCAGACTGTCCTCAAACTGTCAATCCTCCTGTTTCTGCCTCCAGAGTGTTGGGATCACAAGTGTGAGTCGCTGTATTAAGCTTTATCTCTCCTGCTTAAAGAAAATCACATTTATCTAGTGTGTGTGCACATATGTGTGCACACACATGCATGTGCCATGTAGAGGTCAGAGGACATTGTGAAGGAGTCACTTCTCTTCTTCCACTCTGTGGGTCCTGGAAGCTGGATTCAGGTCATCGGGGCTTTACCTGTTGAACCAGGTAACTGTAGCAACGAAATCAAGCCCCGGCAAACACGAGGAGTAGGGGATTTAATAGCAGGAAATGGAACAATCACAGGTTTAGAAGGAAGTTTGTAGCAAGTGGCTTCAAACAGGCAGGTCCTAGGTAGCCTTACACACTTCTGACAGTAGGGACCTTCCTGGCCCAGCAATTGTCTCCTAGTTCAGAAGCAGTCTTAGGAAGGGGCAACACAACTGATGAAATTAGTCCGTGTGCCCCTTGGTTGTCAGGAAGCAACTAGACTCAGGATGCAACAGAGTCACGACTGGCTCCTCCCAGGCTATCTGCAGAGCTGGAGGAAGTGGATGTTGGTGGCCACAAGTGTGGCAAATGTTCACTCGGCGTTCTTAGTCCATCCACAGGGTGGGGAATTATTGGTGATTCCTTTCTCTTAAAGGGGTCACCAACTAAGCCTCCCACGCACAGCCTTTCACAGAAAGCATTGGCAGTCATTATATGAACAACTCCATAGCTACCAGCCTCCAGGACAGGATGGCCTCCAGGGAAGATGTCAAGCTTTTAAGGTGAGTGCTCCCGGTTTACTGAGTTCATGACAGGCACTTTGCAGAGCTACCACCAGGAGATGTTCTCTGGGGAAAACCTTAAGAACTTAATTGGGCCTTTTCAACTCCAGTCTCTCTCCTTCCTGCCCAGGGTGATTAACGCCCCGATGGCTTTGATGCCAGCTCCTCGGAATCCCCAGGGATCTATAATCTTGGGATGGCATCACAGGACAATTTGTTTCCTCACAGGCCCCTGCACGTTTCTGCTGGCACCCACTAAACACTGGGGAAGGTCTTTGGTAAATCTGTCAGGAGCAAGCCTGGGCCTCCCAAGGCCTTTGCTAGTTTGGGTGCTTTTCCCTTCCACTCCTCATTGTGATCCATCCTGGAGGTTCCATTCTCTCTCGTTCGTTCTTTTTTTGTTTTTCTTTGTCTTGTTCGTAACAGCGCTACAGATGATGGCCTCATTTCTCTGACACTATGTGGTGGCTGCAGAAACTTTCAGTGGTTTTATGTTTTGGGGAGAAATCTGCTAAGAAGATGGCACAAGGAAGAATAAGTAGCAGCACCTCCCCTCCGCCCCTGCCCCGACAAAGACGCATGTCTGATGTCGGGTGACAGGAGGGAGGGGACAATGGGGTAAGCTTCTCATGAGCAGCAACACACAGGCAACCAAAGCACAATGCTGACGCACTGAAATAAGATTATTATTAAAAAGACTATTTTTGTTATGCAACCACCTTTGAATTGGGTGGACATGGGTGGAAAAGAGGCCACGTACTCTTCCCGTTCTTATCCTCCTGTGTTGTATCCTAGGGATCAGCTGCCAGTGTTTTCTGAGCCCTTCTTATGTGGCTAGGCATGATCCTCAGTGCTTTGAGTGTGTTGACTTAGGTATTAGTAACTCTTTTTGATGCTGTGGCCAAATACAGGACAAATGAGACTTAAGGAAGGAGAGGCTTATTTGGGGTCCTGGTCTGAGGATACAGTCCATCATGGCAAGGAGGTCCTAGGAGTGAGAGGCAGCTGGTCCCACTGCATCAGCCGTCAAGAAGCAGAGAGAGAGAGAGAGATGGATGCTGCTGCTAGCTACTTTCTCCTTTATTCGGTCCAGGGCCCCAGCCCATGCAACGGTGTCCCCCACATTCAGGATGGGACTTCTCTGCTCTGTCAAACCTTTCTAGAAATACCCTCATAGACACACGGGGGTTTGTTTCATTGTTATTCTGAGTTCCATCAACTTAACAATTAAGATTAACCATCACAACTTATTGAAGGGAGTTTTTTTGCTATTCCTATTTTCAGACGAGGACACTGGGGATCAGAGAATACGGGGAACTCGGCTAAGCTGACAGGGACTAGAAAATGGAAGGGGGCTTGATCCTAAAGCAGCTGTCTCCAGAACTCAGCTTTCCATCAGTGTGCTCCACAGTGTCCCGAACAGATAAGGAACATGGTGTCATCATATCCCGCCCTCTGTGGCTGGCACTTAAGGGAGGCCTGTTTTCTTGAAGCCTCAAGTTCTACAGCTCCCCTTCTGGTCCCCACATTGGCCTTCTTTTGTATCTTAGCAGCAGGTGCCTCTCCCGGGCTCTCAGACGAGAGTTCTTTCTGATTGAAAAGCTCTCCCCTCCCACTTTTCCCCTCTGCATCGGCTGACTTTTGCTCGTTGCTCTGGTCTTTGTTTAAATGCCACATCCTTCACCCTCCAATGTGAGGTTGTCCCCTATTAGCACTCTTACAGGGCCATGTATTTTCCTGTCATTCCATTTATTACAGTAATGATTTGCTTAATGTCTGTCACCTCTACCAGATTCCACACTCCAGAAGATTAGAAACTGTGTCTTTCTAGTTAACTCACTTGTCTCCACCACCTAACATAGTGTCTGACTGAAAGCAAGCATCTGGGAGCTATTCGGGCCATGAACAGCTATGCTCACTGCATATTTGCCCAATAAACGAAGGCTTTGAACAAAGCAGAAAAGACTTGCTGGGAGATGTCTTTCTGTATGCTGTGAGTATATGTTGTTCCCATTGGTTAATAAATAAGCTGCTTCGGCCTATGGCAAGGTAGCTTAGAGACAGGTGGGAAATCCAAGGAGAGAGACAGGAAAGAGAAAGATGGAGTCTGGGGAGACTCCGGCACCGCCAAAGGAGCAACAAGATGTCAGCAGACTGGTAACGCCACGGTCACGTGGCAATATATAGATTAATAGAAATGGGTTAATTTAAGATGAAAGAGCTAGCTATCAAGAAGCCTGACCCATAGGCCAAACAGTTTGTAAATAACATAAGCCTCTGTGTGTTTACTTGGGACCAAGCGGCTGCGGGGTGAGGCTGGGAGAGATTCGTCTGGCCCGCAGCACTTAGCAGGACCAGAGAAACTTCCTGGGTTTAGGATGACAGTGCCACAGGTACACAGGTCTGTACTGTTGCATCTTATATGTGTGGGATGCTGTTCAAACTGTAAAAGGAGAAACTAGAACTTATTTTTTATTTTCATGCTGGGGCACTGTCCGAGAGAATCCTCAGAGTGTTAGCCTATCAAGTGTCACGTCGCTGGACAGTATGGGGAACCTGTTCAGGAAAGGGGCTTACAGTGAGCGTCTGGCAAAGGAGAAAAGGCACTTTGGTGATTCAGGGCGGTAGACCTTTGTTAAGTGACCTAGAAGTATTTCAACGGTGTTGCAGACAACGTAACTGGGTTGGTATTTGCAGAACACAGCTGGGCCATAACCATTCCTTGAAAAGAACCCAATAGGGATTTCACACTGAGCACCAAATCGGGAGTTGCTATGTCAGAATCATTATAATAACTTTTTACAGCACTAGTCATGTGCACAGCGTCATAGTGTCAGAAAAGGCACGAACTATGTGGGTCTGGGTCATGAATATGACTTTTCAGAGAGACTTTGGATGAGTCCCAATTACAAAGGTGGAGAAGAAGAGGGCCACACAGCAACATTTTCTTTTTTTTTTCTTTTTCTTTTTTGGATTTTTTATTAGCTCAATGCCTTGAGAAGTCAAAGATGCTTAACCTCCCTTTTCATTAGCATTTTTTGATTTTGCTAATAGGTCACTAGAGAGGGGCTCACAAAACGATGAAGCCGAATGTTCTGCCCCTGGAAATGCAAGGTTGAGATTCAATATGCGATGTCAATCGCTCTGTTTTTCTTTGAGGGGTTGGCAGAGTGTGGTCTTCAGTGTCACGAGGCCAGAGGTCAAGTGGCGGTGGCTGGATTTTGCATCACTGGGAGCTGCCGCTGAAACAGGAAGCTGACTGTAAATGAAAAGTCATTTTCCCTGGGGTTACTTGACCGTCCTTTAATCCTAGACATAGCCCATCGAGGCAATAGCTCTATCCTCTGCAGCATCGCTTCCCTGTGTGGGCTCGGATGCTGCCTGAAGGTCAGGCGGAGGGCTCTCTGCACCAGAGGCAAAGGCTGCTTCGTGAGCAGCTCTGCCACACGGACTCTTTTTTTTTTCCTCTCGGTCCCACTCTCACCTTTTCTCTTTTCCTTTTAATCATTTTCCTGGCTTATATCTCAGACTTGCTCGTGGCAAACAGAACAGAATTTGTTATTGACTCCCAGGTGACTTATTTCATGGATTACTTCAGGTCAAATCCTATTAAAGTACATGTTTCTGTGGTGGGGAAAATCTCTGAGTAACCAAACAGGGCAGCTAATCCTTAAGTAAGGACCAGACTATGGCAAGCAGGATTTGACAGCAGCGTTTAGATGATGCCCAGGTGGACTTTGTTTCTAGCGATAAGACAAATGACATGACCTAAAAACCTTCCCTCTGTAAAACACCTATAAATGTTTTATAAAATATAACAAACATCTTTTTAAATGCAGAGCTCAACTCATAAAAATGTAGGAAATTCCCCAGGGCCCCAAAACAAAGAGAGAACCAGAGGCGTAATGATAAATGTGAAGTGAAAATGGGTCTGCTCTGCATGTGTGTGTGTGTGTGTGTGTGTGTGTGTGTGTGTGTGTGATTTTAGTAGATTAGATTTAATGTGCCCCAGCTAGAGGAAAGTTGGATTTGTCTAAGGCTCCCTCAAAGCCAAGATCCTCAAAGGAAAGAGCTAACATCTTACAGAAGATTGTTTCTCTTATCTGGACTCTGGCTTGGGAAAAATTGTGTCTGACCCCACCCCCCACTGTGGATCCTCTTTATTTGTTATTTCAATTTCTCTTTCCTGGTAGGACTTTAAGGACTTCAATCACCAGGCAAATATTTAAAAGGCCCAGTTCTGGTTTCAACCTTGGGGTTCCTGACCCAAGAAATGAAAACATTTTGAGAAGTACTTCTCTTCAATCCAAAGAAAGCAAAGAATCTCACAGATAATATCTCCCCCAGGATGAGCTTATGGCATCAAATGACAAAACACAAAGCCCCTAAACATCAGATTGTGTTATTTAGGGGAACAAAAAGAGAGTGCCCAGGTAACTTTGTATTTCAGAAATATAACACGTAATTTTAACTATGAGCATATCCCAAATACTGCATGCAACATATGTATATTAAAAACTGATTCACTGAATAACTACAATTTAAAGTTAACTGTGTTTTATGAGGGGATTCTAAAAGTCAACAGGACCACCCCAGAACTGCAGACACCAGAACAATCAGGTGTACACTTGTGAATGATTGATGCTTTAAAGAAAGTCTTGAAAACCAAAGAAAAGAAAACATTAAAAAAAAATATCCAGGGAGTCCTGGAAAAACAAAAACAAAATAAAGGAAATAAAGCTTCTAGAAACTCAAGAGCAACATCTTTCAGTTGAAACAGATGAATCTCAACTTCAGAGATAGATTACACAGTAGCTTTGATGATGGGAGAGAAAAGTCAGTTATCAAGATACAGATCTTCACACCCAGTGGGCATCACAGAAAGGTGGAGATGAAAAGATGTGAAGTCATTCAGGTCATGGAGAACAGAAAGACAACCTAACAGGGTCATGATGGTGCACACCTTTAATCCCAGCACTCAGGAGGCACAGGCAGGCGGATCTCTATGAGTTCAAGGCCAGCCTGGTCTACTGAGTGAGTTCCAGGACAGCCATAGCTACACAGAGAAACCCCGTCTTGAAAAACAAAAAACAAACAAACAAACAACAACAAACAAAGGAGGGGGAAAGACAACCTAATATATGCCCAACAGTATTTCTAGAAGAAGGTAATAGAGAGAGCAAGGAAGAAAGAAATAATTGAAGAGACAATGACTCAGAATTTGTTTAGACTGAAAAAACATAGAAATTTTTAGATTCCAGAAGCACATAATTTTCCTATGGAAAAAGCAAAGGCAACAGGCCATATATAGAAACATCTTAATGGAATCAAAGGACAGCAAAGACAAAGAGAAGGTCTGCATGTGAACACAGTTTTAGAAGACTAAAGATGTGGGGAGACAAAGGGAAGAAAGAAAAAGCATTTGGTCCTAGAGAAATTTGTCTTTAAGCCATAGTCCCCCCCATTGGCCAGGTGACGGTGGCGCACGCCTTTAATCCCAGCACTGGGGAGGCAGAGCCAAGCGGATCTCTGTGAGTTCGAGGCCAGCCTGGTCTATAGAGCGAGATCCAGGACAGGCACCAAAAACTACTCAGAGAAACCCTGTCTCAAAAAACCAAAAAAAAAAAAAAAAAGAAAAGACAGAGCCCCTCACCCATCCAGCCATAGGGGCACTTGACTTCCTCTGAACCTTCCTTTCCAATCTGTAAAAGAAATATCCAGTCAGTGCTAATCCTCAGGGTTCTATGAGACGTGTAACACAAAGCCTTGTTTGTTAATATGCAGTCAGCAAAAAGTAGCTATTAATATTATTGACAGTCCTAATTTCCCCCTGATATTAATTCCTACCATTCCCTCCCCATGCACCCAGCCTTGGGAAGATTAATACTTAGATGCATGTCATGTTGAAGACAACAAATAAAATCTACTGGAAAAACTTAAACCACCAGTTTAGGGCGCCCCCAGCTTCCCAGGAGAAGCAGCAGAGACCATGCCCTCTAGTAGTCTGGTCCCCAGAATAGCTATAGAATGTTTGGGGGGGGCACTAAGATGATAATCCCATATTGTACCCTCCCTGCCAATATTGCCCTAAATTTCGAAGACAAAAACAAAGCTAAATTGTCAACATTCTTTGACTTCCCTCTAGGTCAGCTTAAAACATCACAATACAAAGTCACATTGCATTTTTCTCTACTGTGATTTGCTTATCACATCTGATTTCTGCTAGACAATTTCCCATGTCCTTTCTAGAGTCTAAGCTCCACAAAGGCAAATCCTTTACTTATCTGGTTCACCGTTGAACCCACAGTGCTTAGCTTATGGCCCTGGACTAGAAAGTTTAAAGGCCATTTACTCCACAGGTATGGAAATGAGACTGGAATCTAGGAATAGTATTCACTCCACCTATGTGGCTGCCATACGTAACTGTTTTTCTAGAGCTGGAAAAGACTCTAGAAATGCTGTCATCTTCCCGTGGCTTTTCCAGAGGGACCTGAGGAGGTTCTCAATTGGACTCAACTTCCGGGGTTTTTATGGGGTAGAAATGAGATTCAAATGCAATTAGCCAGTTTCCAAAACTAGTGACTCACTTCTATCACGTTACCTCCGTGAACAAGACAGTGGCCACGGATGTAAAAGAAAAACAGAGCAAATACCAGGTGATTCCACTGAAGGGAACTATCCAGAACAGGTAATTTCATACAGACAGAAAGGTGATTGGAGGGCAGGGGAGGGGAGGGATAAGGAGTTACTGCCTTATGGCTTTTGTTTATTACTTTTTGGAGATTGATGGAAACGTTCTAGAAATGGTGGTATGGTTGCACAAATGTGTAAGTATGCATAATGCCATAAAGTATACAATTAAAATGATTAAAATTGCCATTTTATGTTGCACGTACACATTTACAATTTTCAAGAAGAAAGATCATGGCTGTGGTCAGTCTCTTAATCTTACCTTTTCAGGCCACTTTTGTAGAATGGGACAAAGTCTTTAACGGACATTAAAGAAAAAGTCATCTCTAGGAAGCTGTAAACAGCAGGCAGAGTCAGCTGCAGAATATAGAGCCGTTGGCTTAAAAGTGACATGTTTCTATTATAACCCATAATTTCTCAGCAGAGTAGACTCTGTGAGCTGGTACTAGAGAATCGAGAGCTCTATAAGCTACTTAACTTTTCTAGAAGGGAAATAAAATAACTATTAAAACGGTAAAAGATACCATATGGCACCCAAGAAAGGGAGGAAAAGGATAATTTTTGTGGTTGTTTCCTCAACGAACAATTAGTTCTTTATTCTTAAAAAAAAAAAAAAAAGTGCCATTAAGAGAAAAATTGAAAACTGCCAAGAAGACATATCTGAAGTGGAAATAAAGTTGAAAAGATAAATAAAATAAGCATTCCTTTGCTATATTTGGTGGAGTCCTGCAGAGAAAAAAATTCCAGCGAGGCAGCATTGAGACATAGTTTATTAATGCAGTTTCCCCCACAGCAGGACACAAAAAGAGAAACTGGTAAAACAGTCGCATTAAAAAATTATGACTCTTACATCTGATCTTTATGAATACATAGAAAAGAAACTGTCCTCCTGAGCCGTCCTTGGGCTGCGTGGAGACAGAGATGCAAAGAACTAGTGTGTGTGTGTGTGTGTGTGTGTGTGTGTGTGTGTGTGTTAACTCCAAAGCATTATTTTCTCACACGTGCTTAGAGCAGATGAGAAGTTACCTCCTACATCCAGAAGTGTTTATGAGAAGACCCTGTGGAAGATGCTGAGTGGGTCTCTCAACTACACTTTGAACCAAGCCCTGTAGTCTTCTTTTCGGTCTACAAAACTGAAGTCTATTTGTATTCCCTTTGGGGGGAAAATGCAGTGGGTTATACACTGGTTGTAAATGGAGTTTCCCCAGAGTCTGAGAGCTGGGAAGGAGCTTAGGGATGAGGTCAGCCAGTGTTTTCTGTTGTCTAGGTTGTGCTCTTCTGATCAGTTAGGCAATTGATTGCGAGGGCTACAGGTAGCATTGGGAAGTGGAGAAAGAGGGCGGAGCACAACGAGTAAACATAAAAAATGTGTCACACATACTGTTTGATGAGACGTGTGTGTGTGTGTGTGTGTGTGTGTGTGTGTGTGTGTGTCTGTCTGTCTGTCTGTCTGTCCTAGATCACAATGTGAAGGATATCATACTGATTCTGGAAGCTAATGGAGTCATCAAACACTTTCTTCCATGTAGGAGAACGGGAGCCAGAGAGGGAAGATGAATGACTTTCTCAAATCACAAGCCAGAAGGAGCCTGGGTCTCCCGACTCCCAGAATCCTTCCCACTAAACTTCATTCGTCAAAATGTGCTTGGAGGTGATTGGCTTCTGTGAATACTGGTTGTCAGCGTGACAGGATCCAGAATGACCTGGGAGACAAACGCCTAGTCATGTCTGTGAAGATGTTTCCAGGTTGGGTCGAAGAGGGAAGAGCCACCCCAAGTATGGGCAACATGGTTCTATGGGCTGAGATTTAGGACTGGCTATAAAGGAAAAAGGAAGCTGAGTTCCAGATGCATGTCTCGCTGCTTCCTGACTGCCTACACAATGTGACACCTGCCTTACACGCCTGCCGCCATGACTTTGCTTCCACAGCACACTCCCCTCTAAGACTCTGGCTCAAAATAAGCTCTCCTTCCCTTAAGTTGCCTTGGGTAGGTATTGAGAACAGTAACCAATGGGGTTTTGTGTCACAGCGGCATCTGACATGCTGGTCCTTCCCAGAGCAGTTCCGGTGCTTCCAGAGCCACTGGGCTTTCCTTTCTCCTTCACTTACACCCCTGCCCTTCTACCATTTGGGATCAGTGGTTATGTGGGATGAGGCAGACGCATGGAGGGGCAAATTAGCACTCAAGATCAGATGATCCATGACTCATAAATAACTCCTGATATCTGAGGAGCCTATAAATTCCACAGCTCATTGCTCCCCGAAGCTGACAGACCACATAAGAAATAGAACTACAGCCTCCCTGTAAGAAAGAGGGCGGCTGCTGACTCTATCAGAGAGGGCATCTTGAGTAACAGTGGCCTGCTGGCAGCCAGGAGCTCCAGGTATCTCTTACCAGACTCATGCACTCTAGGCTGTATAAAGTGTTCTGTCGTCATGATAAGGTTGGGTTGTGAGAGGATCTTGCCTGGCATTTCAAGTGTCTCTGGTTTTGACTCAGAGGAGGAATAATCTACCATGTCAATAAATCCCTCTTGTGGTTCCTGTGTGCCAGGTACTCTTCTGAAAATACCGTAAATATTTATTCATTTAGTTCACACCACCAGCTTCTAGGTTGCAGAGGTCTTTCCTAGCTACAGTTGTAGTCAGAAGGCTGAGAAGTGTCGAGATGTGCTAAAATAATTTGTTTTTCTTTCTGATTTGAAGACAGGAGGGCGAGCATACTTAATAGAGTTTAGAACTATGTCACCGACAGAGTGAATTAATCAACAGTCAAACTCAAGGAGAAAGGTCAACTGCCTGCTTTCTCTTGGCAGGAGAAATTGGGAAGAGGATTGTTCTTGCAAAGATTCATCACTTTTTGATGCTTTCCAGAAGTGGTGATGGATTTGCAATGGGCCATCTACTTTTTTTTTTTTTTTTCTTCTTCTTCTAAATCTCTCTCAGGTACTTTAGTCCAGCTACCTTGGTACATGGGGTATGCTGGTTTCTAAAGACACCCACTTAAAACCATGTGGCAATCAAACCTGTGTTTGGCTGACTGAACCATTGTTTTACATAGTGCTAGAAGAGGGTCTTCTACAAACACTTTATTGAGTTAATTTATCACCACATGTCAAAACTCACCTTGACCTTGGAAACAGGTAGATTTGGCTTTGATAAAGAACTTTAAGTAGAAATTTTCTAGAGTATAAGGGGAAAAAGTTGGGTTTTTTTTTCCCTTTAAGAGGAATGTGAATTGAGAATTTTTTTAAAAACATGCTTCTTATGTGTATGTTTTATATGTTAACATTTAAATCCCACAGTACTCTGAATCTCCATTTCACAGATGAGAGAACTAAGTTAAATGATGTGCTGAAGGTAACTATGTGAGGGACAGAATTCAGATTATAGTCTCCCTGCAGAACCCATTCCTTTTTCCAATTCATCTCCAGTTCAAAAATGAATTATCCCTAGGAGCATTCATTGACCATAGCACAATGTTAATGGATCTTTCCATGCCCCAGACTACAGGCTAGCCACAAGGAATACCAACAGTTAAAGCCCTTTGTCTATAATTAGGCCTTGGTTCCCTTAACAACACTACCATGTAATTAAACCGATTTTGCCAACGGGCAGATATGCTTCACTAGAGAATCTGAGAAGAACCCTTTACATCATGCTCTGTTTCTTGTTCATGGTTACCCATGGTCAAGTCTGGGCTTGGAGCTGAAGCTCAGGAAGAATGTGGAGAATGCTGTTGGCCCAGAACTTGCCCCAGGAAGCTGTATCAGAGCCGGGTGGATTTCCTGGGCAGCCGGTGAAACTCCAAACTTATTTCTATTCATTGTTTCCCTCCATGAGACGTGTTGAGGGAAAACGCCAGTGTCCTAATACTCACCCTTCTCTTGGAGCGACCTCCTTTACTTCAACAGCAAGTCTCCTGGTTATTAATCACCAGAAATGAAAAACGTCTCTTTTTCAAAAGTGTAATTATCAGAGGTCTCACCGTGTCTTGAAAGAAGATGTATTCGCCATTATCAGCACATTCTGTATTTAGTCTCTGGAAAAAATTGGCTTACACCACCGTTTATGGACTGTATTTTTCTTAAAAAATTTCTAAAGAATAAGGCACTGGAAACACAAGAATGGCATTAAATAGTTAAATGATACACTACGCTACAGTGCTGAGTGAGAAGGGGAACCCACAGAGACTTACCATTTTCTCGGGTCTATAAAACTCCAGACTTACAAATGCAAGTCAAATAAAAAGCTATTAGAGTTGTAACTAAAAGTTGCCTGGATTAAAGATCATTAAATGAAAAAGTAATAGGCAAGGTCACTTGGGACCAGGTGCCAATCCAAATTTTCTAAATTTTAAGTTTTCCTTCAAAGGCCACAATCCAAATGCCATGTACTAAAGTACTCACTGTACCCTTTCTTGTCCCAGGGGCTGCCTTGAGAGGACATGCAGTTACGACCCCCCAAAGCAGCCCAATAGTCACAGAGCACCAGAGGAGTCCAGATGTTAGAGATTATCTCTTGAACGCAGTGGAATGCATGCCAGAGATTAAAAGGCAGAATTAATTTATAACACTCTCTACCTGTTTGCAATATGCGCTCAGCGTATTCTCTGCACGCATTCTGTTGCACGGTAATTACAACGTTGAAAATCACCTGCAGCATGTGACCACTGCAGTGAAGTTTAAGAGGTGGCATTTGTCATGTTTCAGTCTGCACATCTGGTTCCGTCATATTTACCAAACGATTAATATGGGAATATATTACAGTGAAATCCTTTCCTATCAATTTTAATTGCTAGGGAATGGAACACTTTTCTCTCATCTCTCCCTGTTCCCTTCCTCCCCATTCTAGGAGGAACTGTTTTCCAGTCCTAGGATTCATTTGAGTGAAGACAGGGAATCTACTCTTGCCTTTGTTCGATTCCCCAACCCCAACCACAAAGGGGGTGGATCTGCATCCTTTGTTTTACAAAGCACACCCACTAGCCAGAGAAAACCGAACCTTATTCCAAAAGTAGATGAACCAGGAACCTCAATCAGATCAAACCAAGGGAATTAAATTCTAAACTTTAAACTCCCTTTTATTGAAATATAAGTTTGTTTAGTCTATTTACACCACAATTTATGCACATATATACATAGAAGGCAAAAATCTGTCAAATAAAAAAGTTTTTCTTACTAAAAAATTAAAAACAAAGTAAAGTGCACGGAATTGATTTTTTTTTTTTCTTCTGGTGAACATCATCATTGTCATATTTTTGGTCAGCTGGGCGAAGCAGGAAGAAATTCATTACTGACTCTGCATACAACTAGCCTGAATTCATAGCCTTCAGGCCAAAATGACAGGAGTTGGGGAACAAATCAGACAAATCGCTGGGGTCTATAGGGCTCCCAGGGGCGGGGAAGTCTTGTTCTTTGTCCTATCCAGAGCTGTCCCTCAGCTTGGAACAGTTATCTCACCATCGTGGCGCTGGAACAAAGGGAGAACACAGGAAGGGGGCTCCACCAGCCCGTGTCACAGCCTGCTCTGGTTCCACCAGCACTGTGGTTGATAGGAAACAGCAGAATTAGCTCAAGGGCTCAAACGGAAGTTTTCCTTTTTGGGAAGGGGCTGGGGCGGGGGGGAGCGACAAGAATGGACTGCATCTCCCATAGAGACTGCCATTCGGGGGCCAAACCCCAGCAGTGAGTTTCTTCGGATCCAATCTCCACGCAAGCACAGGAAAGAATCCTTTTAAAAAGCTGGGTGGAGGGAATGTTAACACTTCTCGCCTCGGTGAGTTGGCCCTTCCAGAACTTGGAAAGGAAACCGCCTGGCATGAAAAGAAAGGGGCAAGTGGGTAAAACACAAGTTTTTAGACAGCTTCGCGATCAGGCCACTGGGTGGGCGTTGGCCGGTTGGTGCTAGCCTGTGGCAGAGAAGACAGCCCTAACCCTCGTCATTCATACCCCAGTCCCTCTCTTCCTCGGAGTGCCATTAAGTCCCCGGGCCGGCGGCCGTACTTGGCCTTGCAGTGCAAAATGTGCTTGGCGAGGAAGTCAAGGCGGCGCTGTAGCAGCTGAGCATGGGGGTCTGCGAGCTCGGCCAGCTCTGGGAAACGAGGTTCGTGGCGAGTGTAGAGGCGTAGCAGCCGGGCCGCCGCGTCTTGACCCCGGTGCAGCTCCAAGACTCGCCTAGCAGTCCGCTCGCGGAACACACACACTGACTGTAACAGCGGCTCGTTATACTTGTCCCACATGCCGGCCACCCGGTAGCCGTGCACCAAACCCGCCTCATTGTCCAGAAAGACCAACGCCCCTCCCGGTCCTCGGTGCAGGTTGCTCGTAGCGCGGTGCATCACGCGTGGGTCCCATTGCAAGCTGAAGAGGTTGCTTACAAGCCGGTCGAAGTTGGCCGTCAGGTAATCGAAGAGGATCAGATCGGTCCATTGTACCAGGTCCACCAGCTCTGCCTGGCTGAGGTTGGTCAGCTCGCCCCCGGCGTCGCGCAGGGGCCGCAGACGGCCGTCTTCTGATCGCCAGGGCTCGGGCACCACCACGTCGGTGAGGTTGGGCAGCCAGCGCGTCAGGCTCACCACGCTGCCCTCGGTCCAGTGCGCGGCGCGCAGCTCCTCCTGCACCTGTACCCACTGAGCGCCCCGAGCCTCCACCCGAGCCAGTGCCAGCGGCGGCACGTGGCGCTGGAGGCCCAGCAGGCGCGCAAGGTAGTAGGACAGGGCCTCGCCCTGGATCTGCTCCGGGTTGATGCCGTAGCGTACGCAGGCACGGGTGCCGTCGGCAAAGCGGGCTAGGCGGTTGGAACTGCGTCCGCAGCCTCCGCGATCCAGGGCCACTACCCGAGCACCCCGCACCACCTCCAGCCACGCTGCCGCCTGGGCTTCGGAAAAGCCCCGGGGCACCTGCTCCTCCAGGCCGCGGCTCCAGAAGACGCCCCCGTGCACCGCCGTGCGCTCCGCGGGCTCGGGCAGCCCGGCTGGCACGTGCCGCCTGCGATCGTCCGGGTGCCTCCCAGGCGGGTTATCTGCGCCGGCCGCCAGGGTGAGCAGCGCCCGGAAAGTTTTCAGGGAGCCGCCGCGGGCGTCCCACGCTAGGGGCGGGGGCAGAGGGAAGCGCGGCTCGGGCGCGGGGCCGCCACTCTGGGTCGGATGCCGGGGGAGTCGATCTTCGGGCGGCCAAGAGGCTGGCAGTTCGGTCCGTGGTGGCAGGAGCCCTCCCCACAGCGTCAGCAGCGAGCCCAACGCCAGCAGCCAGAGCCCCGCGGCGGCGGCGGCGGCGCTCCGCATCCTCCGCCCCATGCTCCTGCCGGCGCGCCGGTGCCACCGCCGCCGCTTCAAGCCAAGCCCGGGCGCCCGGGTGCGGGCGGTGAGGCGGGCCCGGCTGCTGGCTGGCTCCGGGACTTCGGGTGATGGAGCCCCATCGCGGCCGCGGAGCTCGGCGGGGCTCTGGCCAGCGCTCTGCTCGGGCGCTGGGAACTCGGCTCGCCGTGGCTTCCCAGCTGCTTTTGTATTTCGCTGTGAGACCCTCCGGCGGGCGCGATTCACAGGCGCCCAGACCACGTGGGAGCGAGGGGGATCCCCCTCCCCCTCCTCTGCCGCCTCTCCCCGCCCCCCACTCCCCCGCCCCTTCCCCTCCTCTTCCCCTTAAAGCGGCAACCGATCCTTCCAGGAGCGAGAGGTGGCCCCACGATAGGTTCAGGACTTTGGGGCCGGGTGGAAGCTGGACTGGCCGCGTCCGTGCGGGGGCGTCGCCGCGGGAGGGGCAGAAACCAAATCTAGGGCCTGGAGGTAGCCGCGCGTCCAGGGCTCTCGTGGGAGTTGGGTGATCGCCTAGTCCCCTTGCTTGGACTGTGCGGGCTCTCCGGGAAACTTCAGACAGACCCCCACCGCAGTCCAGGCGTTGCAGGGCAAGGATCAGGGCGGGTCTTTTTTGCAACCTCACTTGCTGTGATTCACGCTGCCTTATGTAAATTCCCCGGAATGTCTCGGGCCCTAGAGGATATGACTCCAGCCGGGAGAGGAACCATCTGTAGCCAATGACTTTGAACCTATGACCCATCTCCAGAGCAAGCTCCCCAGTATGGGTCACTGCAGGCTTAAGAGCAATGAGATTGGCCTCTGACTTTTTCCAGGGATGCTGGGAATTAAACCTTGCCGTGCAAGTTGAACATCCGAGTCAGGTCTCCTGGTCACAGACCACTTGGTTTTCTATTTACAAGAAAGTTCACTATATAGAAATAACGATGCACAGACGGATACAAGCATTCATTGCCAACATGCTAAATTTATTTTTAAATTGTCGTCTAGTGGCTCACTTTATTCCCAATTATAAATTTCACCCAAACAAAGAAAACTAAATAACATTAGTTACTTACTAGTTTAGTGTAAAGGAGAAAGGAAGAGTGGGGGGGGGGCAGTGGAGGAAAACTACACAACAAAAACCCACCACAAAAACCAACCCATCTCTGGCCAGATCTTCTTGGGTTCAATCACCATAAAAATCCTTTGGAAACAAACTGGCTCTTTCCCTTTCCTTCTTATATCCCAGATCTCAAATTGGAGATTCACAGTCCTAAGATTGGGGCTGTGAGAGTGCGGTCCTACTGAGAGCCAGAGCTGGTAGTGCTAGGGAACCACCCTAGGACCTGTGCACGCTAGTCAAGTTCTCGGCCACTGAGCTTCATCCCTAGCCCTGCAGCCAGAGTTTAAACTCGGTTCGTTTCCCGTGGTGGTTCTTCCCTCTCCTTTTACATTACTCAGTGCACTGGAGAGGTTTTGGCTGGGCTATCTCTGCTGTACTGTGTATATTTATTCTGGAGTTATAGGGCAGACAGTGTAATGTTTGTGACAGAGACATCAACCTCCCAAAACAGCACTGACCCAGCAATGACCCAAGACCTACACCTTCGTGCGTTTCTTTCCCATCGGGGTGTGCTGGCTGAAGTGTAGGGTCTTTGTTGAATGTGTTCCCGACCACAGGGCTTTTTATAGCTCTTATCTGATAAAAGAATTACAATGCCTCCCATATAGATCCAGCACAATATATTTATTCATTAAAAAGTATTTTTCTTCTTGTCTTGTGCAAGCTCCCCCTCCTTTCCCTAGAGAGGAGAGATTCTTTTCAAATTTTTATATCATTTACCAGCTAATATAGTATATTACGTGAAATAAGTACTGAATCCATTGAATTTCATTTTTGTCTTTTGGTTTAACTTCTGGGTGGTGGTTTTTTTGTTTTGTTTTGTTTCCCTCTCTGCATTGGGTTCAGTGTGGGCAAACTGTAAGCAAGATCGCCACCTCGTGGGCATAATCAGAACACCACCTAATTAGAGAACTACATTTTATAGTGCGTGATTACATTCAGAATATTAAATGCCATCGTCGGCCAAGTTATGTCCTGAGGGCAATGGGGCAGTTTAAAGTGCTTGGGGGCTCTGTGTTTTTGGCTGTTAGCAGAAGCTGTGAATGTGCGGCTCCCAGTGATCCATCATTGTAAACTGCATGGGGTGTCTCTCTTGCCCATTGTTTAACAGTGGCCAGGGCACAAAGCCTGGCATTTAGTGGGTATTCAGCAACAATCTGCTGATTAATCTGGAATGAGATGGAACTCTGCAAGTAGCATTATCAAGTTTTTTTTTTTTAAATACCCCACTGCTACAGGAGACAAAGATACTTTTCTTTAAATTGCTTAAAAAGGAGAAAATATTGTGAGGCCCCAGCATAAGGAAACGAGAGGAAAGCAAGCATGTGATTAGTAGTCTGGGAAAGCTGACTTCAAAACCAGCCATCTCGAATTCCAGACACTCATGATCATTTTAAGGGGACCGAAGAAACTAGAGCTTGAAGAAACAGGCTAAGATCTCACGCCTCAGATGAAGAGCTGACTTTACTATTGAGCAGCCCTTGTCTTAGCCCCAGGACTCAAGCCTACTCTTTACCAAGGGCAGGATGGATATGTAAAAACCTGAGCAGTCAAAACGCAGAACTGCAGAACAGCAGAGGAATAAGCTAGGGAATGGAAGCACACACGAACATGCCCTGCAGAGTGGAAGGCAGTAGGATTTGCAGTGACGCTGGATTATCGGACGGTGTTTACACACCTGCCTCTGTTTCCCTCTTAGCAGATAGCCCACCTAGGTCCTTAGCTCTGAAGCCGGAAGACGTCACACCTGCTTTCCCTGAGGCTCTGTGTTGCTAGAGAATTTCTCTCCAGCTCCCACCACCAAGTCCCGCCAGTCTCAGAGCCCACTTATAAAATAAACACACAGACTCTTACATTATTTAAACTGCTTGGCCATTAGCTCAGGCCTGTTATTGTCTAGCTCTTACTCTTATATTTAGCCCATTTCTATTAAACTTTACTTTGCCACATGGCTCATGGCTTACTGGTACCTTACATCTTCCTTGTCCTGATGGCGGCTGGCAGTGTCTCCCTCTCAGCCTTCCACTTCCCTGAATTCTTTTCCTTGTCCCGCCTATACTTCCTGCCTAGCCAATGGCCAATCAGTGATTTATTTACTGACCAATCAGCAACACACTTGACATACAGACCATCCCACAGCACTTCCCCTTTTCTTTTCTTAAAAAGGAAGGTTTTAACTTTAACATAGTAAAATTACATATAACAAAACAATTATCAAGCAAGAATTACAGTTACAATATTAAAGAAGAGATCCTATCTATCTTATATTTGTAAGTTTAAGGTTTTATATCTAACTTATCTTTTATTATAACTAAGGAAAATTGTAAGTATCTAGTCTTTAACCACATCAAAGACCTCAGAAGGATATACTACTACCTGAGAAATGGAGAAGGATATAAGCAACTTTTAGGAGTCTTGTAGGGTAGACAGAGACAGCTGGCAGCCTGGACAGTCATTCAAAGTTCTCTTGTAAAGTTGGGGCATCTGTCTTCAGCCCACAGGCCTAGAGTCTCTTATTCACTTTTCTCTGTGTCCTGTAGAATGTCTGGCAGTTTTCTCTGCAAAGCAGGAACCTGAAGGACCATTTTGTCAAGCAAAGTTCAGTGGTCACCTTTGTATGGGTCCTGCATGTCCAGTTGATCAGGCAGTCCAGGCAAGAACAGTTTCTTGCCCAAATGGCTATTTTTGTCAAGGTGAAGATAAACTCCGTATGGAGTGTCTTCGATGCCCATCCTCCTCTCTGAAGTAAATCGGTGCTGTCAGGAGCAGACATGTCTCACTGTCCAGAAAGTCTAAATTTTTAAAACATTTTAAATGCCATATTCTGTAGGTCTTTGAAGTGTTTGAAGACTACCTATCTATCTGAAATATAACTATGTATACCTAGAAGACTTAACTAACATGGCTACAAATATGATTATCATAGATGACTAATTATTAATCTATTTTTTAATTATCCATTATAATTTTAAATGAGTTACATAAACATAATACCTCAAACAAGAATAGAAATATATATACAGTATAACAAAATTAAGTTTAAACTTGTATCAATAAACTAAAATCTATAGCGATGTAAAACATTTTAAACAAGTTGTTACTCTTTAAAAGTAGGTTCATTAATCTACCCTTTCATCCTATCATATCTAAACTATCCCCCTTTTTGTTTTAGAAAGAGATTGTATTTATAATCAACCTGATTTAAATAAAAATATTGGTTTTTCTCTGTCTCACACCAGAGGGCTCTTCTGATTTGGGACACAAGAATCTCTTAACCATTTTTTTTGAGCAATATGTCTGGGTTTAGAGGGGGAGTGAGCCAATTCCATCTCTAAAGCCAGCTTGGTATATTTGGGAATTTGGGCGTAGCTTCTCTTACTACTTCCTGCTGGAGGGGGGCGCTGTATCTTATGGGGACACAAAGAAAATTTTAGGATCATGGAGTAGTCCATGAGGCTGTATCGTCTGAGCCAGTTGCCTTGAAACCATTCTGGATGTTGAGTCATCTGGGCCATGGTGTCATTGGAGACCTTTCAGGGGGTCTTGGCTGGTCAAACCTGATGTATCTTAATCTGGAACAAATCCATAGTCTCTGGCTTTCTGTGGAAACAAAAGCAGAGACTCTTTTCCAAAGCAACATATCCTTATATCCAAATTTTGAAGTCAAGGTACCTTTAAAATATACATTTTGGCATAACTCAACAGCTTTTACAATCAAATGTTTTTCTGCAGTTACGAATATCAAAGAGAACATAATCCAGATTCTCTGTGTGGTAGCCATCTTTACATGGCTTATTTTTTTATATTAGCTTGAGCCTATTGCTTTAAACTGTAGCCTTCTAAGCCTGAAACGGCACTGGCGCTGTGGCTGCTGGTTCCGCCCACTTCAGCTTCCCAACATGGCGGTAGTCCGTTTTCCGCCAGCTCTGGGAGCCATCAACTCTCAGAAACAGTGGGTCTATGCTTCTATCAAAGCAGCGTGTAGCGCAGAAACCTCTTTTTTGTTTTGTTTTGTTTTGTTTTGTTTTGTGCTAGCAAAGGCTAAATTCACCACATAGCTTAATGTGCCATTCGCAGAGGCCTCATTCCCGCCATACGGCGGCAGGTCGAGCACGCACGCTAGGAACCCGCCAGTAGCTCAAACCAGCAGCTGCCGCTCATTTGAGAGAGACAATTAGGAAGCTGTTTTTAGCTCCGTTTTAGAATCTTTTTACTCAGGTGTTAGGTGGAAACTCTTGCCCCACGTTGGGCGCCATTTGTTGCTAGAGAATTTCTCTCCAGCTCCCACCACCAAGTCCCGCCAGTCTCAGAGCCCACTTATAAAATAAACACACAGACTCTTACATTATTTAAACTGCTTGGCCATTAGCTCAGGCCTGTTATTGTCTAGCTCTTACTCTTATATTTAGCCCATTTCTATTAAACTTTACTTTGCCACATGGCTCATGGCTTACTGGTACCTTACATCTTCCTTGTCCTGATGGCGGCTGGCAGTGTCTCCCTCTCAGCCTTCCACTTCCCTGAATTCTTTTCCTTGTCCCGCCTATACTTCCTGCCTAGCCAATGGCCAATCAGTGATTTATTTACTGACCAATCAGCAACACACTTGACATACAGACCATCCCACAGCAGCTCTGTGCCAGGGAAATGCCATCTCTTTTAACTTATGGAGGTTGCTTGGTGGTGAGGTGCCACTCACCCATCCCCAGATAGGAACTTATTTGCTCTTTTAAGACTTCCTTAATACTCCTTGAGCTTAAACAGACCTCCAACATATTCAAAATGGCCTGCAGTCCTATGTGAACAATGATCAGGCTCATAGAATTGCGGTTCCTGGGCAACACAGAAGAGGTAGGGTGAGCGCTGGGAGCAGAGAATGAGGCTTGAAGTCGGAAGACTTTCTGAGTCAGGCATTTCCATTTTCTGACTTGTTCCTTAGGCTAGGTTTTATCTTCCTCGCATTTCGATTTCTCAACTGGGGAAACGGGGATAATAAATTGCACCTAACTTACAGGTTGTTATGCAGCTCAAGTGAAATATTAACAGTAACCATAACAACAACATTAGCAGGTACTTACTATGTCCTCACTTATGGGTGTGGTGTGGGACTTGGCCCAGCACGGGCTTTACTCATCCATGTATCCATCCCAACAAGTGTTATCATTGTCCTCATGGTACAGATGGCAAGACAGAAGCCTAGCCAGAAGTGACTGGCTTGATGTCATCACATGGCCGTCAAGTGACATGGCTGAGGTTCCAGAACCTTTTGTCTATTATAAATAGTGGAGGCAATGTCAGGTGCAAAAATGACTTCGTGAAATCAAAGATGCAACTGAAACTAAAGTTTGCTTTGAAACATTCTTTGGGGTTGCTACTGAGTGAAATGGTAAAGGGTCTCTGTTTGTGCCCTGGCTGTGGTCCTGACCTCAGTGTGTGGCACACGTTCTGTCTTTCTCAGTGCCTCCAGCTTCTTTGGTGGCTAGGACGGCAGGCATTCGTCATGTGCCTGGCTCCAGTGGACTCATGTTAAAAGCCAGGAGCCTCCAGGTAGCTACAGGCAACCCACTCATGGCTGCCTCTTCACCTGGCCCCCATCATTCTGATTTTTGCTGGAATTTCTGCTGAGTTACAGACCCTTCCCAAAGACAGAGATGCCCAAGTGCATCCTTTTTGATGTTTCTACAAAAGTAAGAGAGGAAGCAGAATGTGGTGGTACACACCAGTAGATCCCTCTTTCCTGGAGGTGGAAGAGAGTTGTAAATTGGATGACAGCCTGGGTTACTTGGTGAGACCCTGTCCCAATAAAGCAATTACCCTCCCCCCTGCCCCCTGGATAAACAGTACAAATGGAAGAGAGGGAAAGAGGATCCTGGACACTTCCGTGATTCTAAAGTGATTCCATGACTCCAATGTTGACCAATGCTGTTGACCAAATCTGTTGACCTTGGACAGCTTTCTAACTGAACTACAATTCCATTGTTTGTGTTTGTTATGGGCTGGATGGTTGCATCTCTTCCAGGCTTATGTATTGAATTCCCAACCTTAATGTCACTGTGTTACCTGTAGGGGCTTCTGGAAAGTAATTGGATCATAAAAGTCATGATCCCCTCATAAATGGTATTAATGTCCTTGTAAAAAGACCCCATATCTAGTGCTCTTTTGGTCATATGAAGACCCAGTCAGAAAACTGCTGGCTATGAACCCATAGGAGTATCTTCAAAGGACAGTAAATTTCATGCATCTTGCTCTTGGACTCTTCAGTCTTCAGAAGTGTGATAAAAACTATTTGCTTTTTGAGCTACCTAGCCTATGATGCTCTGTTGTAACAGCTCAAATTAAGGCAGTTTTTAATCTCCATTTTCTCTCCCAGGAGGGCATAGTACCTTTCTGTCTGAGGAGTGTTCTCCTTTTTTTTGATCTTGCTATATGTGGTGGTTTGAATAGGTATGGCCCCCACAGTTTGAATGCTTCATGTGTTTGAATGCTTGGACCATAGAGAGTGGCACTATTAGGAGATGTGGCCATCTTGGGGGGGAATGTGTTATTGTGGAAGCAGGCTGTGAGATCTCAAATGCTCAAGCTATGCCCAGTGTGGTACACAGTTCTCCTTCTGATGCCTGTGGATCGAGATGAAGATCACTCTGCTCCTTCCCCAGCACCATGTCTGCCTGCATGCATCTCACCATGATGATAATGGGCTAAATCTATGAAACTGTAAGCCAGCCCCAGTTAAATGTTTTCCTTTATAAGAGTTGCCCCATCAGGCGGCAGTGGCCTTTAATCCCAGCAATGGGGAGGCAGAGCCAGACGGATCTCTGTGAGTTTGAGGCCAGCCTGGTCTACAGAGCAAGATCCAGGACAGGCACCAAAACTACAGGGAAACCCTGTCTCGAAAAACAAAACAAAACAAAACAAAAAACCCAAACAAACAAACAAAAAGAGTTGTCTCAGTCTTGATGTCTCTTCACAGCAATAGAAAGGCAAACTAAGACACTATATGATCATGATGTGTGTCTTCCATGAATCACCTAACTGTGGCTGGAGAGATATCTCAGTCCATGAAAGTCACACTAAAGTTGGGTGTGTTGGTATGTGCTTGTAAACCCAGTGTTGTGGCATGGAGACAGGAAGATCCTGGGCTTCATTGACCCGCCAGCCTAGCCAAAATGACGAACACCAGGATCAATGAGAGATCTTATCTAGAAAAATAAGATGGAGCATGAGAGAAGACAGCAGCCGGTGGCCTTCACATGAGCCCTTCCCCCTGCAACACACACACACACATACACACACACACACACACCAACACACACACACACACACACACACACACCAACACACACACACACACACACACACACACACACACACACACACACGATTGCTTAGCTGATCTCATCTTCATGTGTGTGGCTGTCAAAGGCAGTCCTTCTTATACAAAAGGAATATCTTCCAAGATCTCCAGTGAATGCCTGAGGCCTTACATAATACTGATTTTCCAGGTGTGCTGTGCTGGACTGCCACACTGTTTACCCGTTTTTTTTATGCCTAAGTGCTTCCTCTGCACTTGCTAATGAGTTTTGGGGTTGTTAAAGAGTATCATAATGTTGTGATAGTCAATCTGATAACAGGTTTGTGTCAGGTGGGCAGCATATACAGCATGGATACCCTGGGCTAAAGGATAATTCACATCCGGAATGGGAGATTTCATCACACTACTCGGAATGGCACACAATTTTAAAACTTATGAATTGTTTACTTCTAGAATTTTCCATCTAGGATTTTCAGGCTGGAGTGTAACTGAAACCATGGAAAGTGAAAAGCATGGGTAAGAGGAGACTACTCCAATTCCAGCTAAATCCCATAGGTAGCTCAGGGAAGGCCAGGGGACAAAACGGTTTTCAAGTATATTTCACCCCCATGTGTCTGAGTGAGTCCCACTTTTAAGAATACACAGTATTCCTGAAAATGCAAGAATTGACACAAACCCCTTAACTCCCACCAACATGTTTGAGTCTCTTTTTCCCAGGTAGGTCACTTTTGGACCTGTGTTTGACAAAGGTGTGTATGTTCACTGGCTCGAGACTAATACCTGTTCTAAAGGGGAAAGCATGAGCAAATTAATTTGGAAACACACAGCACATATTTGAGTCCTAATTGGAGAAGATGACGTAAGACTGCAGGACTAGGCATGGGGGTCAGAGCTTCTTTTCTCTACCTTCTGCGTCTTGCCTGCCATGACTGAGTGACCTCCATCATATACATCACCACAGTGATGTTCTGCCAAACTGTAGGCTTGGAATCAGCAGGGTCAAGGATGATCAACCGAAACCTGTGAAACCGTGAGCTAAAAGAACCCCCCCCCCCCCCACTAAATTGTTCCCTTAGACACTTTGGTCACAGCTGTGGAAAAGTAACTGAATCAAATGGTGTGGTTCAGATACGGATGGGAGGCCTGTAATTGGGGCAGGTGTCCTGTAGGGAAGGGGTGACTTAAGCCCACGCTTTCAGGGTAGCAGAGGAGAAGGATGGATGGAACCAGAGTTCCTGGTTTCCATTTGCCTGAGGTCATTGGCAGATGACTGCTCTTCCCTTGTGTTTGAATTCACTTTGAGCTGGAATTGTTTGCATATTGCTTCTATATGCTATGTGCTCCTACAGGAGAGCATGCAAACTAGAGACAGGGCAGAGATGTAAACATCTCCTTAACCACAGCTGGACTGCAGGGGTGCCTGTGCTTTTGGTCTTTGGGAACATGTGCCCTACAGCCAGGCTGTCTTGTACCTAAAGAAAATCACCTTACCTCTCTGGGCCTGTTAACTCATCTGTGAAGAGAAGGTAACCATTCCATGTTTCATTGCTGTGTAGATGAGATGTGCCTTCCACGTTTAGTAATTGCTCAATAAAATTTTATTGCCTGCTATCACAATCTTGGGACTTTATTTTAGAAAGAACATTGGAGCTCAGAACAGGGAGTAACTGATCCTGCCAGGGAAGTCCAGGGAGGCTTTCCTGAGGAGGCAGATGCTAAGATGGCCCTGGAGGGCACGTTAGGACTTAAAAGTACCAGTCTGAGGAGCAAGGGGCAACAGAAGGAACAGTAAGTGAGGACAGTGGCCAGGTACCCAAGGGTGTGTCCCCGTGCCTTTCAGACAATCTGCTTCTTCATTCTTGAAAGCGTTTGAATTGGATTATTCCTCTTTGATGAATGAAGCAAATGCTAGGCCCCTCCCTAGATGGAGAGGCATAGGAGGAGAACTTCCACACCCCTCCATCACTCTTGAATGATCTCAACCCACCTTGAAGGAATTCACTCAACAAACATTCTCTGCTCCAAGCACGGCTCTCCCCAGCACTGTTGATTTTGATCTTTGTGGCTGCCTAGAGTGTTACTCAGTGTGTAATTAGTGATTCTGCTCCTCTCCAGCCTCCCCAGGCCCGAGTTTCATCAGTCACATAGACGCTGAAGCTTAATTAAGCTTGTAAAGCTTTCTGATTTCCTCCGATGAAAGGTGGCCCATGAGCACCAGGTTTTATTTTGGTGGCTCCTGCCAAGTGTTATTATAAATAGGACTTAGTGCGATGTGGCTGAGCTCTTAGGGTGATAATGTGTCAAGACCAATCGAGGCTGCGGAGAGCAGAGATATTATCATAATGGTTCCATCATCTGCGGTGGGTGTTAATGGAAGTGGACGTGAAAGGGAGGAAGAAGTACTGCAGGCAGCAGGGCTGGGATGGAGGCGACTGCTAGTGAAATATCGCAGCTCCGGGGATCTCCATCATAATCATTAACTCTATTAGCCTCGGAGCTATTCTTTTGCCATCTCTCCTAGATCAGGCTCGGCTCAAATAAAAGATGGATGCTTTAACTCCAAATGAAAATATATTCCTTTGCTGCTTTTAAAAATCCATTTATGTTAAAATGATGGCCAGCAGGTAAGTAATTTATAACTGGGGGCTCACCGCAGTGCAGGAGACTGTCCTCAGAATCCCAAGCAGCTCTCGTGGGAGACGAAGGGACTCCGGACCCAGGAAAGGACATTGCCTCTGGACTGCAGAGCCGCTGGCGGGGAGACGGAAGGGCCCATGAGAACTTGAGGATGCTGGCTTGGGGAAACGGGGAACGCAGAGAGGCTTCCCGTTTCTACAGAGAGGTGCTTCCTGTGTGGTGCAGCCCTAGCTTAGCGTGCCCCAGCTCCCTCAGCTCCGGACTTTGGCGCACACCATTTTGTGCCTCCTGTGGTAACAGCGGTGATGGTGACAGTGGTGTGAACTGGTTACCACCTGCATGCAGCCTCTCTGTGTCCAAAGTCCTACCTGGAAAGATCATCCAAAATCTTTCTCCCAGTTTGTAGCATTCTTGGAGCTTTGTCCCTCAAACTTGCCTCTGTGGGTCTCCTTCCTGCTTCCAACACAGGCTTCTTTCTCTTTTTTTTTTTTTTTTTATTATTTTTAATGATCTATTTATTTTTACTTTATGTGCCTTGGTGTTTTGCCCGAATTTATGTCTGTCCATATGTATGTGAGTGTTGAATTCCCTAGAACTGGAGTTACAGACAGTTGTGAGCTGCCATGTGGGTGCTGAGAATTGAACCAGTGTCCTCTGGAAGAGCAGCCAGTGCTCTTAACTGTTGAGCCATCTCTTCATCCCCATTTTATTTTTTAAAGTGTGTGTGTGTGTGTTTGTGTGTGTGTGTGCGCGCGCGCGCGCGCGCGTGCCCTTATGTGTGCCGCAAATGGAGGTCAGAGGACAACTTTCAGGAGTCAGCTCTCTCCTTCCACTCTGTGGGTGTCAGGGATTGAACCCTCATCGTCAGGCTTATTGGCAGGTGTCTTTACCTGCTGAGCCACCTTACAGGTCCAGATGTGAAGTCGTACAACCAGGCCTTTTCCCTCATGTATCAGGAGTTCAATGAGTTTCCTAGAGCTCTGAGGGGCTTAGCCCGACTTCACCCTCTCCACGTGCCCTCCTCTCCTCTCTTCTCTCCTTACTTCTTTGTAGAAACAAGGGAGAAGTTTCCCTGTCACGTCTTGTAGAACACTTTCCCACTGCCCACCCCTCCATCTCAGCTTCTAATCCAGGTTTCTCCAGGTGTAGAATTGGCAGCCCATGGGGATGTTCTGGTGGACGGAATTTAATATTTCCAGCATGTGCACTTCCTGCCAGGAGGATGCTGAGGGCCTCTCTACGCCCTTCCTCTTTAACACCTGCTGCTCATCCTCATTTAATTGATGGGAGCTACGGTTACTAAGGAACAAAGGAGGAGCACCAACTACGGTCTGCTGAAAGCCCCAAGTTATGTTAATCACAACACAGGATGAGTATCCCAATCCAAAAACCACAAGTTAAAAAACGCTACAAAGCCCAAAACATTTTGAATGCAGACATGACATCACAAATGAAAAATTCTACATCTGACCTCGTGTGATGGGTTGCAGTCAAAACACAGGTGCACTAAGGACGTTCCATAAAGTTACCTTCAGGCTAAGCATATAAAGCATATATGAACATGCATAAGTGAATTTTGTGTTTAGGCTGGGGCAGGGGTGGGGTGGGAATTCCCATGATGTCTCATGACAGATATATGCACAATGTATCAACATCTGAAACACTTCTGGGGCCATACATTTTTTGGATAAGGGGTGCGGTATACAGCCTGTATGTCACTGAATCCTGGGCCTCAGAAGCTCCCTGGATAGTCAGCAAAGGGGACTCTCCCCTTGATCCTGGTGCTTTGTCTCGTCTAAGCTTGTCTGAAGGGTACTTTGCACCCTGAATCTCTTCTCCCCAGTACTGAGGGCTGGCACCCAGAACCACTCACAGGGAGACGAGGTACAAGGAGGGTGGGCTACTAGGATTAATAGCTTATGACTGGGTTCAGAATGTTTGGCAAAGAGAGGGGGCAGACTGATTGGTAGCTGTGAAAATAGTCCCATCTCTGTCTTGGACCCAGATTGATCTCGGCGAGAATGGAGTAGAAAACTGGCCGTCGGTTACCCTATGGTTTTGACCTCTCCACAGGAATCAACTCTTGAGTTGTCACAGAAAAGGTGTCCCGGTGGGGCTGGGCGTGTTTGTTATGACACTGGGACTAGCTTGGGAGTATCTCCAGCTGTCTTTTATCTCCCCAAAGAAAAAAGGAAGAAAGAAACCTCAGCAGCCATTTCCTGCTGAGATTAAAGACGGGCTATGGGTCTAGGGACACCTGCCATAAGGAACAGCAGAACGGCTGGGGAATTATGATGGTGATATATTACATGGTTCTCAGCTATTTTGCTAATGTGGCTGAAATTCCAACCTGCCAAAATAGAGTAACAAGGCAAGGTGATGGCTGCTTTTGACAAAGAGAAAGACAGTCTTCAGAGAGATATGGGACAAGTCCTGGGTTCATGGCTCCTTCCCAACAGTCCTGCAACAGGAATGCGTTTTACCTGACTCCTCCTCAGTGATTCACGGGATGACCCCCACTCCCACCCCAGCTCCAGGGGACTCTGCTCAGTGCTGCTCACATCTGCATCCTCTGTCACCTTCTCAGGTTTCCCATGGCCCCCCGATCCTTACTATCATCCACAAGCCAGCTACTCGTGCATGTTTCATGTGTGTTACAGTCAATGTCCACAAAAAACGCCGGTCACGAGGACAGGAAAAGAAACCTGAGAATTGCTAAGGAGCTGGAACCTTCCAAGCGCCACTCCTATTTGATATACTTTCTATCTCGCTTTTCAGGAAAACGAGTGTGTGTTTCGGGGTCGGGGGGTGGGGAGGGGAGTGGCACTGCAAGGCTATTTTGAAATCATTTTCTCTGTCTGGCTATTTCTGTTGGTTACCACAAGAACAAATCAAAGGGAGCCAAAGAGCCAAAGACTATGTATTTTTTTTCTTTTTTTTTTTTTTTAATTTTTATTTTGCAATACAATTCAGTTCTACATATCAGCCACGGATTCCCTTGTTCTCCCCCTTCCCGCCCCCCTCACCTTCCCCCCAGCCTGCCCCCCATTCCCATCTCCTCCGGGGCGAAGCCTTCCCGGCGGACTGAGATCAACCTGTTGACTCAGTCCAGGTAGGTCCAGTCCCCTCCTCCCAGGCCGAGCCAAGCGATCCTGCGTAGGCCCCAGGTTTCAAACAGCTGACTCATGCAATGAGCACAGGACCCAGTCCCACTGCCTGGATGCCTCCCAAACAGATCAAGCCAATCAACTGTCTCACTCATTCAGAGGGCCTGATCCAGTTGGTGACCCCTCAGCCATTGGTTCATAGTTCATGTGTTTCCGTTCGTTTGGCTATTTGTCCCTGTGCTTTATCCAACCTTGGTCTCAACAATTCTCACTCATATAAACCCTCCTCATTCTCGCTAATTGGACTCCCAGAGATCCACCCAGGGCCTAGCCATGGATCTCTGCATCCAGATCCCTCAGTAGTTGGATGAAGTTTCTAGCACCTATGTATTTTCTGAGTGAAATAAAAAGAAAGAAGAAAGAAAGAAAGAAAAAAAGAAAGAAAGAAAGAAAGAAAGGAAGAAAGGAAGGAAGGAAGGAAAGGAAGAAAGAAAGAAGGAAGATCATAAAATGACCCTGAGATGCTCAGGAGGAAACGGTAAGAAACGAAGTGCTTCTCTCAGGTTTATCCTCCATACTGGACACCCTCACTTCCATCAGGTGAAACCAAGCCCACAGATCAAAGCATGTTACACACCTTGGCCTTTTCCCTAGGAGCAACGGTGGATCCTCATGGCTGTTTAGAATCTACAATCCTGCCTGGACTACACAGCAGTTTTTCCATCCTGGTTTTCTCCTTTCCAAAATGAGACATTCTTGCTTGTTCACAGGAGTACTGTGACTCAAGTGAGATTATGGGATTAATAACAGTATAACAGGTAAAATATTGGCTCCAGAAAACAGTGGTTTAAATCCATACTAAAAGCCCCACACCCAGCTGCATAGACAACTGGTATATTTTAAACTGTATACATTTTCACTCTTTCGTATAGCTCTCTCTCTCTCTCTCTCTCTCTCTCTCTCTCTCTCTCTCTCTCTCTTTTTCTGTGTGTACGTGTATTGTGGCACATATTAAGATCAGCTACAGAACAATAAAGAAGGTGGCACTTTGAACACCTGCCTGTCTGTGACTGTACGATGTGCAACCATCACACTGGGATCAACAGCAAGCTATTGTATTGTGAAAGAACCAAAGCCAACAGGGACAGATAAAAGCTGCTTTGTGTGAGCATTACAGATGTGAGCATCTGTAAGCAGGAACTGTTGTTCTTGTGTTTGTTTTTGTTTTGGAGACAGGCTTTCACTATGTAGCTCAGTCTAGCCTTGAACTCAAGGATCCTCCTTCCTTGGTCTTCTGAGTGCTGAGGTTATAGACGTTGCCAGCATCATGTCAACAGGAGGCTTTCTATCAAGGATGTGGCCACATGATGCCCCGGTTCACCTTTCCTTTAGGCTTTTACAATCCAGGAAGGAGACATCCGATTGGGGCAGTTGGAGACAAAGATTGCAGCCTTTGCCAAGTGAGAGAGCAGGTCTAATTAAGGGGGAAGCTCTGCATGGGGCCATCATTCCCCACGCCTCCCTCCCAACATCTTTGTGTTTTATGATTTTCAAAAAAAGAAGTATAGTCTTGTATTCCTTTTAAAATAATAATGAAAGCTCTCTGACAGTGAGTAAAGCAGGCAGAGCTCGACTGTGAGATCTCAACAAAAAGCATTTTGTGTGTCTTCTACGGGAGCCAATAAAAATCAAAACCGAGCAGCACGATCCATCATTTATTTGCCGTGTACTACATGACAGAGTGACACATCCGCCTTGGGTCTGAGTAAAGGGTGATGGCACTCCTTCTGCCCTGCAACAACAAGACTTGCTTTGTGGTTCCAGCGGTGAGCAGACCCAGCGTTTCCACACATTTGCTTAGCTCTGACTGACAGATGAATGAAGGCCGCCATTTGAGACCTTGATTTGGGGAAAGGACAGTAAATAGGGAGTTGCCCAAGTTCTCTGCGGCTAACTGTGGTTTCAGATTGATAAAATACACAGAAAGTATGCAGAAGATTGTGGGTGGGGGACAAGGGCAGGCCAAGGAGAGCAAACATCCCCTCACCCCAGGGCGGGATGATTTAGGGTTTGCCTGGAACAAACTCAAAGGCAGACTGCATTTTCTCTGCTGCCTGTTTGTGTTTCCCAGGAAAGGGGAGCCCAGCCAGGGCTGGAGAGGTTGAAGAAGGAGTGAGAAGCGGGGAAGCGGGAGCCTGGCCATCTGGGAGGGACTGGGAATGCTTTGCACGCTTAGCAATGCTTCCTGGCAACGTCTGCCCACAGAGGACTTGCCTGGTGGCCTCCCCTCCTCAGCCGTAGAGGCCTTCCCAGGGTCGGTAAATCCTCCTTCTGTCTGTCCAGCCCATTCCTTGTGATTTGTTTTGGTTTGGGGTTGGGGCGGATAAAGTTGTGTTGCTGGGAAATGGTCAGAAACTGTGTATGAGGGCAGAGGCATGGCCGTCTCTGATAACTGTCAATCAAATGTGCGGGGCTCACTACATGTAAGGCAGCTGGTATCTCCTTCCAGGGACTCTGAGGTGAAGTTATCACCCCTGAGTACAGAAGAGCAATTAGGATTCTGAGAACGTTTGCGAATGCCTCAAGTTGGCACAGCTCTACAGTGGAACAACCAGGTGCCACCCGGGGGCAGGGCGTTTCCGGGTCATCCATACTAACCTCTCCATTTTGGAAAGCCAGCGCACAATGTCCCAAGATCTTTGTGGTCTTGGCATCTCGGGGACCTATCACAGAACTGCAGTATTAAGTCTTAAAGATTGAGAGGGCATCTATCATGTTTCCCTAAAAGCTGTGACAGTACTGTGACAGCAATACTCCGGTCTGGCTCTGAAATGTCCCCCCAGGACCATGTGCTGAGGGCTTGTCAGCAAGCCGTGAACTTTCGGTGGGTGATTGGATCTCACTCATGGGCTAGTCTGATGGTGTATTCCTAACTGAATGAGATCCTGGGAGCTGGCGGACACTGTAGAACAAAGGATCCTGTTGGAGGAATGACGTGTGACCGTTTTTGTCCCATCTCTCTGCTCTCTCCAGCTCTTGTCTGCCAGGAGGTGAGCAGCTTTCTTTGACACCTGCTCCCAGCCACAGTATTCTGCCTCTCTCGGACCCAGAAACTTGGAACCAAATTGCCATGGACCAAAACCTTTGAAAGTATGAGCAAAAGAAATTTTTTCTCCTTTAAGTTGTTTTTCCTCAAATATTTTGTCACAGTGACAGAAAGCTGGTTAACTAGCATGATTTTAAGTCAAGCCTTTGAGTCTATTCTTTTTCATTACTAAATATAAAATTTTAGTTAATTCTTAGAGAATTTAATATTTGAGTCTATTGTTAGTGTGTGGTCAGGAGACCAAAGCACTGTGAATGGCCTGGAGTCCGTAACTAGGAGCTCAGAAAGGAGAGGAGAGACCTGTATGGAAAACATCTTTCTTCCTCCCGCCCCTGCTGGTGCCTCTCTCTCCCTCTCCATCTGTCCATCTTTTAGAAACCGAACTTGCTAAGTAGCCAAGGATGTCCTTGAACTCCTAATGTCTGGTCTACACCTCCCAAGGGCTGGGATTACAAGAATGTGTCACCATGTCCTGTTTAGGCAGTGCTGGGAACTGAACTCAGGGCTTCACACCTGTTAGTAGAGGAGCACTCTGTTGAGTGACATCCTTAGCCTTGAAGTGTTTTCTTTCTCGCGGTCTCAGGCTCAGAGTGTCCTCTTCTCTGGGGTTGCTAACGCAGGACAAGAAGCTGACTGGGTTTATTAGAATTAAAAATACTGTGAATTGTGTGCTAACTGCCTCTGGCCATAGCGGGAATAAAAACAACATTGCTTCAGATGATACCACGCACTAATTAAACCAGCAGAGGCAGGAACAACAGAAATACAACAGCAACAAAAAATTAGAGTCCTGGGCCTCAGCATAGTCCCCTGGCAGGACGGTTGAATTTAAATTTCCATTATTTTGAGTGAATGGGGCCCCGAGGAATCATAGAGGGATGGCATTTTATGTGATTTCAGGAAAGTCCCTCTTGTAGTAAGGGAGCTTTTATGAAGCTCTGCTGTGCATTGTTGAAAAAGAAAAGTACCAAATACATGCATTCCTAGAAAAAAGGCCAGGCAGATACATACCTAAATGCTAATAGCAGATACCAGGGGAAAGACACTTGGAGAGGAAGGATATTCTTTTCCTTTAAAAAAATTTTTTTAAAAGTATTTCTAGAGTCATTAAGTTTTTTTCAATGTTGTAGTTATTTTTTAAAAATGTTTTTATTAGCATATATTACTCATACATAACAATGGGTTTCACTGTGACAGTTTCATGCACTCCCATGTTGTATTGCCATATACCCACAACCCTGGTACCCCCTCATGCTCCTCTCTTACTCCTATCAATCTTCTTCCTCTTGACAACCAGCTCTCCTTCTACACATGCGCGCATGCATGTGTGTGTGTGCGTGTGCGTGTGTCGGTCCTAATGAATGTGGGCGAGAGTTTATTTATGGGGACATGAACCCCTTACCAGTGGCTACACCACTGCAGAAAATGTCTCCTCTCCTCCATCAGACTTTAATTATATAAATCCCCAGATAGGGAGGGGCAGGCCCCAGCAGCCTTTCCCTCCTCCATGACAGGGTGCTGATGAGCCTGATCTTGGGTGGATGCTGACACCACCTCTTTTTGAGCAGATTGGACCAATCAAGAGATTGGAATGGCTCATGCTTCCTGGCACTAGACTATCAAAAAGGAGAGGGGACAGTGACTCTTAAGAAGCTCTGCTGGCATGGTGGGTGTGGTTCAACCCGTAGAGTGCTTGCCTAGCATGCCGAAACCCTTCAGCCAATCCCCAGCTCTGCACAAAACCCATACAGTGGCTCACATCTAGGATCTTAGCATTCTGGAGGTAGAAACAGAAAGATCAGAAGTTCGAGGTCATCCTTGATTACAGAATGAGTTCAAGGTCAGGCCGAGAAACATGAGGTCCTGTAAGAACTCCAGCTCCATCGCTTCTCGGCCTTTTGGCTAAGATCAAGAACTCCAGCTCCCACTACCCCTCACAAAAAGTATTAAAAAGCTGCCCCAGTGGAGGATGTGAGCCTAGGTAACAGCTGCAGAGATGAGAAGTGAAAAAAGAGGGTATGAGCATAAGTGAACAACATGACTCCAGGTGTCACCTGAACTGACTTAGTAACTGCTGGCATGGCCTGAGAGTAGTCCAGTGGCTGATGCTGAGCCATAAATGGACCCAAAGAACCCAGGGATTAGGCTATTTAGGCTTTGTGGTGGTTTGAAAGAAAATGGCCCTCAAAGGGAGTGGCACTATAAGGAGGTGTGGCCTTGTTCAGGTAGGTGTGCTCTTGTTGGAGGAAGTGTGTCACTGTGGATGCCGGCTTTGAGGTCTCATGTGTTCAAGTCATGCCCAGTGTTTCAGTTCACTTCCTGTTGCCTTTGGATCAAGATGTAAAGACTCTCAGCTCCAGCACTGTGTCTGCCTGTATGCTGCCTTGTTTCTCGACGTGATGATAGTGGACTGGACCTCTGAACTGTAAGCAGTCCACCCCAGTTAAATGTTTTTCTTTGTAAAGTTGTTGAGATCATAGTGTCTCTTGACAGCAAAAGAAACCCTAACTAAGACAGACTACCAAAACAACAGTTCAAGGGATTGGAATTTCCCTAGGAATTTCATGTTGGGAGAAGGAAAAGGCTGAAGGCTGATGCCACCCAGAGTGAGAACTTGTCTCTGGGAAAGTTCTGATATCTTTCTTGTCAAACCACCTTGAAGAAGAGAATTAGCAGAGACAATAGTAATGGGTGGAGCCACACCTTGACTAGGGCTGCTCAATTATGCATACTCTTGCCCTCCATTTAAACCTAAACCTCACGTTAGAACCTTGAAGATGGATCTGGGGCAAGGAGGAGGTCACTGGGCCTCTCTGATCCATTTACTAGTGTGGCCACGTTGAATAAGTCTTTCCCTGCTTTTCACTATTACCTCTCTGTTTAATTGGCCTATGAAGGCTGACCAAACCTAGTTTATCAGAGGGACCAGGGCCTGGTCTCTTACAACTCCAGTAACAATCTCATTGGTTCCTTTCCATACCCCAGATAGTTGATGTCTATATTGTGTCAACAATTACAGCACAGTCACCTTCTTCAGATTCCCATTATTCTTGGAAGAGTCTAACATTGGGATCACCACTTTTTCACAATATCTTTTCTGTTTCCGAGTTTCACCCTTGTGGAGTAGAGAGCTTCTAAAAATCTCCAACAACAGCATCAAGTGAAACGTTATTGACGCCTGCTATTTGGGTGTGCAGCCTGGAGGGAGGGGTAGGTAACTTCTTTGGCACCCACTGCAGGCTCCCACAGTGATGCCTGAGGGGGGTCTGGGATTTTAGTAACATTGGTTTTTCTCCTCCTGTCTACTCAGAAGTTCCACTGCCCAACAAGGCAGTCCGCTTCCCACACAGTCCTCCGGGAGATGAGCTTTCAGCAACCAGAGGAGCAACTGTTGACTCAGGCTTTGTCTGCTTGTGTTTAATAAATGCAGACTCTTAGCTTAATCGGCCAGTTATTGTGCATCATCAAAATGGCAAATTGATTGCTAAGGACTGTGCTTGAGATACAGCAGAGGTGTAACTAAGTCAGCCTCTCGTTCCTAATGTGCGGTAAGCATTGCGTTTCTAGCCAGTCAATATTTAGCTTGCTAAAACCGGAGCCAGTTAAATGTAAATGGAAGCAAAGAATGAGTGCCAGCCCATGGGGAGGGTTGGATCAGTCAATGCTGAGAGAGACTCCCCTAGACACTCCCACCTGCCAGGCTGCCAGTGCTGGCTCCAGAAGCTTGGCCGGATTAACAATAGTTCACCATCCAGGCACAGAGCCAGTTATTACCTTTGCTTCAAGTACCTTCCCCTTGGACATGAACTTATATAGCCACAATTTCAGTGGCAGCCACCATTCTCTGTGCTTACGGGGTGACAGGTGCTTTGAATGGATGATCTCCAGTTCTGATTTACAGATGGAGAGGCTGGCCTAGAGTGGTCAAATAATCTGCCCAAGGTTGTGGATGGATGTTAATTGGCAGAGCAGGGATTCAAATTTAGGACACTGAGTGCTAATGCTGTCCTCTCTCCAGCTGCAGAGACCCTCAAGCCTTGAACATGGGAGTTTGGGTAATGCACAGGAAGGATCTGCCCTTGCCTTCTTGGTTTCCAGGCTGACAACCAAAGAAGCTTGTTTTACTCTCCTGTTGAGCCCTGGGCTTGCTCCACCCTACTTCTCCTTATTTGCAGCTCCTGAGGGCTGCTGAGGAGAGCCATCCTGCCCTATGTCTGTGAATTCGCTGTGATTTCCTGCATCCCTGTGTATCCAGCAGAAGGCTTAGCATCACACTCTGATGAGAAAGAACAAATTCCCAAGGAGAAAAATAAGTCCTGTCCTGTGTTCTGAATCCTTTGATAACTCTCCTGAAGAAGAAGGCTGCAACTGTCCCACAGGGCTGAGAGGTTTCCAGACACAGGACTTCTAGTGCTAACACTAGGACATCCTGGGGACTCTAGGGGTGCTTCTTCCTGTACTGATCCTGGGCCTCCGAGACGTTTCATGTGACATCACAGACCCTGTACTTGAAAGCATCACTGGGCCTGAGGAGCCACACAAGAGTATGTAATGAATGGTGCCAATGGACTGCTTGACTTCTGAACAGCCTCTGCTGTGTTCACTAGTTGCTTTGAACCTTGTGACCTGGCCGCTCAGCCCTTCATGGGCATCTCAGTAGGCCATGTGGAAGAAGCAGTCATGTTCATGCCTTTGGGTTTCTCCACTGGCTACTGGGTCTCAGGTAAGTCAAAGACCTGCAATTGAGGGTTTAGATAGGTTCACAAGAGACTGGAGAAATGGCTCAGTGGTTACGAGCACTGGCTGCTCCTCTGGAGGACCTGGGTTCAATTCCCAGTTCCTTCAAGGCAGCTCACAACGGTCTGCAAGTCCAGTGCCATGGAATCCATGGTACCAGGCATGCACATAATGCACATATGTGTGCATGCAGGCAGAATACTCATACACATTTAATAAAATAAGTAAATCTTTTGATTAGACTCATAAAGCAGAGCTCCCAGCTCAAGCCACAGTTAGGAGCATGACCACTACAATGCCTTTAGTGCCATGATGGGCTGTGTTTTCTGGACAGTGTGAAGTTGGGAGATGTTCTGTCAAGGCAAAGAGAATTGTAGCTAATGTACATTATCCTAAGGATAACACATGGTACCTTCCACTCTCATATCCTTTACTTATAGGATCTTAGTTTTAAATGGACGGTCATCACACTCGTAGGGATGACCCATCACATGCTATATCATTCAGTAGATGTGGTAAGGCCCAGCATGTGCGCAGTACAAATTGTTCTCTTTGTGGTCATCTTTTTAGCATTCAAGTATAAGAAGAAAATAGCTAAGCAAGCAGAAAAGTTCTGTATTCTCTGACCCATCCATCTTCTTGTATGATTTCTCATTGGGGAGGCTGCTGGGCTGCTCCTATCGCCAATCAGGAGATGGATGGAGATGAGAAGTCAAGCATTCTCCCCTTCATTGCCATCAGAAATCTTGTAGCATCTGACAGACTGAGACAAATTACTTCTCACTCAGTGAAGCCTGCACTGCGGACAGGGTCCAGCTAGAAGGCCCCAAGCTCTGTTTCAGCGTTGTTATTGGCAACATGATTGAGAGGGAAGTCAGGCGGTCTGTCAACTTGGCCTTCATGAGACTATTAGAGTGGAGCAAGTGATAAAATGGATTTTGTTTTTAACAAGGTTTCCTTTCTGTCCTACATGATCAACTCCAAAACATAGCATAAAAAATGGCTTCCTGTCCCTACTCTTAGGACACTTAGGAATTGTTTGGGGAGATGTGAGTGAGGAACTGAGCATTGATCTTCAGCGAGGAGTGTGACAGTGCTTTTGCCAAGGCCGTTGTTTGTGGTAGACAATACCTCCTTCCCAAGATGACACAATAAATCCCGTGAATACACCATATCCCACAGAGTAGGAAAACTCAGATTGCTAGTGAATTCAAGGAGGCCAACCAGCAGCTTTTAAAATAGGGGAGTGGAGACAGTGCAGTGGCTTGTGACTTTAATCCCAGCACTTGGGAGGCAGAGGCAGGTGGAGTTAAGGACAGCTTGGTCTACATAGCAAGTTCCAGGATAGCCAGGGATAACCTGTCTCAAAAACAAGCAAACAAACAAAAAAACCCACACCCCTCCACAACAATAACAACAACCATTCCTCCCTCAAAATGGGCATGGTGGCATGATGCTAATCTAAGTACTGGAAAGACAGAGAGAGGAAGATTCCTGGGCCTTGCTAGCCAGTTAGTCCAGCTTACTTGGGTGAGCACCAGTCCATTGATAGACCTTGTCTCAAAAAACAAAGTGGGGAGCTTCTAACATGGAGATGGACCTCTGGACCATACACATGTTATATATGGGAACACACACTGGCACCCATATTTACATCTGTATAACACACACTCCACATCCCACAAACAAATAGATAAGTAAACAATAAAAACAAACAAGTAAAGGAAGTAGGGAGACGATCCCAGCTTACTCAGGTGGACCCAGTGGACCTCGTGTGGTCATTGATGCAGAGCTGGGGAGACCGAGAAGTTGAACTCCCTGGGAAAGCTTTTGTCGCTGCTGGCTTGAAGATAGATAGAAGGGGCTCAGAAGCCCGGAAATGGGTGCAGCCTCTAGCAGGTGGAACCACAACGGACACACATGAATGGTTGGAGCCGTCACATGGGCTGAAGCCCTGCTGACACTCTTGGCTCAGCCCCAGAAAATAAAAAACTGGAAAAGTGGGACTGGGGAGATAGCTTAGAAATAAAGTGCCTTGTCACGCAAGCCTGGATACCTGGGTTCCATTCTCAGAACCCTGTCAGGGCCAGGTGTGGTGGCATACTGATAATCTCAGTTTTGGGGAGGCAGAGACAGGAGATTTTCTGTCACTGTCACCTTTGGCCTGTAGAAGGATGACATCATCAGTGTGTTTTATTTTTAAGCCACAAGTTTGTGTCATTCTGCTAGACTAGTGATGTCAAATGAAAGTGACAATTTGTTAGGTATTGACTACTTAAAAAGTCAATGTTTTAAGTGTCTTCATTCATGGAAGGCCTCAGAGCACAAAATAGTGTTAGCATTAAGAACTCTGGTTTATTGTTGTTTTGTTTATGATAGTGAGGAAGTGAGATCAACCTAGTTGTTCATCTACAGATGAATGGATAATGCAAAAAGAGAAATACCCAAATTTGCAGGAAAATGGGTGGACATAGAATGTACAATATTAAGTGAAGTCACACAATTTCAGAAAGAAAAAACTGCATGTTCTTCCTCATATGCAGATCTCAGCTTATAATATATATGTACATAATGTATATATGTAAACATGTTTGTGTGGGCATAATCTAACATGTAAAAAGGAGAACAATAAAGAATACATATTAGGTGATGAGGAACAATGAAATTCAGGTAATGGGCACATGAATCATGAAGGATGATATAAAGATAATTATTTTTCTAACTGTTATTGATTTTTCTTTCTTTGTAGTGCATAAATACATAAAAATATAATTGATAGTAAAAGTGCAGAATCCAATGTGATGCTCCACAGCTTAAGGATGGCTATTAAAACCGTATACCAGTTCATTAAGATGTAGAAGTTTGGGTCTGGCTAATCTCACTGTATATCTTTACAATAAAGTATATATATATATATATATATATATATATATATATATATATATTATCATATATATATATTACATCTCACACACATGATCCAGGGTGGAGATTTTATCCTGCTCCTCCTATTCCATAGAAAACCACTTGAAAGCTATTTTTCAAACCAGAAAGAGTCATCTGGCTGGTGAGGCTGGAAAACATGGCTGAGCATGTTCTGTTATGGACTTGTTCCATTTGCTGAAGATTTTGTGGGCTGGTGATTTGGTCAGGACTCAATTGGGATCATTTGTCTCTGTCCCGTGTGGTCTTAGTTCAGTTCACCCATGTGTTTGTGGTTAGTGGCTTGTCAGTTGGCTGTTGGTTGGTTCTGCACGATGCCACTCTCAAGCCCAGCAGCAGTCAAGGTTTCCGCTGGGGCACTGGGGTGTTTATCCATGTGCCCTTTCCACCGGTATAGCCAGTTTGGACTTCCTCACTCGCTAAATGGGTTCTAGAGGGAGGGATGCAGTGGACCCTTGCCACAGCCTTGCCACAGAGCTTGAATAACACCATCTGATGTTTTCCTTTGGTTAAGGTGAGTCACAGGGCAACCCTGGTAAAGAGTTGGGAAATACATTCCCTGATGTGAACATGAGCAACTCATGTTCAACAGGGATGGGAAGAATTGACAGCTAATGTTTTCAAGCTCTCCCCTCCGTGGCTCCCTTTCTTTGGCTGCATGACCTGAAGCTGATGTATGCTCTTCCTCTGTTCTGGCCCCTCCCCTATGGTGAGATCACTATGGCCCAAGCTTCACCCTGGAGGTGAGAACCTTGAATGTGTCCAGCTGCTGTGACCATGGAAAGGTGGCAGAGTGTAATTCAGACAAGAAGGACTGAGAAACTAGCTGAAGCTACAGATTAATTCCCACTCACAAAGTAGCTTGCAGAAGAACGCTACCAGGGCCTTGGTCTCATTCCTGGGTGTATTTCCCCATTGCTTTATAACTTAGAGGAGAGAAAGGCTTAATTAACCTTTTAATTAATGAAAACCTCACAAATGTGACGACAATAACTACTTGGAGGAGTTAGAGGAATAAGTAACAGCACCAGGGCAGGGGATCATTCTGAAAGTGAAGCCACAGTTTCTACCATAAGAGGAGGAGCTAGACACACAATAGAAATGTTTTCATTACCCTTGTGGACCAACTCTTAAAAAGCCCAGCTATCAGAATGCTTGAAAAATGCTGACAGATTCTGGAGAGCATTTAGTGCTTTTGCATTGACACTGTGTTTCTGCTGATTCTTGGACAGTTCTGGAGATGGTGATGTGATGTGGCATAAGCTGGCATCTGAGCATTCAGATATTTCAGTTCCCTCTAGACCATCTCTTCTATAGGCAACCGAAGGAGGATGCAGTGAACACACACACATGCATAGACAGACTTTCAGCCTTGTTGATATAGTCGATAGTGGGACACAGAAATGAAGGCCATTGTGGATGGTGAGACCAATTCAGTCAGCATTTAATTCAGAAATAGTTCTCTTTCCATGACAACAGTAGAGGGAAATCAGAGAATTCTATAGCAACTCTTACTTTGTAGCAGCATTGAGAACATCCTTGGCATGTGGCCACTGGGAGCTTTGGGGTTCACTCAGCCATCAGAAAACATTATGCTGTGTAGAGGGAAGTAAAGACTGGACCTTTGTCTTCAGCATTTGCAAATTCCTCACTTTGAAACTTTGGGAAGATTTTTTTTTTTATCACTTTTCTTCACCTCCGTTTCTTCTGTAAAATGAATGGATAATCTTCATTACATGTCACTTGAGAGTATTGTATCAGATACACTTCGAATGTCTGTACCCATCACATTGCAGCTGCACATTGTGATGGTCACATGACAGCAAGCTCTCAGGATTGACTGAGGGGAACAGGTTTGTGCAGTAGCTGGCAAAACCAGAAATCACAAGACTGGAAGAGATGTGATTAAAGAAAGCTATGTATTCTGAAGGATGTGATTTTCATAACTACAATAGTAAGAGAGCATACTAGACTAATGAGTGGGACTTTCAGAGAACTCTTTAATGTTTTGTTTAGATTTATTTATTTTATTTTATGTGTACTGATGTTTTGCCTGAACACATGTATGTACACCACATGAGTGCCTAGTTCCCACAGAGGTCAAAAAGTGTCGTTGGATCCCCTGGAACTGGAATTACAGTTCGTTGTAAACCACCATATTGGTGCTGAGAACAGAGGGTTTTCTGCAAGAACAACAAGTGCTCTTAACTACTGAGCTGTCTGTCCAACCCCTTCAGATAAGTGTTAAGAAAAAAACATAGATCTGGTGTCAAAGCCAGGGCTCATGATGACAGGGTACTATGACGGACGGTGGAAGCAGAATAAGATGAGCATAGATCAGCAGTGATGGACCATACTGCACAGACAATGATCCACAATGCTTTTGAGCCGGGTGATGGCCATGGCAGAGGCCTGGTGTTTGTTCCTATTGTCTCCCCTCTGGTCTTTCTCATTGACTTCATAAGCTTGGTTCTTCCAAAAACATCGATTCTGAGAGTTCTTAGAGTGTTCTAGCATAGCAGGGAAGTCAAATAATAAAAGCAAGAGCCAGGCACATTCTTCCAGTTGAGCTCTTCAGCCAACTAGTGAATAGGTGGGAGAAACCATACCTCAAGTTAGCTTTTCCCTCCACTAGCCAAGGTCTCCAGGGCCTCTCCAGCTCCCTTTCTACAACCCACCGTAGCATTAGGGTGAGAAGGGATTCCAACTGTCTTTCTGAAAACCAGCCCTCGTATTTCTGGCTCCCTTGTTACCGAAGTGATGTCTTCCTAGAGATAGTGAGCCACATGCTGAGAGTAACTAACTGGCATCCTTGGGGCTATCCTGACTGTCTGTGTCCCAAGAGGGTCATGGAAGAACAAATCTACTTGCCAGCAGAGAGCCAAGCAAAGCCTCTTTGTCTTGACCCTGTCTGTGTCAGACAGCAGGACCACACTTGGCACGTCGCAGCTTAGATGTGCAAAAAGCCTGAAAAGAATTGCCTTCATTTTAATAATCATGTCACTATCTCTGAAATACCACCGTTGCCACTCCCAGGAGAGTAAAAAACATAAGCAAGACAGATACCACTAAAAGGGAACACACTCTCTCCCAGTTCAAAACTGTCCCTGTGGGTAAATATGCTAATGGTCTGTCTGCTATCAGATACGTTTCTTTTTGTAAGGGTTTGTTCTGTACTCTTTTGAGAGATGAAATCTCAGGTGGAGGATGGTGGAACTTGGAGGCATCCTTGGAGGAAAGAGGAGGAGTCCTTTGTCTCTCTGGGGTCATTTGGGCCCCTGTTCTCTGGGGCTTGTTTCAGCCACACAGCCTTTTCTGCATCAGTGAGAGGGTCTGGATACTTGATGAGTCTTCTCTCAGTCCATGGAAGGTAAACTTAGTCATCCCCCTGCTGATTCCAGCCACCCTGGCATTTTGCTGGTGACATTGGTTCATCCAGATGTGGTCACATCCTGAAACAGCTCCTACTGCCTGAATAGACCTCATTGTGGCCTCTGCTATGGAGTTTCTCCATCTTATGCTTGTGAACCCCACAGTCAGACCTCTAACTTCTTCATTCTTAGCAATCTTCACCATCTCTTTCACTAGATCCTCAGCACTTTCTAGATTTCTGTGCTCAGCAGAAGCCCAGGAGAGATAGGGTTCCGAGTGATATGAAGCTCTCTCAGGCCTCATCTACACAGGAACTTCCTCCTACTCTGCCTGGCGATGCTCACACCTGATTCCCTTGGACATACATATTTTCCCCATAGGTTTGGAACTCTCCTAGGCTATGCTTGCTTGCTTGCTTGTTTATGCCCTCCCTCCCTCCCTCCCTCCCTCCCTCCCTCCCTCCCTCCCTCCCTCCCTCCTTTCCTTCCTGCCTTCTTTACCTATATTCTTTCTTTCTTTGCTTTTTAAGACATGGATTCTCGCTGGGCGGTGGTGGCACATGCCTTTAATCCCAGCACTTGGGAGGCAGAGCCAGGTGAATCTCTGTGAGCTCGAGGCCAGCCTGGTCTACAGAATGAGATCTAGGACAGGCACCAAAACTACACAGAGAAACCCTGTCTTGAAAAAACAAAAACAAAAACATGGATTCTCTGTGTAACTCTGCCCTGGAACTGTCTTTGCAGACCAGGTTGACCTTGAACTCACAGAGATCCACCTGCCTCCACCTCTCAAGTGTTGGCATTAAAGAACAGCACAGCTTTTTACATTTCACAATGTCCCTGTGTTTACTCACACCCCACACTGAGGATTTGATGTGGATGGGGTTTGGAGTCAGGATGTCTTGCTTGTTTTCCTCTCATCCCTCTTAGCAGCTCCTCACTCCCCTGGAAGCACTTTCTGTCCTCTCACAGGGGCTGTCCCCACCTCTTTCTTACGTTGTGCTCCTTGACTTTGGCCTTTGCCTTTAATGTTCAAAAGAAAAACTACGGAGAAAGAGAGAAGACAATCCCAAGATTGGCACATTTCAATAAACCATGTGGTGACTTACCCTGAATTAGAGGTTGTGATGCCTTTTGTGGATTTGGAAACCAAGAAGACCCCCAGGACTCTTCTACTATAATCTAGAAGGCTCAGAGATGGGAAGTGACTTGCTCAAGTAATCACACTACTAATTAGTAGAAGGGGACCCAGGGCTCACTCTGCTGCCTCTCTACCTTCCTATTTCCAGTTAACATAAATCCTAAAACACCATAAAGAAATACAGGGGATGAATTGCAACAATAACAATCTGACGCCAGGGCTGTGGATGAAGAGGAGTACAATTTGTCAGCTCTTCAGTTGATTCGTTCTAAGGAAACAGCATCAACTCTCTCTCTGTGTACAGGTATTCTATATACCATGCACACACCCCGTCACCTATCTGTCTGTCTGTCTATCTATCCATCCATCTATCTATCCTGTTTCTTCTTGTCTTTTAGTACTTCATACATTTTTAAAAACATAATTCTTTAAAGACTTGTCAAGTCCAAAAATCTAACAGAGGAGCTGAGCAAACTAAAGATTAGGGCAGAGCTACAATTTAAGCCCACTGTTAGTCTCCTGGCAGAATTCCTTCCTGCTTAGAGAAAACAGCCTTCAGCATCATGGAGGGTAAACTGAGTTACTCAAAATCTATTCAACTCAAATCTCCTCTCTCTCCCCCCTTCTCTCTCTATCTCTCTCTCTCTCCTTCCCTCCCTCCCTCCCTCCCTCCCTCCCTCCCTCCCTCCCTCCGTCTCTCTCTCTCTCTCTCTCTCTCTCTCTCTCTCTCTCTCTCTCTCTCACACACACACACACACACACACACACACACACACACACACACACACAGCCATCTAAAAACATAGGGCAAGGCACGGTGTCACACCCTTTAACCCCAGCACTCAGAAGCAAAGGCAGGCAGATCTTGTGAGTTTGAGGCCTGCATATGTAGTTCCAGGACAGCCAGGGCCACATAAGAGAGATCCCGTCTCAAATCTTCCCAGAAACCTTCAGAATAATACACTAAGTATCTGGACACTGAGCTCAGACAAACAAATGCTAAAAGTAACTACCATAGGGACTTATGATGCTTCACTGTGAACTAGGAAGTGTTTGCCAAGAAGGATCTACTATCCCATCTCAGCAGCTGAAGTTTCTGAACCTAAATTTCATCTGGGTTCAGGTTCTAAATGGCTAGTGCTAGCTCCTCAGACATTTCCTTAAGGAAGTAGGGAAGGTGAAGGATACTGGGCGAGGAACAAGAGGCAGATGTTTTCCAACTGCTTTGCTTAGACCGCGCACAGCATTGGGGAAAGTTAAGTGCACATTTCTGAATGACAGAAGCTGCTCTGGAAAGGCTTCCTATTGTATGACCCACCCGCATGGCTTTCCGGAAGTGATGAGGGTGGTGACTGTCAGGGGTGAACATGGGGGAAGGGCCCGTAGGCAGAGGATTCGTGAGGCAGTGACAATGTTCCATATGGCACTGTATTGGTGGGAACATGTACTTATACATTTGTCAATATCAATAAAATGGGGGCTGGAGAGATGGCTCAGAGGTTATGAGAACTGGCTGCTCTTCCAGAGGTCCTGGGTTCAATTCTTAGCAACCCTGTGGTGGCTCATAGTCATCTGTAATGAGATCTGGTGCCCTCTTCTGGCCTGCAGGGATACATGCAGGCAGAATATGTATACATATTTTAAAAAAACACTGTATACATAATAAATAAATCTTAAAAAAAAACCCTATAGAATGTAAACTTCAAGAGAAGAACCCAGACTCTGATGTCTAGGTAGTATTCATGATCTAAGTAGGTGTATCAGTTTTTTTTTTTCCCCGACAAAATCTGGTCTCAAATTCCCAGTATCAGCAAGGATGAAAAGGGACCTCTGATCCCCCTGCCTCTACTTCTTAAGGACTGCTATTGCAGGTGTGTGTTACTGTGAAAGCACTCTGCCAACTGAGCTACATCCCCAGAGGTCGTTTTTGTTTTTTCTTTTTGGAGGCATGGCCTTAAGTAGTTCAGGCCGGCTTTGAACTTGTTATGTAGCTGAGGATAGCTTTGGACTCCTGCTTGGACTACCTCTTGAGTGCTGGGACTCCAGGCATGTGAGCCATTGTGCCTGGCCAAGTAAGTGTGCCAGGTGTAGCAACATGCTACCCAGGAGGGTGTTGATAAAAGGGGAGCTGCAGGGGCAGCTAGGCGCACAGGATTGATTGATTAATTAATTAATAACTGTCTATACCTTCTTTACTGTTTTGCAGGGAACATGCACCTGCTCTTCGACAACAACACAAAGGCTTCATAAAGAAACGAAGCAGTTGAAGCTTGCTTTGCCTGAAGGGGTCATTCATTATGAAGACACAGAAGAACCTAGGAAGTCGTGGACAGGAGCACAAATAGGGTTTGGGAAAGGACTAGGCTCAGGGGCAGGACTGAAAAATGTGAATGCTGGGTCCCATGCCTCTGCTCTCCTCCACTGTCATTTGCTGGAGGCTGGCTTCTCCTCGTGGGCCTGGAGGTCATCCACTGCAAGTCTCAGGTAAGCAAAGCCACACACACCTGTTTCTTGAGTCCATTTCCACTTTCTGGGAAAACTTTGCCTATCTCAGCTCAGGTGGATAGCTTACTTTTGATACAGCCAATTATGACAGAAGACTGAGGTTAGCCTTCAGAGAATTACTGGCAGGGGCTGCTGGTAGGGAGGAGGGAGGTTAAAGGTTTCTGCATAAACTGGGCGGATAACGCCAAGAGGAGCCACTCCTCCATGCCAGGGAGCAAGCTCTGCAGGGAGCTCCAGTTCATATCCATGGGAATTGGAGTGGAGCTGCCCGCCTCTTCTGAACCCTACAACCCCTCCCTTTGCAGGAGGCCTGCCTCTGTGACATTTCTCAGTAGGTGACAGTGGCAAAGAGAGCCAATGGGGAATGCCAGACTGCCCCTCCCTCCGGGGAGGGCAGAGCAGGTCTTGTATCCGTTAACAGCCGTGGAACTGAGGTCATACCATAGCATTGCCTGAAACGAGAGCTCATTCACAATTCAGTTCATGGTCCAAGAAACAAAAATAATATTTAATGAGCAAAAATCTTCTTTGTTTAATTATGGGAAATGTCAAGGTTGAATCCAAGTGCTTTGCTTAAGGTCAAATGCTCAGTGCTATCAAAAAGCATTTAAACCAAAGCTGATGGGCTATTAAAGCCCAGGCTAGTTAAAAATCAGGCACAGTTCCTCAGTGATTTATTTCCCTCTATTGGAAGCAGGAATGATGGAGCTGGAACACTCCACCAGCAGCTTATGCCTTATTCTTCGATGCAGTATTCCTTAGACTGATGATGAATTCCCGGATGAAGTTAACACCCCTTCCAAGGAGTTATCTCCAAGGCCCAGGCTTTCATTTTCCAATTTGCCAACAATTTAAAAAAGGTGATGATCTCTTCCCAGAGCTTCTGATCTAATCAGTGAGGAGCAAGACCTAGGCAGTGTTTTTTTTTTTTTTTTTTTTTTTTTTAGGTGTCTAAGGGAAGTGTTTCAAATACGTCGTGCGATTGAGAAGTGGGCTAAATGGTTTAGTTAATGAAAATAAATGCCGAGAGCTGAGGCTCCTGGGTCCTGGACTCCCCTCCATGTTTTATCCTTTCTCATGGTTTGCACTCAATAAAACATTTATATCGGCTTGGCTGCCTGTGCTTCTTGGAGCCCAGCACTGCCTGCCTTCTAGAGGGGCTTGCGTGAACAGGCTTCACTCGGCACAAACTGGCCATAGCATATCTCCCTTGTCTGTGGAAGTGAATGGAATAGGAGCTCTTCCTGAAACATCCCAGTGCTCACACCACATAGGTTACTGAAGGGCAGTTCTGATGTGTCAAGAGAATTCAGACTATGTCTAGGTCTCCTTGGAGAGTCTGAAGAGGCCGGTGGATCGCTCCTGCAGTGAGAAATCTTTCTCCTGTTATTTATGCACACAGCCTCACTGCTCTTTCTTTCTTTCTTGTCATACAATAGAAATAATGATCTTGGTACTGGACCCTGTGCTGCGCTAGGACAATTAATCACCCACCAAGTCATTTATTTCCTCTTACTCTCGTCCACCAGGACCATTATCCTGTAGGTAAACAGAGGTGCCTGTAAATCACAGACAGATCGCAAGTCCATGGGAGAATAGTTGATTAAGAACCCCTATAACTTATAGTTACATAGCACCTCTCATCCCAAAGATCTCCAAGCACCAGATAGACTGATGTATGTGCTGGTACCCAGCCCCTACATATGTCATTTCCTACATCAACGCCCAAGTGTGTATGTGTAATGTTTATTGTCTTGTCATATTGTTACCCTCCAAACTGCAGTCATGGACTAGACAGGAAGAAAAAAAAAAAAAAAAAAAAAGGAACTTTTCGCTGCCGTGGATAATCAGCTATCAAGCGGGAAGCCAGCAGCAAAAACGGAGTAACTCAGCCACCCTCCTGAGTAAAATTCCTTAGGCTTATGGAATGCTGGACATCTTGGAGAGCGCCGCTTTAAATCTTCTATAGTTGGCAGCAAGCAAGCAGGCTCGGAGGCAGAGTGTGAGCTGTGTCAGGATCGAAGGTTGCCAGCGTCTGTGAGATTGATATTCTAGGAGAGAAGGCAGCAATGATTACCTGCACAGAAGGCCTCGGCACTATTCATGATAGGCCTGCCCCTCAAGCTTGCGCAGCATATGGACTTAGCTGAAAGACAATAAGAAGCAATTTCTATTTATAGTTAGTGCTTATTTCTATTGTTTTATTAGCTGTGAGGCTGATGCTCTAACCATACTGAGTGATTATGAGTGGGGGGAGGTGAGTATTACCCCCCTCCCTTAATTACTGAGGTTGATTTGTGGGGATTTACTTTAACATATCTTAGTCGACTCTTTTTTTTGCTTGGGGTTTTCTTTCTTTTTTTTTCTTGAAGGAAAAATAATGATAGTTTGAGCTAAATTATAGGAGTTCCTAACCTCAAATCAGACTCATCTTTATGGCTCTGATATATTTATAAAACCCCAAAATGTTAAATTAAATTGAATTCAATACAAGTTCAATTCAAGCAAAACAACAAAGCCAGTGTGATTCGATTTAACATTAATTTAATGGGAAGAATGATGTTGTTTTGCTGAAACCAAATTACGCCTCAGATGAGTGCCTGGTGCAGATTGTTGCCCGACTCCCCGGCTTGGCATGCCTGTGCTACCAGGTGCCATGTGATGACCAGGCTTCTCAGAATTTCTTTCAATTTGAACTGCTGTGGGAAAAAATATCTTCATTAGCCATACCATTAACTTATTGGGCCTTAATTTTGGAAAACCCAGTATTTCTGTGTGAAGCCCACATCCCCACCCTGGAGTAAGCAAGGCCCCTGGGATCCTGAGGTACTATTTGATTACGAGGAGCCACAGAATGATGCAGAAGATGACAAAAATCAATTTTAGAACTATGGTCAAAAGGAAAACCCTCAATTAAGGCAGCATCATAAAGTTTTTAACACACTCCTGGGAGTCTCTGGAACCACAGGCCCCATATTGAAACACATGCTGGAGCTAACTGGGTTTAAGCTAATAGTGGCTTTAAAGATGGAATCAATGGAAATTTCTGAATTAAAAAAGCAGCAAAATAAGATTTAAAAATAACCGGCTGGTGGTGATGCATGCCTTTAATCCCAGCACTCGGGAGGCAGAGACAGGCAGATCTCTGTGAGTTCGAGACCAGTCTGGTCTACAGAGAGAGATCCAGGACAGCCAGGCCCATTGCATGAAGAAACCCTCTCTCAAGCTCCCCACTCCAAAAAAAAAAAAAAAAAAAAAAAAAAAAGATTTAAAATAACACGACAGTAAAATTCACTCCTTCATACCAGAGTGTAGAATCTTATAGGCATGTTAGAGACAGTCAAGTCTAAGTGTATCTGTTTGCTCTTTTTCCCTTGTGTGTGTGTTTGTTTTGTGTGTACAATGTATAGTGTATGTATGCGTGGTGTATGCTCACATGCATGTATGGGTGCACACACCAGAGCACAGGCAGAGGCCAGAGGAGATCTGCTCTATCACTCTTTGCCTTGTTCTCTTGAGACAGAATTTCTCACTGACCCTTGGCAGTCAGCAAGCCCCAGAGGCGGTCCTGTTTCCACCCCACTGCAACACTGGATTACAGACGTGTAGGCCCCGCTGCCTGATTCAAACACAAGTCCTCATGCTTTTGTGACAAGACCCCCCACTGAGTCATCTCTCTGGGACCTCCTTTCTCCTTTTCTTTTTGATTAGGTAGCAGGCTCCACATGTGATTTTAGAAGTGTGGCTAATCAGCTGATCAACAGGGAATCGCATTTCCCAGCTTCTCTTGCAGCCTGTGGCCCTGGGATTAGATTCTTACATAGTCAATAGGAGAGAAGTGTTCATCTTCCACACCCTTGCGGAAAAGGTGGCCACTCCCCACCCTCCTCTCTTCCCTTGGGCCTGGTACTGATATGCCAGCCATAGCCATGAGGTAGCACCCAAACAGACCTAGAGGAAGAAAACAGAAGAGAACTGGGTCACATGGTCACCTTACAGAACCAGAGCTGTCAATCTGCCTTGGTGAACACTTTCTGCTTTCTACTGCTTAAACTACAGTACTTTGGGTTTCTGTTAAAACACAGCCTGTTAACTATACTCTAGCTGATACAAAAAGTCCAGTTTTATTTACCCAAAAAATATTTTGGGCTTACTAAATGCCAGGTACCAGAAAAGAAAAAATTTATTTGAGACTGTACCTTAGTTAGTGGTAGATTAGGTGTCAAACAATTCTGAGTATTCCTGCAACTGGGGAGTGACCTGGAGTGCTTTATTTTTACATGGCTTGGTTGACCCTTGCTTGGATTTTTTTTCCTGAAGGGAAAAATAATGATAGTTTGAACCAAATTATAGTGTTCTGAACCCCCAAACAATATTTATTCAGTACCACAAGGCCAGCATTATCCCCTGTGTTTGCAGAGATGTACAGAGACCCTTGCAGCATCTCAACACTCCGGCAGCCAGCACGAAGGCAGAGGTGGGGTAGCTAGCTGAAGCCAGTTTTATGCTGTGGAAGAAGAGAAGTTGGAGTTGTGTTAGGTTGGTCCACTCTAATCCTCTGAAGCAGAGCCTGGGGGATGGAAACAGCAGAGGACGGGGCTGAACCTAACAGGTTCCCTCCTCCCATCCCTGAGTCATTCCTCACTGCTTCACCTCGCTTTACTTTTGAAGCTACTGCAATGATCAGAGATTGTCTGTCTGTCTGTCTGTCTGTCTGTCTTTCTCTGTTGTATCTTTGTTTCTTTCTTGTGTATACTTTTCTTGTCCATTTCTTCAAAGAGACGATCTCTCTATGCCTTTTATATCCACCACTGATTCTCTAGTGATCAGAAAAGTGAGGTGCTCAAAGGCATTGTTGAGTGAATAAAAGAAATAAATGAAAGTCAGGAGAGGACAAGTGATAATGCAGAAAAGGAGACACATCAATCATGAAACCATGAATCACAGCCCAGAGCCGCTAGTCTGGTGGCGTAGAGAAAACTGTATGTTTTCAGTCAAACAAAGAAGTATCGCTGTTTCCCCCTGGAAAGAAGTTATCACTCTGGATACCCTCCCCTCCTGCTGCCACCCATTGTCATACACCCTAGACGCTGCCTTAGTCATTCTGTGAGATTGTAAAGGAGTACATGAAGCAGGCTACTTGTGAAGGGGAAACGCTTAGGCAGGTATAGTGTGGCCCTGGTGCAGGCACCAAGGCAGATGCTTACTGCTGTAGGAGGAAGGGTCACATCTCAGATAGATTCAGAGTCTGGCTCCTCCTTTCCAGAGAACTCTTTAAAGGAGTGCAGCATTCCTTTCCAAAGGCAGCGCCTCAGTGATCTCCCACTTCCCACTAGGCCTCACTCTTAAACACCTCACTCTTAAACATAGCATGGCCATTCCATGGGCCAAAGCTCTTGACTCTTGAACTTTTAGAAGTAAAGGAACAAATAGCACCCAAAGAATGCTCCACTGCAGGGCTGTAATGACGGTGCCTCCCCATAGTGTCTGTAAACCATGGCTGAGTCTATGCTGTATCCACACTCTCCAGAGTCTTTGTAAACCATGGCTGAGTCTGTGCTGTATCCACACTCCCCAGAGTCTCTGTAACCATGGCTGAGTCTGTGCTGTATCCACACTCTCCAGAGTCTCTGTAAACCATGGCTGAGTCTATGCTGTATCCACACTCTCCAGAGTCTCTGTAAACCATGGCTGAGTCTATGCTGTATCCATCCTCCCCAGAGTCTCTGTAAACCATGGCTGAGTCTATGCTGTATCCATCCTCCCCAGAGTCTCTGTAAACCATGGCTGAGTCTATGCTGTACCCACACTCCCCAGAGTCTCTGTAACCATGGCTGAGTCTATGCTGTATCCACACTCCCCAGAGTCTCTGTAAACCATGGCTGAGTCTGTGCTGTATCCATAGTCTCCAGAGTCTCTGTAACCATGGCTGAGTCTATGCTGTATCCACACTCCCCAGAGTCTCTGTAACCATGGCTGAGTCTGTGCTGTATCCACACTCCCCAGAGTCTCTGTTAACCATGGCTGAGTCTATGCTGTATCCACACTCCTCAGAGTCTCTGTAAACCATGGCTGAGTCTATGCTGTATCCATACTCCCCAGAGTCTCTGTAACCATGGTTGAGTCTATGCTGTATCCATACTTCCTGGAGTCCCTCAATCCCCACGTGATGACAGCAGGGATACTGAGGCAGACCTCTCCGAGGACTGTGGGTCTCTTCTGACAGACAGTTTTGGCTGGAGAGCTTTGAAGAGCCTGCCCAAGTTGTGTGCTGATCTCTGGCTCTTTGAGCTTTTCTTCCTCCTCTCTGTCACTGGGAGCAGATTGGTGGTGGCAGTCTGGTGGCTGTCTCAGTCACCAGATGCCTTCCTTGTGTTCTCTGATAGGTGTTTTCCCCTTCTTAAGTCATTGCGTACTTAATCTCATGTTGGCATCTGATCCTCAGAGGACTTTGTGTGGAAGGGCCTGGCCAGGCGCTCACTATTCCATTTCCAGTCTAGTGCTTGCTCTCCTAGAGGCCCAGCACACTGGCCCTCCATTCCTAGATCTAGACCAAATTTGAAAATGTAAACAGAAAAGTGGGAGAATAAGGCAGATGCTATTTATTATTCCTTATTATAGGTAACTGTCACTAAAAGAAGTAAACAGCAACAGGGCAGGATGCTGAAGAGGAAAGGCAAGCAGGAAAAAAAATCTTTTGAGTTCAGGGCCTTCCTGGTCATGAGGATAGACATCAGCTTTGATACGCAGCCTACAGCACACTTACTGAATTTTTTTTTTTTTTTTTTTTTTTTTTTTTTTTTTTTTTTTTTTTTTTTTTTGGTTTTTCGAGACAGGGTTTCTCTGTGCAGCTTTGCGCCTTTCCTGGAACTCACTTGGTAGCCCAGGCTGGCCTCGAACTCACAGAGATCCGCCTGGCTCTGCCTCCCGAGTGCTGGGATTAAAGGCGTGCGCCACCACCGCCCGGCCACTTACTGAATTTTTGATAGCAGAAGACAGAGATGGGCAAATTCAAGCAGATGGCGGCCACCCTTGGAATGCAGTCACTTCAGTACACGGTTTTGTTGTTCCATTTAATTACAGAGTGGGAGGTAATTGGACTGAGCATGTCAAAAACTAGATGTCACTGTATGCCTTGAAGAATGACAGCAGATATGAAGGTTTGTTCCTGAGCGATGGAGTCTCACAGTTCTGGCCTGCTGTGTCCTCTGGAGTACTCAGAGCCTGGCAGGACACAGCTAACTCTCTTATTTATTAATTAATTTGTAATATAGAAATGACATGATTTAATTAATTTGTAACATAGAAACTGATATTAGTTGTGCCTTGCTACTAACACATGATCCCAAAATGCGGTGGCTTAAAGCATCGAGGTTTTTTTCCTTCTTCTTTTTTAAAATTTCTGTTTCTGTGGGTTGGGAACAACTGATTTACCTGTCTCCTGGGTCAAGGTCTTTTATAGACCATTATCAAGATATCATATGGGTTTCTATCCTTTCCAGACTCAGCTCAGAGATAGCTATTAACAAACTGCTTACTTTGTAAACAAGGGACTTGAGCTAGAATCCTAGCACTTATGTTACAGCAAAACAAAACAAACAAACAAGCAAGCAAACAAACAAACAAAAACAGGCATGGTGAGACACCGCTTACTATCCCACTGATGAGGAGCAGAGATAGGTAGATCTCCAGGGCTTGCTCCCAGGCAGCCTAGGCTCCTTGGTAAGTTCTAGGCCAGGCCAATGTGAGAGTTTATCTTCAAGAAAAGGTGGATGGTGCCTAAGGAATGACACCAAAGGTCATCCTCTTCCTCCACATATATGTATGCATACCCAAACACACATGTGTACCTATACAAACATGAACACACACATATACACACACAGCCCCCAGCTGGGGAAGGGTCATTTCCTGTTGTGCTGAAGGCCTCAGTTTCCTGATGGCTTTGGCAGGAGTCTGTCTGCATTCAGTCTCTCCTGGGGTGGTGGTGGCACCGGAGTTCACCAGAGGGAGCAAGTGAGAGAGCCCCCCCGGAGAGAAGATTAACCTTTTCTTTCTTAAGGTGCTTCTGTCCGAGATTTTACCACAGCAACACAAACGAAGTGAAGACAGTGGCTCATAAATGACAGAATTTATTTCTCATCATTCTGGAGGCTGCAGAGTCTGTCTTAGACACTTTTCTATTGCTGTGAAGGGGCACCTGGACCAAGGCAACTTATGAAGGAAAGCATTTAGTTGGGGGCTTGCTTATGGTTTCGGGAGGCGAGTCCGTGACCATCGAGGTGGGAGCGTGGCAGCAGGCAGGCAGGCAGGCATGCCACTGAAGCAGGGACCGTGGGCTTACAACTGATCCACAGGCAGCAGGCAGAGAGAGTGAGACCGGGGGTACGGGGTGGCCTTTTGAAACCTCAAAGCTCACCTCCCAGAGTTACACCTCCCCAAGACCACACTTCCTGACCCTTCCCCAAACGCTTTCACAACTAGGGACCACACATTCAAATATATGAGCCGAGGAGGGCCATTCTCATTGAAACCATTACAGAGCCCAAGATGGGGGAAGATTCCTTGTCCGGTGAGGCCCTCTCTCCAGCTTCATAGACAGTTCCTCCATGCTGTGTCCTCAGAAGGACAAGGAGTCTCTCCAGGCTCTTTTGCAAGGACATTTACTCCATTAATGAAGGCACTGGCTGCCTGACTCCGCCACCTCTTAAAGATTCACATTCTAATGACGTCACCGTCATCTGGGTGAAATTTTCAACATATGAGTGCAGGGGGCACAAACACCCTATCCTAACAGCTTTTCCATGGACCCAGCACCCTTCACTCATGCCTTCTTCCTTAGAAGCCAGTTCCATGGCACAGTCCACACTCAACGTACGGGGATCACACAGAAGTGTGAGTGCCAAGAGGAAAAGGCCCCTGGGCACCATTTCAGAGGCTGCTATGATACAAAACCAAAACAAAACCCAACAAAGCCCAGAAGCATAAATGGATGTGTAATAGTCAAAAGTGGAAGGAAGAATGACTTGGAATGAGAAAATAAAACCACTCTTTAAAAGGGATGAGCCTTCCCAGGGTTTTATTTACGTGACTGGTTAAGCTTTGAGATATGCCTGACAAGCCTCTCCACCCAACTTCTGAAAAGTATCAAGGCATCCCGAGCGTTGCACATAGAAACATTTGCTTTTTCCTTTATCTCAAAAGTTCATATGAACTTCACAGTCTAGGCTATAATATACACATTTGTTTGAATAAGAAAGTATAAAAAGGACTTATGGGGGAAAGCTGAGTTTTGGAGGCGAGGCCCCATGTACTTAGTTTAAAGAGGCTGACTAAGGTTCCAGAGGGCCCGTCCCTCTTCATGGGTCAGCTCTGCTGAGTCACTGCAGTGTGTTTCCTCTGTCACATGCAGCAGCTCATGATTATCATCTGCTACCCAGAAAAACAAAAACAAAGATCTTGCAAAATCTATTTGTTTTCTATGTATTTTTCCTTTTCTCGTGTGTGTGTGTGTGTGTGTGTGTGTGTGTGTGTGTGTGTGTGTGACACTGGAGATCAAACCCAAAGGTCTAGTCCTTCTTAAATATGTACTTTACCACTGGGTATCCCTCGCCCAATTTTTTTATGTTGTTAAGAGTTTAGGCTCTCCACCCACTATTCCCATGAGGTCCTCACACTAAATGTGTTGAACTACCACTTGCTCTTCGAACATAGTAACTGTTTCTTGCTTGATGTTGAGTGTATCATTGTCTTGGCTGGGCTGTGTTTTTCTGCCCTGTCTTCCTCAGTGGTTTCTCTCTTTACCTGATCCTTCATCTTGGGGAGTCGGGGGAGGTCTCAGAGAAGCGATGGTATGATCTTGATTTCAGGGACATATCTGCTCTGTGTGTATCCTCCTAGGTGCACACACATTTGCCTGTTAAGACAAATAAACCTGATGCTTTCTTGTGGTTTTTCCTGGGTTTTTCCTCTGTGCTCAGTCCCTGTGTGAGTTGCTGGTCCATTCAGTGACCTCAGTAAAGGAATGGTATTGCAGAGGGCAGAGAAAAAGTGTTTTCCTTGCTCTGCATTTCAAAAGCCCAGCAAAGACATGTGCTCTACCCCCAACTCTCATCCCTCCACCAACCCTGGTAATTAAGAAAGCTAAGACCTCTGTGGATAAATCTGGATGGACACATGTAAACTGGTCTAACATTCTCAGGACAGAGAAGAGATTTGGGAAGAAACATCCCAATAGCAAACACATCAATTCCCCAGGAGTTCTTCTCAACAGGAAGATTGGGGGATTAGAGGGCTAAGTGTTAAGGAAATGGGAAGACTGTTATATTGGTGAGCTCTTGGGAAGAAGCACAGCCAAGGGACCAAGGGACAGGGAAAACCATAGAGAAGTTTGTGCATGTCAAAATGATCAGATGTCACAGCACAGGTACAGTCTCAGAGAGCTCTCCCAACTGTGTGAGAAAAGAGACAGGGGCTGTGTATGGCTGGTTGCAGGTGCCACTGGTGGCCTTATAGTTTTCTAAGCTCCAGACTGGCTTAGAAGTAGGAGACGATTTCACACATCCAAATGTGTCAATAAAGTACAAAGAGGCCTGGATGAGAAGAAGAGTTATATTTGAGAGATGTCCCGGGCAGTCAGCTATTGTTCCCAAGCAGGGCTGATGAAGAAGGATCAAAGAATTGAACATTTAGATAGTAACAGGGAGAGATGACATGGGAGCAACATGAACATTCTACTAATCGGATCTTTATCCATTCTCTCAGAACTTGGTTACAACCACAGGGAGAAAGGGTAGAAGGTTCTAGATCAATGAATCAACATTCGAGTACCAATGGAATTCAAGGTAGAAATTAAGCTGAACTATAAAGTATATTTTTATTTTTTCTAAAGTAACTAAACTAGAGTCTCATGTAGCCCAGGCTAGCCTTGAACTGGCTACATAGCTGAGGATGACCTTAAACTTGTGATCCTCAGGCCTCTACTTCAGAAGTGCCGGGATTACAGGTAAATTACCACACACCTGGCTTCACATTCTATTTCTCACATTGATTTCTAGGTTGTTCTAGGTCATTAGCAGACGGGGAAGCTGAACTTGAGAGTCAGCAAAACACTTGCTCCAAGGTTAAACAGTTAGTGGCCTGGCTACAATTCAAATGTCAGAACCAGTTCTTAAACTGTTTACTCTTTTGGATCCCTGAGAAGTAAACTCAAGGATTTAAGGACTCATGCTCATTTCAGAGCAACTGAGTAGAACTGTGTCTGTCTGTTAGCTCCCCAATCTGTGCTCATTTCCAAAACAATGAAATTTTACATTTCAAGAGTGCTGTTCCCAGTATGCATTGTATTGTAAACGGTTTGCCTAAAGAACATGAGAAAAAAAAGTGCTGATCAAGGCTGGGTTGTTCAAGTCCATCTTTGTAAGTTTCTAACTTTAAAGCAACCAGAGGAAATGATGTAACCTGTCTTCTCACTTTCTTCTAAAATGGGGCTCCTGGTGGTCAACTAACGTGCTATTTACTGAGTGTGTAGGGTGCCTACCACCTTCTTTTCAGACTGCAGCATGGACAGCCGAGAGCCTGGCAGTCTCCATCTCAGCCAGGTGACGAAGTTATCATTGTCAGTGCTGGTTTTCTGAAAGGGTTGCTTGCTACGTTGTGCTAAGACTGGTGTGGGGGGCCCCAAACAGTGGTGATAGTTTAAAAAATGATAATGATGGTTTAAAAATGATATGTGGTGCTGGTTACCGATGCTGAAAGGTCACGAGGCAGGACAAGACCCGGCATCAGAGCTTTATTAGAAGGAAGAGGAGCTTGGGGAACGAAAGAACCAGGCCTGGGGGAAAGCATGTGCAGAGACGAGCAGAGAGAGGGAGAGAGACAGAGATGGGGGGCAGGGAGAACAGAACAGAGAGAGGGGGTGGGGTCTGTGTCTGGCTCTTTAGGGTGCAAGTGAGCTTACAAACATGCCATGCAGTTGGAGTGAGGGCAGAATCCTAACAGGTTGACCACATGCTTAAGGGCCCAGACACAGCCACCATGACAAGCCTACTGGCAGGTACCACCCGGTCCCCAGAAAAAGCCATAAGCTGACCCCATCCAGGGAGGGCCAGCATCTAAGGGGAAATACCTGACATTCCAAACATTCCCAGCACACACTTATACCCCTAGACAAATGTCAGCCAGTCAGGGTCCTGAACTCTGGAAATCCTCTCACCCCCAACCTTTACTATGATAAAAAAACAAACAAACAACAACAACAAAAAAACCCCAAACCCACCCTACCCGGGCTTGGTACTCACTAATACACAGAGGGTCCAAACTTGAGCTTGCTTGAATAAAGACTCTTTGCTATTGCATATGGATTCAGACTTTTTGGTGGTCTTTGGTGCCCTTAGATCTGGGCACAACTGGTAGTTTCTTTGTGGTCTTCATCCCCCTAAACACAAAACACCCATATCCTAGTTTTCCTGGGTTACTATATAGAATAAGTTCACAGGATATTCATATTTTCCTCTGAAGATCTGAAAATTGAGTCTGCTGAAATAAATCAACCTTAGGCAGCTTAACAGGAGAAAAAGCATGCAAGCTGACTAGCATGCACATATGTACAGGAACCATGCGAAACATGAGATTCAAGGAAGCACTGGATGCTAGAGGCAGAGATATTCTCTTCAAAGTGAAGGGGGGATTGTAGGAAGGGAATAAATAATTAAAAAAATTATTTCTTTGAAATTATAATATAATTACATTATTTCTGCCATCCTGTTCTCCCCTAGCCACCCCATATGTCCCTTCTTTCTCTCTTTCAAATATATGACGACTTTTCCATTAATTGTTATCATACATACATACATACATTCCTAAGTACAAACTGACCATTTGGTATTGGATAACCAATGGGTGTACTCTTTCCTGGGGAAGACTAGGAAGTCAATGGTTTTTAAGGGACATGACAGGGCTGAAACAACAGAGGCCTGGGACCAAGTTCCTCTGGCTCTAGATGTGATATTTGATTGGTATGCTGCCGCCCCTGGTCCCCCCTCCAACACACACACATACAAGTCCTGGCCTCATGTATCCCAGGTTGGCTGAAAATTGACTATGTAGCTGAGAATGACCTTGAACTTCTGATCTTCCTGCTTCCAGTAAGTACTGGGATTACAGGGTTGCTCCACCACATCTGGTTCATGCTGTGTTGGGGATCAAGGCTAGGGCTTTGTGTATGCCAAGCAAGGCTCTAAAGCCTGAGCTCTAACCCAAGCCCAGTGTTTGATTTTTTTGTGCCTTCCTGTGGGATGTGAGTTTAATCTTCTTTGGTTAATGAAAACTCAGTAAATAGACAGGAGAAAAATGCGCTTCTCTCTGATGAGTTAATCTTTAGGTAGATGACTGTGCTTCAGAGAAAAGTCCCTCCCGGAGCATCCGGGTAGAAAGAGGATTGAGAGGGAGACCAGGGAGTGGCAGAGAGCCCTTGAGGTTGCTTTTAAATGTCTACCCTAACATTGTCAGTGTGTGGCTTATAAACAAGAGGAATTTTGTGCTCACAGTTCTGGGGGCTGTGAAGTCCAGGCACTAGCAGGCTCAGTGTTTACCTAGAACCTGATCTCTGTTCACAGATGACCACTTCCTCGCTCTGTCCTCACAGGTAGAAGGGGGAGGGGCTTTCTTGGTCTTATATTTTTTTTTAAATAAGGGTACTTAACTTATCACAAGGGCTCTGCCTCTGTGGTCATATTACCTCCTTACTCTGTTGCCACCACATTTTGGGGTAGGAATTCCACATAAGATATCTATCTATAAACGTGCGCGCACACACACACACACACACACACACACACACACACACACACACACCCTGTACCTCTCTAATCATGACTAAAGTAACAAATTAATGAATAATCTACAAAATACTTATATTTGGTCAGTGTTTCTTTCAACCATCAAGGATAGAAAAATAAGACAAATATGAGAATGATCACAGGAATCCTCAACTGTATTTTATTTATATTAAAAGGAAATACACATTCAAACTTATTACTTTTCCTAACACAGCATTGGTGACCAACTGTAAGTCAAGACCATTGGATTGAAAATGCAGATAAATGTTTCTTATGAAATCCTGTGTGGCAATTTAGCCTTTCCTGATTCAGAATGCCAAGTTGTATCTGTGATTTCTCCCTTAATTCAGCCTCTACTGAGTATTCTATTGCACTGTAGCCAGACTTCCATGGTCATTTGCGGCACAGGAAAGTTTTACATTAAAAAAAAATTTTTTTTTTAAAGATTTATTTTTTTATCATACAATGTTCTGCCTGAAGGCCAGAAGGGGGCACCAAATTTCATTATAGATTGTTGTGAGCTACCTTGTAGTTGCTGGGAATTGAACTCAGGACCTCTGGAAGAGCAGCCAACAAATAGCTTTTAACCTCTGAGACATCTTTTTAGCCCCCAAAGTCTTACATCTTTAAATAATATATTTTAATTAACACAACATATCAAAAATTACAAAATGCTGTTATATTTTGCTCCTTTTCTTTTTTATTGAAAATAAAAAATTTCATACAATATATTTTAATAAGTTTTTTCTTCTCCACCAATTCCTTCAGATCCTCCCCACCTCTCTACCCATCCAACTTTATGTTCTTTTTTCCCTCTCTCTCTTTCAAAACAAAACAACAAAAGGAAAACAAGAAGAAAAAAAAAACCCAAAAGAATCAAGAAACATACAAAAAACCCACAAGACAAAAATAAAAATAAATAAACAAAAGACGAATAAGAAGGAAATAAAAAGCCCAAACAAAGCAAAACAGAACAAGAAGTCCACAAAAACACAACTATTCCTGGGCATGTGGCCAGCCCTGAAGTGTGGTTGATATACACTTCACTGGAGAAGTCTGATTTTTCCTTTGCCAGTGGGTATCAATTACAGAAAGCTTTTTGGTTAGGGGTGGGACCATGTGTCGACTTCCTCCTCTCAGTGCTGGGACCCCATCTGGTTTGAACCTGTGCATGCTACCACTGCCTCTGTGAATTCAGATGTGCAGGAGTCCTGTTGTGTCTGGAAGACACTGTTTGCTTGGAGTCATCCATCACGTCTGACTCTTACAGTCTTTCTGCCTCCTCTTTGGAATAACTTCCTGAGCCTTGAGGGGAGGGGTTGGTTAGACCAAAGCATCCTGTTTAGGACTGGTTCTTACTCTTTGCATGCTGTCCAGCTGTGGGTCTCTGTGTTAATTCCCATGGATTACAAGAAGCAGCTTCTTTGATGTGGAATGAGAGAGACGCTGATCAATGGATATAGCACTATGTCATTAGGAGTTATCTTATTGCTATGTCCCTTTAGCAGAATGACAGTACTAGGTTTTCCCCTAGACCCGTGACCTATCTCATCTCAGGTTCTTGGCCGCTTTAGCAATGCCAGGTATGAGTTCTATCTCACAGAATGAACTTGAGTCCAATAAAAAAGTGGTTGGTCCTTCCCATAACTTTCATGCCGCTGTTGCCCCTGTCTGTCTTCCAAGCAGGCCATGGCTGTAGGTCACAGGGTTTATGGCTGGGTGATATTGGTGGTTATCGTTCTCTGCTTTTGAGATAAAATCTCAAAGTGGTTATAGTTTTTATTTCCCTGATGGTTATGGATGTTAACTCTTCCCGGGGATGTTAACTCTTCCCGGGGTGGGAGGAGGGGGTCTTGCAGGCAGGCTTCAGTAGGGCAAAGGGTAAGTTTGAAGAAGGGATGAAAGGGGGGGACTCTGGGTCCACACCAAGAGGCAGAGTCTACCCCTTTTCTCTACTGCTCAGTCTTTGAAATCTGGTGTGCGTTTTATGCTTACAGCACATCCCAGTTTGTGTTACCCACACTGACAGTGCTCGGAAGCCCCAGGTGCTGTTCTGGACTATTAGTGGGAATAAGAGTGAGTGCTGTGATACCTGCATACACATGCCATCACCTCTGAAAATTTAAAACAAAGAAGCATACATGCATAGAAGATGAATCGCCTTCCCTTTATCATTCGCTTTATGATAAATGGATTTGAGGACCTGGCCAGTTCTCAGACGGGTGTGTGGGATCTGGACACAGTTGGGTTGGCCGGCACTGCACACACAGTGGCATTTGGGACTATTGTGCCCACACCTGAGTTGGGTCCTCCTTATCTTTCATGGAACAGATACTTTTAAAAGTCTGCCACCCTGTGTCAGTCTTTCCTAGGGTGACAGTGAAATGCCTCTGACTCCATGAAGCTTCCATTCTATACAGATGGAAGGCTAATCATAGACGTCTCAAAATGCTCTGTAAGAGCACATGAATCTGGGAGTGTGTAACCAGGGTTCCTTTCTTACCTGCATAACAGCATTCATTCCTTTTTCTTTTTCCAGTGGTGAGGGAGTATGTTGTCTAAAGAGCACTTGAAAACAATAATAAAACTGATGGAAATTTGCTCTGCTTTTTATCATCACTGTGCACCTGCCTAGGATGCAGTGCCAGGGACAAAATATTTGCAGGGTTACAGAACACACACTTGTAAAATAAAAGCTCTTCTGAGTCGACATTTAATTCTTGAACTCTTCCCTTGGCCTAGGAGCAGAGCCTCCCCAAAGAACTTGACAGTCATAGGTCCCCTCCCTGGAAGCAAGGCGGGAATGCCAACGTCTGTCACTGGGGGTGAGAGGTCAGAGCCACCCACAAACACTTGATGGACATTGTCAAAGATGCACTGTATCTCCATCTGTTCTTCTTAGGGCTCACCTATCACCCCTTCGGAAATCTTTTGCTTTTGCATCAAGAATCCTTTCTCTCCCACCTCCATTAAGGTTACAGATGTCAAATTCCAACCACCTCCCTGAATTGCATTTCACTGTGAACTTCAGCCACCGTAATAAGTTTGTCTTTTCTCTTGCTAACCTGCTGTCAGCAGCTTTATTGATACTTTTTGTTTTCTTTTATTTCTAGTACTGGAGACTAAAGACTAAAGCCAGGACTCTATCCATGCCATGTAGCACTGTACCCAGTGAGCTATATCCCCAACTAATTTACAGGCTTCTAAGTACCGAAGCTAAGAGGATAAAGGAAAAACAACTGCCCCCCCCCCCGCCCCCAACAAACTCCTCATATGGAGAGTTTCAGGAACTCAAATTCCTGTGCCCACTCTAAACTCTAAGGAGGCCTCCAGGGACCTGACTCTGTCATTTGAAGCTGGAAGGAGCTCCCAGAGAAGTCTGAAGTTCATATAAGTTAAGGAATGAAGGATCCAGACTAGGAAGAACGTAGGTTGCCTACGCTTTTGGGAAGGTCTTTGAATCCTAAAGGACACGATTGACTAGTGATGTCTAGCAAACACAGTAGGGTCCAAGGGGGCAGAAGGAGGATGTTGGTAGATATGTGCCTTGCCTATAATTCTTTAAAGTATCAATGGTATCTTTCCTCATTTTCTCCCTTTACCTTCTGAGACTTCCCTTTTGATATTTTGTAACACATCGTCAAAGAGCTTTGCACCACTCCTCTTGAATCACATATCTCCTTGGAGTTCAAGAACAGATGCGGAAGAGCCAAGCATCTCTGTCAGCGTCTGCCCACTGGGCTTTGCCTCTTGGCTTATTTTGTTTTTCCACTCTTCATCTTTAGAGTTCTGGAAAAAAGCTTGAGGGTGATTCATTAGCCCTGTGCTACAACTTGAAAACAAAGGAATCGCTAGCATGAGCAATAAAAAGAAGGCAGCCAGCATATGATGTTATTGCATTCCTTCTCTTTCAAATTCACAGTCGTCCTTTTGGAACACTTTCTAGGGCTGAATCCCCATGCTGCCCGGCGTTTGGGAGGAAAAGAACAGGGCAGACAAAATGCCTGGTCCTTGGGAAGTCAACTGTGAGCACCAGATTTCATCAGGCAACTAAGATGCATTAAGTGCTGTGCTAGGGGTGCTAAGAGGGTGTGAAGGGGGAAGAGGCAATGGAGAGTGTCTTGAAGTGTTAATCCTGTCCTCACCCTTGTGGGTTTGTTAATTTTATAAACTTCTAACTATGGAGCACTCCCTGTGTGCCAAGTTCTAATCCAGACATGTCTGTTGCAGGGGTGAACTAAAGAAAGACCACCGCTCTCTGGGAACGTGCATGGTAATAGAGGGACCAGATGGGAAATACTGAGGCAGCAGACACGGATCACCATGTCAGATTTATTAGCTGGTGAAATGGGATTGGAGAATGTGGTTTGGCTGGTGCTGTAAGGACTTCTCCCTTCCCTTCCTACCATCTGCAGCGAAGGTGGAGCATCCTTATCCCATCGTGCTCAGACCAATTAGAAAGCAGGTCCGGGGCCCTGACTCACATGTGCTTTTTCCTGACTTCACAGCGTAAATAAACCACTCTTGACTAAGAGAAGGTGTAGGGTTTGGAGTGCTCGTAGTGGGTTGAGATGCAAAGGAGGAAGGAGGGAGAGCGCTTCTGTCTCAGAGCCAGGAGGGGGAAGGTGGGAGTGGGAGCCTCTACTTCCTTTAGATCAGGAAAGTGTTCAGAGAGGGAAGAGTTGGTTGGGGAACTGCCCACTGGCCAAAGAGCAAGACTGGCTTTCAGCCCAAGGAGGAGCAGGCGCCAAAGCGCAGAATATGCGGAAAGCCCTGGTAATGTTAATATTTGACCCCATTAAAGGACAAACTTACAATAGGACGATTTTAATTGGTTTATTTATTTATTTTTAATTCTAGAGCTGGGCATCACATCATTCCGTAGGCTAGAGTACGTGTTCCAGTGGGCTGAGCAGAGCTTTACAGAGAATCTTGAAGGAGCAAAGGGCAGAAGCCGACTGTCATTTCAGAGTTACGTTTCTTGTGAGGTGGGGACAGGGAGGCAGAGCAGAAAGGCAGCTGGCTGGTGAATATCACATTGCACATTTAGCATCAGGATTAGGGCAGAAGAGACGCCGTTATTATGCCATTTAAACTTGCTTGATCTGAGAACCTCGGTTCTCTCTCATTCTCTTGGTCTCCATAAAGGTCAGACAGCTGACCAGTTTTGTGATATGGAAGTTTAGCATGGATGATTCCATTTGATATTTTTTTCTAAAAAAAAAAAGAGGATTTTATTTATTTATTTTAATCATCTGTCAGTATGTGGATTTGTGCAAGTAAGCGCAGTGCCTGCAGAGGTCTAAAGAGGGCATCAGAGAGCCTGGAGCTGGAGTTAGAAGTGGTTGTGAGTCCTAACCTGCATCCTCTGAACTCTGTTCCTCTGAAGAGCAGTATAGACTTTTAACCTTTGACCATCTCTCCAGCCTCTTAATTTTCAATCTAGTGTTTTGGGGTCCAGTGCAGGATCATAGTTCAAACAGTTCAAAACAGTGATCTCCTGTCATGCTTAGAAAACGATGATGGGCATTTCTTGTCCTCTGCCTCATGGCTACTCAGTTACTGTTTGTCCCAGTCACTGCTGTATCATCCATTCTCCCATAAGATTGTATACCTATACCCACTGCACTCCTCTTATTTCTGCCCCACGGCTATACAACATCGAAAGTCTTCAGGAACCCATGGACACTTTGGGAGTTCGGAGGTTCCTGCTCAATTGGCCAACAGAGGTGGCAGCCATCTCCCAGCTATCTTGTAGCAGCTTCTTCTCTTTGTCAAGTTCACATTTTGTAGTTCTTCATCTTCTTCGCAGGCCATCCCCAAGCTCCCTGCATGACAGGTCTTGACCAGTCTTAGCATTCAGGAAAAACCCACGTCAGAACTGCAGGTCTGAGAGAGCAGCAGCAGGGCCAAAACGCCAGAGGGAGTTGGTGACAGAAAAGAGGTTCAAAGCCAGGCTTGGATAGATGCAGGGCCTTTCCCTCTCCTGTTGTCAAACCTTTCTTTCCTGAAGCCTATTAGTCACTGAAATGTATTCCCACCCACTAGGTAACCTAGGAAATGAGCTGAGATAAACCAGGAGTGCTAAAACTAATATGATCTTCTATTGAATCTGAACATGACGCATTTAGAAGTGGTCACCAGCTTTTTTGGAATTTTGAGTCATTGCCATTAATGGTTAAATTTACAAACAGTTTCAAAATACTGCTTTTGGATAGATTTCCTTCAATTATTTGATTTGGGATCTGTTTCATGTGGTTTTCATAACATGTACATGTTTTCTTTTCTTTTTCTAAGATAATGTAAGTCCGCTTGTTTTCAAACTGTTCTTTCTTCCTTTTTTTTGAAACCAGATTGCTTAGGCAAAATACTTTCAAAACTTTTAAAAATGAAAGAATTTTGAATCCAAACAGTTTAAAGCTCTTTAGAACCCCATTTATTTGAGTACTAAGATTTCTGGATATGTTTCACTTTATTTAACTTCAAAGTAATTATTCAAAATAGCTTGGATCCCAGACAGACTTCAAAGCTGTATACTTTCAAAATGGCTCATCTAGATAGCGTGCAAAGATCGATGGACCATTTTATTGTCTCAAAACATTGGTTTTCCAGCAGATGAATATGGGCCTAGGCAATAACTTCACATTATTGCAGAATTGGCTACATATTTTTAAAATTGAAACATCTGTGCAGCGTGCAAATGGATTGAAATGTTTTCTTTATCAATAATAAGGAAACTATTTTGCAAAACTTTTATCCCAGTCCGCTCTTTCTCCCACAGGATTATAACAGTGCTGACAGGATCCTTGGCTGTAAACAGCACTTGGTGGGTAAGCCTAGTCCATTTGAACTGTTGTTGTATCCCACACAAGGCTCTGAGGCATATACTGAACTATCCCTTAAAAAACAAACAAACAAACAAACAACAAACAAACAAGCAGGCCGCAGAAATATTTTGCCTATAGTCTTATCAAAGTTATTTAAGGGCAGAGTAGGCCTGAATATTCTGTTTGACTCCATATATCAAGCTCTTAACCATGGCTCTTCTTACCCCGTGCCCAGTATTCATAACTTGAGGTATCTGTCTATATCCACCCGTGTACCAGTCACTGCTTTGTTGCCGTGACGAAATGCCTGACAGAAATGACTTAAGGAGAGGAGGGTTCCTTTGGCTCAAGTTTGAAGGTGCAGTTCATCGTGACAGGGAAGGCATGGCAGCAGGGGCAGCTGCTGGTCACCCCGCTTCTGGAGTCAGGAAGAGAGAGAAGTGCTGGTGCCCTGTTCACTGTCTCATTTTTATGGAGTTTAGGACTCTGTGTGATGGAACAGTACCACCAGCATTTAGAGTGGATCCTTGCACCTCAAGGAACTCAGTCCAGGCACTCCCTCACAGATATATCCGGATTTTTGTTTCTGGGATGAGTCTAATTCCCACCAAGTTGACAATCAGGATTAACTACCCATCACATACAGCCCATTCTACTCTGCTGGAGTAGTTCTCAATCAAATAATTATAATGTATCCCAAATCAGTTGCCAGACAGAGTGCAAGAACTTGCCATTGGTTATAAACACCGACTGGTAGGAGCTAATTGTTTAGTTGAGATAGGAGAATGGATTTGGGATGATTTATAGTGTCAGATCACTACCACACCTTCCTCTTGGATGAGACAAATGGGAAAAGGTATAACTGGAGACCAAGCAATTACACAATCCAGATGAAGGGAGCATCTTTGACATTCTTTAGCATGAGGACCGTCCTTGATCCTAAACTGAACATCATCATTTTGTGTGGCCACTCTAATGGGAAATAATTTAGACATATGTTACTCATCAATGCCACCTACCTAAGGGCTGCTGTTATGATGCATTTCTTTGGTAGTTTCATTTCTATTACTGTGATAAAATACCCTGTCAAAAAACTACTTAGGGGAGAAAGGTTTATTTTGCTTACAGGCCCAGGTTACAGTCTATCATACCCAGAAAGTCACAGTGGTGGGAGCTAGGAGCAGCTATTCACATCCACAGACAAGGGTAGAGAAAAGTGATGCATGCATGCACACTTGCTTGCTTGCTAGCTCTCTTCTCTTACACAGTTCAGGACCCACTGCCTAGGGGATGGTACCACACATGATGGACTGAGTCTTTCACATTAATTAATAACCAAGGCAATCTTCGACATACATACCCACAGGCCAACCTAATCTGGGTAATTTTTTATTAAGACTTTTTCCCACAGTGGTTATAAGTTGTGCCAAATTTACAGTTTAAGCTAACCAGCACCTAAACAAGCTCATGAGTTAAATGCTTGCCTGTGGTATTCTGAAAGGTTTTGAAGCTTGAATGCACTGACTGCTTCCTGACACCATGAAGTAAACAACCTTTTCCTCCACATGCTCCACTGACATGGTGTTCTACCCAAAAATAGGAGGCCAAGCAGTCCTGGATTGAATTCTCTAAAACTATGAGCTAAAATAATTCCTTCTTCCCTTAATGCCGTCTCGGGCATTTTAGTCATAGCTACACAGGGGTGACAAAAACGGGTGTAAGCTGGAAGGGTGAGGGTTGGGAGGAAAGGAAACATTTCTACACAGTAGCTGGAAGAACTGCTTTCTCTATGTGAGAGACAGCCTCATAAATCAAAAATTACAGGGTCAAAAATTTTTTTATTATGAGTTGATTTTCTTTCGAAATTCATGCTTATCTTTGGAAATATGAGTGGATTATTTGATTTCAATAGTTATGCACTAACCAACAGGGAGAGTTATGGTTTTTTCCCCTCTAATTTTCACTTGCAGAAAAATTTCAAAAGCATGGCAGAATAGTCTGGGATAATTCGTGGGCCGTGGATTGCCAGAGGTCAGGGCTGAGTCTTGCTGTCTTCCTCCAGCCCCAGGTCAGTCTAAATGAATTTGTCTTCTAGATACCGACTCTTGGGGGAGGACGTAAGGTCACTGGACGAGTCCAATTTCTTTGGACGAGGATGGAGGTGCTCCTCAGACTTGTAGGGAATATAGAGAAGTGGGTGACAAGAGGTGCTTTTTCTACAGCCACAGGCCTGCAAAGTGGAAGGTGAGACGGAATTGTGGTGTGCTTACAGGGTACACCCCAAAGTATTTTCCTAGGGACACTCTAGAAAATTATTAGTTTTCTTATGAATCTTTTACATGTGCCTCTAGTAGATCAGGGGAAAAAATGTCCCTGCGCCCAAACTGGACCCTGCTTAAAATATTTATCAGGACAAGAGCCTCTTAGCAGCCGTTTAAGGCTAGTCTACTGAAATTAAACAGTTGTGCCTCTGCCTTAGTATAAAGCTGCTCAATTAAGGAAAGAATTAAGACAATTATGCAAATAATTTAGCCTTCCAATATAGTTTTCCCTTGAAAAATTAATCTAATTAAGGCAACAGATTTTCTTGCTTTGAATTTTCTTCAAACTCCTTTTGGGTTACGTTACCTGCCCCAGCTCTGCAACCTGTGAGGGCTCTCAGTATTGGCAGGACTGGGTGCAGGAATTTCTTTGGGGGTGGGGAAGATCATAATTAAATAAATGAAATGGCTGTCTGCATTTCCACATTTTAGGGGAAGAGTTAATTCAATATTAATTTTACCATATTTATATTTAATTTAGCGTTAGCAAAGGCTGGCTATTCGATGGAGTGAATCACCTTGATTGGCCTTGATGAAAGTTGGATGAAGTGCTGGGGATGCACTTGGTTGTTTGAATGCCTGCTTAGTTTGCATGAAGTCCTGAGTTCTGTTCGCAGTACTCAAAAACACCCATGTGTGGTGGTATACACCTATTATCCTAGCATTCAGGAGGTAGTTGCAGGATTGTAAATTCAAGGTCACCTTTGCTTCACAGCAAGTTTAAGGCTAACTTGGGCTAAGTGAGACCTTGTCTCAAAAACCACAAAAAGAGTGCTAGCTTCATAAGCGAGGGGACTTGATTTGGATTCCCAGAACTCACATAAAAAGACGAAACAGTGGCATATGCCTATAATCCCAGCACAGACAATTTGGGAGGTGGAGACAGGTGGATTCCTGGCAGTTCACTGGCCAGCCAGTCTAGACTGCCTGAAATTCCAGGGCAACCAGTGACCCTGTCTCAAAAAAAAACATAGAAGGTGCCTGAGGAATGACACTCTAGATTGTGCCCTGATCTCAACATGCATGTGCTCTTGCACACATGTGTGTACCCACACAAAAACATGTGCTCCACCCTCACACTCACCCCTTCACAAACCCTGGGGATTAAGGAAGCTAAGACCTCTGTGTATAAGTCTGGATAAACATGTATAAATTGGTCTAGATTTTTTTGTTTTTGTTTTTTGAGACAGGGTTTCTCTGTGTAGCTTTGGATCCTATCCTGGAGCTTGTTCTGTAGACCAGGCTGGCCTCGAACTCACAGAGTTCCACCTGGCTCTGCCTCCCGAGTGCTGGTATTAAAGGCGTGGGCCACCACCGCCCGGCTAATTGGTCTAGATTTAAAGTCATAGAAATCAGAGTGGGAGAGTTGACAGTGGGAAGAGAGTAGAGACACAAAGACACAATGAATCAGATATGCTTTTGAAGAATTTCACATAACAGAGAATGACCAACAAATTTTAGGGAGGAGATGCTAAATCTGAAGTTTCAGAAATGTCTGATTGGTTTTTTGTTCATAAAAAGGGAATATAGCTAATGGAAATACTAGAAAACCTCGATCAAAGAAACAAAATGTAAGGTTAGCTTACATGTTGGTTAGGAGCTTTCATTTCAGGATTAGGTCGAAGGCTTCTGGCTGTATCATCATGAGTGGGCGAGTTCCTTGACTTCTCTGAGATTTAGTTTCTCAGCTACAATGTTTAGTGCTCCCTGCTGTATAGTGTGACTGAGGAGAGTGTCTGAGCTGGCATCTGTAAAGACTTGAGAGAAGTGTTTGCCTCATCACAGAACTTCATAAGCGGCAGATTTATATTGCAATGGGAAATTATAGAGAAAGGTCTCTTAACTCTACCCCCCAGTATATGACTCTATTTCTTTGAACTAAGCAAAGCAGAACTTCTGTCTCCCACTCCATTCATCATAATCTCTCTCTAACCAGCATTCTCAAAGTTTCTTTTTCCATTATTCTCCCCTAAGTCTTTTCAGATACTTTTAAAAACTACCTTCCTGACCCATGAGATTTAAATACTTCAAATGTCCTAGATAAACTGTTAACATTCTGTGGCTTGAGTTTTTCTGCCTTGCCCACAGTCAGGACAAATCTCTCTCACCCGCCAGTCCCACAGCCGCTCAGACCCAACCAAGTAAACACAGAGACTTATATTGGTTACAAACTGTATGGCCGTGGCAGGCTTCTTGCCAACTGTTCTTATATCTTAAATTAATCCATATCTATAAATCTATACCTTGCCACGTGGCTCATGGCTTACTGGCATCTTCACATGCTGCTTGTCATGGCGGCGGCTAGCAGTGTCTCTCCAGCCTTCTGCTTCCAAGAATTCTCCTCTCTCCTTGTCCTGCCTATACTTCCTGCCTGGCCACTGGCTAATCAGTGTTTTATTTATACAGAACGATATCCACAGCAACGTTCAGTTTAAATCATTTGGTGATACATCTGATCTAGTATATCAGACAGGGAGCTGTCTATACCCATTGTGACCTCATTTAATATAGATTGTTTTCATTTATATAACAGTGGCTCCTGACATTAAGACTCCAGAAAACATCTCCTGTGGACCATAGACTCTATGATAACCTCTTACTTAGTTGATGTCTACACAGTGTCTAATAGATCTCCCAGATTAACATTTGCAAGGGTCGTCTTTTGAAATACTGTCTGTGGTGGTTTGAAAGAAAGTGGCTCCTAAAGAGAGTGGCACTATTAGGAGGTGTGGCCTTGTTGAAGTAGGTGTGGTCTTGTTGGAGGAAGTATGTCACTGTGGGGGTGGGCTTTGAGGTCTCTTTTGCTGAAGCTTCACTCAGTGTGACACTTAGTCCATTTCCTGTTGCCTTCTGATCAAGATGTAGCCAGCACCATGTCTGCCTGCCTGCCACCATTCTCCCTACCATGATGATAATGGACTAAACTTCTGAAACTGTAAACTGCCACCCCAATCAAATGTTTTCCTTTATAAGAGTTGCCATGGTCTTGATGTCTCTTTACAGCAATAGAAACCCTAACAAAGATACCCCCCAAAACTATTTTACACACAGCCTTTCTCTTATTACATTTTATTATTGTTGTTATTATTACTTCTTCTCTCATACAGCCCTACTGTGTTTTCCCTCCCTCTATTTTATTTTAGCCTCCCCTCTCCCCCAGATCTACTCCTTCTCTATTTCCCTTCAGAAATGAGCAGGACTTCCAGGAATTTCAGCCAAACAAGATACAATAAGACAAGGCACAAACATTCATATCAGGACTGGGTGAGGCAAACTAGTAGGAGAAAAAGGATCCCAAGAGTCAGCAAAAGAGTCAGAGACACCCTACTCTCACTGTTAGGAGTCCCACAAAAACATCAAGCTAACAACCATAAACTATATGCAGGGGACCTATGAGCCCTGCTTAGTTGATTCTGTGTACCACATTCTCCTAGTGTCCTCAACCACTCTGGCTCCTACAGTTCTTCCTACCACTATTTCATGGGGTTCCCTGAGCTCCAAGGAGGGATCCAATTGAGATCTCCAATTTGGGCTCCCTCTTTGCCTAATGTTTGGCCACATAGCCTTTGTTTTTGTTCTTTTTTTTAAGAGTCTAAGTTGTTACCTTTATTTGTGTGTGCACAGGTGTGTGCTCATAGAAGTCAAAGAGAGTTGATGTGAGTCTGTTCTCTCTCTACCAAGTGGGTTCTGGGGATCGAACTCAGATCACTAGATTTGACTACAAGCACCCTGGCTTGCTATGTCATCTCACTGGCTCCTCTTCTCCACTTTTCTAACATGCTACCCATCTTTAGGGAATTCTGATGCCAAAGCAAATCCAGAATGTGCTGCCAGTTTGGCAGAAGCAAACTTCTATTACCAATATCTGACCCCAAACAGGGTCTGTAGTCCTAGAAATTAGGATCCACGCAAGAAATATCACCCTGGAGCATGTGACCTAATCCAAAAGCCTTGGTGCCAGACCTGTCTCCTGGGGCCCACAGTAAAGTCTAAATGTGCTTATTTCCTATGTGTTGTTTCATCTTTTCAACAAGTCATAAGACTACTGTGGCAATGCTCAGGCAGACTGAGAATTTCTCTAATCCCAGTTTGAGGATTAATAAATTCATTTGCACAGACACACACACACACACACACACACACACACACACACACACACGTTGTTTTCTCCTAGGGCAGGTAAGCTTTTGCACCCAGAGCCACACTGTATGGTTGGAGTCTCTGGGACTGGATCTTTCTCCCTCCTGGAATTGTGGAGCCTGTGAGAAGACTAAGCACTTCCTGAATGGTGGAGGGCAATTTGCTCTTGGCCAGAGAGAATCAGGGAGACACACTCACAAAACAGCTCCTCAGAGCTAGAAAAGTCCTCTGGAGTGTGAGGGGAGAAACAGAAGGATTTGAGACAATGAGCAGGACTAGGCATGGCGTTGTAGCTGGAGTTACCTCCAGTCCCGCCTGGGCTGGCAGCCACTCAGACTCAAATAAACACACAGACGCTTATATTATTTAAACTGTTTGGCCTAATGGCTCAGTCTTCTTGCTATCTAGTTCTTACATCTTAAATTAACCCATTTCTATTAATCTATAAGTTGCCACGTGGCTTGTGGCTTACCAGTACTTTACATCTTGCTTCTCATGGTGGCGGCTGGCAGTATCTCCTGCCTCAGCTTTTCACTTCTCAGACTTCTCTCCCTTTGTCCCTCCTTTACTTCCTGCCTGGCTACTGGCCAATCAGCACTTTATTTATTAACCAATCAGAGCAACACATTCAGAACATACAGAACATCCCACAGCATGGTGTTTCTGTAGATGGGGCTGGGTCAATTTCTGTGATGGGAAATTACCTTCCTTCAGTCCTTACAGGGGTCAGTTGTAGTCTGGATCTGAAGCTGACTGTCCTGAGATCAGGTTCAAGGGTGGGAATTTCACAAGGATAGCGTACTTCAGTGGGTGGTAATAAGCCTGGGGGAGGTGAGGCTTTGGGGGAAAGGGCAACATTGCAGCCCTAACATGACAGCCTTTTGTGGCTGAAGCCAGTTTTGTACAGTTCAGTCTTGTTTTACAGGGGCAACTGGAGTCTGGGGGGTCTGTGTGGGCAGGTAGGGTACCTTGCCTGAAACAGAATACTGGTTCTCAAAGGGACTGGCTTTCTCAGGTTTGAGAGGGTTTGCCTGGCAACATGTGCCCTGATTGTGCTCTAGTGAACTTGATGCTATGTTTCTACCTTACCATGGTCCATTGGCAGTCCTGAATCCTAGTGTGCCTCCTCAACACAACTCAACCACAGTCTTCTGCTCAAAATCCTTAGTGGCTCCCTATTCTACTCAGAGAAAACCCTCAAGTCCTGGCCATGGCCCTCCAGGCCCTCCTCCTTCACCCAGCTTCTTTCTGTCTCCCCTTTCACTTGGCGTCTCCTCTGCTGCCCTCCACTCTGTCTGAGACAGGCCTCATAGCCTTTGCTCATCCCTGGGATGCTCATCCTTCTTGAATCTTCGTGGCTTCCTCTCATTCCTTCAAGTGTTTGCTCCAATACTACCTTTTCAGTGAGGCCCATTGTCCATGTATTTGAAAGAGTAACTCTCTTTCTTCCTGTGCTCCTGAGCCCTGTGAAGGGTTCCAAAGCACTTATCATCTTTTAATATATTATGAGCTTAACTTACTTACTTTGTTTTCTACCTCTGAAATCGAGCCAGTGAGGACAGCATTTTTGAGTGTTTTACTCCTGACATCTCATAGGGATGTTCTTAGAATAATGGTTACACATATAAGACATTTGGGTAATATTTGTTGAATGAGTGAGAATCATCCTCCCATGCCCAACTCCATGTTCTCCAGAGCACACACTCCCAGGGGTGTCCTATGCACATACAAGAATATGACATTTAAATTTAAGGCAATTGTATTTTGCTAGGCTGTAACTCCATTGTTAAAAACCTCTAGTTAACCAGTTAACACCTGTAACTTTGAAGGGCTGAAGGAATGAATGGTTATTGTTTCTATGTAGTAAGTGGGAAAGAATAGAGGCCAGAATCAAAAGAAGTAGGTCATGGGCCATGGAATAGGGAAATAATTCAAGAAAATGCTAAATGGCTCCGACTCTTTATTGTGATGATGTAAACTTAGCCAGGGCTACCAAGTAACTTGATTCTCTCTCCTCTGTCCTCCCTCCCTCTCCCTCCCTTCCCCCTCTCTCTTCCTTCCCTCCATCTCTTACTCCAAGGTTGTATAGCCCAGGCTGGCCTAGAACTCACTAAGTAGCCCAGGCTGGCTTCATTCAGACTTGTAGCAATCCTCCTACCTATCTCAAGTGTTGTGACTACAGATGCAAGCTACCAAATGTAGCTTTTTGTCTTTTTTTTTTTTCTCTCTCATTCCTGTGGAATCCATCTCAGCTCTGATGGTGGGAACCAATTGTGTCCTCAAGGTAGCAGAGGGTGGCTGTTCCTGGAATTCTTCAGGATCTCGTTTTGTTGGGTAAAGACAGGACTCCACTTTCTCATCCTGACTTCTGCAGGCATTGAGAATGTGGGAGTCGGCTCTGACCACAGGGCTGGCCTTCTGGGTGGATTTTACAGCAGCACATAGATATTTCCTTTTGGCCCAAATGCCTGGGGTTGGAGGTCTGGAACATGTATTAGTGGAGTAATGTCTGGGGAGAAAAGGGTGATAGCATGAAAACCCTGGCTGCTATGACAACAGCTGGAATAATAAACAACCTCTGTCCCCCTAGCAAAATCATGGACTTTGGCCTTGTGGCAACATTTGGAAGGGAAATGTGTAATACGCCAGTTAGATCTTGTGTTTGGCTTGGGTCCTTTTTTTTTTTCTTGTGTTAAAGAGGTTTGCCAAGTGCCTCACTGGTGGGCAAATAGAGACAATTACACATCATCCAACACCTAGGCCACCTTCCTAGACATTTTTAAACAACAGTAATTCAAAATATGTGGATTGAGAAGTCAGAACCACCCCTCTCCCTTCTCATACTCACTCTTCCAAAGTAACTGCATTATAGCAACCATTATAAAATTCATACACACGTACACACATGCAAACTCACACATTCATCTACACACATTTCCAACTGCGTTTTTTTGTTTTCTGCTTTGAGTGGATAGGGCTTAGTGGGGTCTAAGCAATGACTAATGACTCTCTCTCTCTGGTCTTCTGGGTGGATTTTATAGCAGCACATAGATATTTCCTTTTGGCCCAAATCTTACATGTGCTGTAGTGATTCTCCTTTGTAATTTCTTGAAGGCATCTCAGGTGAATTCAGCTTTCTGATCACTGTCACGTGTTTAAAGGTCCACCCCAGTAGAATTCAGTCTTCAACCTCTCATTGAATTCATTTTCTCTCTGTACCACTCCACCAAGACCTCTGACTCCAGCTCAGTCCTGACCCATGGTGATGTGATCCATTCTTTCAGATTTCTTGTGCCTGATGTCCTTGTGGATATTGGTTCCACTCTGGGTGGAAAAGAGGAAATTAGAAAGGACTAAGGTCTTGCCTTACTATTGTGTTGTAATCTGTGGCAGGGGCCCATATACTGGCTCTTTGGGAAAATCCCAATTCCCAAACCTAAGCCTAAGCCTTGAGGGTATATCTTAGGCTCTACTTGCCTCCTGGCTCCATTCACCTTTTCACGGAGCTTGTTTGGTCCAGTACATCTTTGATTTGACCAAGAAGAGCACCATCCTTGAATCTCTACACACAAGGACCTTACTTCAGTCCTCCCTCACTTATCTGTGGCTCTCTCTTTTGAACTTGGCCATTCATAAGAATGCTTCTACCTGGAGCTTAACTGCTCTTCTAGACTTGTTTGGATGATAGCTGGACTCCAGAGTTTTTTGAATGGCCTCAAATAAGCTTCCAGACCATTCTAGGTTTCTTTCCTAGGTTCACCTGGGCCTTATTGCAGGAATGTACATCCTTGGTTCATGGGATGTTGCTGGGGATGTAGATGGAGGTGCTGTATGTGTGGATGGATCAGGAACTTGGGTCAAGGCCAGTTGTCATTTTGCTTCTGCATTCAGAAGTGAGCTCCATTGATTCCAAGAGCATGTTGCTTGAAGACAACTTTCTAGGTCAGTGAAGGAAAATAGTAAATGGTTTATTTAAGTTGACTTGTACTTTAAAAATGTTTAGATAAGAGATCCATGGGTCTCCATGTGCTTTCTTGATGTAGGGCTTGAAAATAGTAGGGGTGAACATGTGCACTGTAGGGAAGTTCATGCCTCCTTTACCAGCCCAGCCTTGCAGGAAGGGAGGGTCCTGACATTGTCCACTCATCCTCTGCTCAGCACCACATGTGGCTTCAGCCAGCCTCCTGCCTTTTATTCCTCTCTAAGCTACAGGTAGGCACTTCTAGGTCCTTGTCCACACTTCCTGGGCAACCAGGGAAGAGAAACAGGACTGTATTTCTACTCCTTTGCATGGCTTTCCATAGAATCTTCTGTGCAGGATTTCAACCGAGACCATTTAAATCCCGTGTGTGTGTGTGTGTGTGTGTGTGTGTGTGTGTGTGTGTGTGTGAGAGAGAGAGAGAGAGAGAGAGAGAGAGAGAGAGAGAGAGAGAGAGAGAGAGAGAGACTCATCAGGAAAGGCCTTGTAGGTAAGTTCAGAACTTGGCTTTAGAATCAACAGGTGCTTGTCACTGGCTGTTTTCAGCTTTTAACATCAGCAGACTTCATAGACACCAGGGAAAGTCCTTTCCAGTCATCCACTCATGCACACTCATTTTTACCACATGCACCCATCTCGGATGCTAAGCTTCCTTCTCTTTTGATGGCTTCTTTGTTTCTCCAACAGCTGTATAATCTTCCCCATAGCACATGTGGATGGACCCTAATTTGGTGTACCATTGTCCTATTGATACTGATGACTAAGACATGTTTTTAATAGCACCAGTATTGCAGTGGTTAACCCTTTAACACGTAGTCTCTGGTCATCATACAAATATCCCTAGAAATGTAACTGGTGAGCACAAGTTACACATATTTTACATTTTGATAGGAGAGGTATTTTCTGTTTTGATAGGTAGACTCAAATTGCCATTAAAAATTGTGGCAATTTACACTGGTTATAAGTCCCCCCAAACACTTGCCTGCACTGCATATTGTCAAGCTAAGCTAATTGGGTCTATTCCAATCTAATTGATGAAAAATGATCCCATTCCTGTTTTAATTTGCATTTCTGAGATCGCTAATGCGGTTGAACATTATTTCATGGGTTTACTAGTCATTTGCAACTTGTGAATTGTTTATATCCTCTGATAATTTTTCTTGTTTTATGTTTAGAACTTGTGTTCTTTAGTCATAACGGCTTGCCTGTAAGATATATGACAAATATTTTCCTGCCATCTGTGAATCTCAAGATGCTTTCATGATAAACAGACAGATGACTGAAGCCAAAAGTTTATTCTTTTATTTTTAAATTTTTTTTTTTTTACAATGTCTTGTTATACAGCTAAGACTGGCTGGAATTCATTCTGTAACTCAGCCTGATAACACCAGGTGTTATCCCTCGTTCACTTTGTGTTTTTGAGATATGTTTTCTCACTGCTCCACAGTTTGAGCTTAAGTATGCTGGTCTGGCTGGCCACAGAGTCCCGGTGATCCACCCGTCTCTGCTTCCTGGTTCTGTGATCATGAATGTGTGCCTCCATGCCTGGAATGGTTATGAGGGCTCTGGGGATTGAACTCAAGTCCTCATGCTTGTGCTTGTGCAGAGGGCACTTATGACGAGTTGGCTCTTCAGCCCCAGGATCACTTCAGGTTGTTGTCTCTGGAAAACGTTAGTGTGTTAGTCAAAATAGACTGGCTATCCACACATCTGTTGTTTCAATCAATAAAGGTTTCCATTCTTCTCTTTCTGTCCTCCTTCCTTCCTTCCTTCCTTCCTTCCTTCCTTCCTTCCTTCCTTCCTTCTTTCTCTCCTCCCCTCTCTCTTCCTTCCTTTCTTCCTTTCTTTCTTTCTTTCTTTCTTTCTTTCTTTCTTTCTTTCTTTCTTTCTTTCTTTCACTGTTCTTTTCCTTCTTTCCTTCTTTCTTTCTTCTTTCTTTCTTTCTTTCTTTCTTTCTTTCTTTCTTTCTTTCTTTCTTTCTTTCTTCCTTTCTTAACTATAAAACAGACAACAGGGTGTTCATGGTAAGCAGTTTCCTAGAAGTAACTCTTGGGTTTAGGATCCCTTTATTCTGTGACTCTGTTCTCCTCTAAGTCCTTGTTCAGCTGGAGATGGAGAGGGAGAAGGAAGAGGAAGTGGAGGGTAAGGGAGGGGGAGAGAGAGACAGAGAAACAGAGAGATAGAAACAGAGAGACAGAAAGATAGAGACAGAGACAGAGACAAAGACTTTCTCTTGATGTTTTTCTGGCCAGGCTTGGAAGAAGGACACATTACTTCCCCTATATTTTTCTGGCTAAAACACAAATATATGGCAAGAGAGACTATCTCTGAAGTCTACCTATGAACCTGCAGGAGCAGGTGAACACAGCTGATCATGTAACTTACGTTAACAGACCGACAACTGAGTGGCTGTACTTAATTTTCCATAGTTGTCTTGTATTTCTGGAGAATGCCAAGTGGTCCTTCAGAATAACACAGGATGATCCTTGAGAAAGAAACTTCGGAACACAGAGGTCCATTTGAATGCCAAGAATCATAATTCCCTCATTCATGTCTATGAAGAAGTCTCCTATAACAAAAATTATTTAAGATTTTCTGTAGTCACGTTAAAGGGGTAAGAGGTAATTTCTCAGTTCTAAAAATAGTCTGCCTTTCTCAGAAGTGTTTAAAGATGTGTGAAAAACAGTGATTGAACAGAAATGTTGGGATCAAACGTCCTCTGTAAGACTTGGGGCTAGGGATAATAAGATGGGGACGTGCTTGGCTGAGAGTGCACAGGTCAAGCTAGAGCCAGGGTAGAGCTGAAATCAGTATCTGTCAAGGTTGGGGGTCAATGTGGGGGACTTGGGTGAGCCTTTGAAATGTAATTCTTGTAAAGGAATGACTTCTAAAAAGTACATTAAGAAAGAAGGAGGAGAAACCAAGATAGACTATAGCTAGGGTTTCTGACTTCTGTACAATGTAAGTGAGGTAATGGCCTAGGTTGGTGATAGAAACAGCACCCACAGTTACTTCCAAAAGTGGCATATAGGGTTTCCACACACACAAAACAATTTGATCTGGCTATCTTCAGTAGCCTTGATGGCTCTTCTACACTTTTGGAAGTGAGATTGTGAACTCATGTCTCTATGTCATTGGGAAGCAATGCATTATCATCTGGTTTACTGAGATTTGACCTTGATACTGGAGCCTCCAAAAGTATTTGATTAGCTAGAGGATTGGTCGGTGGATGTTCTTAAGCAGAGTGTTGGTGAATTGTACAGTCTCTGTTTCCCTGTTTGTTAAACCTGAGCATTCATGGGAATGCCTTTGGAAGTCTCCACCAACACACGCATTGTGTGTGATAGGAAGCTGAAGTCAGCAAGAGTCCTGACCTGTTTTCTTTACTAAGAGTAAGAACCAAGTGAAGGAAGATGGCAACTTCTCTCAGAGCTTTAGGTTCTCTTGATGTACATGATTTGAGCAAGTCATTGTCTCTACCTGGGACTGCATTACCATCTGAAAAACTGGGGTACAGTTGGTAGGGTGATTTGTCCTTTTATCTTCGATTTTCTAAATTTAAAGACAGTGTGTGAAACATGACTTTGTGGGAGAAGGTGAGCTCTACCATGATGCATTCTGGGTAGTCCTCCATGTCTGGGTTCATGTATAATCCAGTGGTCTTTACATTCCTTGTGTCTGCTCAGAGACCATAATGACATCCTCCTCATTCACACTGGAAGGTCAGGATGTCTAAGGGCAAATTCTGCCCCCTGCTTTGTTGTGGTGGCTTCACCTAACATTCTTCACATTCCAAACCCAGTTACATCTGCTCTTAGAGCCCCAAGTATCCCCACAGAGAGAGCCCCAAGTATCCCCACAGAGATGGCATTGGGCAGTTGCTATACACATAAGTACATGTCTTTGTTTTCCTGTGTTACAAAGTTTGGAGAGTAGCAAAAAGTCCTTTAGTGACTTTTAGCTCAGAGGGTCTAACCATCAGTTCTGTGAAAGATGATGTGAATAGTGGCCTTTTCAAATTGGCTAAGTACTTGGTGGAGGTAGAATATATATATACACATGATAGGTTCCGGGGGCTACGTTGGAGAATGCATTTGTCCCAAGTAAGCTAAGAGGTGATGAGTGTGAGAATCAAGGATATATTGGCAGTAGTCACAGGTCTTTAGAACCAGACAGATGCCTGAGGAGGTTTTGGTCTCCATTTGTTGGCCCAAGATATGTCTACCATTTCCAAAAACCCAGGCTTCACTGTTTGGGGATTATATTGGGCTAGAGGTGGTCCAGGTGCTTGATGTTCAGCCTATTGTGTTTTACCCTGTACATTCTCCCATTTAATCCACCAAGCAGGGCAGGACAGTAGTTAGAAAAGACAGTGTTGTTTAACTAGCTAGCACAGACTCAGCTGATAATCATTTTCACGTTCATCAGGCCTTGTCCTCTTCCCCTTTGTAAAGGCACATATGGGTGAGATAAGATAATCTACAAACCCCAAGGGAAATGTGTGAGTGTGGAGCTCACATGAGGTAGAGAAAATTTCCCAGCAGAACTGTTTCAATCAGTCAACACAGCCTGGGCTCTGACAATTTCAGGGAAGGGTTTTCTTACCATCCTTTTGTATATGCACAGGTGGCCAGATATAGAATAAATGTATGGTTCTGAGGTTTCCCTGTGATACTCATGATGTCTGTTCACAGTACTAAAAGGCCCTCCTAGAGAGTGAGGCCCCACAATGCCCATCTGCACCTTGACACATGCCATTCTAATTTTCTGATGCTATAACTCTTACCTTGTTGCTTAATTTTTGTCATTTAATACAGATTTTGAGGCTCATTGCAATTCTTAGACATAAATTATCACATCTGACTGCTGCATAATGTTTCAATACCTTTTAAGGCCAAACCCTCTACAGATAGGCAATTAGATTGCCTCCAACAATGAACTTCAATGTCTAGCTAGCACATCACTCAAAGTACATTCTTCCAGTTGTCTTACTCTAAAATGCAATTTGTTCTTACATGTTTAGTGCTTTCTTAAGTATGCTCAAGCATTCACTCATTGCTTTCTTAAATAGTAAGTTTCCCTCAAGCAGATACTAAGGGGCTACCTTGTAAAATGTTTGCCAGTATAAATGAGATCATGTATATGAAGTGCTTAGTACATTATCTGGCTAACGGGAAATTCTCAATAGATGGAATAAGCTCTCCAGAGCCTAGAACACATTAGAACTTTAATAAATACCAATTATAGTAATGAGTGTTTGATTACCTCTGGTGATCTGGGGTCTACTTCTCCATAAAGCTAGGTCCCGGAACATTTGAAACATGAGGTATGTAGAAGACGGTAATTACCAAGTCACCATTAATCCTTCCAAATTATTCCCCTTTCACAGATGGCGAAACTGAAACTCATAGAGATTACACATTCTGCTTATGATCGTTCAGCATCTTTAGTGGCAGAATTGGGGCTCAAACTTCAGCCTAAAGTCAAAGCTTTTATTTTTAACTATCCTGCAATATTGTCAGCCTGGGGGAATGTATTCAAATTTTGCTATTTCAGCAACAATAGTTATGATTTTTCTATTTGGGTGGATAATGATTATTAAGTAATGATTTCTAAGACCTAATATGTGTTAAACCCTGCCAGGACTATTTTTAGAATACGTTTGTGAATCTTAGGGTACATTTTTAAAGCCTCTTTTAGATAAATACATCTGTGGAGATATAGATAGGTCAGTAGAAGCCATGCTGGCTTCTAGCCTCCATTTGTTCCTTAATCGAGGCACTTATACACAGCTTACAAACTTCCCAGGTGTACTTGGCACCCTGGGAGCTTTCTGTATCATGGAATGTGTCTCTCCACAACAATCCTATGGGGAACTTCAATTCCACGTCACAGAGCAAGACTGAAGTTCAGTGCTGTGGCATGTCCAGTGTTTTGTAGGTCTGGTAATACATGGTTCAGTGTTTCCAAGTTGGAGTCCTCTGACTCAAAAGTGCTTAAATATAAAGTGGCTTGACTTGGGTGGGGTCACACTGGAAGATTCTGACTCAGAATTCAAGAATCACTGCTAGAATCTTCCAAGTTGGACAACTAAGGTTCCTTTGAGCCCATAGGAACCTTTTGCTTTGACGTAGCTATTTCTTTGGTGAGGAATGTGTTTGGTTCTTCCTCAGTTATTTGCAAGAGAGAAAATTCTAGGCAGATGATGAGAAATTACCAGTGATTGAGAATGTGAAGTGGGTGCTTATAGGATGTGGGAAGCTCCCAGAATAGGCAGGGGTCAAGTTTGGTGAGTAAACTGTGCTGGATCTTGTAGAGGCACCTGCATGTATGGGGGGAGGGGGTGGGAGTGCTTGATCCATAGAGAGCCAGGACATCTTGCTGGAAGTTGAGCAGAGATGGTTGACACACTGTTGGGGTCTGTGATTAGGATTCTGGGATCCAAAGAAAGCCAGAATGGAGTCACTGCCTGGCTTTGTTTTACAGAGGCCATAGGAGAAACTGGGAAAGATGTGATCATCATTACAAAATCTAGGACGTACTGTTGGGGTTTTATAGGGTTAAAGTGGTCTAGATACATTGAGAAGAATGCTGAACCTGGTTTTCTTTTCCTTTATTATTATATTGTCATTATCTTTTTTTTGTGTGTGTGATGTGTGAGTGTAGGTACAAGCATGCCACAGTGTGTATGTAAGCAGCTAGAAGACAACTATGTGGAGTCAGTTCTCTCTTTTCATCTTTATGTGAATATAACTCCCAAAGTGGAACTCAGTGGTTAGGCTTGGGTAGGAAGTACCTTTGCCCAATGAGCCATTTCACCAACCCTGAGTCTGTATTTCTGACCCCATGAAATCTACGCAAAGTCTCGGTTTCCACTCTTAATCATCACCACAAGTTTCAGCCTGTGCCCTTCAGTTTCACCATGACTTACCTTGGACCTGCACTTGACCTCCTCCTCCTGGGAGTTGCAGAGATAAATCTGTGACTTCTTGGATGGTGAGCCAAGACTTCTGTCTGGCTGTGGCCCAGCACTGACACAACCCCTGAGCCCAGCAGGGCAGAGGCAGCAGCTTCACCACAGCCTGGAACAGGGTTGAGGTGCTCTGGTTGTGGAAAGAACGTGCAACCTAAGGCAAGAAAGAGAAGGGAATTATATCCCTCCTTCTGGAGTTTTCCCTGACTCCTTAGTTCTCACTCGATGTTGGCCACACATATAGTCACCTTGGACCATGATTATGTTTTATTATCTTTAAAAAAGTGTGTGTGTGTGTGTGTGTGTGTGTGTGTGTGTGTGTGTGTGTGTGTAGACGTGCATGCACCACAGCGCTTGTAGGGGTCACCTGACAACTAGCAAGGAATCACTTCTCTCCTTCCACTGTGAGGGTCCTGAGGATTGAACTCAAGTAATCAGGCTTGGTGGCAGATGTCATTAACCACTGACCCGTCTTGTCAGCTGCTACTGTGATGATGATGAGCATGATCATGATGAAGATGAGGATGAGGATTTTAAAGCTTGCTCCTACCACCATTTTTTTTTTATTTAATTGCCACAGGGAAAATCTAGATCTCCATAATTTTAAAAGTTGCCCTGGTGGTTGAATGTACCACCACAGTTCCGTTAACATCAGGTCTCTCGGACAGGCTGACAAAGGGCCTCAGCTCTGGCTGGCTTTTTTGGGGTTACTTGGGACAAATCAGAGCTTCTTTGAGCTTCCTTTATTTTTTCCTTGGTAAAATCATGTAAAACCAGAAAAGCACCACTCCTGGAGATGGCTGATGGGCCAGGTGCATGATGCTTGCAGTGGGTCCCTAACATCCCTCAAAGGCCCATGTATTAAAAGGTTGGTCCCTTGATTCTAGTGAGAGGTTGTGGAAACTTCAAGTATGGCCTAGTGGGAGGTTTTAGGTCATGGGGGCATGCCTTTAGAGGGTATAGTGGAACCTCTCCCAGCCCCTGTCCCCCTTTCTTCCTAGATAAGAGGTGGATGGGCTCCTCTCACCACTTGCAGAAGGGCAATGGGGCCCAGTGACCATAGTGTAATGGCTAGTGATAATTGTCAACGCCATACAATCTAGAGTCATTGGAAGGGCATTGGAAGTCATGTCTGTGAGGGATTATCTTGATTACATTAGTTGAGGTGGGAAGACCCATTGAACCATTTCCTGACTGGAGTCCTGGACTGATTAAGGATCTGGGATGCAATACCCATGTGTTCCTTGCTGTCTGCTTTCTTGATGAGGGGATGTAACCAGCTACTTCAAGCTCCTGTACCCTTGCCTTCTTGCCCATGGTGGACTGTTACCTGAAACTGTTTCTCCCTTAAGTTGTCCTTATCATGCTATTATTCTTCATAGCAACAGACAAGAAACTAAGACACATAGACTGAAACCTTTGAAGCCATGAACCAAAGTGAATCTTGCCCCTTTATAAGCTGATTATCTTGAGTGTTTATGACAATAACAGAGAGCTGACTAACATGGCGTCCAGACACCAACATCAACTGTTATTTTTCTTCTTATGCTTGTAAGATGGTACTGCCCTCCACCTCCACCTTTGAAATGCAGTTACTTTAATATGAGTTAGACAATCTGAAGAAACATAGAATGAGGAGAAAGGCACAGGGCTAAAGTTTTAAAGAGATGATTACATAGAATAAGTTTGTAGAGACCCCACCTACATTTTCTATGCCCAATTTTTTTTTTTTTTTAAATGGGTAGGATATGAGTCCAGCCAAAGTGCTTCAGGACCAAGCATGTGGTCTAGGAAGATGGAGGGAGAATTATTCCAGAAAATTTTCCTTTCATAAATATCTTCAATACCATTATGCAGTAAGATTTTCCATAGCCTCCCTCTGTGGTGTGTTCTTTGCTCTCTGGCAGCACAGTGTTTCTGGAGGTCTTGGGTGGTCTTTGCCTGCAAAAACTCCCCATCACAACAGCTCGCCTCATTTCTTGTGAATGTGAGTCAAAGGGCTGATGACATCCAGCATGGCCAGGACATGAGTCCTCCCGGTCACAGTCAGGTCTGCAGGGAACTCTGTCCCCTATTCCTGATATTGCAAAGCTGGTATGCAGGGCACAGAGGAGATGCCAGCAGAGGATAGAAAAGCTGATACAAACTCATCCCCACTCTAGGAAAAACAGCTCACCAACACTCTTCATAATGAAGAGAATGACATGTCTCTCGCAAAGGAGTCAAAGAAACAGGCTGAAACACAGTCCACACAGAGGCCCCAACAACCCAGTCGGGATGGGAGAAGTCAGAGCTCTCACCTCAGTGATGATGCAGTTCCAACCCGAAGGCTCTCATGTCACCTTTTCCTAGAGCCCAGCTTGCCACTCAGATGGGACACAAGCAACCTTGTCAAAGATGAGCAATGAATGTGGTATGGCAAAGAGCCTGGCAGCAATTCAATTTCCCAACACGAATGCCATTTTAAGATGCAGATGCACTACAATTATCCCCAGACTTTTAAAATGCCGTGGGAGCACCTGGAAATTCTATGCATTGAGTCACTCAGTTCAGCAAACATCAGTGGTCTCAATCAGCATCTATTTATCCTTCTTCACCACTAATAAGTTACAGGGTAGAACCCCCCCCCAAAAAAAAAAACCTGTAGGCGTTGATTGGTGATTGGATGCTTCCAACACAGGCAACTTTATGTAGCATGAATCAACTGGGGAAAGTAGCTGTGTGGATTTAATGGTGTGTTCTGGTGAAGTGAATGAGCAATTCACCATATAAAGAAGCTTTATTGCCACATGAAAAAGAGAACCATAGTGGCTTGGTATTAATTATTAACAATTATAAAAATATTATGACTTCAACATTAATTTTATTGTCTCCATTAAACTTTATTTAATGGTGGCTAATCATTTCTCCTGACCCAACCTGGCCGTAACACAGTGAGGGAAACAAGAAATGTCAGGTGCTTAACACCGTGTCAAACCCTGAGAGCAGACAAGAAATGATGGCCTTTATTTCATAATGGTGAAATTTTAATTCTCCCCAAAGACAAAGATATTGGAAGAAAAAAACCAGAAATTTTTTCCAAGGAGAAGATAAGGATGGTGCTCCCCAGATGACTGTTCTTCTGATTATGCTTCTAGCCATGAACTTCACATTTTGATACTGACTACTGACACTGGGTTTTTCTTTGTTTGTTTGGCCTCAATATGTATTCCAGACTGGTCCTGAGGTTGCTATGTAGCCCAGGATGTTCTTCCTTCTTCCTGCCTCAGTCTCTCTAATGCTGTGGATACAGGTGTGTGCCACCATATCTGCTGAAACTTACTTTTGATTGGTTTTGTCTTTCCTTGAAGGAACAATAATACCACTAATATTAACAGCCACTACTTTTACTTCTATTTTGTGTGTATGTGAATGGTGTATGTAGGTGTGTTCCTATGGGTGAACATGCACACATGTGCACATGCTTGTGGAGGCCAGATGTTGTGGGATGTCTTTCTGTATGCTGTAAATATGTTTTATTATCATTGGTTAATAACCAAGCTGCTTTGGCCTATAGTGAGGCAGGATATAGCCAGGTTGGGAATCCAAGCAGAGATACAGGGAGAAGAAGGGTGGAGCCAAGAGCAGATGCCAGCGAGCTGCCCAAGAAGCAAGATGTGAAAGTACCAGTAAGCCATTGGCCACATGGTGATACATAGATTAATAGAAATGAGTTAATTTAAGATATAAGAGCTAGCTAGTAATAAGCCTGAGCCATAGATTATTTTATAAGTTGCTGCGGGACAGAGAAAAGGCTCCAGCTACAGCCAGAGGTCAGCCTTGGGTATCATTCCATAGTTGCTGTCCACCCTGGATTTTGAGACTGTCTCTCATAGGTTGACCCAGAGCTCTTCAATCCAGTTGCCTGCCCCTGCCCCTGCCTTCCCAGTGCTGGGGTTACAAATTGGTGGCCCTATGCATGGATTCTGGGGATTGAATTTGGGTCTTTATGCTTGTGTGGCAGGTACTTTCCTGAGTAAGATACCTCACCAGCCCTGTAATTATTAATTCTAGATGCTTTAGTGATAGTATAGTTAGTGTTGACATGAGTTGATTATGCTTACAAAGCCCCCTGCCTTTGCTAACAGCTACATTTTCCTTCAGAGAACTACTCTCCCCTCTTGGACCTGACCTTGATTTTATGTCAAAGCATACACCTTCCTCTGAAGAGAGACTCAAAGTTGGTATCCAGGTGCAGCTAATTCGTCCTGATAACAGCATGTTGATAACATCCTTCCTTTCCATCAGTGATATGTCTCGGCTTTCCTGCTATTGGAACAGTGTGGACATTCATCTTATCCTCTGATTCTGTTATCGATCTCAGACATACTCAATGTGTCCTTTTCTTTTTTCTTAAGTGAAACAAAGGTGATTTGCTCTGCTTACTAATCTAAGAACTTTCAACAATATGTGGCATGTAACAGTGAAAATAGCTGTGATTATTATTGCCATTTTCAAAGTCACCACCATATTCTTAATGCTTTGTGTTTGGAGCACATTCTAAGCATAAGCTCATGACAGTCTCCTAAGAGCTCTGTAAGGTATAAGGTATATACCATTGACACCTACTTTGAAGATGAAAAAAAATGGCTTTGAGTTATTGGATAACTTGCCTGTAGCTAGTAAATAATGGAGGCGAGATTCAAACATGCCATTTCCTATTGTGGTGTCTACACTCTTGATCACTTAGCTGCTTTTCTGTGGAATGACTCAGTAGGATGTACCTGGCTGTGCGCAAATCACTTTACATCACTTACCTTGTTTAACTTTCGCAAGAATACCTTTTTAACATTCTTCATTACATTTTATTTATTCTGTGTTTATGTGTGCCAAGGAGCATGTGTGGAAGTTAGAGGACAACTTGTGGCTGTTCATTCTCTCTTTCTACCATCAAATATGGGTCATCAGACTTAATGAGAGGCACCTTTACCTGCTAAGCCAGAATCTCTTTCTTAAAAATATTTGTTTTCTCTCTCTCTCTCTCTCTCTCTCTCTCTCTCTCTCTCTCTCTCTCTCTCTCTCTCTCTCTCAGTGTGTGTGTGTGTGTGTGTGTGTGTGTGTGTGTGTCTGTCTGTCTGTCTGTCTGTCTGTCTGTGTATACACACACACATGCATGTGTTCTCAGCTGTGCTAGTGCCGCAGTGGGAATGTGGAGGCCAGAGGACAATTTTGGGAGCTGGTTCTCTCATTCCACCATGTGAGTTGGGTCATCCCAAGTTTGTATGACAAGTGCCTTTATCCGCAGAGGCATCACATCTGTCCAAACAGTCAAATTTCTGAAGAGGTCCTGACTGTGTCCTTAGAACAGAAGAAACTCTCAGGCAGGTTTAAATGCCTGTGCAAGGTCGCTGGCCAGCAGCTACCACTCTGGGCAAGCCATCCATCCCGGAAAGGTCTGAGCTTGTCAGGAGAAGGATGAAGAAAAGAAAAAGGCTTGGTCTGCTCATTTCACAGAACAAAAGAAGCTTTTGAGGTTGCGCAGGGCAGGATCACTTCCTTTGGAAGCTCCCCAGGAGGCTTCAGCAGAAAAGGAAAACTTCTCTGCGCAGAGATGACTTTGAAACCCCCAGATTGAGGCCAGTTTGCTCCCGATCTTTCTTCTTTCTTTGTTTCTTCTTTGAGAATTTGAGGCCTGATTAGGTCATGCTCGCACTTGAGCCAGCCCAAGGCCATGCTTTAAATGACCGCACTCCTGGTGACCTTACAGGAACAGCATCTGAGGCCAAATCTATTTGTTTTACCCTGAGATAATGGAAAGTAAAGCCAGCCCTGCTCCTCTCCAGGAGACCTGGCTGGCCAAGCTGGTTTTCATAACACACTTTTACAGTTGATTTAGCATCCCGGAAAACGGCGGCTTAAAAACTGAAAAATGAAGAAGCACTTAGCGGTGCTTGTGCCAAAAAATAAAAGATGAAGGAGCAGGCATCATCACAGACCCTGTCCTAGAATAAGCAACGGGTGAGCTTCCAGACACAAAAAGAAGACCCCGCCTTCCTCTGAGACCGGAGAGGCATTCAGTGGCCGTGTGGCTAGGGTTTTGTCTGGAAGTGCATGCTTGGAAGGCACTTTGCAGACTGATGTGTGGTCTCTTCAGCCACATTACCAAATCCCACTGGTATTTCTGGTCTCTACCTCCAGACTCCTAGGCTTAGTGGGGGTTACAAACTTAGGATTTTTACCCAGTCGGTACCTGGAGCCACTTTGTGTGTGTGCATGCGTGCATGGGGGGGGGGGTGTTAGATGATGGTGAATGGGGGCAGTGTGAGGAGCAGTGAAAATGACAAGACAAAAAAGTCATTTCTGGACCTAAACAACCTTTCAGAAGCGTGATGGGGTGGAACTGTCCTGGCCTTCATGTCTCTGGGCTTCATATTCACTTCTGTGAAATGGGGACAATCTGGTGTCTAAGTCAGTTTAGATGGAAGAATCCCATACAATAGTGTATAGAGGGTGTCTGCCACAGGGAAGTGAAGGACAACAACAGCTTCTTGCATTCTTTACCATGCTCCCAGCTACTTCCACTCTGGGTCTGTATCACTGTCCACTCTTCTGCCTTCAGGGATTTGTGACCCACTAAGGTCCCCATTGAACTCTTCCCTGGATTAATGCTCTATCACCTAAGCCCATTCCTCCACCTTAGAAAACTGATGCTCAGAGAGGTTGAGTGACATGCTTGAATCCACACAGTTAACATTTCCTTCTGTCATCTGTTTTTGGTCTCCTTGATTGTTAATCCTGTCAGCTTGACCAGACCGAGAGGTCTAGGAGATTAGGAAAGCATACCTCAGGGTGGGGACATTTCCAGAGCTGATTTATCATGAGCATTCTGATCTATAGAGTATTGCGATGTGGTAGAATTGAGGAAGGTGAGATAGGAGGAATGACATCATTGGGGTCATGTTGTTGGGGGCTATTTCTTGCCCCCATCCCTTCCCATTGTCACTCTACTCTGTTTCCTGTCCACCACAATAGGCACTGCTCCACCATTCCATCTCCATCATTATGGACTGAGACCCCTGGAGCCATGAGCAAAATAGATCATTCCTCCATCTAAGTCCCTTGGATAGGCATTTTGTCATGGCAACAAGAAAGATGACAGGTGGAGTCACACAGACCCGCTCTCCTACACTGTGAGAGGGGACCATGCAACTTCATGACGGACAGGATGTAGACATCATGGAATATCACCTAAGAGGTCAGTGGCTACACCCTCTTACACGAAGACAAAGTCCTAGCATGTCCAGAGGCCTGTCCATCTTCTCAGGCTGCCCTCATCAGTGACTCCCCAGAAGTCTCAAGCTTCAGTTCGGCTCTGTTTCCAGTTTCTTGCATTCGCCATGCTCTCCTCCAGCTGCCTTCCAAGCCTGCCTCCTTCCTCACTCCCGGCCTAGGACGCTTATGTATCACTTCACTGTCTTGTCAGTTCTTCTTCCTGTAAAGCTGGCTCTGCCAGCACTTCCTCCAGGAAGCCTTCCCGATTCCTGAAAGTTAAGGCTTGTTTTCTAGTTCATGTGTGGTATAAATAATGATGTCATGGTCAACTGTTGAATGCACGTTTCCCTTCCAAGCATCTATAGTCTGGCTTATTCTCTCCAGGTCCCCAGCACAGAGCATACAGCATAGTCTCAGATTCCAGGGGAATTCTGGGTGCAAACTGGTAACCACCTTTTACTCCTCACTCCTAGAGGGAGAAAAGTGGCTGTTATTGTGCCTTGTTCTTCTATAAGGCTCTTTTCATTAGCCCTAAAAATAGAATCATGCGTATTTTCCAGACTGAGCATCCAGCCTGTAGTTTTTCTTTCAAGCTCCCTACATTGACCATTGGATTGAAAGCACTTTATTTACAGTATATTATTGTATTTCCTTACCAATTTGACCTTTTTTGTCACTGAATACAGGGTTTTAAACATCACCTGCAGCTCTACCTGCCACAGGTTTTCTTTGAAGATTAAGACTTGCTTCCAGAATACACGGGGTGAAGGAGTTGGAAGAAAGAATTCTTAGTTTTACTTGGTCTTATGATTTGGCGTATTGAGTGAGCTGTTTAGAGTGCTGTTTTCACACCAGCCCCTCCTTATTTGTTTTCTTTCCCCTCCTCCCACCTCCCACCCCCCACCCCATACTTTACCCTTCAACTCTTGAGACAAGGTCTCATGTATCCTAGGCTATCCTCCAACTTTCTATGTAGCCATGGATAACCTCGAACTTCTTATCTTCCTGCCTCTACCACTGAAATGTCAGGATTACAGGTCATAGACACAGTTTTATGCAGTACCAGGGATGGAATCTGCAGGCCCATGTCAGTGTCCCCGACTGAGATAGGTCCAGCTATCAACTATGCTATGTCCCTGAGTTCCCTAGTCCTCTTTTCTTCCACTGAATGAACACACACACACACACACACACACACACACACACACACACACACTATTCACTCAACTCATTACTGTATTTACTGCAATGGTGTAAAATGCAGGTGTGTGTGTGTGTGTGTGTGTGTGTGTGTGTGTGTGTGTGTGTGTAAGTCTTAGCTTGAACTCACAATGGAATTCACATCTGCAGAAGTGATAGGGGGCCTTAAGGAGGTGAAGGAGGTGATTTGTAGGCAGGGTCTCCACCCAAAGCTGGAAGGAATGAGGGATGGGGAGGACCCCACTTTTGCAGTCCATACCTTGCATTTTGAGCACTTAGAAAGGAGGTACATAAGCACAAGAATTGAGAAAACATCTAAAATATCTGTATTAGACAATCGACTCCATAACACTTGCAGGCACAGCAGGGCCGTTTGCAGGTCTGGATGGCCCTATGTTGTGGAGAGAGACAATTTCCTCCCTTCCGAACAGATCAGAGCAGCTCACTGGCATCTGGAGACCCAGCGGTTGTGTGGATGAGTGGGCAGCACCCTCACTGTGACCGTCGGCTGCAGCAGCTGGAAGCACACACTGAGAGTGCCTGGAGACTTCAGCTGGGGGCAGCAAGACTGGAGTAGGAGAAGGTAAAAACCGGTGGCTGCTTTGTGTCTGTGGTGATGGACTAGATGGCAAGTGCCTGGGAGACCCCTGCTGGGATGCCAGGAGACAAGAGACTGAGCATTTACCAGGTACTGGTATTCTGTAGGATAGCCAGGAGTATGTGGAACGGCTATGAGAAGTGACAGGTTTTTATTCACAGATCACAGAAAACCCCAAAGCACAGATTCCTATACAGAGCAAGTTCACTGATGGGAGAGGCTCGTAGGACTTTGCAGGTGAGTCACCCAACCCCCACCTTACAGGGAGGATGCTGAGTCCTACAGATAAAGGCTAGTTTCCCTACTGCAGACAGCTAGAACAGAGATCTGAACTCTAGGCATCCTGATGTTTCCTTCAGACCACTGAGACCCAGAGAGTGGACGGATGCTAAGGTGTATGCAGGGTACCAGGTTGTGTGACTCCAGACAGTGTGACTGGAATGGAAGAAAGCCAGCCAGCCTCAGGTGCCTCCCCTGATGGTGTACCTTAATCAAAGGCATGCTCCAACAGGATTATCTTTCTCTCTAACTCTATGTACTTAGCAAAGGTGTGTGTGTGTGTGTGTGTGTGTGTGTGTGTGTGTGTGTGTACACATGCATGCAGAGGCCTGAAGTTGTCATCAAGTATCTTTCTTGATGGTTTTCCACCTTATATATTGAAACAGACCTCTCACGTGAACCCAGAGCTCATCAGTTTGGCTCTTCCAGCTAGCTGGATTGCTACGAGGGATCTCCTGTCCTCTGGAGTGCTAGGATTACAGAGATATATGGTTATGATTGCCTAGAATTCATGTGGGTACTAGGGATCCAAACTCCAGTCTCATGCTTGCCTAGCAAGTGCGTTACCCACTGAACTATCTCCCCAGCTCCAGCAATGATGCTTTCAATGGAGCGGTTATCCCAGTAATGATAGACAACCCTGGAGGATCTGGATTCCTTGTGAGAGAGCCTGTGAGAGTCTGTGAGGTGCTAGTTAATGGCTGAAGCACAGGCAGAGATGACTGCAAATCTGTACTATAACAGGACTGGGTGAGACTTGTAGGGGTGGTCTCTGGGGTGCCAGGAAAGGTGAGTAGAAGCTAGAACAGGGAAATAATAGAAGTGGAGGACAATGACACTATGTCTCTTTCAGGCAGAACCCACTGGTTCTAAATGCTCTGCAGGGCATCAATCCTGTTTACAACCCCCTCCCCAGTCAGGAATGTTCCAATATGACCTCATATTTAGGTTCTTGGCCTTGCCTTCCTGCAGGAAGGAGAAGGGGAGAGAAGTGAATGGGAACTAAAGGAAAAGAAGAAAAGAAAAATGGAAGTCGAGAGAATAGAGGAAGGGCAGAAAGACACGTGCACAAGAAAGCGAGAAACAAATGTGTGTATGGAAAAGAGAGGCTTCCAGAGATCCATGATGAGAAAGAGCAGACAAGGCAGTAAATTGTTTCAGGGTGTAAGGAACCCAGTGCACTTGCACAAGGCCCCTGGGGCCACTGTTTAATAGCATCCAGCGGTCCAGCTGCAGGTGGGGCTCTCACCTGGCTCCCAGGAGAGTGCCTGGCCTTTGGAAACCTGTGTGATTTATGGGCCCCTCTGGGCTTCTGGCCAGACTGTCACCCCATCCAACACCTACAGGCTGACCCCAACTTGCCCTCCTTCCTGAACTTGGTCCAGCAGGTGCACTTGACTTTCTAATGACTGCAGATACCTATGTTTCTCTGAAACACTTGCCATGGTGAGGGAGAACAGACACAGGCCATGCGGTGGAGGAAGCCAGACTTGGAGGCATGAAATAACACTGACGGTGTGGACCCTGTTACATTTCATTACCTGTTTACATTTCTCTGGCTGCCCTCCACTGGTTACTGGGCCAGAAACTAACCTCCAATGAGATCAGATTTTCCAATGAAATATGATAAGGAAAAGTGTCCAGAGCCAAATCACAGGTAAATGGGCCTAGTCTGCCAGAGGGACATTCAAGCAGAACTTGGTGTTGACATGGCTCTGGTCCAGCCTGACTGATGGCTGTCCTGAGGCTGTGGGAGGCTCACTGTGAAGCAAAGTGGAGGAGAAGATTTGCAGAGACCGAGGGAGGTATGGACAGACTGGGGTTTATCAGGGCCCCTGCCAGGTGCCTCCTGACCACTAACTCTTTAGGAGAGCAGCATCCTTCCCCCAATGGCAGTTCTGCTGCAGGTCACAGAAACTCAAGACTAAAGGTGTAATACCCATAGTCAGGCCAGCAGGGTGGAGGAAACAGACTGTAGGAATCCTGGGCTGGGGAGATGGCTCAGACCTGAGTTCCATTCCCAGAACACATGTTAAAGAGAGCCAGGCATGGTGGTGTAAGTTTGGAATCCCACTTGAGAGATGGGGAGTTAGGAAGATCCCTGGGGCTTGCTGGTGAGGCAGCTTAGCTTATTTAGGGGGAATTCCAGGTGAGTAAGAGAGCCTGTCAGAAGCCAAAATGGAGAACCAGTGAAGTGATTATCTTCTAGCTTCCATTTACACATATGCACCTGTACACACACACACACACACACACACACACACACACACACACACACACACCACATGAGAGAGAGACAGAGACAGAGAGAGAGAGAGAGAGAGAGAGAGAGAGAGAGAGAGAGAGAGAGAGAGAGAGAGAATGCCAGTCCTAAATCTTCCAAGAGGAAACACAGTTCACAATTGTTCTTTGGTAAGGCACCTGGCTTCATTCCCAAAAGCATACCTGGAAACCATCCTAATCCATCTAAACTCAGCCAACTCCCAAGGGTCAGGCTCTCCCACCGCTGCTTTCCCCTTTTACTCAGAGGAGAAACTATTCCCTGCTAACTTGCTCATGGCTTCTTTAGAGCCTATGACAAGAGCTTTCCTCTGTGACCTTAGATAAGGTGACATCTGTCCATCTCAGTCCTCACCATACAAGTGGCCATCCATGGACCTACGTCACATTGGAATCATTTGGGACCTTGTTAGAAAAGCAACGTCTCTGGTCTCTGTCCCAGCCTCACTTGATCTGAACAGTGCCTCCTAGGAACTCAGCACTGGCCCTGTGACATACACAGACGTTCTAATAGTCAGATTGGCTTCTGTAAGCTATAGCCCAGGGGGCTGTGCCTTGGTTAACCTCTATCTCAGCCACCATCTGTTCATGCATGTATGTCAGATGTCAGTGGCTGATGACCATCTCTGGCTATTACTAACTGGTTGAGCAGTGTGTGTCTATAGCTCTTCTTTGCTTTACTAGGGAGGGCTCCTGATAACCCCATCCTAAGCTGATAATGGAAAAGGTGTTCACGCAGGCAATCCCCTGAAAACTGCAGTTTAGTAGCACAGCACAGGGTGCACTGTCCATTGTTACCCTCTGTGATCCTGTGGCCACTTAGGAGCCGAAGCTCACTGATTCTGCCAGCATCTCATATAATTACCATACTGCGCATCACTAGTCCAGAAGAAAGATCCCACTTCAGCATCACTTTAACATCATCATAAAGTAAAACAGTCTTAAGCTGATCCATTGTGACTTGGGGACTGTCTGCACTTGGCTGTCCAGTGCCTGTTCTTGGTGGCTGCATTCTCATCCACTATTGTCACACTTTACAGTCCCACTTAATGCCCACCACCATATACCTGTCTACATGTGGTGATGTTTTATTTGTGCTCTGGTGATCAGAGGACAGAGCCAGCCAGCCACTAGATTAGACATAGAGGCCAGACAGTGGTGGCACACACCCTTAATCCTATCACTCAGGAGGCAGAGATCTGTTTGGATCTCTGTGAATTCAGGGCCACACTGGAAACAGAACCAGGCATGGTGGCACACACCTTTAATCCCAGCACTTGAGATCTCATGCCTTTGCTTGAAAAGCACATACGTCTTTAATCCCAGGAAGTGACATGGCTGGGTGGAGAACAGTATATAAGGCATGAGGAGACAGGAACTAAGAGCAGTTCAGCTGAGACCCTCAAGGGTAAGGACTCAGAGGCTTTCAGTCTGAGGATTTGTGGAAACAGGATCAGCTGAGGAGTTGGCGAGGTAAGGTTGGCTGTAGCTTGTTCTGTTTCTCTGATCTTTCAGCTTTCATCCCAATATCTGGCTCCAGGTTTTTTTATTAATAAGACTGTTTAGCAATTCGAGTTACAGTCTGCATGCCTCTACTATAGACTTTCCCAACCATTCAGATTCCTGATCAGCCAGCAGGACCCTAAGCCTGTATATGTATGCTCCCATCAGACTACTTTTCCTTACACACTGCAGATGACTAGTAGTGGCCCTCAAGCCATTGCCCATAGTGAAGAATTTCTCTCTTTCAAGTTCACTCCTGAATAAGGCAGCAACACCCACCACCCATCTTCATAGACTATGGTTAGGAGGCTGGCTCACACAACAGGTAATTGATGGTGGTTGCCTCTTCCTTCTCCTCCTTTCCCTCTCCCTCTCTCTTTCTCCTCCTCTCTCTTTGAATATAGGGGTTCCTTCTGCATTCTACCATGCACAATGTAATATCCACTCAGCCCTCAAGCAGGGACATGCCTGTGGCTCCTCTCTCAGTCCTCACACCATCAATCACAGGTCCCGTCTTTCTGACCTCCTTATTGCCTCCTCCATCAAGTCACTTCTCTCCAATTGAATGCAGGGTACAGAGAGCTGTTCTGAGGTTCAATGTGACCCAGTAACTGTCTGGTTTTCAAATTGTTTTCCAATGTCCTTGGAATAAAGTCCATTGTTTTCAAGGTCTCGTCTCCTTATTAAATGGTCCATTCTGGTTTTCTAGACTCTGCTCTCTTTTTTTTCTGGGTCTGAAGTTCGATATCCCTTCCTCGGGAAGGTCTTCTGACCCACAGGGAAGATTGAACTCCTTGTTATTGGCTTCAGGGATATTCTGTCTTTGCTTTTGGCTGTACTCGCCACATTTGCTCGCTGTTTTACCTCTGTATGGTCTGTGTATCTTGAAAGTGCGAACGCACACAGGTTTCACTCACAGCCATACTGCTAGCATCTACGATGATGAACATAACATACAATAACTTGTGTTGAATGAATGAATGAGGACTGTTTATCTAGTATTTGCCATTTATTTCCCTCCGTAGACAGAAGCAGCTTGATTTATATACAAAACCATCTCAACCTAGTAAACAAAGTGATGAAATTCAGGCAGATATTCAAAGCCAGGGTCCTGGCAGGGGTGTTTCTGGGACCTGGGCAGGATCCAATTAGAATAGGCCTCTCATTTTTTTTTTGTCTTCCACTGAATGCATATTCTACCTCTAGACCTCCAACTAAAAACATAATTGTATAAGAAAATACAGTTTTAAAATGTGCTTTTGTCTTGAACCAATAGCAATATAATGTAGCTTAAATTACACATCTGAGGAAAACAGTACCTACTTTTTAATTTCAGCTAACAGTTTGAATGGATTATTGTTTTTGAAAGAGCTATGGTGGGATTTTATAGATAGGTACAGTAATGGGAAATATTGGTTCTTCTGTGTATTATCAGACTCATTTGAAAATTCTTAGCAAATATATAGGGTTGCTACTATATCCATTTAAATTTTATTATCTATTTGTTTATTTATCGTGTGTGTGTGTGTGTGTGTGTGTGTGTGTGTGTGTGTGTGTGTGCATGCCATGAAGGTCAGAGGACAACTTGTGGGAGTCAGTTTTCCTTCTAACACGAGGGTCCCAAGGGTCAAACTCAGGGCATCAGGCTTGGCTGTAAGTGTCTCTTTATCCCCTGAGCTGTCTGAACCAGTCCCCTATTTGCCTTAGAGATGTAGAAACTGAGACCCAGAGGGTTGATGAGCTTTTCTAAGTCCATGCACCCAGTCAGCAGTAGATCCTTGGTGCATATGGGGTCTGCTGCATACAATGCCCTTTTTGTGCACCGAAGTCAGACCCGCCTCCACCCTCTGCTGCCTTCTCATGAAATGGCTTTGTTTTGCGTTCGCACCCCAACTACTTTTAACTCATCAGCTAGCCACTTGGATCACGGCCAGACATTTGCCAGTGTTTCTGTAAAGCTGTGCGTAGCGGCCAACTGTTCTTTTCAGTTGAAGTTCATAAATACACACGCGGAAGTCAGGGCCGCGTCTCTCCAGCTGTTGCAGGAGCACATTGACTGTGAAGCAGAGAGGCTTGTGGGCTTTCAGCAATTTGCACGAATGACATAGAGCCAGAAGAATGTGGCCAGAGAAGAACCACAGAGGCACCTTCTCCTAGCTGACTCCCAGCAGGAAGGGAGTGGAGCTGAGCCAGCCCTAGAGGCAGAAACATGGCTGTTTGCTGTTTAGGAGAACAGCAGGGATTCATTAAGTCTGGAGACTTCCACGATGGGGCCAGTCACAGCAGGCTCCAATGGAAGACTTTTTCCTTTCCACACTGCTTCCCTCTTCTTCTCTTGTCCTGGTCGACTTGAACGTGGTGTTTGTGATACTGATGAAAACCAAGCTTAATTACCCCCACTCTCTTCACAGACCACTCTCCCCTGTCTTCTTTCTTTGGCTTTTCCAGTGTGTAGGTAGTCTGCGGAGACTTCCAGGCTGGAGAATGGGGAACTGCTGGCAGCATTCATAAAGACAGCCAACTGTCTTTATATGCTGGTGTTCCCTGTGTATAGCATGTGTGCAGCCTGAAGATGCCAACAGGGGTTGGGTGTAGGTTTTGTTGGAGCATCTCATCCTTTCATGTAAAACTTAGTGGGTATTGCAAGTGGCTTGACTCTGTGTACTACAGCCCATTGTTGAATTCTGAGTACTGGTTATAAGGAGACAAGACTTTTGTGTTTTTTTCTCCCACCCCCACTTTTTTGAGACAGAGTCTCACTATGTAGCTCTGGCTGTCCAGGAACTCACTATGTGTACCAAGCTGGCCTTGAATTTACAGACATCCACCTGCATCTGCCTCCTGAGTACTGGGATTAAAGGTATGTGCCACCACACTGGGCAAGAGATAATTCTTCATCCTGTCTGTCATTCCTACTTCCTGGCATGTTATTCTGCCTTTTTCATACATAGCCTCTTACTTGGGATTTGTTACTCCTTGGAGCATTGAATAAGAAGCATGGATGTCTGGTGGACAAGATGGCTTGTTGGGTAAAGGCATTTGCTGCCAAGGCTTTAGGATTTCTATTGCTATGAAGAGACACCATGACCACAGTAACTCTTTTAAAGGAAAACACTGAATGGACTTCAGTTTAATTGTCAGAACCCACTTGGTGGAAGGAGAGAGCCAACTCCTGGAAGTTGTCCTCTGATCTACACACACACACACACACACACACACACACACACACACACACACACAATAAATAACTGCAGAAATTTTAGAAAGGAATCATGGATGTTACTATCATACACTGAGTAAATATTAGATTTTAGGTACTGTTCTGAACGATTTGCTCCAATCCTATGGGAGATGGTACCATTATTTTTTCCCATTTAACAAATGGGAGAAGTAAGACCACCTTAAGTCCATAGATCACAAGGGGTCAGTCAGAAGTCAACACTAGGGAGCATGATCCAGGGTGAACGCTAAATCAAGAATATTATTTTCTTTAAGATTATATTTTTAACTATGTGTATATGTGTATGTCTGTGTACATGCCGTGTGTGTGTGTGTGTGTGTGTGTGTGTGTGTGTGTGTGTGTCCATAAGAGGAGAGTGTGTTGGATCCCCTGGATCTGGGGTTTCAGGTAGTTGTGAGACCCTTTATATTCGTGCTGGGATCAGAACTCAGATCCTTTGTAACAGCAGCAAGTACTCTTAACCCCTGACCCATCTCTACATCTCTAGGAATACTCTCCTTTAAAGGTGGGGTATAGGCCTTGTAAACATCTTGTTGTTTATGGCCTGGACTCAACATTTGCTTAGATGTACAGAACCATTTTTCCTAAATCTAAAAAATAATATTTAGTCAAACTTTTAAAAAAATATCAAGATCAATGTCCATGAAAGTTTGTAGATGAGACTTTGAAGAAGGCTATGGATTCCTCTTCCTCCAACAATGGTGGACAAAACACTTGCATTTGGAGACTTTCAAAGCCCCTCTTTAGTCCCCTTTCTCCACGAGACTCCCTGTTGAGAAGGCCGGATTTAGAACAACACAAAACTCTATGTTAAAAATGGTGCTGATATTAATGCAGCACAGGAATCTACACTCGTATCAGAAAAGAGATTTCAGCAGAGCTGCACAGCCTCAGATAAACTACTGATGTTCCCATATCATTGTCACAGCTTTGCAGGTCCCCTCCCAGCCCAGCAGCTCCTGCGAAGTTTAACAGAACATTATCCGATGGGCTCTGCTTTCAATTATCCACATTAATGTTCACACTCCTTTGTACAGCAGAGTTTTGTTTTTTGTTTTTTCAGAATGATTTCCAAGTTCTCTACCCAAGGAAATTTGCAAACTCAAATGACTTAAACTAGCATGTAAACCCCTGTGGGGATTCCAGAAACAAAAGAGGGTGTATTTTCAGTTCTTAGCTCCAGAGAAGCAAGGAGCTGCAACCAGGGACCCCTTGCAGCCAATCAGGCTTATGAAGGAGGGGGGATATCTTTTTTCTCTCTAACCATCTTGTGATCATTGAATGGGGTCCCGTCAATTAGACATTAGAAGACAGATTAATAAAAAGAAAACCAAATATACGTACAATCCATATACCTGGGAATACACATGTGTGTATGTATGTTTGTATGTGTTCCCATGCACATGTGTGTACAGTTCACATACATGTATGTATGTCTGTGTATATAAAGGACAACCTCAGGCCATTCTTCTCAGGAATGCTGTCCACCTGCTTTGAGACAGGATCTCGCATGGGCTAGTCACTCACCTATTAGACTAGACTGGCTGGCTAACAGACCAGGGTGGTCTTCCTGGGGCTGTATTACAAGAATTTACCCCTACACCTAGTGTCTATAGAGCATCTTAGCAGAGTGATGCATTTGTGGGGAAGCATCAAGGGTGATGAGTTTCCTGGGGTGAAATTGAGAGAAGGCATAACTCTACAAGGGCTGTTGGGAGACAAGCACTGGATAGTAGGGTTTGTATATCACTTCCTCCAGGCTCATGAGGGCTATAGTGACTAACTTGTGCATTTCCTCACATAGACAGGAAATGGGGACTCCTTTATAAATGAGGTTTTCCAAATGCAAGGAACACGGAGTTGTTCTTACATCAGTTAGCCTCAGCTCAGTCTTTTTGTCAGAGTGGCGTGCTTGGATGATGTGTTTGCTACTCTTCAGGCTCATCACCCAGAATGCAACCTGTCCAGGGTACGCTGAGTATTGGTGCGGCCCTATGGCCACTGAGTATTGGTGCAGTTTTACCTTTGAAGCCATATAGTATAGTGGTTAGTGCTATAGCCTGTGGATCTGAGAGCCACAGGCCCAAACCCCAGCTGTGCCCCTTACTTGTGTGACCTTAGATGAGTTAACTCTCAAGGGCTCATTTCCCTATTTATGGGAAAGAGGATTGGGCGATGGAGGCAGAGGGAAGAAAGAAATAGTCCTGTCAGCTGTTAGCAGACTCAAGAGGCCTTAATATCCACAATGCTTTGAGTAACAAGAATTTTATTCTTCACGCACAAGCCTATAATAACTCAGATAATCATTGTTAGTCAACATCCACAGGTATTTAGAGATGGAACCACCTCTGTAGTATGAATCTTAAAAGGTCTTATTAATAAAAACAAACCTGGAGCCAGGTACTGGGGTGAACGCTGGAAGATCAGAGAGACAGAACAGGCCACAGCTAACCTCACTTTGCCAACTTCTCAGCCAATCCTGTTTCCTCAAACTGGAAGCCTCTGAGTCCTCATCCGGAATGAGTCTCAGCTGAAATTCTGCTCAAAAGCCTAAAAGCTTAAGCAGGCTCTAGTGCCTGGTCCTCATGCCTTATATACCTTTCTGCCTCCTGCCATCACTTCCTGGAATTAAAGGCGTGTGTCACCATGGCTGGCTGTTTACAGTGTGGCTTTGAACTCATAGAGATCCAGATGGATCTCTGCCTCCGGAAATGCTAGGATTAAAGGTGTGTGCTACCACTGCCTAACCTCTATGTTTAATATTGTGGCTGTTCTGTTTTCTGACCCCAGATAAGTTTATTAGGATGCACAATATATTGGGGGAACACAATATCACCACATTTCTCCTTTTTTTCTAAAATTAAAAAAGCTTATAACTAATACAAGAAAAACTATATCCAATAAGTATATACAATATATACAGTCAAGAATTATATTAACAATGTCTAGTCTATTAACATTTGACAGATTCAGACAAAAAACTCCATTATATATATTAACAATGTCCAGTCCATTAACATTTGACAAATTCAGACAAAAATTTTTTATTACTTATCCTACTTCAAACAAGTAGTTCCTTTTTAAGAGTACATTCAATAATCTCCCTTTTTATCTTATCACACCTCTGTGTGATTTGCCATTACCAAAGGACCAAGAATGGTCCAGAGCAAACATCCTTTCTCTAGTCTCTCTCTGCCTTGCACTCTTTCAGATATTCTGCTTTTTGTCATTTTTCTTCTCTTTAATGCCGTTCTTGATGCTCATTTATACAAATATCTCCTGGACAGAGAAGTTGACAAGGAGGAAGAAAGCCCACATTGTGTGTTTCCTCAAGGACAATGATGATGCCTAACATTTATTTATAACAGTCCGTGTGTGCTAGGTTGTGTAGTATCCTTTCACATATAATCTCATTCCATTTTTCCAAGAGTCTCCAAAACAGGTTTGATCGCTGTATACTAAAGACAAGTTGAGAGAGTTGGTTAGCTCACTCTGTGTGGTGTAGTTTGAAAGTGAAGCAAACTGGGCGGTGGTGGTGCACACCTTTAATCCCAGCACTCAGGAGGCAGAGGCAGGCAGGCAGATCTCTGACAGTTTGAGGCCAGCCTGGTCTACAGAGATCGAGTTCCAGGACAACCAGAACTACACAAAGAAACCTTTTCTCAAAAAAAAAAAAAAAAAAAAAAGAAAAGAAAAAGGAAAAAAAAAAGAATGTGAAACAAGGATTTAGATACAGGTCATTGAATGCTGAGTCTTCCAGCCTCTTCGCTGGCCCTACCCACTCCCCTCCATGGCTGGAGAGTCTGCTCTTCTCCCTAGCTCTGGCCTACAGTGATCACCCATATCTTCCTGAGTGGAGAAAGTGGAGCCCTGTGTCATGGTTCTTGCCTTTTCAAACTGTCCTGAGTTCTGGTGTCCACCTTCCCTTAAGTTGTCTCCGTCATAGAGTTTTTATTGCTGCAAGGAGACACCATGTCCATGGCAACTCTTATAAATGAAACCATTTAACTGAGGCTGGCTTATACCTCAGAGGTTTAGACCCTTATTATCACGGCAGGAAGCATGGTGACACACAGGCAGACATGGTGCTGAAGAAGGAGCCAAAAGTTCTATATCCAAATAGGCAGGCAGCAGGAAGAGAGAGGGAGACATTGGGCCTGGCTTGAGCATCTGAGACCTCAAAGTCCACTCTCAATGATACACCTCGTCCTATAAAGCAATGCCTACTCCAACAAGGCCACACCTCCTAACAGTGCCAGCCCCTATGCTTATGGGGGCCATTTTCATTCAACCCACCATGGTGAATACATACAAGTCTTGAAATTAACTCATAAATACATGTTGTTTCCTAATGGCACTGGCACTGGTTCAGCCTTCCTTCTAGAAAATTCTCTCTACTCTCCTCCATGCATGGAGATCCCACTTTTTTCACTAGTTCTGGCCTGGAAGAATCACCCATGTCTCATAACTTTGTGTTTAATCTGACATCACAAACTAGTACTCTGGCGTAGCTCAGAGCTCCAGGTCAGTACTGGATTTGAGTATATCTTGCTTTGCCATTGGTTCATTGATCGTATGCAAGTCACTTAAAATCTGAATCTTTCTGTTTCCAGAATCTGTAGAAAATGCTACTGATTGTACCTCTTGACTACAATGGTTAAACCTATTTTTATGTGAGTTTTACCTTTGAAGCCATATAGTATAGTGGTTAGGGCTATAGCCTGTAGGTCTGAGAGCCACAGGCCCAAGCCCCAGCTGTGCCTCTTACTTGTGTGACCTTAGCTGAGTTAACTCTCAAGGGCTCATTTCCCTATTTGTGGGAAAGAGGCACTAGAGTCCTGCCTCTATGCACTGGGAAGTACTTCATGCTGCTGAACTCACTGTCATGGGCTTTGTGGGACGATCAGGGTTTCCCCAGTGGCCTGTGTATGCAAAGGGCCGGGTTTCTGAACTGCAATTGCTCAAAGGAGAGAAGGGGAGAGCTTGGAGGGAGAGCTAAGAGAAGAGTACAGGTGGGTTTCCTCTATCGGTCCAACACCTACTGGGGGAGGGAGTACACGGCCTCCCATGGAGGTCAGAGGAGACAGTCTCTCCTTCCTTGGGTTTCAGGGATTAAACTCAGGTCCTAGCGCTCGAACAGTAAACAGTTCTGCCATTGCGCTGCCCCCTACCCCCATGGCAGTTTCTAATCTGGCTCAGCCTGGCAGGTCCAGGGAATCTACAGCCAACACCTGTTCCAGCCCCCCATTCCAACCTTCCATGTCCAGTCTTTCTCAACCTTCCGTCTCAGGCTCCAGTCCCACCCTGCCTTCTCAGTCCCCCATCCCAGACCCCTCCTAGCCTCCTACACCAGCCTTCAACCCTCGCTTCTCAGCTCAGTCTTCTAGCTCAGGGTTTGTGCTGGTGTGGGATGTTTGAGTGAGCATAGTTCCTAACCTCATACGAGAGGTCCCACAACCATTCCAACTTCTGTTCCCAGCCAGGTGCTGCCCGCCACTCATGTCTACCCTCATCCCCACCAGAGGTTAACCACGGAAGTCCAGCGTGAGGGAGCTGACCCTGGTGTCCCATAGCTTTCCCGTGGGTCGCGATGCACCAGCCTCCAGGCGTGGCCACGTTTCCCCCGAGCTTCTCAAGGGTTAAGAGGAGAGCTTCGGGCTGACGTCGCTCTGGCCGAAGGTGGTTCTCCTCTCGGAGGGTGGGAGAGCCCAGCGGGCTGAAACCCGAGCTCCCGCTCAGCTGGGACTTGGGGAGGTCCCGGCAAGAGCAGAGCCTGCTGCCCAGCTCTCACTCAGGCGTCACTCCAGTCATCCGGCACCGGTGCAGCAGCGGGAACGATGGAGCTGGACCGCTGGGTGCAGTTGGGGCTGGCGTTCCTGCAGCTCCTTCTCATCTCATCCTTGCCAAGAGGTACTGTTAGTGACTGGAAGCCCTCCTGGGGGCTCATGGGGAGCCGGATCAGGCTGAGGGTTGTTGCAGTGACAATCTGGGGTGACTGGTGGTGGTTTTGATGCCCCTGTTGTCCTCCTTGAGAACTGGCTAATGCTTCATTCCTAATTGCGGGGCTGGACTATGTCCGGAAAGAAGAGGGCTCCTATGCTATCTGTCTGTCTGTCTGTCTATCTATTTTCTTAAAGTACCACATTGCCCTGGGAAGTCCATTCCCTCTGAGTTACTGGTTCTGATTTACAAAGTCAAAGTTTCCTGGGAAAGCACTCGCGCAGGGATTGGGTGGGAATTTTTCTAATGAACTCCTGCTTGGTTAAGTCTCAAGGTGGGAACTCTTCCTAGCAGATCCCCAGTACAGGAGATGCGCTCACTCAGAAAATACCCCACATCCTGGGAAATGTGAAGCAGAAGCTGGGAGAAAATGGGCAAGCTCTTTCTGGGGGTGCACTGTTTGGTTTGAAAGAGTCCTGGCTCCTTTGTTTCTCACATGTCATATTTCTGACCCACAGTTCCCAGGAGATGGGCTCCTAGGGGCAATAGAGCTTGGTGCAGGACGTGGTTTATAGCAGCCTCTTGATAGATCATGGAGCAAAAGCCAGGGAATGGCAGGTCTCAGAAGAGGTCCCTAGTAGGTGGGAAGCAGGGGCTTCTGTCTGCATCTGTCTTGGGTGGTTGGAAGGGTGAGGTGTGAGAAGGTGAGGCTGGAAGGGGGGATGAAGCCTGAGGGGCGAAGCGTGAAGAGGGCTGAGATGTCAGACAGGAGGGTGGAGGTGTGAGGAAGTGAGGCTGGAGGGACAGGTGTGACTCTCGGAAAGATGAAGTATGGAGTCGGAGAGGTGAGGTGTGAGGAGAGGAGGTAAGACTTCATCAGAGGAGCACAGCTGAGATTTGCCTAGGAGGGGGAACTTGCTTGGGGGAAGGGCACCTGTGAGCCTCTCCTGTAGCCTTTCTGGGGTGGTTGGCTGTACTCCCTGTGCACCATACAAAAGGGGGTGCTTTGCTCTAGCAGGTGGCTGGCAAGTGCCTGAGAAAGACACAGAAGTGGAATGGTGCTGAACGCAGTAGCCTGCTGCAGAAAAAGAGAACACAGCCTCCAGAAGCTTCCCTTTGTGTCAACACAAAGCCTAGAAACACGAGACTTCCCTTCCCATGTTTGGTTAATAATTTCCATGTACAGGAGCCTGCCTGTGTTCAGCTAAATCTTCCTTAATGATTTACTGTCCGAATGGTGGGAGTGTTTGGACTGGGTATATATCTCAGAGGCACGGAGCTTGCCTGAAGATGGTTAGCTTGTCTCCTCCAAATTTCACCTCACTGACATCTTGTGCAGCCTCAATACAGTATTGAAAGAAGGAAGAAGCAGCCCTTTGAGGAAGGCTCATAATCCCAACATCCTAAACACTGAGGATGACTTAAGGACTCTGCATTAAGACCCATCTCCATTTCATCTCTGCCTGTTGGATACAAATCTCTACGGTGTGCTGGGTGGCCTAGACCCACTCTAGAGGATCCCACTCCTCTAAGTTCCTGGGCCCAGTGCACCAGACCCCCAGGGTGCCACCAACATTTCCCTGCTTAGTTTCTGTGCAGTGGCAAGTGAGACAGCATCACCCCATACAAGTTAGGAAACACAGCTCAACTTGCCCAGGGGCTGGCTGAAAAACTCATTTATTGTTGACCTAAGAATCTCTTTTACCTTTCGCTATGGAAAAGCTCGGAGGAGGGTGTGAGGTGAGCTGTCAGCCAAGCTGCTGGCTGAACCGAACAGCAGCTTTATGTGTTTAGCATGATTATCCATTATTGAGCTCAAGGCAGAAGGCAGAGTGGAGAAGGAAAGTATTTCTTCCTGCAGGGAATGAGTCTACACCCTGGGCCTGTCAAGAAAAGCTTGGAAGGACATTTCCTTTAATTGCTTTTCTAAAAAGAGTATCTGGTATGTAAACACCCTGTGGGTTGGTCCGGGGAAGTTGTTGTTGTTCAGGGACATGTGATTCACATTGGAGGAGGAGAATCTAAGCATGGGGCCAAGTGATAAAGCTAACATAAACAGCCTGTGAGGGGGAAACCCAACTCGGCTGACTCCACCAGACAGCAGCAGAGCTGCCAGCCGGACTCTGCCTGAGAGGAAAAACCTCATTGGAAATATGGGGCTCTGGGGAAATGAAATCTTAATACGGATCGCTTCACAAGTGTTGCTTCCAACAGACGTTAGCGTGTAAGGAATGAACACAAGTGCAAGGGGGGAAGAAAATTGGAAGCACAGATACTCAGTGAGCAGCAGCAGCTGGCTGAGAAAGAGAATGTGGAGAGTAAGCAAGGGAGAAGGAGTGGCCAGAAAAAAATTAGAGGTTCTTTATAACGGATACGTTAGCACATTCCGAGGAGAGCTATGGAAGTCAGCCTTCTTAGCGGGGGTGGAGTTGTGTGAGGAGCATGAAGAGGCTGTTCCCCTAACATCTACTCTGAGAATGCCTGGCATCCCAACAGGAAAATAATTTCATGGTGGATGCACTTCAGACCCAGGACCCAGGGGCCCCTGAGCTGAATCTGACCTGAAAGCGTCCTCCCTGAGGACTAGCTCTCATGGTACCATCAGGCACCATGCAAGCTTCCAAAGGAGGGAAGCAACCAGTAGTCCTCCCCAGCAAGGATGCCTGTGAACCACAGCAACCAGCATGGCACAATACTCCCAAAAGTGCAGCAGCGGCCTGCAGACCTTGGTGGTAACCAACAGCTCTCTAATTGTACTTAGACCTGTTCAACGAGAGGGAAAACACTGTGTGACTCCATTTATGAGTGTTATACTTACTTTTCTATTGCTGTGATAAAACACCATGAGCCGGGCAACTAACAGGAGAACTAGTTTAACCGGACTTACAGTTCCTGAGGGGTAGAGTTTTTGATGGCAGAGGAAGGGCATGGAAGTAGGTAGCTGGAGCAGCAGCTGAGAGCTCACACAGGCAGAGAGAAAAAACTGGGAATGGTGCTAGTCTTTTGTAACCTCAAAGCCCTCCCCCCACCCCAAGTGACACACCTCCTCCAACAAGGCCACACCTCTTAATCTTTCCCAAACAGTTCCACCAACTGGAGACCAAGTATTCAAACCTATGAGCCTCAGGGGGCCATTCTCATTCAGACCCCCACAGTGAGGTGCAGTGAAATTCATTAAGATGGAAATGAAGACGTCAGCTGCCAGGGCCTGCAGGAAGTAATTGGAAGTTAGTGTTTAATGAATACTGAGCTGTGTCTTGATCTGATGAAAAGGTTTTGGCAATAAGTGTTGGTGACGGTGTGACATCAACAATGTGAATGTTGATGACAATGAACTATGACATGTGTGTGTGTGCGTGTGCAGTTAGTGAGTTATAAAGATAATCGTGTTACATATATTTTCCTACAATAAAAAATACTTTTGGGGAATGGCAAGTGGTTCACGCCTATTATCTTAGAACTTGGCAGGAGAACAGCAAGTTTGAGGCTAGCCTAGGCTACATCATGAGACTCCCCTGCTTGAAACTAAATAAATAAATAAAAATATCTAAAGATATTAGTGGAGCCTTAGGTAAACTTTAGCTGCATAGTTTTCAAGATCACATTACCTTTGTAACCTTTTATCTAGACCATCTAACATTGGTAAAACTCAAGGTACACAAAACAGAGAGCTTTTGCCATTCTTGTTAGGAGGGTACTATTGCTCTGTCTTGAGTAGTTGGGGTGCTGAGAGAGACCACAGAGCCAAGGACTGTACACTGATCACCCAGAGGCTACATGACCTGAAGTATCTAGTGGGACACAATGGTTAGCAATATTTGAACCTGAGTGTGTTCAGGGAGGCTGGCTCCTCTCTGCAGCTGGCACATACCACCTGCTCATGTTTGATATTGGCTGCCAGCACCTAAGTTTCTGCTCTATGTTCTTAAAGGGTCGGGAACAGAATTGGGAGAGCAGGGGGAGAAAGAATGCAGAAGGCTGGATGCTGGATTGACAGAAGTACACACATATAAAACTGCTAAGAGGACTTTTAAAAGCTCCTGCTCTCTATCTGTATAACCCTCTGCTATGTTCCAACCCACAAGTTTCATAGGACCTGGTCTTGCTTCTCTCTGTGACTCCTTACCCTTTGGTAAAGTATTTAACTCCCATGAATATCCTTGAATGTGAGCTTGTGGTGGAAGCTGAGGGTGAGGCTGGTTCTATGCCTGGACACAAACTGAAATACTTTGGAGCAAAGAATTCAGAAGTGGGAGTGCCACAGAGCATGCAAGGCCCTTGTGAATACTCAGAGTCTTGGGGAGCCTTTTGATGTCACTGGCATAGAATGGGAGTTTGACTCAATCTTGCCTATATTTGGGTTACCCTGGAGAGACAGAACTGGCAGAGACCACAGTGTCTAAGGGACCTATGATTGGCCTCAAGTTAGAAAATTATTTCCATCTGGCCAATTAGGGAACAGAAAATCCCGATGCTGAAGAAAACTTCTCCACCTGCCTCCCCCAAGGCCAACTCTAGACACTGCAACTGATTTGAGGTGTGTGCATGTTGGAAAAAGTGCCATATCCATGATAAATGGGAAAGGGTGTGATCTCTTCCTCAACATGGAGAAGGGACTGTCAGCCTCACTCCATGCCTATTTAGAGTTACAAGCACTCAGCCTCCTCTCCTCTTCTTAGGTTTTCAATGGAAGTGAAATGCAGTGTTTACGTGTTCCAGTTCACAAATTCCAGAATAAAAAACTCAGAGGCCAGCCAAAGTACCCTAGCTACCAGATCAGCAGTGGAAAGCCTACCAGATTCCAAGCCTGGTCCCTGGTGAAGTAATTTGTCAGTCATAGTAAGATGTTGAGCCAAAGCTATAAGTTTATAATGGAGAAAAGGAAGTATTTTTTAAAAATATGACAAGCTAAGCCTCATCTCTGTAAACAGCAGCCTTCAAGGAAGGTGGAAAATTAAAGCTGGCAGAAATGTTTCAGGCTTTGAAGCAATGTGACTCTGTTTACCGCACCCTACTCCACTCCTATCATTTTTCCAGATTGCAATGACCTGTGAGATAGACTGAGGTCCTGTAGGTTGAGAATGGCGTAAATAGGGACTGCATGTCAAATTCTTTACTGTTGGTGAAATACCAAAGTATTTGCAACTTTGGAGACAACTTTGAAGGGGCTTCTGTCATGTTATACCCTACCTGAGGGATTTAATTCCAAATTTGGTTACCTAAACAACTGGCTGTTTATGATGAATACATTATATACATATATACATGTGTATATACACACACACACACACACACACATATTTAATTCTTGCAATAGACATAGGAAGAAATAAGATTGTGAGCCTAAGTTCACATGTGGAAGAACTTAGGCAAAGTTTCAGTCCTGCCCAGGTTGAATGTTGAGTGCCCATCCTGAATGCAGACAGACAGTCTGATTGCACAAGGCATGGACTGTAATGGTACAAACAGTACCACAGTAAGCAGCAGATCCAACTAGAAGAAGTGATGAAAGACCCTGACATTTGACTATCCCTTGGATGCTACAAGTGCTCAGCCTGGTCCAAATGAGGGCATCTGCTCACCTCTGTGGAAGAGGATGTGGAGAAAACAGAAAAATCAGCTTCAGTGGAACCACATGGATTCTGAGAGGAGCCATTCTACAGAGGAAAGGGCTGCTAAGCAGACTCCAAACCTAACCAGTTTTAGGGATGACTGTTCACAGGGTTGCCCACTCTGATTAGATATGGGAAGTGGGAGTGGGAATTTGCCCCATGGTCAGTTTTTGTAATGGGAATCATGTGTATGTTTGCAGGAAGAGAGACTGAACATGAGACGGATTTCACATTTAGCCTCAACACTATGTATTCCTGCTTTCTTATGGATTGGTTCTGTCAGGGTCATCAGTTGAACACTTGTAAGCCATGGGATAGGAGGAGCTGGCCTGTAAGCGTCTTTTCCTTTCTCTTTTGGCATAACGTAGCTGATGGATATTGCAGGAGATGGAGAGTTGGTCCTTCCCCATAAATACTAGGATGCCTTTTACCAAGTCATTTCAACCTGGAGAATCCAGTGCCTGCCAGACACCATCATCCTGGGTTTTGTGCCACATGGAGCAAAGACCCCTATTTCTGCTGCCCTTCAGCCTCCACAGTTGGATAAAAACTTGACTCCTGCAAGCATGGTGTTTTTATTGCTGCCCTCACAGAGCTTCCGGCTGTCTCGGAGGGCTGAGTTAGTGGTTTGGCAGCCTGTGTCTACATAAGTAGACGTCTGGTCAGTTGGTTTTGTGATTGGAAAACCATGGCTACTGCTGTTGCCAAAATGGAGCAAGGAATGTATTTAGCCAACTGGAGCTTACAGGGAGATTCATTGATTTTCTTCATACCCTGAACTTTGGTTTAAAAAAAATCCCAGCCACTTTAATGCAAAACCCTTGAGTGGAGGGGGCAATTTCAGTCCAATATACTTTAATTGATTAAACTGTTTGAGGACTATGAGGAACAAATACTGGTATCTTCAAACCCACTTTCCCTTCCATTACTTCAAAAGATTTCACTAAAGGTGACCAATGAACCCCCTTGATCACATGATCCTTCTTCCAGAATTAACAATAAAGATGGGGAATGTCTTAGGTGTCCTAAGACATGGCACTTGAGCTTAGATTATGGCTGGGAAATTCTCTCATATTTCCAACATACCCTTGTCTTATCTGAATTTAAGCACAAGGGAAGATGTGGCTGGAGGCAAAGTATCTTTGTATCCGGGACTTCTTGGCCTGGCTTTCTGCCTCGAGGGCCTGTACTGCCCTCATCCAAATGGTGCCCAGCATCTCCCCTGGGTAAGATTGGCTTCCTTGGCTCATGTGTCAATGTAATACTAAGTGTCTGGAGCCTTATAGAAATGCGACACAGACTTTAATAGACAGAAATGTCCAGCTTGATGGATATGATGGATCTCCAGACTCCACATAAGGATGGAAATATTGTAGCAAGAGAAGTGTCTAACATCCATCTTTGTCACAAATAGCCTTCACTTCAGCAATTACTCCTGCCTCATATGTCCATACTCATGTATCTATTTAGCAATGTTTAGAGCACCTATCAGGCACCAAGAATGTTTCTAGGTGCTGGGATATCACGATAAATAAGACGAAGCCCTTTTCTTAAAAACATTTGCAACCTGTTGAGAGAATTTGGCGTTCATCCTAGCAATTCCCTCCCAGTGTGACTTTCACAAATTGCAAGTCCAGGTTGATGTTTAATACCAAAAGAGAGAATCCAGGAGGCTGTGATGAGATAAGCCTGGGGATGTAGAGATTAATAATATACAAAGTACAGTATAGAGTCCAACAACAAAGAAAGCCTTCATTAGCAGATCACAAAGTTGTTTTGCCATAGAGCATTATATAATATCCTGGCATAATATCTTATATGCTGGGTAGAATTAGTGCTTCATGGGATACAATTGTAAAAATTCTAGTCCCTCACTCACAATGAGTGAAACATCGGAAGAATATCTTACCTCTACAGAAGAAAGGGTAAAAAAAGGGCATGTTAAAATCCAAAAAAGTATGGGCTTCTCTTCAGACTTTTCTTAAAAAGTGTTGCTACTAGTACTTGCCAAGATATTGAAAGGATCCTATGGAAGATGATGTATCTATGGTACTGCGAGGAAATTCTGGCTAGCATTCATCTGCGTGACTCACTGAGAGAATTCATTTCCTGTGTTCAAGTTGCTTTAAGCAATGTGATTGACCTGGGATCGTTGGGCATTCTGGGGTGGGAGTCTGATTGATTAACACTCACAGTGGTGTGATAGTGCTGAGGAGTGATAAGGCTTGTGACTTGACTTCCCAACTAGATGCATCCCCACTTCAAGAACAATGGGAATAATTGAGCATCCTTTGAATTCATGGGCGCGCTGGAGGCCTATACCCACCCCTCCAAATCCACCTCTGTTCCCCTTGTCCCCAGTCTAGTCTCTTGTTATTTCCTCATTACTTCTGGAATCATTCACACACAATAACTGATTTGTACAGCCTGGAAGTAGTGTGGCTGTTTGCAGCTGGGATCTATTCCATGGAGATGGCACATGCATTTCAGTTGTTCATTGGGACTTTGCTTGCTATTTCTGCGAGCTTGTTTTCTTTCTTTACAAAATATTGTTCTTGCGGCATGCAACACGTTTTCTGTCTTGGCCCTCACACTGCCTGCCTCCTCTCTGCCCAAACTTGTTTCAGATGCAATGACAACAGTGGCCGTGGGGGAGGAACAAAAGCAGCTGTTCCTATAAAAGGCATCTTCATGGGAACGCATGATCTTCTTGGAGATTCAGGTCCCACTCACCATGTATATGAGGTTCATCTTTGACGTAAATGTCTTGGTATGAGTATATTCACATTTTTTTTACGTATACACAGAAGAATAAAAGTATAGATTTGAATGCATATATATATATATATATATACATGTATAGGTGTGATATATGTATACATGGGATCTAGTGTGTTATGATGTAAAACACAAGCTGGTATCAAATCTCAGATCTGTCATTTACCACTATTTTCCTCTTTACTTATTTTACCTCTCTTGGGTGATTGTATCACCTTCTAAGCTATAGACTAAGGATAATGATGGCTACAGTCCAGGTTTGTTGAAAGTTTTAAGTGGAACAATTTAAAGTAGTTAGCACATTGCCTGGAGGATGGGGACTATTCAGGAGATTAAAGTCTCCCACCTGCTCCTTTCTTTTAAAAATATTCATGTATGCCACGCATACTGACCATTCTCACTCTTCTCCTCCCCAGCACCTCATCCATCTCCCCATAGATCTTCCTCTCATGTTCACCCACTTCATTTTGTTTTCTGATTCATTAAGATTAGCCAAAACCATCTGTGCGACCACAGGTTTGAACTACCATATATCCATCAGAGCCTGGTAGATTCAGCAGAGTGCACACAAAAGACAGTGATTTCCTCTTCCCCAGATTCTTTTGACAGCCAATAGCCCTATGATGGCCTCCCCTTCCTTAATTGATTGTTGGCAGGGCTGGTTTTGTGAAGACCCAGTGCCAGCAACCACAATTGTGTGAGTTAATGATAATGATCGTGCTGAGTCTGGAGAATAGCGTTTCATGGCCCTTCATCCTATCCAGTCTTGCTTGTCTCAGTAGCATAAATTTCACAATGGAGAATGGAGAAGCAACAATAACAGGTTTCTTCATCTATAGTAGTAAGGGACTTACATGGTCCTCTTGAGGCTCACTTTATCCATCTTTAGGCTCATTCTATTCATTGGTGATCCTGTTAAAGAAAAAATCCCCAAACACTCAACATATATTTAATCTCATATGAAACATGCTCTCTTCCTTTGGTTTTGCCATCCATGCATTCTCCAGCCTTAGGGAAAATGTTTTCATATTCTGTGCCTTAGTGTCTCTTTATTTGAAATGAGGCCAATGGCAGGAATTTACAGGGACTCAGAAGACAGTGTTTAGCAGAAGAAATGATTCTGGGACAGTTATGTTGTAGCGCAAACACTGGGGTTCCCTTAATAGTATGAAGATGAAATACTGCCAATGACTATTCACTGTGGATTAGCCAGACACGCTCAGTGAGAAGTTCCCTTCATCTTGTTCTAGTTTGCAGAGCTGGAGGAGATTACTGTAGCAAGGGCTAGACTGCCCAAGTTGCCATGAACCTCAGGGTTGGTCAAGAACTGACGGGACTCATCATTGCAATTGCCAACCATCCCCCTTTCTTGTCTTCTTGCACTTGATATCTATTATTAGTCAGCTGTCTCTAGCAGAAGGAGAATCAGGCTTCCACTGGCATTGGTGAACATGGGTATGAAGACAGTAACACTAACTTTATGAGCTCTCGGCAATGATGTGGTGGGTCCAGGCATGTCCAACCTTTTAATTTTGTAATGTATTGTTGTCATATGCAAAGCTTATCTAAAAATGGCTCAATAGAGTAACTAAAAGAATAGCCAAAGCATGATGTACTTTTATGGTTTTGTGTTGGGCTGCATTCATGGCTATCTTTGGGTGGACTGTGAATTGGACACACCTGATTGTAGTCTGTGGAAGATCAACACCCATGGTAACCCTGATAACATCCTCATTCAGAAGACTTTGAAGTGTGGAAGATTTGGAACAAGGAAGTGGTTTGTAGAATGCCTGGGAAATACTGATTGGGTATTAAAGGCATTCCTTAAATTTCATCATTTATTGCCAAGTGCATTTAGATGCATTATTCAACTGTTTTTACAATTTCCTTTTATTACTTTTAATTCTGTGTAGGTGTGTTTGTCCATGTGTGGGTATGTGCACATGAGTGAAGATGTTCACAGAGATCAGAGGTATCAGATCCCCTTTGTAAGTGGGTGTTGGAAACTGTCCTCTGGACTAACAGCAAGTGCTCCCAACCACCTAGCCTTCTTTCTAGCCCACAACATTTTTTCCCAGTAGCCAATGCTAATAAAAAAGAAGAAGAAAATTTGTCCATCTTATATTCTCAAATTCAAAATAAGCAGAAGCAGCTGTCCTTGAAGGACTTTTGCACCACAGTTGTTGAGGATGAAGACAACTGGGGAGTTTCTCCAAGACTGGAGGCTTTGAGTTCCCTTAGGGTGTAGATATGGAATTTCCATTTCTAAAGAAAGGCAGCAGGAGGTGATGTATGCCCTATTAAAAGCTACCCGAATGAGAGGCACTATGGTTTGACTCTATTCCCTAGTTTCATATGTAGGAGAGTTAATCCCCAAGTTCATATATGAAATAGAAGTGGGACTTTGGAAGATGATTAGGTCTATTCATGAATGGTTTAGCCCTTGGGTTTCGGCTTCGTTATATACACGGGTGGCATTCTTCTTTTTTTTTTTTTTTTAAATTTTTATTTATTATGTATACAGTGTTCTGTCTGCATGTATGCATGCAGGCCAGAAGAGGGCACCAGATCTCATTATAGATGGTTGTGAGCCACCATGTGGTTGCTGGGAATTGAACTCAGGACCTCTGGAAGAACAGCTAGTGTTCTTAACCGTTGAGCCACCTCTCCAGCCCTCGGCTTCGTTATATAAAAGTGGAGTTCTGTAGCTTGCTTGCACTATCTAACCTGACAAAGCCCTCCATCCAATATTATGTAGGAAGAAGACCCTCACCAGAAGCTGAGAAAGTTCCCATGGTATGGTTTTAGACTTCCCAGCATCCAGCACCATGAGCTAAATAAAGCTATACTCTTTATAAATTATCCAGTCTTGTGTGTTTTGTTACAGCGACAAAAAATGGACTTAGACAGGATGTGTTAGAGGAAAGAGAATAAGATCTAAAGGCAGGTGGGAAGAACCAAGAATGGTTCAAAGAAAAATGAAGAAATTGCTTGAAATGCTGTGTATGTGTGAACCTGTGGAGAACACACTGTTTTTCACCCTCTTCATTCTCTGGGGTTTAAACAAAGATGTTATTTGAAAAAGAAAAATTAAACAGCAAATAATGGTGAAGTCTGAAAGTTGTGCAAAGTCCTTCATGATCATTGTCATCTTTGAGTGCAATGACATCTTAAACCTCATCCCTTTGTGGCTTCGGGGAAAGCCTGTGGCAAGATGTCCTGTCTATGACTGTCTATCAGTACAAAAGAGGAGTGGGTTCTATGGATGTGGATCCAGAGCGAGGGGTTCCCTTCAAGGCTTTCTTCACTGAGGAGTAAGGGACACCATCCTGGATTTTTAGTCAAGTGGGGAGGGAGAAGCCATATAATTCTAACTTTTCACGGACTGGAAGGAGGCTGGCTGAAGCAGCATAGTAAAGATGCAATTCTAAAAGGAGTGTTTAGTTTGTTTGAAAGGCAGAAATCTCGATTCTATCTGTAGTGATGGTAAAAGAATGGGCTTGAACTGGGGTATTCAGCACAGATGCTGGTGTAGATGAGAATGCTACCTTCTGATGCATACAGACAGAGTCTCAGCTCTGCCAAGTACTGTGTATCTTTGATCAAGGTACTGAACCTTTTGTTGCCTCAATTTCTTCAACTATTAAATGGGAGACCATCATGCCATGGAGAATGAATTAACATGTGGAAACACAAGGGAACAGTCTACCTTGTGCCCAGCTTAGAACAAGCTCCAATATATGGTAAGGCTGTTGCTGCCATTCAGAATCAAAAATAATGTCTGTGAGCCAGATCAGCACTGGTTAAGTGCTCTGATCCTAGAATCAGGCTGCCTGTATTTGAACTCTATTTCTGATATTTGCTACTTATGTGACCTTGGATGTCTTAACTCCACTCCATAAAATGGGTCGTTTCTTCTAAAGTCCTTCATGGCAGCTATCATTTTCAAATGCAGTGACAATGATGTGAGTGGATTGTTGTGAGGTCTAAATGAGTTAATACAGGTGAGTGACTTAAAACTGGGTCAGGTCTAAATGTTACTATCATTAAGCAGGGTACTCACCAATCATTTCTAGAGCTCTAGGGTATACCATTATCTTCCCCGGGCTTACCTTTGTCACTCTTTGAAGCAAAGCTCTCTTTTGGATGGACTACTTACTGATAGGACCCAGAGTATGACTGCTGATCCTCATCCTGAAGATAAGAACACAGAGTATTTCCTGAGTCCTCTGCCTGTCACTTTGTTTTTACATTTCTTGTGTTCCTTCTCATAACCATCAAGTACTATCAATACCTGAATTTTACAGATGAGGGAATTGAGGCACAAGAAAGTTGATGAGTCACCCAAAGCTGCATACTAATGGATAGAGTCAAGAGTAAGTAGTTTTAGTCAAAAGTTGGTAGTCTGAGTCTCAACTGTTTCTATTTTTACCAATAATACTGATGCTCTCTTCTTAAAAGTTATTTTTGTGTTTATGTGTGAATGATATGCATGCTCCTATACGTGTTTGCATGTATATGGATACACATGTATGGCTATGTGTTTGTCAAAGGTTGACATCAGGTGTTGTCCTTGGTCACTTTCCATTTTATTTACTGAGGTAGGGTTTCTTTTTGACCCTGGAACTTATTGATTAGGTCAGTTTAGCTAGTGAGCATGCCCTAGGGATCCACTGTCTCTGCTTTCCAAGTGCTAGGATTACAGGTGGCTGCTATGAGGGGGCCGGGGATCAGAACTCGGATCCTCATACTTGCATGTCAAGCATTTCCTCTATTGATTCCTCTCCCCAGCGCTGCTGCTTTCTTCTTAAATGGTAAAGTCAGAGATTGAGGCTCTGGAGAACCAATATACCACATTGGCAAGACAGAAGCATTGACCCCAGTAAGAGTGGGGTTCTGATCTTCCTTCATTTGTGTAAAGGATGTATAACATGAGACATCTATTTACTGTCTGTTCTTCCCTGTTAAATGAAGAAAACAACACACACTTTGAATGGTGGTTGTGTACACTGATGAGCTGGTGGGTTTCAAAGACTGAGAGTCAGCCACAATGTGTGGTGGCACTTAAATAGGAGCACATGCAGACAGAGCAGCACTGTGGAGCTTTGTGCTAAGAAAGTGAAGAGGAACAGCAAGTGATAAATTCCATTCTTACTGTTCTTCCTTCCCAAACACACATGGATTTAAATATCAGATTCCTGAAGAATTCACTCAACACCGTGGTTTGCAAAGGGAGGTAATGGAGGACTTGGCTTTGTAGTTGCCATTATCTTACCAGCAAAGGGGGAACTGTGAGAAGGGAAGCCTGAGTCATTGAATGTGAGATTCAGCGGGCTAGGCCTGGGGGCTGCTAGGTGACAGAATGGTTCCCAAGTCTCCAGAGGAGTGATGGAGTCACCCAAGGCCCAGGGAACATTTTGTCAGCCTGACTTAGTCTTATTCTTCTACCCTGGTCTCCAGCTGTTGACCAGACCTAACAGCAGGGAGGAAGGTTGTGTGGTGTGAGGTAGCAATATGGGGGGCTCGGTAGCCAGTGTGGAGAGGTGCTGGGAGCAGGGATGAGTGAGCAGCTCAAGCTGCCTAATTAGGTATCTCACGGATTCCTGCACTTATTTCCTTCATTTTTGTCCTGGAATATTTATAAAATGAAATCTGGTTTAAGAAAGAAACCTCAGAAATTTTAGTTAAATGAGGCTAGATGGAATGGCTGTGGAGGTTTTGATGGACGCAAAGTAGGTTCTGACATCTAGAAGAAGGTGCCATCATATGGTAAAAATGCCTTTCCTTGACACTTTCTGGGGTGGTCCTGGCTAGGACCTCTGTTGTAACAAATGATGTGGTGCTTCAGCAGGGTATGAAACAGATGGATTCCTGTTTTCATATGGAGTCCTCAGACCGGGCCTTAATGGCTAGCATGCCCACTTATATCCTTAATAATGTTGAAGACTTTGCACTTGAAGGTTCTGCTAAGGGGACAGGATTCCTCTCTGCCCCTTCGCCTCTGTAAGTGCAAACTGCTGAAGGAATTGTTTGTCCGGTTCATCAGCAATAGAAAGAGACCAGGGCCAGATAACCCTAAAGCAAACTGCCAGCACATTCCAGGACAGTGAAAGTGAGTGCGAAATAATGATGGTGACAGTGATGCCAGCAGCCCACTGCCTTTCCTGTCCTGCTCACGTGTTTCACCAAATGCACGGAAGCTGCGCTGGTTGAGCAGCCTTGTGTAGATCACTGTGGCATTCTCTCTAAGATGTTAGGCAACTCCTGATATTGGTTAACCCCGGTTTTTAAAAAAGGGGGCCATAGAAGATCCCTTGTACATATAGGATAATTACACAGCAATTTCAATGATCAGCAATTGACCATTGACTTTTCCATGTCAAAAGGAAAAGCTTCAGGTAGAAGTAAAGAAGAAAGTTTCTGAGTCAAAGTATGGCATCAATTTTGAGAGGTCGGGGGACTCTGTAGTTACACAACAATCAATACCGACATGTAGATATATATGCGTACTACTATAAGCATGATGTGAAAGATGGTCATGTGAAAGATGTTGAGGCTATTTCAGAATATTTATTATGGTTTATTGATGTTTTCTTAACTCCTCAAAGCATGCACAAGGATATCCCCCTCCTCTTTCTTTTGTACTGAAACATGTATTATTTTGTGTGTGAATGTGGAAGAGAAGAGATGTACATCACAAGAAGTGAACTGGATATAAAAGTGGACTGGGTGATAATTGGTGGATTGTAACAAATTACCACTCTGGAGGGGACTCTTCTCAGTGGGGGACACCGTGAAGGCATGGATGGTCAATCTCTATAACTACCCCCTGAATCTTATTATGAACCTAAAATGGCATCTTAAAAAGTATTTTGGAATGAAAAATTATTTTATCCATTGAAAAAGCAAGTAATGAATGTATATACAGAGAGCCCAGGAGGAAGGGAGATGATTCACTCTGGAGGAGTGTTTGCTTGGCAAGCACTGGGATCTGAGTTTGAGTCCTCAGCATACATGTAAAAAGCCAGGCATGACTATGTATGCCTGTAACCCAACACTGAGGAGGGCAGAGACAAGGGCACCTCCAGAGTTCTTGGGCCAATTGGTAGCTTCTGGTTTAGTGACAGTCCTTGTCTTAAGGCAATAAGGTGGTCAGAGATAGATCAAGACACCTGACTTTTTCCTCTGGCTTCCATACGAGGCCAATGGACACCATACCCACACACTTATGTGTATGCATCACACATGCATAACCTTTCCCCTACATCAACACACCTGAGGTTTGAGAAGACTAGTTTTAGCCATGGGACACAGAGAAAGTAAAGTTGACCCTACCCTAGGAGATTGTTTCCCTTAAGTAGTGAACTTGTTCACCTTCTGCCAGCCCTAGAATTTTTTTCTTTTTAGAATGAATTCCCTAGAAAAGATGCTTGGGTATGTCTTAGTTAGGGGTTTCTATTGCTGTGAAGAGACACCATGACCATGGCCTCTCTGTCTCTCTGTCTTTCTCTGTCTCTCTCTGTCTCTGTCTCTGTCTCTCTCTTTCCCCTCCCTCTCTGCAACTCTTATAAAGGAAAACATTTAATTGGGGCTGGCTTACAGTTTCAGAAGTTTAGTCCATTATTATCATGGCTGGAAGTGTGGTGTGTGCAGTCAGCAGGAAGAGACAGCGAGTTGCTAGCCTGGCTTAAGTGTCTGAGACCTCAAAGCCAGCCCTCTAGTGACAGACATCCTCCAACAAGGCCACATCTACTCCAACAAGGCCACGCATCCTAATAGTGCCACTCCCTATGGGGGCCATTTTTATTCAAATCATCACAGCTGGTTCCCTGGCCCACATAGGCTTGTAGCTATATCATAATGCAAAATACATTTTGTTTAACTTCAAAAGTCCTCATAGTCTGTAATAGTCTTAAACTTGTTTAAAAGTCCAAAGTCTCTTCTGAGAGTCATGGCAATCTCTTAACTGTAATCCCTGTGAAGTCAAAATGAAAAAGCAGATCACATCCTTCCAATATATGTAATGGCACAGGATATATATTACTGTTCCAAAAGGGAGGGAAGGGAATATAATGAGGAAATACTGGACTAAGGAAAGACCGAAACCATTTGGGCAAACTCCAAACACTGCATCTCCATATCTGATATCAAAATGCTCTTTACTTCTCCGACTCTTTCCACCTTTGTCCACTGCAATGCACTTCTTTTTCTGGGGCTGTTTCCACTCCCTGTTGGCAGCTTTCCTCGGCAGGTATCCCACAACTCTGGCACCTCCAACTTCTTGGGATCTCCAACACAATCCAGGCTTTACCTTCACAGCTTCATTCAGTGGCCTCTCTAGGCTTCCATACAGGGACATCCCTGACATATACCTGGTCTTAGAAGCTTTCCTTAGCTGCAGAGGGAGAATCCATAATCCCTTTCTTCTATCCTTGACTCTAAAGCCTGACCACAAGGCTGAAGCTGTCAAGTTCTGATTCTTGCTGAGACTGGAACATTTTTTTTTTTTTTTTAACCAGCTTTCTGTTTTCAATGGTTTCCTTCACTGCCTAAACTTGACTGTCCTGGAACTTGCTCTGTAGACCAGGCTGTCCTTGAACTCTGAATTGTGGATGCCTCAGCCTCCTGAGTGCTGAGACTAAAGGCATGCATGCACCACTACAGAGAGCCCTAAACTTTTTTTTAATTCCTTTTTTACAAGTTGGAAGTTTAGCTGGGTAGGATCTTGTCCTGAGGTCACCACTCTATTCCATTTAACAGCAGGCTTTTCTTTAATCTTTTTATGTCTTTGAACATAGGACTTAGCTCCATTCCACTTCCTGGTGCCCCTGTTCTCCTCAAATTGTACAGTTTGTATTTTTCCTTGTTCAGCTTGCCCCTTTTCATTATATATCTGCATAAGAGTGAACACTAATAACCACATGATAGAGTCAATATTAGGTTGTTTTGAGATTTCCTCTGCCAAAGCAATTAATCCAAAACTCTTCAATTTAGCTTCAGGCAGACTTTTTGGATAAGGGCAAAAAAATAGCTACATTCTTTGCCAGAGCATCACAAAAACAATCTCTAGGCCACATATGTAGATGAATTGCTAAACGGTCTTATAAGTGAAATACACAGAGCAAGGTATTAGGGTAAATTCTCTCTGATGAAAGATCAGAGAGACAGAACAAGTGACAGCTAACCTCACCTCGCCAACTTCTCAGCTGATTCTGTTTCCTCAAACTGGAAGCTTCTGAGTCCTCATCCAAATGGATCTCAGCTGAACTGCTTCTAAAAGCCTAAAAACCTAAAAGCCTAAAAGCCTCTAGTTCCTGGTCCTCATGCCTTATATACCTTTCTGCTTCCTGCATTCACTTCCTGGGGTTAAAGGCGTGTGTCTTTCTCAAGCGAGATGTGAGATCTCAAGTGCTGGAATTAAAGGTGTGTGTCACTATGCCTGGCTGTTTCTAGTGTGGCCTTGAACTCACAGAGATCAGGATGGATCTCTGCCTCTGGGACGCTGGGTTTAAAGGCGTGCGCTACCACGGTCTAACCTCTATGTTTAATATAGTGGCTATTCTGTTCTCTAACCCCCAGATAAGTTTATTGGGCACAATATATCAACCACACACATATTAATATTCTTCTCCTCTGAAACCAGTTGAACCAGGCTCCCACAATTCAAATCACCCTCAGTACCACTGTCTTCCCTGCTCCTACTAGAATGTCCCATTAAACCCTACTTAAAGTCTCTAATCACTTTTCTAGTCCAAAGTGCCAAAGTGTTCCATATTCCTGCAGGCAAAAACATGGTCTGGCCTATCATAACAATACCCCCAGTTCCTGGAACCAACTTCACTTAGTTAGGGTGTCTATTGCTGCAAAGAAACACCATGAACAGAAAGCAAGTTGGGGAGGAAAGGGTTTCTTCAGCTTACACTTCCACATTGCTGTTCAGTTAGGATAGGAACTCAAGTAGGGCAGGAACCTGGGGACAGGAGCTAATGGAGGGATACTGCTTACTTATTCAAACCACCACAGGGTGTTTCTCTGTGCTTCCATTAATAAGGTAACTAAGGTCCCCCCTTAGCTTTTCCTCCCTGGTAAAGTGAAGGCTAGAGTAAATGATTCTGACTTAAGAGAAACACACTATAAACCTCACTGGATCACATTGAAGACATTGCATAAAGAATACAGAAGTGTATTCAAAGCTATGGAAATACTAACATGCCTCAGCATGGTAGTTTAAATGGGATTGGCCCCTATAATGCCATAGGGAGTGGCACTATTAGGAGGTGTGGCTTTGTTGGAGTAGATATGACCTTGTTGGAGGAAGTGTGTCACTGTGGGGGTGGGCTTTGAGGTTTCCTATGCTCAGTAGGATTTCCTGTTGCCTGTAAGATGTAGCAGTCTCAGCTACCACTTCAGCACCATGTCTGCCTGTATACCGCCATACATGATGACATGATGACAATGGAGTGAATCTCTGAAACTGTAATTGAGCCATCCCAATTAAATGTTTTCATTCATAAGAGTTGCTATGGTCATGGTGTCTCTTCACAGTAATAGAAACCCTAGGATGACACTCAGTACCTTAGAGAATACAGACAAAACGTCTACTGCTGCTGTTGTTTCTGTCGGTCTTAGGTTCTGAAACTGGACCTCAGCACCATCCTGAAACTCCTTGAATTTGTATAGCTGAAAACAAGTCGTCAGTGCACTCTTCCCACAATTATAATTCCAGTAAATGGAGAAAACTTCCAAGACACTGCTCTTGTCTGCTTATTACACCTCAGATCTCCTTATCTCATTAACTCAAGCTACCACAGGATATTTTATGTGTCTATTTTTTTTTATTTATTTTGTTTTCAAGTGTTTGTGTGCGCGCACGCATGTGTGCGTGTGTGCGTGCGTGTGTGCGTGAGTGTGTGTGTGTGTGTGTGTGTGTGTGTGTGTGTGTGTGTATTTGTATATGGGGACATGTGCACCTATGTGTAGAAGCTGGGAGAAACATTGTATCTCCTGGAGCTAGAGTTACAGGGGGTTGTGAGTCCCTCATTGTGGGGGCTAGGAACTTAACTCAGGTCCTATGCAAGAACAGCAGGTGATCTTAACTGATGGGCTATCTCTGCAGCCCCATCTGCTTATTTATTACATGTCTATTTCAGAGACCACATTGCTGTCTCTTTCAAGCTGAGAGAATAAGAAGGACTGTGAACTTAGACTGTGGAAAAAAGAGCTTCGTATGAACCTTTGAAGCAATGACCTCTATTTGTCATGTTCCGTCTTCCTGGAAACGGTCTCATCTTTACAAATAGATCATTTTCTTTCTATGATTTTATTTAAATGACCCTAACCCATTTTATTTAAAGGCCTTTTCATGACTACTTATTTTCATAAGTTTCTCCTGTTACAGTTTGTGATCCCATGGGGTCATCTGACCCATATCTATTCCTCTACCAAACTGTGATCTCCTTGAGGTCAGGAATGGTAATTGCTTGTGGAATGAGAGAGTTAATTGTCAGTTCATCCATACTCTTGGTACTCAGCCTCATAGGGAAATGAGTCACAGGATGACCATGTGACTTCCTGTGGGTTAGCCTGTCTCTGCGTGGACCCAGTGTGTTAATCCCTTATTGATTTTCTTAATGACTCAAATGGTCCACATTGATCACCTTCGACTTTTGGAAGTCAGTTAAATCTGAAATGAATCTAACAGGCAAAACCAGGATGTTAGACCCACTGCTTTCTCCTTTCTAGAAATCCTCTCACTCACCACCTGACCCCCTCCTCTATTTTCAAAGACCCTCGCTTCTCCAAACTCTACTCCTGTCTGCACGCCTCCTTTGCTGACTCTCACCCTCCCACTTCCTTCTTACACCTCCTTGTGGTTGCACGGATCACACCTGGACAGTCCAGCACCCTTCGCCCATCCTAGGATTCCTTAATAAGTTGCATCTGCAAAATCCCTTCTGCCGGATTCCCCTGAGGTCATTATGTGGGACTGAGAAGGCTCTATTAATAGAACAGTCTAGCAGGGCAGAGCTGGGCTTGCTCACTGAAGTAGAGACATGCTGGAGAAATTACTTCAGGGAATTAATTCTTGGGTAAAATGGAGGCACCCAGGCTGGAAGTGAACCAATCTGCTGCTTGGCAAACAAGATATGGCAGCTACCGAAGTAGAACAAATCTCATTTGGCCTTCCATGTCAAAATACACAGTCTTAGAAATGCTTTTTAAAATTTGCAAGCAAGTTTCATCTGTGTGGTGACCTGCCTCAAGGAGTTACTAGGATCTAGAAATTTTAGGAAACCAGGGAGGGGATGATGCTCTAGGTTGGAGAGAAAAGGAGTGTTAAGACATGAGCACACACCTTGCTATTGAGAAAGTGCACATTTGCTGTTCGGAAAGGGCAGAAAACATGCAGTCTGACAAGGCAGGGGCTGTACTGGAGGAAGACAGGTCCATAGTGGAGGTAACCTGGACCAACTGCTCTAGGCACTCCCTCAAGGGGAAGGACGTGGCCCTCCCAGCTTTGATACCTCGATGGGGCAAAGCCGACTCTCCTGGATCAGAGGTCCAAGAAGGATCCTGGGAATTTGGCTGGTGAGGGGAAGCTAGCTCTAGAGTTTGATGAGCTTCTATCGACGCTTTCTTCCTCTGCACTTCCTGGCACAGACTTCCCAGCAGCTAAGACTGAGTTAGCTGCAGTTGGGTCATGCAAAGGAGAGAGAAGATAAGCAAGGACAGTCACCCCACCATGGTATCCAAGGAGACTGGCTCAAGCACCCTCATGGTTATGCAAAGTCCATGCATGCTCAAGTCCCTCATATAAAATCTGTCTTTGTGCAGCACCTCACACATTCTCCTGTGTACTTTACAGCATTTCTAGCTTATCAGATGTACATAATATTATATAATAGTTGACGTATTTAGATAATGATTTTACCTTTTTATGAGACTTTTTCCCCTTTGTTTTTAATAAGAAAATTGCTTGAAAAGACAAAAGCCTAACCCTGCCAGGCAGCCTGAGTACCACTGGCTGCAGCAAACCCTGACATTTCAGATCTTTTAAGTTACAGAATTCAAGTTCATTTATCAAATAGGAATGAAAAAAATTAAAATAGTACCCTCAACGGAACACAACAAAACCTGTTTTTAAAAAGTCTATACATGTTGAACATAGGGAAATTTATTTTACAAGATTTGACTAGAAGCTGTTTGAATCTGGGTGTGCCAAGCCTGTAGATAAGGAGGGCTGGCTGTAATAAAACAGCTTTGTGTGCTGAAAGACAACCAGTAGGATGCAGTGTGTGGTAGAGACACCTTGGTGGGATGTGTGTGGAATGTGCTTCTGATGAGAAGGCCAGAGAGCTCCTCCCTGACCAGGTGTGATACAGAGCTGGGACACAAGCCATGGGAAAAGCACAGAGGAAAGTCCCGTGGTGGGCAAGAGCTTGGGGAGGAGGGTTCAGAGAAACTGAAAGATGAGATGCAGTGGCCAAGGACAGACAGCAGGGGGAAGGCCAGAGGAAGGGGAAAGGGGAGGGAGAAGCAGGCTCTTCGCAGTTTGTGGACCACAGCAGAGCTTTTTGTATGGCCGTCTTGACCATTATTTGTGTTTCTTTCTTTTTTTTCCTTTTATTGAAAATGGATTCTTTTCTCATACAATACATCCTGACTACAGTTTCTCCTCCCTCTACTCCTCCCAGGTTCTTTTACTTCCCCTCACTTCTGGATTCACTCCCTTTCTGCCTCTCATTGGAAAAGAACAGGCCTCCAAGAGATAACAACCCAACATGACAAAATAAAATATAATAAGATCAAACAAAAACCATCACATTGAAGTTGGAAAAGGAAACCCAACAGGAGGAAAAGAGTCCCAAGAGCAGGCAAAAGAGTCAGATACCCACGTGGTCTCACACTTAGGAGTCCCGTAAAGATACTAAGCTACACTATATACGAGAGGATCTGGTGCAGACCCGTGTGGGCACCGTCTTTGCCGCTTCAGTCTCTGTGAGCTCATGTGAGCCTTGCACAGTTAATACAGAGGGTCTTGTTCTCCTGGTGCCTTCTGTCCCCTCTGGCTCTTACACTCTTTCTGCTTTCTCTTTACCTGAGCTCTGAGAGAATGATTTGATGGAGATATCCTATTTAGAGCTGTGTGTTCTAAGGACTCACTCTTGTGTAATGTGTGGCTGTGGGTCTCTGCATCTGTTCCCATCTGCTGCAGGAAGAAGCTACTCTGACAATGGCTGAAAAAGGCACTGATCTATGAGTATAGCAGAATATCATTAGGAGTCAATTTATTGATACTTTTTTTTAGAGAGCAGTAATATTTGATTTTACATTAGATTTCTGGGCTATTCCATTTTTGGTTCTTGGTCATGTACGGGTTCAGTCTTGTGGAGGGGGCCTCCAGTCTAATCAGACATTGGTTGGTTACTCCCACATCTTCTATACCACCATTGTCTTAGCATATCTATCAGGCAGGAAGGATTGTAGGTTAAAGGCTTTGTGGCTGGGTTGATGTTTATGGTTCTCTTTTGGTAGCATGCAGAGTACCTTCCCACACCAAAGACATTAGAATGTAGAAGTGAAGGTTCAGTGCATTATGTGAGTGCTGTCCCCAGCAATGGGGCCATGCTGTCAGTTTTTGAAGAGAAACCCACTGTTTTAGCAACAGCCTCAGTTATTTGGGGATTTCCATGGGACCACCTTGGCTGACAACTCAACCAAATACAACCCAGTCATGGTACTAGAAGCCTCATTTGGTAACAAGAGATGGCCAGTTGGGACTCCATATCCCCCATTATTAGAAGATCTCATTGGGATCACTTTCATATATTTTAGGTAGTTTCTACTGTACTAGGTTTCCATGTCATCCTTCAAATGACCCTCAATTCTAGCTGACTCTCCCTGAATTCCCTCCCTCAACCCTATCTCCCCTCTCCATCCCCACCTTATCTTCCTGTTCTCATCCCCACCTGCTCCCATTTCACCCTCAATATCTACTCTAGTGCCCCCTCCCAAGGAGATCCACATGTCCCCCCTAGTCTCTTTTTCTGTACCTAACATCTCTGGAACTATGGATTGTAGGTAGGTTATAATTTATTTAATGGCTAATATCCACACATAAATGAATAATACAATATTTATCTTTCTGGGCCTGGGTTACCTTACTCAGGATGATTTTTTTCTAGTTCCATCCATTTGCCTGAAAATCTCATGATGTCATTTTTTTTTAAACAGCTGAGTGATACTGCACCATATGTTTTTTTTTTTTTTTATCCATTCTTTTGTTGAGGAACATCTATTTTGTTTCCAGCTTCTGGCTATTGTGAATAGAGCAGCAATGAAAAGCAATGGTTGAGCAAGTGTCCTGGTCATAGGATGAAACATCCTTTGGGTATATATCCCAAAGCTGGGTCTTGAGGTAGATCGATTCCCAACTTTCTGAGGAACTGCCATATTGATTTCCATAGTGGCTGCACAAGTTTGCACTCCCACTGGCAATGGATGAGTTATTTATCTTATTCCACATCCTTGCCATCATGAGCTGTCACTTGTGTTACTGATCTTAGCCATTCTGACAGATGTAAGATGAAATCTCAAAGTAGTTTTGATTTGCATTTCCCTGATGGCTAAGGATGTTGAACATTTCTTTAAGTGTTTCTCAGCTATTTGAGATTTCTCTATTGAGAATTCTCTCTCTATATATGTACCCCATTTTAATTGGATTATTTGATTTTTTGATATCTAGTTTCTTGAGTTCTTTATATATTTTGGATAGTAGTCTTCTATTGGATGTGGAGTTGGTAAAAATCTCTTCCCATTCTGTAGGCTGTTGCTTTGTCTGAATGATGGTGTCCTTTGCTTTACAGAAGCTCTTCAGTTTCATGAGGTCCCATTTGTTAATTGTCGATCTTAGTGCCTGTGCTATAGGTGTTCTGTTCAGGAAGTGGTCTCCTGTGCCAATGTGCTCAAGGATATTCCCCACTTTCTCTTCTATTAGGTTCAGTGTATCTGGTTTTATTTTGAGGTCTTTGATCTGCTTGCACTTGAGTTTTGTACAGGGTGATAAATATAGATCTATTTGTATTTTCCTACATGCAGATGCCTGGTTTGACCAGCACCATTTGTTGAAGATACTGTCTGTTTTCCAGTGTGTATTTCTGGCTTCTTTATATAAAATCGCATGCCTATATGTGTTTAGATTTATGTCTGGGCCTTTAATTTGATTTCATTGATCAATATGTCTGTTTTTATGCCAATACCATGTGGTTTTTATTACTATAGCTTTGTAGTATAACTTGAAATCAGGGGTAGTGATACCTCCAGCACTTCTATTATTGTTCAGGATTGTTTTAGCTACCCTGAGTTTTTGTTTTTCCATATAAAGTTGAAAATTGTCCTTTCAAGCTTTGTAAAAAATGGTGTTGGGATTTTGATGGGGATTGCATTGAATCTGTAGAGTGCTTTTGGTAAGATGGCCATTTTTTACTATGTTAATCCTTTTGATCCATGAGCATGGGCCATCTTCCAATCTTCTGATATCTTTTTTAAATTTCTTTCTTCAAAGACTTGAAGTTTTTATCATTCAAGTCTTTCACTTGGTTAGAGTTATCCCAAGATATTTTATATTATTTGAGGCTATTGTGAAAGATGTTGTTTCTCTGATTTCTTTCTCAGTCCATTTGTCATTTATATAAAGGGAGGCTACTGATTTTTTTTTTAAAGTTAATCTTGTATCCAGCCACTTTGCTGAAAGCATTTATTAGCTGTAGGAGTTCCTTGGTGAAACTTTTAAGGTCACTTATGCATCCTATCTTATGAAAATAAAGATACTTTGACTTCTTCCTTTCCAATTTGTATACCCTTGATCTCCTTCAGTTGTCTTATTGCTCTAGCTATAGAACTATTATATTGAATAGATGTGGAGGGAATGGATAACCTTGTCTTGTTCCTGATTTTAGTGGCATTGCTTTGAGTTTCTTTCCATTTAATTTGCTGTAAATTGCCTTTATTATGTTTAGGCATATCCTTTGTATCCCTAAACTTTCTAGGACTTTTATCATGAAGAGGTGTTGGATTTTGTCAAAGGCTCTTTCTACATCTAATGAGATGATCATGGTGGTTTTTTTTTCTTTCTGTTTGTTTATATGGTGGATTAACATTTACTGATTTTCATATACTGAACCATCTTTGCATCTCTGGGATGAAGCCTACTTGTCATGGTGCATGATTTTTTTGAAGTGTTTTTGGATTTAGTTTGCAGGTATTTTATTGAGTATTTTTGTATCTATGCTCATAAGAGAAATTGATCTGTAATTCTCTTTCTTTGTTGGGTCTTTATATGGTTTGGACACCAAGTAACTGTGGCCTCATAAAATGAATTTGTCAATGTTCCTTCAGTTTCAATTTTGTGGAAAACTTTGAGAAGTACTGATGTTAACCTCTTTTTTGAAAGTCTGGTAGAATTATGCACTAAAACCATCTAGCCCTGGGTTGTTTCTTGTTTTTTTTTTTTTGTTTTTTTTTTTTGTTTTTTGTTTTTTGTTTTTGTTTTTGTTTTTGTTTTTTCCTGGTTGGGAGATTTTTAATGACTGCTTCTATTTCACTAGGGTTATGGGTCTATTTAAAATTGCTTATCTGATCTTGATTTAACTTTGATAAGTGGTATCCATCAAGAAAATCGCCCATTTCTTTTAGATTTTCCCAATTTTGTGGAGTACAGGCTTTTTTAAGTATGTCCTTATGATTCTCTGGATGTCCTCAGTGTCTGTTTTTATGTTCCCCATTTTGTTTCCAATTATGTTAATTTGGATAGTCTCTTTCTGTCTTTTAGTTAGTTTGGATAAGGGTTTGTCTATCTTGTTAATTTTCTCAAAGCACCAACTCTTTGTTTCATTGATTCTGTGTTTTGTTCTCTTTGTTCCTATTTTATTGGTTTCAGTCCTCGGTTTGATTGTTTTTTGCAGTCTGCTCTTCTTGGGTGTGCTTACTTCTGTTTGTTCGAGAGATTTCAGGTGTGCTGGTAAGTTGCCAGGGAGATCTCTGTCTCTCTGTCTCTGTCTCTGTCTCTGTCTCTGTCTCTCTCTCTCTTCTTCTAATGTAGGTACTTAGTGCCATGAACTTTCCTCTTAGCACCGCTTTGAATGTATTTCAGTTGGAAAAAATATTTTTACATCTAGGTAATTTTCATCTTTGTGCATTGATAAAAAGGTGGCCAGTTTTCAAGTTCCTAAGCAAAAGAGGCCAGGGCTCAGTGAGTCTAAGAGTGATGCTAATTCATGAAACTTGCTGTGAGTGCATTTCTCTTTCTGTAGCTTAGAGTAAAATTTATGGTTTAACGTCTTTGTCATGAAGGAAGAACTATAAATTAGATGGAAATTCTCAAAAGTATGCATCTATTTCATGTGAGTAATGTCACAAAATCATGGGAGTAATTCACATTGCTATTTCAATACCATTTTTGTAAATTTAAAAAATTTTATGTCCTGAAAAGTTTTTTTTCCTTAATGTTACTTGGGTTAGATTACTGTGACTGAGTAAATTATTACATATCCCTGTATAATATTTATTTTTTTAGCCTCTATCTCTTGTTCTTCTGTAATAAAACTAATTTTATGAGAGGTGTAATTTATTGTATAAAGAATATAAGGACATTCCTTGTACACAGAATCAAATTAGTCAACAAATTATCCTACTATTACAGCTTCAAAACAGATATTGGGAGCAAATAAAACATAATCAGTGTGCTTAGCTTAGAAGGTGGAAAGATCTATGATATAAATATGAATTTGTTTTATAAATCTCAAGAAGATGTGATTACAGGTCTTTCTTTTTTGAGTTTTTTCCCTCCTGATCACAGATATCACAGCAGGTGGCCAATCATGGTTCAAAAGTCTAATTGTTGATAAACAATTAAGGCACAGACAAAAATATTAATATCCATTGTTTACCACCATATTATTCTAAATGTAAATTACCAACTTCTTCTTGAATAAGTTTTTGATGAAAGAATAGCAATAGCCATCATCTGTAGATTTTCTTGTTCTAAAGAAAGCAGTTAAATTCTGTATATAAAAATTGTGTAAATAATAGTAATTTTATACAAAATACCCCTCCTAATGACATATTGCTATACCCATAGATGAGTGCACTCTTCAATCCCCATCAGAGAAACTTTTCTTGCAGTAGATGGTTAACACAGAGACCCACAACTGGACAATGTAGAGAGAATGAGAAACTTTGGAGTGCTCAGCCCTGAATGGGGTGTCTCTATCATGCCCCTCCTCTCAGTGCTCAGGGATCATGTGCAAGAAGGGTCAGAAAGACTGTAAGAACCAGAGGGGGGTGGATGATTTTAGGAAAATCGCATTTCCCAGACACAGCAGGGCAGGTGCACGGAGTTTACAGAGACTGTGACATCATACACAAGACCCGTGCAAGTGTAAGCAAGACATAATCCCAGCAGGAAGAAGGGGATGTAGGCACAAAGTCCCACCCCAGCCAAGAAGCTACTCGCAATTGATAACTGCTGGGAAAGTGAAAGTCAGTTTTCTCCCATGGAGTGACACTGGGTATATCAACCACACTCCAGGACAAGCCCTATGCTCAGGAGTAATTGGCCAACACAGATTGGATTCCATGGCTTTTAGTGGCTCTTTTCTTTCTTTTTTTTTTTTTAAAGAAGATAAAGAACATGAAGCTGGGTGGTAGAGAGGGGAGGATCTGGGAGTAGATGATGTAGAACGTTATCAAAATATACAGTAGGAAATTCTTAAAGAATAAAATCTAATAATAAAAATAAAAGTTCATTGATGAATCTGGAGTCATGGGCTTTGCCCTTGCACATCACCCAGTGTTCACTTTCTCTTTCCATCTAGATTTCAGAAGTTGGGCTAAGAGCATGGAGGCACAGCTGAGCGGAGCATAGAGCTCCCGAAACAAAGTCTCATGTCAATCTAACTCCAAGGCCAGGGTCATTGCTGGTCCATCGATGTTAGTGCAAAAGGATGAAAGAAAGTCAGTCTTTCATAACACTAGACTTACTCAATTTAATGAAGTGTCAAGCAGTTCTTTTGCATGTTTCTAGAATGTTCTTTTAACCTGAGCCTGAGAGTAGATAGTGAATTTTTTCTTTATGGTTCTATTTGGTAAATTAATAGTGACCAATCTTGTGTTGGAATTTCCAAACCTGGGGGAGAAAAACAGAGAGCTAAACTATGAGATTCAAAGGTCTTGAAGTCATCACAGATGCTAGGCATGATGCATGCTAGGGATCCCTGCAGAGAGTTTCTAGGGAAGGCTTCATGGGACCTTGCCCAGACAGATACACTTTCTTCCTCAAATGCCTGACCCACTTCTGCTTTTATCATCTTATGCAACACTTTTGGAAATGGAGAGTGGGGAAAAAGGAAACAAGAAGACTAAATACAAGCTAGCAGGTCTGTGTTTTAGCCTGAGTTTCTCTGTGCAGCCGCCAGCTGATCCCTGTTATAGATTTTGCCAGATGGTTTTCTTTTTTCACTTAAGGTATATTTTTGCATATATAAAAAGGAATGAAGAGAATGAAAGGAAAAATATCGCACCCACAAACAAATACTTTTTCTCCCCGGAAAGAATGCATGGTTGTACTAAGTTGGGGTACTGACTTCACCCTTGACATTCTCCCAAACATTCTAATGAAGGTACTTGTTGTCCTCTCTGTTGCTTTTATATTTGAAGATACTATGACTATGGCATCCTGCAACACTGAAGAACCAAGTTTGGAAGCAACGACAGTCTCCACTTGGCCACAAGCCTTGCATTTGAATGTCCCCATCTAGAGAGTGGTCTCTGGGCTTTTCTGATGGGCCCCACTGCCAGGCTTCTCTCTGTAAACCTGCAGTTGAATGTCCCCATCTAGAGAGTGTTCTCTGGGCTTTTCTGATGAGCCCCATTGCCAGGCTTCCCTCTGTAACCCTGCAGTTGAATGCCCCCATCTAGAGAGTGTTCTCTGGGCTTTTCTGATGGGCCCCATTGCCAGGCTCCCTTATATAACCCTGCATTCGAATTGTCTCTCTTGGTGTTGTGCAGTGAGCAACACATACAGCTATAAACAGTGGCTAGACATATCTCAAGAAAAATAGATATGAGGACCGAGGAGGGCCTGCAGTTTGGTGATGAATGCTTTGGTTTCAATCTTTAACACAGCTGAAACAGCAAATTCAAAACCTAAGTGATTTGCATTGATTATAAAGACATTCTACTGCTTGTCTACTTGCACTTGCTGAAGCACGCTTTTACAATTTATTTGTTTATTTATTTGAGAAAAGGTCACCTGTAGTTCAGGCTGGCCTAGAACTCTCTATGTAGACCAAGGATGGCCCAGAATTCATAACCCTCCTGATTCCACATCCTAAACACTGGAGATTACAGATGTGCACCACCACACCCATTTTTTGTGGTGCTGGGGATCAAAACTATGGCTTCATGAATACTAGATAGGCAAGTACTCTACCAAGTGAGTTACATCAACAGCCCTTGAAACATGATTCTTTAAAGACTAAAAATAGGATGAAAAACAGAACAAATTTCATCTGTATACCAATGACTGGCTTTGAATACCTCTTGGAGTAGGTCACCTCACTTTGGAGACACTGGCTTGGGAAGAGGTTACACCAGTGCCTCTCATTCGGACAAGACGACACTCTGGTAGGGTAAGGTTGCTTCCTCACGGTGGCATGTCTGTGGGTCTTCCCATGCCTGCTAGGCCCTGGCCTCACCTGCTTGCTTCCCATTGCAGAATACACCGTCATTAACGAAGCCTGCCCTGGAGCTGAGTGGAACATCATGTGTAGAGAGTGTTGTGAATACGATCAAATTGAGTGCGTCTGCCCAGGAAAGAAGGAAGTGGTGGGTTACACCATCCCGTGCTGCAGGAATGAGGACAATGAGTGTGACTCCTGCTTGATTCACCCAGGTGAGTGTGCAATGGGACACCACCAGTTGTCTTCCCATTATCAGAGTGAATGCCTGGATTGCAGCAGGCAGCCATCCATCCAGGGCTGTGGGGCTGTGGGAGCCTACAGAGGCTTCTAGTGAGACCTTACTCAGAGTCAGAGAGTCTGGGCTTGCTTTACCTGGCAGGACTGCGTAATGGGATGATTTTTGTCATGGGCGTGGTTACCAGATGTTTGGAAGAGTCGACACTTAGCTGTACGGTGTGCTTTGATCTTATAAGGGGGAGATCTTTTGCTTATTATAAAAAGCCCTTTTGAATAAAGCTCTGGGCATGGCTGGGTATTGACCCAGGGCCCTTCTGAAGCTATCCTGTGTTTTTGTCTTTCTCCTTGTCTCCATCTATATTTCTATCTAATATTTCCTCATTCTTCTCTCCTCCCCCTTTGAAAGGTGAGAGCGGGTCGGAGCTGGACTCCCACATGGCGCCATGGTTATTAGGAGTGACACAACACAGCTAAGTCTGACCACAGGAAAAGGAATCAGAAGAATTAGTATTCTTTTCAGTGATCAAGTTGGAAATCTGAGAGTTTGTCCACTTATTTGTTCACTTAGCAAGCAGAATGAGAAGCTCTTAGGCAGGGATGGAGAAAACAATGTGACAGTTCTGTTGTTTTTTATTTAAAATTTTTATTTATTTATTTGTGCGTATGTATGTGTGTGTGCACATTCCCACAGAGGTCAGAAGATGGTGTCATATCCACTGGAGCCAGAGTTTCACGCAGTTTTGGCATGGGTGCCAGAACTGAACTCAGCAAGAGCAGTGTACATTCTTAACCACTAAGCCATCTCTCCAGGCATTTTGTTTAAAGACACATGCCCAACATTGCCAGAGCTTACAGCCTGGTAGGGAGGGTGGGGAACAGGGAGCTACGATTGGTTCTATGTGAGTACTGTGGTTCTGCTGCACAGGATACCATGGTAACAGGGATGAGAATAGGGTGAGGCAGAAGCAAGATCAATGAAGACTTGTTTAGCAAGGTGATGTGATGTGTATTCTGAGGATGGAAGCAGCAGACTCAAGAGGATCTGGGGGACCAGAGGGGCTCAGCTGTTGATGGAACATGCAAAGAACCTATGTCAAGAGGAAGCATGAGGCTTCGAGAATTCCAGAAAGCTCCCTCTGGCAGTAAAAGCAAGTGTGCGCTGTGAGAAGTGAGCAAAGGGAGACAGACAAGGAGATATTAAGGGAAAGTGATTTGAAAGAAGGAGCAGGAGCCAAATTAGGAAGGGCTGTTCCCAAAGCCCCACTATGAGATTCAGGCTATTGGAGATCTTTTTGTGAAAGGTTAAAAGCAATTTCTCTTTAGCTATAGATGGAGGAAGGACCTGGAGGAGGGCAGGATGAAGGGCAAGAGGGAATTAATGGGGGCTGCAATGAAGGTCAGAGCTGGTGGATAGAGTTAGGGGGAGGGCTGAGAATCATCCGGGAGTGGAACTGGCCATAGTTTGGAATTGGGTGGGAAGAACAGAAATCAAGGACGATGGACACTGAGCCTCTCACCGCGTTTCCATTGTGACCGGCACTGAACGTTTTCCAGCATGAAAAACAGGGAACTGTTGCTGTATTACACTCTGATTCCCCCCACACACCCCAGGAGGCTCATCTTGTCCCTCTGGGAAAGGTCAGATGGGGGACACAGAGACTGCCGGGCAAGCTTTCTGAAGGCTGAAGAATGAAATATCAAAACTGTGCTGGTGAAATTTCTTTCATTTTTGTCTTCCCCCTTCTTTAAGAACATAGAGTAGCTTTGAAAATGAAAACAGGATTGGCTTCAGGAGAACTGCACAACTGAGTTCAGAAAGGAAACTTACCACCCCAACTCCCTGACAGGCGAGAGGGGCCTGTGGAGAAATGGCTGAACAATACCTCAAGATTCCTCTATTATGGGATACTAGCCATGGTCTGCATGACTTTGAATAGTTTGGGAGAGACCTGTATTGGCTGTTGGGCAACCACAGGGTAGCCTCAGCTGTTATGAGGTGATGTGGGGGTCAGTCAGTCACATGATAGGCAAGAAATGTATAACCTACAGGTAGCACCCAGGATCTGCAGTCCCTCCTTCGGAGGTTCTGGGAGTGATCACTGGCTTTGGAGAGAGAAGGACTGTCCCACACGAATCACTCTGCAACCCTGAAAGACAAGCAAGGCAAAGGAAGAAGATTGCTTTGAAACTCCTTTTCAGAGCAGTGAGCTGATTCACTAGCAGCCATCATTGGGGATCCAAGGAGTCTCAGTGTGTGTCCTTGGGAACTGCAGTTTGTTTATATTTGTAGTTTATCAACATCAGGCATTACCTTCTTTAGCATGTACATGATCCCATTTTAGGTCTCTGAGAGTCTCTTTAGTCCTTGTCCTTCAGACATGTCCACCGGTGTGATCACACTAGTTTTAGAACGCTTCTTGGGTTTCTATCATGAACAAGTCTTTCAGATTTTGTAAATATTTCCATCCCAGATCTTTCATTAGCTATTTCTCCAAGAAACTCTTATCCTAAGAGTGCAGCCTGGGTGCTGGGGGTATTCCTGGATTTTGGATTGTCATTGTTGATAGGTGTGGTAATTTTAATGTAATTGGCCTCCATAAGCTCATAGGGAATGGCACTATTGGGAGGTGTGGCTTTGTTGGAGTAGGTATGGCCTTGTTGGAGGAAATGCGTCACTATAGAGGCAGGCTTTGAGATCTCATATAAGCTCAAGCCATGGCCAGTGTCTCAGTCTACTTCCTGTTGGCTGTGGATCAAGATGTAGCAGGTCCTTTTCCAGCACCAAGTCTCCCTGCATGCCATCATACTCTCCGCCATGATGATAATGGACTAAACCTCTAAAACTGTAAGCCTCCACCTTAATTAAATATTTTCCTTTATAAGAGTTGCTGTGGTCATGGTGTCTCTTCACCACAGTAGAAATCCTAAGACAATAAATAATCATTTTTTAGTTTCTTTCTTTGTGAGATATTTGTTAGAGCACACACACACACACACACACACACACACACACAAACACACACACACACACCTGCACTGATAGGAATCAAGCCCAGGATGCCTGGCATGTTACTATTGTGCTACATTCCCAGACCCTGATGCTTTTAAGATAGGATCTCTCCATTAGCTCAGGCTATTCTTGAACAAAATCCACCTCTTGAGTGCTGGATTTAAAGACGTGGTCAGTCTGTAGATCTATCATCTATCTATAAATCAATCAGTCTATCTGTCTATCTACCTACCTATCTGTCATCCCTTTAGTATCTATCCTCACCTACCTTTTTAAAGAAAAACAGAATGCATGCAAATACTCAAGTCCATACATAACAGTACAAGGCTGTTTACTACTTTGATTTTTCTCTCATGGTGAAAAACCATTTCCTACCAATATTAATGTAATTCCTTATTTGCCTCATCTTATAGCATACTATAAATGTGAAAAATAAGAATAGCATTGTCTGTACCACCAATAATCCCACTGCATACAGTTATGATTCTTTATGGTTACCCTTGACTTTAGAATGCATGCCAGTAGATGTGTACAATCAAAATGCTATACTGTAAAATCAATGGATGTGGCTTCCTCTTTGGTGTTATGCTGCCTATCTAATATCTAGATAGGTTAATTGTTTTCTATATCTGAAAATGCAAGGGAATAGACACATGCATTTATTTCTCTTTCCTTATTTCACGCAAAAGACAACATACCATAAACATTGCTAATTATCTTGTAGTATTTTTTCATAGCAATGTGTGCTGGAGATATTTTACATCAGATAGAGCCATTCTCTTCATTTCTTTTCATGGTTGCATATGACTGCATTGTGTGAATTACTATATCTTGTTGGCATTGGGCTGTTTCTAGCCCTTAGCTATTGTAAGTTGAATATTTACTATCTGCAGTGCTTGGGACCCAACATATTTTGGATTTTAGACTCTAGAGAATTTTGCACATATAAGTAATGAGGTGTTTTGGAGGTGGCTAAATGTGAAATTCCCTTATCTCTTATGCAACTTATACCCATAGTTTGAGGTAATTTTATACAGTATTTTTTAATATATCCTTTGTTTTGGATATTATCTGCCTATGGAATTTTTTACTTGAAGTGACATGTTTGCACACACACACACACACACACACACACACACACAAATCCTATTTGAATTAAAAAAAAATCTCAGATTAGGGAAGTCTAACCTGTCCCAAAAACACTACAGTGAATACTCTTAAGCACACATAAATTAGTATTTTTTTCAGTTTATCTTAGAGGTAGATTCCTAGAAGTGAGGTCATGGGTAAAAGGAAAGCAATATGCTGTTTTCTAGCTTTTGCCTAATTCTTTGCTATGAATTTAGCACTCATGCTGAGGGTATGTGAGGGTATTGTTTTAGCAACCTCTGTAACAAAGTATGTCATCTGGATTTTTATCAACCTCATATGTAGAAAATGGAATGCCATTATAGTTTCAGATTACATTTCTGTCATAAAAGAAAGCGATGGTCTTAGTTTTGGGGGGCTGTGGATATAGCTCAGTTGGTTGATTTGACACCCCCCCCCCCCCCGCCCAGTACTGCATAAGCTTGGTGCTGTGACCTATGATCAATCCCTGAACTCTGAAGATCAAGGCAAATAGGATCAGAACATCTTCAGCTACATAGGAAGTCTGAGGGCAGCCTAGGCTTTTTTTTTTTTTTTTTTTATATGATCATCTCTTTGTGGTTGTAAGTGATATAGGGGCAATTGAGATCTGGGGACATCAGTGTCAAAGATGTCAATGATATCCTCCAGTGGCATCCAGCTGAACCTACGCCCTGGATGTGCCGGTGTGAATTCCTTTGATCCTAGGCTGTTCAGCTCTGCGATAGCCCCTTTGGCAACCTATGAGCTTCCTCGCGTATCTCCTGTAGAGCCTGGCTCACCTCCATCTCTAAGATGGGTTTTGTGGCTGGAACCTAAGGACCCCAATGTGTGGCTGTGCCAAGGAACAGAGTTAGCAGGGCTGTCGAGGACAGGTTCTGAGTCCATTTGCCTCTTCAGTGACAAGTGAGTGGAAGGCTCAGGGAGCCCAGTTGTGGGACACAGGATGGGCCAACCACATTCATCATACCAGCAGCTCAGCTTCTTGGGTAGGAGGGAAAGCAAAGTCAGGAGGAAATGGAAAGAGGACTGAGTCCAACTGCTATAGAACACCACACACACACACACACACACATACACACACACACACACACACACATACACACACACAAACACACACACGCATACACATACACACACATACACCACACACACATGCATACACATATACACACACATATAACACACACACACACACACACACACACACACACACACACACGAAGCGAAGAAGCATGTTGTCAACTCGAGCAAACAGTGGCCATCTCCAGCAGTCCATTAGTCATTCATTCTCTGGGATACTTTTTATTCAGCACTAAACTGGGTTCTGGGTGTTCAATGCAGATGAAGATATATCTCCTTGATTGGGTCTGCTGTAGGAGAATGCAATAAGTGGTAACATTAAGCATGGCGTGTACAATGATAAGGATGAGCCAGGTGGAATTATGGGAAACACAATAGTAATAGTTCATAATCTGAGAGTGCTTACTACTATGTGCCAAACACTTTACACATGTTAATGTATTTTTAAACAACTCTGAGAGGTAGATACAATTTAGTCACATCTTGCCATTAGGGCATTAGGGCAGGGCTTAGGTTTTGATAAATGAGAAGGAATTATTTCTACGTTTTCTCACCCTTCCTCAACCCTTCAAGAGACCTTGCTTTTGAGGAGAACCACACACGAACAACACTCAGGTCTCTCTAGGGTGCTTTTCCTCTGGGGGCTCCCTGCCTAACCTTTCCAGGGCAAGACGCTAGCTGGTCATCGGGGCTGATTTCATGCTGTATTTTTGTGATAAAAGTGCATGACGTAGATGAATATTTAATAGAAAGGTATTTACCATTTGTAAATAAAAAGGAATGATTAAAACAAAATGCATAGTACACTGAAGAAACTTAATGTGTGTGTGTGAATATGTATTCAGCTGTATGTGTATGCACACATACATGTATGCTTATGTGTAAGGAGGTCAGAAGACAACATTGGCTGACATTCCTCAGGCATGGCCCAACCTTGTTTTTGAGACATGGTCTCTCACTGGCTTGGAACTTGCCAAATAGTTTGGGCAGACTGACCAGTGAGCTCCAGAGATCTACTTGTCTACACTTCCGCAGAACTGGGATTACAAATTCACACCATTATGCATCAAACCCAGCCTATCTATCTATCTATCTATCTATCTATCTATCTATCTATCTATCTAATAAACCTGGTTCTAGGATTGAACTCAGGTCTGGATTATCTTCCCAGCCACAAGGTATAAGAAACAGTGTTAACAGAATTCTCCATATGATACCATTTTGGGTGTTTTTTTCTTTTTCTTTTTATTAAATAAATTATTTTGTTTGTCTGAATTTTCTATTATACAGTAAACATAAAATAAATTAGCAAAGAGCAAAAACTAGTACCACACTAGCTGAATTCATCCTGCACTTCAAGCTGTTTTGTATGACTTTCTTTCAAACAACAGCCACTAATCAGGAAGATGCTCAAATATCCACACCCCTTGCTGAATCCCAATGACTCTCCTGTTCCTTGGGATGAGCAGGTTCACCTGAGATCTTTGGAGTCTTTCCAGGACCAGGTGCCCCAGGCAGAGATGGGGTTGTGTAGAAAGAGAGACATACAGTTTGTCTCCCGAGAAGACTCAGACGTGTAGACTAATATTTTGGGATGTTTCAGGTTGTACCATCTTTGAAAACTGCAAGAGCTGCCGGAATGGCTCGTGGGGCGGAACTCTGGATGATTTCTACGTGAAGGGATTCTACTGTGCAGAGTGCAGAGCAGGCTGGTACGGAGGAGACTGTATGCGTAAGTAGACACCTTGTGCACACACCAAAGCTCCATCTTGACTTGGATCAGCTTTCAAGTCCCAGTGTACAACACAACTCAAGTTTATCTGGTTAGAATCTGAGTTTTGGAAAGCTTGTAGCTAGAAGGCTCTATAGATAGGTAGGACTATCAAAACAAAGATGTGTTTTCATCTCTTGAGGGTGGATAACAGACATACATTTGGGATTGTTGCTTCCAGAAGCTTCCATATCTGGTCTTCAAGTTGGCCTTTTGCTCAAGTGAAGCGGAAATGTTGCACACACGACATGCCCGGCGTCTGTGCCAGGAGAACATGAGAAGTGGCTTTGGTCAGCAGACAGTGAAGCAGCATCCACTGTTGCCATCTGTAGTGCATTTAAAACAGGAATTTCTTTGATAAATTTCTTAACTCCTGAGTTAAATCCTTGAAACCACAGCAAACTGCCAGCACACCACTTTACCCGGGAAGGGAATTCTTCGGCAAAGTACTTGATCTTGGAGGATTAGTTTTTGTTATTCTTCTGGAAGCTTCAAAGTTCTTTTAAAAGTAGGATAGAAATCCAGCACTTCTCCCAGGCCAGGACACACCTCACCGCTGGCCTTGGATGTCCTCTGAGGGCCTGCATCCACAGCAATGCCTCTGCTGTGCGATTTCAGCAGCTCTGCTTTCCTTATTTGCTTTTTAGTGGAATTAGAGGCAGTTAGGACGGTCAGCTTTCACATCTATGAACAACATTCCCAGTTTACAAAGATGGTTTGGAGTGACGCTGACCCGACCACTGGACCCGATTTGTAGCCAAACACTTGCAGTTTTGAGATGCCACCATAGCCAGGGGAGGAGAGGGGTTTGTCTGTATTCCAGGGTGAACCTAACAGTTCTAGAAGGTGGGTAAATTTTGAAGTGCCAGTCTCTGCTGCAGATTTAAAACTTCCACGCCACTTTAATTGGGTTCTAGGAAATTTAATTTGGGGATTTGTTCATTTTTTTCCCAGGTAGCTCAGCTGCAGGATATAATCCATTCTTCACCCTGGCAGCTATTCTATGAGATAGTATGGGAGGACAATGATCAGGATCCAAGCTCTGCAATGACACAGACCTGGGTTGAAGTAAAAATTGCTTATAACTTCCTATGACTTTGGGCAAGTCATTTAGCCTTGATGATAGTTGCTGTCTCCTCTTAAAAATATGGAAGAATGCTGCCTGCCTTACAGAGCTGATTAAATGAGATAAACACATATGAAGCATTTATTGCTTTGCTTAGAGATAGCGAAATCCCAATGCCAAACATATTGAATGTTTTCCATATGCCTCTAACTGATACGATGGTAAGAAGTCAAAATACAAAACTACTTTCAGTAGTAGATTAGGAAAGACACAGGGTCCTGTAAAGATAGTTCAGTCAGTGAAGAGCCTTGCCTTGTAAGCATGAGGACCCCAGTTTGATCTCTAGCACCTATATAAAATGCTGGGCCTGGTGGTATAGGGGAGGTGGAGACAGGTGGATCACTGGAGATTGCAGACGGCCAAGCTTAATCTACTTGGTGAGTGTCAGGCCAGCCAGAGATAAAAGAGATGGAGAGTACCTGAGAAATGACACCGAAGATCCCCTGATTTCCACATGTGCAAATACATGAGCATTCGAGTGCACGTGCACATGCGCACACACTCCACATGGACACCCACAAAAAGAAAGAAACATCATTATAATGCATGGCTTTAGATTTCTTGTTGGAATTTTTTTGTAAAAAAGATAACTTTAGGGTTTTCACTAGCTTTAGGTTATATTGGGACTGTGTGTGTGTGTGAAATGCCAAATGGAGATTCAATCGCATGTGGTCCTGCGGGTAAGATAGGTAAAGAGTTTAGATGCTATTTAGGTGCCGTGGGAAGCCAAGGATGAGATATGAACTTGAGTTGAACTAAGTGCTCTGAGAACACCATTAAGTGAACAATAGAGAGGCATATAGGGGTCTCTTTTGAAATTATAATTTAATTGCAATTTCTTCCTTCCTTTTATTCCCTCCAAACCCTCTCATATACCCCTCCCTGCTCTTCTTCAAATCGTGGCCCCCTTTTAAAAAAACTAATTATTATTGCATTTAGACACACACACACACACACACACACACACACACACACACACACACACATGTTCTTCCTGTTCAGTCTGTATAATGTTACTTGTATATATGTTTTCAGGGCTGACCATTTGGCATTAGACACTCAGTTGTCTGTAGTTCTTTATGTAGGGTTGAGGCTTCATGGGTTTTTCTCTATCATTTGGTGTGTTCATGTGTGTCATCCTTCTTTAGATCATGTTTGTGCAGTCATGTTGGTGAGACTTAATGGGTGTACCGTCAGACATAGTTAGGAGACACAACTTTAGAGCAAAATTTCTGCTCCTCTGACTCTTACACTCTTTCTGCCTCCTCTTCCGTAACGTTCCTGAGCTTTAGGTGTAGGAATGTTCTGTAGATTTAGCTATTGGAATTGGGCTCTACAGTTCTGCGTTCTGATTGGTTGTGGGTTTTTTTTTTTTGTTTGTTTGTTTGTTTTTGTAGTGACCTCTGTTGCAAAGGAAGGAGACTTTTCTGACAGGTGATGGTTTTGCTCAGGGGTTGGAAAAATAGGACAATACTCTTGGCAGACGGAGTGGAAGGGTCAGGCTATAAAATGCAGTGTATCTTCAGGAAAGCAGTGATGTCAAGTGTAGCTGAATCCATGTGATGCTACTCACCAGAGAGGACTGTGGAGAGCTTTGTGTGGCAGAGCTCAGACAACTGGGTTTGGAGGAGGGTTCTTGGGGTGTATTGATAGTCTGATAGATATGTTAATCTCCTTTCTGTTGCTGTGAAAAACACATAACCCAAATCAACTTTGGGATAGAGAGGAAGGGTTTTATTCAATTCATCACTGAGGGAAGCCAAGGCAGGGACTGAAGCAGGGAACATGGAAGAATGCTGCTTACTGGCTTTCTTTCCCTGGCTTCCACGGCTGCCCTCCTCATACATCCCAGGCTCACTTTCCCATGGATGGTACCCCACACAATGCGCTGAGCTTTTCCACACCAGTAGGAAATCCAGAAAATTTCCCACCGATATGCCCACGGCCCAGTTTGATGGTGGTGATTCCTCAGCTGACATTCCCTCTTCCCAAGTGACTTCAGTTGGTGTTAGTTTAACAAAAATCAACCCACACAGCCAGAAAAGTGACATCTGACAGGTAATTCCAGCAATATATCGAGGGCCCAGTGGAGCAGCGTCAGCACCGTATGCACAGGTCGTGGTTAGGAATGCTAATTCAGTGGCTCAGGTGGGGAGAAAAGAGAGCAAGCTATGAGAGGAGCTTAAAAGGTAAGATGCCACTCACCGACACGCTGGACGGTTAGTGAGGGACCTCGAGTTTGTCTGATTCCCACTCGGAGCAGCTGCACAAGTGGGTGTTGGTAAGTGAGTTGGCGCTCCATTTGAGATCAGTGGACATTTGTGCATCAGTAAGAGACCGTATACCTAATAGGTTCCCGGAACTCAAAGAACTCCAGATATGGAAGCCATTCCATACAGGTATGAGTGTTTACCTGAGGTCGCGCACTGAGGAGTAAGGCCCTGAGAAACCAAGGTCTACAATTCGTCTCTGCCGTTCAATAGGGACCTGCTATGTTATATTGCCCAAGCTGGGCTCTAACTCTGGTTCTTTTGCTTCATCCCTTTCTCCCTCTCTCTCATCACACTATTATCTTACCTTCTACTAAAGAATTCCTGTCTAATAGGTCTGTTGTTTTAGGAAAAGTAGGGACTGGGCACTCTGCTGAGATTAGAGTGGAGTCAGGCTGGGCCTCGAGAGTCCCAAAGGTTTAACATGGCCTTAAAGGAAGCAGGAAAGGGACCACACATGTGGTAAAGGCATGCACAAGTATCTAGAGATGCAGCAGCAGATGGAGCTGTAAGGGTAGTTGAGAGCTCCTATCCAGCTGCACAGGAGCAGAAATGATGTCTGCTGTTTGGCTAAGACATGACTATGGCCTCAGATTGGAAAGGACATGAAAGTAGAAAGAGCCTAGTGGAGGCAGAATGGGGACTGGGGACAGTCATGAGCTAGAATAGTGGTTCTCACCCTTCCTAATGCTGTGGCCATTTAATACAGTTCCTCATGTTGTAGTGACCCCCAAACAGAAAATTATTTTTGTTGCTACTTCATAACTGTAATCTTGCTACTTTTATGAATCCTAATCTAAGTATCTGTGCTTCCTGATGGTGACCCCCATGAAAAAATCATTAGACCCCCAAAGGGGTTGCACCCTACAGGTTGAGAACTGCTGGGCTAGACGATCTGATCTGATGACAGTCAAGCAGTGGAGCCTCATAGACAGCAGAGGTGTTATAGCCAAAGAACGAGATTTCTAAGCTGACATTCCCAAGGTGGTGGTGATGGAGTGTTCAGTGCTGGCCTGGGTAGAGCTCTGGGCTGTAGCCTCAGGCAGAAGGCAGAAGCCATTCAGGACTCCCTTCATTCAGGTACAGAGACACATTGAAGGTTTCTGCTCACATCAACTCATTAACATCTCACCAGCCAAAAATAAGTCACACAGCTAAGTTACAAATCAGCCAGTAGGCACATGTACTTTATGCCAAGGGGAAATGCACTCCACTTACCTCATGTGAGTGTGTTTGGGGTAGAGGGGAGGGAAAGAATATTTGCATCCAGGAGATCAATAAGTCATACTTACAGAATAGCAGGTATCCGGAGATATCCCATAGATGGCCTTTCCTAAAGTCTCTGTTGGTTGGGTCTTGGGATGAGCCACAGTATGAGAGCTGGCTGCAAAGTCTAATGGTAACACTCTAGGAGCCAGGCTCTCTGAAGGACAGCAGCCAGCTCAGAGCTGATAGTGATCCCACTAGACAGGTCAAGCAGATGCCTGCGATGTTGTCCATCAGCTTGCAGATTCATTCAAAAGAATGCACCCGGGGTGCTGGACACAGGACAAGCAAACAGACGTGGATTCTTCTGTTGTAGAGCCGCAAATCAGCAAAGGAAGGTAAAAACAACAACAAAGAGTGAAAATAAACACAGAAAGCAGTTGATTCTGTGAAGTAAACACACAGAATAAGGGCCAGATTCCTCTCTGCCTCTGATTCCGTCTTGGACACATGGGACGGTGTGATTGCATTCTGCCTGTTTTGAAAGTCTCTTTCCGCACATACTGTATGTCATCACAGCTGCCAGCACAAATGGAGCATTTATTACAGAAGCCTGGGCTGGTCATCACAGAATACAGTGAGTCCTCGGGAGGGTAAATTTCATCTGTGGAAAAAGGTCAACCCCAAGAAGATACCAATTTTATGCTATTAGATTCTTACCACCTACACTTCATTCTGTCACTACATAAATTCATAGTGATTCGTGTGTCTGTCTGCTGAATGCCTATCTGGAGCTGGGCATTAAACTGCCTTCTGTGATGAGGGGACTGGGTAGTTGGATGGCCCTGTCCTGGCTGGGGCACAATATGGGAGCTACAAGGCAGTACCAGAATTTCCCCAGTAGATGGCACCCAAACAATCCTTTCTATCTGTCTTTATCTTGAAAGAGAGCTTTTTTCCTGTAGGGCACCTCTTGGGGGGCTCCTGCAGTTTCCCTCCCTGAGTACCACGTACAGCCTTAGCAGGAAAGGGGAAAGGCCGGTCAACATTGAAAGACATCAGGTTATATTAAAGTATTAGAGCATTCAGCACCGCAGAGACGGAATAGCACCTTAATTTGTTAACTGTCTATATTGACGATAATATTAGCCCACCTCCTAACGGTTTTAAAACTTAGTGTGTGATTGTTTCATCCATTGCTATGGTCAGATTCCAGCCTCCAGGAGAATGCTTGAGTCCAGGGACCAGAGAGCTTACTCATTTTCACCTTCCTGTGCAAGAAAGACAGTTTGGTGGTCTCAAACTATCCATGCTGGGAGCCAGGGTGCTTTATTACTAAAGGAAAGATCTGTTTCTTTGTTCTTTCTCTCAACTTTTAAATTAGAATAATTTCAAGTCTACAGAGTTGAAAGAACTCTTTGCATCCATGTTGTCTGTCTGGACTCACCAATTATAGTTTTCCAATATGTGACATTATTTCTCTTTTTCTGTACTATAATCTTTAACATTATAATGTTAGCATAATCTTTCCTTCCTTTGTTTTCTTCTGAGACAGGGTCTCAGGATGTAGCACAGGATGGCCTGGCAGTCTCTGTCCTCCCGCTTCATCCTTCCATGTGCTGGAGTGACAGTCGTATTTCATGATGTCTAACTAATTCTCCTTTCCGAGCCTCAAATTGGCCCAGTGAAGAGCCTTTAAACCGTTTCCACATGTTGGTTTTTGAGCAACCCTTCCCCTTTTCAGTCCTCATAAGTATTGTGTGTTTCTCTTCCGGAGCCCGAAACTGGTCATTTTCTGTGACTCTGGATTCCTTTCAGTGGGCAGTGGTACTCAGGGTTGTCACCAAGTGCTGCCAGTTGAGGTGCCAGCATCTGAAGTTAAGAGCAAGGCTGTCTTCGGAGCTTCTTAGACGGGAAAGGTGGCTTCTTATGTGGAACCACCTGCTGCCCTCCAGGGATGGCTTCTGGAATAGGATTTGTGTGTGTGTGTGTGTGTGTGTGTGTGTGTGTGTGTGTGTGCGCGTGCACGCTTGAGGAAATGGTATGTTTTGTTCTTTTTTTAAAATTTAATTTTCATTGCATATATTCATTATACATGGTACTATGTTGCCTAAGGACAATTTTACACAATATGTATTGGACATTGAACATATTCTCTCCATAGTCCCGCCCCTCTTTTTTTTTTTTTTTAGTTTTTTTGAGACAGGGTTTCTCTGTGCAGCTTTATGCCTGTCCTTGAACTCCCTCTGTAGCCCAGGTTGGCCTCGAACTCACAGAGATCCACCTGCCTTTGTCTCCCGAGTGCTAAGATTAAAGGCATGTGCCACCACTGCCCGTCTTCCCACCCCTCATTTTTTTTTTGGGGGGGGGTTTCGAGACAGGGTTTCTCTTTGTAGCTTTGTGCCTTTCCTGGGACTCACTTGGTAGCCCAGGCTGGCCTCGAACTCACAGAGATCCGCCTGGCTCTGCCTCCCGAGTGCTGGGATTAAAGGTGTGCGCCACCACCGCCCGGCCCCACCCCTCATTCTTAACCCCCACCTCCTATTAGTCCCCTTTCACTTCTACTTCCATGTCATGTATACACACACAATTTTTATATATTTATATAAAATGTAGGGACCACATTTTAGAGAGAGCGTATGATATTTGTCTTTCCAAGGCTGGCTTAATTTTCTTAATATGATCATCTCCAGTTGTAACTATTTTCTTACAAATGACAACTTTGTTCTCCTTTACGGCTGAGAAATTCCATGTGTATGTAGGACATGTTTCTTTATCCATTGCCATGTTGTTGGACACTTAGGTTGGTTCCATAATTTAGACACTGTGAATAATGCTGCAATAAATGTCGATGCACATGTGTCTCTGTTATGTTGTGTTGGCTTGGAGTCCTTTAGGTGAGTACCCAGGAGTGATAGAGCGGGGTCATACCATTCTAGCTTTAGTTTTTTTAAATTTTTTTTTTTTTGAGAAAACCTCATAGTAACTGGACTTATTTCCCTTCTAGCAATCTATAAGGGTTCCCTTTTGTCCACATCCTTGCCAATATTTGTTGTGATTCATTTCTTAGTGACTGCCTTTCTAACTGGGGTGTGATGGAATCCTAATGTAGTTTTAATTTCTATTTCTCTGATGGCCATTAAGCTTGAACATTTTTTTTCATGTGTTTATTGGCTATTTGTGATTTATCTTCTCCAAACTGTCTGTCCATTAGCCCATTTATTTTTTGGGTTGCTTGATTTCTTACTGTTTAGTTTTTTGAGTTCTTTGCGTGTTCTAGATATTAATCCTATCTCAGACATATAGCTGGTGAAGATTTTCCTACCATTTTTGTAGACTTTCCCCTCACTTGATTAACTATTTTCTTTGCTGTGCAGAAACTTTAATTTCACAAGGTCCTGTTTGTCAATTGCTGTCATTATTTCCCAAGTGACTTAGCTTTATTCAGAAAGTCTTTTGCTTATTCCTTATCTTGAATCATTTTCCTACTTTCTGTAACAGATTCCGAGTTTCAGGTCTTATATTAAGACCTTAGATCCATTTGGAGTTGCTTTTATACAGGATGAAAGCTGGGTATCCAGGTTCATCTTAGAACAGAATTTATTTAACTTGACCCTCAGGATGGTCCTTGCTCACCCACACATATGGGCAGCAAGAGGACCTGGGGCCTTGAGGATGTTACCCTGGTGGCCAATGTCACAGCGATCCCAACAATGCAACCGCTGAAGGATATTGGGGATCTAAGAAGGTTAGGAAAGCAACCCAGATGAGAGGATTTATGGGGAGAGATTATGGCCCCCTAATACGTTTATCTTCTTACTTGTGTTTTGGGCAGAGGCAGAGGAGAAGAGGAACTGGCTGTGAGCCATGCCCCCCAAATGTTTGAGGGCTAGGAAATGTGAGATGATTTGTGAAGGATATATCCAGAAGTGATTAAAAGAAAATTTGAGAGGGGAAAGATTAGAGGAACAAGGAAGGGTGGGGTGGGGATTGGAGACAGAGATGAGGAGCAGAGATCACTCATTGAAACTGGATCATCTTGCCACAGCTTTCTGAGTCCTGACTTTTTTTCTTTCCTTTTTTTTTTTTTTTTTGAGATGGGGTTTCTCTGTATAGCTTTGGAGCCTGTCCTGTCCTGGAACTCACTCTGTAGCCCAGGCTGGCCTTGAACTCACAGAGATCCTCCTGCCTCTGCCTTCTGAGTGCTGGGATTAAAGGTATGTGTCACCGCTGCCCAGCATGTCCTGACTTTTCTAGGGAAAGAGTAATGCATGGTTGGGTCTATGGTGAAGAGGGAAGGTATCATGTAGTGGTTAGCAGCCAGAACCTAGACCTGACAAATGTGCAAATCACAGGTTCTTTTTTATGAGTAGAGACAACAGTGGCCCTTGGTCCCTAGAGAATATGTTTATTTATTTATTCTTGTGAGAGTTAAATCAAGTGCTGCCTATAAGTTCCTTAGTCTGAGAAATAATAACTACTCAATAAACAGTTAATGTGTGTGCTGGTTAGTTTCTACTGTCAACTGGATACAACCTAGAATCACCCAGGAGCAAAGCCTTAACGAGAAATTATCTAGGTTGGCCCATAGACACATCTGCAGGGAATTGTTAAGTTGTGCAGGAAAACCCAGCCCACTGTGGGTGGCACCATTCCCCAGGCAGTGGGTCCTGAACAGTATACAGAGGAGGAAGCTAGCAAGCAAGCAAGTGTGCATGCATGCACCACTTTTCTCTGCTTTTGTCTGTGGATGTGAATAGCTGTTCCTAGCTCCCACCACTGTGACTTTCCTGATATGATAGACTGTAACCTGGGACTGTAAGCCAAATAAACAATTCTCCCTTAAGTTGCTTTTTGATATAGTAATAGAAATAAAATCAGAAGAATGCTATTCTTATTACTAACCCAGAGCCATGAACTTAGATTTATTTATTGCTTATTTGTTTGTGAACTTAGATTTATTTATTGCTTATTTGTCTGTGTGTATATATGTGTGTTTGACATGGGCAGAAATTAATATAAAAGAAGTATATTGCAAAAAAAAAAAAATTCCTGAGAGGAAAAAAAAAGGAGGAAGTAGTCATGCCAGCATAAGTGTTCCTTAGTAAATAGAACTTCATGTTTCCTGTCTGATAAGTTTCTTGACACCAGGTTGTTAATGTTTGGACTGCTACAGACAGCTGTCGATGCCTCATCAGCTGGAACTCAGCGTCTGGGGAGGAGGAGAATGCTCGAAGACCCCTTCTTCTCAAACAGGAAAAAATAACTAGGTTAGCAAGAATGCAATCAGGATTGCAGCAGTTATCTGTGACTATAGAACCTGAAAGACTTCGCCCTCCAGAGGTAGGGTTTCTTTCCCACATGAACAAGGACCTAGGATGCTCTGTCCCTGGGGTTGGCTGTTGAAGCAGGCAGAAGACAAGGTTCAGACTTGTCAAGACTGTGCCTGTCAGAGGAAGAACAGAAGCCAGGCCTTTGGTGATCCTATGAGCCAGCCTGTTGGAGCAGAAGCTGAAATAAGGTAAAGTAAGGCTAGACAGCTGATCTCTACAGGGGGTGTCATTACAGAGTCATAAACCTGGTCTCAGGGCCTCATAGCCTCAGAATCCCACAGGGTCTTCATCTTGCATTCTGCAAAGTGGTGGAAGTTGGAAGGAGAAGGACTGGAAGAATCAAAGATTGTATAGGGCTCCTGGTGCTTGGGTTTCAAATCGCTTCTGGTGGGGCTCTAGCCATAGAATGTCCCAATTCTAGTTAGCATGTCCCAGTTACTAACTCCTGATCTGACTGAGTCAAACTGACCAATCTTTATCCCACATGCCTGATAGAGGAGAGCGCATTCCTCGTCAAAAGAAGTGATGTGCTGCTTCCTGTTGTGAAATAAGAAAGAAAGAAAGAACTGCAGTAAAGAGAACAATTAGCAAAATAAAAAAGTTTCTAGATGATCAAATAGTGGAACTTTCAGATTAGAGCTTTGAATAACTTTAAAATAATCATATTAAAGGATCTATAGGAAAATATGTCTCTTATGGACTAATATATGAGAAATATCAGGTGAGATTTAGAAAAATGCAAGAACAAAGTGAGCATCCAAGAATTATCAATACAGTATTTGAAATAAAGAACAACAAGCATCAGCTGAAGGGAACCAAGGAGGAGGTAGAAGCAGAGAATTAGAGGTAGACCAACAAAAGTCAGACAAACGACACCCAGAGACAAGACACACCAAGTCCCCAATGTCATCTTTTAATTAGTGTATTTTAATTGTATAAAACACTGGTTTGTATTGTGATATTTTTACACATGCAAGAAGAAGTGGATGGGGGGGAGGTGATGAGAGAGGAGCAAAGGAGAGTGATGGGACTGAATACAATTAGTGGAGTTTCCTTTTCCACGCTCCTCCAGGGCCTGTCTTTCAGGCCGGATTGGCAAGGTGACTTAATGTGCATTTTTGTGAAAAGATCTAGACAGCTTGGGGAGAAAATACCTCCCGCCTCATAATGCTACATATTTTTGATGCTAAACAGTCATTTTTAACCGAAGGTGTAACACATGCAGTCTAGGGAGAAGGGGCTTTGAAATGCTTTGATTGGGCAGGGAGTTGTTGAACTATTGGGTATGGTCACCCATTTGATTAACAATTCATTGGGCACCAGCTTGATACTCACAAAGAGGTGAACAAGACAATGGCCCTGCTCTCGCACAACTATACTATTAAGTACAAAAGAAAATTCAATCAGCAGTCTTCATAAAGGGCCAGGCTGAGTGGAGTTTCAGGCCAAATCACAGCTTGGAAAGTCACTCCAGGACCCCTAGAGTTCCTGATGAGGACAAGAGTCCCTATCAAAGCAAAGCCTTTGCTTGGCACTTGCTGTGAACTGGGCATTGTTCTAATACTTTCCTGCCCAGCCTCATTTAGCCTTTCCTGCGGCCTCGTCAGAGCTGTTTGATAGAACAGACACTAACGCACCCAGGTCAGGGAAGGGATGGAGGAGAGGGGGTGTTGTCACATAGCTGTGAGCACCTGGGCCGAGACAGGAATCCGGAAGCTTGGCACCAGAGCCTGTCCCCCGTCTTCTCCACTGAACCACCCCGTAGAACTGGGGCAGCTGAGGTCGGCGTTCCCAGGGTCTGTCTGAGGACCTGAATGGCGATGGTAAGATGACTGGAGTCACACACAAGGTTTCGGCTTCCTTTCTGACCCTGGCCTAGTGCACTGGCAGGCTAACATGCCACCATTAGGGCCTCAGCTCTGCCAGCTGTGTGTCCGCTGGGTTTTAACCATTATCACCATGTGACTCTCATGAGATCTAGGGTACAAAGCGGAACCTGAGCTCTCTCTGGAAATCTTAGGCTAAGATAGTGTCTCTAATCCAGACAGGACTTAATAGAAAGAATAAAGTGATTGCTATTTACAGAGTGTTTTTAGGGATCAGTTACTGTATTGAAAACCAGGGCTAGAGTTAGAGCTCAGCTGGTAGAGGACCAGCCCAGTACGAGTGGACCTAGGTTTGATCCCCAGCAATACATAAAATAGGCGTTGAGATGTACCTGTGGAACGCTCTCACTTGGCAGGTGGAAAGAGAAGGATCAAAAGTTCAAGGTCAGCCTCGACCTCAGCTAACGAATTCAACACTAGCATGGATGATGTGAGACCCTGTCTCAAAAAAAAAAAAAAAATCACATTCGATCAAACAAGGAAATAAGAAAAGCCACGATGACAGGTACTATTATCATTCACCTCCAAATGAGAAGCACTGGCTCAGACAATAGGGAACTCTTCTAGGGTTCAAACCCAAGCTGTTTTCACGGACTGAGTCCCACCTCTTGCCTTATCTTTGAAAGAGAAGAGACAGCACCAATGCCTTGCTGTCTGGACCTTTTCTCCAAGGCCCTATCAGGGAAGAGTAAAGAAAAACAAAAGAAGCTGCTTCTCAGAAGTGTGTTGTGTCTCTCTTGCCCCTCACTCCCCACACCTAGTGCTGGAGATGATGAGACTTTTGTGAATGTTGGAGGTGTTCCTTTCTGTGGGGAACCTTCCTGTTCTCTTACTAGTTTGGAAACTGCGGAAGACATCTTTTCGATTCTGTAAAACAGAAGCAGGTCTGTCCACCTATCCCATCCATGTTGAGCTGTAACCTTGGGCAAGAAGAGGGGTGAATCCAGCGTTTGGAAGCCTTGGGGATGGTCTGGACACACACACACACACACACACACACACACACACACACACACACGCTTGTGTGCAGTAAGACATCATTAGGGAACCCACTCATGTCTCCTGGGCCCTGAGCCCGCTCTGCCCTTCTAACTGCGGACCACCTGCCTGGTTGGCCTGTGGCACTTCCTTGGCAGGGACTCTGGCTGGATTCACTGTTCTGTCCTGGACAGAGAGGTGTGTTAGTTTGTCTCTGCACCCAGATCATCCAACTCCAGAGGAGTGGTAGAAGAGGGAGCCCCTAATGTGGGAGGAAGTGGGGTCCCTTCTCTTCCTTTCTGCTCAGTGCCCCCTCTCCAAGCACATTTCCAGAAAGTGGCCTCTTTGTCTTTGGTTGGCTGGAAGTTGTTCCTCCTCTTGGAGCCAAAGATTCCCTCCCCTTCAGAGTGAGAGGGAACCACACCAGGAAGAGCTCAGCCCCTCCATATGCTTTACAGTTTGGGCTACCTCTGGAGGACAGCTCTAAGGCAGGCAGGCATAAATGGTCCAGCCTTCCCTGGGTGGGGCTGGGGGCTCCAAGCCCTCCAGAGGCTGCATGAAACCCTGGAGCTGTCCTGCCTTCGCCAAGGAGACCGGAATGAGGAGGGGCCCACAGACAGGCTGTCTGATTTCAGCTTCCACTGGGAGGAAGAAACCGGAAGTAGGCTGGCAGCCTTCAAGCTGCTTCTAACTTGGGGCTCCCAGCAGGAGTTTTGTAGGGGGAGCTGGGATTTAACACCTTGCAGGCTGGGAAGCTGCCAGGCTCTGGAGGGCTGAGGCTGTGCAGGAAGGCTTCTTTTTCTGTCTCTCACACCCAGTGTAGCACGTAGCACTTCCTCAGCCTTGCAGCAGATGGGCAGATGTGGGCGAGAAAAAGAGTGAGGTGTGCGGGAAGAAAGATTGTGTGCTTCCGGTGGGGGGGACACTTCACTAAAGGCTGTGTGCTCAAAGAGGAGGGAAGCTCTTGTTGCTTCCTAATGCAGCGGAAGAGGGTTAGATCAGAACGTCCCTGAGGCAGTACAATGTATCATCCAAGACCCACTACCTGAATTCGGCAGATCTACACATTCAGATCCCTGCTCGGCCCCCCAGTAGCAACAGCTGATTTTCACTGATTTTTCTCTTACCACTTCCACACACAATCTGTCTGAAGCCTCACAAACCGTAGGACCTAAGTGCTGCTTTACTCACATCTGACTGAGGTTGACTGAGGTTTAGAGAGGTGAAGTAACTTGTGTAAAGCTGCACAGCAAGTGAGCTTGAAGCTGAGCCTCAGAGGACAGTTAGACTTTGAAATTTCTGTCCTAACGTAATGGCGCTCAGAGACTTGCAGGGTCTTCTGTTGGTCGTCTGAGCTCAGGAGCATCACGTTCTTATTCTCAGTGTTCAGCATCCAGGCAGTGGGAAGATGAATGTTCTTTCCCCCAGATTGATGATGAGGGTTATCCTTCTTTCCCTCCTTCCTTCATTTGACATACATTCCAGGTACTAGTCTAACTGTACAAGCTAGCTAAGGGCCCAGCTCTACCAAAGTAGGTAAGGAAGTAAAGTCAAATGATTTCAACTCTGTGTGTGTGTGTGTGTGTGTGTGTGTGTGTGTGTGGTGTTATAAAGAAGACGAAACATGATAAAGTTAGACTGTAGAGTGGGGGTGGACATTTCCATGGATGCTTGAGGAAGGGTCTTTGAGTAAGTGGCCCCTGAGGTTAGTTATCTGAGACAGGAAGAGGATGAACTTCCTAGGTTGAAGGAGGAGCCAGTTGAAGGCCTAGTGTTAGGAAGGAAGGCTGCTGTGGTTGGAGCAGAGTGGGCAGGCAGAAGGGGATTAAGAGGCGATGTCACATGGTCAACAAGGCAAGGCTGTGAATGTCACTGTGTTATGTGACTTTCCCTGGGGAGATGTGAAGGAATGTCTGTCCACTCTAGATAGGACACTGATGTCTAGCATGGTGAATCACTGAGTTTACCTGGGTTATTTACAGGAGGAGTTCATGTGTGGAGTTACTGATAGGCGCATGGAAGGTTCAAAGACAGCTACATCACAATAAACAAACAAACAAATAAATTTCCTTTAGGCGACCATGCAATGCACACATTACAGACTGCTTAGCCCACCAGCGTCTCCTCTCCCCAGCAATTGTTACTACTTTTAAATCATTGAGGAGGGGCCTTGTGAACCTTGTAAGTTTCTGGAGCATCCTCAGCCTTATAGGTTTCATTAACTTCTTGCATCTTACAAGCTTTTTTACTTCATTAGTCTTACCAGCCTCCTCTTCTTTCTGGAAGGAATGTTTCAATGCAGAGGAAATAACTATCTAACACATGGGAAGGTGCTCCCATGGGGTGAACTTCGGCAAGCTTAAATCGAGAGTGATACTATCTGATTTATTTATTCATTTAAGATAAATAAGGACAGGTCTGGGGTCCCTGTGGAGAATAGAATGCTGGGTGTTAAGGACATATGCAGGACAGCTTAGAGGAGGCTGGACTGTCGCAGGGGTCCACAGTGGACAGCAGCAAATGACATTCTCATGGTGGAGCAGGGCAGCAGCCACACATCTCAGTGAAGAGACAGACTAGACATCTTAGGCAGTCACAAAAGTCTTGGGTCTCATGCTCTTTCCCTAAGACCATACCCGTGCTTCTACTATCATTTTGCCATGGACGAACACCCACTGATACTACTATTTTTCTTATTAGCTTTGAGATTAGCTTTTCTGAGGACTGGCTCTGGAATGGAACTACTGTATATCTAGAATTTATGATACCTCAATTTCTGTATAGAACCAGAGTAGATCAGTTTCCCTTAGGATGGTCTAGATGGTAAATATTTTCATTTGCTGAGATCCAACTGTCTCTGTGACTTCTCAACTCTGCTACTATTGGGCTGAAGAGCCAAAGACAGTATCCCAGTGGATGGGCACTGCTGTGAGCAAGTAAACTTGGTTGTTATTGTTATTTAATAATGTCTTGCTCTGTAACCTGGGCTATCCTTAAACTTACAATCTTCCTGCCTCAGCCTCCTTGGGTGTTGGGATTATAGATGTGCATCGCCACACTCAGCCCAGTGAACCTTCATTTACAGCAACAGAGAATAGACTCCGTTTGGCTCTTTGGGTCACAATTCGCCAAGGTCAGGTAAAGAAAACCATTTATTTATATTACTCAAGTGAATTTTTTTTCAAATAAATCACCTGAAGATGTTTACTACAAACCCTTTTACAAAAATAGAGTGTACATTGCCATGGATAAACATACAATTCAAAGAACTTCTCTGTTAGGGGTGTCTTTGGACACAGTTTATGGGACCAGCGAAGCAGGGATTGGAATGCTTCTGGCTCTTCAGCGAAGAAATTGTCTTGTATCCATGGTTTGCATTTTTAGTGGACAGACCTAATAAAAGCTTGAACAGGAGGACATGGGGGTAAGAGAAAAAGCGATAACCATTAATCTAGCTCACCTCATGGAAGATCATTCGTCTTTTCCAGCGTCATGGGTTAAGGAAGCATTTATCAGTTTGTCACAGAACAAATCTCACAACTGGTCACAGAACAGATGAACACATCCATTGTCTAAGCGGGTGGGAAGGAGGGAGAAGAGTGATGCTGGAGAGTCCCAGCCTTCTGCAGGAGGCAGCAGGAGAGGGAATGAAGTCACAGAGAGGCAGATGACAGATGTCGTGGACTTTACATCAGGCACTGGTCTCTCAGGAACAAGACTGGAAAACTGAGATAGTCCCACTCTGTCCCACATGACTGGGCAGAATAAAGGAACTAAGTTATGCAAATTCCCTAGATTAAGAATTATTTACACCCTTCTTCCTTTTCCGCTTTCATTTGGTTCTTGGGGATGTGACTGAAGCAAAAGGCCCTGTCGGAATCTCTCCCGTATCTCTTCTCTTGACCCTGTTGTCCGTGTCTCCATCTTTTCTTCTCTTCTCAGGGTGTGGCCAGGTTCTTCGAGCCTCAAAGGGTCAGATTCTGCTGGAGAGCTACCCCTTAAATGCGCACTGTGAGTGGACCATTCACGCCAGACCTGGGTTTATCATCCAGCTGAGGTAGGAGTAAGAGCGTATAAGGAAACTGAGATGGGATGGAGGGTCCTGTGTCTGGGTGGCCAGGGATGAAACACTGACACCGTTCTTCCCTCCAGCGTAGTCTCACCTCCTCAAAGCACGGCTCCTCTTCCTTTCCAGCAGGATGGAATGATTCCATCACTCACAAGATTTCCGGGGCTATTGTTCTTCTCTAACTAGCGGTGAGGGGGAGGTGATTAAAACCCCTGGTTCTCTGGGTTACAAGCTTTCAGTAAGTATTTTCTGAGTGAACCAATTCATGCCAATGTTGCCATGTGCCATCTGGCTCCTTAAATGGCTTCCTGCCCTTCAAAAGGGGTAACATGTCGCCAAAACTGACAGGGAGAAGCAAACTAGACCCCTTCCTAAATCCTGCTGTGCCAAACCAGACTTGATTTCTGGTGCCCCCACAACCTGAGGACCTGGGCTTGGGAACGAGACTTGATGGTTGGATTTTCTGATCCAAGGAGCCAGTGAAGGGCCATCGTCTTCCTGCTTAATGGACTCTGGTCTGCATCTGTGGTGTTAAATATTACAAGTTAATATTTCAGCAGTTCAGGGACCAAGACAAATGGTTTTTTTTTGAGTCTCTGAGAGTGTCTCCAAGACTCAGGGCACAAAAATAAACCTCTCCTAAAATAAAATGGAAGAAACATGTCAGCTATTCAAGAGTCCCAGAGAAGCACAGAAACACGGGATTTCATTCCACTTATTTAGATACGGGCTTCCTGGCCAGGGACAGCTAAAATGGTGGGAACATTGGGAGGCACACGTAGAATGTGTTGCCCAAAGCTCAATGGTCATCCCCAGTGCTCCTTTTGCAGCACTAATCACATCCATGCTGTTATGCAAATCTGTCTTCTCGCCTGTAAAATAATCTCAAAGCCATCTACATCCCTTTTTACCCGTTTAGTGTAAGGATCACCCATCCTCCCCGAGACAGGTCCTGGATCTGGCCACATCTCTCTGCTTCCACTTTGACCACTTTAGACTGATCTTTGTGCAGTGGAAATCCAACCATCAGCCCATTGTTGAAACCTGCCAATCAATGGCTGCCTACTGGACTTATAGTGAAATCTGAACTCCCCAGAATGCAGGATGACACTCTGGCTCTCCTTGTTGGCCTTAGCTCTCATGTCCCTCCCTCACTGATAGCATGTCCTCCCTTTATTCACAGCCTAGCTCTCACTGACCCTCCCTTTATTCACAGCCTAGCTCCCACTGACCCTCCCTTATTCACAGCCTAGCTCCCACTGACCCTCCCTTATTCACAGCCTAGCTCTCACTGACCCTCCCTCACAGCCTAGCTCCCACTGACCCTCCCTTTATTCACAGCCTAGCTCTCACTGACCCTCCCTTATTCACAGCCTAGCTCTCACTGACCCTCCCTCACAGCCTAGCTCTCACTGACCCTCCCTCACAGCCTAGCTCTCACTGACCCTCCCTTTATCCACAGCCTAGCTCTCACTGACCCTCCCTCACAGCCTAGCTCTCACTGACCCTCCCTTATTCACAGCCTAGCTCTCACTGACCCTCCCTCACAGTCTAGCTCTCACTGACTCTCTCTTTATTCACAGCCTAGCTCTCACTGACCCTCCCTTTATTCACAGTCTAGCTCTCACTGACTCTCTCTTTATTCACAGCCTTGCAGTAACTTTGACTTTCTTTCAGGTCCTCATACATGCCACACTCATTACAGTCACTAGGACTTCTGCACTTACACATTCTCCTCCCTAGACCACTCTTACCCATGACCTTCTCAAGTCTGACTCCATTGCATTACTTAAATCTTGGCTCAGATATCAGGCTTTTGGAGATGTCTTAGTAACCTGACAGCAGCCTTTTCCCCTCCAACTTTCCCCCCCCCCCTACTCTTATATGGTTTATTCTGCACCTGTCCCGAGTCCCGTTCTTTATTATCTGTTTTCTATATTAAAGTTTATCTCCATGAAGTCATCTGATCTTGAGTTCACCCGCAGGGTCTCAGGACAGACCTGGGCCCACCTGCTCCTTCTGTCACTCTTCCCCCACGCAGGTTTGGCATGCTGAGCCTGGAGTTTGACTACATGTGCCAGTACGACTACGTTGAGGTTCGCGATGGGGATAACAGTGACAGCCCCATCATCAAGCGTTTCTGTGGCAACGAGCGGCCAGCTCCCATCAGGAGCACGGGTTCTTCCCTCCATGTCCTTTTCCGCTCTGATGGCTCCAAGAACTTCGATGGATTCCATGCTGTCTTTGAGGAGATCACAGGTAAAAAGCACAGTGACCAACGTTGCAGTGGAGGACTTGCTCCGCAAAAGCACCTTTCTGGTCTCCTTGTTCATCTTTATTCAGAGTTAGGATGCCCAGATCTCAGAAGCAGCCTACATAATGCATAATACATGCAGCCGGAGCTGGCTGGCAAGGTAGCCAGGGTGGACAGTGGCAGGTCATTAGCTTGTGGCCCTGTGACTAAAGAAGCATCTTCTTCCTCTGAGGAGCGCTGGTGAACAGCAGTTGTTGTATATTGAGGGTCACACAGGAGCCTAGGGTTTGTATTAAAGCTTTTGACTCTAGCAGTCATGTGAAGAGGCCACTCATGGTTAAGAGTTCTGGCTTTATGAGTGCTGGCTTTGTGACCAAGTTATGTGACTTTGGGAAAATTCTTCTGCCTTTCTGGGCCTCAATTTTCTAAGAAATAACAAAAGAAAGAAAAGATGGGCTGATCCTTAAAGACACTCTGGAAGAAGAAGCTTCCACAGTCTAAGCAGTCATGACCACCTCAGCCAGGAGTCTGCAAACAGGCATTACAAGTCTTAAGTACAAGCCCATGCTCCACTAAAAACTCCCACTTGTGTTCAGGCAAGTGACCCCAGTTAAACTCAGTGGGTCACAAAAATAAACAAACGAAACCAAGAAAGACAGGAAAGCAGGAAGGGGCTTAGCAGGAGGAGGAAGGGGCGTGAAAGGCTGAGAGCAGATGTAAAAGTGATCAAAATGCACAATATCCATGTGTAGAACTGTCGAAAAGTTAGAATTAAAAAAATGTATTTTATGTGTATGTGTGTTTGGTCTGCATGTAAGTCTGTGTACAGTGTGCATGCCTGGTGCCCACCGAGGCCATCAGATCACCTGGGACTGGAGTTACAGACAGTTGTGAACTGTCATGTGGGGTCTGGAACTTGAACCTGGGTTCTCTAGAAGAGCAGCCAGTGCTCTTAACCTCCAAGTCATCTTTGCAGGCCCAGAAATATATTTTTTAAAGTCTTAAACTTAAATGCCATTTACTTGATTACTCCAAGGCCAACTTCAATCCTGCCCTATCTGGTCATATCTGGAGGTAGGCTTGACCATCTGGACAGAACACTGAATTCTAAGGAGTCACTTCAGCTCTCTTTATTGTGAGTCTGGATTTCTCATGTTTTACACAACAAGCTTCTGCTTTAAGGTCAGTTTCGAAAGCCACTGCGTAAGTAATGAAGAAAGAACAAGCGTGCAGTGGCGATCTGGATATCAGAAGGCTGTGGGAGGAGGGCTAAGGTGAGAGTCTCAGGGAAGGAGGAGACAAGAGGTCCCCGAATCAGGCTTCTTCAGCCATGCCCTTTGTTCAAGACCAGCATCCTGACTCCGAGTCTTCCCCTCTTTGAAGATGGTACTCACAGCAGCTCTCTGTAGTTGTTCTTTATTGTCCAAGGGTCTGGTTCCTTCTCATGCTGTGCCCTACGGTGCTGTACAGGGAAAGATGCAGTGTTGCTGGAGTGGAGTGTGGTCAGTCTGTGGCTAGCCCCTCATTCCACAACGGCACCCTGCAGAGTAGACTGAGGAGATGCAGTGAGAAGCATCGGTGGATGTTTGGAACATGCAGCCGGAGCTGGCTGGCAAGGTAGCCAGGGTGGACAGTGGCAGGTCATTAGCTTGTGGCCCTGTGACTGAAGAAGCGTCTTCCTCCTCTGAGGAGCGCTGGTGAACAGCGGGCAGCACCACTTCTTGTCCCTCAAACACTCCCTCCCAGCTGTCGGCTTACCTTTGAGTTATTCCCTCTGGCTAAGGTCACTTGTCCCAAACTTGTACTTTGAAATCTGTCCTGCAGGCCTTTCCCACAATCTCTCTTCTCTGCTACCTTTCTCTTTCTCTATTGAGTTATGACTTTACCCTGTAGCACTTCTTTTGTCCACCGTAAACGACCTACATTATGCTTCAGGCTGTAGTCATTGTGTATTCTCCTTTACATAGCCTTGAGCTGGTAAATAGGAAGTCCTGTGTGCCTCTGTCTTTCCAGGGCCCTCACTACGATTTCACTGAACTGTGCCCAGGGATAGAATTCTACATAAGCATACACAGATTTAGGAATGAGGGCTAACACATACACTAATGTTTTCCATTGGCCTTTGCAGAAAAAAAAAAAAAGCCCCTTAGATGCTCAGGAAGCCACAGGTTCTGAGCTTCAGTAAGATTTGAAAAGACTGAATACTATGTGTGTTCTTGGAACTTCACGAGTACATTAGGCCACTGAACTGAGAAGTTCTGCAGCAAAGAGATCTGACCTATTACCTGTTGAGTGGCATTTCTTGGGGAGTCTAAAAAGCACCCCATCTAATCCTGGTTTAATGAAGCAGTGGTTTATCAGGGGTTCTTGCAGGAACCTGGGTGAGGGGTTCCTTACAGGAACTGTGCCACTCAGGAAGCATATCTCAGCACAGTGATGACTCCTGAAGGCCGGATTGCGGGAGCTGCCTGTGCAGTTTACAGGCAGCTGCACTATGGAAGAGTCTCCTTTTCCCCAGCATTTGCTCGCTGATTTTATGACCTTGAGGAGGAACCTGCCGAGTCCCTGTGGGAGAGATACTGCATGATGCTGCTTTCATTGGTGCAATGCCCCTGTGTGTTTGCCTTCTGTATGTGGGTGGTGTTGGTTATTTTTACTCTTTACTCTTTGGCTCTTTGGGAACCCACCACCTGGCTCCCAAATAAATCCACACGGAGACTTATTCTTACTTATAAATGCCTGGCCTTAGCTTGGCTTATTTCTAGTCAGTGTTCCTTAATTTGAATTATCTTTTTACCATCTACCTTTTACCTCTGGGTTTTTTCCTTTTCTTACTTCTGTGTATCTTACTTTCACTCTTACTCCATGGTTGGCTGTGTGGCTGTGTGGCTGGCCCTTAGTATCCTCCTCTCTGAGTTCTTTTGCTCCTCAATCTTGCTTCTCTCTTTTTCTCCTTCTGTTTATTCTCTCTGCCTGCCAGTCTCACCTATCCTTTCTACTGCCTTACTATTGGCAATTCAGCTCTTTATTAGACCAATCAGGTGTTTTAGACAGGCACAGTAACACAGCTTCACAGAGTTAAACACATGCAACATAAAAGAATGCAACACATCTTTGCATCATTTAAACAAATGTTCCACAGCATAAGCAAAGGTAACACATCTTAAAATAATATTCCACAACATGTGGGTACCATGAACACAGTTAGGTGCTTCAGACACCATTTGACACTTAATGTCATTGTGCTTTCTGCATTCTCAAATTACAGCATCATGAATTCAGTAGAATGAACAATAACATTGTAAGAAGTTGGGGCAAACACATTGGCTCAGATTACAGGCTTGAGAGTGGTGGTACTGTGTTCCCCGAAATATTGTGCACGCTGATAAACTTATCTGGGGTCAGAGAACAGAACAGCCACAATATTAAACATAGAGGTTAGGCAGTGGCAGCACACACCTTTAATCCTAGCATTCCAGAGGTAGAGATCTACCTGGATCTCTGTGTTCAAGGATACAGCCAAGCATGGGGACTCACACCTTTAATCCCAGGAAGTGATGGCAGAAAGCAGAAAGGTATATAAGGCATGAGGACCAGGAACTAGAGCTGGTTAAGCTTTTCAGCTTTTAGCAGCAGCTCAGCTGAGATTCATTCTGGATGAGGACTCAGAGACTTCCAGTCTGAGGAAAGAGGATCAGCTGAGGAACTGGCAAGGTGAGGTGGCTGTGGCTTTTTCTGCTTTTCTGATCTTCCAGAATTCACCATTTGATTTTATTAAGAACTTTTAAGATCCTGCTACACTTGGGGAGGTGGATTCACTGTTGGTAGTGACATTCACAGATGCCTTTCTCTTTCAGCGTGTTCCTCATCCCCTTGTTTCCACGATGGCACATGCCTCCTTGATGCAACTGGGTCTTACAAATGTGCCTGCCTGGCTGGCTACACTGGGCAGCGCTGTGAAAACCGTGAGTATGCCTCCTGGTGCGTTTTAAGGTATTAGTGGGGGCATCCATAGGGACTTGGAGGCTTACAGTGCTCTGGTTACTTGGTGTCTCCAGTGGTCTGTCGGAGATGGCACATCATAGGGGCCTCTGAGTCATAGTTGTTGCCATCATTATTGTCATCATAGTATGTGTATGTGTGTGTGTGTAAGTGTGTGTGTGTGTGTGTGTGTGTGTAAGTGTGTGCCTATGGAGGCCAGAGTTTGATGTTGGGCGTTTTCCTCTATCGCTCTCCCCCTTGTTTTTCTCCATTGAACTTGGGACTCATTGACTGGCTAGCCTGTCCAGACAGCAAGGCCATCTTCTTGTTTGCTTCTCACGGTGCTTAGACTGCATGTGTGTACTGTCATAATGACTTTTAAATAAATGGATGCTAGGAATCTAGTCTTAGACCATCATGCCTTCACAGCAAGCATTTTACCCACTGAGTCATCGCCACAGTCCCCTAAGCCACATTCTCTTTTCCTTCTTCCTCTCTCTTTCTATGCCTCTTTCTTGGTTTGGGTGCTAGGGACTGAACTCAGGGTTTCCTTCATGCTAAACACAAGTCTTTCCACTGAGCTACGACTTTCTTCCTTGTGTCATGGATTGACTCTACTGTTAAATCGCTCGCTCTTTGGTTCTTATGGACAGTCAAAAGCAGAGCAATAGCAGCCTTGAGGAACCTGGAGCCCTTAAAAAAGGAAACCAGGAGAAACTCAAACAAATGACCCACACCAAAAGCAGCAGAAATTTCTAAATTATGTCCTTGAAAAGGCAGGACATGATTCTCTTCTGATACTAGATTTGAGCTTTAGCCGGAGAGAGAAATTTGAATCGACTGAGTTTAAGCATACATATAACAGGGCGTATCCTTTGGCCTTGGGAAGTATGTGTCCCACGACACCACAACTTCCCAGCTCTGCTGTGTGGTGCTGAGGACCATGCCGTTGGCAAAAAGGAACTTCACCGTCATGACCAGAAATCATTTATTATGGCGTCTGGTAACCAAGATTCTATGTATAATGCGTGTCCTAGCAGACATTTGAGACCTAAAATTCGTGCCACTTTCTCCAGCTATTGCTCGGCAATGAAGTGTGCAGAATGAGGTGTGCAGAACAAGAACGAAGGTTTGAAGACAAGTGGAGGAAGAGAATGTCCTGAGCAGGGCTCCTCAAAATAGATCCAGAGATGCGGTGTGTGGAAGTAAGGCTGTAAGGACAAGCTCCCCAGAGGTGCTCTTAGGGCTTGGGAGAACTGACCTAGAAATGGAAAGAAGTCAAGCAAAAAGCAATTTCAAGAAAAATCCTGGGCCCACTACTTGGCGATAGCGAAATATGGAATGCTAATGAAGTGCACGCAAGGGTACTGGGTTCTTCTATCCACACAGCAGCTGGTCACTAGCCAAGGCTGCCCTGGGGGAGAAGGGAAATGTGAACTCAGGCACGCTGTCTTAGTTAGCTTAACTGTCAACTTGACACCACCTAGAGTCACCTGAGAAGGGCCTCTCGGTTGAGGTATTGCCCAGGTCAGACAGGCCTATGAGCTGCCTGTCGGGGATCGTCTCTCTTGTTAATTGATTATAGCAGGACCCAGCGTGGCACCATTCTCTGGACCTGTGTTCCTGGGCTGTAGAAGAAGGCTAGCTAAGCATGAGCCTGCAAACGAGCCAGCGAGTAGCCTTCTTCCATCATTTCTGACGCACTTCCTGGGCTAGGAGTGCGTTCCCCGCTTGGAGGTAATGCTGTGTGGAATAGCAAGCCTCCCTGCCTTCAGGTTCCTGATTTGAGTTCCTGTCTTGACTTTCCTCAATGGTGCACTGTGACCCGGAGGTGTAAGAGAGATAAACCCTTTCCTCCCTAAGTTATTTTTGGTCAGAGTGTTTTATCTCGGCAACAGAAAGGAAACTAGAACATATGCCTAGCTTCCTGAGCAGATGCTCAGTGTGGTTCCAGGAACCGAGGATCAGTTTCCTGAAATCATACCAGCCACAGGATTCAGTGGGGGAGGAAAAGGAGAGCATGGGAACAGGAGGAATGACTTCAAGGGCAGAGCACCAACCATGTCTTCTCCAGTCATTCTGGACTAGCACACACACACACACACACACACACACACACACACACACACACACACACACACACGTTCTGTGCGCCTCTGCTGTCTGAGAGTCGTCTGGGAAGTTGATGTGTTTTTCAGGCACATGTTTCCTAGCATTCCTTACGAACTGTGCATTTCAACAGTGGGTCTCTGAGGATGCCACTGTGCTCTGCTAAAATCTGGTTCGGCACAGCGGCCGGAGTGTGTAGGAGGCTTAGAAAATGATGCTGAGATTCATGGACCCTTCCTGATTTGAGGCTTCTGTGTTATGTGTAAGGCAGATGAGAGCAATGTTGTTTCAAGGATTTGTATGTGTTGTCTAGAGTCTGAGCAACAGCAAGCTCTGGGATTCAGAAGGGAAATGAAGGGAAGGAAGGCTTCATTTCTGGATGACTAGCCACAGTTCTGATAAACAGAGGTAACACTGGATGAAAGCAAAACATGACCACATAAGCCAGACACCTTCAAGAACGGTTTCACATCAGGAGAGAAAAGTAGATTGCTCCAGACGTTATGACTAAACTATGTATGGGTGGCGTGCAAGTCCAAAGTGGATTTTTCTGTAAAGTTATTCTATCAAAAGAAAAACAAGCATCATGAAGAAAGAATGTAGCATAAGGCACGTGGATTGTAGCTTGATTCATAAACGGTCTCAAATCATTTTAAATACCAGGCAAGGTTGGGATGTGGCTTTGTGATGGTGTGTTTGCATAGCATGTATCCTCAGCACTGCAAACAACAACAACAACCAAAAAAAAGGCCACAGACAAATGAAAACAAACAAACAAACAACCATCATGACCCCCTAGGGAGATGGTCAAGGGAATTAGTTCTCCATTTCCAGCTTTCAATATACAGTTCAGAAACTGTAAGCCCCGGTACTGCATACTTGCAGATGGGTGAAGAGTTGGGCATGGGCATATCGTCCGTTGTTTGCTGACAGCAGTCTGGGAAATTATATTTTTATTTATTTTTTTTTGTAAGATCTAGGTCTGCTTTTCCTCATAAGAAGTTCAGGGTGAATTCTAACTCACTCACTCGGTGAGACATCACAAAAATCCAGCCATGTAGTTTACCTGGTTATTTCTGAACAGATCTTAGCCATTGTTCATAGCAGTCTTTCCATGAAGAGAGTAAAACTGAGCAGGTGTGTGTGTGTGTGTGTGTGTGTGTGTGTGCTCACGTGCACATGCACTTTTGTTTTTCTTCCGAGGATATTAATGGGCTAGAGCAATATCCCCAGAGGGAATTCTTTCAAAATTAGCAAGAAATGTAGGCAAGCATTTGGAGAATCTCCAAACTCCAAAATACCCAAATTGGACCTGACACTTGTTTTAAAAGCAGCTTCAAGAGCACCAAAGCCAGCATGAATGAGAGTCCTATCCTTTAGGGATGTGCCTTTAAACCTGGTCCCCAGCAAATTCAGAGCTAGGAGATACACACATTCCTCGTAGTTTATGATATCTCAGATGCAGATCTTACCATGTAGTGCCATGAGAGTCCAGGTGACTGACGACCTCTGCTCAACATTGAGTCCTTCCCCCCTGGTAAGGCTCATCTGCCACTCTGTTCCAAACAGTCCTTGACATTAAATTTTCTTCTCATTTCTCATGCCTGCGAAGGGGAGTGGAACAGGAATAGATTTTTCCACTTAATTCCTGAAGAAACATACCTTTAAAAAAGTCAAATAGAGGTTTGAGAGGTCGCTCCATGGGTAAAATGTTTGCCACACAAGTGTAAGGACCTTAGGCCAAACCTCCAGAACTCACATAAAGCCAGATGTATTACTGAGCACATCTGTAATCTCCATGCTCCTAAGGGAAAAGGGAAGGCAGAGACAGAAGACTTTCGGAAAGCTGGTGGTCCTGGTGCATGCAGTGTGTGGACAGGGGTGGAAGGCAAGAACCAGAACTGGAGGTTGTCCTCTGTCTTCCATATATGCACCATGGCCTGTGCATATGCACAGCATTAACACACACAAATGTACATACACACACATATATGTACATCACACGTGACTATTTTTATTGAGCAATATCAGGTATATAAAATAAAAATGAAATATTATTTTTCTTGACCCATTTTTGTTCTCAGAGGAACCACTTTGAGGAATGCTAGGTCTATGTTTCTCAGACTTTTTCTAAGTTAGTTATCTAAATCTTACTTTAAACCAGTGATTCTCAGCTCTGCCTTCCATATCCACACATACATGGCATTTGGAAATATTGGAAGATGATTTGGGTGAAAACTGGGTGGTGATGCATCCTGTGGACTGAGGGATGCTGCTGAGCATCCTTCAAGGCACAGGACAGGCTCTGCTGCTGTTATCCAGCCTCAGTGTCAGCAGTGACAAGGTGGGGAGACTCTATTTTAAACAAAAGTAGATGAAAGCACGCTTACAAATTTTCAATGTGTTGTCAATGTCCACGGCATAGACTTTTTCCCAGACAAAATGATTATTGACTATTCTATGGTGAATGTGAAAATATGCATTCATCTAATTCCTTAAGATGGACTTGTTACTGTTCTAAATATTTTGTTATTCTGAAGAGAGCAGCAATCAGATCCTTACATTATTTTGTTGTTCACATGGAAACTGAATTCCCAGATGCTGTACTGTTCGTTCAGAGGGCACACATGATTATATTTTTGAGAGCCATTGCTGAAAGGGCACGGGAAGATTTGCTTTTAAGCAATCTGATACCATCTAGGGTTGCAGGAATCGGTTCCTTTTCTCTGCTGATTAAAGGATTAAAAATGCAGGAAAAGTTGGAAAGTCATCAAAGTCAATGTTTATTCAAAGAGGACAATTTTACTAGAGTTTAAAAGAAAAAAAAATCTCCGGTCAGGCGAGCTGTAAATCTCAGCAGCTGTACGGAGGAGAAGAATGGAGGAGAGAAGGGGAAAAAAAGCCACACCATTTGAGTTATGGCAGCGTGGAGGGCAGTCGTGCACCAGCAGACACATGGTGGGGGGTGAGTTTTAGAGGGGGAATGAGTGTCAGGGAAAGCATGGTTGGAAAAGGCATAGGAGAAAAAAAAAGTTAGACTTTTCTAAGTGATTTGGAAAAGTGTATAGATTGTGCTCCTTAACAGAGTATACTGGGGCAAGAATTCTGGGAAGGGAAAATATTGACACTCATCAAAGGAGTAATTGATCTGCCTTTCTCTTTAGCACCGTTTAAAGTGAGCCTGCCTCTAGGAGTGGTCCTGCCTTCCAGAGAAGGGCGGTCCCTTGGCCAGGTGATTGAGCAGTCCATCTGATCAATTTCTTTATACTTAGGGTAGCTTGGAATAGTAGGGCTTGTCCCGGCCTGATATTTCACTGCCTTGACCGTAAGGAACTAGTTTTCCTTTAGGTGGGTCTTTATCACCTTTGCATCAAATCTGCAGGATGATCCTTAATATAACTGCTGCTCTTCAAAATAAGAACTGAACCTGTACTTCAGAAACTAGAGGCGATCCTCATGAATCTGGAAATGGATTTCTACTCAAAGGAACCCATCGGTCTGAAGAGAGAGTTCCTGATTGGATTCAGGTGGTTTGACTTCATTCCGGTGGTCAGGAGGATTGCTGAAGCCCCTGACAGAACAGCCCGAAGATGTTAGCTCTCAGCCTCGCCTTCCCTCAATCCTTTCCCAAGGTGGAAACCTTCCCTCTACTCTTGAGTGACCTTCTCAGAAACCTAACTAGGGGGAAATGGCCCCTCCTCAGCCCTCAGGCTCAGCTAGTCTCCTGCCAACACCCTCAGCGACCTCCAGGATCCCCGGGCCACCATGTGAGAAAACGGGGCCCTTTCTTTCCTCTGAGGGTTCCTGTTTCATTGTATGGAGCACAAGGACAAAGCGGGTCTTCTAGTAAATGGTCCGAATCTTGTTTTGAAAGAGTGGAGAGTGAGAGATTCATCGCCTGCTCCAATTTCCATGTTGTCTTTGTTCCTCTGGCCCAGTTGACAGAGCTGGGCTTTCCCTCTGCATCCTAATGAAGGCCGATGAAATGGGCTAAATCTTCAGTCACAGTGTTCACACTGCAGGCTCTGACGCTCCTTGGAACAAAACAAATCAGTCCTCACCAATTAAAGGAAAACAGTGAATCTAGACTTACTGGGGTTTTTGGAGTCTCAGAAGGTTTCCCACTGGTCTGTCCCAAGGACCAGGGAGAAAGAGCAGGATAAGAGGCACACTTTATTCTTGAGCTTCAAAGCGGCAGCCCAAGTTTCTCATCCGAATGAACCATTGGGAACTTTGGGAGGGTCCATGGAAACATGACGCAAAGAGAATGTAGGAGACACCTAGTGGGCGGCAGCCATGTCCCATCATAGATGGGTAAATGAAATGGAGTGGGGTTGATGTAAACTCTCCTGAGATCTGACAGGTGAGGCATTTTAAAAATAGACTCATTGCCTTTTTTTCTCAGTTCCAAAGGCTTCTTTTATCCTGAACATATGGGAGATGGATACATCTTTGTTTAATGGGAGGTGGTGCATGCCAGGGTGAAGGTCTTGGAATTCAAGGCTGGATGACTTTGGGTTGACTGTGAGTCTGCATTTCCCAGTTTGTCAGCCTCGAATGAGTGATTTAACATGTTTGGGCCTCCATTTTCCTGTTAGAAATTTCAGAAAAATAATAGGTAGTTCTCACGGTGTTTGTGGGGATGAAGGTTAGTGATTCATATAAGACAGAGTTGAGTATTAGGAGCTATTACTTTAAAATTATGATTATTAATGCCTCTTTTAAAATAAAATTCCATTTAAAATTTATTATAAAGTTTCAGTGAATAAACCACTAAAATATTCCATATTATTTATAATAATGACTGACAGTAATGTAAATGATACATTAGGATAGAATCTCACTAAGATATGGTACATGAAAGAAAAAAAATGACTATATTTTTTACCTTTCTTTTTTCATTTTATAATAATCTAATCTCATTCATAAAATAATCTTAATTTATTTTCAAATTCCTTTTCTTCTTTCCTACATAGCTACAAGATTTTTTAAAATTTTTATTGAAAATAGATTCTTCTCTCCTACAATACATCCCGAGCACAGTTTCCCCTCCCTCCACTCCTCCCTCTGAATGTATAATTAATGGACTTTGATGTGATATTTCTACACATGTATATGGCATTCATGGATCATGCCCGACTACTCTTCATCCCTTTTCTTCCTACTCTGTCTCTTGTTTCATGTTGGGTATGTAATGGGGGTGAGTGTTTTCCTAGTCAGAGATTAACAAACAGTGTTCTCCCCGAATAGTGGGGAAATAGGTGAAGACATAGAAGTTACTCACCAGCTGAACTGCTCCCCCACACATAGGATGGAGCCGACCATGTGGTAAGGGACACCTGCTGTAGGGGTGCTCAGGCTCTGTGTCCATTGACCTGCTCTTGTCCTGGCCCTCCTGGCTTTTGTTTTGGCGGATGAGGTCACTGAGGCAGGACTTAATGCAGGAGGCAGAGTTTATGTAGGTCCTGGGTTCACCGGTAATCCATTAGAGCTGGAATGGGCTGTGTGCCCACCGAGAGTGGGGACACCAAAGAATTAACCTGAAATGGACCAGGTGTTGGTGGCATACGACTTTAATCTCAGCACTTAGGCGGTAGAGGCAGGCGGATCTCAGTGAGTTCAAGGCCAGCCTGGTCTACAAAGGAAGTTCCAGGATAGCCAGGGCTGTTACACAGAGAAACCAATAAGTGAGTGAGTGAGTGAGTGAACGAACAAACGAACGAACGAACAAACAAACAAACAAACAAATAAATAAATAAAATTAACCTGAAATAAAAACAAGCATTCCTGAGGCCACAACCCCAGAGGAACTCCGGCCCCAGACATAGGTCATAAAACTCCCATCTTTTTTAAATCCTGCCTTGCAGAACACTTTTTACCTGGTCTCTACCAACTTCAAAAGGTGAAAATATCCTCTTTGTAAATTCCAAGGCATTCTTGTGGGCACCCATGTACTAAAAAACAACAGTATTTTTCTTGAGACAAGTTCTCACTATTGTCACCTAGGTTGACCTCAACCCTGCAGTCTTCCTGTCCCAATCTCCAACTCCTGATATTCCAGGCATGCACCATTGTGCCCAGCTCCTCTTGTGTGTGTGCGCGCACACACACATGTCCAGATGTGCGTGTAGAAGCCAGAGTCAACCTTGGGCATCTTTCCTGGAGGCCATCTGTCTTGTTATTCAGAGTGTCTCTCCCTGACCTGAAGTTTCTCCATTCAGCTAGCCTGACTAGTTAGAAAGCCACAGGGTTCCTCCTGTCCCTTCTTCTCCAGTGCTGGAATTCCATGTAGGTTCTGGGGTTCAAACTCAGGTCCTCATGCTTGTGTGCCAAACACTTTACTTCCTGAGCTGTCTCTCCAGACCTATATCCATCTTGATGATGACTCAAAAACAAACCCTGAAGTGTTGGGAAAAACCGAAGAAGACTATTCTATCGGAGCAGAGCCAGAAGCAGAACCACCGAGCTTCTCATATCACATAAGTGGCCCACTTACTCCATCACCGTAATATTCCAGGTTGATTTTGAACAAAAACTTTAAACAATTCTGACTTTCTGAACAATGGTCACTGTTGACCGTCTCTTGGACACAGGCAGTTTTAAATAAATAGGCCATCCAAGCACCGGAAAGTGGTGTTTGAAAGACACAGTGTACCAGAGGCCCAAGACAATACTGATTAAGATCAAATAGCCAATTAAGCCCCAGTCTCCAAATTGCTGCCGGATGAATAAATAGCAGTGTGTGCCATCCAAGCCAACCTCACATGGGTAGCACCTCATTCACACCCACAGAGGGCTGGAAAACATCAGGGAAGCCGAATTCTACCCGCTGGAAAGGGATAAAACGAGATTTTGGTGAAGATTATATCATCAGCTGGCGCCATTATTTCTGATCGGTGATGACCTTCAAGAAAGTAAAACACATTTGCTTCAGTCCAGAAGCACCAAATTCAAGCATGAACCCGACAAGAGAAGGCATGGAAGAGAAAGGGGCCACCGTTCGCTTGTCTCTGAGCACGGCCTTTGTGCTGAGTTGGATTTTAGAACAACAAAACCTCAGTGAGGAGGCAAATGCCTTGTCCAAACAGAACCCAAACTGTCCCAAGTTCTTTCCTTGATTTTGGTGATGAGTGAGGTTGGGCGGATGTAAAGAGTACACTAAGAATTGAAACTAACACCCTCCACCCCAGCTCCCACCACAGCTGGATCATAGGTTGACACTGTGTAGACTTCCGGCTGTGTCCTTTGTTACAGTGCTCAGAAACTGCTTTAGGGAGAATACCAAACCCAACTTTTGCTCAGTGGATAACTCAGCTTTCACAAACATTTCATGACTAAAATTTGCCAAAAGGCAGACATACTTCTTCATTCATCATTTTGTGATTCGTTATAGACCATTTGTGAAATCAAGAAGGATATTAATAATAATAATTAATTAAAAATAATAAGGAGCAGAGTAAGAACAATAAAAAAATAGAAGCTGTTATGATTAGAGAAAGGTCACCTCAAGTTTATCTATGGTACAAACACTTGCTTTTATTCTGACCAGAACTCCTTTCTTCTCTATATCATGTGTATATGTGTGCGTGTGTACACACACACGCACACACACACACACACACACACACACACACACACACACACGATTCTATGACTATGAGGCTGAGAAGCCCCCCTGCCTGCTGTCTGTAAAGTAGGGACCCAGAATATCTAGTGATGAAGCTTGAAGGTCGGAGAGCCAATGATGCGACCATGTGAGCTGTGAAATGGAAAGCCGCAGAGCCAGGGTTTCCCAAGCTTCTTGGAGCTCAGGAAGGGCAGCATTTTCCCCAGAAGCTGGGCATGGAACTATAGCGTTTGACTTTTGCTGTGCTGTGTTTGGGGCTCGCTCTGGTGTCACCCCTCTTTTCTATGGGAATGTTTACTTTGTGCCAATATTGGAAGTATGGAAGTTTGTTGTTTTTATTCTACAGTGGTTCATATGTCTCCGAGTTTGCTTTGAGTCTCAAAAAAAATCCTTTGAGCTTTTGAGCAATCATGAGAATATGATGATTAATGGGACTTACGGAATGAAGTGAATTTATTTTGCATTATGAGATAAACAAGAACTTTGTAGGGTGGCATGGTATGTTTTAAAAAGTGATGTTTGTGTGTCAAGTTGACAAGGGATGAACTTGTGGCAGTCAGTCAATTAGATCCTCATCCGTTTGTACTTCTAAAATATTGGTTAAGCTTTCAATCAATGTCAAGTGGCATGTATTTTAGGGCTTTGTTATTTGAAGGATGCTCAAAATATGAAATATCCATTTTGTTGATTTATAAAGTGTTAAACTTGAGAATTTAGGATCCTCTTAAAGATTTATTCAAACTGCTACCTAGCATTTTCCAGGCAGTGTGGTACATAGATGCTCCTATCATGAAGAAGCATTTCTGAGTCTCTTCTCAATGTCTCATCCTTTATAATTTATGGACTTGTGCCTGATATACTGGCTGCATTGCACTGACTACAACATGTGCCCTGACTAAGTGGCAGTCACTGTGTGGTACTTTAAAGATGGCACAAATGTGATAAAACTGAGACCTCTAATTACAAGTCCCCAATAGTTGCTCTGGGCAGAACATCTGACTTAGAATCTGGGTCCATTTCACTTGGCTTTCTACCTGTAGAGTAAGAGGCTTTCTTTCGGACCACACAGCTGCCTAAGTGGTCTCAAGGCAGTTCCAGCATTTGACCTCATGGGACCTGTGCTGCCAGCCACCCATCCTCCAGCCAGCTTCTGCTGTAAGCTAGTGTTTGCTGAGGTCCTTCACAACCTATTCAAATTCGCTGAAAGCCCCATGGTTACCTTCCTTATTCCTTGGTTAGCACGCTCTCTTTTGATGTGATTTTAGAATAGAGGCATTAGTCACAGGCAAGCTGATGTTAATGAAAAGGATGTGTGTATTTATTTATCCCTACACCCTAACGAGTTCCATCGTATTTTTCTCCATCAGAATGAGTTGAATCAGTTAATCTAAAGAAATTAAATGGAGTTTCTTACATTGACATCTAATTTGAACTCCTAAGATTCTTCTTTTTCTTCATTTTTGTAGGGCAGGAGGTTGAACATAGGGTGTCACATGTGCTTGGGAAGCGCCCTGCTACTGAGCCACATCCCAGACCTCTTTATTTTGAGACAGGGCCTGACTAAGTTGGGCTGACATTGAACCCACTCTGTAGTCCAGGCTGGCCTTGAACTTGCAGCATTCGCCTACTCAGCTTCCTGAGTCCCTGGGATAACAGGTCTGTGCCACCAGGCCTGGCTAAGGGTTTTCTTCATTCAGAAAGATTTAGTGTGGTAGAAACCAGACCCAAAGAATAGATAACTTGATGGAATGTCATGAGTCCTTTTCATTTGTAAGTACTTAAGTGAGGCCGAGGAAAGGCTGGGCACACAAGCATCTTAGAATAAGCCAGAAATGCCGGGCAGTGGTGGCACACGCCTTTAATCCCAGCATTTGGGAGGCAGAGGCAGGCTGATCTCTGTGAGTTCGAGGCCAGCCTGGTCTCCAAAGTGAGTTCCAGGAAAGGCGCAAAGCTACACAGAGAAACCCTGTCTCGAAAAACCAAAAAAAAAAAAAAGAAAAAAGAAAAAAAAAAAAAAGAAAAAAGAATAAGCCAGAACTAACATCACTTGTCTTTCTGGTTTTGATATGGAAAAACCACTCTGTCTACTTATATGAACTCACAGCAGCTGCACAAGACTCACACAAAATCAAGCCAGCCAGTTCCAGCATGGATGGGGGAAGGGCTCATCAAGTCCTACCCACCCCTAGCTGAGAAGATATTGGCAACTGATGGCTGCCGGGAGGAAGGAGAATAAGTTTTCTTTGGGGATGCAGTCCCTGAAAGGCTACCCACACTCCAATAGATCGTCCCATACCTGTGCAACCAGATAGAGAGAGAGAGAGAGAGAGAGAGAGAGAGAGAGAGAGAGAGAGAGAGAGAGAGAGAGAACAAAGTTAAGAGGGAAAGGTGGTAGTGGTGGGAATAGGGAAGGAATTAGAGGTGAGGGAAGAGGGAGGAGACTGGGTCAAAATGCATTATATTCATGTATATATTTCTCAAACAATAAAAAATGTTTTTAAAAGATACAGAAAAATATCTGCCAATGCCTTTTTCTGCTTGGCATGGGTGGGGGTCATTTGTTAAATATGTAGTGATCGATCCCCATCACCCCAGTCCGCCAACAAGTGACGTGTTAGATTTTGGAAAGACAAAGTAAGTTGGTTCTTTGTTCCCAGGCATTTTTTTTTAACCCATCTTGTCTACAAATCTGAGCTTAGAGCTTAGAGATCTAAACAAAAGAAAATTGATAAATATTCATAGAAGATTAGTGTATCACATTAAAATTCTAGATTCATTCATAAAATACATTTCTTTTGTGAACAGGAATATTATATGGATAACGACATAAGGGAAGAGAGAGCAGGCTGTTTTTCCATGGCTAGGCTCTGCCCCAGGGCCTACTAACTGTCAGAGAACAGTGAGGCAGCTCCAGTATGAACTTCCTTCTGTGATAGTCAGTGTTACTTATTTGGATGCCGGAAAGTGGTGTTATCAGTGTGCACAAATGAACCACTCTTCCTGAAGACAATGTCACGGGGTCCTGACGTGTTGCATAATGCCGCCATCTTCATGTCCACTTCTTATAGATCTCTGACCTTGGTCATTTCAGCTGTCGGTAGTGATTCTTAGTGGATCAATCAGGAGGAAGAAAAACAGTATAACTTTATTTGCTCTAAATCAACTTAAATCCAGCTCTCAGATCTATAATTGAGAATCCAGTTTGGGTCATTGCAGGGGCCTTCTTCATGTACAGGCTGTATAGAATCAGGTTATGTAGACAGCAGTGAGTCATCAAGGAGAGTCCTGAGCAAGTCTTCATTATTCATCCTGAGAAGTCCCAGTGTCTACACCACCTGACCACTTTGGGTACGATAGCTTGGAGCATGAAAGTGTTTGTGGAAGCTGGAAGCCTTTCTTTCTCTAAGGGCGTATTCTCTAACTTCCTGTTCACCCTCCTCCAAGAGCTCATTACCCAGTCACGCTGATGGCTCTGACAATTGCCTCACTAGGTTCCCATCATTGTCTGTAGAATCAAGAAGGGAAGGCAGGAGAGGTTCTGGTGCCTCAGGCTAAGAAAACAGGACTGCTGTCTTAGGCTAGTTTCTCCTGGCTCCAGCTTTAGAGACTAGGTTTTTGTTAAAGCAAGCACTCCTAGAATCAGACAGTCAGGGAACTGGAGAAGACATAAACGAGGAGGAAATCAGTCAAGATGTTTTCTACTGAATTCCCAAATGCAGCCTGATCCTGAAGGTTTCTGGAAAGTGAAAAATTACAGCTCACAAAACATGCCCATCCCATTGGCAACCCTTGGTTGTATAAAGGGTAAGACAACATCAAGGTTGGGCAAGTTAGCTTTCATACCCAAGGGCAGTCCTCTGAAGGATGCAGGTGCCAACTCCAAGCAGCAAGACACACCTGGAGAAGTAGAGGGCAGATATCTTGTGTTGGTGTAGAGATATGAGGAACCTGATGGAGGTTCCTGTAGAATTCACGGTAAGAACAGTTTAACATCATCACATGCGTGTAGATGTAACCAACCGTCTTATTAAATAAGAAACACAGAGCCGATTCAGAGAAGAAAGCCAAGAGGTCAGAACTAAGAGCCTTACCCTTCCTGCTTCAGCTATCCTGCTTCAGCCAAGAGAGCTCTCCGAAAAAGAGGCCTACTTCCTGTGTGTATGTCTTTAAATAGTCTAGATGTTCTGCCTTCTCATTGGTTGTAAACTAAACACGTGACTGCCTTGTCATTGCCTGTATGTACCGCCCTCCAGGTCCTTAAAGGCGTGCGCCACCACCGCCACGCACTTGCTATGGCTCTATAACTCTGACCCCCAGGCAACTTTATTTATTAACATACAATTAAAATCACATTTCAGTACAAGTAAAATACCACCACATTTCCCCTTTTCTATTTTAATAAAAAGAGAAAAAAAAAAGAAAAAGGTTATAACTAACAAAAGAAAAACTATATACAAAAGTACAATAACTATATACAATATATACAAATAATAGATGTCTAAACAGTGTCTAGTCCATTTGTATTTGACAAATTCAGAGATGATAATTTCATTATCCTATTTTGTTAAGTCCAAAATGTATCTAATTCACTTTCTATCCTAATTAATCTTCAACTAACTAACCTTCAACTATAACTAACTAATCTTCAACTCCCTCAGAGACCCAAGAAGGAAATAATATTAGCTAACAAAAATAAAAACAGAAAGTGCATGCAAGCAACTTCCAAAAAATTTGTGAGTTGACAGAAACAGCCAACTGCCTGGACAGTCACCTGAGGTTTCTCCGCAATGCTGGGGCATCATCTTCAGCCTATATAGGCTTAGCATATCTGACAGACTCATTTGTGAAGTAGGATGTACACAAGGTCAACAGTTCAACCTCACATTGGGTGAGAGCAGTCCATGCACCAGAAACACCTGAATTCCACTAATGTCATGTCATGATTCAGGATTTTAAATTCTGGAAAATGTTGATGGTTTTTTAGTTCAGCTCTCCATTCTTCTTGGCTGTGTACATATGGCTTCATCTCAGCATCCCGTTCTTCTCCACATCTCTCTATCAAATGCCAGTCTACTATTGAGAGGCGTGAGCTTAGTTACTCTTCAAGAATAACTGTTTCAGCTGCTGTTCCATAGCACATCAGAAGCCATCGGCCCACTGCCTGTTCAGCTGCCTTGGAAGAAAAGGGCACTGTACCTTTTCCGAGTTGCGAAGGCCACGTCAGGGATGGTGCCATATTGTCCTGGCCTCAGAAGATGCCTTTTGATAAAGCCATAACCACGCTTGTTTAGGCAAGAATCAGTAGTCCTTTGTTTCATGTCCTGTCTGTCCATTTTGTCATCAGTTGATTCGAGGATACTTTGTTGTCCAGTGGCTAACTTTTGCCACAATGAAAGCTAACTCCATACGCAGTTTCTTCAATGCCCATATTTTCTCTGAAGTAGATTGGTACTGCCAGGAGCCGACATGTCTCATAGTCATAACAAAAAAGAAAAATTTTCTAAGTTATTAAAACATTTTAAATGCCATATTCTGTAGATCTCTGAAGGGTTTGAAGATGACCTATCTAAAATATATCTGCTCAATTTTTAAAACATATCTAATATGACTACAAGTTCTATTGTAATGTCTAACTACTAACTATCATTTCTTTATATCCTAATGGTAATAATAACATTCAAGGATCAGAAAATTGCATTGTTAAATGAACGATATAAGTACAATTAGAAATATACATATAGCATTTTCTAACAATATCAATTTCAATATATATAATTTGTATATAATATAAAACAATCCAATCCAATGTAAAGTATTTAAAACTAGTAATTGTCTTTTTCTTCTTCTTCCTTTCTCTCTCTTTTTTTTTAAATAAGAACCTTAAATCTAATCTGCTTAGTCTTTTTCCTAACCCTTGACAACTTGTAACCAACCCCCCTAAACAATGAAAATTATCCCAGACCCAAAACCCATTAAAAAGACCAAAAAACCACCCACCCCACACCACCTCTTTGGGAATGTGGGCGTCGTATTCTTAAAATTGCTTCCTTCTGGGTATGGGCGAAGTTATCTTTATCCTGAAAGAAAAATTTTAGGTTAATTGTCAAATTCTAGGAAAGGTAACTATATTCAATTGTCAAATTCTAGGAAAGGTAACTATATCCTTCATTATCCATTCTGTGTATAATGCCAAAGTTCAGGGTTTATCTCAAGTCCTTATTCAAGTAGTCTTTGAGACTGGATCATCTCAGCTAGTCATCTCAAAATTGCTCTGAGCACCTTGTAGTTCAAAGCTGATCTGTAGATGATGTTTGTCAGCTTAGTGATGTTATTATTGTCCACGTGGAATTGTTGTTGTTGTGGGGCCCCAACTTCTTCCTGGAGACTTCAGTTGATGTTAGGCCTGGCCGTGAATTCCTGCTAAGAGACTCGAACACAAAGACATATATATGCAGCTAATTGAAGCCTTTTTTTTTAGAATTAATCAGTACTCTATATGACCATTCACATCTTAGCAAAGTTTAAAATGTATATATATCTATATATCTATATATATTAATCTTGTAAGTTTTGATATAAAATTTATACTTTAAGAAAAGTTTAAAGAATCAGAATAGAATAAAAGAGTTGAGATTAGTAATAGAATAGTCCCTTAATTAATTTGGCTTTTCTCCTGTCTCATAGCAGAAGATGGCTCTTTTATTCTGGCATGATACAGGGAGTTTGCATTTTCTTTTTAACAACATGCTTGAGTTTAAAGAAGGAGAGAGCCATTCTCCAACTCCAAAGTCAGCTTTAAATTTTAATTGGACTGGGACTATTAGAAGACCAATAGTGTTAAATCTTTAGAGAAAAGCAGAAACAAACATTTAGGAAGACATAAAATTTTTTAGATAATATATACCCATACGCCATTTCACTCTGCTTCCTGGGATAGATGATTTGTCCCTTTTCTTCAGTTGTCTTATTTGTCCAGTGTTCTTCAGATTCCTTAACCTTCATTCTCCTAAAAGACAAAAACAAAAACCTTTCCCCAAGACTAATTCTGGGGATGTTCCTTTTTGGCAAGTTATTATCTGATTAAATGAAAAGACATGTGTTACTGGTATAAGTTAGTTTAAATTGGATGTTCATGTTGGTTGATGAGCTATCACCTCCTCTAATTAAGAGGTTTATCTTGTTCAAATCGAACCTTTATCAATTTTGATGGTACCCACAACTTATCTTCTCCTGTAGAAACAAAAGCAAAACCTCGTCCCCAATGTAACACATACCCTGGTTTTCATTCTGAGGTCAGCACATCCTTAAAATATATAGGTTGATTTAATTCTGTAGTTTTTTCTATTATCCAATGTCTCTCTGCAGCTGTTGTTCCTTTCTCATTGGCATTAAGAAAATTCAAAGTTAATAGAGCATTATGCAGTCTATTTCTGGGGGTTTTTGTTGCCCCTTTCTGTTTATTTAGCATATTCTTTAGAGTTCTGTTTGATCTTTCTATAACTGCTTGACCTGTAGGATTATGTGGTATGCCTGTAATATGCTTTATATTGTAATAAGCAAAAAACTGTTTCATTTTAACAGAGACATATGATGGAGCATTGTCAGTTTTGATCTGTGCAGGTATACCCATGATGGCCATAACTTCTAGCAAATGAGTGATTACAGAATCAGCTTTTTCAGAACTCAAAGCAGTTGCCCACTGAAATCCTGAATAAGTATCAATAGTGTGGTGTACATATTTCAGTTTTCCAAATTCTGCAAAGTGAAACACGTCCATCTGCCAGATTTCATTCCTTTGAGTACCCTTTGGGTTACATCCTGCTGGTAATGGTGTTTGATTGTAGAAGGAACAAGTAGGACATTTCTTTACTATTTCTTTGGCTTGTTGCCAGGTTATGGAAAAATCCTTTTTTAAACCTTTACTATTGACATGATGTTTTTTATGACATTCTGAGGCCTCCAGCACATTTCCTATTAATAACTTATCAATCTCATCATTGCCTTGTGCTAGAGGGCCTGGCAGACCAGTATGGGATCGAATGTGAGTTATATATAAAGGATGACTCCTTTTCCTGATTGTATCTTGTAATTGAATAAATAATGAAGTTAATTCTGAAGCATCAGGAATAAATTCTGCAGTCTCAATATGTAATACTACTCTTTCAGCATACTGAGAGTCAGTTACTATGTTGAGAGGTTCTGAAAAATCCATTAATACCAACAGAATAGCATATAATTCTGATTTTTGAACTGAATTATAAGGACTTTGAACCACTTTACTTAAATTTTCTGATTTGTAACCTGCCTTTCCTTGTTTGTTGGCATCTGTATAAAATGTACGAACTCCAGATATGGGCTTTACCCATACAATTCGAGGCAAGATCCAATCAGCTCTCTTTATAAGATCAATTCTATCGCTTTTGGGATATTTGCTGTTAATTTCTCCCAAAAAATTACTGCAAGCTCTTTGCCAAGGTTCACTTTCTGTCCATAATTTTTCAATGTCCTCCTTAGTTAAAGGTACAACAATTTCTGCTGGGTCTATTCCTGCTAATTGGCGAAGTCTCAATTTTCCTTTCCAAATCAAGTCAGAGATTTTTTCCACATAAGTTTTTAATTTTTTGTTTGGTTTATTTGGTAAAAATATCCATTCTAATATAATATCTTCCCTCTGCATTAATATTCCTGTAGGAGAATGCCTAGAAGGTAAAATAACCAAAATGCAATCCAGCTTTGGATCAATACGATCGATGTGCCCTTCATGTACTTTCTTTTCTACCAAGGCCAATTCTTTCTCAGCTTCAGGTGATAACTCTCTTGGACTATTTAGGTCCTTGTCACCTTCTAAGGTTTTGAACAAATTATGCAGTTCATCATTTTTTACCCCAACAATAGTTCGTAGATGAGAAATATTTCCAAATAATCTTTGAAAGTCATTAAGAGTCTGTAGTCTATCTCTCCTAATTTGCACCTTTTGGTGTCTAATTTTTTGTAGCTCTATTTTATATCCTAAATAATTAATAGAATCTCCTCTTTGTATCTTTTCAGGAGCAATTTGTAATCCCCAGCAAGGCAAAATTTTCTTTACGTCTTCAAACATTCTTTCTAAAGTATCTGCATTTGAGTCAGCTAGTAAAATATCATCCATATAATGATAAATTATAGATTTAGGAAATTTTTTACGTATCACTTCCAATGGCTGTTGTACAAAATATTGGCACAGAGTTGGGCTATTCAACATTCCCTGTGGGAGGACCCTCCATTGAAATCTTTTAACCGGTTGAGAATTATTATAAGTAGGCACTGTGAAAGCAAATCTTTCTCTGTCTTTTTCTTGTAACGGTATTGAAAAGAAACAGTCTTTTAAATCAATAACTATGAGAGGCCATCCTTTTGGTAACAGAGTAGGCAGAGGAATTCCAGATTGTAGAGAGCCCATTGGCTGAATTACTTTGTTAATTGCTCTAAGGTCTGTTACCATTCTCCATTTACCAGATTTCTTTTTAATAACAAATACAGGAGAATTTCAAGGGCTGGTTGATTCCTCAATATGCTGAGCATTTAACTGTTCTTCTACCAGCTCTTCTAAAGCCTGGAGTTTCTCTGTTGTTAAAGGCCATTGCTGGACCCATACAGGCTTGTCTGTTAACCATTTTAAAGGTAGAGCTGTTGGTGTTTTTGGAAGATCATCAGTTGTTGTGCCCTGTTCTTGTATAATATGGATGGCTGGTGACCACTCAGAATAATGCTTTATAATATTTCTCTCAGAAACATGTGCTAATTTATGATTTGTTTCTGAGATTGGAGGGATGTTAATCTGAGTATTCCATTGTTGCAACAAGTCTCGACCCCACAAGTTCATAGCTATGTTAGCTACATATGGTTTCAATTTTCCTCTCTGTCCTTCTGGACCTATACACTCGAGCCATCTTGCACTCTGTTTCACCTGAGATAATGTCCCAATTCCTAACAGTTGAACATTTACCTCCTGAAGAGGCCAAGTTGGATGCCAAAATTCTGGTGCAATTATGGTAATGTCCGCACCTGTGTCTACCAGACCAGACAACAAAACACCATTTATTTTTATCGATAATTTTGGTCTTTGTTCATTAATAAAAGTTTGCCAAAAAATTTTCTTTATATTTGCTCCTGAATTTTCTATTCTCTCTGTTTCATCATCCTGACCAGCATGACTTATTCCAATAGGCATTTGGTTATTTAATTGCTCTGGGTAGGGGTTTCCTCTACGACTGCAGGAAAGGTTTGAACTGGATTTGCTATTGGGGCCTGCATGAGGCCCCTCTGGGAGTTTCCCGAAGACTGAGGCAAAGGATTACCCTGTCTGTCCCTTGTTGATCTACATTCGTTGGTCCAGTGTTTTCCCTTACCACACCTTCTGCATACTCCAGAAGGAAGGGGCTTTCTGTTGCCATTGTTCCTTGAAGAAACATTGTTTCTAGGAATGACCTGTTTACAGTCCCTTTTCAAATGTCCTTGCTTTCCACATCCAAAACATCTAACATTCCTCAAACCTTTTGAAATTGCTTCTCCTACCCACGTATCATCATGCTCATGAGCTTCAACATTAACCGTATCTCTAATCCAATCTTCCAAAGGTGCAGATCTTGCCTTTAACGGCCTGATTATTGTTTTACATGCTGCATTCGCATTCTCAGAGGCCAAAGATTCAATTATTATCTTACTAGCTTCTGAATCCGGGACCATTCTCTTTACTGCTGAAGCCAGTCTTTGTAAAAAATCTGTGAAAGATTCTTTTGGGCCTTGTACAACCTTTGTAAATGACTCAGTTTTTTTTCCTGGTTCCTCAACTCTGTCCCATGCATTCAAGGCTGCTGTTCGACATAAAATTAGGGTTTGGACATCATATAAACATTGTGTTTGTGCTGAAGCATATTGACCTTCTCCAATAAGCTGATCCTGGCAGACTTGTATTCCTTTATCCCTCCACTGCTTTTCTATGTTTTTAGCTTCATCCTTGAACCAAGTTAGCCACTGAAGCCTTTGACTGGGTTCAAGAACAGCTTGTGCCAGCTCCCGCCAGTCCTGTGGTACAATCCTATTATATGTTGACCAAGAGTTTAACATTTGCTTTACATACGGGGAATGCATACCATAAGATACTATTGCCTCCTTAAACCTTCGTAAATCTATCATTTCAATTGGAGCCCAAATATTTTGTGTAGTCATTTGATCAGGCGACTGCTGTACGGTTACTGGACAAACTAAGGGTGACTGTGTGAAAACAGGCTTTCTTTCTGTAACCCTATGATCCAATCTTGAAGCAGCTTCACTGTTAGTTTCTTCTGTCTGAGTTTTTACAGGTTTAATAGGTTTTTCTAAAGCTGTCATCCTGGCACTTAAATTGACTATCTTTTTAAATAGTAAAATGAGGATAAACATAGTAATAAAATGCATAATTCGATCAACAGTAATCTTCTCATATAGCTGTTCCATTGTCAGACTGTCTAAAATTGCAAACAAATTTTCTTCCAATGTACACAGAAAACCCATTTTTTTTTTAATGTGGAAAAAAATTTTTTCTTTTAAATAGTTTCCTTTAAAATATCTGATATGTTAAGTGACTTACCAAGTCCTTGTAGAACAGTACCAATCCGAGGGAATTTCAAACAGCCACCTAGTGTCCGAGGTGTGAGTCCAGAGAGAGAGAGAGAGAGAGAGAGAGAGAGAGAGAGAGAGAGAGAGAGCAAGCATAGCCACAAGTTCTGCCTTGTTTGTAGCACTGGCTTTAAGCAAGTAGCTCAAGGTCAGTCCGGCCTGAGGCCAAGCCGACCTGGGCCCGGGCTAGGGAGCCGGCCGCCCTGGCGGGAAACCAGACCTGCCGGCCGCCCTGGCGGGAACCCGGACCTGCCGCCAAGCCAAGTTAAGCGGTTTTAATGGATTCTTGTCACGTTGGGCGCCAAATGTAGATGTAACCAACCGTCTTATTAAATAAGAAACACAGAGCCGATTCAGAGAAGAAAGCCAAGAGGTCAGAACTAAGAGCCTTACCCTTCCTGCTTCAGCTATCCTGCTTCAGCCAAGAGAGCTCTCCGAAAAAGAGGCCTACTTCCTGTGTGTATGTCTTTAAATAGTCTAGATGTTCTGCCTTCTCATTGGTTGTAAACTAAACACGTGACTGCCTTGTCATTGCCTGTATGTACCACCCTCCAGGTCCTTAAAGGCGTGCGCCACCACCGCCACGCACTTGCTATGGCTCTATAACTCTGACCCCCAGGCAACTTTATTTATTAACATACAATTAAAATCACATTTCAGTACAAGTAAAATACCACCACACATGCGTGCCTGTAAATGGAATCATAATGAACCACCTCATACAGTGCCCTGCAGGGAGAGAGGAACTAAGGATATGGAAGACCTTTAACTGTTCATCTGAAGCAATATTCCATAAAGATGGCCCTCTGGTGACTGTTTTGTTCATGCACTAGCATATAAGGGCATGCTGCATTTAATGGGTTTGTGTCCCCAGGCTGAGGATCAACAGGAACAAGGCAATGTGCTATCTTTTATTAATCATGGGTGTTCTACTTAGCCAAGTAGGGGCTCTAGCTCCTTTAAGCCAGAGATAGAGATATTTTAAATTCTCTATTGGCTGTGTCTGAAATATCCATTCCACTGAGGTGAAATGAGACATAAAGCCCTTGAAAAAAAAATCAAACAGAAAAGAATCATGAATCTTTCCAATGGGGAGATACAAAGGTTTCTAAAAAGAGAATACATGGAGGATTGGGAATTGCTTTGAAACCTGTGGGAAGGACCTCTGATGAGATTCGAATGATCTGTATACCCACCAGGGAGATATCTAAATGAGGAGAAACAACAGTGGGTGGACCATGTCTTAGAGTTCCCTTCAAAGGCATCATAAGTGGGTATGCAGCTTTGGAAGATATGGAAATTGGAGAGAAGAGACAATAATGTCCAGGTGCTGTTTGCTATAGGAGCAAAATTTTACAGTTTTACTATGCAGGATTAAAATGAGAAAGTAAAGACACTGCACTTGGTACCCAGAAGTCTGAGTCAACTTGAACTTGGAAGCTCGTCATTGGTAAACTACCCAAAGTTCAGAAAATGGAGAGGAACACTGCATTATGCCCTAGAGCAGTGGTTCTCAACCTTCCTAATGCTGAGACCCTTTAATGCAGTTCCTCATGTTGTGGTGACCTCCAACCATAAAATTATTTTTGTTGCTACTTAATAACTGTGATTTTGCTACTGTTATGAATAGTAATGTAAATAATTTTGGAGATTGAGGCTTGCCAGAGGGGTTATGACCCACAGGTTGAGAACTGCTGCTCTAGTAGTGCTAATAATGGCCTTTTAAGGCTTCTCTTTGGGATGTTCTGTAATGTGTTTTAAATTTGGGAAAATGGATTTTAAAAGTAATTGACTACTTTGTAAACAAATGCAAACATTGGAAATAAAACTTTTTTTTTTAACATTTTCAGCCCAAGAACATACATGTTATAGTCCTACTTTACACACAACACAAATAAGGTTTGGAGACATAAATTTCCAATTATTGTTCATTCAGTAGAAAAATGAATGAATTCTACCTCTTTGGTGGATTTTGTGCTTGTTTGAACTCTCATGCTAGAAGGCCTCTGCTTTCCACCAGTGCCCAGTGGCTGAAGAGATTTAATGGAAAAACTTGTATAGGTCAATGATTATGCAAGATATTAAAGAGATTTTTCTTGGGATGGAGAGCCTATGGGACATTTAACAAAGGGCACAGAACAGCAAATGTTGGCTTCAGATACTTACCAGAGAGGATCCAGGCTATCTTGCCTGATCCTTGAGAGCCTATCAATAGAAACAGCATACAAAATAATAAAAAAGAAACTTTTGTCTGTTGACATTGTATGACTGCAAAATTTGAAAACAAAATATAAAGAAACAAAAAGCTATTCTCAGTGTTATAAGCCATAGATAATGACTATTTTACATCATTCCACACCCCCTCATTTATTTATATATATATGAGTTTCTTCGTGTTTGGGGGGATTTGAGACTATGAATCTGTAGGATATTTTAGCACATTGCTTTTGTCTCATTCTCCTCCTCTCATCCAGGGACACCAATTTACATACATATTTATTCATTTTTCTATACATATTTATTTTCATATACATTTTCACCTTTTTGGCCATTTAGGCTTAGTTATGATTCTTTTCTTGTAAGTGTTCTTTCAGCTTATTAGTACTCTTCAGTCTCATTAGATTTCCTATTAAATTATCCACTGAATTTTTTACTTTATCATTGTACTTTTCCATTTTAGATTTTTTCCTGTGGTTATATTTCAAGGCTTACAGTTTCCTGCTAAAATTATCAGTCTTGTCTTTGGTTTCCTTGAGCATATTCAAAATAGTTACTTTTTAAAGTGGTATCACAAAACTACGTTCTCTAGATCTTTAATGAAGCTCCTTCTGTTTCTCTTGATATTCAGTAATGTGGTCTTGTCTTCCATCTTGGTCAGTTGTGACTACTACAACAGAACGGCAGAGATCGAGTGATTTAACATTTATTTCTCATAGTTACAGAGGCTAGGGCATTCAACATCAAGACACTGGAAGATGACTTGCCTAGAAAAGACCTGCTTCCCACTTCCTAGGTGTTGGAATCTTGCTGAGTCCTCAAATGAAGGAAGGCAGGAGCGAGAATTCTCTGGATTCCGTTTTATAAAGGCAGTAATATCATTCACGAGGGCTCTATCTTCATGATTTAAGTACTTCCCAAACATTCTACCTTGAATGCTAGTTAGGATTTCAACACAAGGCTTTTGAGGGAGCCATTGAGTATTCCATTGGCTCCTCACTTAGAAGTATGCTTGGATTTGTCTTGGGGACATTATATGTGCAATAACTTCAAACCACTACATGTTCTCAGAATTCTCTGTCCTAATTTCTCACCAAATTTCGCTCTGTTGATTTAACTGTGGCTTTTCTTAGCTCAGAAGTAAGATGTGCTATATGAAAAGTTTACATATGACCTGATTTGACAAATATCATGTTGTAAAGTATACACATTGAAGAATTGTGAAAATAGACTCATATCCTCACAGCTTGGGTAGAGATGGTGATGTATTCCAGATTACCTTCTCTTCCATTCTTATTTTAAAGCCTTCCCAGTGAGAGAAATGAATGACTTCAATATTCTAAATCTATTTCCTCCAAAGGTTCAAGAACTCTGCAGTGTTCAAACCCACAGTAAATGTAGCAGATTTATGATCCCTGAGGGTCTAGCCCATGCTAAATCATAGTGTGGTAGTCTATCATACTATGAAAGTGCCTCCTTCCAAGGAAAGAAAAACTCAGCTCTCAGGTTTTCCTGTCTGAACCATCAGCAGAAAGGATTTCTTCCCTCTGCTGAAGCTGATGTGGCTACAGTTTATTACTCAGTTCTCACTTTCAGGACTGCTTTGAATACCACCATGAGCCATGAGCAAAGCTCAAAATTCATGAAGAACAACACTTGTATTACACAATCTTCAGCTCCTAGACTAATTGGCCACAGATTTAAGAAAAAGCCATAGCTAGGCAGTCTAGTTGAGGGTCACGGCCAAGTGAGTAACTCTGCCCCATGTAGACAAAATGCTACTTATCAACTCCGAACTCCAGTTGATTGTTACTATATGGGAGCATAGATCCAGACATTTCAGTCTTGAATCATATTAAAGGCCAGTAACTTGACTTAAAATCTCCCAGTTACTATGTTATGACTAGTTCCACAGTTATAAACATGCAGGTGGGATACGCTGTGCTTTTTATTGTAGTCTCTAGGTTCCGGTAGTGGCCTTCCTGCTGTGTGTTCAGAACTGAATACATCTGTACTAGATGAAGGCTACAGCATTGGCTGCTTCCTCTGCCTGTTTCTCCCACGCCATATTCATTCCTGAAAACATAGCACTGAGGTTTTCTGAGTCCATTTGAGGTGGAATGCTTTGTTATGCCATCTCAGTATTTTTGAACAGCTTGCTCAGTGAGGTCCTTTTTCTTACACTTAAAATAGGAGCTTAGGATTCACTCACAAGAGGAGCTGCTTATATTACATAACCCCAAGGCACACAGATTATGATTGATCTATTGCCATATGGCCTGGACCGTCTCCAAGTAGAGTCAAGCCACTCATTTGGCTGGTTCTAGCAATCTTCCCAAGTGGCACATAGAAACAATTTTTTTTTATTTTTGAATATTTTAAAGGTATTATCTGAGTGGAAATTCTCTTCTTGCCTGGGAGCAAGTAAAGAAATTGCTGGGAAGGTGATTGTGGCAGTTATAGGAAGAAAGGCATGTAGAATGTACAATTGTATTACTTGGGGACTGTTCCAGAGGAATGAGTCTATGCCTTGGAAGAAATGACTGCAAGAAATCAGGTATCGATAGGCACTGGAGAAATAGCTCACTTTTTGCTCTTGCAGAGAATCCAGGTTCCATTCCCAGCACCCACATGGTGGGTCACAACCATCCAGTTCAAAGAATCTGATCCCTTCTTCTGGCCTCTGCAGGCACCAGGTATATAAGTGGTACACACATATATATGCAAGCAAACACTCATACACATAAAATAAAGTAAATACTAAATAAAAAGAAATAAGGGAAGCTGGGAGAGCTTGGTCCCAAATTCAATAATTAAAGGTTGGATTCTTCAGGAGACTTGCTGTTTTTCCCTAGGCTGGTCAGAGTCATTACTGTGTCATAATCTGTTTCAGACAATAATGCTGCTTATCCAACAGTGTATTTCCAGGCCGTGGCTGAAATGCTCAGAATAGCTGCTGATGCCATTTGACTTTAAGTCTCTGTCAGACAGGAATTAAAGAATAGAAATTTCTTCATAATGAATGTTAGCTGCGCAGATGGAGGTTCTATTTGGAGATCAGGGAAGTCTGCTAGATCTACAATTATATTACATAGTGCCATTTTGCTTTACTTTAGTTTGTGCATATGGGTGTTTTGCCTGCATCTGTGTCTGTGAACCACTTACACACCTGATGTCTGAAGGCCAGAAGACAGCGTTAGAGCCTCCTGGAACTGGGGTTATAGGCAGTTGTGAGCTACTGTGGATGCTGGGAATTGAACCCCAGTCTTCTGGAAGAGCAGCTGGTGCTCTCAATTGCTGAGCCATCTCTCCAGCATGCCCCCAACACCCTGTTTTCTTTGTTTGTTTGTTTTTGACTAAAAGTTTCAGCATACTGTTTTCTTCCGGGAGATGAAAACTAAAGTCTAAATCCATTTTAGATATGCACTCTTGTTTCAAGTCAATTCTACTTTTGGAGTACACAACCTAAGTAGGAAACCGGTAGAGTCTGGTTTAATTGCTTGAGTGTTAGGAAATGAAACATATAAGACAGTATCACCCAAAAGTAAAACCATGATATATTAATTGAAAAATCTAGGTGAAATAGTGACATTGTCCAGGCTTCCCCAGCTTCCGCAGTTTGAGAAAGAAATGAACAATATCATCTAAGGCCCAAATTTAGTGCCCAACTGATTTATATTTAGAATGAATGATTTCTTGATTTAAGAATAAGTCATAAAACAAGCCGAAGACACGTTTAACACATGCTTCTCTACGATAAAGTTCCTCTTGGAGTTTCTTCTAAGCACTGCTCTTAGCAGGCACTCTATCACTGTATTTTTAATTCAACGAAATGTGGGAAGAGTCTATTCTAAAATCGGATGACTCAGACTTTTAACAGTTTTTTTTTTCCTTCTTCCACTTCTAGTTCTTGAAGAAAGAAACTGCTCAGACCTTGGGGGCCCAGTCAATGGGTACAAGAAAATCACAGGAGGTCCTGGGCTTCTCAATGGGCACCATGTCAAAATTGGCACAATTGTGTCATTCTTCTGTAATGGCTCATACGTTCTCAGTGGCAATGAGAAAAGAACCTGCCAGCAGGATGGAGAGTGGTCAGGGAAGCAGCCCGTCTGCATAAAAGGTAACTCAGGGATGTTTCTGGATCCTGTACATGTGCATAGAGTCGCTGTAATTCTTTGACAGCTCCCATGCCTGCCTTTAAGTCCCTGGAATAATGTTTCCTTGTAGACTCACCCTCAAACCGTTTGTGACTCTTGTCTTGGAGAGTATCTTGTAAAACTTTCACTTCTTTTTTTCTGGACTCCAAGAAGACCTGACTCTTCTTCTCTAAGGTGATGGAGAAGAGCAGTTTGGGAAACATGACAAGGCTAGTCTTAGATATCTAAATCCAAGGATAGAATTTGTAAGCCTTTGCCTAGCTGCTTTTATCACATTTCTAATAAAAGAGTCAATAAGCGCGTGTTCCTGGCCCCCTCTAAGGGGAGACTTCAGATGTGGATGGCTAAAAACTAAGAGAGCAGACCTTGAAACATCTAATGGACAAGATGTTAGAAGAACAAATGAGTAGTTCAGGAAAAAAAAGGGAGAGAGTGAGATTAGTATTCCTGAAATGGAGTAGATAGTGTGAGGTAGGTAGGATCTGTAGCCGTTAGGAGAGATTTAAGGATGCTAGGAGGAGCTGGGATGGTATACCGGATGAAAGACAGGAGAAGAAGTGGGTGTAGATGGAAATGCAAGCATCTGTCTTATGGTAAGCTCAAAGAAAGCCAGTCTAGAAAGGAGCATTTAAAATATAGATTGGGAACAGAAAACCCTGGACTGTTGTATAGGGAGGCTGGAGCCCCCCGCCCCCCAAATCCCAGCGGAGATGCAGTTTCTTCCTGACTTTACCCATTAGTTGTTTTTGGCTGACACCTCCTTAACTGAGAAGAAAAGTGTGTTCATGTCCTAGATTGTCAAGATCATTGCCCCCACTCTCCACTCTCTCTGCTGGGTGTTTGTCAACACCCCAAATCATGGGGAAAGGAATAAAAGAGAAAAAAAGGGATAAATGTGAAAAGGATAAATCACTTTAGACTTTCGCCAGAAGCGACTTTCATCCTCCAAGCACAGGGCCTGATGTTTTATTTCATTAAGTATGGGAACGGTGTTGCATATGTCCTTGGAGGTTTTTGTCAACTTTTCTCTTACAAATTAATACAACCAAAGTACTCTAAGTTGCTAATTAGACAAATGTTGGCTGCTAGATTGGGAAAGTGAGATGGGAAGGATTCGTTTTCCCTGGAAGAAAAAAAGAATGAAAGATTTCAGTGAATTGAAACTGGGCTCTGAGTTGTCCTCTGGTGACTGCTAAGGACCTTCATTGCAGAGACAGGACAAGGAATGGTTGGTTCCTCGGGACTTATTTATTGGCACTGTGGTCTGGTTTTAAACAAGGACTTCTGAATTCCCTCTGTGGGCCTTCACTGTGAGTTTTATCCCATTATGATCTAGTTTGCTAACACCATTCCCAGGAACAGATGGCTCTAATCTATGAAGTGCCACTGTCCCAAGACACCTCAGCAGAACAGTTCTTTTTCAGAGGGAACTACTGGATTCTCCAGAGACAGCTTCCAGGTTATGTCAAAAGCAGTTGACATCTTTGCTAAGCACACACACTGTTGAAGTTTTCCTAATACATCCAGGCTCTGAGACCGGGAATGAGTGCAAGTGTCTGGAAGGGTGGGAATCTGGATGACGTGGCATGCACGGTGAAGATGGGAAAGGATCATACAGCATGGTCTATCTGTTTTTAGCCTGCCGGGAACCGAAGATCTCAGACCTGGTGAGAAGGAGGGTCCTTCCGATGCAGGTTCAGTCAAGGTGAGACCAAGCCCCTGAACGCCACTTTCAAGGCTAATGACTATCTCCCTTCTCCAGTTGTAGTTGGCCAAAGGCAGCCTGGCATTTCTTAGGGACATTTAGTGCTAACGGGTCATGAAAGAATGGGGCTTGTTAGATGGAGGCTCATTAGCCAGCTGCTTTTGGCCAAGAAGTAGCTCCTACTGGAAGAGGTACAAGTTTTACTGGATCGTGGGAAAGCAGATGGCTGATGAGAAGAAGCAAGGCTTCCCTGATGATCTTTGAGGAGCTGAATTTTAGTATTTTAGTCTTCCAGAAATGACTGCTTCTTTATTACGGCAGCTTCTAGGAGTTGGCAATCCTGCTAAACACTGCAGCCAGCTAGGGTTTGGGAAGATGGTCTTGATGATGACCAACCAGCTGAGGCAAACTGATGGATGTGGGACATGAACTCTTGTGTGTATACCCAATGCTTCTCTTGGGAAGACAGATGAGACCCACCTTGTGGCGAGAAAGACCATTCCTACTCTCTTCCTTCTTCCTCTTCCTCACTCTCTCGGCTGCAGTTGCACAGACATCTTTGGTTTTCTTCTACCAGTCCAAGCATAATTCTATGTCAGAAACATGAAACTTGTTGCTTGTTTAGTCTAGAAACTGTTCCTACTGGATCTCACCGAGGCTTAGCCCCCTCCACCCTTTTAATACCCGGCTTGTTTTCACCTAGCAGAGAGACCATCTCTGACTGTTCTTTTATGATTATTTAAAAAAAAACATTTTATGGTATTGAGGAATGCATCCAGAACTTCATACATGCTAGATAAATACTTTACGACTATACCCCAAGCTCGCAGCTGTCATTTCAAACAAAACCAGCAACCACATATGTGTCCTGATACCACATCAGGCAGTTTCCATTACCTGGTCTCCTCTGACCTTCCCCATGATTCTGATTTCATTTGGCATTCCTGTCTTTCTCCCCCACCTCTCTCTCTCTCTCTCCCTTCCCTCTCTCTCCCTTCCCCTTTCCCCTTCAAATATACAACTTACAAGTAAAGGAATATTGCTTGCTTTGTTTATGCTGAAGTTTTCTTGCTTGATACTGCCTCTGCCACATAGAAGCCGTTCAATAAGTAGTTCTTGAATGAGTAAATCTGATTGACAGTCAAGGGTTCAAAAATCTGCTTCTGCCTCTCTTCAATCCTAGTTATGTCTAAGCAACTTCCTGAAGTTACTGGGCCTTCACTTTCTCTTTTGAAAACCAGAGGTGATTAATAATGGTCCCGGAGGATTGCTGTAAGGATTAAAACCACACTGATAGATGACACAGACAGCACCCTTGCTGTATGCCACATGCTCTTGTCATGTGACATGTTAGTTTATTTAGTGCTAACTTCTGAAGCTGGGCATTTTTTATTATTATTTGCATCTTATTAATATTTCCTTGCATACGTGGAAACTGGGGTTCAGAGAAGTTAAGTCACTTCCTCAAAGGCCCAGACAAGATGCCTCTTTAAAGCAGAACTGCTTGGGTTACCCTTCAGGGAAGATCACCATTTACATCTCACACCTGCTCAGCCTCTCCTCCATATTTGTCTTTCTCCTGGCAAGGCATTCCCTTGGGAACAATGGCCATTGAATGTAGACTGCCTCGTTTCTGATCTTGCCCTGGTTTCCCTGGTTTCGGCTCTCTGCTAAGTGCCATCCACCAGCTTCCAAGAAGACACCCTGCTTAGGTGATGATGCCTGTACAGGGGTCCTGAGCTACTCAGAGAGACAGCAGGGCTTCCTACTGTTACAGAAATTGTCGTGGAAGATTAGGAGAAGGCACTAGGTGACTCCTGCAATTGAGAAAGCAAGCCTAACATTCAGTGAACTGGGGGTGTTCTTAGGTTCTGCAGCATCCTGAAACAAACAGTAGCTTCAGCTTGCATGTTTAGAAGCCCCCACACCTGGCTGTAAACATAGAATGGATATTTACTGAATGAAGTCAATGTAGACTGAATATTCCTGAGCCAAACACCATAGAGGTACAAGAAGTAGATTTCATTTTCAACATCATCAGATTGATATGGCAGAGCCTCTAGAGTGGACATGGTGACTGCTAAATACCACCTTGGGTGTCATCTTCTTTTTCTGCATTCCCAAGGCACTGCTCCCCCCAGGTAGCTCTCCGGGCTTCCCGTTCATTATTACATAGGGATGAGGACATCAGTTCCTGAAGGAATCTCAGTTTGCTGACTGACAGCCATTATGCACCAATGTAAAACAAGCACAATCTGCAGGAAACGTGCATCTCTCTCTAAAGGGTGTCTCTAGGGGCCTCGACTTCAGGGCTCATTTAATGCCCCTTCTCACATTTACATGCAAGTTTTTGTATTTCTCCCAAGCAGTGTTGCCTGAGAGAAAGTTCACGTCTCTGAGGTGAACTAATTACATTTGCTAATTGCCAAATCAAGCTACTGTATCAACACAGTTTAGTTCAAGTCAGTTTCTAATATTGCCCGTTATGATAATGTTTAGAGAAAAGAATGTGCCTGGCTTTCTCTCATTCAAATTAACTTCTTTTCCTATTTAATTTTGCAATTAAATGTTCTCTCTCTCTCTCTCTCTCTCTCTCTCTCTCTCTCTCTCTCTCTCTCTCTCACACACACACACACACACACACACACACACACCATGTACCTCTGCATAGCAATATTATGTCAGACTTTATTCTGTTTGATTAAAACCCTACGTACTTGGAAGCATGCCAAGAACAAAGGACTACAATATTGAGTGACATAAGAGAATGTCTTCAGTAGCAAAGGGAGAGAGAGTGAGAAGGGAGGGAAGAAGGGCGAGAGGGAGGAAGGGAGAGAAAGAGAGGAAGAAGAAACAAGAGGGGAGGGAAAGAGGAAGTGGGTAGACAAAGATAGGGAGAAAAGGACGAAGACAGAAAATGGGAAACGGGAGGAGTATTCTTCTTGTGTAACCAATAGTGACATGGGAACTGGATGCTAATGTCTTGCTCTTCTTCTCTGGTCCTGTGTGCCTTGATCCAGGGAGACACCATTACACCAGCTTTATTCCTCAGCCTTCAGCAAGCAGAAACTGCAGGATGCCTCTACCCAGAAGAAGGTCCTTCCATTTGGAGACCTCCCTCCTGGGTACCAACATTTGCACACCCAGCTGCAGTATGAGTGCATCTCACCCTTCTACCGCCGCCTGGGAAGCAGCAGGAGAACATGCCTGAGGACTGGGAAGTGGAGTGGACGGGCCCCATCCTGTATCCCAAGTGAGTCAAGTCTCATCTTTGAGTTTGAGCCTCTGTCCATTTCCAACACCATTTGTGAAGAATTGCTGACCGTTGAAGGCTTTTATGGAACGTTTAATTGAGCAAGGGATAGTCTTCCTCGGCTTCCCCTAGTTTGGTGACGTCTGGAATTCCACAATGAGAGCTCCCTCCTTTTGGCTTAAACTTACTGGTCAGGAGAAATTGACTCATTAGCTCTGAGAGGAATATTTTCTTTTTTTCTTTTTTTTTTTTTTTTGGTTTTTCGAGACAGGGTTTCTCTGTGTAGCTTTGCGCCTTTCCTGGAACTCATTTGGTAGCCCAGGCTGGCCTCGAACTCACAGAGATCCGCCTGGCTCTGCCTCCCGAGTGCTGGGATTACAGGCGTGCGCCACCACCGCCCGGCGAGGAATATTTTCTTGTAGAGGATTTATCACATCTAGAAAAAGGAAAGAGCCACAATTAAATACCAACTGAGGAGAGAGTTAAAACTGTGAGAGCATCTCTGCTTATGTCACCTTGACTGCCTTGCTAAGGCTCACTTTTCACACTCATTATCGAATGACTGTAAGTAATTGCCATTAATTAAATGAGGTGATAGGAGATAATGTAAGATAAAATGTGGAAGTTCTAGATTCGAGGCTTGCACATTCTCGCCTACCACCTTCATCCTCTTTGTGAAAAGAGAATAGTATGGCTGAGTTTGTTGTGGTCATGCTTATGAAGACAGTCAAGGGATTTTGTCTGTTACATCATCCCATTCAGTCTTCTCAAAAAGCCCCTAAAGTCGTAGATATTTCTCAGTATATTTTCTAGGCAAAGAAACCAAGGATCTAAGGGGCCAACAATTTGTCCAAAGTCCTATTGTTTCAGTGAACTACAAAACCTCCACTTTTAACTCTAGACTTTATAGCCAACTACATGTCGATAGTTGATTAATAACAAGGGGAGGGAGGCTCAGGAGATAGCTTGGTAGGTAAGCAATTTCTGTGCAAGCATTAGGGACATGAGTTTGGCTGGGCACAGTGGCATGCACCTGTGATCACAGTTCTGAGTGGCAGAGACAGAAAGATCCCTGGGGTTTCCTGGCTAGCCAGTTGGGCCAAATTGCTGAGGTCCTGTCTCAAAGAATAATGTGGAGAGAAATGAAGATGGCATTAATACCTGACATTCACACATATATGCACACGTGTGTCTGTGTGCTAACACATACACACACACACACACACACACACACACACACACACACATCTGTACATTAAATTAAATGAAAAGGAAGAGAAAACCAGGTTGGTTTACTTAATGCTTCTCACCTCCTTTGGATCCTTCCTTTCAGATTTGTGCTGTCATGGTTGAGTGACCTGTTTGCCTTCAGGTGTCAATGGTCTGAGTTGATCCTATTAAACTGTTTTCCCCACAGTCTGTGGAAAAATCGAGAATGTTGCTTCTGCGAAGACCCAAGGGACCCGCTGGCCATGGCAGGCAGCCATCTACCGGAGGACCAGTGGTGTGCATGATGGTGGGCTGCACAAAGGCGCATGGTTCTTGGTCTGCAGTGGTGCCCTGGTGAACGAGCGTACCGTGGTTGTGGCTGCCCACTGTGTGACTGACCTAGGGAAGGTCACCATCCTCAAGACAGCAGACCTCAAGGTTGTCTTGGGAAAATTCTACAGGGACGATGAGCGGGATGAGAAGACCATCCAGAATTTACGGGTGAGAGAGGGCTTTCTTGGAAATTGGAGCTTTGACTTAACCAGCTATGAGCACAGGAGAACAGGGCCTGTGTCAGCCCCATCCTTTAGCACATTAATATCCATCCCAAAGCCTAGCATGCAACAGGGGCTCAGAGGTTCATACTGACAGACTCTCAATAGAGAAAGTTAGCAAACCATGCGGCTGTCCTCCACAACTTTGCTTGTTTTGAAAACAAGGTAGAGCCAGGTACCATCTATTACTCTAGTCCTCAAAAGTCATTCATATTACAGTAAAATATACATGTACTTTGTCTAGTAGCATGTACTATAAATTATAGTACACTAAACGTTGATGAAGCTATTTGTTTAATGGCTATCTCTGTTTCAAATGATTTGTTCCAGAGATGTTGTGACTTGTCACAGTGCCCTGACTACTCAGATCAAGATAAATTAATAGGTGTTTCTTGAATAAAAAAGAGAACTAATTATCTATCATATTTGAATTTGGGAATTATTTCAAGTAGGCTTTGAGGACGCAGGTTTTTATCCAGGATACTCCTAACTATAATACTTTTCACTTGTTCTGAACCCTCCTTCCATTCATCCATCTGTCCATCTGTCCTATCCTACCCTTCTTTTCACCTGTCCATTCATTCTTTTACCCATCCTTCTGTATATGCCTCAGTTCATCCATCTATCCAGCTATCTATCTATCTATCTATCTATCTATCTATCTATCTATCTATCTATCTATCTATCTATCTATCTATTCATTATTGAGCCCCTACAACATGTTATCCATGGAAAATAGAGAGAGAAAAATAAAACATGGCTATTTTCTCTAGTCTAATGGGAGGGACAGACCAGTATGTCATGAACAGCATTTCATAAGAGAAGCCTCCAAGGAAATAGTATCAAGTAATAGAACTATACATTTAAAAATTGAAAGATAGGAATATGAATTTTTAGAAGCTCCAGTCAAAAACATTGACTAGGAAGGCATAAAATACTTAGGAAATATCCTGTGGAAAAGTGCTATAGAGTATTCTGAGAACATCTTTATAGACAAAGACTTAGGGACCGTTGTTAGGAAACATAGCTCTATCTTACTGGTTTGAAGGTACATGAAATGCTTACAGTGGGCCAGAGATTGTAAATCCATAACTTATGGGGCTTACACATGGATAGTGCTAACATGTAAGGCTTATACATGGGTAGTACTAACATATGTGTTCCTAATCAGTTGATTGAACATTAAATGATTGAGATGTTTCAAAGGAAGACTTAGTGTCCTTCTCTGGTAAAAATAAGAATGCTTATCACATCTTTGTGCAGCAGTGATCATCTGGAACAAACATCGGCTGCCCACTTCAGATGGGACGTGGACACCCACTTCTACAGCCTTGCTTGCAGACTCCACTTATGTACTATCACCTTCCAGACCCCAGTAGGCATTTGAGTTGACAACTCCAAAAATACCACAATTATTTTTTATGATTCCTTGAGGACTGTATCTTCAATAATTGTAGTTGTCACTTAGGCAGTTTCTTTTAATAATTTGACCCCCAACTGGCCTCTTCCTGTCTACACTAGAGCGGGCTGTTCACCACTGCTGTCTCTTCCTTCCTTTTGTAGATTTCTGCCATCATTCTGCATCCCAACTACGATCCTATCCTGCTGGACGCTGACATCGCCATTCTGAAGCTCCTAGACAAGGCCCGCATCAGTACCCGTGTCCAACCTATCTGCTTGGCTACCACTCGGGACCTCAGCACCTCCTTCCAGGAGTCGCACATCACTGTGGCTGGCTGGAACATCCTGGCGGATGTGAGGAGCCCTGGTTTTAAGAATGACACACTGCATTCTGGAATGGTCAGGGTGGTAGATTCACTGCTCTGTGAAGAACAACACGAAGACCATGGCATTCCTGTTAGTGTCACTGACAACATGTTCTGTGCCAGCCAAGACCCCAGCACCCCTTCTGACATCTGTACTGCAGAGACAGGGGGCATCGCTGCTTTGTCCTTCCCAGGCCGAGCATCCCCTGAGCCCCGTTGGCATCTGGTGGGACTGGTCAGCTGGAGCTATGACAAGACATGCAGCAATGGCCTGTCCACAGCCTTCATAAAGGTGCTGCCTTTCAAAGACTGGATTGAGAGGAACATGAAATGAACCAGCTGCAAGGCCACGGAGAAGCTTTTCCTAGCATCCATCTGTATATATGGTATATGGCTCAGTGTGGACCTGAAGTATGATTTTTGCCCATGACCTTGGCTACAGAAAGGTTTCTGGTTTCAGGGATATACCTCAGTAGAGGGTGAGTAGTGTTTGCTTCCTGGTAGGGAACTGTCTTTCTGACTGCTTGGAAACCATCCAAAAGATGCCAGGGCTTGCAAGAACTGAATTTCATCAAAGAAAGCCAGGTGACTAGAAAAGAAAATCTCCCAGACACTGTAAACCTCACAGTTACATGAATGTATAGTCAGTTCTGGTTGAAAGAGGGGAACTCTGGGCTGCACCAGGCTTTGGTCAAAGTTCCAAAGAACAGCCTGCATGGCAGTCCAAGGCAAAGGAGCTTAGATGTGGCACATGTTCCTGTGTACATTGTCACAAGATTTTCTGATCCTTTTCCTCTCCAATCTTCTGTACACATTTCAATAAAACAAGGGTTGGCTCCAAGATAAAAGTCCCTCTCTTGTTTTTGCATGCTGTTTTTATAAGTTACATGGATTTGGTGAGGGCGCTTTAACATAGAGCCGAGGGGTATAATTTCCCAATGTGTCCATCAAAGGCTGTTTTCTATACCAGTCATTGGAGTTTGGAGGGGCATGGGGCACGCAAGTCAGAGAAGACAGAGAGGACAGTATGAGTGACATGCTAGTTGATCCTGTCTGTGTGCTCAGTTGGATGGAGAGGTGTCTAGATGAGTAACGCACAGTTCGGTGTCTGCGAGGCTGTTTCCAGGGAGGATTAGTCAAGAAGAGAAGGCGTACCCTGAATGTGGGAAGCTTCCCACATTCCATCCTAGTAGCTGTGGGCTCAGAGAGAGTAAAAGGGAGGAAGGAGAAAGCAAGCCAGTGCAGGCATTTTCTCTCTGCTTCCTGGCTGCCATGATACAAGCTGCTCCCCTCCTCCACGCCCTTCCCATTACGATGAAGTGAAATCTCTGAGACCATGACCAAAAGGCTCTTTCTTCTCAGGTCACAGTAACAGAAAAGTTAAATGTGGAGCAGCCGATTCCAAGTGTCTCCCTGATACTGTGTTCCAGACTCTGTAAAAGTGCCTTGAACCCCCACAAATCTTTTTTTTTTTTTTAATTACGGTTATGTATTTAGTTTGTGCGTGCGTGCGTGCGTGCGTGCGTGCGTGTGTGTGTGTGTGTGTGTGTGTGTGTGTGTTTGTGTGTATGGGTGTGTGTGTATGTGTATGGGTGTGAGTGTGTGTGTGTGTGTGTGTGTGTGTGTGTGTGTGTGTGTATGTGTACTGCATGCTTTCCACCATGCAAGTGTGGAGGCCAGAGGACAGCTTTTAGAGTTAGTGCTTTCCTCTCACCATGTGGGCCCCGGAATCAAACTCAAATCATCAGGCATGGTGGCAAGTACATACTGAGCTATGTGACCAGTCTGTACCTCCACAGGTCTGTGTTTCCAAAACAGTAGAATCAGAATCATGTGTTTGCTTACACCAGATTTGATCTGCCAAGAACCCAAGGCTTCGAGGTTCCTTACAATGTATATGAGTGTCCTTGGAAGCCCCCTTTTCCCTTCCCACTAGAATGGAGGAAAAAGCAAATTCAACCTGATAAATACTTTCTATGATATTTCCAGTACATTCTCTCCTGGGGCTTGACAAACACTTCTAATATTTTCCTCTCTTTTCTCATCACAAGTTTTCTTGTGTCCTATGAGCATTGAGGCAATGGGGGAACTCCTGAATTCATGCTGGGTCTTGGGCATGTGTGATGGGTCTTTCCAATTCCTCAGTGTTTTCCTAATGGGTCTGTCTGGTTTCCATGTGACTCTGTGGTCCTTCCTGCTGACCAGGCTTCTCTTCAGCTCTTGTGGGGACTGGCATTCCTAAATCTGGTATTATTATTTGACCCTGGTCTGGGTCACTCAACCTACTGGCCAGAGGCACCTTCTCTAGAGACTGCCGAGCCACATTCCCAGTGGTACCCTCTTCTTACTTTGGAAGCTTGTGGGGAATGCTCAGTCTTTTCTGTCCCATACAAGAGAGGAGAACCCAGGCCTGTTACAGACCGTCCTGGAAGACATTGGCTTCCTATCCATCCAAACAGGAACTTTATTCTCCTGCTACCTGTGTCAGAGAGCTTTAACCTTGCTGGCTTCAGCCCTAAGACAGGAGTAAAAGTATGTTTGCAGTCCAGCTTTCTCCCTCACCCTTGTGCCTCCATACATTTCTCTGAGCCAGAAGAGAAGTACATCTACTTTCTCTTTTCATATGTTTCTGAGGTTTTCCATGAGTAATCTCCTGCCCTTCACATAACCCTTCTTCTTGTCCTCATGGCTTCATCAAGGGGCAATGGATTGATTACAAGTTACTCAACATTTGGGGATTTAAAAGAAGACACATTTATTCTCACGCAGTTTGGGTAGGTTGGGAATTGGAGAGTGGTTTATTCTGAGGTAGGAGTCACCAGCAGCCTTTCTGAGGCTGGAGGATTGATTCTTCAGATAGTCATGAAGTTATTTAAAAAACAAAACAAAACTGTATTTTAAGAAAGCTAGGATCACCAAAAAATATGGTGGGAGTTAGGTCAAAGAGGTCTGGACTCAAGGTCCTGTCTTCCCATTTCCTTCTGATTGGTATGACAGATAACTCAGAGAATGACTTATTTTATTTTAGCTCATGGTGCCAGAGGGTTCAATCCATGATCATCTAGTCCTATTGCTTTGAGTTCATAGTGGTATAATGCATCATGGAAGGAGCACATGGTGGGGAAAAATGCCCCCTCATGATGGGAGCTGGAGATATATGGAGAGAGAGAGAGAGACAGAGAGAGAGAGAGAGAGAGAGAGAGAGAGAGAGAGAGAGAGAGAGAGAGATACACTAGAGTTCACATAGCTCCTTCACGGTAAAGCCTAGGTCATTCATCTCAGGTATGTTGTCACAGGACAGGAAAGCTGACTAAACCTATGTCGTATTATTTGGCTCCTATAATACTGGGCAGGGCTTTGAGTAGTCATCTGTGCACAGCTTCATAAAACTTCTGCACCTGCCTCAGTGGGCATTTCACATATGGGTACCCATTCTAACGTGTCTATTACCTGTCTGTTTCGATTCCTGATCTGAACCCCCATCCCCAACCAACCTAGACCATCATTTTCTACACCTTTTCTATAACCTCTTTACTGTATAGTGCCATTTACGAGGTTTAGGAAGCAAGTGAAACTTACAAGGCCTGTGAAATTTACAAGATGTGGAATGTACCCCTCCCTTTCACCACCCCAGGTTGTAAAAGCAGGAACAATTGCTGGGGAGGGGAAATCTGAGACCCACAGAGACTCCTGTAAGTTGTTCTGTGAGTTCTAAAGATCCAGCTTTCCTGAATCATCACCAATGTTGGGGTGAGATTTCTGTTAATGCTGCTGCCCATGAGTCACTTATGTTTCTGTTAGCAGTCCCTTACCCAGGCTCCCATAAGTAGCTCTAGTCAACTCACTGGTTCACTAGGCCAGACTTGGTGGGCTAGTTTCTCTCATTTGCTATCAGTGCCCTATCCGAGGTGAATAGACGCTAGGTCATAGCTTCCTGTGAAGTCACACAACTCCACTGCAAGGCGCTTGGTTCGTGGTTTCATGGCCACAGGCTTCTCCAGCAGTGTTAGTACTGCCCTTGTAGACTTAAGTACCCATTCACATTGTAAACTGAAGTTTCCAGAAAACACAGAAAAATATTAATTAAATATTCTACAAGGCCAAATGAGTGAAAATCACAATCATAGAGTTAAACTGTTGCAGGCCAAAGCCAATGACCTTGAGCTATTTTTAGTCCCTTCAAAAGCCATTTATTGCCCACCTCTGTGTTTGACCTGACATCCCTGTAACTAGCATAACCTTTAAAATGTATTTTTAGCAAACAACTATCTTCCACCAATCCAAAAGCTGTCATTAGATAGCATCTGAAACCTATAGCAGAGTTTCCCTGCTTGGCTGTGACCCACCCGTTGGTGAACCCCATCAATGTATTTGGAAAATGCCTTGATTTATAACTTTTTTGCTCTGTAAGTAATAAACTATCTCATAATAGCTTCCACAAAGAAAGATGTCTTTGGGGGTAACCTTAATCCATGTACCCAGCCATCGTCACTCATACTTGACTTAAGAATAAACCATCTCTTGCCCTCTTTGAGGTACCAGCAATGTCTCTGCGTCTACAACACTAAGACCCAAGTCAGCATATGAGGCTCAGCCACACGCCTGTTCCTTGGCCATATCTGACTGCTTTGGAATGCTCTCCATCCCTGGTGTGGAATTCTCCAATAGAGCTCGAAGGCTGAGAGGTTTCCTATAAGGTGGAGATTCAGCATTTCATCCATCAGAGGTTTTTCTAAGAACCAGAACTCACTCCCAAGAGTCACCTAAAATGAGGGATTGTGATGGCCATATGCGGCAGTGGGCACTGCTGGAACCGTGCATGCCAAGCCGATGCCTCTGCTCCCAGTGGTGGGTTTGAATCAACCAGGCCAGCACTCAGGAAGGAAAATGATATGATGTTGGCAGAAGAGAGACACACTGAGTTTTATGCAGATGAATGAAAACCCTGCTTGTCTTCTGCTTACCTTAGCCTCTAAGGTGAGTGGCCTGATGGAGGATCCAGGCCCTCTCACACGGTCCAGTATTCACAGAAGCCAGAAGGAGGTTTACAATAGGTTCTGGGGGATCCGGGGCTGGGTACTTTGCCACAGCTGGCTCCAAGGTCAACTTCAAGTGACAGGGGATGTGAACTGCTACAGTGTCCCATGGACTGTATCAACTTTCTGAGTATGAAGACAGCCATCACTTTCTGTAGCATGAATCTTAAAGAGTCTTATTAACAAAAACAAACCCAAGGCCAGTTATTGGGGTGAATGCTGGAAGATCAGAGAAGCAGAACAAGCCATAGCCACCTCACCTTGCCAATTCCTCAGCTGATCCTGTTTCCTCAGACTGGAAGCCTCTGAGTCCTTATCCAAATGGATCTCAGCTGAACTGTGCTAAAAGCCTAAAAGCTTAACCAAGGCTCTAATTCCCGGTCCTCATGCCTTATATACCTTTCTGCCATCACTTCTTGGGATTAAAGGCGTGAGTCACCATGCCTGGCTGTTTCTAGTATGGCTTTAAACTCACAGAGATCCAGAGGATCTCTGCCTCTGGAATGCTAGGATTAAAGGTGTGTGTGCCACCATATTCTGGCCTCTATGTCTGTCTAGTGGCTCTTCTGTTCTCTGACCCCAGATAAATTTATTAGGGTGCACAACATATTGGGGAACACAATACCACCACATCTTTCTTCTTTCTAAAGCTCGTGTTTCTCTTAAGCCCAGGTTATCCCAGACCCACACAGGGCAAGGGACTCTGCAGCAAAGCTCTGCTTTCCTTAGGCTGACACATGTAAAGCCACGACAAGTCCTGGAGAGCCACTGTGAAAAAGCGGCCGTCAGCTGAGGGTCCCTTGGGGAGAGGCCAACAGGACCCTGATTTGTCCCCAATAGTGTGGTCCTCATTTCTTGTGCGGTAGTTGCTTCTGTTTTTTTTTTTTTTTTTTTTTTTTTTTTCTTTTTAACTTGTCTTGTAAAACATGTATTTATTATCTGTTACTGGCTATGTGTGCATGTGTTCACACATGCTGCACAAATGCACACATGCAGTGACATGCATGTGAAAGTCAGAGGACAGCTTTCAGGAGTCAGTCAGTTATCTCCTTCTGCTGTGTGGGTCCAGGAACCGAGTTCAGGTTGTCAGGATTAGCAGCAAGTGCCTTCACGTGTTGAGACACCTCACAGGCTTGTTTCTGGTCCTTATATACATTTGTAAGCCCTAATATTCAATATTCCATTGGCTTGGCTTTTGTATATAGAGGTTGATTGGGCATTACTGGCAAGGCTGTGGTGTTATCCTTTTAAAGACAAATCATGTTGAAGAATGACATTAACATGAAGGGTCATCCCGTGACTGTGGTGGATTGAGATACAAGCAATCCCATTCTACATCTCATGTAATAAGCAGATCTTGATACTGGGTGTCTTCTTCTATCATGCCTTTTCCTCCTCCTCCTCCTCCTCCTCTTCCTCCTCCTCCTCCTCCTCCTCTTCCTCCTCCCCCTCCTCCCCCTCCCCTTCTTCTCCCCTTTTCCTCCTCTTCCTCCTCCTCCTCCTCCCTCCTCCTCCTCCTCCTCTTCCTCCTTCTCTTCCCCCTCCTCCTCCTCCTTCTCCTCCTCCTTCTTCTTCTGGAGACAGATCTGAAGCTGAGAAAGTGGCTCTCAACTGAGGATACCTTGGGGAGATGGAGTCTGTTGGCCTCAGTTTCACAGAGGTAAACCTACCTCTGTCTCTGGAAGGCTGAGATTAAAGCCATGTGCCACTCTTTGCAGCTTCTCCATCTTGTGTTTTGATACATACAAGGTTTCTGACTTAATCTAGAGCTCACAGTGAAGAAGGACTAGCTGGCCAGTGAGCTCCAGGGATTCTCCTGTCTCCACCTCCCAAGCAAACAGCGCTCTGCACAGCTTTTGAGGTGGGCTCTGGGATGAGGTGAACTCGGATGCTTCTACTTCCAAGGCAGACACTTGACTCACTGACCCATCTCCTCCAATAATACACTTCTATTCCTAATGTGCAGTCATTTCATATTGTCAGGAGAGTAAAAAGACAGAAGCAATGCTCTGAAAGGGCATTAGTGGACTGAGGTTAGAAGACCCAGTCGCAGCTCTGTCATTGACATGATGTGACCTTGAGCAGGAGATAGTCTCTATCTAGCACACAGTAGTATCTCCTCTGTAAATGCGAGTGATGTGGTTTTAAATCAGAGAGACGATGCATCTAAGGGCTAAGAATATGACTAGTACTTGGCCTGTTGCACTCTACAAATACTCTCTGCTATTAGAGCAGGGTTTGTTTTGTTTCTGTTCCCCAGGAGGAAAAGATTTGAGTTCAAGAAGCCATTTATGAGAAATGTAAACAGAGTAGGGAGGGTGCCGTGGGATGTTCTGTATGGCAAATGTGTTGCTCTGATTGGTTGGCAAATAAATCACTGATTGGCCAGTGGCCAGGCAGGAAGTATAGGCAGGACAAGGAGGAGAATAAAGTTGGGAAGTGGAAGGCTGAGTCAGAGAGACACTGCCAGCCACCATGATGAAAAACAGCATGTGAAGATGCCAGTAAGCCACGAGCCACGTGGCAAGGTATAGATTTATGGAAATGGATTAATTTAAGCTGTAAGAACAGTTAGCAAGAAGCCTGCCACGGCCATACAGTTTGTAACCAATATAAGTCTCTGTGTTTACTTGGTCAGGTCTGAGCGGCTGTGGGACTGGCGGGTGAGAGAGATTTGCCCTGACCGTGGGCCAGGCAGGAAAACTTTAGCTACAGGAGGGTATAGAAAAAGAAAGTGTTCGAATGCGGTTGAGGTCTGAGCATATGGAAGTAGCTTTGGAGTGGGGTTAATCATGAGAAAGGATGAGTAGAAACCTCTGAGGCCAAGGGCCAAAAGATCTTAGAAGGTAAGAGTCATCTGGACAAATTTCTGAGGCAAGGAGCCAGGGCTTGAAGGGACTTTTAAAATACAGTCCTCTCTGTGCAGATGTGGGGGAAGGGGAGTGGTGTATATACTGGACTTATTAAAAGGAACTAGGCTCAGCTGCACAGTCATAGTCTGCTCTTCCCAAAAACCTCTTCTTTACAGGACAATACCCACCATCCTCTGGAGTCATGAAAACAGGCCTTGAATATGAATCTTCACAGTTTGGGGATTTAACAACTTTCGTATTATCAAATCACCTGCTAAAAACTCAATGGGCCTGCTACATTTACTGTCTCTATCAGCCATTACTCTATAAAACCTCTTCCATCTTGAATTCAAGCAGAGATTATGAGTCAATCTATTTTCCACCTATCTTTTGTTCATTCCTCAACCAAAGTCTATTGCATGCTTTCTATATGGTATGGATTAGGGCAACACTCATGGCGGAAAAAGAGGCATGCCAACTGAGACATACACACAGAAGTAGAAAGCATGATCAGATATGAACTCAGGGAGACTGTGGCAACGTGCACAAGGCCTACAGAAGTTCAATCAGACAAAAATCCCAGCATAGAGAAGGGGAAGTGGGCGTAAAGTCCCACCCCTACCCAAGAAGCTATTTGCATATACTCAGTGTCACTACATTGGAGAAAATCTGCTTTCTCCAATGTAGTAACACTGAGTATATCAACCAGACTCCAGGGCATGCCAAATGCCCATACATGTTTGGCCAACACATAATGGACTCCCTGTTTTTGTGCACTTTTTGCTTGTTTCTTTCTTTTTTATTTAATGTTTTGGTTTAGGGTTTTTTGTTTGCTTGTTTTGATTTTTTTTTATGTGAAAGAGAAAGAACATGAAGTTGGGTAGATAGGGAGGTGGGGATAATCTTGACGGAGTCGGGTGAGGAGAAAGAACAGGATCAAAATATATCATATGAAAAACAAATTAAGCCAATAAATACCAGAGAGAGAGAGAGAGAGAGAGAGAGAGAGAGAGAGAGAGAGAGAGAGAGAGAGAGAGAGAGAATGATCAGTACTGGAGAGGAAAAGGCAGCATGCTTTAAGGGTGTGTTATTTGGTGTTGGGGGGCTCTTATTTAATCTAGAAGGGATGGGGAAAATGGTCTTGCCCTCCTTAAGCTGAGCTGAGGCTGTAAGTACTAGAATGAGGAGGAAAGTGAGGGAGAACATTCAGGAGGGGGGAGGGGAAACGTGCAGAGATCTTGAGGTGGGCTCCTGGCATGTTTGTAGAATAGAAAATCACTAAGGCTTCAGAGGAATGTACAGCAAGCGGAGTGGTGAGTGTAAGGCTGGAGACAGAGTCACATGACGTGGGGCCATGCTGGAAGCGCGGGAACATCAGATCAGAGTGCACTGCCAGGCTGCACTGTCCCCATCGATTTTCATTAATTCCTAGAACGTGCGCTACGCGTTAGTCATGAGGCTTACACCAGCCGAATCCCTTGGCTTTGACTTCGGATTTCCCGTTGTTTAGCTTGGATGTAAAGGACTCAGCATTGGCCCGACTCTGCACTGTTCTAACACAGAATTATCTTCTATGAGGGAGATGAGTCTAAGGAGAAAGGTGACAGCCACAGCGTGTGAGGGGGCAAGGCTGGCGCCACCTGACTCGTTTTCTTTGGGATCCTGTGGTAATTCTGATTGTATACTTGGGCTCCCTGGGGCTTGGGGAAGTTTATGTTTTCTGCACTGCTGGAGAGAGGAGAACATTTGGGAGTGGTTTGGTAGCAAAGTGTGGTCTCTCTCTGCTTTCCTTGGCAGCGCCTGCCGCTTTCCCTGGCTGGGCTCTGCCCGGATGTGCAGTTGAGGCCCAGCATTTTAAGAAGACAGTCTCAATGGCTGCATTTTTAAGGGCTCACTTCACGTTTGTAACCCAATTCACTCAGTGTTTAGCCAGAAGCTTGGTCTAGTCTTGGGAGAGAGACCTTTGTCAAGGAAGCAAACAAAACCAGCACATCAAATTGGGGAACAATGTTCTCAGATGAGGAATAAAATTCCAGATTGCAATCTTTGAGGAAAACAAATAAACACCCGCTTATGTTCTTGTACTTACGGTTTCTAGGAATGTGATTTAACATTGGAGAGAGAAAGAATGCTACTAACTGGACTCAGGAAGTTTATTTGCAGTTGAAGGGGAAATGGTGCCACAAACAAAACAGTCTCCAGGTGGGAATGATGGAATTTTGAGGTGAACTGGGGAGAGCCCCGGCTTTCTGGAGTATGCCAAGGCATAATGTAGGTCTTTAGCCTTCAGTGGGAAAACATGATCTGTGAGTCTATAATCCTCTTGAAGAGCTAGCTTTCTCTTTAATGGAGGTCATCTTTTAAGAAAAAGTGTTTTGGGATTTGCTGCACAGCCTCTCTCATGATTATTAAGGAATTTTCAAAGAAGTAAATAGAGAAAGCAGAACATCTTTGGGTTTTCTGGAGGCACCAGGACCAGACCCAGGTCCTTGGTCCAGTCTGTTTCCTGGTTAACAAAGTATTTAACCACAATGAACTGATTATTAAGCAAAGAAATCCCTTAGAAGACAATAAATTTCTCTTTTCGCCTCTTGCTGTTTAGGTGGACATCACTATTGAAGATCATAATGTCCCAGCAGAAGAAAGAGTTCACTTTTGCCAAGATTGGGGAGAAACTGGGTATAGAAATTCAAATATCACCAATCACTCTTAAGGTCTCCCCACTTTAACAGTATCAACCTGCCGAGAAAGAGATAGCTGTTCTCATTTAAAACATTGTGGTTTTTATGGCACACACAAGTGAATCTGAGCTAACCTTGACACTGAGCCCCAGGGAATCTTGTGCTAGACATACTGATTTGGGAATGGTAGCCAGAGACCTCACAATTCCCCCTTTTTACATTGTCTTCTTGACAATCTCATCTACACTCAGCAAGAATGAATTCACTCTTTTCTATTAGAATTCATCAGGCAATAAGTGTAACTGTGAAATGTTTCAACCTTCTGGGTGCTTAATGAGAGGGTTTATGCCCATAGAGAGTATATTTAGACGAAGCTATCAGTGTGAATTGAAGCTGAAATGAAGAAACATCTCTTTTCTCATTAGCTTAGAGAGTGAGACAAAAATAGAACTTCTTCATTTGTCGTTTGCTAAGTGTGCTCACAAGGAAAAGTGAATGAACTCAAATTGTATCTTGAAGTTCGCACACATGCGTGACAGGATAACTGCCTTTCTTTTCTATCCGGTGGCCACGGTGTAAAGACAAGGCTGCAGGCTGGCTCATTGCTAGTGGTGCTGTGTGGCTGAATTCAAAGCCCACGACTGACTTTCTGAGTGACAAACTAGTGACAGCCAGGAAGCTGGCATAGTAAAGGTGATAATTGTTACTGCCATGTGCCTGGAGCTGTGCCAAGGGCTTTGTGTGACAGATCCCATTCATTACTACACTCACGGACAGCCAGAGGATTAAATGACTTACTCACAGCCATTCAAAATGGAAAGAGAAGCTGATGAAATCAACTTGAACCTCTTAGTGCTCCAAACACGCTTGGGATGGATGGTTCCCCGGCGGGTTTAATTCTGAAGATCATATTATGGCTCCAGTGCCCATTCTTTTCATGCTTATTCTTGGAGTGAGCAGGTGCCACCAGTAGAAACCGCCATCTTGCTTTTTCTTACTCCAGTCTCTCTTCTCTTTCTGAGACCTCTTAATTCCAGGCATCTCTAGTTCTCGTCTTGAGTGATCTTGGCTTCTGAGCCAATGTAGAGAACAGTTTAACATACTTTCCTCAAAAATAGAAACCCTACTGATCTTTATACTTCTCTTCATTTATGAAAGGAACTTATGCTTCATTAATTTTTAAAAATCATCAAATGTCTAACCTTACAGCTTTAGTGATTGTTTGGCAGTTTCGTTTTTATTTATTTATGTATGTATGTATGTATGTATGTATGTATGTATGTATGTATTTATTTATTGGTTGTAATGAGGATCTCATTACATTACTCAGTCTGGCAATCTTCCTGCCTCAGCCTTCTGAGTGTTGATAGTACATGGGTGTGCCACCTTGCTCCAGTTTGATCAAAGTTTCTTTTGTTTAACTTTTTACTGATTCTCTGTGGGCTTCATACCGCGCACCCCAATCTCACTCATTTCCCCGTCCCTTTGTATCTGCTTTCTGCCCTTGCAACTTCTCCCTCCACCAAAAAAAAAGTCTTGTTGTGGAAGCTGTAGTGTGTCACTGAGAGTCACACCGTATATCCTTTAGTCCATACATCTTTACTTTAAAGTGCTTATTGCAATGAGTCATTGGTCTTGTTCGAGGCTTCTGGCTTCTTCTACACTACCAATACAGGATCCTCACTGGGACTCCTCTCGGATATCCTGTTGTTGTCCTGTGTCATGGAGACCTGCAGCTTTGGTTCTGCAGGACCAGCCCCTTCACATGCTCCAGCAGTTCCTAAATGGGGAGGGCCAACTCATAGCCCTGGATGGTAGCTGAGTTGGTCAGTCCGCCAGCTCTCCTATATCCTCACCACCAGGGTGAGTGCTCACCCAATGCCACAGGCAGCAAAGAGCAGGGCCAGTTCTGCTCTCACACCCTCAGGGCCAGTTCACCTGCACCCACACCACCAGACCAGATCTACTGTTTTGCCCAGGTGAGGTGCAAGGCCCGCTCTCCTGAGTGCTGTAGCTGGTGAGGGGCAGGGCCAGCTTCCCTGCTCTCATGCCCTGAGGCCAGCCAGCTCTCTGACCTGATGCAGGTGTTGAGGAGTGACTGGGAGGGGGGGCGGCGCGGGAGATTTCTCCCATGCTCATGCCACCAAATGGCAGATGAGGGACAGGGACAGTTCTCCCACTCTTATGCCTCAGGGCCAGCTCACCTGGACCCCAGTCACCAGGGCCAGCCCTGCTTTGGCTGTGCTTTCCGGGTGAGGTTCAAGGGCCTACTCTCCTGAATGCTGTAGCCAGTGAGGGGTGGGACCAACTCTGTGAAGCCTTGGATATCAATGTGGTCCCAGGTAGCAGTCCAGACCAGGGACATTCACATAGTCTTTGATGGTAACATGGGCTATAGACATTGACACAGACCCTTGCTACTATATGGCCATGGACCCAGACATGGCCCTCAGTGGCAGCATAGGCCGGGACTTCACCGTTGTCTCAGGTGGCTTCAAATGCTCCTCGTGTCTCCAGATCTACCTCTCTTCATAGGGCTCAATCTGTTCTACTGTCGGTTTCTCCACCTCCTACTTGGACATCACAGTGGCTCATGCTGGGGGTGAGCCACACATTAGGTGGGGCCTCTGGGTGTCTTCAAGTGTCTAACCCAAAATTTCCAGAGGAAATAAATCTCTGGCCAAAGTTAGATGCAGCTTAGTAAAACTGCAATTCAACATATTGCTGTCCAGTCTCATGGTTGAACTGCCACAACAGCCAGCTAGAGAGGTCAGCAGCTAGGCCAATGATGAGAAGTCAGCACAGCAGGACATGTCCAGAATGGTGTGGGTGTCCATTCTGCAGGCACTGCTCTTCTTCCTGGACTAAGACGCAGTTCTGGGAGTCACAGTGACTCACACAGTAGTCGGTTTCCTCGAAGGAAGATGGCACAGGCCCACTAGCGTTTGCATTTGTTACTGGCTCTGTTGATGGGTGGTATAGCTCCCCTTTTCCCAGGGAGCAATGAGAGCAACCACCTTCAAGTCTCCTGTTCCGCCTTGTTTCATAGCGCACAAACCATTTCTCCACCACCTGTTCTCTCGGTTCTTCCTGCTCCCATCACTCTGCCAACTATTACTCACTTCCCACCTTGCCCAGCTGGGAGTGCCCCACCTCCTTGCCTTTGCATGGCTGAGCCAGGCCATGCCTTCATGTTGTCTGTGCACTTCCTGGTATCCAGGGTCTGTTTCTTGATGATCCCACTATGATACCTGCTGGGCATGAGCACCAATATCTTGCCATTTTCTCACAGCCTCCTCTTCTCATGGTGGTCCTCTCTTGGTCTTTTATCACCAGGAGGGAGGAAAGTCATGGGAGCACTCACTCTATGGAGAAATCAAGTCCCTGGCAGAGGCTACAGCCCCTACAGCCCCTGCCAAGATTCTGGAGCATGACCCTCAGTCAGCCAAGGCCACCAGCATCATCATCTTGGAACAAAGTTTCAAAGACAATACAGACACATAGCTTACAATTCCTCAAGTATATATGGAGGTCAGAGCACAGACATTTAATGAATGCACAGTATATGCCCGACCCCACGATAGTTGTTTTATAGATCAAAATTTTTAAAGCTACAAGAATTATTTCTATTTTTGCAAATGTAGAAGGGGAACTTAGAGTCAAAAGAGTTGGGTGACACATTCAATGTCATGTTTGGTGTTATTTATGGAGGTGTTGAGATTCAAACACAGGATGGTTTGCCTCCACAGCATAGTCTTTCTTTCCAATAACACCTGCCTAGACACTGGGAAAGAATACATTTGATCTCTGGATAGTTCTGACTTTTCAAAGAACCACAAACACAGTTGTTTTACCTAATGAGCTGGTGGTGGGCGGTTTTCTCATTACTAAGTTCTGGAGAGCATCGATCACCAGAAAGAACAGGGCAGATGCAACAGTAATTGCCTTAGGGGGAAGAACTGAATGCATAGTTCCTCAGACATTCCAAATGACAGTCCCCTTTGAGAGGATGTATTAGTTACGTTTCTCATTGCTGTGGCTAAGTATCTGGCAGATATTAAGAAAGGAAGGTTTTATTTGGAATCACAGTTGAGGATGGTAAGAGTCCATTACAAGGGCGATGCTGTGAGAGGCTCTGTCCACAGTGGAAGGGGGGTGCTGCTGTATGTTATAAGGTGGCTCTGTCCAGGAAGCAGAGAGGCTAAGCAGGAAGAGCTATAACCGTCAAAGCCCGCCCCCAGCAACCCACTTCCTCCAGCTCTGCCTCTCTCTATATATGAAGTTTCTACGACCTCCTCAAAGAGCACCAGAGGCCTGAGACCAAGTAAGTGTATAAACATTGGAGTCTGTTGGGGAACAGTCTATGTTCTTTCTATAATGGGTAATCTTGGGATCACTGGCTTTTACTTCTCTCTTTAGGTCATTTTCTTTGATAAACTTTGAAGTTTAAAACATTTCTCCTCTGCTGTCATCCTGTCATCGCGAGGGAGAATGGTCTAATTCATCAGTCATTTATGGGAAAGCACACAAGACCTTTTGCTTTCTTATATTAGGAGGCCCACCTCTCTGGCCCCTGTGTGGAGGGGCAAAAACTAATCTCAAATACTTAGGAGTAAAGCAAGATAGAAATAGAATTTTCAGAAGCTACAATGGGAAGATGAGTCTCTTTGATTCAACTAAGCTCCTGTAATCATTGGAGAAAACCTCAGAGAATTATGGAATTTAGGCCTGGTCCCTCTGGGGCCATTTGGTGACTCCTCCATGATACAAATGAGCATTTTTTTTTCTGATCTCTAGAAACTGACCAAACAGATTTCTCTGCCAGAAATGTGGAATGTCCTTGCATATTATAGGGGCAGCCTGTCCTAATGTGAACGACACTTTTGCCACAATAGACATCGTAGCAAAGAGGGGGCAAAACAAGGCTCTACAAGAAGATAGCTAGCACTCAAACTCCAGCCTCTTTGGTTGCCATGGAGATCCCTCTGCATTGGCCTCTTCCTCCCTTGTTTTCTGGGAAGAGGAAAAACAGGATTTTCCATGAGCTGTTTCCCAGGTCTCACCCTCCAAATCCAATCACTAAGGAACCCTGTAAAGATTGAAGGATGGAAATGAAGTGGGGTAGAAGGGTTTAGCCTTGTGTCCCCTCCACTGGATTGCCACAGCCACAAGGCCTCTGTCAGGTGGCCTTTTCTACACTGGATGTTCTTTGGGGTCCTAGTAACTACCTGGTTCCCAGGTTTGATTTTATTAATAGGACCTTTTAAGATTCGTGCTACATCTGGCGCCCAACGTTCATGGTACGAATTCTTGAAAAATCTACTTGCCTGTGGTCTTGTGGGTCCCAGCTCAGACCTGAGCTACACGTTGTCAGTTGCAGTGGCACACTGGTTGGATTTACTGAAGGAGGCAGAGGCAGGAGGATCCCGAGTTTGAGGCTGGCCTAGGAGGCTTACTAAGGAGAAGCTTCGGCCGGGGCCAAGCCACAAACGGTGGTGGGACTATGGAAGCAGCGGCTGCTGTTCTGAGTTGCTGGCTTCTTCTCATCATGTTGATGACTGTGGTGATGCTGCTACCTGGGATGAAGGGTTCACCACTGGTTGTTCAAAGAAGAATTGCCAAGACCATCATGTTACAAGAAAGCATCGGTAAAGGTCAGTTTGGAAAAGTTTTGCATGACAAATGGTGGGGAGAAATTGCTGTGAAGATTTTCTCTTCTAGGGAAGAATGTTCATGGTTCCAAGAAACAGACATTTATCAGACTGTGATTGCTCCAAACCACAGAGGAGGCACACACACATACACACACACACACACACACACACACACACACACACACACACACTTCTGCAGGGAATCATGACCACACTTAACAGCAACTTTGAAATCTTCAAAAGCATGATGAGACCCCACAACAATGATTCCACATGGACTATGATAAAGCCATTAAGCTGATTAACACCATGGAAAGATCGGCTTTGGTCAATAAATTGTTCTGGACAATTTCGAGATGGCTAGCTAAGATGATCCAGATTCACAGACAACTAGAGCAAGGACTTGAGACAAGCCCTACATTTTCCCATCATTCCCAGAGACTGGACAACAAAGGATACAGCTTCCTCTCCCAAGACTTGACAATTAACCCAAAAATTCTCTTTTCAGGATCCCCTAAAGATGTCTTTACCCCCAGAAAGCAGGAAGTAATTTTAAGAAAACTATGCCCACATTCCCAAGAGGTGGGGTGGGTGTTTTTTGGTCATTCAATGGCTTATGGATAATTGTCATTGTTTATGATGGTTGGTTACAAGTTGTTAATTGTTAATGGTTAGGAAAAAAGCTGAACAAGGAGATTAGATTCAGAGTTTTTGTTTAAAAAAAAAGAAAAAAGAGAATATAGATATGAGGTAGATTGTTGAATCTACTCTGAGAAAGAAGATAAAGAAATAATAGGATAAATGGGTAGATAATTGAATCTACTTTAAAAAGAAAAAGGGGAAGATATAAAAATGACAAAAGGTAGATTATTGAATCTATTATAAAAAGAAAAAAGAGAGAATATGGATATGATAAGATAAAAAGGGAGATTATTGAATCTTCTTTTTAAAAGGAACTACTTGTTTTTAAATAGAATAAGTAATGAAAATTTTTTGTCTGAGTTTATCAAATGTTACTGGACTGGACAATGTTAATATATATAAAATGGAGTTTTTCATCTGAATCTGTCAAATTTTAAGGGACTAGACATTTTTAGAAAAGAAACTCACTAAAGAGGTGTAAGTGTATAAATTTGAAAGACATTATAAGATAGTTCTGTTAGTAATGTAAGTTAGAATAGAAAGTGAATCAGGTACATTTTGGACTTACCAAAATAGGATAGATAATGGAATTATTTTCTCTGAGTTTGTCAAATGCAAATGGACTAGACATTGTTTAAGTATTTATTGCTTATATATATTGTATATAGTTATTGTACTTATTGGATATAGTTTTACTTGTATTAGTTATAAGCTTTTTAAATTTTAGACAAAAAAGAGGAAATGTGGTGACATTGTATTCCCCAATATATCGTGCACCCTAATAAATTTATCTGGGGTCAGAGAACAGAACAGCCACTAGACAGACATAGAGGCCAGAAAATGGTGGCACTCACACCTTTAATCCTAGCCTTCTGGAGGCAGAGATCCATCCAGATCTCTGTGAGTTCAAAGCCACACTGGAAACAGTCAGGCATGGTGATTCACGCCTTTTATCCCACAAAGTGATGGCAAGAAGCAGAAAAGTATATAAGGCATGAAAACCAGGAACTAGAGCTGCTTAAGCTTTTAGGCTTTTGAGCAGCAGTTCAGCTGAGATTCATTTTGGATGAGGACTCAGAGGCTTCCAGTCTGAGGAAATAGAATCAGCTGAGGAATCTGCAAGGTGAGGTTAGCTGTGGCTTGTTCTGCTTCTCTGATCTTCCAGCATTCACCCCAATACCTGGCTCCCAGGTTTGATTTTATTAATAAGACCTTTTAAGATTCATGCTACAGTAACTGGTGGGTAACTGCTGCAGAATATTTGTTTGTACTGTAAAGATGTGTCTCTGCCTAAGGCATCTTCTGATTGGCTTAATAAAGAGCTAAATAATCTGTAGTTAGGCAGGAGAGAATAGGCAGGACTTCTGGGAAGAGAGAGAGAGGAAGGAGGAGGAGGAATCTAGGCATGTGGATTTCACCAGCTGACTTGGAGCGAGTAGACTGTGCCGTACTAAGAAGAGGTAGCTGAGCCACGTGGCAGAACGTAGATTCAAAAATATGGATTAATTGCCGGGCGGTGGTGGCACACGCCTTTAATCCCAGCACTCGGGAGGCAGAGCCAGGCGGATCTCTGTGAGTTCGAGGCCAGCCTGGACTACAGAGTGAGTTCCAGGAAAGGCGCAAAGCTACACAGAGAAACCCTGTCTCGAAAAACCTATATATATATATGGATTAATTAAATTATAAGAGCTAGTTGGGAAAAAGCCTAAGCTAAGGCCAAGCTTTCATAATTAATAAAAAGTCTCTGGGTCATTATTTGCATGCTGGCAGTCCAAGAAGGTCAGACAGGAAAGTTTGCTGTGGGTAGTCTCTTTTCTAGCTCTGAATGGATAATGGTGCTACACTGTGACTAGAGCAGATTTGCCTTAGCCTGAGGAGTTTCCCCACACTCTCTGTGCACCCTTCAAAATGGTCTCTTAACTAAGCTCAACTTTATTTATTTAATTTGAATATGTCATCATTTTCTAGCTAGGATCCAGACTGAGAACAACCAACAATTTTGTAACCTTAAGGAAGTTAAGAGTTAAAAAAGCAAGAGTAACCCTTGTAATATCCTTGGCCTCAATTTTTCCTCTGTGAGTTGGGGACAGCTTTAATATCTTCTGTAGAAAGTTATCTTGAGAATAAACCAAAGCTTTGAATATGGGGGCCTTTCCGTGCATTGTAAGCCCTCAGTAAATGTTATGGTAATGCTATGACCAGCAGGAAGATGTTCAAACACTACCTTAATGCAACTCTAAGTCAGTTCCTTCAATTTCCGTTAGGTTTTAAGTCACAAATCAATAAAACAAGAGGCAAAAAAATCCCTTTTCTTTTTTTTTTTGGTTTTTCGAGACAGGGTTTCTCTGTGTAGCTTTGCGCCTTTCCTGGAACTCACTTGGTAGCCCAGGCTGGCCTCGAACTCACAGAGATCCGCCTGGCTCTGCCTCCCGAGTGCTGGGATTAAAGGCGGGCGCCACCACCGCCCGGCGTTAAAAAAAATCCCTTTTCTTAAAAAAATCCATTAAATCACCAATCAGAGAGCACATAGTTGATTTTTTTTATTCAGTTCTGAGAATGGTTTTTACATTGATATCAGAGAATACATGAACTTGACTTACGAAGATAAATCTATGTGCAAATGTCAGAGCATTCTATCATCTCTGCAGTGTGGAATTCTGAGGAGTCAGACCAATGCAACACTAAAAAATGTTCCCAATACCTGTAGGGTGGACTTGTTCCATTCTCAGAATCAAGGCTCCATCCACTCCCTGGGGATTTAGGGCTTGCCATGAGGGTTAAACAAGTCATATTTTGGATTGGAGAGACTAGCTTCACAAGTAAGCTAAAAATAGTAAATACAATTCAGTGTGTGCACCTGTGAGCACATGCCTGGGAGACCTCTTGATGTATGAGGCTGAGATCATCCTACACGTTATTGTATCTACTCCTCATGACAACCCTAAGACGGCCATTGCTGCTGTTGTGGTTTGAGTCTTAAATATTTCTCATGGGCTTATATTTTTCAATACAAATTTCCATGCTTTGGAGACTGTGGATCGTTCACAAGGTAGAGCCTGGCTGGTAAAAGTGGATTACTGAGAAAGTTATACCCATGCTTGATTCACATATATATTCCAGATTCTGTATATGAAGAAATCATCCAATATTTGTCTTTCTGAGTCTGGCTTATTTTGCTTTAGATGGTGATCTCTGGTTATATCATTTTCCTGATAACTATGTAACTTCAGTCTTCTTTATGGTTAAATAAAACTCTACTGTGAATATATGCCACATTTCCTTTGTCCATTCATCTGTTGATTGACATCTATGCTGGATCCATACCTTGGTTATTTTGAATAGTATATCAATACACATGGGTATGTATTACCTCGGTGGTATGCTGGCTTAAAATTTCTTTGCATGTGTAGCCAGAAGTTTTCCTGGTCCCACCTGGCTCACAGCCACTTCTATTAAACACAGACGCTTCTATTATTTACGAACTGTATGGCCATTTGCTCAAGCTTATTACTGACTAGCTCTTACACTTAAATTAACCCATAATTGTTATTTATGTTTAGCCACATTGCTTGGTACCTTTTCCTTCACATCTTGCTTCTTCTGGCGGCAGCTGGCAGCATCTCTTCCTCAGCCTTCCTGTTCCCAGAATTCTCCTCTCTCTTTGTCCCACCTATACTTCCTGCCTGGCTACTGGCCAATCAGCACTTATTTATTAATCAATCAGAGCAACAAATTCACAGCATACAGATATCCACAGCATGCATATGTGTGTGTGTGTGTGTGTGTGTGTGTGTTTGTGTGTGTATGTGTGTGTGTGTGTGTGTGTGTGTGTATCCAAGATTGATACAGTAGAATCATATGGTTTTTAAATTTTTACTTTTTTGAGGAACTTCCATATTGATCTCTATAGTGATTACACTAATTTGCACTCACTTTAGTAGTGTGTAAGTGTTTCTCTCCTCCCACATCTCTAGCAGCATTGATTATCACTTGTTTTCTTCATGATAGCCATCCTGACTAGGGTGATGTAGAGTTTCAGTGTAGTTTTGAGTTTTCCTAATGGATAAGATGTCAAACATCTTTTCACATATTTATTGGCTACCTGTGCTTCTTATTAAACTACCCGATTCACTTGCCCATAGCATGACTTTTTGGTGTTTAATTTTTAAATTCTATATAGATTCTATATATTCCCCTGCCAGATGTGTTGTTGGCAAAGACTTTCTTCCAGTCTGTAGGCTTTTCTTCACTTTGTGAAGCTTTTGGATTTTGAAGAGTCCTGTCTGGCAGGTCTTGTTACTTCCTGAGATGTTGGGGTCTTTTTCAGAAGGGCGTGCATATGCCGAGATCTTGAAGTGTTTGCCTCTGGCAGTTTCACATATTCAGGTTTTGCACTAAGTGTCTCTGGTCCATTTTGAGGGGGCTTGGATGAGGTGGGAGATAGAGATCTCGATTTACTCTTGTATATGTGAATATTCAGCTTTTGCCTGGGGTAGGGGAAATAATATCAAATCAGTTCTAGACTGACAGAACCGAAACCTCAAGAAAGCAGCCTGAATATTACTAGTTTAAACCAAACCAAACCAAATTAAATCTCTATCAAAATATCTTATTTCACACCCAGTGTTGGAATCATACTGGACGTTCACAGCGTTCTTGGGGCACTGACAGAGAACCAATTCCTTCTGAGCCGGAATCATCTGTGGCATAGTCCACATGATTAATAGACCTAATTCCCTAGGCAGCTGAATGCAAATGTCTCTCTAACACAGGAGGTGATGTCAGGGCATCCAGATACAGCCATTTACAGGGAACGTGGCAAGCCAGAATGGCTATACCTATCTAATCCTGCATGCCTAATGACCCATTCACCTGAATCCTCTAAGGTCCTCACCATGGAAAACATAATTAAGAATGATTTTCAATGAGATTAGTTTTTTTTTTTTAATAGAAACAATTTCATTGCTTTCATTTCCCCATCTTTTAACTTGTTCTGTGTTTGGGGGCCTCAGGAGCCTGCAGACAGCAGAGTGCTGGTGAATGGTGCTGCTGAGCCCTCTGGGACTACATAGATGCTGAGGGATAACCGTTATATAGCAGTTCACTTAGGCTCTGCTTAAAGGGGATGCTGGTGACAGAGGAGTGCTTCTGGGGTTTTTAATATCCAGTCTGGGAGAGATCCTCGTGGCTTTGTTCTTCAGCTGCCACCTCAGCAGAAACGCAAAGAAAATCCCTAAATAGTAAATGGCAACCTCAGATGCAAAGTCACAGTCTACAGGGCTTCTGAGAAGGCAATGCCAACACACTGCCAGGTTTCAAGATGCCAGTCTTCTTCTTCTTCTTCTTCTTCTTCTTCTTCTTCTTCTTCTTCTTCTTCTTCTTCTTCTTTAACGAAAGTCAAAAGCTCAAGTGTGAAGGGAAATCCAAGATTTTATTCTTTAAAGAAAGTCCATGTTAAAATAATTCTTTTTTTTTTTTTTTTTTTTTGGTTTTTCGAGACAGGGTTTCTCTGTGTAGCTTCGCGCCTTTCCTGGAACTCACTTGGTAGTCCAGGCTGGCCTCGAACTCACAGAGATCCACCTGGCTCTGCCTCCCGAGTGCTGGGATTAAAGGCGTGCGCCACCACCGCCCGGCTTAAAATAATTCTAATTCATCAAAAAAAATTTAATTTTTATGTGTCATGTGTCTGTGCACTGGGAGCATGTGGGAACCCGTGGAGGCCAGAAAAGGGTGTCAGATCGCCTGGAAGGGAAGTTACAGACAGTTAGAAACTGCTCTGGGTGCTAGGAATCTTACCTGGGCCCGCTGGAAGAGCCATCTCTCCAGACCAGAGGTAGTCTTCGGACTCTTGGGGCTGAACAGGTCTGGTCAATGTAACTGGCAGGTAAGAGAAGGGAGCTGACTTCTGTTAGTCCCGCCCCGTGTTCTTCTTCTCCTTTTCTCTCATCTGCCTGGTCTTCTTTGAATCTTTTGCCCAAGAAACAATCCTCCAAGACTCCTTAAAATTAACTGAACCTTCTTCTTTTTTTTGGGGGGGGGGTCTTTCTGAGATAAGGATTTACTCTCTAGCACAGATTGGTCTCGAACCTGAGAACTCCCCATCTCAGCCTGCTGAGCGCAGAGATTACGGGCATGCATCATGCCTGGTTTAGCTGAACATTTTTTTGAGTGTCTTTCATTCAGTTACTTATCTTCTTCCCACAGTGAATTTGAAGGTGGTGCCTTCAGTTTGCCGCTGACGGAGAGAAGCGAAGATGGAAGAGAAGAGCTCCTCCCGGCTAGGAGCACTGGAGCGGACCAGGAAGAATTAGAATAGAAATTAGAGTGCTGGGGTTCTGAGATGCAGCCCAGAAGAGCCTGACAGGTGCCAAGAGACAGGCTCACACCTTTTGACATCTTTGTTTACACTTTGCAAACCTTTCAGAATAGTCTGTTTAATGCTCATCACCGCCCTGCAAAAGCGGTTGTTTTGAGTCTCATTGTCCAGCCCAGGAAAGGAAGGCTTTGCCTCCCAGGTGGCCACAGGGTCGGTCAGCAGGTGGCGGAGCTGTAGGTGTCTGCTGCGTCCCAGTCGCCGAGATAATAAAAGCTGCGTTGAACTTGTCATTATTATGCAAAGCTGGGCAGGAGGCTTGGACTCTCCCTTGCAGGAGCCCATCTGTCTTTGCGCGCCGCCCCCTAGACTTAGAGGCCTGTGGAGAACTGAGCCGAGTGGGTGGAGATGTGTCCCCAGCCCTCGGCTCTGACAGTTTCTCTGCTCCTTCCTAGCCCGAGCCCTCCAGGCAGACCTCTTTCGGATTAAAAAACAAACCCCCTGAAATCATGGCCTCCCTCACACCCCGCCCGTCCCCGGGGAATCGCATTAATATTAATCTAGATGAATAATTGAATGCCCGAGATTTATTCGGGCCTTGGTGAAGGAGGACCCGCAGCTGGGTCGCGCTTCCATCCGGCCACCTGAGGGTTTCTGCGGCTAGGATTCTGTTGTACTCCCTACCCCAGAAGTGGTATGATAAGGGTGGGTGTGCCCGCCTGTGCGATGTGAGATGAAGCAGGTGTCCAGAGAGAGATGGGCAGCGCCAAGGCTTCTCCAAGGATTGGGGACGGAGGGGCATCCCGGGTCTCTGCTCTTGGCCCAGCAAAAGGTGACCTGGGGCCACTCAGACTCGAGAGGAAACAATAGAGACTCCTTAGATCCTGGGCTCCTGCCACCGGCTGTCCAAAGCGTTCCCGGACTACCGGAGGGCTTTTTTTTTTCTTGGCTAATTTATGGCTGGAGGCTAGTGGGGGAGGGACGACAGAGGAGGGACAGCGTCTGAAGATGGGGGGAAGGGGCGACGGTTAAAGAAGTCGCCCCAGGCTGCGACGCGGGTGATGTCAGCTCTGGACAAAAATAGAGAGGGATCGCCTGCAAATCCCCAGCTCCGGCGGGGCTAAACCTTGCAATCCCTCCCGGGCCGGCGCCGAGCCAGGGCGCAGCGGCCTCCACCGCCTCCCCCGGCGCGCACACACCAGCACACGCGCACGCACGCACACACTCCCCCGCACTCGCACTCCCGGTCTTCCCCGGTGCCCCTCGGTGCCGGCCACTCGCCGCACCGGTTTGCCTCCGGGTGAAACACACACAGGTAGCGGCTGGGACGCGCGGAGCGCGTTCCTGCAGCCCTGCGGCCAGCGCGATCTCGCAGGAGCCAGTGTGGGATCCCCGCAGCGCCACTCGGAGCGCTGGCCGCGAGCCGCGCACGGGAACGCGGACCGCGCGCGGTGGAGAGCCGGGACGTGGATTAGCGCCCGCAGCAGCCTCCCGCGCGCGCCGAGGCGCTAAAGGGCTTACCCAGGAGGGGGGTGCGAGGGCGGGGAGAGGCTGCCCGTTAAATACCGCTCCCCGCCGCACTCGGGGCTCACCCAGCTCGCCGCCACCGTCGCCAGACCGTGCCCGGGAGGAGGGGGCGTTCCCCACGCCATGGCATCAACCGAAGGGTGAGAGGATTTTTCTGGGTACCTGCTGGGAAGCGGGAGCCGCGCGCGCGGGGTGGTGCTGCCCTATCCCAGATGGGGACAGAGAACTGTGTCTCCGGACCTCTGAAACCGTGGCAGAGCGACAGCCAGGCTGGAGATGGTGGGGAAGGAGACTGATTTCTTTGGTGGATTAGCTGTCTTTTGAGGATGCGGGAGGCAGAGAATTGGATCTAATGGCGAAGTACCATGGGGGTGTGAAAAAGTGTGAAAATAAACCCTTTTGGGGTTATTTCAGAGATTTAAAGACAATAAAAGATTGTCCGTGGTGCAGGAGACACTGTCTGGGCTGCAAGGTGGGGACCGGTTGGAATGAATGAGCCAGTACCAGAGCCCGGGCGGGGTGAGGAGCAGCACCTGGCTTTGAACTCTAGCTTTGGGCGCGGGTGGGGGGCGGGGGCAAGCCCCGGCCCAAGAGATCTTTGCCCTTGGACGTTGGAATCTCCCTGGCCAGCAGCAAGGAAGGGTGGAAGAGATTTGGGTGCTTCCCGAGAGGAGGGGAGAAAACCTGTAGCTTGAAACAGGACAAGAGTTTCCAGACTCTATTGGGAATATCACTGGCTTCTTTATTTTGCCTGTGGCCTTTGGGTCGCCTCTTGCCTCTTGAGGCTGCAGTTGGCATGGTGATCACTTCTGTAATATAGAAGGACAACTGTATTTAGCAAAGGTGACATGGGGGATGCAAGAGCAACAGAGTCCCTTGAATACTCATTCCAAGGCATCCTGGTCCTGTCTCCAACAAAAACTTTACAGGCTTTCCAGAGCCTAGGAGTGAATCAGAAGAACGGTCGGGGACCCCAACTTTTAGGTTATTTCACAAAATGGCACTAGCTGCTTGCAAGAGATCACTGGATCCACACATGATGTCCAAAGCAAGTATCCGGAGCTTCTCAGGACTCTACACTGAGACCCTGGTTCTGGTATTTTCTGGAGCATTTTTGAAAGAAATCACCAACTCCATAAGCTTTTAGTGAGGTGGTGGGTGGTAGATCTCTAAGCAGGAGTGGAAAGATGGTGTTCACAGCCAGACTTCTAGATTCCAATCCTAGACAAGGAAAATACTTCTAAAACTGTATCCAAGAGAAAGAACCCGTTCATCTATTTCTCTCTTCCTTAGAGTCCTTCCAAAGGTGCCTGGCATCAGAGTTTCTCCACATCGCCCTATTTGCCAGTGTGGACCTTTGAAATGGTTACTTACCCAAAAAAGATGCTCCAAATTGGTACTTGTATCCAAGGAAGGTGGTATCTTGTGTTCAAACACATCTCTAGAGTTAAGTATTAAGAACCCATGTGGCTTAACATCAGCATCCCTCTGTGTTTGATTTAAAAGGCTTTCATCTTAGAACAAGTATAAAGGTATTTCTGGCTACCTACAGGAGCCTTCTACAATTACTTCAGCCTTCAGAGTCTCAGTTGGAAAACCTCTTCGAAAAATATCTGTCTTCCAAATGCTACACCCAACTTACTCTCCACTCTGCTGGCCAGAAGGGAGAAGGTAGAGACAGCAATAAAAATGCTCAAATGTACTGCCTTTTCCTTCATCCTAAGTGAGAGCTGCCAAGTGGTTTGACATTTAAAGTAAAGCAGATGTGATTTGCAAGACTGAAAACCAACTCTAGTCCAATTAGTGCCATCCTGGTGCATTGTGCAGGGTTAGGAAATGATTGTCAAAGGAACTTGTATTTAAGAGATGAAAGAATCTGAAAAAAAAATCTGAAAACTGGGAAACAAATGTAGAAAAATGTTATTATTTAAGAGCAGTAATTTGGTCAGTTGGAGACATTCTCAAAACCCTTGTTGTCTCCCAGAAGCCTTTGCGGAATCCCTGTTGGGTGGAATGCACCTGCTAGCTTCTCTGGTGGAGATAAAGAGACACAAATAGCCTTGGAGATGACTTTCAGAAGGCTTTCCCAGAGGAGGACTTTTATTACCAGGTTGTTTTCATGGGTTGGTGAGATCCGTTTGCCCCTTCTGATATCTTTGGGTAATGCACCTTGAAAAGGAAATTCAGGAAGAGTCCCCAAGCTGATCTCTTTTGTTAGCCTTTGTCTTCTAACAATATTAAAGCTGTTTTTCTGAAATATACATTGCTTAGAAGGATGCCAAAATAGCACTGTAATTACATGCTTTCAGTTTATACATGTTCAGCTCAACTCTATTCCAAAATACCAGGGGAGTGGGATGGTATATTAAACCAATCGATCTGGTGAATGTTTATTTGGTGATCAAGTTGTCATCAACAGCATATGCTAATTACTATGCTTTATAGAATTATTAGAGGCAATAAATATATCTGTTTAGCACTCGTTTCAAAGCTTATTTGTATATCTTTATATTCACATCTTTCAATAACTCTATGAAGTAGGCAATCCAATGAAAATAGACTTAAGGGCCCAATTAAAAAAAAACCTATGTACAATGTCATGTCATCTTTCCAGGAAGATTCTGGGATTTGGCAGGGCTTTGGGGTATCATCTGGAAATGTCAGTTGTCAGGAATGAGCGTGTGAGGCATGGCTGGTGCTTATTGTCGGCTTTCTTTAAAATCTTTGTGTATATCCCTGGCAAGTTGCCTTTTAGAATATTTTATATCTGATGTGTTTGATCCTTGCCCTTTTATAGACCATACCTACCACTGTTTGGTTATCTGAAGTTTCTGATCATGTTGCACTGGGAATACCAGCGTGGCTTTTGTAAAATTCAGCAGGAACTCTTCTAGTTTCCAGGTTCTGAAAGGGTTTTCCTATGAAAGCAAGGTTCCTTTGACAGTTGCGTGGCTTTTGTTGTTGTTGTTCCTGAGTCCTAGGCACGGCTGGAATTACTGAGATGGCTTTTAGGTTCCTGACCCAAATTGGAAAGAGATTATAAGTCGCTGGTGACAGGCAAGCGAGTGTCTGTTATTGACTGGGTCAAAGTGGAGTGGCCAGATGCTGAAGAGACAACCATTTTAGAAATATGTTTCTAAGGGCCAGGGCTGGCCAGGTCTCCGCATATATCAGAGACTCCTGGCAATCTGTCTTCTGATCAGCTCCCAGGAGCCAAGGGGTCAGGGTTGCACCAATCAGGAGGGCTTGGATTTCAGTCTGACTTCCAGAGCAAGGGAAACAGAAAACTGCTGACAGCAAAAAAAGCCCTGCCAAGGGAGACCCCTGAATTTATGATTCCCAGCGCGCGATGCTAAACATAGTGAGTGTCTTACCCACCCCCTCCTCTGAAAATGAAATTGAAGGGAGCAGGGGGATGAGCTGGTAGAGTGGGCTTATTACGGGGTGAGTGGAGGGCAGAGGAGATGGGATCTAGGAGGGCTTGCGTATTGTATGCCTCAGGCTCCACTGGAATTCATTTCTCGTTTTCAAGAATATAGAAATTGTCTTCCTTGGGCGAAACGGATATGAGTGGAGCTATGACAAAGCCATTCCACGTTTACCAAGGCAGTCTCGTGTGAGCAGTTGAAAGCTTAATTCTCCAGAAATAATTTCTAAATCCAAATGAGACTTGGAAAGTAGAAATGGCAGCTTATTACAAACTGAACGGCAGGTCTGAGCCTCAGACCCAAGGGTCACGTTGTTTCCCCTTTCTGTCCGTACAATGAGGCGTCCTCTCCTTGGGCTTCTGCACTTTGTGATGTGTCGGACCTGGCCACACAAACAAACATTATTCACACAGCAACTCTGGGTCAGTGTGCTGTATCAGTTCCAGATATGCCTGGCTGCTTCACAGTTCGGAACTCAAACACAGGTTAATTTCTTGACAATTCTCTGTGCACCTTTCCCCATGGCTGTATCAGCTGTAAAGATGTCTGAATTTCCTCCCTGTAACGGCAAGCTCAGTTGTTTTCTATAGTGAATTGTTTCCCTCACTGGATTGCCTTGTCTCTTGGAATGAATGGAGTCTTCACTTTGATCACCTGCTATCATTATTTTAATCTAATGAAACACAGATAACTTAAAATCCTCTAGCATTAGTAGTCAGAAGCACAGATCTCAGGATAAAAAGTCTTAGTTAGGTTTGCATTTCAAGAACTTGTCCTCACGGTTTGAACAATACATCTCACAAACGTCAGACGGTGTCTGCTTACCCACAGTCACCCCTTCCCTGCCCTTAGCAGCTTGTTGTGGGGCAGGAGGCATGCTTCGGAGAAAGGGTTTGGAATCCAGATTACAGCAAATCTCTTTATTTACCAGGGCTGTGGGATGGCTCTCCCCTCCTGCTGCCCGCCCCTCACCCTGCAGAGCCAAGTCCTTACAATGAATTAATTAGGGGGAGTGTTTAAAAATATCTCACCGGCTCCATCTCCACGTGCTCTCTTATTGATTGGAGGCAGATGGGCTGCATATTTGTCGGCAGAGGAGACAACGACTGATATCTCACTATGAACCTGTCTGGTTGGCTTCAAATAACATCAGAGAAGACAATGGGCCTCGGCTCTATTGACAGCCAGGGAAAGCAGACTCTTCACCTTTTCCAGGGTATCCCTTTGTTTTCATAGTTTTGCTGCATTTTCAAGATTGTTTCTCAACGGCACTGATATTTTCTTTCATTTGTTTATTTAATGCCTCACTTAGACAAGCAGATGTGGCCACTGTCTGCAGAACTGTCAGCTGGAGGTTTGGGTGACGTCGCCAGCTGCCTGGGATTATAGACTCATTGAGCAAGGGCTGGCCTTTGAACAGAGAAGGAAGGGAATGAACTCCACTTGGGCAGCTGGACTCGATCTGTGTCAACCCCAGTCCCCTCTAGGATGGATGATGGCAAGGACCTTGTGTGAGGTCCTTGGGGGACAAAGATGTAGATATTGTCCCTGTGTGTCATGTATATTAACGGATTCGTTTAAATGGCAGGCGGGACTTCCTTTTGTTACATTGGTCAGGACGACCATCTGTCATTTGCTGTTCTGAATCTGGCACGGGACTTTGAATCACATGCTCCCACTCCTGGTCCCCAGCCTCTGCTTTCTCTCAGGATCATGGAACTGGAGACAGATTCAGAGCCTCTGTTTGCCTTGGCTTTGCTTCCTGCATAGCTTTGAATGTGAGGTGCTGGACACTACAGACCACATGTGGCCCAGAAGTGTGTTCTTATTTCGGCTCTCAGTGGATTTTGAAAATGTTTGAATTATTTGCCTACTTGGAAAACAATTTCTAATTTTGAATTTTTCTTTTTGTTTTATGTGTTTGGGTGTTTGGATTGCAGGTACATCTGTGCACTCCATGCATGCCATAGAGGCCAGAAGAGGGTGTCAGATCCCCTGGAACTGTAGTTACAGGTTGTTGTGAGTTGCCATGTGGGTGCTTGGAATCAAACCTGGGTCCCCTGGAAGAGCAGCCAGAGGTCTTAACTGTTGAGCTGTCTTTCTAGTCCCAAATTCCTGACTTTAGCTGCTCCAGAAAATTGGAAATCTGTTGACAAAGAATTCACTTTTCTGTCTTAATACATTTACTATGTGATTATAAGCCAGTATTTTATGTACGTGTGGGTGTATATCTTTATATTCCTGAATGTATGAGTGTGTGTTTGGTACTAGAGACTGCATCTGACAGCAAGCATTCTACCTTTGAGCTATATTCCATTCTCTCTTTTCACACACCTCCTTCCCCCCACCCAGTTTTTAAACAAAATTTCACTAAGTTGTTCAGGCTGGCCTTGAACTCACTTATAGCCTTGGACTTGCTATCCCTCCTGCTTTAACTTCTCTAGGAGCTGAGATTACAGGTCTGTGCCATCCAGCAGGCCCCACAGCTTTAGCGATTGTTAAAGCACTTTGTATCTACAAATTTACTTAATTCTCATAGTATATATGCTATCGCAAGCATTATTATTAGTCCTGTTTTTCCAGATATAGCAACTGTGCCATAAAATAATCTAGTAATTTGCTCCAAATTTCTTAGACCTTAAATTCAGTGATCCTGGGTCATGGAGCCTTTAACTAGTGGGCTACATTCCTTCCTCTCCCTCTCCGTGGCAGTGGTTAGCTAGATGAGGAGTGACAGAACCCTGAGACAGAGCATGTCATTCAAGTAGGGCACCATTGTTGGGAGGCCATGTCACTCATGCTCTATGCACAATGTCTTACCTCTCTGTGGCAGTAACTGAGAGTGCAAGCTTGGAACCCACATTGTTACCATATACTATTGTATATATACACATACATGGTATATATCCATATACCATGCCTAAGTGCTTTTACAGTTCAAGTTTGGAAGACTTTGTCAGAATACCATGTAATTCCAGACACTTTAAACGTTTTGTTTATTCTTATTTTATGTGTACGAATGCCTCTCTCTCTCTCTCTCTCTCTCTCTCTCTCTCTCTCTCTCTCTCTCTCTCTCTCTCTGTATGTGTGTCTGTGTCTATGTGTGTATGATGTGTGTTTAGTGCCCACAGAAGTCAGAAGAGGTCATTGGATACCCCGGAACTGGAAATGGAGATGGTATGAGTGACCATGGTAGGTGCTGGGAACAGAACTCGGGTTCACTGCAAGAACAGAAACCTCTACGCCATCTCCTCAGCCCCCAACTTCTTTCTTTTTAACCCCTAACCACTCCTTCCCCTAACCACTTCTTGCTATCGGTTTAAACTTTGCCCTGAGTTGCTCTTAATAGGGTTCCTCCGTAATTATTGATTTCAACAAAGCTAATGGCATTGCCTCATCTCTACACAGTGCATTCAAACTGCCCTGGGACGATCATATGGGCCAGTCGCTAGGCTGTGCCTCTGTGCCTCTTTGTGGCAGACGTAGCTGAGCAGTCATCAAATGTGGTTATGTGGACAGTGACTTAACCTACTCAGTTTCTGGATGTCATTTACTTTGCCCAGTGCAAATAGTGATGACCCTCAGGACACCCTCTGGATGGGCAAGGACTCAGAGGCTGGATCTGTGTGGCATGATTTTAAGATTTATTTATTTATTTTTATCTGTATCTGTGTGTGTTTTGGTGTCTGCCACATGTGTGCCCATGATGGAGACAGTCAGAAGAGGGCATTGGATTCCCTGGAGATAGAGTTAAGTTGTTGTAAATGACCCAGCACGGCTGCTAGGATCTGAACTCTAGTCCTGGGAAGAACACAAGTATTCTTGCTCACTATGCCTCTCTCTAGCCCCCCCCCCCCCCCACAACCCTTTTTAAGAGTTTGTTGATCACCCAGCAGGGGTCAGTAAGAGCAGTAAATGTCTGTGGAAATGTGAGTCCCTTTGGAAGTCCTTCCACCCTTAGGAAATCCCAGGGCCCACAGCAGAGCAGAGCACAGAACAGCACCGCACCCCATTCCCTTTTGATTAAACAGACTCGCTCCACCCCACACACAGTCTGATAGTCATGAGACAATTGTCATACACTGAAGTGATGGAAGATGTCACCCTAGACAGATCTAAGTCGGGACGTTCGTTTAGTTTTATTCCAGCTTCCCATGACTGCATGTCTATGACTTAATTTAATCTTTGAAAAAGCTCATAATATTGTGCTCATTTTATAGACAGACACTGAGACTTAGAGAAGTTTTGGTTAAATGCTGTCACTGGGTTCCAAGCCCCTCCCCCTTTGTCATCTAATGTAGCATTTTCAACATTTCACAATTACCCCCCATTTCCTCCAGCTTTAATAAACCTTCCTTCCTTTTCTTTTTTCCCCATTTTTGTGAGTGTGTGTCTCCAGTCATTTTGATAAGAGAAAGCAAGCGCCCCCAAAGAAGCAAGATTCTGACAAATGTCATAGGTTATGCACAAGAAGGAAAGAGATGAGCTTATCTCCAGTAAGGATGCTTTGGAGAAAATGGCGCTGTAAAATGATGTAAGAGGAAGCTTAGGTAATGGCAAACTATTGTTGCATTCCAGTTTGTGGACTTCAAACCAGAGGGCTTTCAAACAAGGCAGCAATGCTGAGGGGAGATAAGGCAGAAGGACACAGGGCGGAAGGAAAGCATCCCCTATTAAGTGCCAGGGGAAGTCAGCCTCCCAGACCTTAGCAGTCTGTTTGTTTGCTTGTTTTTATTTCAGTCTTCACTTAAATAGCCAGTTGGGATGTGATGACCAGATTATACAGAAAAGTAGGGGGAAGCCATTCTGAGCCAAGTGCTCACTTAGGGTGGAAATGGATGGGCATCACCTGACAGTATACATCTCAGGTGTCCCATAGGGACGATGGCACTGGAAATGGCTTCAGCTCTTGTTGTTTATATTTCTATGCCACATGTGGTCTAGAAAACAAATGCCAGGAATAAAAATTGAACCAACTTCTAAGAATGGATTCGAGAGTGATGGAATTATAGACCGACTCTAATTCCCAGTGTTTTCTTGAAATTCGAAGTCATCCATTAGCCAACATTTTTAAATCATCATGGACTCGTAGCATTGAGCTAAACATTGGTTTTAAGATTATGACCATAAACATTTCAGATGAAATTAGGTGCTATGGCCACAGATTAATTGCAAGCATTTCAAATAAAAAACTGATTACTGAGGGAGTTTATCTGAGCTAACCCACTTGGGTTTGGATTTTTTTCATAGGCCTTGACATGTTGGGTTTAGAATATTGATGCTGGTGGGTCACTGAGAGCAGAGTCTGAGCTGGAGGCTGACGAGTGTGCAGTTTACGGGAAGTCTGTGGAGTTGGCTAAAAGCCCCTAGATGGAGTAAAGGAAGCAGGGATGGGCAGAAGGAGAAGTGGAAACTCAAACAAGTCCTCATCCCCCCTATGGGATGATCTAGAGCACTTCTGAGTGCCCCCTGACTGAGGGAAGATGCAGTTTCTACCCTGCATTAGCCAGCCATTCAGTGGAGCTGTGATGGGGCAGGGGCATGGCTCTATGTGGGTAAAACGCAAGGGTTTGGAAGAGCTGTCTGTCTAATTCTCCTAACAACCAAGCCAATGAGTCCCCTTTTCCTGCCCTTTTTCTGCAGTTGAAGGCCTGGGCATTGGGTAGTGTACTGCAGTAGCTACTTCCCTTGTCTTATAAGTGTTTGGGAATCAACAACAGAACCAGTTCAGCTGCCTTCAGTCTGTGTATTGAAGTAGATGACAGCCTTCCCCTCAGTGCTATCATGTGTAGCAAAAGGACATGCTATGCCAGTTAATAAATACCAAATTTCCAAAATTTCAGGTAGACAGGATAAATAAGTTCAAAGGTGTGTGTGTGTGTGTGTGTGTGTGTGTGTGTGTGTGTTTTTATATGTGTGTGCTGTTCCAAGGTTGATGTTGGGTGTTTTTCTCAATTGCTTTCCACCTATTATAGTGAAGCACGGTCTCTCACTTGAACCCAGAACTCACTAATTCATCTAGATACTCCAAGGATCCCCTGTCCAGGCCCACCAAGTGCTGGGATTACAAATAGCTACCACACCTGCTCTACTCAGCCTTTTTGTGTGTGCTGGGGGTCCCCAGGTGTGTGCAGTAAGCACTTTACTTGCTAAGCCATCTCCCTGTCCCAAGTTCCCAGATCACAACACAGGGACCACAGCTAACAGCAATGTATTGTATATTTAAAAATTGCTAGGACTGTAGTCTAAGTCTGGTTACTAGAAAAAAGATATGCGAGCTAATCAGTGTGCTAATTAACTTGAGTTAGTCCTTTAGTAATATATACATATTGAAACATCATTGCACGCCAAAAGTACATAGAACTATTTGTCGATTACAATTAAAAGTAATTCAGCCAACCCACCAAACTATACCTTAAAAGCAGAGTGTGGTGAGGGGGAAATGGAAGGGGACATGAATCCCTGTGGAGGAAATAGGAACTATTAGAGGGTGTCCTCTTCCTTAGCTTTAGCTAGAACCCACACAGGCAGCAGCTCAAGTCCTTCGGAGGAAGCCTGGCCCAGTGGGAAGATGCTTATCTGGAATGTCCTAGAGAGAGAAATCCACTGGGGTTCCGTTTGTCTGAGTCCTGTCTGGAGTGGTGAGGTTAAGGAGCTGGGCCAGAAATAGCAATAAATCGTAGAGCCAGTGTATAACTGCTCTCGCCGCTTGCAGGCTCGACAGCAGCGGTTTCTCTCTTCCTCGCAGTGTGATCCTGGAGTCCTCATCCTGAGGAAAGTGAGCCATAAACTGGTGAGCCCCTTCTGGAACACCTGCTGTGCTGTTCTAGTGACCCGCACTGGGCATTTTGTCAACATCTGCCAAGTCACCTGTGCATTTCCCCCTCTGTTCCGTTGGTGGATAGTAAGGTGTTTCCTGAGATAGAAGAACACGTTTGTGCGCACCCCAAGTCCTTGAGATGATACCTCTGTGGGTGTCCCTTTATTTTCTCATGTCCCTCAGCTGTGTTCCGAGTCTAAGGCACTGGTGGTCACGATGTGTTTTCAGCAGTACAACTCAGTTCAAGGGGTCACAACTGCAGGGCAACAGAAAGTAAAGCAAGCCGGCTGGTCTCATTAGAATCACTTTCCTTCCTTCTCCACACCTCTTATAAATAAGTAACACCCACTCCTGCCATGGAAGATAGATATGGTACGCATTTCCAGTATTTCGGTAACGAGGCCACTGATTAGATTCAATCTACACTTAGTATATTTTGAATATAGAAATAACATATAGGTCTGAAAGACTTGGATAGGTCTGAAAGACTTGGTAGTCACTGTCAAAAATTATTTTTAACAAAAATTTTACCCCCCCATAAGACAAAATATGGACATTCTTTTTTTTTTTTTTTTTGGTTTTTTTGAGACAGGGTTTCTCTGTGTAGCTTTGTGCCTCTCCTGGAACTCACTTGGTAGCCCAGGCTGGCCTTGAACTCACAGAGATCCGCCTGGCTCTGCCTCCTGAGTGCTGGGATTAAAGGCGTGCGCCACCACTGCCTGGCTAAAATATGGACATTCTTAAAAGCAAACATATAAGCCTCATATATCATCAGAGGGCATAAAGGCAAAGCATATCTCCCACGCTGATCTTGTCTTCTTGAAATCTTCTTCATGTTTGGAACATTTTTCTATGCATATGTAAACATCTTAATCTTAATATGCAAATTTGGACATTCTGTACAAACTACTGAATCTGGCTGTTTATTCACCCAATGCTTTCAGTTGTTTAAGTTTGTGGTACATATGTATATAAAGGTATACTTATGTGGGGTGCATGCTACATATAAAACATGTATTTCAATACCTAATAATAGATCACAGAAGGTTATGTAATAATCCATTTAACCAGTCTCTTTTAGACATGTGGGTTTTTGCTGAGTCTTTCTTACTATAATGATGTTGGTGGGTTCTGAGTGGGCAGAAGCATGGTCATCCGGACCAATGAGAAGATAGCAGTGATGGTTTAGGTGGACAAGTTAAGGAGATAGTGGGAAGAATTTGGCATGGCGTGAATATTCTGGTGCTGTTAGGAGTACTCAATGACCAAGTGCCTATGGAGGCAAGCAGAGCAGAAAGCTAGCTCTCAGATTTCTGGTTGAAGCAAATAGGGGGTAGGATGAGTGCAGAGAAGAAATTCAGGGGAGGGATGACCTCATAAAGGGAGAAGAAGATAAGGAACTTACCTCGTGGGCTCGGTTAACATTTTCGTGTTTGTGGGACAGCAGGCAGAAACGCTCACGTGAGAATCCTAGTCTTTATGGAGTGTAACTGTAATGGGAGAGGTAAACAAACTCATCCTGACTGATCATGACACGAATTAAGAATGGCACTGAGGAAGGATCCCGGTGAACTGTAATGTCTGTAAAGGTTGGGGATGAGTGACATTAAAGCTGGGACACGCTGGGATGTAGGGATCAGAAGGGACGCGGTGTCTCAGAGTGGCTGACGATGTCGCCTGTTACAGACATACTGAAAAGGCAAGTTTTGCAAAGTGGCCATTGGATGAATCAGTTCCAAGGCCATCTTTGCCAGACCAGAGTCAGCACAGTGATGGCTCTGTCATGCTGCTGATGTAGGTTTTGAACTGGTAGAGAGAAAATTAATGAAAAGCATTTATTAAAGGTTTGTTTTTATGTATAAATGTGTGTGTGTTCAGGTGTGCATGTGTGTGTGCACGCTCAAACGTGTTCAGGTGCCTGTGGAATAGGACATTGGGTCCCCTGAAGCTCAAGCTACAGGTGGTTGTGAGCTTCCAGACATGAGTGCTGGGAACTGAACATGGATCCTCTGCAAATTCCTTAATACTCTCAATGCCTGAGACATCCCTCCACCCCAAAGTTGTTACTATTATTATTACTGTTATTCTGAGTGGTAATCAAGAAGAGGTGGTGAATAGGAAATGTGACACACAGGGCAGTGGAGCTGCACCTTGGGTCCTCTGTCTTAGTTTGAGGGTGTGTGAATGCAGCATGTGTATATGCCGAGGGAAAGGCTGGGTCAGTGAAGACATTCCGACTAATCTTGGTGGAAGACTGTGTCGAAGACAAGAACAAGAGCTGGAATCGGCTCATTGCTTGCTTTGGGCTTCCTGTGGGGGGAAAGCAGGTGTCTCTGGGAATTCTTGGTTGAGGCTTCCTACAGCATGTTTAACCAGTCCTATGGCATAGTGTCTTCGTTAGGGTTTCTGCTGCTGTGACGAAACACCATGACCAAAAAGCACCTTGGAGAGGAAAGGGTTTGTTTGGCTTACACTTCCAGATCACTGGTTATCATCAAAGGAAGTCAGTACAAGAACTCAAACAGGGCAGAAACCTGGAGGTAGGAGCTGATGAAGAGGCCATGGAGGGGTACTGCTTAGTGGATTGCTCCTCATGGCTTGCTCAGTCTACTTTCTTATAGCACCCATGACCACCAGCCTAGGGATGGTACCGCCCACAAGGGGCTGGGCCCTTTCCATCAATAACTAATTAAGAAAATGCCTTACAGCTGGATCTAACGGATTTCTCAATTGAAGTTTCCTCCTTTTAGATAACTCTAATTTGTGTGAAGTTGACATAAGACTAGCACCCATAAGATGACTCAGAGTGGAGAAGAAGGAAATACTACCTGCCCAGATGGGCAAGTCTACATCATCAATCCTCATGGCCTGAAGATGTGGGCAGCCATTTCATCCTGCGTCTGTAACATCGTTGTCAGGAGCTGGTGTAGGATAGCATTATTGGGCAGTGGTTGCCATTTCCCTCTCCACTCACCTGTTATGAGCCTTCTTACGTCTCCTTAGCTGGAGTTGTCCTTTTTCTCACCTTCAACCCAGGTCATTATATAATGTCTGTGTGGATTTTCTTGGACTCTGGTGTGTGTGTGTGTGTGTGTGTGTGTGTGTGTGTGTGTGTGTGTGTGTGTGTGGTATAGCACATGTGAATGCTCACATCCCTATATGTACATGTGGAGGCCAGAAGTTGGTGTCAGACATCTTTTTCTACCACTCTCCACCTTATTTGGAGGTGGTCTCTCACTGAGCTCAAAGCTCATCAGTTTGCTAGACTGCCTGTCTAACAAGCCCCAGGATCCTCTCCTCTCTTCCTCCCTGCTCATCTAAGTGCAAGGTTTACAGGTATGCGGCTACACTTTATCGTTAATATGGGTGCTGGGGTTCTGAGCTCTGTACCTCATGCTTGTGTAGTGGGCAGTTTAACCACCGAGCTACCTCTACACCCCTTGGATTCAATATTATTTCAGTCATGGTTTTGGCTCTGCGTTCTCTTCAGATCCTTTCTGGAACATTTCCATGCCACTACCCTCTTGATACCTTCAGAAGAACGTTACCATTTCAGGTCTTTTTCTACTCCAAGGCTGACAGATCTCATGGCCTGCTTGGTGTTCCGATTTGTGCAACGCATGGGTTCATGGGGACACATTACTACAATGGAGCTGTTGATACTTTCCTCCGCAGACTCACACCTACTCCCTTCCAAATTCCCTCACCTCAGCCAACAGAACTACCACACGCCAAGGCTCTGAAGTCATTAATGCCAGCTTTGTCCCTGGCCTTTTCTCTTATCTCAGCTCTAATAATCAAGCTTACCGGGCATGCCCTTCTCTCCAAAAGGTTTCTTAAGCCTGGCCCTTTCTCTCCATAGCCACAGGAATCACTATAGCCCAGGCAACAGCCATCGCTTTCTTGGAAGCGTCATAGCTTCCCGCCTTTCAGATCTTCCTGTACCTGCACTGGCATACCCATTTTCCTTCCTAGACCATTTCTTTCCATTGTTCCCCCACCATTCCACAGCTGGCTAGTGCCTTCTTCTAGAGCATTCTTTGGTGATCAGCTTCAATGTCATTTCCTGGAGGGGCCCTCTCTCCCGCCCCCTGTGCCATCGAGAATGGTTCTCTCTTCCTTAGCACTACCCCGGCCCTCATAGTTTTCTTCCTTCACTGCAGCAATTACAGCTTTCAGGTGTCTTGCTCATTTATCCTCTTCTTCCCTTGGCTCTCACGCACTGTTGGAATACGGAAGACCAGTTGATGTTGCATCTTCCTAGATCTTAGCATAGTGAGTGCATCCACTGGGTATATAGATGGCCCTCTAAGTCTGGGGGAAATGGGGATAGATTCTTGAAAGGGTGACATTTGAGTTGAGCTTCTTCCAGGGAGGCTGTCCTGCTCTGCTTCGTTCAGACCTCTCTCAGCACTTCATCAGATCAGATCGTGCCAAGTTTCTTCTGGTCTGCCTGCTCCCTGCCTTTCAGATCTCTCTGAGGATCGGGACTATCCTAATTTATTTTCACCTCCGCTTATTATCTTCATTCCAGTGAATGTTGGTGTAATTGAATTGTCTGCTTTGGGAAAGAGACTCACAAGGGCAGAGAGAGGAGAGAAGAAATAGGCTTAAACCAGCGATAGGGCCGGGCTTGGGAAGAGATGTTTTTTTGCTCCTTGGGAGGTGGTCATCTTTATAGGGTGCTGGTCAATGGACTATCCCTACCCCGCAGTCAATAACCAGCCTTTTCATTGCTAAGAGTTAGCAGGGTGGAAGTAGGTTACAAAAGCCCTCATTTGGGCAGCAGCTCATCTCCTGAAGCCAACAATGGATTTACCATGGTCCACTGTGTCCCCGCTCTGCTGCCTGGGAAAGTCTACAAACTCCCCGGGTCTCTCCACCTCTTTCAGAACACAGTGGGTTCTAGTCAGATGAACATCTTTGAGGCCTCGTGTTTCCTGAGACAGCCTGCCTCCCTTCAGAACCTTGTCTATTCTCTTTCCTCATCCTTTGCGAAGGGAAACAAGAAGGTGGAATGGATTAGACATTCAGATACAAAGACGAGCTCTAAGTCGAAGATAGTATTTAAATTGCATCAGTGAATAAAACTCAAGGCTTGACAGTTTAACTGCTTATAAAGCCGATTTAGAAGAAGAACAGTTACCAGAAGCTGCCAGTGCTGTGGCTAAATTGTTGCTTTTGATTGCTAAGGAGCATCTCAGAGCATTTAATCATTCCCAATGGAGTCCCCTTACTGTGACTTCCTGCAGGTAGAGAAATGATGTCTTTAGTATGTGTGTTTGCTGCTAGCCTGAAAAAGAATGCCTATACATACATACATACATACACACATACATACATACATACATACATACATACATACATACATACATACATATCCCCCGACATACACTGGAGCGGAGTCCTTTGCTTCAGTTTTCTGGTCCTTTGCTGTGTTTTTCTGTATTTTGATTCTGTTGGAATAAGAGGATAAAAACCATTCCAGGAACCTTCAACAGGACAAAAAGCCAGTTAGGAGTCTCCCGGAGCAGTCCTTAGCTGCAGCCACCCTCTGCCATTGGCGGGGCCACTACCGCTAGATTCAGATCCAAGGCTTCAGATTTTAAAGTGAAAATAGAATCAAAGCATAAATTCTGTGTTTTCTAGTTTCCTCTGCCCCAGAAGTCATTGTGAGTTCTGAGAACCAGGCGCTCACCCATTTACTGTCTTCCTCTGTCAGAAGACTCTTAATACATTGCTAGTCAGCTCCAGATATCAAGGCCCAATGCATGCACCATTGTTCCCCAAAGAGGCCCAACCATTTTGTCCAGCAGAGGGCGCAGTGGAGCTGTAAGGCTACAGGCTGGGCAATGGGGATTTTCCTCACACTCTGAAGCAAGCCAGAGGACAAATCGTCCTCTCCCAGGCCAGCACCAGCTGTTGCCCAGATCTTAAAGAAAAGAAGCCCTGATACTTTGAGTTTGCACATTCCAAGTCACCCTGAGTTGTCAAATCAGCATTTGGGGGGGGGGGCTACAACCAACTGATAGCCTTGGGGTTGTACGGGAGTTGGCAGTCTTGGTCTTCGTTACCTACCCTGGCCCTGGATCCTCTTTACCACCTTGAGCTCGCCCTCCTGGATTCTCCTCAGCAAAGTTCAAGAAAGATCCCTTTTTCTGGATTCAGGTATGTGCAAACTGTTTCTGTTTGGGTTATCGACAAACTTATTTAAGGTGAAGGACAAGTATAGGATAGAGCAGGAGTCTGCTCTAAGGTTGATGGAAAGGTACCCAAGGAAACACAGAGAACATTTGAACGGCTGGAGAAGTCCCAGAATAAACAGTTCAAGAATGGAGGCATGAAAGCAGATATTCTTTGCAAAATGACTAACTAGGCACCCCAGAGGGCTAGCTTGTGTTTCAAGCCAGTTGGCAATAAAATTAATGTAGGCACGGAAACACTGTTTTAGTTAAAGGATACACTCCCTTAGGAGTCCAAGATTGATCCTGGGTCCATATGTCCTCCAAAGGGTTTTCCCCTTTGCCTGTGGCTCAGCTACGGAGGCAAACGAGTGAGGGGGCCACTTGCCCACATTTTCTGAAAGCAGGAAAGTCATTGTTCCACCAGCTGTAACTTTAATGTCTCACTGAGGGCATTTCAAGTGAAGCCTTGGGATTCTTCCGTCATTGGCTCACAGGATGTTTGTTGAATGGATAAAAGAGTGAGAGTCTCTGGAGATGAAGCTTATTAGAGGAGTCTTTATCATAAAAACTTCTAGTTTCTCCGTCAAGAGCATCTCAGATTACTTGGGAACAAACGGAAACAGAGAAGCAGGGCCAGCCAGCTTCACGGGCATGTGGCGTAGTGCTTGGTGGAACTTGTTATTAACAAGTTGCTTCAACTTGTTAGTTTGCGCTGTTCCCGGCAAACTGTGTGGCCACTTCTAACAGGGAGTCATGCAGGAACAAGCTTATATGAAGGGCTCCTCACAGTGACAGTGAGCAAGATAAGAGAGGAGAGCAGACCTAAAGAACACTTGCTATTTTGCTGTATGCTAGAGTAGTCGACGATGAAATAAATACTTTGCGTAAAAGAGCGTCTAGGAGTCAGTGTTGCACAGTTCCAAAGAAGTTTGAATCCCTGCTTAAAACCAAGAAAATCCTCCTGTCTCTTCACTCATTAGCTTAAGACTTTGGGAAAGTTAACGAACCTCTTTAAGACTTTTCAAAAGTAGGGGCAATGCCACCTACTCAGCAGAGTTTGGCACACAAGGTGTATGTGACACACTCTGGGCCCGATGCCTGGGACATGGACGACTCCCGGTCATTGTTGTTGGAATTGTAACTCTGGTTACCTGCAGCCTGCTGTGCTCAGCATGGATTTTCCATCAGCCTCCTGACTTTGCAGACTACTTGGTAACACGTGCTGTGCACCCACAGCATATTTGCCAAGTCTTTCCCATAAAGCCATTGGCGATAAGATTAGAAAAGTAGCCCAGGTGTCTTTGATGGTGTGAGTGGTGTGTTTGCATTTGTGGGCTGCTGGGAGATTTCCCCCCTTCTCTATGCTTTCAATTTTTCACTTGTTTTACTTACTACACATCTTATTCCAAATGCACTTATTTCAACACCAGGAGGGATCTTATGGACGGTTTCATCCCGACACCATATACTCAAAGTTAGTGTCAGAGTTAAAGGTCCACCCCTGTCTTAGATGCCGTAAATCTAGGTAGATCCTAAGGCCCTGCCTTACGGTTCATAACTAGAACAGGTCAGAGGATGGACAGAATTGATATTATTGGTTTGTGGTAAAGGACACAACTGTGAACAGCCATGGAACCATGCATAGGCCACATACAGGAGTAGGATTCAGAGTGCCCCTGCCTTTCTGGTACACCCTCCCACAACTTACTGTGTTCACCAACGTAAAAGGCCCTTGCATCCTCTCTTACAGAGGTTTAGCTGTGTAGGTACCGTTGACTGAATCATCACCCCTTGGTGACTAACCTCCAGTCTCCCCCGGTGAACTTGGGGTGGTGCTGAAAGTTCCAACCCTGGATCTTTCTAGTGAACAGCCCTATTTGAAGCTATCTAGGGGCCCCTCAGCCACCAGGTATCTCATTAGCATGCACAGACACTTAGCAGATCCAAAATAAGAACACTATTAGAACTCCAATGGGGTTCTAAAGATTTTAGTATTGCCTGCCAGGAACCTGAGTCAAAGAGCAAATACTTATTTTTTATAATATAGTCTCCATATAGTATCAGAGTCTTTTTAAGCAAGGAGTTTCCAACTCCACATCCATCCATCTGTCCATCCTTCTGTCTATCTAACCATCCATCCATCCATCCATCCATCCATCCACCCACCATTATGAGTGGTAATATGCAGCTGACAGAATTGTCCCCTCTGAGGGGACACTATCACCTAACCATAGCCATCATGCTTTAAGACCTAGCCTTGCCCCTCCACAGACACCCCACTGTCTTCTTTGACGGCCATCCAGATTTTGTACCAAAGTCTTCGGTAGTGATGTCCACATGACAAAGTCAGGTGAAGACTTGAAAAAAAAATCTTCAGAATGAACAGAGGAAAGAGTCCAATTTGGCTCAGTAGTCCGGGTAGGTCAAAGGCACGGCAATTGGACTGAATAACTAAAGGCACGTCCTTTAGTTCCCCTTATGATTTAGGAACTATTTGTAGGAAGCCTGAGTTGTCTGTTGAATGTCAACTGCTGGCTTTCTTCGGGCTAAAGAGAGACTAAACTGGTCAGATGGCAAGATGAGGGGAGGAGAAGGAGGAGAGGAAACATGAGGACACAGTAAAGGCAATTGTGGGTGGACCTGCCCTTTCCACACTGTAGGAACAGATTGCATGCCAAACACTTTTATTTTGGAAGCAACTTCCAGGCTGATGGAAATACACTTGACTAAATGGTGTGTCTCTGAGAGCAAGGCGGCTCAGGTACGGGCAGATGCTGCAGGGCTAGGCAGGTGTCCCTCCCACCCACGAGGCTGCCGGGTGACGCTTCTGAAAGACCCTCCTCTGCTTGCACTCACTGGGCTGAGAGTTGAGTAAGGAAAGTGGCTTTAGCTTGCTGCTGTGTGAGGGAAGACTTTGCCTTAACTCAGCACTCCTAAGATGGGGCAGAGCTGGGGAGATGACCCAGTCAGCAAAGTGCCTGCCTTGCACAAGGACCCAGCACCCTAGTCCAAAACTGGGAGTGGTAGTGTGAGCTTGTAATCCCAGAGTTAGAGAGGCAGAGAGACATGCAGATCTCTGGGGTTTGCTGGCCTACCAGCTCAGCCTAGATGATGAGTTCCAGGACAGTGAGGGAGATCCCAACTTACTAAATAAGGTGGATAGTGTCCGAGGAGTGACATTGCAGGTCCTCCTCTGGCCTTCACTGCACACACGTCACACACACACACACACACACACACACACACACAGAGAGAGAGAGAGAGAGAGAGAGAGAGAGAGAGAGAGAGAGAGAGAGAGAGAGAGAGAGAGAGATTAGGGAATTCACATCGCCTCCCAGATACAGTCAGACAGTGGGCTGAGTCACTGACACAGTTACACTGGAGACCCTGCCCAGCCTGTTGGAGCAGCCTTCAGTCGGCAGAATGAGGGGCTGCTGCCGACTTCACACCGACCTTTGGGAACGGAATGCTTGCGGTGTGCGGGTGACACTTCGAGTTCAGGTTGACACTTCGAGTTCAGGTTGCGTGTCCTTGGACTGGCACACCATCTCGTTCCAACCTTTCAAAACTGCGAGTGCTCAGTGCATGTGAAAGTTGGGAGCAGATGCCAAATTGACTTACACACGGTTGGAGATAATATGGAGCTTCTAATGGTTGTCAACATGGACTCAGAAAGTTCCAGAATATTTGGCCTGCCTCTTTATTATCCTGAAACTCAGAGAAAAAGTTAGTGGAAAGGCTAGTGTTTTGATCCCAGCTCTCACTGGCTGCTGGACCAGAAAGAGTTCCAGTCTATCTCACAGTGTGCCTTCTGAGTTTTCAGGACTGGGGAAAAGAGGAAAATGAGATGCCTTCATATCTTCATTTGTTTGAGCTGCTTCCACATATTCCCACAAACTGAGTGGTTCATAAATAATAGAAACTTCTTTTCTGTGCTTCTGGAGGCCGGGAAGTCCAAGGCCAAGATGGAGGCAGGTGTCTTGTAAGGCCTTACCTTTTCTCACAGATGGTATTTTCCCCATGTCCACAGGAAGGGGAGAATGAGCTGTCTGCTCCTTTTGTTAGGGAACTAATCTTATTCATGAGGGCTTCATCCTTGTGACCTAACCACCTCTCAGTGACCTACTACCTAATGCTATCTCTTGGCGATTAGGATTTCAACATGTAGACTTTGGAGGGACACACATACAAAAATCACAGCATTGTGCCCAAAGCTCCCAGCTGTGGTTCAGATAGCCCCGAGCCTTCCTCCTTTCTGCACAGTCCACAATCCACCCTTATCTGACTGATTTGTGTCCTTCCTTCACCTTGGGCCCCCCTTCTCTGTGTGGGTGAAGCTGGGGCCTCTCCCTAGGCTGGATGCCTGCTCCTCTAAATGTCTTAGTGACAGAGAGAGATGGAAAAATTCAAGATTGCTTTCCTGGCTCTTTGTTTCCCAGTCTCCATCATATAGGGATGGTGCCAATGTACAGATCCTATTCAAGACAAATACAATAAAATAATGGTAATTATAAAAGTAGTTGTTTTCAGTGTTTTAAAAAAAATCTTGGAAACATTTTATGGGAGTCTCCTGAGAGTTAATTCAGTCGGAGTGCCTGGCTTGAGCTCTGTCCTCCTCACAGGGCACCCCTCTTTTCTGGTTTTTCTAGTAGGAGCTGCCATGACCTGTGACATGGTCCTCAGTGTCCTAACTTCTCAGGAATAGCCTATACTTATTCAGTCTGGGCTGTTCTTCAAGCTAATCACTGTGAAGGATTAAGCCAGAAGCATGGGCTGTCTCTGGTTCCTGTGAGAACTTTCCTCTCACAGGTTCTCTGGAACCATCACTTACCACATGGTGCCCAGGTTCTGAGGGCAGGCAGTGGTCCTCAGGAGCTAGGTATCCTCCAAGCCCAAAGGGGAGACACACTCCTCTCAGATGATGTAGCTTGCATCTGAGTTACTCAGGCATCATAAAGAGGACCTATGCTTCTGTGAAAAGCCCTTTCCCTTTACCAATGGCTTCTTGTCTAACAGAACTGAAATGTAGACTGGACTTCTCCAGGATGCAGGGGCCACCAATGGCTTTGGTCATTGCTACTAGAATGACGCAATCACTAGCTTTCATCACTCGGGTTTCCATACTGCTCTTGGCCAGTGGGTTGGCAACCTCACAGCACCTTTGGAATTAAGGGAAGGTGAGACACCAGAACGTACTCTTCAGAGACAAGCGGGCATCTGGCCATGTGGTCAGTTATGGCTGGATCATCCAGGCCTTTCTGATAGGACCAAGTTCACACTCTTTGAACTGAAGTTAGTTTTTGCTGTTGTTGTTCCCAATCAGGAGAATTCAGTTAGCTATTTGAACTTTCATGTATCTGCAAGGTCCCTTTTCACTTGGCGTGTTTAAGTTCCAGCTTCCCTCTCTGTATACCCATCATCTATAGGAGCAAGGTTATAGATGCCGACAACAGGAAGCCTGTTCCTTGTGGTGCCTGCACAGCAGACGGAGGCTTTGGAGACCTGAATGTCCTTGGTCCCTCTCTGCCCAGCTGACATCGTCTCAGGGACGGGTGTCTACCTAATGTGTGGGCTGCAATGTCCCAAGAAGGCCAGGATACCAGATCTACCTGAGCAGGGAAGAGTGGGAGGTCTGCCTTTTTGGGGAAAGCTTTTGATCTTGGAGTGGAAGTGAGACTTGTTCAATGGGGCAAGAAGAGGTACTGGAAAGAGAGTCAGAACAGTACCAAGGGAGAGAGCACTCAGTTAAACATGAAACACGGCAGGTTCACATTCAAGCGAATGGGAGGGTGCTTGGCCCGTTTTAGGTAAACAGACAGTCCCCGACTTTAAGGTGTCTTGACTGGTGATTTTTGACATCATGGTGGTGAGAGCACACTTGTACATGGATTCTGCTATTCCTTATACAGTACACAGTAAATTGTGTAAGATGTTGAACGCTATTTTAGATTAGACCTTGCTTTGGATGCGTTTGTCCAACTGTAGGCCAATGTAAAATTCCCAGCACATTTACAATAGGTTTATCTAAGCTGTGATGTACAGACGTCAGGTATATTAGGTGATTGTTCAAATGACAGTTTTTTTTTTTTTAACTTACTGAGGGTAAATTGGGCAATAAATCCACTGCAAGTCATAGAGCACCTGTATGATCCTTTTTATTTTATTCATAAATTTCATTTGGTTATGTTTCTGGGGGAGATGCAGAGTCAGAAGGGAGTGTTCAGACTGGGAGGGAAAGGTGGTGGGTGGCTCTTCCCTCATGTTTCTAAATTGTCCTTTCACATGTTGTCTGAATGTCTTGCTCATTGCCAAATCTCAGTTTAATTCAAGACTTGGTAATGAACTCAGGTTTCGGAGTTGATTTACCATCCTTGCGTGGAACAAGGAGACAGCAGAAAGGACTGAAAGCGTTGGGTTGTCAGAGCCCTCTAGATGGGCTGTGTATGCTGGGTACCACTTCCAGCCATCTGTCCTTGAAGGGATCAGGGAAGGAGGAGCCCCATTATTAGTGTTGGAGGAAGATCAGGAACTACCTATGGCTTCATTCAATGTGGGGGCCGTAAACACCGAGAGCCCTCCTGGGTTGTAACACAGATCGCTCAGGTGGCTGTAAAATGTGGCACCAGCCAGTCGTTTAACAGATGCTTGGAGATTGGCTGGCCCTCCACTAGGCACTAGGAAGGCCTTCTGGACTACAGTCAGCTACTCACAGTCTGGCAGCCACACAGAACATCACAGCTTCTGTGTTCAGAAAGTGAATCCTGGGTTTTCTGCTACAGGACGTGACACTCTGGCCTGAACCTTAGTGTAGGACACCTGACACCTATGAGGAACCTCAAGATGTTTGAATTTCACACAGGCTGTTTCCTGGACATGTGACTCGGCCTTTTGGAAATTCAGGCTCCTCATCCAATGTTACTATAGACTAGGTATAACCACAGCTGCTTGGGGGATGAAATACCAGCCTCCTGTCATTTTGACTTGTGTTGGAACGCGTAAGTGCTTGAAAAAGGTGGTTGATATAACTTATCACCCATTACCACTTCAGCCCAATGATGCCCATATTTCCCCCCAACACACAAAATTGGGCCCTCCAAAGTAAACATCCTTCAATGTAAATGTGTTAATGATACATTGGTTACCCTCCCCTCCAAACAAACGTGTGACCTCACTGGTTCTGAATCTTCCAGAAAAGGAGGTTTGAGGATGCCAAGGCTGGCCAGACACTGAAGGAACCAGGACAGCCCCTCAGTAGGTTTTCCCAAGACCCTCTGATGCCCTTGGGAACAAGTAAGTGTGGGAACACTGGGCCCATCTCTGAGAAGCCAAAGGATGGGCCTTGGGCCTTTCAGATGTCTGATCTGGCGAGAATAAATATGAACAACAAACTCAAGAAGGCTTCAACTGCTTCTTGGCTCTGGAAATCTCAGTCTGTACAGGATTGTCCCGCAGGGACTTCCACTGCCCTGACACAGGGGGGCGCTGCAGCCTCTCTTTTACTCAAAGCTGGTCGGCTATCTTCTCCATCTGACCCCTAAGCCATCCCGGGTTTTCCTCTGTCCTAGCCTGAGGCCATGTTGTGTGCCTTCCTATAGAAGTTAGTGGGAGACTGGCAATGTGCTCAAAATCCCACAAGACAAATGTGTTCTTTTCAACCAGGGACGGAAAATTACACAAGCAATTGACTTCTCACAATAGGAAAATATTAAAGCCGATATTAGCAAAAAGAATCCTATTCACCCTTTGAGAATAGTGTTCAATACATACATGTGCAGGCACACACACACACACACATGCACACACACACACATACACACACTAGGATGGTTATGAGTGATCGTCGTTATTTGCTTACCGAGATAAGGTATCACTCTGCAAACAGTTTCATTATTTGCATTTTCCCTCAAAAACAGCCCAGGAAACCTTTCCCTTCCATTGATTTCAAAGTGGCTTTGGATAATTGAGATATCTGAGATTGAAACCCTAGGATCTGAAAGTTGAAAAAAGAAAACCGACTCAACGAAAATCCTTGATGTTGGTGTGGACAGGTGGAGACAGCTTCCACTAACTGCAGCATGGAGGGCAGCGTTTCCTGGCATGCTGGCGAGAAGGCAAGAACTGTTACCTGAAATGGAAGTGCAATTTAAACCCTTCAGTTCCCTGGAAGATGCCTGAGGCCACCCAACCCTGTCTCCCTTTTCTTCTGGGGTGTTTGGTGCTTAGGTGGGTGGTAGGTTACAAAAGTGGGATTTGCATCAAGATCTAGACAGGGTAAGTATTTGGATGTTTGGGAAAGTGAGCATGAGGTAGAAATGGTGGTTCAGGCCTCGCTGTAAGATCAACTGAGGTTCAGATTCTGATTCTGTTTACGTGGGACCCAGCTGGGTGACCTCGGATAAGTTGAGAGCATGCATCATTTGTGATGTGTGCCGGTAAAACTCTTTTCACAGGATGGTGATCAGCATCGAGCCAGTGACACCATCAGCCCTCGGAGTCTGTGGGTTTCACATGCATGGATTCCACCAAACACATCTGTTAATAGATGAAAGAATACTTGATCGCGTCTGCCCTGAACTTGTACAGATGCTTTCCTGTCATTATTCTCTAAGCAATACAATGTAGTAACTACCATAAATAAATGGCAACCTAGCATAGCATTTACACTACAGTGGGTGTTCTAAGCATGTGGTTAAATCGCACAGGAAGATGTATATAGGTTATGTGAAAATACTGCATTCACCATTGTATATGAGGGATTTTATCATCTGCAGACTGTGGCATCCACGGGAGATTCCGGAGCCAGTGCCCTACAGAGCCAATGTTCTGTTCAGGGCCTGACTTTTTCCCTCAAAGAGCTAGTGAATATTTTAGGGTTTGTGAATGCCAGTTCAGTTCGTGCTGTTGCTATTCAGTTCTGCCATTGAAGTATGGATGACGGCTATGGATGATACGCTGATGAATGAGTGTGGGTGTGTTTCAATAAAACTTTATTTACATAAACAGTTGACAGGCTATATTGGACCAGTGGGCCATAGTAGGCTGATACTGTGGATGTGACTGGAGATTATCATGCTAAACAAATTAAATCAGTCTCAGAAAGCCAGATTTAGTGTTTTCTCTCAAGTGTGGTTGGTGTCTAGATTTTATATAGATACATAAAACCATGTCTGTATGTATGACACAAAAGTAGAAATAAAACTACCCAGGGGAACAGAGAGAACTAACAGGAGGGGTGGGGGTGAGAAAGGGGATAAAAGGCCTATGGAGGGAATATACTCAACATAAAGTATATACGTGCATGAAAATGTCATTATGTAACCCAGGACTATGTGCATAAAATATAAAAAAAAATTAAAAACATTATTCTTGTCCACAGAAATATAACTGAGTCACATTCATGATATTGATTTTTTCTCATAACCACAGTAATAAAGAAGAAAGAAAGAGATGAACTTAGTTCTGAAAGTGTATTTTATTTGCCCTCAACTTCTGTTTGCTCCAACAGGCAGCAAATACAAAAAACCATTGATGAGTCTTTTTAATTTATTTGCTTTATTTTTTGAGGGTATATATATATATATTTGTGTGTGTGTGTGTGTGTGTGTGTGTGTGTGTGTGTATGAGTGTTTGCTTGTGCTTTGGCACACCTGTGTGTATGGTGATATTGTGTTCCCCAAAATATTGTGCACCCTAATAAACTTATCTGGGGTCAAAGAACAGAACAGCCACTAGATACAGAGGCTAGAAAATGGTGGCACACACACCTTTAATCCTAGCATTCCAGAGGCAGAAATCCCTCTGGATCTCTGTGAGTTCAAGGCCACATTGGAAACAGCCAGGCATGGTGACACACGCCTTTAATCCCAAGAAGTGAGCCTTTAATCCCAGGGAGTGATGACAGAAAGCAGAAAAATATATAAGGCGTGAAGACCAGAAACTAGAAGCAGTTGGCTGGTTAAGCATTTAGGCTTTTAAGCAACAGTTCAGCTGAGATCCATTTGGATGAGGACTCAGAAGCTTCCAGTCTGAGGAAACAGGATCAGCTGAGGAACTGATGAGGTGAGGTGGCTGTGGCTTGTTCTGCTTCTCTGATCTTCCAGCATTCACCCCAATAACTGGCCTCAGGTTTGATTTTATTAATAAGACCATTTAAGATTCATGCTACATGTGTGCAGTTGTGCATGTCCATGTGAGGAGGCTTGAGTGTCTTCTGTTTTGGAAAGTTTGGCCAGCCAGACTGCTTCTGCTCCAGGGGTTCCACATCTCTGCCTCCGGAGCTGGGGTTACAGGATGGCTGCCACACCTACTTAGCTTTTATGTGGATTCTGGGGATCCAAAGTTTGGTCCTCATGCTTGTACGGCAAATGCTCTACCCACCAAGCCGCCTCCCCAGCCCCTTACATATTTTTGGGATTTTTCCCAAATCTGCTGTGTGCTGTCAACCTCTAGTGTGTTTCATTTCATTACATGGGTGAGGTGGGGTGGGGGGAGGGGGGAGCATGGCTCCATCTAGTGCTTCTCAAAGGGCAGGTCCCAAAACTGTGCAGTGAAGTGATATGGTGATTTACTTGAAAAAACAAAAACAAACTCTAAAAACAATGGAATGGCATGGAATAGAAATGACCAGAGTCCAGTTGTTCCCAGATGGGTGGGGGGTGACGACCACTTTATTACAGTATGTTGTTCTGTTTGTTCTATTTTATTGTCAGTTATTTTATGGGGCTTGTAGTGTGCTTACCTGAGAAATTAAATTTTATCAGTGGTATGCTTGTACAGGAAGAACACAGTATGTCTGAACTGGCAGCATATGCCCCTGGATGAGTGATAAGGAGGCACCAGTGTACATCACGTGTGGAAAGGTGAGGGTTGCTTTCTGCAGGCCGATGAGTGTGTGTTCAAGTGTGCATTCCTGTGCATGCATGTGTATGTCTGGATCACAGGGAAAAAGTGAACACACATATTCCTCCTGCAGGCTGTGGCCAAACATGTGAAATTCAGTGTTAAGTGTTTCTCTGTTTGGTTTTCTGAGTTTTAAGTCCGGTTGGATTGCTTCTCATCTTTCTGCCTTGGGCTCTGCTGGGGCAGGGCCAAAGTCATCCACTGACCAAATGAATGTGTACAACTAGGCGAACCAGTTACTGGATGTCACAATGGCCATTTAAAATTAGAAGTCAATATTGCAAGCTGTGAATGTCACTGGCTGAAGAAAATCCTCACTTGGCAGAACACAAACTGCAGCCTGGGCAGCTGACGGCCTAAGAGAGACCCAACCCCCCGGGAGAAACTTGAAGAGGATGGGGAAACCTATGTGCCCAGCCTGGAGAATAGACCCTTTGTGTACGTCTCACTCTCCTCTAGGAAGCCCAGTGGGAAACCGAGACAACCGGTGACTTAGGTTCATGAGCTACTGTGGCTTGAAGTGTTTGTACGGAGGGAACCAAGGCCGGAGAGCTACCGCGTTGTCCAGATTTTCTCGCTGACTCTTCCACAGACATTCCTGAGTGTCACACATGGGACTGCTGGGAGACACAGACAGGGGGGCACAGGCTCGTGTGCTGTTAGCTAGCCTTGAAGAAGGCATCTATCTGTGTTTCTACAGAGCGAGGCCAGAGGGACCCAGAGTGATGCAAGCTTTTAATGTCATCTTGTAGGTCCATAAAAGGTAAAGTCAGAAATGGCTAGAACACATTCAGTTCGATTCCCAGCACCCTCCTCAGGGGCTTCAGAACTGCCGGTAACTCCAGGTCCAGGGCATCGGATGCCTCTGGCTTCTGTGGTCATTGGAACTCATGTACACATACCCACACACAGACACACATGCATGTATATAATTGAAAATAAATGTTAAGCAATTAAAGAAAAAGATTAAGTATACATCACATAGAATTTTTGATATGGTTAAAGTTTCATAGCTAATTGCATCCAGTAATAGGATGCATTTCTGTTATTTCCCTTTCCTTCCAGAAGGGGGCAGTATGAAGCTGAGAAATGCATTTTGCTTCCCCTGTTGTAATGTTCTGCCATTTAGTAGCTTATAAACTGCATTTTAGAGGCATCTTTTCTGTACCTATCCCATTCACTCAAACACATGAAATGTCTCCAGAAATCCAACATTCATAAAAAAACATCCCAGATACACCACAAAGTTGTTTTAAGACAAGAAAACAAACAGGCCTTGCTGTTGTTACCATGGCAACCAAGCACTCCTGTCAACCATCCTAAAGTGAATTATTAATGAGCTGTGTCCAGCATACAATTAATAAGCACACCCAGTGTTTTTGGGAGGAGGTGAAATGTGGCCACTGTTCAGGAAAGTGGGTATTGTTCCTTGCTGTTCCATCTAATGGGGAAGGATCTCCAGGAGCCGCCATCTTCCTTGGGTCCTCTTCACTGGTTAGACTCTGTTCCCCTGGTACTCGAGAGTTGCATAAAAGGTTGGTCCCCTGAAGCATGTTTCCAGAAGTAGAGTGTTAAATTAACCCTCTCTCTTCCTCCCTGCTTTCCTCTGTCCTTCGGAACAGCTTGACTCACCCCCGCTTAGATAACCCCTTCCCAAGGCTTGACTCACTCCTGCTTAGGTAGTGCTCTCCCACAGATTAAGGCTATCATCTCCAGTAATTGGCTGACCAGAAACAAGTTCAAATTCGAATTCTGAAAGACAATGGAAGAAGAAAGCAGCTGTATTTTTGCAATGTATGGAGTTATAAATTCCCGCCCCTCATTTTATTTGACAATAAAAAAAATTGGAGTTTAGTGAAGGGTAAGTTTCCCAGACAAGAGAATTTTAAGACAATTTACTGAAGATTTCCAAGCCTCAGTTTTCACATGTGTAAGATGGGTTTAGCTAAAAACATTTATTTTAGTAGTGAGGAACTTTATGGATCAATGCCCATAAGCTCCTCCGTGTGCCAGCCATTGCTGTGAAGATGATTTATCCCTGGACTGTTCTTCAGCATTTCTCCAATGTTGAGCTCCTGAAATCTTTTATGATATATCTATCTTTTGAGACAGGGGTTTGAGACAGGGTCTCACTGTATCCCAGGCTGGCCTGTAACTCCCTATGTAGAGCTGAATGCCCAAGAGCTGAGCCCTGGGCAACTTGCTCAACCTTTCAACCTTTCCGAGCTTCCATTTGCCCATCTAATAGAAGTAAACAATACAGTTTTCCTTGCAGGGTTGTCTGGAGGATGAAATGGGAACTCATTTGAAATGAACTTGTCATGTTATGGAACCTGAGGTTGGTAACACCTGTTACCTCCCTTCTGTGTTCTGGAAAAGCATTTTCCCAATTCAACTGGGAGATTCATTTATCTAATTTTCAACTTAGAAGGGACCAAGGAGATTTCTATCTCACCACCAGCACCACCACCACCACCACCATCACCATCACCATCATCACCACCACCACCGTCATCATCACCACTTCACCACCATCACCACCATCATCATCACCACCATCTTCACCACCACCATCACCACCATCACCACTTCACCACCATCACCATCACCATCACCATCACCCCTATCACCACCACCACCACCACCACCATTACCACCACTGTTGCCACCACCACCACCACCACCAACTACCTCCTCCTCTCCTCTAGACTCTGGGATGGGAGGGTAAGACTCAGATTTCTAAAATCCTCTTAAGTTCTCCAATCCTATGGCTGAAAGTCTCTGTGTAGCTGTCCAGTGGAACAAATATACAAGGGGCCACACTTCTATGATGGTATTTCTTCCCTTTCTGGAGACTTGGAAATGAGGATGGTGATGAAGGTCCCATGCGGGCAAGAGGCTAGGCCTCTCCAGCCAGCTGACAAGTGTCTTCCATGGCTTATGATCTGATATCCTTAACCCACAGGCCAGAAAGCTGAAGCTCTGAGACTCCTTTAGGACTCTTGGGTCCAATGTGTGCTTGCTGTTTTGATTTATGGCCATGTGCAGTGCAGATGTCCTCTGAGTGGGTGGGTCTGTCTTATTCAGGAGGGCGGAGACACACGTCCATTATCTATACATTTCTTCTTAGAGCCTCTAGGGGCTCAAAGATGAGATCAGAACTCAGATCAGCCAAGAAGATGGTTATTTTCTGTGTCCCCCGTGACATCTGAGCTCATTTGGCACATGAATGGTTTTTATTACTTTGCAGTTCAAATATCTATAAAATTATTATGGTATCATTTAAAAAAATCATTCGCAGCTCTAACTGGCTTTATTGATTCTAACCCAACCACAGATGCAAATCACATTTGACAAGAGAGCTTCTGTTGCCATTTTGTCTCATGTCCTTGCATTCCACGAGACAGCTATGTTCAGCAACACCACACTCTGCACTGGTGTGTGTTTCTTCTTTGGACAACCGCAGAAAGGATCGACTAGAACAGAGGAGGAAAGGACAGGCCTCTGCTGAACTCTCCTGTGTTGTGACAATGGAGTTTGTCAGTGGCGCCTTCCATCTGCTCAACTGTCAAGGCTCCACACACGTCAGGAGGACACTGTTGTCCCCTGGGCACTTAGAGAGCCTACAGACAGGCTCTGGCAGGAGACGGTGTATAGTGTGCATGCTGAGGAGATGGCTTCATGGTGGCTGTTCTTTAGAACATCAGCATTACCTGGTACAATCCACCGGGCACCACAGCACAGGCATTGAGTAGACCCCTACTGATAGGCAAATCTGTTGGTAGGCAATGGGAATTCAGAGACAAGTAATTGATTGTGCTCATCTTGAGTAGTATGCTGCAGGGTGGTAGCTGTGGCTAAAGCAGAGCTTATTCTGTGGCAGGGATTGTTTAAAATGCATCAGATATGTTGGTTGGTGTGATCTCCAGAACACCCGATGATCAGTACTATTCCATCCCTCACCCTTCCCTGTCTGTGAGGGACTGTGTTGCAAGACACCCCCCCCCCAGTGGATACCCAAAATAGTGGACAGTACCAAACCTTAGATAAACTGTTTTCTCCTACACATGCCTACCTGTGAAAATACTTTGTCAACTAGGCTTGTGAGAAACTGACAATATCTAATGATATCTAATAACAGACCATAATAATACATTACCCAGCATCACTCCTCTTCCCTTGGGGCCATTATTAAGTAGAATAAGGATTAATTAAACAAAGGCTGTAGGATTCCATGATCATAATCTGGCTGCTGTCTGAGTTGCTACTGAGTGACACAAAGCGGGTAGCATCCACAGTATGCATCCATGAGATGAAGGATGACTCCTGTCCTGGTGGGCTGTGGCTGGCTGCCCCAAGATGTGGCCATGCTACTCAGAATGGCAACTTAAAATTTATGAGTTGTTTATTTCTGGAATGAACATCTCGCTATTTTCACACCTTGGTGGACTATGGGCAACAAACTGAAAAGCCCAGCCATGGTAAGCAGAGACACCACAGTAGCATCCTTGTTTTGTGGACAGGGAAAGGAAGACCCGGAGAGGCCGAGCAGCTCAAGATCCATAGCTACTGAGCTGAGAACTTGGCCCCACCCCAGCATCTGCCTTTGCCATCTGCACCTGCCCTGGTACCTTCAGCTTGGCCATTCATTTGCTTTGAAATCCTAGTAACATTTTCATCTCCTTGAACCTTACAACACTTTTAGGCTTATTTCTTTTACAATGCCATGGTGAAAATAATCTTTTAAAAGTAAAACAAAATGTACATTTCAGCCAAAAAACAAACATACAAAGTAACAAACCCCAACAAAAGCAACTGCAATCCTCCTGCTGTCAGTTTTATGTCCTTTAAGTCTGTGTGGTTGTCATTTGAAATAACTATGTGATGGCATGGGGACCCGTCCCTGTAACCTCAATACTGAGGGGGAAGAGATGGGAGGGTGACTGAGAGTTGGAGGCTGGCCTGGATATTGTCCTAATTTGCTTTTCTGTTGCTATGATAAAACACTGACAAGGAGCAACTTTGGGAGGAAAGGGTTTATTTCACTTATACATCCAGGTCACACAGTCCATCAACTGAGCGAAGTCAAGACAGGATCTCAAAGCAGGAACCTGGAGGCAGGAACTGAAGCAGAACCATGGAGGAGTGCTGTTTACTGGCTTGTTTACCCTGGCTTGCTCAGCCTGCCTTCTTATACCACTCAGAATCACCTGCCCAGGGGTGTATTACCTATAGTGGGCTGGGCCCTCCCACATCAACCACCAATTAAGAAAATACGCTGTAGACTTGCCCCTAGGCCAATCTGATGGAAACATTTTCTCGATTGCACTTCTCCTTTCTCAGACGACTGCAGCTCATGTTATATTGACAAAAAAACTAAGCATCACAGCTACAGTAGTGAATAGAGGCTAGCCTGAACCTCACAGTGAGACCCTGTGTCAAAAAACCACCTCACCCCAAACCAAACTAAACCAAACCAAACCAAACCAAACCAAACCAAACCAAACCAAACCAAACCAAACCAAACCAAACCAACAAAAACATATACATACGGTTTGAAGTGTGCTGTTTTTACTTAGGAACACATCAGATATCTTTCCTACTCTGTTCTTCCTTGATGTAACTGTTAATGACTCAGTCAGTTTATGTATTTTCAAGTCATAGCCACACCATGCAATTGACTAAATAAGTTCCTTATCGTTGAACATTTATATTATTTCCAAGATTTCATCATAATGTGGAACACTGTGATAAATCTCTTAATACGCTCGTTCTCTTCTACGTGTTTGATGATTTCCTTAGCTGTAGATTTTTAGCTTTCATGGTGTCCTGGTGGGAAAAGCTGAATCAGACTGAAGACTGATTCAGAGGGAACGTTGAAGACCTGGGGATATAGCTGAATGGAAGAGCGAGTTCTCACCCTAGCATGTGCTCAATCCCTGGAAATAAGTATCTCAAGTGTTTGAGACAGAATCTTAGTCACTCATCCATACTGTAGGATATGTGTTAAGATGTGTGATTTGTACTTTCACAGGTAATAAGGACATTTTTTCATGAGAAGTCGATTATCCGTTGTGGTGAGGACGTTAAATGTCACCCAGGGAAGGTGGGCAGTGTGAAGTGACAGCAACAAAGGTCCACAATCAGCAGGTGACTCAGTAGAAAGATCAATGCAGTGGCTGAACACGGGCTTTGGCTACAAATGGCTGAATTCGAGGCCTGATTCACGTCTTAGTTGCTGTGTGATCTTGCACAGGTTGATCAGTCCTGAGTTCCAGCGTCTCTATCTGTCAGAGGGGCCCATTGAGATACATGCCTCATAAGGTGGCGGTGAGCATTTAACCTTAAGAGAATGTGAGTTTGTAGGCTGATGTGTAGAGGCTACTGACATGTTGTTGTGCTCATCATCATAACCATCTCTCCTCCGTGAAGGGACTGTGTGCTCAGAGACCCGTGTTCACTCACTGTGTCCAGGATCTGAAGGCCATCGGGGATGTTTAGCTTTCCTTGGAAAGGCAGCCAATGAACTGGTGCTGTGGGGGCCTGTTATTTTCTGGAAGTGCAAAGGGGGATTGGTTTAGTGTCTTCTACTTCTTGTGGGAGATAAAACAATTTAGGGGCCTCTGAGCCAGCACAGTGGGTATCAGTGGACAGGTTTGTGGGTGACTTACATTTTCTCTGGTCTAAAGTTTTGAAAAATTAACATTTAATGACAGCTCTGTATCCAGATTCCTTCAAGTATTCTTGGTGGCACAAAGGGAGAGAGCCGATGTAACTGAGGTGTCCAGGGATTCTGCAGGATTTGATACAGCAGGACCAAGCAGTAACACAGATATACATTACCGTGTCTCTTGCCTGGGCTTGCTTCTGAGTTACTTTGTTTCAGGCAATTATGGGTCCTAACAACTCAGGGCATATGGTGCCTTCACAGTTAATCACAGCAATGAAAACTGACTCCCTCTTTCCTGATGCTTCCAGGAAGGGCCCCAGGGAAGAGTCTCCTTGGTGAACTCCAGTTCCATTCATTCCCAGTGTGGCCAGTGAGGAAAAGTGCACTCTGGTTGGCTCGCTATGGATCATTGTATGTACTTCTGTGGCGCACATAGAGATGGGTGGTTCTCCAAAGAGAGGCTGAGAAGACAAAAGGGAAGGGGGGGGGGGAGGGAAGGAATGGAAAGAAAGAAAGAAAACAAAAGAGAGGGAGAGGAGAAATATGGGCGCCTACCACAATCTTGAAAGTTCTCATAGTTAGGTAAGTCACACCAGAGCTCATTCCAGCTTAATTCATCAACTCCTCTTCCCTCCCTCCCCTCCGCCTCCGCGTGGGTGTGACTTTTCAGTGAAGTGTTGTTTTCTCACACCTGAAGCTTCAGCACTTGCAATGACTGCGGCTTCTTGGAGCTCAGGGTGTCATTAGTAGCATAACAGCCACCCTGTGTGGCTGAGCTTTTCCCTACAGATGCTAAAAATACCCAGAGCACCGAAAACAAGCAGGGCGTGCTGCCACGGGGCGAACACTCAGGCGCTAAGCCGCCTTAGCCCTGGCTCTGCAGGGACAGCCACCAGCTCATCCACCCCCTTCCTAGGTTGGTGTTTGGGTTCTGCTAGGACTCTGTTGATGCAGGAGACGAGGAGGCTGCTGGTGGAGGAGAACTGTGTGGAAGAGAGGACAGGAGAGGAGCTGATAGCTCTGTTTGTTTGCCCTGACTTTGCTGCTCTCTGTAGACTTGAACTAAGATGTGTCAAGAGATCAGAGCAGTCCCTGTAGCCGCCCAGATTAGCTGGGATTTAAACTAAAACTCCTTACCGAGAAATCACCTAGACTAACCCTCCTGCATGTGTCCGTGAAGAGACCCAAGGATTGAAGCAGTCAGAGAAGGTTAGTGTGCATGCCGACCAGGGCCACAACCCAAGGTTATTCCTCAAAAACGAAGAAAAATTCCAGAGCCTTTCTGTAGAACCTGGTGGAGTTCTACAGGGAGCCAGGGTCTTCTTAATTCAAGCATGTGCCTCTCTTCTGTGTCCGAAGAGGTCCAAGTATTGGCATCCCATGCTGAACAGCTACAGTTAGAGAGCCTGCTTGCTGTGGGTTCTCTTATCAAGCCAGTGAGCTCTTGGGGTTTTCAAAAGCTAGCAAAGGGATTACATGATATGATCAGACAGGTTATGGAAATATGTGACTCATAACAGATCTGACCTTTCATAGACTATCTGGAATCATCTTGTGTCTGTTTAACAATATAATGAGCCCTACTTGGTGAGAGCATGCGGGTCACGGGCTTTGGCTGACTGAGTGGAACTGACTTGTCACTAGAGAGATGATCATAGAAGGGAGAAACAGAAGCAATGCTTCTTACCAATTCTGTGGATGCCTGGACTTCACCAGACTTCAGTGGTTTCCATTGGTAATTGCCACTCCATTACTAGACTGCACAGAAGTTGTTCTCAGAACAATCTTTCTATTTGCCTGTTTATGGCAGGATCCTGGGATTTAAATGAAAAAGTTAAACCTCAAAGGAGAAGCATGAGTCAGTCCTTGGGACAAAATGTACTTCGAATTGTTCCTTCCATACGTGAGGGGAAGAAGTGTGTGTGTACCCTGGACATATGCTTCTCATTGAAAAACTCGATTGAATGTCTGTCTCTCTAGGCTGGTTCTCAGGGAGAGTCTTTGGCATCTTCTCAAGCCTAAAATGAAGTCATCTGAGCTTCCAAATTGCTAGGTGGTCCCTCCCAAACAGTATGACAGAGGCAGGAATGTGTGTCTCTTCGAGGGTGGGAGTTTGCTTTCTCAAGAGTTTATGAATGCTCAAAAAAAGAAAGAGAGAGAGAAAGAGAAAAAGAAAGAAAGAAAAAGAAAAAGAAGCAGTATATTGTCTATTTGATCTGCATTGCCTAAATGTGGCAAAGTATTCAGAAGTTTTGTGAGTTAGGGCAACCTCATCATAACAGTGGCAGCACCAGCAACAGAAGGGTCTAGCCTTTCCAAAGCCCTTCCTGTGTGCCAAGTTACTTTTCTGTGTGGCGTACATTTTAGCACATTTAGTCCACAGACAGTGGGTTTCAGATCCGCTCTCAGGTTCCCCTTCTCCTCTGAGTTAAAATCACATAGGTTGGCCGAGTACCCTTTCCAGCTTTAACTGCCTTCTCCCAGATGTGACTTTTAACAGAGTTTAACTGAAGACAGCCGTGGGTCACATGCTTGGAGAAGTCTTCTTTCGCTCTCACTGCGTTGAGGAGCCTTAACTATGATTCCCGAGATTTAATCCATCCGAAAGAATCTGTTCTACATTAAAGAACCATTCTATCCCTCTCATCCTTGCACCGTGCATTAGAAATGTTTTAATTTTGTGTTGATTGCTCTCAGTTTTCAAGAAAAGGAGCACTGGGTGCTCAGAGTTTCTCATAAACTCAGACTTGTAATGTGAATGCAAAGGGTGAGCTCTCTGGCAGGTGTAGGTTTTGGTGAATCAAGCCCAGTTGCTGCTAGTTGGAATGGCCTGCAGCCACATTCCCTTGGCCTTTCCTCTGTCTCTGGTGGAGCAGCCGTGGGCTGTTCTAGAATGAATGGCTTCCCAGGAGTCAAGGTCCCCCGTTCTGGGAGCCATCACCCAAACAACGTTCCAGAGTAATGGGTCCCTAAGGGGAAGCCTTGTGGAGGCATCCAGCCATAGGCATGAGCCCTCTGTGTAGGTCGTGGGAGGTTCTGCCTTTTCCTAGATTTTTTTTTTTTAAATGCAATATGTTACTTTTTTGGAATTTGGAGTTCTGAGCTGAGAATGGGCTCTTAGAATGGGAGACTGCGGTGTTACTGAGCATGTCTTCAAATATAAAATCAGTTTAAAGCATGAATTTGAATCGATGGGCACTTGCCTGGTTCAGTGTGGCTTTATTCTGTCTAAAACTTTTAAAAGAGCTTCCCACATTCTGTACGATGTTCGTTCTGTTGGCCCGCCATGTGCACGTGTGTATGTTCTCACATTTAGCAATGGTCGCTTATAGAAATGGATTAGAAATCTTATTTCTTGAAGAAAACTCACACTCGGATGAAAGAAGTGGGTGTTTACAGTTGTTTTTTTTTTTTTTTTTTTTTTTTCAGGGAAGTTAGAACATGTAAGTGTCTCAAATGGGTGACTCAGGGCCCGAACAGAACCAAATAATAAAAGGTCTTCTGCCTCTTTACGGTCTGAACTGATTGGATTTGACACACTGGGCAGGCAACATGACCTGAGCAATGGCCAAATCCACACTTCTGTGTGCCCACAAGCCTGCTGGGGAGGGTGTTGGAGGCTCAGGTCCTGGCCCCTGTGTGATGGCCTTTGCAGCTTGTGACTCTGCACTTGTGAGGGAAGTGCAGATGGTCATCGTCAGCAGAGGGACGGTGTTGAGTTCTGGCCGCCTAGCAGTGAGTGTGGTACTGGAGACACAACTGCTTTTCCTGGGCCTCAGGTATTTCCTGCTCATCTCTTCACTCCTTCTTTGTCGTGATCCACTGTACGCCGAGCATCTGACACCCATGGGGTGCGCTGATACCCACTGTGCAGTCTGTCTGACGCCTACTGGGTGCTCTGTGCCATCAGTCTGTTCCACTCCCAACCCACTCTCAGCCTTGAAGACATCTCAGAGGATGAGTAACAGGTATTAGGTACTGGGCCTAATATTGATTGAAAAAAGAAAGTTAAGGAAGAAAGACACAATTTCTGTGCTGCATCTAGGCTCTGTTGCTGACTTGTTGTGTGGCCTGATGTGTGAGGTAAGAATGATGAAGACGGCCCCTTTCTCCCAGGGCTGTGATGTGTGAGCTAATGAACTAACTAACTGCGAGGGCGTGTCTCATGTCCCATCAGTGTGAACACCTGATGCCTCCTCTACTCCCTTAGCCTTCTGCCTCTCAGCTTTCCTGGTCCCCAGGAGGATACTGGCACCTCCATTCACCCGTTCCAGTATTCATACTATTGTTGCATGTCTTGAAGGCTCCTTCTGCTCACAAGTGGCCTTTCCCCTGCCTTTCCTAGCGGCCCCATCGACCTGTAGCAGTTACATAGATTTGCTGAAAACGTGAGCCAAAGAGAGGGACAGACACAGAACCACACCATGGAGCACGTGAGAGGAGTCTGTCCTACCGAGGCAGGTCCAGGTGGTGCTCAGTGTTAAGTGTTGCCAGCTTCCAAAAAAATATTATTCACAAATTAGAACAGACTTGAAGTTAAATTAAGATGAGCACTTATGTAAGTGGAAGCAATATAATTTGATTATAATTTCCAAGATAACCCTGTTCGTTCGTAAATGGACAACAGCAGTGATTTGGTTCTTGCTGTCATTTGGCGTCTCTGTTCTTAAACACTTCATTGTTTTTATTTTGAGATCACTTTAGACATATCAAAAGATTTCCATTTTTCTCCTAATCTGGCTGTTCATGTGTCCAGAGGTCAAGGTTGGATGTCTCCCTTTGTGATGCTCCACCTTTGTGTGTGTGTGTGTGTGTGTGTGTGTGAGAGAGAGAGAGAGAGAGAGAGAGTGTGTGAGAGAGAGACAGAGAGAGAGAGAGAGAGAGAGAGAGAGAGAGAGAGAGAGAGAGAGAGAGAGAGAGAGAGAGAGAGGAGGTCTTTCACAGAACCTGAAGCTCACTTAGGTTATGGCAGATTGCTTGCTTGTAGGGTCCACCTGTTTCTGACCTCTGACCCCCAGTGCTGAAGTTACAGACACTCACTGCCATTCCCAGCTTTTACATGTGTCCTGTGGTTCTGATCTCATGCCCTTATACTGACTGTGTAACAAGTCCTTTTCCCACACTGAACCATCTCCCCAGCCCCTGACCCAGCTTTTCTCCAATAGCATCTTCTATAGACATAGAATGGTCTGGGGTGAATCCTGTGGCTGCCCAGTGAGCAAAACTGAGAAGTAAACCCTCACTGACACTTCTGGTCAAGAACTTGTGGTGCAGAGCACACCTTGCTGTTGGTGTGTCCCACCTGCAGTCTGCTTGCCACATGCACCCCAGGATAGCTAAGACCGTAGTACCGTATAAAATGGTAAATGGACTTACAACATCATGGGGTTTGTTGGTTTATTTTCAACCATTTTTTCCCTTGTTCTAACTCAACTGCACGGTTCTTAAGTAGATGGCAGAGTCATAGTTAATGTAAAAAGGTTGCTTCCCCACCTTGGAAGAGGAACACTAAAAGGAACGTGAGCAATAGAGGTAGCGTGCTGTGTCGCGGTTTTTCATGTATTTGCTGCAGCTGGCGAGCCACAGGTGGGAAAACTATAAACGGAACATTAAAAATAAAAGCAGGAAGCACTGACGCTGTTTGCATCCATCCACCCGGAGACTCACAGCCAGGCTCGGATCCTCCTCCAAGTGGTCCAGGAGCAACTGCCCTCTCTCCCTCCCCCCACAGGTCTGCAATTTACAGGGCAAGCTGCAGACGATGGGACTGAAGTATTGGTGAAATTATTAAGGCCACTCCATGTAGTTAAAAGGGAGGTTTATTTTGTGGGGTAACTTACAAGTGAATGGATAGTTTACAGAGTCTGGGAAAGGTGTAGCGCAGTCCGATGGTGTTCCCTGGAGAACTCTGCTCGGTCTACCTCCAGCGTCCAGGGTCCAGGAACCAAGAGAGCCGGCGCATCTGGATCTCGGGTCTTCAGGGTCCTCTCTCAGCCCCGCCTTGTAGGTGTTACAGTTACCGAAGCCCCAATGGGGGTTGGACCTTCCACATCAAAGCTGGAATGGCTACCCACTACAATGAAGGCGTAGCACGTGCCTCCCACCTGCTCCTGAACCTACCCCGATGGCTTGCCTGCAGCCATGCACCAGTATCCTCTGTGTTGTAGTGTGGCCCACGAAGCAGGCCCACGGAGTTGGGGAAGATACAGGACTGGAATCAAAATACCCAGCTTAAAATGCAGGTGACAACCTTTGCTGCCACGTAAGGACGTAGCACAGTGGAGTGGGACGAGTGAGACAATATGATTTGGGCAGATTGCTTAGGTGGGTTTTTCATTGGTCAGCTACAGAATGGGTATCGTAATAGCTAGCCTGGGGCTGCTGAGATGATTCGATGGTGAAGTCCTTGCTGCATGAGCATGAGGACGTGAGTTTGCATTTCCGGCGTCCATGTAAATGCCCTAAGTGAGGCAATGCACCCTTGAGTCCCAGTGCTGGTCAGGCAGAGACAAAAGGATTCTTGGGCCCCGCCAGCCACCTACTCTAGCCAGTCAGCAAACTGCAGGTTCAATGAGAGACACTGGCTCAAAAAATGAGGTACAGAGGGAGAGAAGAAGACACATGGACTTCTGGTCTCCGTAGTTGTGCATTGCAATCACACACACACACACACACATACACACACACACACACACACACACACACACACACACACGTGCATAAACAGGAACACACATACACACAAAAGACATAGCTGATGATACTAATGACAGCCATAACTGACTGAGCGTGACTGTTGGCCACATTGTAACCAAGCACCACAGCCATCCCTGATGTGCTGGTGAGGAAGGCACTCAGAGAGCCTTAGTGGCTTTGCCAGAGTCACACAGGTGGGAGGTAGGAGGATCGGGTGAAGTTCTGCAGAGGACAGGCTGCAAGGCCGGTGCTGTCAGTGGCTCAGCCATCTTTGTGTAAGGCTCTGTGGAAATGATAGCACCACCCTGAGGGTGAAAGGGCTGCCCTGGTGAACGACAGTGCCCTGGTGAGGAACTCCACCACGTGCTGAGAGTACTTGCTTTTGGTTGCTCTTGATCTTTCTGATCACAGCGAAGATCAAACCCTGCTAACATCCTGTTGTGTCTTTACACCGTCCCGATTATTTCAGCCTCCCTTTTTAAATAGAGGGGGCAGGTGTCAGAAGCGCCAGCAAATAAGAATACCCAGCCAGTCTTCCCAAAAATATTTCCTGGTAACTTTTTTTCGTGTTGAAGTCATGGCAGGAGATATTGGCTTTTCATGATGGAGGCAATGCAAAACTTTCCCTTCAAACGCACGTTGTGCTGTCCCCTTGAGAGGGAATAGTAGCCGAGGTGGCACTCACAGACTGTGAAGCTAATGGAGGCTGAGGAAGGAGGATTGTTGTGTGAAAGATGGTCTGGGGTAGGCCTCCAGTTGGTGTAGAATCCGGGGTTCACAGTCCACACATGTCAAGGTCATAGGGAGTGAGAAATGCCACTCTCACTTCTCATTGGTTAAGAAAAGAAGTGAACCATTTGTGGGCTGGATAAACTAATTATTCCCCTGAAACTGTGGGTGTTACTCAAGCTTGTTCTAAAAACTGATGGCTTAAGCAGGGACAGAAGAAGCGGACATTCATTTCTGTCTTCATTGAATCATAGAAACTGAGTCATGCAGATGGAATGGGCTCTGGGGTCAGAGCCTGCATCGGAACTGTGAAGAGGCAGGGACTTGCCCACGGTGGCTGTGCTGAGTATAAACTGAGTCATGATAGAACTCGCTAGCTCAAAGTCAGACTGCCCAACCTGTAGACATTTCCCCAGTGCCCCAACCATTGCATAGAACACCATGAATTACAAAGAGACGCCACCACAAAGGGAAAGGGGAGATGGTTGTCTCCAAATTCCAGTATCTAACAGGATTGTGCTGTCCAATTTTCCTTATAAAGAGTGTCACTTGGAAGATAAGCAGCCTGGGTCTCCTATAGTCAGCTAGAAAGGTTTTGAAAGAGTAAGAAGTTCTGTATCATTCAGCTTTCACTGGGCTATGCTGCAGTAACAAACATCCCTCAATTTCAATGGCTCTCAACAACTGAAATGTGAACTTCAGGTTTTGACTGTGTATGCTAGGAGTGGGATCCACGCCAAGAAGCAGCTCTTGTCTGGGTGTCTCTCATAGAAAAGGACAAAAGAGGGATGACAGAACCATGGGAACGCTCTTAAAGCTTCTGCTTGGAAGTAGACAGATGTGACTTCTACCCTGTGTTTATTTGAGTTCCTAGGAGAAGGTTCTAGGACAAGGATCTGAGTTCACTTAGTTTATTTGCAGGAAACCCCAGTAATGAAGTGGGAAGTGGGCCAGGGAAGGACCAGCAACTGGGACTGATGGGTCACGGAGCTCTGGACCACCCTGGGCTAGTTTGTTGACAAATCTAGGCTTGCTGATCAATGCTGAGGGTTGTTTTGGGGTGCATCAGGCTGTGTGGACACAGGCAGACTGGCCTTCTCATTTCTGATGGGCCCTAGGTGAAGTCAGGGACACCAGCAGGTGGCTGCTGAGCTGAGGTCATTGGAGCGATATGGCAGAAACACAGAGGGCATGAGAGTTCGGACATTTTATTGGCAAAGCATGTTTTTGGGAACATGCAGTCCTTCCATAGAGATACAGAAACTGTTTGAAAGTGAAGTCAGTTTCTTCAGGTAGTGTGAACTCTGAGGTATTAAGTGCTGAGAGCTCTTTAGTGGGTAGAGGGAGTGGCCACATAGAATGGCTCATAGAGGGATGGGCCTCATCTGTGCTTTGTATGACACTTAGTGACATCTCTTGCATCCATGAAAATACTTCTGCATATCTCTCTGTATGACAACCAAAATGCCCAGATGTTGCCAAGTGTCCCCCCAGGGGTGGGGAGAATTCACCCTCTTGCAAAACAGATGTGGACCGTCTGTTCACTGCTAATTCTCAAGGAGATACCTGGCTTGGACAGGTCGTGACCTAATAGGAGAAACAAGACGATAGATACATGAGCAGATAGATGAGCTACAACGGCAGCCACCCAGAGGTTCAACTATCTGAAGTATGTTTAGATATTTCACAGCGAAATAGAAATTCTTCACGAGTGGGCAACATCAGTTCTCTTAAGGGATGGGGTGGCCAGGGGAGACTCGAGAGACAATGACACCTGAACAGGAGTTTGAAGGTGGAGGAGCATTTTCCAGGTGAGCAAGAGCACATGGGACACTGAATGCAATCTTCGGTGACTGGAGTCTCGGGATGCTACAGCGCTTGGTGTGGGTGTGCCGCCTTAGTCTTCTTATACACACAGTGTCTGATCGTGGGGTGGTCCTTAAACTTGCTACACCGTCTTCCAAACGATGGCTAGGAGCAATGTCAAGGGCTTTGAGGTGCTTAGAGTTAGAGGATCTGACAGAATGATGTCACATCCCAGCCCAAGAGACCAGGCATGTCTTTGCCTCATGAGTTCTAAGGGAACCAGGGGAAATGACCCATTAATTCCATGGTGCCTCAGTATTGTTTCCTGTCTCACCAATATTTGCTGTGTGAGTTGCACAAAGGGAACAGGATATGCTCCCCATTCCACATGTCTCTGCCTCAGTGATATCACCCGTGAAACGGGATCATAAGTTTCTCTTGTTGCTGGCCTGTCTAACTGTGTACCTGGGTGGCGAGACTATACCATCCTGGCACTGTCTTGTGATGGGCTTGGTCTCAGAAGCTCTCTGTGATGCCCACCTCAAAGGGCTGTTTCAAGGACTGAGGGTTGCAAAGCCTATACACCTTTACATCCACACTGGCCATGCTCAGAGAGTGCGAGGGGGGGGGGAGGGAGATGGGGGAGAGAGAGAGAGAGAGAGAGAGAGAGACAGAGACAGAGAGAGAGACACAGAGAGACAGAGACAGACAGAGAGACAGAGAGACAGAGACAGACAGACAGACACAGACAGAGTCAGAGACAGAGACAGACAGACAGACAGACATACACAGGGGGAAGGAGGGAGAGAGAGAGAAACAGACAGACAGACACAGAGAGAAACAGACAGACACATACAGAGAGACAGAGTCAAAGAGACAGGGACAGACAGACATACAGAGAGAGAGACAGACAGACAGACACAGAGAGACAGACAGAGAGAGAGAGACAGAGAGAGAGAGACAGAGGCAGAGACAGACTGACAGACACACACAGAGACAGAGATAGAGACATAATGACAGTCATGGAATTGGCCCCTGTGCGGAAGGCACATAACAGTGTTCCAGGCACTGTCCTGGGATCTGAGTGCACCAATTCAAGTGTACAAGAGGTGTTCACATGCTCTTTGTTTTACATAGAGAAACAAAGGCATGAATGAGTCTGGCCACTTGCCCAATGCCTGGCTAGTGAATGGCAGTCAGATTCCAGTGACTGTCTCCGTATGCCTGGATTTTGTGATGCATTTCCACTCACCTCTGAATTAATGTCAAGGGTTTAATATCAAAACCAGTGTAGTGACTGTAAGAATGGCAGTGACAAGCCACACATGTCCCCTGGCTGAGGATGCCCTCCTGCCTGACCCATCCGTCCTTCGTTAACCTTCAGCCTTGGATAGCCTCTTCTTTCAAGGAAGAGAGACATAGCTCACAGGTACCGTGGGCTTGCTGACCTTGGGCAGCCTTGCAGCCCTGGCCTTTCTGCAGCTTGGAATGAGAAGGGATGAACAAATGACAGGTGGGACATGTGTTCAACAAATATATGATTTTCTTCCTGCATCAGCTTCAGCCCTGACTTGAAACCCTATCGGCAAAGTGTGCTTGGGACAAGTCCCTTTCTGTGCACTGTGAGCAATTCCTGTAAAGCATCTGCTTTCAGGGTCAGTCCTGTCCATCATTCCCAGATGGCCAGATTAGTAGCAGTATACCTGAGGAACCTGAATCCTAGAAGCCCATTGCTTGGAGGGGTCTGTTCTCTGTCTCCCAATCTCAAGAATATCTCTAATGAACTGTGCACGTTACAGACCCCTTTGCTGTGGGTGGGTTGCTCTTAGTGACTTGTCCCAAGTTCCATGTGTTTTGTGTCCCCATCACTTCCCTCATGGTCAGGCTGCTGAGTGCCTCCTACTCAGACCTGCATGGTGGAGAGCAGGCTGGCACTGTCCTCAAGGGTGGAATCTAAGTGCTACTCAGCCCTGCTTGGGCGATGCCTGACTAATCCATTAACCAGCTGTCTTCTCTGCACGTTCCCAGAGATGACTACTTTTCCATCGCTCACCCACCCCATTCCTGCCTCCTCCACATTCTTTTCTTTCTCCTTACCCATGCTGCACTTACACTCTTGTCTGGGGAGTCAGCACACCTTCCCAATAATGACAGCCCCACACAAGCTCAACCATCAGGCTCAGAGCCGCCCTAGACCCACTGTACAAACGGAGGGGAGTTACCCAGCTTCTCTGGACCTTTTCTTTTTTTTTCCTTCTTTTTCTTTTTCTCTGTGAACAGGAATACGGTAGTTCCCACTTACAGGTGTGGAAAGATTTAAGGAATTCAGATACCTGGGAAGTGTTTCCAATGTGCCTAGCACATAGGAAGCCTCCATGACCATCAGCTAGCCTCAGTGGCCAAAAGTGATCAGTGTCAGCTAAAGAGGATGTAGAGGTTGTGACCAGATGTAGATGGAGTCAAGCTTCCAAGAGGCCTGGAACAGAAAATCCAGTCCGTCATGATGCCTCTGCTGTGATTCCAGCAGCAATCCTCAGAAGCAAAATGCTCAATGGGATTAAGGGCTCAAAATAGAATGGCAATATTCTTGCCATTCTATGAAAGGATCATATAATTATACTAGTGGTAGTGGTAATCGTCAGTGTGTCCCATGTTCTCTTCTAGGCATTACTGCATATACCAGCTGATTATAGTTTTACCACAGTCCCATGCATTGTTTTCACTATCAGAGATATCCCTTCTGTGAATGGGGTGTTTGGGATTCAGTGTTGTTAAGACAAGTTGCCCAAGGTCTTGCAGCTCATAAGTGTCAAAGGGGGAGCTGAGTGAGTCTTGGGTGGCACTCCAGCAGATGTCACCATGTACACTAATTCAGCTTATCCTGTATGTCTATTTATAATGGTGATTAGGAGCCAAGCTAGGTACATTCTTTCTCAGACACAATATTGCCTGTGAAACTTTTGGAGTGGGACTGAAATGGCCTACAGTGAGGCCAGAAATACTCTATGAAACAGCCACACATATATGAGGACTAGCTGGGAGATGAGGACCTTAGGGGACCTGGAGTGGAGGACAGACATCAGCTCATCTATGAAATGTCCATGCTGTCCATATTCTGGGGCAGAGATCCCTGGTGTGGGTATCCCTCTATGAAAACAGAGGCTCCATTATCCACGCCACATCAAAGTCAGATAGTTCTATGCCCCAGGTGGACTCGCACCAGCGTCTGACCATAGCCTGACCAGCGTCGTCTGTGTCGTAAGACTACATCCAGCCATGTAGCTCATTGACGTTGCTCCTCTTTGAGCCTGAAACGTTGCCCCAACACAGTTCGGGGTGCTCGCCAGAGACATGGGAGCAATGCCAAGAAGTGTTCTCTTGAAGCTCAGGAGGCCAGCCATGTGCCGTGTTAGAGAGTATGCTCATCGGCCCATTATGGGTAGGATGTGTAGTGCTTTCAGAAAGAAAGTAGACAGATTCTGGGCCTCCATGACCTTGGGAGCCAAATGAGGTGAAGCTGAATGAGTCTCTCTCTGTCTCCCTCCCCCTCCCTTCCTCCCTCCCTCTCCCCCTCTCAGTCTCCCCGTTCCTTTCCTCCTTCCCTCTCTGTCTTTCTTTCCATATTTTTGTGTATGACTATGTGCACTAATGTGCCACAGCACCCATATGGAGGTCCTTCGTCCTCGTTGGAAGCAGACGCTCCTGTTTGCCACCACCTTCACCAGCTAGCTAGCATTAGAGCTCCTGGGAACTCTACTCTCTAGCTCCCATTTCACCATAGGAACACTGATTGAGACAGGCACCACTGCATCCAGCTTCGCAAGGGTTCTAGAGGTCTAACCTCAGACCCCGGCACTTGTGTGGCAAGCGCGATACCTACTGGGCCACCTCCCCAGCTCCTGGATGAGTTCTTCACAGTGGGTTTTTCAGAACATTGGGTCCCCAGTTTTACATTATGACGCAGGGCACACATCTCTTTCCAGCCTTTCAGAGCCCCTTCTCCTGTAGATCAAGGGACACTTGAAGGTACTAGTAGCACTCTGAAGGACACAGTCTAGGGAAGGGTTCTCCTATCGGAAGAGGGCATGGGAGTGCTTAGGAGGCAAAGCCGAGGTCGTTGGGCAAAATCTGCTAAATACATGAAACCATGGATCATTGACAACGGAAGCCAGGAAGGTGGCTGAGATGCTGGACTAGTCCTGGACACGGATGTGGAGATTCGAAGTCAGGCTGAAAGTCAAGTGAGCATGGCTTTGGGAGATTCCATGGTTCATGGTGACACTTGGAAGGAGAATGTTAAAGAAGGGAAGCATGTGGTGACCTGAGCAGGGCTTGGGTTTCTTTACTGGACTCAGGAGCTGGCTGCTGGACTGTGGGCTAGCCCATGGGAACTCACAGGGTCCACAGAGGAGATAGCTCTGACTCTTGCTCCCAGAGAGAAGAGGGACATCAAAGGCCCCAAATGGTCCCTATGAGTCCTTCAATTCCTGTGTGTTATGCAATGTACAAACAAACACCTAGTAACCTTGGGGGCTGGAGCCAGGTGACAGCCATCAATAGGACAGCTTGTGACTTCTTTGACATCAAAGCATGGGCTAGGTAAGCTTTAAAATGCCCAACTTCGTGCTGGGGATGGACGGCTGAGCTCATCCCGGAACTCAGAAGCCAGTGCTCTCCTGCAGCTGGGAGAATGGTCAGGTCAGACATCAGTGGTGGGGCATGGCTGGGTGGGCTGTGAGGGCCAGTGATAAGGGACTGTACACCCAGAAAAGAGGGGAAGTGACAAGAAGGAGGGATGGGAGGGAGGGCTGGAAGGAGGGGGAAGCAGGGTGAATGGGAAGGAGTGTGGGTTATTAAAGATGTGTGAGAGCCAACGTTGGTCTTTGGCAGCAGCTGCCTCCTCCAGCAGAGCAGACCTTGCTCTGTGAATGAAAGGATGTGCCTGTATGATCTGTGCTTCCGCAATGTCTCTGGATGGTGTGTCAGACATGTAAGTCCCAAACCTTTGTGCGCAGTGATGGGCCAGGCATCTCACGACACACTTCTCAATGAACATGTGTCTGTTGGGTCTGAATCTCGTCTACTGATCTTCATCTTTTCACCTGGAGAATGTGCTTTCCCTGCCTACAACACAGTGTGGATGTTCCAAGGATCAGCAGCCCACCTTAGTCCCTCAGCTAACCTTCCTCTTCAAGTTACCCCTCCTTTTCCAGATGCAGACAGAAAATGACCGGGCTTTCCCAGTTCTGCCAAACATCTTTACTAGGTTCTTAGCACAGTTTTAGGGGGTCACTGTAATTAGAACAATGTTCTAACACTTCATTCTTTTACACATTGGTTTATAGCTTCAGAAGTCTAAGAAAGTGGTTTTTTAAAAAGACCTTGATGAAACAGAAACTGCTGATTAGCAGTGACATAGGAAACCAAAAAACAAAACAAAACAAACAAACAAACAAACAAAAAACAAAAAAAAAAAACCTGCCTGGATTCTGAACAAGGACTTCCTTGTTGTTTTGGATGGAGGTGGTGCGATTCCAAACCTCCAAACATGTCCCCTTCTAGTCATAATATACAAGGAAACATTTGGAATTATCTTCTCCAGTTTTGCTCTCATGCCGGCTTTTAAGGTTGTCTTTATTTTAAGGAAAACACACAGACCATTTTGATATGTATTCTTATCCTAAACTCCATTCTGGCCTTGGGCATCCTTCGTATGACCACTCCTAAACAGCGTGGACAGTGTACCGGATGTGCTCTGTGCTCAGATTTTTAAACACATTGGAGTCACCACGTGGGAATGTGGATAGCAAATTCTGTCTTTTAGGGTTCCATCCTTCACTCTTTCAATGCCACTTGCTTAACCTTTTCTCAGTGACTGAACTGGGCTGTTCCTAGTCTTCTTGATTCATAACTAGCATGGAAAATGCTTGCCTTCATATGCCACTTATTTTCTTAGAGATAGTTTCATGCACCATATTTGCAAACCAAGCCTTGTGTTACGAGACCCATGAATACAATTTAAAATACTCCCTACCAATTTCCAGAGAGTGCAAACCCAGTTAGACTTGCTACCCATAGTATCACATGTACCTGTTTGCATGAAGCTACACTCTTGAATGGCTCAAGTCACTTTCCTCTGATTTGCTGTCTTCCTAGGGACCTGAAAGTAAGTGAATTAGATTTGCTTAAATAAATGTTTATTCAGTTTGCTAAGAAATTAAGTAATGCTTACTATTTCTTTTAGTAACAAATGTTACTGTATTTTAAACACACACACACACACACACACACACACACACACACACACACACACACACCACAGTGGGCAGTGCTTCTACTTTCTGCCTGAGACAGTGACTTCCCACTGTGACCTTCTTGCCCGAGGACACAATCAGCTAGGGTGCAAGTCTGTACCGTGACCAGCCTTGCTCTGAAGTGGAGTCTGGACCCCAGCTGTTTGCAGTGCGGCAACAGCTGGCAGACAGAACTCACCAGTGCATGTCTTCCAGGGGCTCACACTACGCCGCCATGGGCTGGTCACTTGGACTGGTGTTAGTTAGGGGAGAAAAGAGACAAAGGAGGCCTGATGTGCCTGGAGTCGGGCTGGGGAGGAGGCTCCATGGTGCTGTAGTCCTCTGAGTAAGCCTGTCATGGCCGGTATCATCCACAGACCTCTGGTCATAGGTCTTTCATCCTGAAGGCCAAGTCTACCCTTCAGGCCTTTCTACCAATCCGGTAGAAGAATGTGAACTCACACTGTCCAAAGCAGCCAATAGAGGGGAAATGTTCTTCAAAGCCTTGTGTTTGTTTGATTTCTGGAAATTTTATGTCACACCCCATCACTGATTTGTATTTATTTCTGCATCAGTGTGTCTTAAATGACCATGTTTCTTAGATTCTAATGTGTAATCATTTAATTTATAAGAGTTTCTGTAAGTTCCATACCAGCATTTCATTTTAGGGAACTCACGTTAATTATAAGACACATTCCATTTTCAGAAATGTTTAAATGAGAGAAAAATATGTATCTTGGAATAAAAAAACATTCTCTGAAGATGTCTGATGTTTCTAGTGGAACAAGACCTGTCTTCTGGCACATGGCTGTGTGCATGTTGAATATGGCAAGTACCTCAGAAGATGGTGTACAGGTGGGGGTCAGTGGTGAGATGGGTAGGATGAAAGTCTGAGGAATTCTGTAGGGCTCATTTTGCTTTCTGCCGGCTGTAATTTCTGCCCCAGTAGAACCTCTCTGCTTGGTATTACTTGCCTTTGGACCTCAGAAGATGGTGTACAGGTGGGGGTCAGTGGTGAGATGGGTAGGATGAAAGTCTGAGGAATTCTGTAGGGCTCATTTTGCTTTCTGCCGGCTGTAATTTCTGCCCCAGTAGAACTTCTCTGCTTGGTATTACTTGCCTTTGGACCCAGATAGTCTCAGTTGTGGGGCAGCTATGATTAGCAGTATTCCTGGTTGGAAACCACCATAGCATCTCTTCCCCTAGTTGGGGCAGCCCATAATACCTGCATTAGTTACAAAACTGCACCTTGATGAGAGCCAGTTTCAGGGCAGAAGAGAAATTTCTGGAAAGGCGTCTGATAAAACTCTCTTGGATTTAGGCTTAGGTTCTTTTTTCCAGGATGCTACCCACCGGGCACATCTTTTATTTTATTTTATTTTGTTTTTTTCGAGACAGGATTTCTCTGTGTAGTTTTGGTGCCTGCCCTGGATCTTGCTCTGTAGATCACAGAGAGCCATCCGCCTCTGCCTCCTGAGTGCTGGGTTCACTAAATGTTGTTTGCATATCAGACAACTTTCAGCTTAAAATTTCATCAGAACCAGGGCTGAGTAGGTTGAAAAGGCTGGGGGAACACAAGTTTATATTGTTACCAAAATTCTGTGGCCCGGCATGTCTTCTAAACAGACTCCACAGCCTCTGGGGAAACTGAGGTCCCATCAGGGACATTAAGAGCACTCTGACCACTCTAGGAAGTAGAGAAGGAATGAAAATAACTCCCCAACCCCCTGAAGGATGGCGCCACGTAGACTGTGGAGCACCAGCTCCCCAGCCAAGGTCTTTGGAATGGGTTCTGTTTCTGCCCCTCACTAGTTACCTGAGCAACCCACTCAATTTTCTGTGAAGGGGCACTGGTTGATAGGAACTATTTTCCTGAGGTATTGGAGGGCAATGCCAGATCCACATAAGTGTTAGCTGTCATCAACATGCTGTTATCTGTCTCTCAGCGGAAGGGTGGGTCGGGAGATTGCTTTTAGTTGGATTAGGACGGTGGGAAGGTCGGTTCATTGTTCAAGACACACACTGAAAGAGATGTAAAGTGTTAACTGGCTGAGGGGAAGGGCTCATGAACCCAGCCCTAGAAGAAGAGCTTTTGGCAGTCATTGGCTTCCAGAGGAGGGACAGTCAGTTTTACTTAAGAAAAGATAGACTACATCCATTAGTATGTAGGCGGCATTGACTGGACTCGGTGACTTATTTTTAAAAAGTTATGAAATTAGGTGGGGGTGTGCACTGAGTGGATAGATTTGGGAGGAGTTAGGGGGAAGAGTGGAAGGGTGAACACAGTTAAAATACATTGCATGGCTGTATGAACATTCTAAAGATTTAATTAAATGACATTGAAATTACTGTTTCAGTTCTAAAAAACAAAAACAAACCCTGTTAGCTGGTTTGGGTGTGTGTTCAGAGGGTTGGTAGGTTTAAGATTAGTGTAGCTGAAGTAATGGAATCTTCAATTCCTTAACATTTTTTTGGCTGAGCTTTGAGGGGGGCTTCAGTGGCTGGTAGGTCCAGATACAAGAGAAGTTTGAGTCTTAGCTCAGGCATCTTCTAATCAGGCTTGATCAGTCATCCAAGTCTATTGGAGTCAATCATTAAAGGGCTTGTTGCCTAAGCCAAGCTTTCTGAGTTGTGAAATCTTATCACCGTGTGTATCTCTGCCAAGATCCCCAGGTGCTTGAGGCTCAGGTCTAGCTCAAATCAGAAGCCAGGACAGAGCACAGGACAGCCCTAGAGTCCTGGGATTGCAACCCAGTTCTGCAATTTATTAGCCTCATGACCTTGAACAAGTTTCACAATGCCAGCCTCTCTTATTTTCTCAATTAACCTGGAGTAAACGTGTGTGTCTTGGGGTTATTGTGTGGACTTAAAGAGAGAAAGGCTGGGAAGCACATCCCATCATGCTGCACTTGGGGCAGACAGTCAATGAAGGCGATGCCTCTGTCTGTCTCCCATGCCTACAGGATACAGCAAGGCAGGGCAGGAGAGTCAATTAGGCTCTTCATTTGTGAAAAACAAACTAGAGTAAGAATTAAATGCAGAGGCTTGCTCAGCCTCTAGGGCCTGGGCATGTTCTCTGGCAATTTGACCATCAGTCTGCCTTGATGAAAAACAGGAGTGAGCCATCCGGATTTCCTGGTTCATCTCAGACATTGGTTTTGAGGCACGAGGCTTAGTACTCAGCCTTTGGAGTAGGGGACCCCATCCAGTGCTCTCGTTTCATAGAGGGGGAAAACAGAGCGAGAGACACTGAACAGCTCACTCACAGTTCTGTTCAGTGGTAGGGCTGGGATTTGTACAATAACTACATTTATGCTGAAGTTCATATTTGTGACCACTCCAAACAATATATGACTTCTGACACAGCTGAAAAAGATAAGTATGCAATGAACAGGAATGTGTTTTATTTATTTATTTATTTATTTATTTATCTATTTATTTATTTATTTATTTACTTACTTAGTTAATTAGTTAGTTAGTTAGTTAGTTAGTTTTTTTGAGACAGGGTTTCTCTGTGTAGTTTTGGTGCCTGTCCTCCTGGAACTCCTTCTGTAGCCCAGGCTGGCCTCAAACTCACAGAGATCTGCCTGGCTCTGCCTCCCAAGTGCTGGGATTAAAGGCACGTGCTGATCTTTTTATATGCTCAGCTCCTGAGTTCCTGAGTCCCAAGACTGTCTTCTCTATCTCCTTCCAACCCACAGTAAATAGACCACAGAGACACATGTTGAGAACAGAAACATCTGGCCAGATGTCTGACGAGGAGGATGTTGTGTGTGCAGGTGCATGAGTGTGCACATGTATCTACATGCATGTGGAGACCAGAGACAACCTCTGCTATAGTTCTTATTCTTTGGGAACCTTGTGTGTCTGTGTGTGTGTGATGGAGTTTCTCAGTGGCCTAGAATTCACCGGGAAAACTAGACTGGATGGCCAATAAGGAAATAGGATCTGCCCACCTCCACAAAGCAAGCATGGCCATCATGGGTACACCGATAGATGGGCCTCAAGGTTGTGTGTATGGCAAATCCAGCTAATCAATCATAGGACCCATTCACATCGAGTCTATGTCCATCCCAGAATCCTTCTCAACACATTGCCCCAGGCAGCTGCTCTTAGTGAGCTGGATTTTGCCCCTGAGGAAAATCTGCTTCTAATCCATTTTTGTCTCTAAAGTGACATAAAGTCCACTGAGATAGGGTTGTGGGGCCTGCTCAAAAGACTGTGTGCACTGAGTTTGTCAGTCTGGCCAGGGCAGATGAGGAGAATCCCCCAATGGTGTGTTCAAAAGCCAGAAATGGTTGATCTGTGAGACATCCCAATGCTTTAGCTCTCTAGGCTCCTTTGTGCCTGACTGTTGTGGGTTTTCCCTTCAGAAGTAGCTGTTTTATAGATTTAAGCCTTGCCTGGCTTAAGTTTTTTTTTTTTTTCTTACCTTCCTTTGGAGAGCAGTTGCCTTTGTTCAGTTTTTTTCCCCCAACATAATATTTTTATTGACTATTTGGGAATTTCACATAATGTACCCCAACCACACTTGATTCCCAGTTCTCCCGAGTCTGCATCCCACCCATGTGATCCCACCCAAAAAAAGAAGAAAGAAAAAAACCCAAGTAAAATTGTGTTGTACATACACTCACTGGAGCATGGTCAAACTTCCAGTGGCCAGCCCCATAAAGAAAACTGAGTCCTTCTGCACCCTACCCCTGCCAGAAGCCATCAGCTGTGAAAAGGTCCACGTCAGCATCCTTGTCATAATTTTTAAGAGTTCTCTTTGATGGCTTCCTGTCTAGGCTGTTTCAGCTTTTTAACTAGAGCCTGATGGCATGGACTCCCTATTCCAGATCCAGGAACCGAGTTTCCAGAGTCAAGACTCCTTCCTCTGGCATTGGGTCATCTCCATCGTCTGACCCTACTTACCTCACAGCTCTCTCCTCAGCCTGCTTAAAGCACATGGCCTTGTTCTACCTCGGTCCAAGTTGTATGATGTCAGTTAGTGGCCACTGGAGTAAAACTATCTTTTCTCCATCTGTGTGGTCACAACTGGCCCATGAGTCTCATTGTCATTTACTGAGAAAGCCTCCTACCTCCTTTATGCTTTTTGAAGGGAACACATGCCACTACCCATGGTTCTTACTCTCATAGTCACTCAATGGTTAGGAAGTGCATCTTATGAGCCCCTGGTGACAACTGGATAACCAGGCCCTAATAGAGCCTAGACTCTGACCACGTCTTCTGTTATTCTCTTGTTTAAGTGACGTCTCTGCCACCACACCAGACCCATCGTGGTCAGGCCTGGCTCCACACCATCAAATCCCCTTGATTCTGTGTATGCTCATGAAGTCGACTGGACAGTGGCTTCTCCTCCTGCTTCTCCTCCTGTCTGGACAGCTATCCAATCAACAATATGTTGTTCTTAGAAAGGCTCGTTGAGGCTGGAGAGCTGGCAGTAGGAACCACGCAAGGAGCCGAAGCGTAGGTCCTCTTTGCAATGCTGGACCTGTGGCAGCAGGAGCTGGGGGGTGGGGTAGGTGTCTCAAGCAGAAAACGGCAGCCAAGATGCACTAAGAACCCGGTATAGATTTATGCTTCAGCTCCTTTTCTGGGAGCCTTACATTATCTGTGCCTTAGTGTTCTCATCTGAAAAGTGGGTCTTAGAGCAACCCCAGCCTTATAAAATGGTTGTGAGATTTAAAAGAATAAATGAATTTAAATGAGGACAGAACATTATAGACCATTGGTATAAACATTGACTATTACATTTTCTTGACAATGGAATTGAGTGCTGATTTTCACTTTCACTTTTATAGCTTTCTCTAGGGGAAGAATGCACATTATTTGTATAATTTGAAGACCATATAATGAACAATTATCTTCTGTTTTTGATGTGGGGACAGAGTCTGGTTGGTAAAGGGTATGTTTTTGACCCTACCAGCTTCAGTCTTTGCCTATGGTTAGTATTTCAAATATATTTAGTTTAGGAAGGAAGTCTTGACTCCTGGTCCTCTGCACTCCTGCCTCTGTCATGCTCTCCTGCCAGCCTGTGGAGGCTCCAACCCTCCCAAATATGGTTGTGGTTGGCTTAGAGGGAGTAGAGAGGGAAACTTGCTGCAAGAACAGCAGCAAGGCGTGCACTGTTTATGGGGTGTTTTACAGTGAAGCTGTAACTGGAACCCTGGGATTTAGTGAGAGTTATGAAGTGGGATAGGCTTAGCACCAAGCATCCTCCTGGAGCAGTAGTGTACATGATACTGGCGTGAAGAAGAGCTGTACATCACCAGTGTGTGTGTGTGTGTGTGTGTGTGTGTGTGTGTGTGTGTGTGTGTGTATGTGTGTGTGTAGATTCAGTATGATGTTTAAAGCAGCTTATGTATGATACTTAAAATGACATCCTCCTCTTCATCATTTTTACTCTTGCAACATTCCCGCCACTTATGGACAACGTAAAATTATAGGTCGGTTATTTGTTCCCTGAAGCAGAGATACTCAGCTTAATGAGATGGTCCAATTCTCTCATTTCCTCCTAGTGACAACAAATGACTCCAGGTCACTTACATCTCAGTGCAGTGGAATCTGATCCTGTTGTCACAGAGCTCAGAATTCCAGGTACCTCTCCTGCTAGACCAGAGCAGTGAGCTGACCTAGGACTGGGGTCTTCACTACCCTGGGTTAACCTCTAGCGAAGGCAGCAGGAAGGGTCTTGTGTCTGGGGAATTCTTCCAGTTTGTCTGCAGAGGGAGTTTGATGCCTTTTCCTTTAGTCTTGCCTTTGCCCTGTGAGGGATGGACCAAGAAACCTAGCAAACAAGCGGTCCCATTGACTGGAGGTCTTCCTGGCCATTACAGAACTTTCTAAGCTTGCTCCCATTTTGGGGGTCTTTGTACTTCCTGTTGCTTTTTTTCCAAGATGCCACATGGTTGCTTCATGTCATGCATTAAATGTCACCCAGTCTCCTTATGTTCCCATAACTGTTGACTTTATTCTCCATCTATCCAGTGTTCTTTGTGGTATTTATTCCCATGGGTCATTCTCTATATCTACCGTTAATATATGTGTCCCTGTGGTGTTTGCTGCTGGCAGGCAGAACAGGGCCAGACTCAGAGCAGATACCCCATGATATCTGTTGAGTGGGTCTGTGTATAAAGAAATTATTATAATGTTGGTTAATACAATTTTCATCATATTTGGGTTTCAAACTTTTTTATGGCTTAAAAAAGACGGCCTAAATTCCCGTCAGGACCACTTCTCAGATAAATTCCTGGTGTCCCAAACATTTTCTCTGCTAGGAAATGATCACTTGATCATCTATGCATAGCAGCCTTCAAGGGAGATTTCACAATGTTTGTGAATTTCATCAGTCCTTAATATACAAGGTAACTTGAAGTGTTCTCCCTCCTGTGTGTGTGTGTGTGTGTGTGTGTGTGTGTGTGTGTGTGTGTAGAAATGGAGAGCTAGGACCCAAAGACAATGGGTTATCTAAGTTTTCAGCTAGGATGCTGCCATTACAGACACATGGATGTGATGAACATGGTGGTTTTGGTGACTCGTCTGAGGCTGCATGGTAAGTACAGGGTAGGACACAGATGGGTGTTCCACTTGTGAACTCCAGTCGCACTCTAGAGCCATTATTACTCTGTCAGAAATTGTGCCGTGGTTGAACACGCATGTATAAGACCAGTCTGAGGCAAGTGTGCTTTGATGCTGGAACTCCCGCATGAGTGGGTGTCGCCAGCTCTGCTATTGAAGAGGGAACAGTAGAATTAAGGTGAGGAAACAATTTTACAGTTTCTCTAATTTAAAAGGAGTCACTAAAAGAAATGAGCATGCCATGTTTCCTGCTGAAAGTGGAGAATGCAGAGGTTGCACACTCGGCCGAGAGGCACCTTCTGTCAGAGACTATCCCCCATCTCTCCTAGACACACTGTTTGCTTTGATTCTCAAGCACGTAAACTCTGGATTGCTGGGGCAGAAAATGATCTTTTGTCAGTATTTGTACCTAGTCAGCCGGAGCGAGGAGAACACCCATCAGCCAGGGTTTGCCAGCCTCCGCCTCTGTACCGGTGGCTTCTTAGACTCATCTTTTTCAAAGTGGAAGTCCTCTTCCATTCTAGCTGATCCGTTAACCATTCTCAACAAAAGTCTTACCTGTGCAGCACAATGCAGAAGCAACATTGTTTAAAAAGAAAAAAGCCCAGATGAGTGTGGTGGTGAACACCCGAAATCCCAGCCCTCAGGAGGCAGACAGAGGCAGGAGGATGGTTGAAGCCAAGCAGGTCCACACAGTGAGTTCCGGGCTATCCAGTGTTACATAGCAAGGCCCTGTCTCAAAACTAAACAAATTAAAACACAACACAATGCAATTCTACTTAAAACTGCAGAAAATGTATGATAATTCTCTTCACTTATCTACTTCCGGAATCATCTTCCACTCTCAGAGGCAACACTGCCAATGTTTTTTTTTCCCCCTTTCCTCTCTAGAATTTCTTTCCATGTATACAACTGTTCATATACACATACAGATTTCAATCTCCATGTAAAGTGCATCTTGTATACTTTCCTATGCCAGCTCACTGGTGATCTTTTTAAGGGGTCCTTAGTCTTTGCTTAACCAGCATATATAGAATATATTCAACCATCCATACCCCATCTTTACTTTATCCCCCAGTTTTTACCACAGAAGTATTTCTTCAAAGACTAGACACTTTAGGAACACATACATTTCTCTAAAATTGTAAGGAGAGTATTTTTGTATACCAGTCACATACTTTATGCTTTGACAGAAACTCTGAAAACTCTCCAGCTCCTGTACCTGTTTGGACTTCCACATTAAACATCTGTATTTTTGCTCATAATAGATATTCTCATCTGTGTGTATACACTCGTGTATCTGTGTGTTGTATGCACTTGTTAGTGTAGGTGTGTGCACACATGCATGTACATGTATGTGCCTGTGGGTGAAGGCCAGAGGTAGACCAGATATCTCTCCTCCATTTCCCTCCTCCTTTGTTTTTTGAGGCAGGGTCTCTCACTGAACTTGAAGCTCATCAGCTCAGTGAGGCTGGCTGGCCAATGAGCTTCAGTCATCTGCTGATTCTCCCCATACCAGTGTTGGAGTTACAGATGCATGCCACCACGCTCAGGTTTTCAGTCTGGGGAGCCAAATTTGGGCATGCACTTAATCTGCTAAAACATCCCCCCAGCCCTGACATTACCACCCTTTTCTCTTCTTCTCTTTGTGCATGTGCAATTATGTGTGTGGTGTTTGTGCGTGCATGGTGTGTATGTGTGGTGCACGCATATGACTGTGTGAGTGTATGGGTCCATGCAGACATTACTCCCTCTATCTCTCTCTACCTTATGGCCTTGAGACAGAGTCTCTCGGGGAAGTAGCAGTTCACTGAGTTAATTAAAGTTGGATAGTCAGCAACCTCTCTGGATCTGTCTGTCCCTGCCCCCACCAATGTGGGAGTTACAGGTACCACAGCCAGACCAAGCTTTTGGAATGGGTGCTAGGGATTCAAACTCAGGTCCTCATGCTTACATATCAAGCTTTCTTACCCACTCCCACTTTTCCCATTTCCCCATCTCCCATTATCAGCCTTTGAAATGTTTTGTCAACAGAATGTACAAAGGTTGATGATTGCACTTGCTTGGTCCTGAGTTCTAAAGTGACAGAAGTTTCTGCATGTTGTTTGTGTTGCTCTGCATTGGTGGATTTTTCAGTGTCATTTCAAACATTAATAGGACTATTCTAGAAGTGCCTCTCCTCCAGGGCTGGCATGCAGATAGTAGTCAAGCATACTTTCGTTTATTGGGGTGGGTTGGTAGTTAATGGTCAACTTGTCAATGAAATCCCCCATCCCAAGGCTCATCTCTGTGCCCCCTTGTCTACTTCAAGTCTCAGTATCTCTAGTCTATCTGTGGCCTGGGCTTATAGATCTCCTCTGAACAGCTATTGAGGGCTAATGTTTAGCAATTTAGAGGACCTGCAAGACCTTGTTCTAGAACGAGCCCAAACTCTGTCCAGATAATTTGGCAACCTGATGTTATTTCAATTCAAAATTATTCCCACAATCCCCTCTCCCTTTCTCTACCAGATACTCAGTATGCATCTCCCCTAATGGTTTCTAGCTTCAAAGACGTTCACTGTAGCCTTCTACTCACTGGTTGCTTGAACTGCTGTCTTCTGTGTTTGCTAATGTTCTAGAATTGTGCTTATATAATTTCCTTCTGACCCTAGGTGACACACTATAATTCTAGAAGGCACAGGAACACTGACCCTTATGTCACTTGTTCTGTAAGAGTCCAGAGTGCCACCTCAGAGTTGGTGGTGTTTTCTAGGAGGTCCAAGCATTCCTTTGAACCGAGTTTTATGTCGTCTCTTTCAGTCAATGACTGTTCAATTCAGAGATGGCCGTGGAGGAGAAAAAGAGGATGGGCAGTGCTGAGGGTGGCTTGCAGCACACACTTACCTAATAACATAACCTCCCTAACAGATTCCCGCCTCCCCCGGGGTGGATAAGGAAACAGGCTCTTGGGGGTTACAGTGATTTACTGAAGACTGTATAGCTAGCTGAGCAGTTTCATGTCTCATTCTATTGAAGTCTAAACTTTGTCCACTTCCTTCAGAAAAGCAGACCTGGAGCTTGGCTCTTTCCAAGGGTGTCAGGTGCACCAAAGGCCAGACTGTGGCCAGTGCTTTGATCTCTGTGCCAAGGATGCTCTGTCCCGGCCCTGCTGTGCCCAGATGGACCAGGAGGGGGGTCTTTGTGACTGGACTTTTGGACTCCCTTATGTCATTTTTTTTCTCATTTGCTGTGGCTTGGCACTGAGCTGGGGTATTTTCCAAACGAGCAGGTCACATGTGACATGTGCCTGGCGTGAGCTGGGTCCTGTGGTTCCTTCTCTCTGCTTGGAGAAATGACACGTGAGCCGAGAGCTCTCATCAATGTGAGTGTCCACAATAGCAGATATCACCAAACTTAAAAGCCTACCCAGACAGTCTGAGAAAATGGTGTTATGGTTATGTAACATTTTGGATGGTTGAGAGATGGCTAACCCCCAAGAAGATGTGCCGTTGAATATATTCATGATAATTTCCTCTGAACTTTTAATCATAATATTACAAAGTAATAGACTTGAATGGTAAAATGTTAGAAGCATGTGAAAGTTTAGGTAGTGATTGGTGAGACCCTTTCCTCATGTGCAATACTCCTGGAGTTATCCCTGGGAGCCACAACTATCAACTGAACTATGATTGTCCCAGAAATATTGGTTATAATCTTTGTATGTACAATAAAATATATTTATGCATACCCATAATCTATTTCTTTTGAATCTATCCAGACAGACAGACAGATAGACGGCCTCCTGGCCAGCTATCCATCCCTCTTTGTGTTTAAAAATATGCAAAAGTGCTTGAATTTAATCTCTTGTTGGGGTTGTGTCAGGACCAATACTCTCCTAACAGAGGGCCTTGTGAGTTTGAGGGATACCCATCTGAGACCCAGACTTCATTATCAAGTTCTTCAGCTAGGGAAGGAGTATATAGATCCATACACTAAAGATGTCTCTGATGGCTTTTTTTACATATACTACACTGTTCATCTCCTGGATGCTGTCTTCTTCAAAGTAACATAGAAGAAGATACCCTTTGGCAAGGATAGTTCCATCTGGGTGCCATTCATGAAACCTGGGCTTCAGGAAGTCTGCCCTAACTCATTCCTTACCACAGAAAAGTGTCAATTTTCAGTGTTGATCTCCTTGGGGAAACAGCCTGATTACATATGATGACTTGCTGGATAACCGAACTCTCTACCAGAGGCAGTCAACTTTGTCCCCAACAGTTTTTTTTTCCAGTTAAGTGGCAAGAGTAAAGGGCTGAAAGACATCTGACCACATTGTTTATTATACCTTTCTCCAAATTGCCCCATGAAAAGCCAATATGCTGCTGGGGAGAGTAGTTCTGTGTTTGTGAAAGGCTCCCTCTTCAAAGGCATGAAAATAACCTGTTGTATCTGTCCCTGATCTTAGCTAGCTCTTCCAGAGAGCTCTGGACACTGACCCCTTTGGTAGGTTACGGAGAGCTCAGGACTGTAGCTGGAAGTTTTCCTGTGTCCTGCCTGGCCCTCAGTCATGACAAATCTCTTTTACCCACTGATCCCACAGCTGCTCGGACTCAAATAAACACACACAGGCTTATATTATTTTTAAAACTATGGCCATGGCAGGCTTCTTGCTAGTTAGCTTTTATATATTAAATTAACCCATTTCTATAAATCTGTGTACTTTGCCATGTGGCTTGTGGCTTACTAGTATCTTTACATCTTGCTTCTCCTGGCAGCGGCTAGCAGTGTGTCCTCTGCCTTTCCTTTTTCTTCCTGTCTATCTGTTTGGATTTTCTGACTGTCTCTAAACTGTCTTGCCATAGGCCAAACAGCTTTATTTATCAACCAATCAGAGCAACATATATTCACAGCATACAGAAAGACATTCTCGTCACGGGATGCTGGCTCATTTGGCAGGTTCCAAAGAGCTCTGAACACTGGCCCCTTTGGTAGGTTCTGTGCCTCACTAGCTTTGACTTTTAACAGTTAAGTCTTAGTGGGAGAAACAATTGAATAATTACATTTCTCTCAAAGAATTGTTTTACTTTAGTTGTGGCAGATGTCTAGCCTGACCTGGCTTAAATGAAGGAGACTACTGTAGGTTATTAGCTGATGATTCTAGAGGTAACTTCAGACTCCATTAGGTCCAGAGGCTAAATCTTATCATCAGAGCCTTCTCTGTCTTCAAATACAAGCAGGTGGCTTCCATATGGGCCTCTAGATGTTCTGAAAGATCTGTTTTTGCATTTTAGCAGCTCAGAATCCTCATAAAACAAGAGCTTCTCATCCCTACTATTTATGTTTAAAAAAAAGTTTAAGGACTGAATCTAGCTGGATTAATTTGATCTCAGTCTCTATCTGTACTAGCTAGTTTTATGTTAGCTTGACACAAGCTAGAGTCATCAGGGAAGAGGGAGCCTCTGTTGAGAAAATGCCTCCATAAGAAAATTAAGGCATTTTCCTAATTAGTGATTAATGGGGGCAATGGAGGAGGGGTTAATCCATTGTGGGTGGTGCAATCTCTGGGCTGGTGGTCCTGGGTTCTATAGGAAAGCAGGCTGAGCAAGCCATGGAAGCAAACCAGTAAGCAGCACCGCTCCATGACCTCTGCATCAGCTCTTGCCTCCAGATTCCCACCGAGTGAGTTCCTGCTCTCACTGCCTTGGATGATGAACTGTGATATGGTGTGTGAGTGAAATAAGCCCTTTCCTTCCCAAGTTAATTGGTCATTGTGTTTCATCACAGCAATAGTAACCCTAGCTAAGGCATTACCTATGCATCTTTGTGGTCATGAAGGGAACATCCTGATGTACCCAGACTGAGATGGACAGAAGCTCAGCTCCTCACAAGCCACAGGACAGGAGTTGAAGAAGGAGGGTCAAGAAGCTAGAAAGAAAGGAGCAGCATCAGGCCCTAGACAGGCCAAAGCAATAGGTTTGTCATGTGAAGTCAAAGTATTTTTCTGTAAAGGGTCAATTAGTACATATTTTAATATTTCTGTTTCAACTACCCACAATTATGCTCATGGAATAAAAAACATCCATAGGCACTAGGTAAACACTGGTCTTGGTTGTGTTTTCATAAAACCTTGTTTATGGAAACAATCACTGGGCTGGGATTTTTCCCATGACTGCAGTTTACTGATCCTTGGTCTATGAGGTGCATAGAATCTTTTTCTCCCGTATATCTGGAAACCTCAGCAAATCACATCCAGCATGTAAGAAGCATTCAATGGATGCTGGCTGTCAACATTATTTATGCAATAAGTCAGGACGACAACAAAATGACTTTGGTGGTAATTCCACTAGTACTAACTGAACAACTAGACATAATTGTGGGTTGTATGTCAGTGATGTATGGTAGGATGCTTCTTTATTGGTGCTTCCTCTCCATAAACACATACAGAACCGAAAGTCAGTGCCCGGGTAGGCTACACAGACACTGCAGTTGTAGCTGAGCCCTAAGAGCTGGGGGGATGGCTCAACGTGGTAAGAGTGCTTACTGTGCAAACATGAGCACCCAAGATCAGATCCCCAGTATCCACGTGTCTGTCCGTAAGCACAGCACAGGGCAAGAGGGCAGACGGAAAGATCACTAGAGATCACTAAGCAACCAGCTTAGCGGAACAAAAATGATGAGATCCAGATTCAGTGAGAGACCTTGTCTCAAGAAAATCAAGTGAAGAGAGACAGAGAAGATGCTCGATATCCCTCCTTGGCTTGCACATGACCATATACAGGCATGCACCCCAACCTCACCCCCGAAAAATAGATGAGCCCAAGGCTCAGATAAAAAGTGTCACATGCACAAGTTCACATAACAAGCTGGAGGTGGCCTTGGGGTATGTGTCTGTTTCCTCTAGCCCTTTTGCAATCTTGAGGGGCTCCACCTTCCAGGCATCTGGGATGCATAGTATATTTCAGGACCCAAGTGTACACAGATGGATGGATAGTCTTTGATGTCTGGGAATGTGACAGTGTTGGGAAGAGCCTTGGCGTGTCCTCAAGCTAGTGCAAAGAGCTGATTTGGGGTTGGCGGGTGTTACATGACTCAGGGGAACTCCTTGCTGCTAATATGACTCAGATGTTGGTCTCACGCAAAGATATGAGATGCCCCTCAATGCATTTGAAAACAGGACTGAATGGACGCTTGATCACTGTCTCGCTGATTACCCAGTTTGCTTCTGTTTGAATTGGCTCAGCAGGCAGGAACTGCCTGAACTGCTAGTTTTCAGATTGGGTGCATGCTGGTGTGAGGATTCCCCTCAAGTCCCCCATGGCCAGAGAGGGGCCTGTGGGAACTTTTGTGTGCCCCAAGATTTACTCATCAAATTCTCAACAACTCTGGAAAACTCTCCCTGGGTTTTGGTTAAGCAGATGCTCTGCAGTGATTACAGCGCCGGAGAGCCCTTGTGCTCTTCCATCCCCCTGTCTCTCTGTCCTCACTGTCATCACTGAGATCCACTTACAAACTCCAGCACAAAGAGGGATCTTCATGAATCAAGAAAGCAAGCTCTAGAATCTTCTGATCCCCAAGTGCCATAGAGAACTAGGTAGCATTGGAGATTTGGTTTGCCAGTCTTCTAAACCAGGGGCTAAACAGTTAGCTAAACAGCTAACGTTTCCATGCTGAGCCATGAATTTGCAATTCCTGCCCAGGTGATCAGAAGGTTTAAATATAGGATCAGAGGATGGAGGAGGGTTTGAGTTGGCTACCCGACTACTTGAAAACAGTATCAACACCTGAGCTTTTGAAGTTGGAGAAATAAGTTTCTCCTTGGTTCTGCTGTAGGTGATTTTAGGCAAGTTAAGTGTTATTAGCTTCTTCTTCATAAGTTGAGGATAATAATAGTGTAACACATCCCTACCCTGCCAGCCCACAGAGCTGCTGTTCTGAGGATGAAGCAGAATCTAGTCACTGTCTCCCAAAGCTCTTAGTTGTTGATAGCATCTTCGGTACCTCTTAACCTGCCGAGTGGGAACATCTATTCATGAGAGAAAAATAATAATGTACAGTATGTTTTAAAAGTCTATAAGAAAGATTTTTTAAATGCTTTCCCCAAAGAGAAATGACAAGTATTTCAGGAGATAGGTATGTTTCACTCAATCTACACATTGTACAACGTGTTCACATATTCAAATATCACATGGTAATTTGTATAATTCTTATGTGCTTATGTATCTTGTTAGAAATAAATTTAAATAAAAGATCACATGTTAACGAGCTGATCTATCTGGGTCTCTCTCAAAGAGATCTGTGCTGAGAGCATCAAGAAATCTGTCATCAGCATCTTTGAGGAAGGGCTGACGGGACCGGATGGGATTTTCCTTTGCATGGCTGTAGAATGAATGCCGGGACTAAGTTATGAGTTGTCATCCTTTCTCCGAAACATGATGTCCCGATCATTCAGAGGCAAATAGCACTTTCAAACCCATCCTCTGAACGTTGCTCTTAGCAAGGGTTAAGCTGAACGTCATGCTTGGTCCAAGCTCTTCAGCATCACCTGAGAACCAAAGGTGAGGGATGATTTCAGGTCAGAGTAGCCCTAGAGCCTCTGGCTCAGTCCTGGTGACCTCACCTAACTGTACTAGCTGTGCAAACACAGTTGTTATGCCTGGGTTTAAAGCACTTGCCCTGAAGCCCCCTAAGTGGCTATCATCTTGGGAAGCAGACGCATTGCTTTCCATAAGTTTTGTGGATGTTTATGGTGAATTAACAGCTGTGAGGTTGAGATTGCGTGTATTAGTAAGACCAGAGAATGAGAAGCTTGCTTGAGATCAGTAAAATAAAACAAAGCAATTCTTCCCTACACACGCACGCACGCACACACACGCACAAAGGGATAATGGAGGTCAGGTCTGTGATCCAGGAACTAAAGCAATATCTGCAAATATTATTCTCACCTTGAAGTTTGAGGTTCTTGTAGCCACCATACTACAGTGAAGAGAATTGGGCTTAGCTGGAGACAGAGCAGAGCTGTGATTCCCAGCTCTACCCTTTCTCGGCTACTTGACAAAGAGCAAGTTAGTAAACCCTGCTTCCTCTTCAATGAGATGACTAACAGCCATTCTTCACAGTGTACAAACCGACTGTCTTAAGAGATGCTGCAAACTCCTGCTGTCAAGACAGCCCTTGTAGGCTGTGGGTCCAGCCCACAGTCTGCAGCACCAACACCACTGTAGACTTGTGAAGAAAAGGCTGATATCATGGCTGGGTGTCTTAGCACACACTGAGTCATTACTCTAGAGAGATCTAATTTTGAACTGTTGATAATGAGGAGATAGGCAGAGAAGAGGATGAAGGACCCTCTATTTCCTATGATGGGCCAGTCACATGTTGGTCTTTCTGCGTTGCCCTGAAGGTGAGATCACTTTCGTTTTTACGTTTGTCCCCAGGGAAGCTACTCAGAGTTATAAATTATGTGACATCCGTGGTACAATCAAGAGAATTCACTGTTATAACTTTTGTCCCCTGTTGAATACATAATCACTTTGTGTGCAGGAATTTTGTTTAAGCATGCAGAGGATGGTCTCATTCATACAGTGATAGAACTCAATTCATACAATGATAGAAAGAGGCCCTAACTTCAGAGGAGGCAGGCAGGAGTCAATTTATCTTTTGTTAGGAAAACAGCACAGGGTGCTTGTTGCTAAATGTTAATTGACATTTATCAAGGCAATGGGGACTGGTGAGGACTGTGGTAGTGGACTCTTTTTTTGTTTTGTTTTGTTTTTTGAGACAGAGTTTCTCTGTGAGTTTTGGTGCCTGTCCTGGATCTCGTTCTGTATGCCAGGCTGGCCTTGAACTCACAGAGATCTGCCTGGCTCTGCCTCCCGAGTGCTGGGCTTAAAGGCATGTGCCACCACTGCCCAGTGGTAGTGGACTCTTAAGGATATTTGCTTCTTATTTCTAACTTATAGCTACCACTCAGGAGTGTGTTACAGATTAGTTCTATTTTCCATATTTTAAGAGGTAAAAATCAGATTTTTGAAATGAAATCTGCCTCTGTGTGTTGTTAATTCAAATATAAAAGCAACAGCCTTGGGCCTGTCAGGTAAGCCAATGATTCAAGGCAAAACCTTTGCCAAACTGCAAGTTAAGGTTTATAGGTTGAGCAGGAGCAAAACTTTCTTCCAGAACACTTAAAATGAAAGGCCTTTAACCTGGTTGCTCAGGAGTCAAGTGTTGATGATCCAGTGGCCAACATGGCAACCCTTTACCACTTCCAGACAAAGGTTTATGATTTGTTTGCACAATGAAATAAGGAAAGAACCAAAGTGCTCCAAATGAAACCTTACCATATAAGTTTTCTGGGTAGTGTACGATGTAACCCTCTTCTTTTTCTGTCCATAAAGATGGTATTAGTCTCTTACTAATGGACAGCAGAGTTGGGTCTGTTCTCAAATAAGAAACAAAAGACTCAGTGAGTGCTGAATGGAGCCTCAGACAGATTGGGAGAGTGTGGGTGGAGGAAGAAGGAAAGAATGTGCAGGGCACAAGAAGCCTGACATTTCTGTCTTAACTCAACTCTGTATTTGAGTCCAGAGGTCTCCTTTCAAGAAACACTGCAGACCTCATCTAATGCCATTACTGTGTTTTGTCTTAATGTTTAATTCAATCTTCTAGTTTTACTCAGCACCCAATAGATGGCTGTCACTGTGCATGCAATAATATAGAGGATTCAACAAAGACAGATGTGATCTTAGTTTGGGTGTCATAATTTAAGAACCAACCAGGTAAGCCATTGACTCATGAAGAAAGCTTGCCACACTTCAAATAGAAGGTTTTATAAATTGAGCAGGAGAAAACCTTTCCTCCAGGACACTTGGAATGAAAACCTTCTAACTGGGATGCTTAGGTCAAGTGTTGATGATCCAGTGGCCAATATGGTAGGTTCTTTTTTCTTTTCTTTTTTTTTTTAACCACTTCTAGGGCTGTTGGTGTGTGGTTCTTTTAGAATAACTTTAGAGTGTGCATACAAAGTGGTGCTGTGGCCTCCTGTTACACTTAAAAGCCCTTGTTGCCTTTGGCAACATCCTAAGATGCTACTGGGACTCCTGTTGTACTTGTAGACCAAGGGGCTTCAGACATCTTTTCTGAGGCTTTCTTTGTGTCATTCTAAAACAATAATCAGAAGAGGAACCTCTTACTCCATGCTTGACAGTGGAAGATCATCCCTTCCCTTGCTTCCTTCCACAGGTATCTCCCAGATCCTGCAGACATAGATCACTCTAACGCCCCCAAATCATTACTCCCTCAAACAATTGTAACCATGCACCTCATACCTAATACTGATTTCATATCCATGGATTCAGCCAGCCATGGGTCAAAAATATTTTAAGTAAATTATGCCCGTAGTGAATATGTACAGACCTCACCCCTCTGCTTGTCATTGTTTCTCAGCCTCACAGAATCACAAGTCACAGCACATTCACATTAGCGTCATGCATGATTCAGGGGAAGATGTGTAGGTTTCCATGTAAATACTAGGCAATTTTATATAATGGACTCTGGTATCTACAAATTTTGCTCTCTCCGGGAGTCCCAGAATCCATCCATAGATACCCAGGACTTGGGCTAGTACTTACACTTATTCCATTGAGTTTGTAGTATGGTAGGGCAGGCATGAAGCAAGCCATACGACAGGGATGAATTGCACAATATAAGATTGAAGAGGCATGAGAAGTAGATTGGGGGCTTGGGAAAGAACCACTCCAAGTAAAACTTGAAAGAGTCTATGAGAACTCTGTTCTAGGTGAGAACTACCTCCTCAAACTCCATGAACTGCCTCTGCCTACTAAAAAAGTGGAAATTGGAGCCCGTGAGACAGTTGAATGGCTAAAAGTTCTTGCTTCCATGCCTGACAACTTTGATTTCTGGGTCCAACATGGTGACAGGAAGAAACTGATTCCCATGTTGCTCTTTGACCTCTGCACGGGTGCTGTGACACATGCATGTGCACCGACATCCCCACCCTACCCTTGTGTTTGTACACACACACACACACACACACACACACACCTTAAAATTTTTAAGTGGAGATGGGAATGGATAAAGATGGAAGGTGTACTCTACTGCGTTAACATGGAGCACCATGAACCAAGCTGTCTCCTCAGGCTCTGGGTGTGAGAAATAACCTTTTCCTCTATAGAAAGAACTCTCTTGGTAGTGCCTCATTTACGGAAACATTAGCGTATCAAATTAGTTGAGAACTGAGCATGTAGGCAGTAAGCTGAATTGACTGGTGGAATCAGTAAGAACTGAACCAATCAATAGCCACCAATTTAATAGCTTATAAGAAAGATACAGTAAGAAACGACACCAATTCTCTGGGAAGAGTGAAATGCTTGCTTGGGTGGTGGAAGCTATTTAGAAGCCGCCTATTTATCAGCCTTTTAAACAGTCACTGGCACTAAGAGGAAGGGGTAGTTTCAATCTGTGTTCATCCAGGATGACATTTGCTCAAAGAGGAAAGTAAAAAAAATACTGACCTAGAAGGTTTCTGCTGGCATCTCAGTAAGGGATGCTGAGAAGTCACGGTTTGGTGGACATACTGCCTCTCTGAAGAGATTTCTAGAAGAATGGGATGAGTGGGTATTGACAGGGAACTCTCTGTGTCTATCACCCCACCTCTCATGCTTCTTGCAAACAGCAAATAAGATAAGGTAGAAGCGCTTTCAGGTCTGACACTATGTTAGCTTCCTGAAGCTGTAACAAGTTACACAGGGCGGGGCAGCTGGACCAAAGCTACCGGTAGATAAAGAAGATAAAGTAGATAAAGAAGATGGCTGTGCACTGACCTGGCCCTCCCTGCTAGCCGCTGGTGTTTCTAATACAGATAGTCCTTGCTTCTTGTAGGATAGGACTTTACTGCTTTCCATTTCTTCTTCTCCCACTTCTCTCCCTTTCTCAGACTTCTGGACCACTATGTTTCTCAAAACTGAGTATCACACAGAACTTGTGACTAGATTATATTTTCTATCTATCTATCTATTTATCTATCTATCTATCTATCCATCCGTCCAACATATAGTTATTAAACATACTATTTTTCCAGCAATCATGCCCCTGTGGGGAGAAAGCTAATATATAAGAGAGTCTTATTCCAGCATTTATCTTCTCATGGGGAAAACAAGCCGCAAACTGTGAGAGAGGCCTTGAAAGCACAGGTGATATAGTACCCTGCAGAGGGAGGACCTAAAACTCGAACTTGAGAGTCAGTGAATGCCTTTGGATGAAAGCATGCCTACGTTTGAAGGTGAAGTAGATACTAGCTTAAGAAGGATGAGCTGGACGGAGCAATGACAAAGGTATTTCAGCCAGAGCAGACTGCTGAAAGTCACATGGCCTTTGTTCATGTGGAAATGGGGCCAAGTACCCTGTGGCTCAGGACATGCCCTGTGGGCTCCCTACTTGGTTGGAGCTGTGTGAAGTTTTTAGATATATTCTCATGTTCCATGAACCAGAGGGGTGTAACAATTACTCTGGAAGTATGCCTTTGGGGACTGGGCTGACCAGCATGCTTCCAGGCCATGGCATCATCTTTATTTTTAGAAGTGATTCCCAATTTGGAATGGTCAAACATTCAACCCAACCCTCACCAGACTGTAGAAACTTAACTGTGCCTTGGTGAGTAAGTCTTTATGGAAATAGCAGATGTGTGAAGTCAAGATAATCTTAAGTGTCTCTCCTGAAGAGGAGTTCCAAAAAGTATAGAGGTTTCATTGGTGTGCTGGCTTGTTTTATGCCAACTTGACACAAGATAGGGTCGTTTGAGAAAAAGGACTCTGAACTGAGAAAGTCACATCGATAGGATTGGCCTGTATGCAGGTCTGTAGGGCGGTTTCTTTTGATAGTTGATGTGAGAGACCCCGATTACTATGGGTGATGCCACCCTGGCAGGTGGTCCTGGATGATGTAAGAAAGCAGGCTGAGCACCATAGGGAACAAGCCAGTGAGCAGCATTTTCCCCATGGTCTCTACATCAGTTCCTGCCTCCAGGTTCTTGCTGGAGTTCCTGCTCTGACTTCCTTCAGTGATGGACTGCTTACCTGAAAGTGTAAATGAAATGAACCCTTTCCTTCCCATGTTGCTTTAGGTCACAGTTTATCACTGAAAAAGAAAGCTGATGTTTCTCAGGAGGTTGTCTGGTTGTTCCACTTTAAAGACTGTGGGAACTTCTTGGGCCCCACTTATTTGGTTAAAAAGAAATCAGAAGCATCACTTTCTAGCCAAGTGGGCTTACTAAAACTCAAATGTGGCTAAATTGTAACGGTTTTCTTGAATCATTGGAGGCATTTAAGTGAAAGGAAAGAAACTAAATCCAGTGTCCACTCTGTATCTCTTTTGATGCCTTTCTAAGTATTATCTCCCAGAAAGCCTTAGCCTACTGACTTGGGACCACTTAAGATGGGCTCTAGCCAGCCTCCTACCTCCCAGATACTCAGGCAACTTAGAGGAAGTGCTCCCCTGGTGGAGTCTGGAGTAACTCATGCTCAGCGGGACCTTTCCAGAAAGCCTGTCTCTGGCTTGGTGAATGGGCACAGGGGCTGGAGAAGGGTCAGAAAAGGGGACTGGAGGAGACTTTGGCGTCTGTAGCCCTTTAGGTGGTATGTGCAGGGTCTGTGAAGACACCACAACTGTCAGAGAGAGACTTCTTGGCCAGAGCATCTCCCACCATGTCTCTTAGCCGAGCCTCATAGGATGAAGCAAGCACAGAGGGACTTGCATGCTGTCAAAAATACCAGCCTATCTTAGAGTTCATGGTGCTTTCCAGCAAGGATGGAGTGTCCTTTGGGGAACCAGGGAAATCTTGGCTGGTAGACAGTGTTAGCTGTTCTCACTGCCACACAGTATATGGTACTCAGATGAAGTACCACTAGCAGAAACACAAAGGGGAAAGCCCCCAGCAAACATAATTTTTGTTCTTAAGTGCTGGCCTCCCAGGAGAGTGATTTGGAGATGTCTGTGCCCCACTGTGTCTCCCCAGGCCCTCAGGCCTGGCATTGGACTTGGGCAGTGGAGGGCAGATGGAGGGTGCATTGTAGCCTCACAACCTCCAGGCAAAACGTGCCAGCAGATTCCAGCTTCTGGGGGAACATTCTCCTGCCACCTCATTGAGAGAGTGAGGGAGGAAGAAAAAGAATTGGTGCCACGTGAGGCGACACGAGACTGTGCGGCAGGAAGTAGGAATCCGACACCACATCTAATAAGCCCGTTATTAGAGGCTCTTGGCAGAGCGAGGAAAATGGAGCGCTAATGAAAAGCAGGGACAGAGAGAACGTAGCATGGCTCCATTGTGCATTCCCTGTGAGTCATGGAGCACAGTTTGCAGGATAAGCTGGATTTGCCCTTGAAACAGGACTTGCGTGCATATGTGTGAGAAGGAGCTGGGTAACAATTGCAAAATTCACAGCTGTTTAAATAATACAGTGGAGAAGCTAAGGTTGAAAGAAACTGTAAGCTCACTGTAAAGATTTAGTTTTTCTCCACCCCCAGCTTTCTTGTCACATGGCCTTACTTTGTTGGGCATGGAGGCCATGGGAGAGGTCTGGCTGAGCCGGCCTCCAATGTTCAAAAATGATTGCCAGCTCCTTCATCCAGGATGTACCCAAGTAGGAACAGAAGCGACTAACAGTCTCTGTGGCTGCAGCTCAGGGGTTGGGGTGGGAATGGTGAAGAACACTTGGCACTGAGGGGTTTGTGTACCCCAATTCCCTGCCTTAGTGTTTGAACTCTTTATTGCCCTGATTTCTTTGCGCAGTGAGTGGACATTAACAAGAAGATGAGCACACACACTTCAAGTGACTGTGTTGATCCAGGGGAACTACATAGATCAGGTTTTGCCTTTTCTGTTCGTTGCCCTGGAAGCAAACCCTTACACTATTGAGACCTTCGGCCTTCTGTCTGTCCATCCTTCTAGTAGCCATATATCTCAGTAGGGGTTGGGACAGGCATCGAAACTCTGCACTTTCATGATGGTAACAGACCCCGGCACTACTTCTTTGGTATTCACCTGAATCAGTGACCATGCTAAAATCTAACATGTAGACATAAGGATTTTCACCTGGTGGGAGTTTTAAATTCTAGGGCAGCTCTCCAGGTGGCTGTATTGTATTTATTCTACTTACGTGCTAAGCTGGGAACGAACTTCAGAATTCATTCAAAGAGACTCATTCCTCCAGGCTGGTGTTCACATGTGCCCTAATAATGACACCAGCCCTGACCACTTGACATAAAATCATGTCTTTACTTCTGCTCAGTGCCATCACCATCTGGTCCTTCCCCCACGACGTGTCCACACCATGAGAACAAGAGCTTTCTGGTCTGGCTTTATTTTATTTGCTGCACCGTTCTCAGTAGCTCTTCCAGAGTGGGACTACCCTGCGATCCCAGAAAAATTCAAGGACTAAAGGCAAGAATAGCGAGAGCGTGCTGAAACAATGTGTTTCCGACGTCTGTAGAAAGGCTTCCTTCCTAGAAGAAAGAGGGCATCTTTTCGTTTCCCAATTTGTTAGAGCAAGTGCTCGTGTGGAAGGTCACAGGCTTGCTCTCTCACGGCTCACAGACTGGTAAAGGATGCAGGAATTTAAGATCCAGGTCAGGAATCAGCCCCTCCAAGACCTTTTCTGAACACCCCTTATGCCTTCCCAACCTGGATTAGTGCAGTCCTTGTGATTCCCAGTAGCAACCCACGTGGGGCTTTATCAGAGCACAGACGTAAAGCAGATAATTACAGTCCAGCCCACTTCCTCCCCCTTTCTAGGCAAAGGCACTCACCACTGAACATAGTGTCAGAAGCATGATGAATAGTCAATGAATCCATGCATGTTACTTGGTATTGCTGCTGTTTGCTAAGTAGCCAGCATATGCATATTTTCTAAAGGTATGTAGGCTCAGAAGCAGCTCTGCACAATGGTATATAACAATTGTTGGTATTAATATTTCATGTTAATATTCTAGAATCTTCTCCTTTATAGGCTCCCCTTATGGTCTGAGAAATGCAACAGTTGGCTGCAGAATTTTTGCAGATAGTTTTGGGGGGAGCTCCCTGCATCCCTGACTGCAACTGAGGCTCTAATTTACTTTAAAAACTATTTTGCGTGTTGGCAAGATGGCTCAGTGAGTAAAAAGGCTTGTCGTTCAAGCCCAGCAAGCTGAAATTTACCCCCAGAACCCATGGTGGAAGGCGAGAACTGCCCCATGATAGGTGTTCTCTGGCTTCCCCACGAGTGCCATGATGCCCCTCCCCCAGTAATAATAACAACAATAACAATAATTAGATAAATAAAGTTATATGTTAAAACTTGTCTTCCACGTGCCTGGAACATCTGCTTAATTCTAAGGAAGCCAGTCGGAGACCTTCTAAGTGAGCACTTGTGGACTCTTGACATCTTGAAGCTGCCACTTTGATGTGGCTGTTTTGATTCAGGGCTTCTGGGACATTTTTGTCACAGCCGAAAAAGCAAACTATTAAGCAAGCGGCACCAATTTTGTATAGCAAAGACATGTGTGCAACAGACACAGAGCCTCTTCTCAGGGGCCGGGTGCAGATGAACCTAATGTCTGGGTGTTTCCGCTTCGCCGTGGCTGTTTTGATGCCGAACGCTTCATGACGCCATGTGGAACTTGCCAGACTGTTTGCTTTCAGTACTTGTTTTGATAGAGAGAGTGGACCTGATTCTAATTTCCATGGCATCAGGGTACAATCAAAGCAGAAGGCAAGAGGGTTGATGGTCTCGAGGGAGGGGTTGCCAGAGTTTGGGGAGGAACTGGTTAAGAGAGTGTGCTCACTATCTCAGAACACGTGCGGCCTCCATCCCTCATTGGCCATTCTCTAAGGTTTGAGCTTCATTTTACTTTACAGTTCTGTCTGGAGAATTGTTTAAAAATGGAAATAGAGCCCAAATGTTCACCAAGAACTATGGTCTGTCTGTGTTAAAGAGGTCATTCTGATCCTTTTGTCCTGCTTGCTGCGGGAAGCACCTTCTACCTGTTTCCACTTGGCAGTGAAGGAAGTGGTCCTGGTTGCTCACTGACCCTGGTGAACACAGGGGGCCAGCCATACTGCTCTCTGTTTGTGGGTGGTCAGAGTGACCCTACGTGCCCACACGTGGCAGGAAGTCAGAGGTTGCCTGAAACAGCAATGTAGGAAGTAGAATATAGGGGCCACTAAGAAGCTTTTGGGTTTTGGATACTTACTCTCCTCTGCCAGGCTATGAAGTCCTATTCCTGATTTGGGGGGCATTTTGGTAGCAAACACATTAAACAGCTTGTTATGAAAAATGAGCCATTGTGCTTGGGCCAAAGTTTCAGCTCTGAGCTAAATTCTCAGCATCTTGTTGGATGCTGGGCAGCTGGATAGAGCCTTTCACTTACTGGCTTCTTTGCCAAGAGCCTGAGGAGTCCTGTCTCTTCCTCCTGCCCTCTGGAGAAAGAAACTGCCCACGGCAGGCACCACGTATTTTGTTGAACATTTGTGTGTGTGTGTGTGTGTGTGTGTGTGTGTGTGTGTGTGTGTGTTGTCCAGGTGGAGGGTGCACATGTGTGTACACATGTCTGCATGTGGAGGTAAAAGATCATTCTCCAGGTACCATCAGCCTTTCTTTTCTGAAGCAAGGCCTCTCCTTTAGTCTGGAGCTCACTAATAGGCTAGACTGTCTAGCCCACAAGCCCCAGGGATCTACCTGCCTGTGCCTCCCAAGCCCTGGCATTACAAATGAACACCACCACAACCAGATTTTTAATGCAAGTTCTAGGGATGTATACCCATGTCTCCCTGCTGGCAGGGCAAGCGTTTTACTGACTGAGCCATTTCTCCAGTCCCCCTTCATTGAATTTTCATGAAGGAGTATCAGAGCCTTCCTTCCCCATATTATAATCTGGGGATTATAATGTAATCTGGCTCCTCCCACATTAGAGATCTTTAGAGCCCTGTCCAGTGCCTCCGGTTAGAAAGAGAGGCACACCCTGAACACTAGCTAGCAAGTGCTAGAGTGAGGACTAGACTCCCGAAGCCCCCACTCTCCCCATTAGCGTCCTGCTCCTGGCAAGCCATCCCTCTGCAGGCAGACATCACTTCCATGAAGGTTTGTCTAGTCTAGTAAGAGGACCGGAGCAAGGGTAATGCCCTACTTCTTTGTCATGCTGTCTGTCGATGATGTCTCCTTCCAGGTGTTACAGCCTTTTCGTCTGTTTTGTTTTCATCCACCAAATGATGGCGTTTGTAAACAGAAGCTACCAAACATGTCCTCAGTCTATCAAAGTGAAGACGTGCACGCTTGGTTCTAAAAATCTTACTGGCCTAGGAAGTGCTGCAGCAGGGAGGGGGCAGCAAGGTTCTCACTTCCCCTTCAGGGGTTCTACTGGGCACCCACGATCGCTGGTGTTCACTTGGGGCGGGTCATCTGGAAAATGGCTGAGCTGCATCCAAAGATGGTAGTGGTCGAAACGCGGCCTGCAGCCATACTGCCTTGACCATGAGTGGCCTTGACTCATGGGCAGTTTAGCAGAGCTCTGATTATACAAGTGACATTTCAAAACCGCAACTGACTGAACTTTCTTTTAGCTGTGTACAGTGGTTTTTCCGGAAACAGAGGGAAGGCCCGAGTTACCTGCAGGTGTGGCTTTCACCTGTGTAGGATGTGGAAGATTTGAACTCGGGGGCATTCTAGTTTTGATGTAATTCAGGCCACAACTTTTCTGAAAAAAACCCCCTCTCCCACCATTAAGAGAATGAAAAAGCTCACATTTTAGAACTTGACATATCTGGATTCGAAACTTAATGTCCTATAGATTTTAAAGCCTATCCCCTTAAAACAGAGTAGAGACACCCCCTTCCCAGACTCAGCATGGGCGTGACTCTTGGGAAACCCTACTAGTTTTCATGGTCCTTCCCTTTCTTATCCAGGGTAATGGGGGGTGAAAGTGTCCATGTGCCCCCATTACTCGTTTTTTGTCCCCCATTTTGCCCACAGGAGACCCCTTTTGCCCCAGCCCAGGGAGTCACTAATCACGCGCTTCGTTTCTGTTGCAGTGCCAACAACATGCCCAAGCAGGTGGAAGTGCGCATGCACGACAGCCACCTCGGCTCTGAGGAGCCGAAGCACCGAAACCTGGGTCTGCGCATGTGCGACAAGCTGGGGAAGAACCTCCTGCTCTCACTGACGGTGTTTGGTAGGTGCCCGAGGGCTCTCCACCCCTTTCTCCCGAGGGCTCTCCACCCCTTTCTCCCATGCTCTCCTTATTTGTGGGGGAGCTATCCTCCCAGAGAGTGCTCCCTCAGGAAAGGAAGCCCCGTGTCCCATCGAGGCCCTATTAGGCACTGCTGCCTCAGTGGCAAAATCTACCCCTAAACCAACTCTAGCTGTCTGCTCTGCTCTGCAGTCTGTGGTTCTCCATGACGTGTGTGTGTGTGTGTGTGTGTGTGTGTGTGTGTGTGTGTGTGTGTGTGTGTGTATTTCCTGTGAGTGTGAACATGCAGGTTCCCGGCCACACTTGTGGAGATGATGTTCTGAGCTGTTGGGAGAGAGGCCAAGGAATCTGCAATGCTGCAGACCTTCTGGTGATCTCGGAGCAGGCAGGCAGTAGACCACATTTAGAGAAATGCTTACATCAAGATAAGGACAACAGGCCCAGAAAACCTCACTAAAAGGGACCACAAGTCAGGCCTTTGCCAGAAGCACCATTGACTTCGATTAAAGTTGAAGCAGGGAGTATGGAAGAGGCTCCTTCCGATGCTCAGATACGTTCTGAGTCACCTGGGAGGTTTGCCTCCCTGCTTCAGGCCTCATTCTGGTGTGATTCTTTGGTCTGAGCTGTCAACACCATCTCGGTCTTGGGTTTTCTACAGGGTATGTTGAAACACAGAGCAAATGGCAGTTTCTTGTAATGACAGCCACACAGTTTCTCTTCTCAATTCTCTCCTTGTTCTTCGGCTCTCACTTAGGCTACACAGAGAAGCAACTAAAGTTCATCCTCCCACCTCCTCACCATCATTCGCAGCCCCCTCCATCCCCCCCCCCAATCTCCCGTCCCCTGTGCCATCTCAGCTGCCAGTGGGCTAGAATCAAAACTGTGATTGCCTTAGTTCCCTTAGAAACAGGGAACCACAGCCATGGCTGGGTTTTTAAGAACCACCCACTATGTAATCCAATAGCATTCATCGTAAGACTTGAAGATTGACATGTGGAGGAATGCTCTGTCCTTCAGGAAAAGGAAAAGCTCTGTCCTTCAGCTGTATCCCTCACTGCACGCCCCCAGATTCAACTCTATGACCTATGTGACTGGCACCTCCTTGCCCATCACCAAGGGTGCTATGGTCTAGATTGCAGCTTTTGCTTTTGTGGCTTATCTTGGCCACCCATTTTCAACAGTCTAAGGGTTTTTCTGGTGGAATGTAGGAGTCTGTGAAGCAAACAGCATCTCTGCTGGCATTTTTCTCAACTTGGCTCCTCCCAGATTATAGATCACTGGAGCCCTGTCCTATGCCTCTGGCCTCCTGCTAAAAAGGAAGACATACACTGAACACCAGATCACATTGCCAGATCTGGCTGAGAGAAGAGACGATACTGCCTGCTGGGAATGGGTTCTTCTGGGAATTTGTGGTGCTCCGTGCAATCAATATCTCAAAAGATGTTGGAGTCATGTCTTTATTTTTTCCCTGTGGAGTGTTGAAAATGTTCTCTGGGTTCCCGTAGTGTTAGAATAGTTGGAGCTGTTACAGAAAGGTATCTTGCTAGTTGTCAAAATCAGTTTCCCTATGTAATGTCTTAATTTTGTAATATTCATAGTCCATTTGGCAGACACATGAGAAAGATGATAATCGGTGATAGGAATCCTTTGAGCTGTCCATTTGACTAGGGCAAAAACTGAATTCAGATTTTCTCTTCCGCTTCTTCAACAGGTGTCATCCTGGGGGCAGTATGTGGCGGGTTGCTTCGCTTGGCGTCTCCCATCCACCCTGATGTGGTCATGTTGATAGCCTTCCCGGGGGACATACTCATGAGGATGCTGAAGATGCTCATCCTCCCTCTCATCATCTCCAGTTTAATCACAGGTGAGAGCTCCTTGCTGGTACCTGCCCAAAGTGCAGCGTAGCCCTACCCTGGCTTTTGGGTTCAAAGTAGAATTTCTATTTGGCTGAGACAGTTGATATGACTGCATCATTGCATTTCTGAGCTTTGTCCTGTCTCTAAGATATGCATCATTGGTCCTAAAATAGAAAAAATAGCATCTCTCATTCACTCGGCCTTTCCTTCTAATAGCCAGAGATATAAAGGAACAGCTATATATTAAAAGTGATGGTATCTTGTCATTTCATTTTTAGTATGTTAAAAATATGTTTTATTCAGAAACTGATATAGGAATTGAAAAAGTACACTGCCTTTATTATTTACTTGAGTATATGGGAAGATATGAATTGAAAAGAGATTAAATGCTAGGCATAAAAGCTGAGGGTTTTTAAAAGAATTATATCCTTAATATGTGATAACATGCTTTCTTATTATATTTTTGGCTAAAAGAATTAATTATTTGAGTTTTTCCTATGTTTGAACTTATATTGATAATTTTTTTCTTACCAGACAATATTATTGAAACAGGGTATGATGTATTGCTTAGTGACTACTTCGGAGTTAAGAGTTGAGTACTTTGGAGTTAAGAGTTGAGTTGCCAAGGTGGTTCATAGCTAGGTGCCAAAGAGCCAGGTGACCCTGAGAGCTGTCCTCTGCACCGATCCCCCTTGTGCAAGCAGGGCTCAGTGTCTCCAGCTGACTCAGATGCTGGGCCAGCTGCCCCGCAGCCTCACCAGAAACACTGGGTTTCAGGTTCAAGTGTTCAGGGACCTAGTGAGTCTGCCATCATTAAACCCTGGGTTGAGTGACTCTGTGCTTCTATCCAAACCAGAGAAAATGTCCTCCTGGCCTGTTCAGCAGATCTCATGCAGGCCAGCTGGGAGAGACCTGGCTTCCTTTGCCCAGAATTAGACTTGGGGTTGTAGAGAGAAGTGGGTCATACATGGGTCAGGTTGATTCAGAGAGATTCACATCAACTTCCTCCCCCACATGAAACAAGGCAGATCCCCAGAAAGGGGTTCATTTTCTCTCTTCAGCGAAGGTAGGAACTGAAACCAGGAAGTGGGCACACTGAAGAAACATCTGGAGAAAACCCTCTGGAGGCTGAGGTCTGTATGACTTCACTTGGAGTTTCCTCTCACCTCCCTCAGTTCAGATGCTGCGCACACACGCTGTGGCTGGCAGCTGCTTCTTACACGTGCTCCCTGGTAGCCACATGAGGTTAGACGTGAGGACCACTAGGTTTTAACGCAGAGAGAGGGGAGGACCATGCTGATTCTCCATTTAAGTCTCTAGTAATGTATTCTAAAGACATTTGAACATGACCTTGATGTCCCAGCTTTTGATTCTCCTAAATAAGGACAATAAATAGTAATAGTAACACACAAGAGATACATTGACCTCAGCTAGACCATCACTTCAGAGAAGATAACTTAAGGTCACAAAAACGGAAAAGGCATTATCTTGGAATTAAAAATGGAAAACTCTTCCACGTTATTTTCACATGTGTGATAGTGACTGATGGTATGTAAATCATACAGCCATCTGTAAACTGATCCAGTTGTCACCAACTCTCCCCAGATCTCAAGAATCTCAAAAAATATCTTTAGAAAATAGAAATGTAAAGTGTAGAATTGGTCACATATCTAGTAGGAGGACTGTTAGTTAGTTGACCACTAATGTATCTGAACGATAGGAAACCAAGGGTTGCAGATACATAGAGGTGGGGACGTAGGTAGAAAAGAACAGAACTGATCTTTCTGGATTTCTTCTAAACCCAGGGTTGTCAGGCCTGGACGCTAAAGCCAGCGGCCGCCTAGGCACGAGAGCCATGGTGTATTACATGTCCACGACCATCATTGCCGCTGTGCTGGGGGTCATCCTGGTGTTGGCCATCCACCCCGGCAATCCCAAACTCAAGAAGCAGCTGGGGCCCGGGAAGAAAAACGACGAGGTGTCTAGCCTGGATGCCTTCCTGGATCTCATTAGAAATCTCTTCCCGGAGAACCTGGTGCAAGCCTGTTTCCAGCAGGTAACCCAAGCCCCCCAGTGTCATCCCTGTCCAATCTCCCACCTCATCTGTGATAGCGTAGGGACAGCTTTAACTCCGAATAGCGATTGTCTTAATATTTATTTATCTCTGCCAGGCCCAAGTCTTGTGCGAAGTGCTCTGGGGAAGGATTCTAGGGTTGGAGTCAGATGGCTTCATTTCCAGAATCATTGTGGCCTGCCCCTTAAGGTCTTGTCACTCTGAGACTCACTTTTTCCTGTTTCCCTTTGTTCCTGTCTCTGAGTTACACATAAGCACATTTTTACCAGTCTTGTTCACATTCCTCTAAACTGCTTGATGGTTCTCAATTCTATCTCAAAGCTCTATGCAGTCCATAAAGAAAAAAGATGCTGATTTAATGGGGCCTACAAAATGAGAATCTATAATCCATCCTCAAGATGACACAGGGCACTGAATATAATTTTTTTTTTTTTTGAGACAGGGTTTCTCTGTGTAGTTTTGGTGCCTGTCCTGGAACTCACTCTGTAGACCAGGCTGGCCTCGAACTCACAGAGATCCACCTGGCTCTGCCTCCTGAGTGCTGGGATTAAAGGCGTGCGCCACCACCGCCCATTTGAATATAATTTTTTAATTGTGAAAACAGCATGAATCCATAAACCTAGCCCTGGGGAGGCAGGGACAGGAGGATGCCTGGGGATTTCTGACCAGACAATGTAGCTGACTCTGCAAGTTCCTGGTTCACTGGGAGACCCTGTCTCAAAACACAAGAGAGAGAAAGACCAAGGCAGGTACTGATGTCAACCATTGGCCTCCACGTGCACTTTCACACACATGTGCACACACGCACACACGCACGCATGCACGCATGTACACATGCACGCATATACACACACATGCACTCACAACACATGCACACACAAGCTTATAACTTTTAAAAATAGATAATTCTGCTAAGTGAAACCACTGAGTCACCAGCCAAGGCTCCGCTCACAACCTTGTTTCCTTCCCACAGGGCCAGCTTAGGCTGACACACACCTCAGTCCCCATTAGCTCATGAAAAGACTAAACTTAAGCCCATGTGTCTCCTTCAGCCCTTCTCAGGGAGCCACTGAAGAATGAAGTTATGAGACAGGCAGCTTAGCAGAAGAATCTGGATTTCCAGCCCTCAAAGTGCAGTGCCAACTCCCACTGAGCCCACATTATACCAGGCTGGGATGGATTTTTCTGATTCTCAAATTTATTTTTAAAAAGAAATGATGAATATTTAAAATGAGAGATATACTCATCACCTTGATTTGATAATTATTAGTGTCTGCATGTATGGAAACATCACACACACATATGTATTCATGTATGGAAATATTCCATTATACACCATAAATATGTATAATTAAGTCAATATGGACTTAAGTTAAAGAACATCATTCTAGACAGGGAAAGTAGGATGTAGAGCGACTAGAAGCCAGAGAAAGTAATCGTACTGAGGTCCCCTGTCCGTCTGCTTGCTAGACTCACCTAGGAGGATGAAGTTGCTTGCTTTGGAGTGGTAGATATAAGTGGCTGCTGTGGCAGGAATCTTAGAGAGTCTTACTAATAAAAATCAAACCCGGGGCCAGTTACTGGGGTGAAATGTTGGATGGTCAGAGAGACAGAACAAGCCACAGCTAACCTCACCTGGCCAACTTCTTAGCTGATCTTGTTTCCTCAGACTGGAAGCCTCTGTGTCCTCATATCCGAATGACTCTCAGCTGAACTGTGCTGCTAGAAGCCTGAAAGCTTAACCAGCCAAATGCTTCTAGTTTCTGGTCCTCACACCTTATATACCTTTCTGCTTTCTGCCATCACTCCCTGGGATTAAAGGCTCCTTTCTGGGATTAAAGGCGTGTGTCACCATGCCTGGCCATTTCCAATGTGGCCTTGAACTCACAGAGATCCAGAGGATTTCTGTCTCTGGAATGCTAGGATTAAAGGTGTGAGTGCCACCATTTTCTAGCCTTTGTATCTAGTGGCTGTTCTGTCTCTGACCCCAGATAAGTTTATTAGGGTGCACAATATTTTGGGGAACACAATACCACCATAGGCTGCCGAGTCCATTTTGAACATTTCAAAATGTGTGTTTTGGACCTATAGATCCTGGGAAATTAGCTAAGAAAAAACAGATGGGAGGGCATGAAATATCCAACAGATCTAATCTACTTCCTGTGCCTGGTCACATCTCAGACACCTTCATTTCAGCCTGGAAAACAAGACCAGAAGCTCCAGGACTCAGTTACTGCTCTGATCTTGTTGGACTCAGTTTCTGTAGTGTTGGCCATATTCACATTTGGGGTCTTCCCTGGATGATGATGGTCTTTACCCCATGGCAAAGGGTGCTGTCTGGACCCTAGGGGATAGAAGACTATATCAGGACCTTTTCTTTCCCTGCCTGACCCTACCTCTTCCTATGACAACTTAGCTTTGGTTCTCCCAGCTAAGACCAGGATCAAGATCCCTTTGAGTTGGGGCAGTATGAGGAATAACAGTGTACAGTCTTCTACCTTGCCGTGAGAATGGGTGTAGATCTTCACCCTGACCCCAAGGGCCTTGACCAGAGGGTACCATTCTTACCGAGTAACACAGCATTGACAGAGATGGAGGAGGAAGGGGTGTTACCAGAGTCCTTTCTGGGTCCCTGTGGCCTGGCAGGGAGTGTTTTAAAATTGCCTGTCTTGGGTGACGGGGGATTCCTGGACAGAATTAGAAACAGATGTAAAGAGGAAGTAGAACTGTTCCTAGATTGGAGGCAGCCTTCGGTCATTCCGGCTTGCTTGAGTCAGACCCTGTATGTGTAAAAGCAAGGAGGCCTCCTACCTGTTGTTTAGGGCTGGCTGAGAGGACATACCCTTCCACATGTTTCCTGTAACATGTAGGCAGGCAGCACTCAGCTCAAGCAGTTACTGGTGGGTTCAGGTCAAATTCACATTCTTATTCTAAGAAAGATTGAGTCAGGGAAATGGCTGGTTTTCTGTTGAAAAATAACCAGTGTGACAGCGATGGGTATAGACAAAGCTATAAGATGGCAGCTGAAGGTGAGAGGCTGGTAGGAAGGAAGGTGTGTAGGTGAATTAGGAGACATTTGTGAGTTTTCAAGTAAGGGATGCTGGTAAGTTAACTCAGGTACTACAGCGGGTATTCAGATGGTCCAACTGCAACAGGCTCTGTGAGACCTTGGACAGAGACCTGACCGATGTGCCAGTGTGCCTGTCTCCTCAGCTTCAACTGGAACCCCTTCCTGTGCTGTTTCCAAGCTAGATTTTGGAGTCAAACATGATTCATGTTGAAGCTGGCTCCACTGACTAAGTAAAAATCAGGCCTCAGGTTAGTTACAGGACATGCTAGATACAAAGCCGTTAACTCCCAGCCTCCTACCGGATCCTGGCTGTCACCATTTACCTGGGTCCACAATAATCACTTCAGATTAATCCAAGCTTTGGCTTCTTCACCAATCTCAGGATGAGTCACCACTTTTGTTGGCTAGAATCTGGCAGCTGCATCCAGAAGTGTTCCTTCTGGTCACCTCTGTGGTCTCTCTTCATGCTGCTGTTGACCAGAGCCTGGGCCACCCTCTCCTTGTGTAGCCAGTCTCAGGCCTCCTCTTCGCCTGCACAAGTCCATATGGCCAGGTTAACATGGAAGGCACGTGCCTCTGCCTATAGAAGCCAGCCCATCCTTCCCTCCTGCTCTCGTCATCTCCGTTCTGCATGGCTAACTGTCAAACCCAGCCACAGAAGGATCAAGTCCTCATAACTTAGCATATGGTGCAGGCTGTGGGAAGAACTCTATGGTGGTCAGGCCATCTGAGTTCAAGTGTCAGCTTTGCCAATACCTATGACGTCTGAGAAGTCAGTTGACTTCTCCAGGCATCCTCTTCTGTATCTATTCAAGGTTCAGCCATCTGTCACCTTCTATGTGCCAGCACCGACATTCGAGGATTTTGAATGATTTCTATTTTAATGCCCTCGAAAGTGGTATTTTTTTTTTGAGGCTAAGATGTGAATTTTTGCATGCAGGATGCCTGACACCTTTAAAATTAGAACTACTTCTACGGATGTCGAGGAATAGTCTGAGTGATGCTTGGGGATTATTAGGCAAGGGTTAGCTGGCTTCGCTACCTGAAAGAAGAGGATGGTTTCCCACCTTATATATGAGCCACAGGATCCTGGAAAGATGGCTATTGGCAGTTGTCACCCTTGATGTCCAGATGGAGGTTCCAGCAGAGCCTGGTTTGAGAAGGGACCCAAGGCCTAGGACAGGCTTCTGGTGATGTTGTACAGCAGAAGGAACAGGGTCTCGCAGTTTGGAAGAGCACCAAAGTTGGACACATGACGTCATTCCCCAAACACAGGGGTGTTGTCATGGGGAGGGAAAAACAGACACATATCCCCCAGCTTCAGCAACTGTACTGCTTAGGGAGTAAATGAATTTCCTCAGTTTTGTAATGATCTTGTCAGTAGGACAGTTGCATCCTACTGCATATGCAATGAGACAACACTCTGTTGAGCATAAACATAAACTAATTCCCATTTTTATGAGCCTTGTTTTGGCTTTTCATAGTTGTAGTTAACATCCTAAAATATACGGTTGGCTAGGTTGTTGCTGACCTTTTAGACCACACCTCACCTTTATGCTTTTTCCACCCTGCTCCATTAGATTCAGACAGTGACAAAGAAAGTCCTGGTGCCACCTCAGGCTGAGGAGGCCAATACAACCAAGGCGGTCCTCTCCATGCTGAATGAGACCATGAACGAGGCTCCTGAAGAAACCAAGATCGTTATAAAGAAGGGCCTGGAGTTCAAAGACGGGATGAATGTCTTAGGTAGGCAAACTGGCTGGTGGTGCCCATCACCTCTATTCCTGACAGCGGCCAGCTTCTCCCAGCTACCTTATTCATTCAGTTCTCATTCTCCCTAGCTTTCCTCTCGAAAACCCAGTAACTCGGCGGTCCTCTAGGTGGCGCAGGAGGCTCTCTCTGGGGAACAATATGAGGGTCACTGAGACTGAGAGCTGAACCATGAAGGAAGAGGGACAGAAGGATAGGCAGAGGGAGAATCCAGAGGGACATGGCAGCCAGTAATCAGGGATGGGAAAAGAGGAAGCGGTTGACATTTGTCAGGCACATTCCTTGACTGTGTCTAGTGTGGTCAAGTCACCGTATCGAACTAACCGTTTTAGGAAGTGAGATATCCTTATTTATTATTTATTAATCATTTTATGTCACTCTGCAGGAGCACCTTGCTGGTTGCCCCATCCCAGCTTTTAGTCTATAACAAATGCAGAGCTACCAGTATTGGCCAGCATTAGATTGGGGAACAAAAGGATATTGTAGAGCATCAGGTTTAACTTTCTAGGATTTCAGGGACCTCTCTCCTCAAGTGTGGTGCCTTCTCCCTACTCCATCCGAAGGTTCTCTTCAGCTGGACAGATGTGGGCTTAGGGATCACTGGTTGTCTACCCCTGGGCAAGTTGATCCACTTCTCTGAGCCTCAGCAGGAAAGTTGAAATGGAATTGGCATGGGTTTCGTAGACCGACCGTTGTAACAATGAAATGATGCTGTGCATATAAAGCACACTAGCACATGCCCCGAGTTCTGTCCAGACAAGCTCTGAGCATTATTAAAAGCAGACGAAGAACCGAGGAGGAACTCAACCAGAAAACATCTCATGAAGTGCGGGGGTGAGGTTTCCCTCATGGCATTCACTCCAAATTTGCCCAGTGTTACTACCCACCCAACCATATAAGGCTTCAGGGTGGGCCCACACACCTCAAATTCCACCACTCACTAATATTATGATGTCAAGACAATGGGACATGTGTCCATAAGATGGAAAGAATTGGAAAAATATGAATTTGTAAGCAAGATCTTGCAAACAAGGTTTCTAAGGACTCAGGTGAGAACTGTAGAGGGATGAGCTCAGTGGTCCTGTCCTTTTGTTATCTCAGAGGTCAAATGCCCTTGTCTCCTTGGACTACTATCAGATAAACTTGAATCTTAGGTCAATAACAAATAACAGTAATTTAGTGTAAGTATGTCTCAAGTGCCTGGGCTATTCTAAAACTAAGAAAAAAAAGTTCATATGTATCTGGAATTCAGAACGTGATTGGGAGTCCTGTTTGATGGATTATTCTGTGCTTGGTGGTCTTTCTCCAGTGGATGTTCATACTGTAGAGAGGAGAGGCAGAGAAACAGGCAGCCCTGTGACTGCAGGCCTGAAGCGGATCTTTTGTGTTTGGCCTGCAAGAAAGCAGGTTGGATAAGTGAGGGTGAGGGAGGAGATAAGCTGAGCGAGTTGCCAGGCAACCAGCAATCAGTAAACACAGCTGACAATCAGTGAGAGTCCAGAGGTGGTTGGAGGAAGAAGGAGGCCTTGTGAGAGTCCCTTTGAGAAGGAGGCTTTGTAGCTGTCCCAGGAGTCCCTCTCTCCACTGTAGAGATATCTACTGTCCTTTCAGGGTCCCTACTGGTGGATCATAACTTTAGATCCCACCTCCTTGACCCTTCCTTGACAAAGTAACCCCTCCTCTCCAAAAGGTTAAAGATATAACAGGCTGATACTTAGGAGTGAACCATTCAGACAATCCTAGTCTTTTCCAGAGTCTTGATGGATTCTAGAAAGTCACATGCCCTTTGGCTGTGCTGGGGAGTTTCAAAACACTGGCAACTCGCTCAACCCCAACGACCAAGTCTAAGAGGGCTTTGTTCAAATGAAACACCCCTGTTCCAGTGAGCAATTTCAATTAGGCAATGTTTACCCAGGGAAATGGCAGGCTGAATCTTGCATTCCATCCAAGTACACAGCCAGGCACTGTGAAGCCAAGGGAAGTTAGATTGTTGAGAAACTTCCCATTTGCCAATCACAGCTAAAATAAGGTTCTTTCCATGGCCTTGCAAAGGCAGAGTTGGTGGCTTTGTTTTTTGTTTTGTTTTTCTGTATTTCTTCTCTTTGATTTTTGGAAAGTCCCAAGGACTGAGCATTGTAATACAGGAAGATACAGCCCAGGCTCTGTCTTCTACTTCTTCAAGGACATGTTTTTCTCCCAAGAAACCTAGAGAGCTATAGTGCATGGTACAGCACACCTATGATTCCAGTACTTAGAAGGCTGAGACAGGAGGATGATTAGTCGAAGACCAACTTGAGTACCAATCAAGACTGGTCTCAAAAATCAGCCAAGCAAATGAACTCCCAAACCAGCTCTTGGTCCTTAACTCCAATTGCTTAAACCAGTGTCAACTGCTCCTTTAAAAATCTTTTTTTGTTCGGTTTTGTTTTTTATAAACTCATAGATACTCAAGTGTCTGCTGTCTCTGAGGGGAGCCTTCATTCTAATTCTTTTGGACCTTAAGACCTTGGACATTATCAAATAGTATTCACCAAGTAATAACTGGACTTCTCAGCCTGAGTATTCACAGATGGACTCTCTGTCATCATACTCAATAAACTGCCCCCCATGGTTTGAGAGAAGGGTGAAGGAAGAGCTGGGACCCAATTTTCCATATTATTATAAAATTAGTTCCTTCTACCCTGTGTCCAGTCTTCATTGAGCCCCATCTTCCTTGGGTCAATAACTCAATTGTGAAGTCACTAATCAATCCCTCTGGTCGAGAGCTAAGGAGGGGGAGATATTAAATTCCAAATATTAGCAATCTCAATACAAGGGCTTCATTATTTTCACTGAAAGAGCTGGGCTCCTACCAAGTGTAGTTAATTAGGTTGATGAATGTTTGGGGTAGAGAAGGGTGGCTTCTTTGGGGGATGAGAAAAAGAGGTGAATAGTCAGGGGCTCAGAGAAAAGGAATTTATGTCTGAGAGAATCAAATTATAATGCTGTGATATAAGCCAAAATTTTGGCATAACTGGATATAATAAGGAAAGACTGGAAATTAGGCCTGCTAAACTGGGGCAGGGTACAGTAGGGAAGAGGCTGGGGAGGGATTAGAAGATGGCCAGTACTTCAGAGTAAGTCAAATGGACAGTGTTCCAGAGCTGGGAGGGAGAATAACAACTGTGACTTATACTCCATGTATGGAGTCAGAGTTAGGTCACCAAGACTGGGGATGGATCAGGGGTCCAGAAGCACATGTTGATTGCAGTTGAAAATCTAGACAGTCCCCAGGCAGTACTGAGAATACTGTTAACCACGCAGTTTGTCCAGTCCCTGGGCGTGTTGAGTTGAGGTTGAGATACTGGGGGGGGGGGGGGGGGAGCGAATCTCTGGAGTCACCAGGCTTGGTCTTTGAGGAACTAAAGAACTAGGACAGGTCACCAGGTCCTTAGACAGGTGATGAGGCAGAAGGCCTGGGGTTGAGTGTTGGATTTGCTTCAGGATGTAGTGAAACAAAGCTGCCATCAAGAGGGTGGAGAGTGAGCTCCTCAAGTCCTTCCTGCCTTGGGTTAGGATTGACCCTGGAGGCTGATGTGTGATTGAACTTGGATGTCAAGGAAAGAGAGAAGATGGCTGAGAAGATAGGTATTGGCAAAAATCTAACAATTAATTCTACTTTCTGGCTTTATTATCCTGAAAAAGCTTAATAAAAGAGAGCATGACAAGTTGGGTTTTAGAAGGGCGATTAATTGGGGTTTCCTAGCTAGTTTGGATTTCTTGTTTCCTGTTTTCTTATCTTCTCGATTCCACGTTTGCTGTGTAGCTGGAGGGGAGTCCCAGGGTGACGTGTACCCGCCGTGTGTTATCTCAGGACAACACCAGAAGGGTCTAGACATTTCTCCAGCAAGGGCTTTAGGGACTAGATGGTCTCTGCCGCTCCAATAGTGGCTGCAAACTTTGCGTGACCATCCCTGAGTCCCGCCAGGCTCCTCTCTGCTACTCTGTGTGGTAATGGGAGCTGCTCACACATGATTTGCTAAGTGAGGAGGAAGAGCAGGCAACACCTTCCATTTTGGAATGAAACTGAATTCATTTTCTTCAAGGAATTCACACCTGAACTGCTTAGCGTTTAGCCTGCACACGTGAGAAATGTCAAGAAAAGCAGTAATTAAAGGATGGGGATGTGGCTTTTAGTGTGGAATGTAATGTTTTTTTTCTTCTAATTCCTGATTTATCCGTGGGTGGCTGGCAAGCAGAATTGGTCCAGTACCGCAGTCACGCTGAAGAGTGAGGGGAAAGGAGCACGCACACACTTGGTCCCTTGTCCTGAGTAATGTTCCTCGTCCACAGGTCTGATAGGGTTCTTCATCGCTTTTGGTATTGCCATGGGGAAGATGGGCGAGCAGGCCAAACTGATGGTGGAGTTCTTCAACATCCTGAATGAGATCGTAATGAAGCTAGTGATCATGATCATGTGGTAAGTCCACTTAGTCTGACATCATCGGAATGGTGCCAGACAAAGCCTGGGCGTCCCCAGAGGACAGTGGAGTCCTCCCAGTATGAAAAGAGTGGGTGTGGACCAGAACGGGAGGGGGAAGGGGGTGGAAATTCTCTTCCTATCTCTCTGGCTTCCCTTTCCTCCCACAGTGGTGGTCATTGGGCCAAATCTGATGTGTCGCCATCGATTTGTCCTTTAATTTGAGAAAGGGTTTTATTGTTTTACATGTTCATCCCAGCTCAGGCTGCTCTAACAAAGTGCTATATACTAAGTGACTTGTGCATCCCAGATATTTCTCCCAGTTCAGAAAATGGGAAGTCTGAAATCAAGGTGTCTGTGTGGTCAGCTTCTAACACATTCATCTGAGTTGTGAAAGAAACAACCCGGGGGGGGGGGGGGGAGGGGGGAGGGAAAGAGCATCCCACGTCTCTTTCCTAGAGCATTGTTTCAGTCTGTTTCTGCTGCTATAACAGCATACCACAGGCTGTGTAAAATTACAAAGGAATTTTTTTTTTTAAACCACAGGTAGGGAGACTGGGAAGTATAGAATCAGTCATTAGCATATTTGGTATCTGGTGAGGGGCTGATCCTTGTAGATGATTCTTTATGTGTGCCCTCACATGGTGGAGGGATGAACAGGCTTCACCAAGGCTCTTCTATTAAAACACTAACTCCTAGCTGGGCGGTGGTGGCGCACGCCTTTAATCCCAGCACTCAGGAGGCAGAGCCAGGCGGATCTCTGTGAGTTCGAGGCCAGCCTGGACTACCAAGTGAGTTCCAGGAAAGGCGCAAGGCTACACAGAGAAACCCTGTCTCGAAAAACCAAAAACCAAAACCAAAACAAAACAAAAAAAAAAACCGAAACACTAACTCCTTCAAGAGGGCTCTCTTCCACGTGGTCCATCTCCTAAACCTCTGTTCTGAGGTTATGACTCAACACGAGGAATTTGGGGGATGGAACTGTTCAAACTTCAGTAGACACCAGTCTCATTTCTTAGGGTGTCATCTAGTTGCCTCTAAAGGCCCCACTTCTACATGCCCAGTATTAGGATTTAAACATTTAAATGGGGGGGAGGCGATATATTCAGTTCATTGAAATGGCTAAGAAAATAACATAAAATGAAGAAAAGGAAAATCAACAGGATAATAATGTCCCACAAGACGAGAATGAAAAGAAGTTTGCATTACCTCCACAGAACCAATGCAGTGATGTGTTTGTGGTTGGTTCTCATTAAAACTTCAGGAATGAGCGGCCAACCGGAGGCTTTGAGGTTTAGTTCAATAAGATAACCAAAATATTAGTTCTGGCACGTTCACCTCATCACCTCATTGAACTTTTAAAAGAGAAAGGGATAAAGGGAAGGTGGTAAGTAATGGTGCTGGGTTTTCAGCTCCTCAGGCGATGCTAAATGTTTGAGTAGTTATTTTGTGCAAGACTCAAGCTAGCTTGGGAATACTGTGTCCTTTAGGTCCAGCTGAGTCTTCTGCTGGCTTGGTGGGTAACGACACATAAAGCAGCACCAGCCTCTTGCTTGAATAGTAGTTCGTGTCCTTGCTGCCTAGAATTTCCAGCAATGTGCCCATCCCTGCAGTAAAGACGCAGCTGGTATGAGTGACATGCCTTCCTTCCTTCACACCCCTGTCATTTCCACAGAGTCCTTGGAGGAAGTGAGGTTCTTCAAGGAAAGCTGATGAAGCATTGGAACAGGGGATGGGGATTAGGAAGTTCCACACTTGGCAAAACCTTCACCCCTAAAGGTTTAGCACTTTGTCCCTGGGTTTAAAGAGGGCTGTAAGTAAGGCCTGCAGAAGGTTCCTTACGGGCCTCTACTACCTCGTTCAGGAAGGCAGACAGGTGTTTATGATAAGAGGTCCATTCCTATCATTCTCTAGATGCCTCATCAACATCACCATTTGATAACATGAAGCCTGTGGGAAAGTTCAGGGTAACATAGACAAGCACTGCTAGCTGACCCCTCAAAGCAGAAATCATCACTGTCTTAGGGTTTCTATGGCTACAACGAAACACCATGACCAAAGAGCAAGTTGGGGAGGAAAGGGTTTACTAGGCTTACACCTCAACATCACTGTTCATCACTGAAGGAAGTCAGGACAAGAACTCAAACAGGGCAGGATCCCAGAAGCAGGAGCTGATGCAGATCCCATGGAGGGAAGCTTCTTACTGGCTTGCTTCCCATGGCTTGCTCAGCCCACCTTCTTATAGAACCCAGGACCACCTACCCAGGGACAGCACCATCCACCATGGGCTGGGCCCTCCCTCATTGATCACTAATTGAGAAAATGCCTTACAGCTGGACCTCATGGAGGCGTTTCCTCAACTGAGGCTCCTTCCTCTCTGATGACTCTAGCTTGTGTCAAGTTGACACACAAAACCAGCCAGTACAATCAAATACTTTATGCAGTAGTACGAATAGTAAAAAGCAAAATCTAGCATTGTGAAAATAATATAATTTGCAATGTTAGTTTCATTTTTTAAAAATTATTTTGAGATACGATCTCTTGTAGCTGAAGCTAGCTAAAACTTGCTGTATAGCCAAGGAAAATTTTGACTTGATCCTCCCTCTGAACACTGGTACGCACCTCCCTGTCTGGCTTAAAAATTATGATCATTAAAATGTAAATTGGAATGCTTTTTATCTTGTCATGTGTTCAAGTTCAATTATATTATTAAATTAACTCATTTATTAAAGAAATTATTATCATTAAGTCATAATTGAGACTTACCAGTTTTTTTTCAATATGCTTAGTATTAATCTGTTAACTTTCCATGTTCACACTTTTTCATTCAAACAATACCTAATAAAATAGATACTTTTTTCCAGATGATAACACCTAGCAAAAGTTTGTTAAGTTGCCTAGTGTCGCAAAGCTGAATTGCCCCACAGTCTGTAACTCAGTTTGTTTTCGAGTTTGAAGTAGATAAAATTTAGGAGCTTCTGGCTACAAGCTATGTGACTTTAAGCAAGTTAGAACCATTTAAATCCTAATATTCTGATTGGTAAAAGAAAATAATTGTAAAAACCGTGTTACGAAGTGGCTTTGAGAATTAGGTGAAATGGTGACCCCAGTCACTGAAACTGTTCTGTGCTCAAAAGGACCACAGCATTTCTGTGAATAGGCCTGTGGTTATTCTGTTGTGACCATTATCACCATCAATCCAATCCTTATCTCCTGCATTTCTGTGTATATTAATCCTTCAAGAAGTCTGAAAACCCCATGGTTTTTATTGCAAGTTCCATAACCTCATTTTTTGAAAAAAATTTAAAATGTTTTTCCAAACCCTGAAAAACTTGAATAGGAAGCGAAACTTCCCATAGTCTCCTTCTATTAGAAAAAGAGGTATCTGCCCTTCCTTTGTTTCTAGTGCTTGACTATTGGTCCTCCGCCCTCCGTACTACTAAAGGAAGAAGCATTCAATGGTGCTTGTTTAAGCTGGGAAGGAGGGCTTTCTGCAGGGCTGCCTGATAGGGGATAGGGACCACAGCAATGTGCTTTTACAGTGATGGAGAGGGGCTGGGCTCAGCTCCTAACCATACTGGGAAGGTGGGAATTTATAACCAATGGAGTGGGGGCACATCAAGAGTCACAGGGATTCTGCTAAAGACCTAGCAGGATTCTTGTTGAAGTCAGGCCAGACTGGCCAGATACCACTTGGAGGATGGTAGATCAGAGATGCAGAGCCGCACACTGAGGATAGGGATGCTTGCTAAACTGACTCAGTGGGGTTCTTTGTTGAAACAGTGTTTTAAAGGAAGGAAACAAATAGAGTAAAGATGGAGGGAGGGATCCTACGAAAGGTTGGTAAAGCAAAGATTTTTTTTTTTTCAATCCATTTGTTCTTTCAATAAGTAATCCTTTCTAAACTGACAAGGATGTGATATAATGATGAGTTCCGGCCTTCGTGGGCCTCACATTCTCGTGAAAGGAGGGAAGGGAAGACAGACAAGATGAAACAAACAGGAATTCAGTTGGTGATGCAGACAACAAAAGCGGGCTGTGGGGAAGAGGGGAGAAAGGAGGCCCGAGTGGCCAGGATGAGCTGTGTGGGAGCGAGGCACGGTACAGGCCTGGCAGTGAAAGCTGAGAAGAGGACTCGGAGGAGGGTAAGCAGGGAGGGGAAGGCTTTTGAGGATCAGAACAAAGATCTGCAGCCACTGGAGTGAGAATGGTTAAAATGGTGGAAGGAGTGAAGGTGGGCAGGCAGGTGGGAGTCAGAGCCTCAGGACTCTGTGGGCCACTGATGGGTTGGATTTCATTGATTTGGGACAGGAAGCTTGCCGGGATAGGGATAGTGACCTTGTAAGCAGGACACAGAGTTGAGAATATAACCTACCTGTGGGCTGCATGGAAACACTCCCTACTTCTGTCCCAGTGACTGTGTCCTGAATTGGAAATGGACCCAATAATTACTGGGCGTCACTTGACTTCAGAACTGTTGGGTGGAGCCTTAAGCCTCTGTTTGCACTTAATTATGGCCTTGTTTGTTTCATCTCAGGAGTTTGAGTGGTAACCTTGGACTTTGGGCACTTTCCCCTTTTCCATGGTATCTCATCTCCAATGAGTTCATTCATTGATATGGAAACCCAAGAATACAGTTCAAGCCAGGTGTGGCCCTAAATCCAAGGGCAAGTCTCTCTTATATCCCATTAATACTTATCCAATTAGGGGTGGGCAAGTGTTTGGAGTAGCAGGGGCTAATCCACATTTCACATTCCCCAACTCTTATGGCTCACCTTGTGGCATCTGGTTAATATTCTCTATCTACAATGGGAGCTGGTGCTTACCCCCACTGCCCAAACCCCACCTGATGGGTGCTCCCAAGGTAAGCCTTGCCTCTCTCTCGTCCATCTGACTGGCTCAAATGTACTGCCCCTGGGGAACTTTGTAGCTGATCTTCCTTGGCAAAGTGCCTTGAAAACATGTTTCCTCCGTCTACAAATTACTTGACCTGAGGAGAGGAGGAGGGGGGTGAAAGAAAATTCATCCTGAATAGCTCATATCTATGTTTCTCTGGACAGCCTTAAAGGGTGATTGGTGTTAGGAAAAGAATTGACCTCTTGGTTTATGAAGATAAACCCTTCAGGGCTTTATAGGAAAGCATTTTTTTTTCCAGTTATTTACAGTCTCAATGACAAAGTGCTGGCCCTTGGGACTCCATAGCTGATTTATGAGGTGTTGTGATTATGGGCATACTAGAAGAATATCAAATGGGAAGAAACATGAGGGTTAAAAGACATGACAGAAGGTTTGTTTCACACTCCTATTAATGCTGAGAGAGCTGTCCTCAACCATGGCCAGCCTGCAGCCCAGGGGAAAGCAAGCAAGGATCAGGCTCCACCGGGAAGAGCAGAGGCACACTAATGCCACATAAAGTGGCTCTTTCTGAACAAGGTTTGCTCGCAAGACCATCTGCTGTTGGGTAGCCTGTGAGAGGCTTTAGAAAGCCTCATTAGCTCAGACTTGGATAAAAAAAAAAAATGCATGGACCAGGAGAGGCCTTGGTGCCTAGGTTTGTACAAACAGAAGCTGTCATGAAGTTTTTCCAAGAGTAAGGAATCAAATTGAGTAGGGGAGGGGAGGGATTTCAGCAGTGTAGACATTACACATTCAAGCTTGAGCTTCCCAGCTACCTGGTGGTGCTGGAGTCAGCCCCTCTAACTCTGATGCCCACATCGGAAAAATGAGACCATGTCACCCAATGAGGTCCTGTAGTCAGTGAAAGGCTGGACAAAGTCAATGTTTTCTGCATTTAAGGACTCTCATCTGCTCTCCACAGCCTTTCTTTAACTTAGGAAAGGACCAGGGGCAGGCCTGATTGCTAGAAGGAGGGACGGAAGGAAGGAAGGAAGGAAGGAAGGAAGGAAGGAAGAAAGGAAGGAAAGAAGGAAGGAAGGAAAGAAGGAAGGAAGGAAAGAAGGAAGGAAGGAAAGAAGGAAGGAAGGAAAGAAGGAAGGAAGGGAGGAAGGGAGGAAGGGAGAGAGAGAGTCTGCTTAGGCAGTCCTTTCTTTCCTGACCTCCACTGTTGGGATCCCTATCTGGGAATTTTATTTCCTTCTTTGTCATTCTCAAAAATATGTCTATAATTGTTAATGAGGTATAAATCTTCCTACATATATCTTATTTTAGTCAGACCCCATCAGAGTGTGAACAAATTCATGCCCAGTAACACCTCTATTAAATACTACTACTAATTATTATTATAATAATTAATTATGGTAAAGAATGGTCCCAGACAAGCAAAAACTAAGTCAAGATGAGAGCATTTTCCCACGAATAGGAGCAGAACAGTTTCCAAGCCCTCTATAAGATAATGACAGCATACGAATGTCAATGTGGGATAAATTGGCATATGGCGGTTGTATGCTTACCTACAAGGAACTGGGACAGTGCACTAAAAGGCAGCTGTTTGGCTTGGTGAGAAAAACCCCCACTTCTGGGCTTTCACAAAGTGAGGATGGTTCTCCTTCTGGCTTTGTGGGTTTGGACTCGTGATTGAACTTTCCCAAAGGACGGTTTCCTTAATTACGGAGCGATAATACTGACAGGCAGCTTTTAGGGCTGTGGTCAGGTTAAGTGAGGCTCTGAGTGCGCAGGTCCTGCTGTAGTGCTTGAAACACAATGAACCATGCCAGCGTTATTGCTATTATGTGGGGAGAAGCCCTTTCAGGCTTAAAAGTCGCCCAACCACATCTCTCTAAATGCACTCCTTGGCTCAGGTGCTTTTATTCTGGCAGCCCCCTCTCTCTTATTCCTTCCCTGTCTTTTTCCTGCTCTCTTCATCATTTTAAATATATTTCCTAACATCCAAGATTTTTTTTTTAAAAAAAATGGACATTTACAAATCACAATTTATACATTTCCAGAAAGTTCTTCAGTTAGACCCCAAATTCTAGGAAGGAATTGAAGAACAAGGGCGTCGAACAAGATTCCAGAGACACAATTCATCTCTCTCAGCCTTAAAACTCAGTGTTAACTTATCTCGTTAAAAGATGACAAGACATGCCCCCTTTATTCCTAAAACTCACCTTAGCAATAAAGGTTGCCTTTGAACTTAAATCATCAGAACATGCGTCACTACATCCATAAAACAGTTAAGCCGGTCAATTCAATTGAATCTTGTGCTCATTCTCATTCTCAGCAAAACACTGTGTGTGTGTGTGTGTGTGTGTGTGTGTGTGTGTGTGTGTGTGTGTGTAGAAGAATAAATAAATAAATAAAACAAGAAAGGGTTTTCCTCCAGGTGCGGTTCCCAGGCGGGATTTAGGTCCTGAATTGCTTGCTTAATGATCTCTTCCATGTTATTGTTTTCTTTTGTGTTTTTCAGGTACTCCCCGCTGGGTATCGCCTGCCTGATCTGTGGGAAGATCATTGCCATCAAGGACTTAGAAGTGGTTGCTAGGCAACTGGGGATGTACATGATCACGGTGATCGTGGGCCTCATCATCCATGGGGGCATCTTTCTCCCCTTGATTTACTTTGTAGTGACCAGAAAAAACCCATTCTCCTTTTTTGCTGGTATTTTCCAAGCCTGGATCACTGCCCTGGGAACAGCTTCCAGGTAGAGGGCAGGAGAAGCCGCCTTTCTCCATGTTGGTTCTTTCGTTCTATTTGACACTTCCTGTTTCCCCAAATCTTCCCTGAATTCAGTGAGAACACCTTTCATATCATATGAAAATATTTTCTAGAAGGTAAACACTTTGAACTTGTGGCTTGTCCTGGGCAATGCTGAAGCTCCTTTCTGGTTACTCTTGTGACTGGTCAGCAGCTGGACTACAACCATAACCTCATATTAAATGTTCAGGGGGTTGCATGGTGTAAGCTTGCATGCCTAACTGCCTAACGTGTTACCTGAAGCACTAATGTAATATAGCCTTCAATATCATACAGAGATTGTAGCATGATGTCGTTCACTTAACATACCACCTGTAATTTGGAAAATTACTATTTACTATTTAAAAAACAAAAACAAAACTCTACTGAGGTTTTCCCCAATAATTTTTCAAAAGTGGGAGAATCAACTTATTTTGAAAAAGGTGTGTCCATTTTTTTATTATGTATATGTGTGAGTGACTGCATATATGTATGGGCTCTCCATACATGCCTGGTGCCCTCAAGGGCCAGCAGAGAGAATTGTAAGCAGTTGTTTGCTGAGAACTGAACCCAGGTCCTCTGCAAACTGGAGCTCTGTCTCGCCAGCACCAGGAGAAACAACTCTCACAGGGTAAATGGTGATTTGTTTTCCCCAACAAGCAGAAACCAGCTAATTCTTTGCCTTTAGTATAAACCTCTTAGTATACAATTCTTCCCTAACTTTCCCTCCTCAAATCCAGCTTAAATGGTATGGCCTTGATAGAAAGGCAGCTCCGGCTTCATTATCTATTTCCATTGCCTAGGAAATCAAATAGGACCTCAAATATCGGCAACAAAAAAACAAACAAACAAAAAAAACCTTGTTTTGAATATAATCTTGGACAAAAGTTAGCCAAAACACAAACAAAAACAAGCAAAAAAAAAAAAATCTAGAACTGTAGAATTTCAAAGACTGAAGAGTTTTACTCTTTCAGACTGAAATCGATGTTTTTCTTCTGATATCTGTCTGTGTGTCACAAAAGTGAGCCCGAGATCAAGAAACAGGCAACTCAGAGCCCAGCAAATGCCAAAACCCGCATTGGAAGGCCACCAGGTCCAGCTGCTGAGCCTGTGACCACCATGTCCTGCTAGGGAGGTGCCCACTGAGTGGCACAGCATGGCTGGAGGTTCCAAAGCCCCTGTTGAGGCAGACCAAGTCACCTCAAGCAACCCAACAGCTGCATGGGAAGCCAAATTATATTTGCATATTGCAAGCCAGCGGGAATTCAATAGGAATAGAATAGGAGCTTTCAGAAAAGACTGAATCATGGACAATACTGGGGGCCAGATTTGGCATCCCGTTTCTGGAGATGAAGGGAAACACTTCAAACTTTCCCTTTTACTTCCTTATGCTTTAGTTCTCTGTAGATAAATGTCTGTACCCATGAAAACGCTTCTCTTCAGAGAAAAAGTAGCCGTTTCCCCCTCAACCTTATTTACTTTTATTTTTGTTATGGTATGCCTAAATAGTGACCAAGTTCAGACAGAGGATAAAATTTTGAGGAAGACAATGAACCTCACCAGACTAAGAATTTCTTCTGCTAATGACAGTATGTAATAACCCTGTAGTTAATCCTTATACTTACAAATCTTCCTTTAAAACAAAAACTATGTACATATGCTACTCTAGGAACTTCTATTTTTTTTCCATGGGTCAAGAGATCATGAAAATCTTATCTATTAATATAGATCTTCGCTACTATTTTTGTGAACTTCATTATAGTATACAGGATATAAAAGGCTGAAGAGATGGTCTAGCAGTTAAGAATGCTGGCTGCTCTTACAAAGGACCTGGGTTTGGTTCCTAGCACCCACATGGCAGCTCACAGCCACCTGTAACTCCTGTTACAACACCCTCTTTTGCTTCCCTAGGTACCAGGCATGTGCATACATACATGTTGACAAAGCACTCAAACACTTAAAATAAAATGAAATACTAATATACCATACTCTGTTGCACTCCATGTAAATCTAAAGCATGCCCATTAAATAGAGCGCTGACAATCATCTCTGCCAGACTCTCTGATGATCCCCTCAGGATACATTCTAGACCTGGACTTGCTGAGTCAAGGAGTACGCACTGGTAGTTTTTTAAATGCATCATCACCAGTTAGCATTTCAGAAAGTCTAGAATTTAATGTTCCCACCAACTGTGTTTGAGGAAGTCTCTTTCCCCACCCACTCTCCAGAGCTGGGGATTCCGATTCTGTGTTGCTTTGATGCATTCCAATCGTATTGGTGGGAAAACCACTCAGCAAATGTGCATGTATTTGATTACAGTTGAGGGAAAACATCTTTTTATTCCTTATTGCCTTTTCCTCCCCATTCCTTACCTCTTGAGTCATGTGTGAGCCAGCTCATTTTTCTTTGTGGGTATTCATCCTTTCCTGGATGATTTTCAAGCTCACTTTATGCATATGAATTATTAACTCTTACATCACACACTACAGATAAGAAGCCTCCCTACTAGATATCTGTCTTGAAAATAAATAATGATGTTTGACACTGGAATTTTTTATTTGTATACATTCAAAGCTGTAAATACTCCTTTTTATTTAGAAATTCAGTTTTGCTAAAATATTTTTTCTATGCACAATTATAGCATAATGCATTACGTTTTTCTAATATTCTTGTGAATTTAAATTATTTTTAAAAATATTATTTTCTTTTTTAATAGTCAGACCATTATCCTTATAATTCTAAAAGACAAGACAAATCCTAAAGAGATATGGGTGGTATATCCTGGCATTTAAATCAAACTTAAATGCTTTAGTTATCTAAATAAAGCCTCAAATGTTAGACCCAGTCCCCTCTGCCTTACTCTGTACTATAGGGAGAAAAACGTGGTTTTAATCTTCACTTAAAATGTGGCTTTTGCCTGGATGTGGAGTTTCCCCTTCTTAAAAGACAATGGGCAAGACTCACATTCCAAGAATTGAGTCATGGTTTCTTTGCCATAATGGGCAGAAAGGGAAAAAAATCCAGCGCCCAGGAACAACCCCCTAAGTGCCGCTCTGCCTCATTGTGTTGACAGAGGACCTGGCTAGTCACTTTTCACAGCGCTACAGCAAAGCACCCGCCAGAGACAGCCTAAGGCAGGAAGGTTTCTGTTGGCTCAGGGTCCAAGGGGACACAGTCCCTTGTGGCAGGTAAGAGATAGAAACTGGAGCAGGTCCGTTCAGACAGCGGGAGCTCATGACGTTGGCTTCTCATGGTGCCAATCAGAAAGCAGAGATGGGGCCAGAAGCCGAGCCAAGGCTGAAAACCTCCAAGTCCATCCAACTGGCCTCTATTCACTTAAGCCTTACATCCCAAAGGTTCCAAACCATCCCAAGCAGGGCCACCACAACAACCATAGCAACACCGAGGGTGGCTAACTGAATCTTCTCGATGGCTACCAAGGCTGGTATCAGAGAGGAATGTGTCCCAGATATCTGGCTTCAGTGCATGCCATTCATCAGAGGAAGAATCTCAAGTATTGGACATTATTGTTAGCATCATCCTAGGGCCTCTCAGATGGGAGCTAAAAGGCAGTGGTAGAGAGTCAGTCTGTCAGCAAGGAAGTCACTAAATTCTCAAATCCTAGTTTGGATTAGTTGACTGTATGTGGAATTGGAGGATGTAAATATAAAACCTGCTCAGTAGAAGAATAGGGACTGTTTTCATGCTTCATAAACCATTCCCCCAGTCTCTCTGTCCGAAGACCTTTTGATGACATTTTGGAAAACAATGGATATAACAAGTAACATTAATATATTTTAGTGGTCCCAGAAGTATGCTTTGAGCCATATGACTGAAAATCCCAGCCATCAAAAATGACTGAGTAGTCATTTTGGTTCAGTTATGGTGTCTAGGAAACCCCCTGAAACAGTCCCAGGAAATGGGGAGAAGGGGTAAGAGGAATAAGAGGACACCAACTTCTAATTAAAACAGCTGAGGCGGCAAGCCAGGAACACGGTATTTCCTGAATGCAAATGAGAACAAAGCCTCACTTCTTACTTGGGCTTATAAGGCTTTTGTAAATGAGATGCATACAGCCCTGGCCCAATTAATTGACTTCTCCTTACCCTAAGACCAACAGGAAGCATTACAGAGCCCTGACCTGTAATCACAAAGGATGTTTTGTCTGGTAAGATGACTCCTGGATCAGCTTAAGCTGTGGACTTGAGTGTCTCTTATTTTATATGTAGCTTTCAGATTTAATGGTCCGGAGTAGGTCCTGGAATCAGCACATCTCTAAGCTGACCTTTTCTCCCACTGAGAAACTGAGACCTTTGTGAATTTGTCTGGTCTCGTTGAAGACTCAATTGTAACTAGTATGAAGAGGTAATTCTGACTAAGGCTTGAAAGTACCTCCAAATGCTGCCTGCACTGGAAATTTTCCAACTCACTTAAACAGGAAAAAAGTAATCTAAGCAAGACAAACCACAAAACAATCCCATGCTGTTTGGCTCTTTTGCTTGATTTCAACATTATTTAAACTCTGAACGAGTCCACCCAATCTCCTTCGAACTACTGTCTAAAAGGATGTAATATTCTGGCCTTGAGGAATCTTGTTCCCTTAGGTGTTCTATTTTAGAAGTTGTTGAAGCATGCCAAATATTGTAGCCTCTAAGGGTGGGTCATGTGATTGGATCACCAGCCCAAGCCTAGGAGGATTGAGAGTGAAGTCACTCCTCACCGCCTTTAGTGACAGATCCCAAGATTTCCTGCCCTGTCATTGTGGAGACTGAGGACTGGCTGGTGGTCATGTCTCTGGGAGTTTGACTGCATGTCTGGGAGTATGACTGCATGTCAAGTTCCCCAGTGGATTGTTCAAAGCTTGGGTTCGTGATGAAGGGTGCACAACATGTTTGTCCAACGTTCTCCAAATTAGTAAGCCCAACTCAGGACAGTTCCCAGGGGCTCCATGCTATCCAGGCAGTCATTTTGTTGGAACAGCATTTCTGGTATGAAATTTTGGGTCATTCAGAGCTTCCTCATTCTGTTTTGCTGTTGACAGCTGATTGCTTTCTGACATAATTCTTATGCAGCCCAATTCATATGCACATTCAGATGTGCTTCAAGATTTATCCTAAGATGGAAACAGGGACTGAGGGATAGAGGACTTGGCAGGCACTGAGTAGCTCTGAGAAGCCAGGACCAACTAAATATTTTGTTGCCTATCAGCAGCTTAGTAAGATTGAATTTAAACTCTCAACTCATTTTAAAAAAATGTTTCTAGTTACTATTTTTTTGCATGTCACACTGACTAGAAAAAGAACAAAAATTTGCAATGTCATTCTGGTTTGTGCTTTGTCCTGCCTCTAAAGCAGAGTCTCTCTCTCTCTCTCTCTCTCTCTCTCTCTCTCTCTCTCTCTCTCTCTCTCTCTCTCTCTCTCTCTCTCTCTCTCTCCTGCCCCCAGTGCTGGAACTTTGCCTGTCACCTTCCGTTGCTTGGAAGACAATCTGGGGATTGATAAGCGTGTGACCAGGTTCGTCCTTCCGGTTGGAGCAACCATTAACATGGACGGTACAGCCCTTTACGAAGCTGTGGCCGCCATCTTCATAGCCCAAATGAACGGTGTCATCCTGGATGGAGGGCAGATTGTGACTGTAAGGTGAGCAAAGCACATGCAGAAGAAACGGAGAAACATCCGTCTTCCTCGTTCTCGCTCCATACTAACTTCACTCGATGGATGGAAGCTGCTGGAGTTTCAGCTCTAGTGAGACACAGCGAAGGAAGTACTGGCAAACTTCAAAGGAAAAAGAATGTGACAGGAAGGGAAGAGGCTAGTGGCATGTTACATATACATATGCGCACTCACGTCAGAGCCCAGATATGATTTGACCAGTTATTTGTACACTCATTCAACACACAAGGAAAATCAGGCTTGGAAGTAGAGTGGCTTGTCCAAGGCTATACCACTAGTCATGAGCTGGCACGGCTATGCCTGGGGTGACATTTACTAATCAAGGTCCAATTATTCTGTCATTAAAATGTGTTCCCTTCTGGGTAGATGAGCCAGCTCAGGGGATAAAGGCACTTGCCACCTGACGTCAATCCTCAGGCCCCACATAATGGCAAGAGACAACCGATTCTTTTAGGTTGTCCTCTGATCTCCAGGTAGATACCATTTTGTACACATAAACATGCAAAATTAATATTCAAAATATGCTCTTTTCAGTGTTCCAAGGCATGATGGTAGATTCCTCGGTGTGACATAGAACATTTTACTGTAAATAAATATCACACAGTGTGCTTTCTCTAATGCTTTTATTTACTACCTGTATTTACTACTGTTTTAACGTTGAGAACATTGTCCTGAGAGGTCATCTAAAATGCACTGCTTCTCCATAAACTCAGATCTCATTTGTCGGTAGAGTCATTGACAGTTTCATTCTTCAAACTGTTCAGTGTGCTGACACTATACCATGAAATCACTTCGACTCCAACTGGGAGCTTCTGTTAAGTTAGAAGACAGTTTCCGGCTTTAGTTAAAGTAGAAAACACAACAAAAAGCCAATGAACTACCTCCTGGTCCCACTTATGTCCCACTCCCACTCACAGTGGCTTGATGTCCTCATCTACAAATGAGGAAGGTATTCAGAATTGGGGACTGTGAATCGGCAGTTGGTGGGCTGAAGCCAACTCTGAGCCTTGCTATTTGCTTTGCAATGTGCTGTAAAATAATTAGAATGTTAGTGTCTTTGAAGACAGGTGTTTTCCATTTACTGGTCGCCCCTGCTCCTCACCGCCCATACCTGGCCTTGTCACCTACCACCACTGCCTGTCCCTTTAAGACGGTTAAAGTTATTACTTTGGGATGCTGTGAATTACATTCCCTTTCTGTCTCAGTTTCTATGAGATCAGTAATACAAGCAACAGGTGGATGGCATTCTGTGTAATCAATGTATTTGCAGGCAAAAGAAAATCCAAAGAAGTGTAACAACCACAGCCCCACTGATTCATTTCGTGGAAAGATTAGATTGATGTGGAAATAACTTTCATCTTCTGCAATGAGAGCAACTCCAGTCTTGTGGTGCCCCTGAGGTGGCATTCTTCATATCTCACCTCAGACATTCCCAGCAATCTGAAAAGGAAGGATGGCTTTTGTCCCCATTTCACTGGAACAGTAATATGAGGCTAAGGGTGTTTATATGAAATCTAACTTTCAGGGTGTGGATGCTGTAGGCAGGAGTCACATGTTGACCCCTTAGGCAACTCTTTCCATTCTCTACCCCTTTCCTTTCTGGATTGAACGCAAAGGAAGCTGTTGGAAGACTAGTTTTGTTGGTCTTTTCTCTATTGCACATGGAGAAGAGGCCATACCCTTTGTGTCCTGACTCATACAGTGGCCTTTGCTTCCTTCTAACTTTTGTCAATAAGGTCCTTCTCTACTTTAGAAGTTCTGGTGACAGCTGGCGTCTGGTTGGCCTACAGCTCATTCTCTAGGAGGCCTTTGGTGGTCTTAGGATTACTTTAAGTGCCAGTTGTAAGAGATGAGAAGAGGGGGGTCATTTGTGTCTGATTTCTCCATGTGTTGAAGTTATTGAAAGGTCATACTCAGGCACTGGAAATTGAAATTCTCAGTGTTTTATGAGTTGACACCCCAGAAGAACTAACACCCCAGAGCCGTGCTTCATTTGTCTATCTGGGAGCCTTTTAGGCAGCTCAGAGTTATTTTTGTTGGGTTACCAGTTCCTTCCATTTCCTTAGAGTCATTCCAGAAGATTTTAATGAACATTCCATACACATCAAAGCTTGGCTGAACAACTAAGTAAGAAAACAAAGAAAAGAAAACCTTACCAGGTTTAACATTCGATTTGGAAATATAAACAATGCTTTGTGTAGCCATCTCCTCTGGCAGATGAGGAATCTGAGGCTCAGAGACTCTAGCCATCCAGAGGATGGTTAAAATTCAAGTTCCCAAATTTGGATATATTCTTCTGTTTACTAAAGATCTTAATTTGTGGCCTTTGAAGTGGCTTTAAAAACTGGGTAATGGGGTCTGTATATATCAGCTGGTGAGGATAAAGCATGGAGAAAAAAAAAGAAAACTTGCCCAAGATCATATCTATAAGTGCTGAAGTAGGATTTGAACCAAGGCCACCTAAATGTGGGTCACACTGCCTCTGCTATAATTGGATAGATACTATTAGGCTGCCTTTGTGTGTTGATTTATCTGACCTTTACAAACACCTTGTGTTGTATATGCTAGAGTGGAAACTCCCATCTCCTCATCTATACCATGAAGGCAGCAATCACAGAATCAGGGTGGTTGAAAGCATCCCACATGGCACATATCACATATCAATAGATGGGGGCTATTGAAATTGTTACTAGCAATGACATTCAATAAGATAAAACAGTAGTCCTATATTAGTAGGTGAAAAAGTGGCTGGGACACAGTGAGTACCACAAATTAATCACAATGGGAAGCTTATTTCAGATCAGAGTATCAAACATGAATCTTGTCCTAACAGATATCATACGAGACTTCCAACTTCCATGCTTAAAAACTCTTAGGTGAAAGGGCTTCTTACCTTAATGAAGCCTTTGACCAAGAAATGATGGCTTCATGTTCTTTCATTCTTGGGCTTGACAGCAACCACGCTTACCCTCCAGAGCATCCTATGCTATTAAAATTAGAGCAGTGACTAAGTGACTGGGATTTTACTGGCATTACATAATTTTATCTACTTGGGACTTATTTTATGTTAACAATGCTACTGTTGGGAAATTTCACCGAGCAAAGGATAAGGTTGGCCATGTATGTTTAAACCTTGGCCTCTGGGCACGTTTAGCCAAATCCTCCTTAATTGTAGACATCTGAAGGTCTGCCTCCACAGGCTCCCACATGGCTCATGTGCAGTTCTCTGCCTGCAACATATTTTGGGGGGAAAATAGCCAAGTCTAGCTTTATGATGTGCCCTTGTCTAAGTCCTTCCTCTTCTCTTCTCCCTCATGTGGGAGAGCAATGACCAAGAACTTTCTGTATTCTTATTAAGTCATAGACCTCCCAGGGTCATCAAGAGCCAGCATGTAGCAGAATCAAGTAGAGGAGTGTTAAAATCCCAGAATACCATATTGAATCTGAGTGACCCTAAGTTGCCCACACTTCCAATCCCTGCTTGTCTTCTGGTGAAAGAACATGTCTGTGTACCTTGCATGGTTGTTGTGAGATTCTGCTTTGATGTTGTGTACATAGAACTTGGCAGAGCTTCCAGGAGCTTGACTCTGGAGAAGCCAGCCAGGGGAGTGGATTACTAGAGAAAGCAGAGCAGGTCAAGGGGCCAAGGGCAGGCTGAGAATTCTCTAGACAACACTGTCTGTAGGAGGGCAAAATTACTGTTAAGATTTGACTCTCAACAAGAATTTTTGTACATACAGGATTTTGCCTCACAGAACCAAAAGCTAGTCAGATTGAAATGGCCACGGTGATTGTAAGAGTGACTCATGACCAAAGCAACCGGTGCTGTAAATCAAACACCAAGGCTAAGGATGACTGGAACATGGGAATCCCCTCTTCCCTTCTGTTCTGTCCTTATTGGGGAAGGTCTGAGGAGTCCCAGCTGTCTGGGGCTTTAGGGAAGTTTCACTCCCAAAACTGTTCACCTTGTCACTGAGTTCTTGATAAGAATGACAGTTTATTTGGCTAGGGGGTTGTAATATGCCCAACCTCTCTTAAGTGCCTTTGCACTTACTGGTCCCTAAAAGCTGTTGACTACCTCATAAATGAGACACCCTCATTACTCCTTTGCACAGATGAGGAAGTCAAGGTACAAAGAGATGCTGTTGCCCAAAGTCATGTGCTTGATAAGTGATAGAGCTAGGATTTGAACCTAGATTGTTTAAGTAAAAAAAAAAAAAATTGCTGCGCACTGTCTGCTGTCTCAAATGGATTCAGTCATGGAGTTCTCCAGAACCCAATACCAGCTCCATGCTGATGTGACAAGGAAGGTCACAGACATGTTCTGTAGATCACACCTAGGCAGGCGTCTGTAATAATACCTGAGAAGGGTGACAAAATGAAACAAGTATGCCAACCCGCTGGAGCTCCAGAGACTTTCCTTTCCCTCAGAGCCCTCTCAATTACAGGTCTTGGGATTCTAGGCTGGGTCACACTGATGGTCTGACTTCGTTAAAAGCTTCTGAGAGCCTGGAATTTGGTGCCTGAGTACCTGCTCTAGAAACATTCCAATGTTCTAACTACAAAGCAAGCAGCCCCCATATTGTTAGCACTCACAAAATCACACTGAGGAGCCCTGTTTTAAGAAGTAACATTCTATTTAGAAGTGACAGCTCTAGGTCTGAGGAGATGGCTTGCTTGATAAACACAGGGACCTGAGTTTGATCCCAAAACCCCCACAAAAATGCCAGGCATGGTGGCAAGTGTGTTTAAGAGTGGAAGACAGGCAGATACTTGGGACACAGTGGCTAGCTGGTGAGCTCTAAGCCAATGAGAAACCTTGCCTCAAAGGAAGTGGATGCTGTACCTGAAGATGACACCTAAGACAGTCCCCTGACTTCTACACATATACACTAACATGTACATGTGCATACACACACACACACACACACACACACACACACACACCACGCATTTAAGAAGAAAAAAGAAATGATCAATTCTATAAAATGACAGGTACAAAGATCACAAAGTCACTGCCAGTTGGTGAGCCTTAGGAACCCTCTGGTATGTAGACAGGACACTTGGACCCAAGATTAACCTTTGAACTTCGGGGAGAGTTCAAAATGGTGCCAGGTATGCTCCTGATGTTGCTTGAAACGTTGATGAGTTTCAAGTGCATGAGAAACTCCCTTTTATTCCATTGTCATTACGTGGCACCCTCTTTCTGAATAATGTGTTTTCCAGCCTTGGGAGAAGTGTCCAGGCAAGTGAAACTGAATGTCTCCTGGAATATGTCTATTGCTTCCCCTGATGTCCACTCAGTTGGTTCTGGACATTTTATATCATCAGTTCTCATGTTAATGTTGGCAATGATCTCCTTAGATTCTTGCCACATAGTCCAAAGTCTGTGGCACTCACAGACACGTGGAGGCATATACCAAAATGAATGCAGTTGTCTTCTCATAGGATGGAAGAAGGTGATTTATTTCTTCATCTTTAATATTTCCATGCCTATTTTTAGAACTTCAACTGCCTTAGTACTGTGTACGTTAGGCTATTTGGGTATCACTATGGGGATACGAATACAATCCATGAATTTATAAGCCTTCATTATTGTTGAGCTCAGTTCCTGGATATTAGTAGAATATTTCACATTTCTTTATTCCAAGGAGAAAGAAAGGAAGAGATATTTAATGACTGTAGGAAAATTGGAAGTTTTTTTTCTTATCTCTAAGATTGCAAAAGATGTTTGCCAAGACTCTTTCTCTTCCCGTGACCTGGGCTTCTCTGTCCTTGCAGCCTCACAGCCACCCTGGCAAGCATTGGTGCAGCCAGTATTCCCAGTGCCGGGCTGGTTACCATGCTCCTCATCCTAACCGCGGTGGGCCTGCCAACGGAGGATATTAGTCTGCTGGTGGCGGTGGACTGGCTCCTGTAAGTGCCTGTGGGCTGGGTTCTTCTGGGGATTGTGAATGCTGCCTTCCGGGAGTAGACAGGTGACAAGACTGCAATACGACATTAGCCAGTCTCCCTTGGTAATTCCATGTGTCCTCCTTCTCCCCTCTCCTATAAAAGTTACTGTGTCTACTCAGGAGAACCAAAGAGTTAAAAAGCAATTTGAGGGCCTCATAGTCTAGTGGAGGAATCAGATAGATCATAATACAAAGATAAAATATAGCATTGAAGGGAGCTTGGGTTACAGCTCACTTAGTAGAGTGTATGCCCAGCTTCCATTCCCAGCACTGCATAAGCCAGGCAGCTCCGTCCATGGCTACAATCCCAGCACTGAGCAAGTGCAGCTGCATGATCAGGAATTCAAGATCATCCTTGGCTACATAGTGAGTTTAGGGCTAGCCTGGGCTATGTGAGACCCTGTATCAAAAAGAAAATGTAGCAGTAATGATTCGGCTAACGATATATGCAAAGAATCACAAAATACTCTATTGAGTGAGTGGGGTCAGATACAAAAGAATGTGCACTGTATAATTGCATTTTCATGAAACTCCAGGGGAAGACACTATAAGCCATAGCTGTGAAAAATGATCAGTGGTTCCCTTTGAGGAATGATAGAAATGTCCCATATTCACAGGTGTTTATATTTGTCACAACTGGTTGAACTATTTGCTTAAATAAGTGGGTACTTTTTAACGTACATAAATTACAGGTATAAACATAATTTATGGTAACATACAGTTAAAAGCACAATGATGGAGAGAGTTATTTGTGTCAGTCTAAGATGGAAGGACAACATGGGAGGCTATGAGAAAACGGCAGAAGCAGTTGCTGAGTTTGGGTACGCACTACGTGTCAGCTTCTGTAATAGGCTATCACAGTCCTGAAAGTTTGCTCTTATCATTGCCGTACTGTAGGTCAGAAGTCTGAGGCTTGGACTCAGGAATGAACAGAGATTTGAGCCTAGGCTTGCCTGGTTCTGGAGCCCTTCACATTCTTGTTCACAGTCAGATCGAGTTTCAGAAGGCAGGGGTAGCTATGCGCAGTCATAACTGATAAGAAGCGCAAGATACTTACTCAGAGGAGAAACAGGACATCCCTATCAAAACCATCTGTGCAAAGGCACTGGGGCCTACAAACAACGTGGAGACTTTTAAGTGATGGGAGGTGAGGTAAGATGGACAACACCCTTGGAGGCCACATAGGGAGGCTTGAATCTGACCATGTGCATTTGGCTGCTGCATTTCCTGGTGAAGAACATTTTACTAGTATAGAAGATTAATAGCCCATTTATAAGTGTGAACAACCCTGGCTGGATCACCCCTAAACAGGGAGATTGGAATAGAGTCTCTCTAAGGGCCTTGAGGACACTGCTGTTCTTTGAAAATCATACCAATGTATCATGTCCACTCTTGCTGTTAAGTGATTGAGTGCTGGACAGTGTAACAGTTTCCATCTTCGTCAGCACTTGTTACAGTGCGCCAGTTAACCTACATTGAAATTTCACTTTGATTTGGACAGAATTAAGAGGTGGGACTTTAAGAACTGCTTGCTCCAGGAAGAGTGACACTGGTGTCACTGTACAGTGATGCCTTCAGTCCCTTCTTCCTCTGGCTTTGTCCTGTGACCTCCTCATATATAATGACACAGGAGCTTGGCCACACCAGATTCTGGTGCCTTAGTCTAACACTTCCCAGCCTGAATAACTCTAAGTAAAATCAATTTCTGTTCTTTATAAATTGCCCAGTCTCAAGTGTTTTGTTATAGTACTACAAATGGACAGAGACATTCTTGAGTCTATGTACTAACAGCCAAGAACCTTTTGTTTGCCCTGTTTTCTTTTTTTCCCCTCCCATGATTAAACTATAACCAGTAACCAAATGAAGTAGGACAATGAAGTAGGATCAGAGCCTTAGCTACTCCTAAAATCCCAATTTCTCTAGCCCCAGCAAGTCTGCCATTGTGAGCCCTGGAGTTCTTGGCGGTCTCCTGCTCTCAAGCCGATGGGAGTCACTTCATGAAATATTCAAGACCCTGCCTGTGTCTGACCTAAATGTTAGCAAATGGAATAGGAGGGCTGGATCCTCTCTGATCACCCCATGCAAGTGCCCACATGCTCACACTTGTGTGGGAGAATATGGTGTCCTAACTGTATGTCTGCAGTGCACCAGCAGGAAGGAGTTGGCTGACCACCAACAAAAATGATGCTCCATCTAGATTAATTTTCTTGATGAAATCATGCAACAAGCAAACAAACAAACAAACAAACAAAACTCTCCGGAACTGGAATGGGAAAGAAGAGCACAAATGCATCAATGGGAAGTTTTTTTTCTAGTTCTAAGGCTCTGATCTCAGAAGGGCTGAGGCCACGTAGTCAAGAAGGAAAGAAGAAGGAAGTGTGGAGAATCTTGGGAAGATGTGCATCAGAGTTGGGTTAGATCTGTTTTCAATCAGTACAGATGCCACATTCTTTCCTACCAGAGAACATTCTGGAAACAAGTGCCTAAGCTTGCTAAGCTCCAAGGTTTGGGATGCTACTCCCTGGTGTGTAAGTAGGGCTGAGGGCTGGAGGCTGGGTTGAGATAGGGGTGCAAGAGGAGGCTGTCTGGTCTTTAGAAAAGTAGTTGATGGAGGAAGAGCAGAAAGAAAGAGATGGTGGTCAGTGTTTTCTTCTGTAAGTAAAGTCTGGAAGATTTTTATACTGCTAGCAAGTTTTCAATTTAAAATGGAACAGAGCCTCCAGTGACATTTAATGTGTCACGGTGTTTGCCAATTGCTGGAGCCAATCCAGCCTTATTACAGCCCACTAAGCCCTCAATGCTTGTCTGTGGCAAGGTTAGCTGCTCTGTAAATGTCATGGTGAAAACCAAGGTTCTAGAGCATTTCAAAATGCCCAAGTCTTGAAGTATGAAAAAGGCAGGCCTGGTTAATACTTGAACCATCTCCTGGGCCCAAGAAACCTTTTGTATCAAAACTGAGATATTTATAAGAAAGTATGGGAGGATGGTAAGGAGGGAAAATGTAGGAAAAACTGAGACCCAATACTAAAATCAATTACTGGGCCCAGTGAGAGCCAGAAAGGAAAAGCCACATACAGTGACACCAACACCAATATGTGGTCCATTCCTCATATGACACTCTATTAGGGAGATCTTTTCTGGACTCAGATTTGCTAAGTAAGGGTAGGTGTGACTAAAACATCTAAAAAGGATACCTAAAATAGTCCCCATCCTGTGGGACACTCCATGTGTTAGTATCCCTTTCTGGAGGGAGCAGAGTTTTGGTCCTCAAATCAAGTCTGCAACCAATCTGATGTGGATTCAGGAGGTGTAGGATAGAGTCCAAGAACTGACATGTATACCAAGTTCTCAGGTGGTGCTGATGATGGGGCCCTGGGATCTTACTTCTGGGAAAATGAGTTAGAATAGGGAGGGAGTTTCTCCTCAGCCAGGATCTTCCTGACTATGGGTGTCTACGCACTCTATGTTGAGTGACCATTGACAGTTATCTTCCTGACTGTGGGTGTCTAAGCATTCTATGTTGAGTGACCATTGACAGCTTATGCATCCATTCCATGAAATTACATTGTCAGTGTATTAAGTGTTAGACATTGTTCTGATCACTTAGCAGTGGTTCATTTAAAAGTTACAGCAAATTATAAGTAATCTAATAGTGTATGATCCCTGTAGTTGAGGTAACCGAGAGATGTAATTTATCCTATTTGGTGGATGTTGAATAACCAAACTGTCGTTCAAATACAGACAGCTTGGATGTTTCTTGGGTATTCTAGGCCTGAGAAGATGCATTTTCTGATCCTTACTTAAGACATGTGTGTATGTTTTAAACACCACAGACACACACACACACACACACACACACACACACACACACACACACACACACGCTACTGCTACTGCTACTACTACTACTACATACAAAACTTACTTAACTTCCACTCCATTCCTGATGGAAAAGAAAATCATCTCCTGCATCCACCATTTTTTTTTTAAAGAGTCTAGAAAGTCGTGTTTATGTCAGCCTTTGGCTCTCATTCTTCATGCACACAGATTTTCCCTCATTTCTGCTTTTACTTTATCTCTAATCTACGTCAGCTTCGCTGTAGAATGTGATCCACGTTCCAGCAAGGCCTCCCCTCCCAACCAGTGGGTCTCTGACTCAAGGCAAGGTAGTCACAGACCCAGGGGCTGGGTGAATGTAAAGCTCTGCACAGCAAGACTCTTTTCGATATGTCGCCAAAGCTAAGGAGAATAAGAAAATGAAAATGGAAAGTCTCTTCCACCTGCAGCTGAATCTCAGTGTTCTCTGACCCCGGGGATAGTTCTGAACTATCCGCATAGGAATTACATTTTAAGAAGAGATTTGCCTTGTTTTCCTCTATGTGTATATGCTTGTGTGTAAGCATGTGCATGTAAGTGTGTTTTGCTGGGCCTGCAGAGGGTTTCAGAACTCCTGGGGCTGGAACTGTGAGCTACCTCATACGGGCACTGAGACTCAAACGCAGGGCCTTTGCATGAGCAGTCCAGGCTCATAACTGCTGAGCCTGTGTCAGCGTTAAACACTAAAGAAAACTTTAATGCCGAGACTCTCTTTCCTTAAGAAAAACAACCCTTTAGTGTCCCGCACCTCTCCTGATCGCCCCTGCCTTGATGACCATTTTCAACCATCCTGTCTTGCCAAATCGTCTTGTTCTTCTCTGAGTCTTCCCCAGCTTCTTGTCTACCCTTTGCAGTTTGGATTTCTGTGACTCCCTCCTCCTCTTAGATGACGCCTGAATCCTCCCTTTTCTTTGTGAGAATCCTGCCAGATGTTTTGCTAAACAGCGAACAATCCCTTCTTTCTCTTAAGTTCATCTGCTTCTAATCCAAATGAATAATCCATTCTGTTCTTCCTCCTGCTCCTACCTACTTCCCAACTCTCCCACCCTGCCCCAGGCCACACTGAATGCCCACAGCTCTCTCTGGTTTCTATGTTCTCAGACTTCAAGTGTAGCTAGAAACCATTTTTTAAAGAATTGCATCTGAACTGATCACGTACAGATTTTGTTTTTGTTTTTGTTTTATGAGTCTTCCCCAAACAAAACAGCACAGATGCTTATGTAGCATTCCTACTGTATTGGGCATTGTGAGTGATCTAGAGGTGGCTTAGTGCATGTAGGGAGATGCCTGTAGGTTATAAGCAAGTGTTAGGACATTTGGTGTAAGGGACTTGGGCATCTGTGGATTTGGGTATCTGTGGGAGGTCCTGGAGCCAATTCCTCCATAGACACTATAAATCATGGTCTCAGTATTCAAAAAGCTCTAGTAAAGATTGTTTCTAAACAACAACCAGATGTGGTGTGCTCAAGAGATCCCAACAGGTGCAAAATGAGGAGTATGCATCTGGTGGGGGAATTAAAGAGGAAGTGAACTCATCACATGAGTAATAGTAGCAATACCACGAGCAACTGATGGATTGGCATTTATTTCGTGCCATCTCAGCCTTTCATATGCAAAGGATTTTGTGGAGAGCCTCTTGGATGGCATGTTGGCAGTTACTATCTCCCCCTCTGGTGGGTATTGTTCTGACTGACAAATGAGAGACCTGTACAGGAAAAGCTTGATGACCGGCCTGTTAGAGCAGGAATGCACTGCAGGATGAAATCCAATCACATCCAGTCACATCTTAACCAACAGTTAGGTGAATGTCCTTCCTTCCTGAGTCCCAGAGGACTCCAGTCCTTCAATGCCAGCCTGCTCCAGGTCAGGAACCCTATGTGACCTGTTGCTGCCACACAGAGCCCCTCAAGACAGCCCCTCAGCACCCTGTCCTCTGAGAGCCCATATTACGTTTTGTTTCTATTTGGTGAAGTTCTACAGCATTCCAGCATTTGGTTCTTTTACACCTACAGCAATGATCATTTCTTAGGATTCAACACATTACAAAGGCCCAGAACAGCTGAGGGATCCAGGACTCTCTGTGAGAACTCGGACCTTTAGACAGTCTCACATCTCCCTGCCAGAGGACTTGGACCAAGAGAAAAAAGAACCAGAGTACCTTGGCAATTATTTTTCTTCAGATGAGCCAGACCCAGTGATTGGTGTGAAGGACTGTTCCGCCCCCTCTTGTTTTTGGTTCCTGCCAGCCCAGGAAGAAGAGCTGTGCCATTTAGAGTGGATTCATTAAATGCAAGATTCTGTTCCCATCTCCTTTGCTTTCCTGCCCTCCTGGCAGACAGAATCCCAGAGGCAGCATCAACAATCTATTCCTTTTGTTTTTTATCTTCCATTCTTTTGCCTTCTTTTCTTTCTCCCCCTCCCCTCTTCTTCCTCCTCCTCCCTTCTTTTCCTCCTTCCTCCTTCCTTTTCTCCCCACTTTCTTTCTCTACTTCTGAGGTCAACATGAAAGACAGACTTTCCCGAGAGGCTAAGATTTACCATGACAGAAAATGAAAGTTATTTGCTTGGGGAAAACTTTTCACATATGAACCAGAAATTCTCATATCCTTCTTTGGGCCAGAGTTATAGTTCCCTAGAGTCAGTAAGATATTTCCCTGGTGGTTTAGAAGTTGCTTGGCTTTGCGGTATTGGAGGGGCAAAAGCATACAAACAGAATAGCCATGATTGATCTCCTGATTGGGTATCCTGGGAATTTTCCCAGGATTCATAGCAGCAGAGGAAGCTGGCAAGATGGGGCTTAATCTAAATTGGCATCTTGCTGTCTGACATACATCCTTTAACTCCTGCCAGCTTCCCGAGGAACATCTTCATAAATTTGCCCTATTTCCCTTTTCTTCTGTAGTGATAGAGTTGAGTCCCTCTACCAAAAGATATGACTGTCATCTCCACCTTGGATCCCATCCTCTCTAATCTATTCAAGACTCATCACCAGAGCTCATCATCTGTTCTCCATCCCTTTAGGCTTGCCTTCTCAGTGGGCTTTGTTTAATATTTAATCAGCTTCAAATAGTTCCCTTCTAAAATAAAAACAAACCAGAAATCCTTCCCCGTGTTCTCTGCCTCTGTCATCAACCATTCTTTTGCTTTCTCCAACTTCTTGGAAAAGGTGGTTGTACATACATAATGCCCCCACTTCTCCTCACTGCAAAAGCCAGTCTCTGTCCTTATAAACTGCTCTCAGCGGGTCAACTGCAGTCTCTTTGTTACTAAAATCTAGAGTTACTTCTCTTTTTTGTCAACTCAAGGCGATAACTGGCATTTGTCTGCCACATGCTGCCTGTTACAGGAGTCGGAGTAAAAATAAAGTCAGTGTTTTCAGGGGGAGATGGTAGCTTAGCCAGGCATGTCCGGATGTGCTGCCTATTACCTGCCAAAAATACATTTGAATTGACTGAGTAAAACTTGTAGTGATATTATACATACCTCATCATCCATTTAAATAACTTTTTTTTATAGTTTTTAGCAAGTGTCTGAAACTGTGATAAGCATTTTGTTTATATTATTTTATCTTCCTAACAACCCTATGTGCTGGCCATTTCTTGTCATTTCGGTTTTGAGAAGGCCCACACATATTAAGATGCTCAGAGCTGCCAGCAGGTAAGGGACAAAGACCACATTTGACTCCAAACCAGGCTGTCTCTGGAGTGCATTCTATGACTTTTCTTATGGTGCTGTGGTAAAACCCAAGACCTTGCACATGCTAGATAAGCCCTTTATCGCTGAGCTACATCCCAGCCATTTATTTTATCTGCTGTATATTAAAAAATTATACATATAATCTTACGTTTTAAAATGCAAAACACACACTTACTTCAGAGAGGTACCACATAATATCTTGATGCATGTATATATTAGGTAGTATCTTAGTCAAATTAAATATGTATGTCTTCTCAGGAATAATTTCTTTGGTACAACTGCCCACATCCTTCTTTTACCTTTGAAATTTACAGTACATTTCTGCTGTTTTAGGGTGCCTGCTAGGCAATAGCACCGTGGGGGTTCTTAGTCTCATCTAATGCCTTGTCAACTCCTACCTTGTGTTTCTTCTTGGACACTTATGCTGGGGGTTCTTAACCATCAGCCCTTGGGTGTCTTCAAGCCTAAATCTTCATTCTACCTCCCTCAGCCAGATTCTCAAGTGCAGAAGAGGGACTAGCACATTTAAAGACAGAGACACACCCAAGTAGTCCAGTTCAGCTCTGATCACATGATATGCACCCTCGGCACCATGGGCAGATCTGCCTGGTTGAAATCAGGGTGTCTGGACTTGCAAGGGAGCCATGCCAGAGTCCTCCAATGCAGCTTCATTATCCTTACTTCCTAAGGACAGATAGATTGCATCACAGCAATTAGGATTTATTTTAGGTCATTGTTCTAATTTTAAAATTAAGGTTTCCTCTCTTCCTGTAACTTAATCATACTCATAGAATTTGAATGGAAAGCGAGCGTCCTCAACAACTATGTGATTTATTTTAGGTCATTGTTCTAATTTTAAAATTAAGGTTTCCTCTCTTCCTGTAACTTAATCATACTCATAGAATTTGAACGGAAAGCAAGCGTCCTCAACTACTATGCTGGCAATGGCACTGCCTCATCCCCTCCCTTTTATGTTTCACATTTACTGGTTTGTTCACGCATTTACTTCTTTGGTGGCTTTCCAACACCTCCACTGATAGGACTTTGGAGGTAGAGGAAATGTGGCCAAAGGCTCCTTTACACTGACTGGCTCATACTTCCTGACGAGAGAGCACAACTACCCTTAAGAACTCAATTGAGTTTTCCTGGTGCTAAGATGAGTTTTATATCATTAACAACCACTTTTTCTTTGAAGTTTATAATTTGCAACATAAGACATGAGGAGAGATATTCTGGATACTCGCTGGTTGTAGCAACACTCTGAAATGTTTTTCTTAGGTTCACAGAAAGAGCAATTCCTCACTGAACTTCTGTGCTTCATCTCTAGGGACAGGATGAGAACGTCCGTCAATGTTGTGGGGGATTCTTTTGGGGCCGGGATTGTCTATCACCTCTCCAAGTCTGAGCTGGATACCATTGACTCCCAACATCGAATGCATGAAGACATTGAAATGACCAAGACGCAGTCCATTTACGACGACACGAAGAACCATAGGGAAAGCAGCTCTAACCAGTGTGTGTATGCTGCACACAACTCTGTCATTATAGATGAGTGCAAGGTACCTTTCCCATTCCTGGACATTGAGACCTGCATATAAATAGTGCATGCTGGACTTCTTATAAACACAAAACCCTGCATCCATTCTTACCACGCTTTTGTAAGGAATCACGTAACCCAAGCTTCTGTGAGGCCCAGATCATCCCACTCTGCATCCAGCATGGTGGGAAATCCACACGTCTGACACCAAAAAAACAAAACAAAAACAAAAACAAAAACAAAAACAACCACAAAAAAAACAACAACCAAGCAGTTGCTTGTCTCAACAGATTCCCATACCCACCTCACTACTCTAATTTGGTCAATTTTCTTCACACTTTGGGCCAAGAATTTATGGTTGTTAGAACTTTGATGGCCTTCAAATATTCTCTTCCTTAAAGGGAGGGTCAAGAAAAATGTTTATCAAATAGCATTGACTTTATATAGCATGAGTATTCCTCCTTACTCTGTATTACAAATTGTTTTTATTGTTTTTTTTTAAAGTTTGATTGGCTCTCCTCTTTTTATTTATTTATTTATTTATTTATTTTTTTATTCTTGAATGGAAGGGTAAGTTTTATTCTGGCTTTTATGCAGTTTCAAGAATAACTGTTCTTTAAAACAGTTATCCTGAAAGTCTTTTAAAAATGCTAAGTATCACACTCCAGTTCTCTGGCACTGTGGGTGTTCTGGGTTCTCCTCCAAGCTGTTGGGTGCCAAGTCTTCAAGCTTGATGGTCTCTAGCTGGCCTTCACTGTAACTAACTTGACATTGTTAAAGACAGACTGTTGTGACCAGAGTGATGCAAACATGGAGAAACACTGTCAGATAAGAGAGGGGTTGGCTTGCTAAAATGATTGAGTGTAGCAGCTGAGGCCGGTTTGAATCAACAGAGATCCCTTCTGCCTTTTTGACTCCTGCTGATAAAATCCTGTTTAATCTTTCTTACTGTATTAAGCCTTGGGTTATTCCAAATAGCACCATGGTTTCTGCCAGAGAGCTCAGGCTAACAGAAGCAATTCCATTTACCAGGCTGTATCATAGGTCCAGAGAACCTGTAGAGCAGAGAGTCTTGCTTCTTCCCTCTACATCAAGTACATATGCAGGTGAGCCGGGGCTCTGCTACAAACTGCAGAGTGAGACTACTCATTGATTAATTAATTGACAAGACAAAATGATTTCCATTTTTAAAATTTCAGAGAGACCATGGGACAATAATCCATTTTCTTGCAATGTTAGTGTTTTTCACACCCAAGTGAACGTGTTAAGTTCCTTTCCACAAAAAATGCTAGTTTGGATCAATAAGGGTCAATATTCTCACGGAATGATTTTTATCTTGTGTTCATCAAGTATTTATTGTGTGCCTTGTATGATTTAGTGGTGTGTCCTCTCCTTCCTCCATGACATCCCATGTTTTGATCATTCGCCAAGTATTTACTGAGTGCTCATACCTCTAAGACCCTACGTACTGGAGCTATGCAAACAAGAATATGCAGTATAATACAAAAGAGAAGGTTTGAACTCAGACCATTTCCGCTCAAGGAAACATAAGATAAGACAAAGTGGGATAACCATATATATTTTTTGTTTCACTGTTATGTGCAGAAAGAATCCTAGTCAATGCTGGGACCCTTTGAGGGACTTCTCAAAGCGTTTCATAATACTGTCAAGAACATGTTTTGAAAAGTAAGGAGCAAAGGGATGGAAATGTCTTTCTATTCAGACTTACTTTTCTTTTCCTAAAGACTGCAAAAGGTTGGGAAGTGGTGGTGCAAGCCTTTAATCCCAACACTTGGGAGACAGAGGTAGATGAATCTCTGAGTTCAAGGTCAGCTTGGTCTGCAGATTGAGTCTAGGACAGCCAGGGCTACACTGAGAAACCCTGTCTTGAAAAAACAAAAAGCAAAACAAAACCAATTAGAAAAACATCGCAAGAGTATTTACTACATGTTTTAAAGAAAACTGCAGACTGTAAAGGGAGTAAATTGATCCTGTCACTATAAAGCATGCCCATAGATAGAGGCACTTGTTCTCCATCCAACGTTATCATGTCCAAACTCCCCAAACAGTGCCTGGGCTGTTGTAGGCACTCAATACATACTTGTTGAATGCACCCCACTAGCATCTAGACTCCATGTCCTGTTTAGATAGCCTTCTTTTTATTGGACAGTTTCATAGAGCTAGTTGCTCAATCTCTCCATAAAATTGACTACCCAATCAACCACTTGCATCTGTATTGGATAATTAGCATTTAGATGGTGTCAATACCCAACCTGAGAAGGCCCTGAGGATAATGTATCTGGGTGTGTTAGTTTCATAAATATCTCAGACGCTTGCATTTTTAGTGAGGTGATTGGCTTCAGCTCTTTGAAGAGGATCAGATCGTCAGCCCTCTCGCTCTAAGTCAGTGTCCTGTGTTGTCACCAAAGTAGGAAGCAGCTGGGGCTCTGTCCATAGATGCACATCCTTTCTGGAAGTGTCTGGGTCACATTTATTCTTTTCTTTGAACTTCTTTCTGGTCAACTCTCAGCCTCACCACTTTTTAGGTCCAGTTTTTAGAGCCCAGCAGGAAGAGTGTCAATGCTTGTTGCCAAGGCCCTACCCTTGACTGAGCAAGACAGGGGTAGAATGGGTTAGTGAGAGGACTTCAGACTTTCTTGGGTTCAGCAGAGGGACAAGGAGTGCCAGAAAAACCACTGTTCCAGCTGCTTCTGAAATACAGGTCCCAGTATTTACAAACAAAAAGTGAACACATCCCTCATGCTGTATGGTGCTTCCAGGATGCCACATTGTGATTGATAGCTGTATACTGCCATTGATCTGATTGATCACTGAGAGCCAAATAAACACATTCAAGGCCACAAGGAATAGACAGATTTCTCCAGTCCATCTCTGGCAGTCTTTCTTGACAGTTTATTGAGGGGGGAAACCAGTTTGCTGCAGCTCTGGTCAAAACGTTAACCATTTGAAGCACTGTTATGTCATGCTAGTCTCTGACCTCATAATGGTAGTGCGGAGTTATGCGATAGCCTCTTAATTCTTGTCGAAGTAACAGCATGTGAGCCATCACTGCTAACTGCATGGGCTTTCTAAGCAATGGTGTGGGGGCCGAGTGGGGGTGTGCTAATGGGAATTGGAAGAATGGATAGATTTTTATTTTCATTGCATGGTTCACGAAGGTCGCTTGGTTTTCTGTTCCTAGCATGCTGCATGCTCTTGATGCATGCATTTCATTTCCACTTGGGTAAAAGGAGGTCAGATTTCTTTCAAACTTTGCTGCATTTGTCATGTCTCCATATTCTAATGCTTCCATAAATCCAGTCTCTTCATTATGTGGAGTATCAGTCGTGGGTTTAAGTTTGCACATGACGTTGAGGACAGACAGACAGAAGGTAAGCTAGGAAACCTGCTTAGAAGTGGATGGGAAAACTTCCCTCCTGCATAAAGGTTCAGTTTGCTCTGGGCCAGATATATATATATATGATTTGCTAATTATAGGTTCCTCAGTGTCAACATTGAAATGATTTGGAATACATTGCTACTGATCTTCCACTTTTAAATCTTTCCCCCCTTTTCATATCTAAAGTCAAGATCACTTATTCAGTAGAGCCAAAATGCCATCATTTCAGTAATTAAGACTGAACATGTATGAAATTCACCTGGCCTCACTGTGGCTGAACCTTTCACATGCATGAGTAGAAGTAGCTGCCTAATTCTGGATTTCTTTCTGTCTGGTTGTATGGAGTAGCACGTGGCACTCACTGCGTTTTAAGGACTACAGTAATATGTGATGGGTCTATGGGTACTGAGATACCCCACAGCCCTACAAATATTGTTGATGTTGTCCCCACAATGCTGACCATCTGTGATCCCCCAATACCCTCCAGGCAAATACAGATAATTTAATTCTCTATTCACTGCTGAACACCAGGATGGCTTCAAAACTAATTTGGAAGGAATGCCATTTAAAACTATGGTTTCAGCATATACTGTAAGCTTGGATCTGGTGCTTCTCCACATGACCCATGAGTGGTGTTTCTTGTGGTTCGTGGCCTGTAAGTTGGATGTTGATGGTAATTGTTTTCAGGTAACTCTGGCGGCCAATGGAAAGTCAGCTGACTGCAGTGTTGAGGAAGAACCTTGGAAACGTGAAAAATAATGACCTGACTCTCAGCCAATTCTTGAATAAACTCCCCAGCGTATCTCATGGTAAAAAGATGCTCTAAACAGGCTTCCTTTACGAAAGGAAAAATGCATATATTTCTATGTTTACTTAATCTGTTAGCCGAGGCTTAGAGGAGCTATTGTATACCCGTGATGACAGGCACCGTGCTGTGTCTTTGCCAAATAATGCTTCCTAACTGTCTAATTCTCTTACTTGTGTTATTGTCTGAATGGATGCTGCTGGAGAAGCCACTTTGAACAGAAGACACGTTCTTGCCAGCTTCCCTTTGTCCCAGTGCAGAGCTGTGGATGCTGTTTTCCCAGGGGGACAGGACGAAAGCAGTGTGGTACACTCCAGGGACTTGAGACACCGAGCACGCTCAGTGTGGTATTTCTTAAAGTGTTCATGGCTCACCTTGTTCTGCACAAAAGATTCTGCTAGAAGCTTCTAGAAGTTCCTCCCCTCCGACCTGTAGAGTTGGCACCTGCATTGATTGAGAGCTTCTGTCTGTCGTAGGGAACGCTGATGACTTAAAGTTTTTGTGTTCTGTCTAAGTCAAAGACTTCAGTGGGTGCCCACACTTTCAGAAGATAGGTGACCAGGGAGCCTAGAGCTGCTCTGCCTTCCCTATTTGTGTGCGTGTGTGCATGTGCGAGTGTGTGTGTGTGTGTGTGTGTGTGTGTGTGTGTGTATGAAAAATGGGGAATTTAAAATTTGAAACTGAACTAGGAATTATTTGCATATAACCACTGTTTACCTTGAAAAAAGTAAAGGAATGTAGTCAACCTAAATTTTAATGAGACCTAAATATTCAAACTCACTTGTTTGACTTGCATTCAGAAAGCAAAGTGAAGTTAAGTGTGATTGTCTGATCTGTTTCTACTTGTTTAACTCATAAGATTCTCCTTTGAGTTCCTAACAAAAAATACTGTCAACATCCAAATCGCTTCCATCACATTCTCATCCATCTACACGGCTGAGCATTTTAGCTTCTTCGCACAAAGGGACACATGCTGGCTATGCCTCTTTTCATATCATTTTGATATATAATATGTAGAAAGTGTTCCATTATATAAAAGGCCTGAAAACCATCACAGGATACATCTCCGTGAGAAAGGAGCAGAAAGCAAACCTCTCTATAAAATCCTGTAAAGGTGATATACCTAGGACAGAGTGCAGGCAGCCTCAAACCATCAGTAGGGACAAAGACTGGCTCCACACAGCTTCCCAGACAGAATCTTTTCCAAGGGCTGTGAAAGTCTGAAGGAAGAAATAATATAATCGGCACAGCATGGTGGTTTGCCTGTGGTACACAGCCAACGAACCCTTAATGATCGGTTGTACAAGCTAACATTGTGAATGTCTTCTGTTGAATAACCCACAGTATTTTCCTAAGATTTCTGAGTTTAAGGGTTAGCTGGGAACTTGAACCACTGAGAAACAAAACATATTTGACTCTAAGGAGCAGATGGAACCTGGCCCATGGGGCAGAGTACATGTGTCCTCTGAGGCAAGTAGAGTTGGGGAGACGTTCATAAATAGTTATAGGATGCAGCATCTCTGAAAAGGGTACTGAGACATTGCCTCTCCTTTTAGCCTCTCTCATGACTTCTCTCCTTCAAATCAGACTGCTTGGGAACATACAAAAGACAAGAGATTCCTGGTTTTTTGTTTTGCTTTGCTTTTTGGTTTTGGTTTTAATCTCATAAACCTTGTTTTTAAGTAAGGATCACTATGGAGCAGTATTAAGTGAATTGTTTTGTTTTGGTTTTTGGTTTTTGAAACAAGGTCTTGCTATGCAGCCCAGGCTAGCTCCAAACTTATAACCTTTTTTTCTCAGCCTCTGTCCTAAAGACTGTATGGTGCCACCATATCAACTGGCCGGTGGTGTTTGAATGCTGTTTGTTTCACCTTCATTTGAGGGACAGTTAATAGGGTAGCAAGGACAGACAATGAATCCCTTATAGAAGACAAGAGGGACCAAGATGATAGTCTTTGGTTTCGTTGTGGTATTCTAGACAGTCTGTAAGTGGTACCTCACCCACCCTGGTGGGGGTTCTTTCCTACCCTGAGTAGATGTGTCTAGGGAAAGCATCCAGGAGCACGCTTGGTTTGCTCTGTGTGTCGGGGGAGGCCATTCCGTACAATGGTTCTCCTCGTATGGAAGACCACCTCGATACTTGTTCATGACCTTTTCTCACAAGCACTCACAGGATGACAATGTGTGTTGTCGCCTCATATTCTGTCTGAAAATCTTTCTAGTTTGTTTTGCCTTCAACTTGTCCCTGGCTGTCCTGTTAACCTGTGTAAGAGGCCAGTGTTCTCAGGGGAGCCAAGGCACACTGCTTCTCTAGTCAGCTTTTGCTGGTTTCTGACTACATGCATTGTTTCATGAGTGTATGCTAAGGAAATCACATTTATCTGGAAATTGAATAAATTATATTGAAAATAAACAATCCATCAAATTGGAGACTGCCCTGAAAATTTAGGATGTGGGTGGAACTGACATAAGACTATGTCTTGTTTTTGTAAGGCCTCATTCATCCTTCCCATGACATACCCACTGGGGATTCCTTTGCCTAGAAAAGGTGCCATAAGCAGAACAGACAGATCCCAAGTACATTTTAATAGCCTTAGTCTAAATAGGGTACCTGTCACTGTGCGTGTACTATCCAGTCATTGTAGATCTGAATGCCTAATCTTTTATGTGTAGTCCTCTCTCTCTCTCTCTCTCTCTCTCTCTCTCTCTCTCTCTCTCTCTCTCTCTCTCTCTCACACACACACACACACACACACACACACACACACACACACACACACACTGTATGTGACACAGTGTCACATACACTAACTCCAGGGAGGTTTGAATGTTGGGGCCTTGCTAACCCTAGTCCTTAAACGGATGCAGTTGATACTTTTGAAGAATCAAAATCAGAAGCAAACCAACCAAGCGGACATTCGTTCTTTCCTTTCTCATCCTTCCCCTTTGAGAAGCAAGAGGAATCATTATCCAGCTATTGATGAAAATTCAACAAAGCCAACCCAGTCGGTGAATAAGATGATTGTTTTGAAGGTGGAGCTTAACTGTAGGTTTCCGAGGGTGGCCTCTCCATAGGCAGCATGCTAGAGAATATGGAAAGCCATCATGAGCTAGGCACACAAAACCTCAGGAAAGTCCTGAGGTGATTTTAGGACCACAGGGGCACTACCAGATTCTGTTTTTTACTTCCTGTTGGGTATAGAAAAAAGCCTATGTGGCCTCATTGCCTATAGAAATGTTCATGCTCCATCAAAGACAAATAGTCCTTTCTCCTCTCTCTAGCAGCTTGGACATTCACAGAGTGAAAGGGTATCAAAATGTCCCTGGGTGAAAACTAAAAGCAGAGAAGGGGGTAGAAAAAATCAGTTTGTGGAGCAATTCCTGCTGGGGGATGATGGGGATCTCAATGTTCAGCTGATTGGATCTCGGGTAATTTCCAACCATGGCCGGAAAATCATGCCACATGCAGGTGCGTTTAGTTAGAGGCCCTTTCAGCGCTGATCAATTGGGAAACTTATCTGTGGGGTCCCCAGAAGAAAACCCAACCCTGCCTTGCTTTTACAAATAATCTCCCCTTTGTCCTCCAAAGCAAAAGTTTACTGTAAATTTTCACTTTTGTCAGGATCCAGGCTCTTGCCTAAGCACTATTTCCCTCATGCAACAGAGCAATAAATTCAAATAGGTGTTCACATGCCTCTGACTCTGAGAGACAAGTCTGAGCAGCTCTGGCCTTTGATGACTACAACTGCAGCAGTTACACCCCAGGGCGGCTCTCCCAGCTCCTGCTCTCTGTCCTCTGCCTTGCACTTTCTCGCTCTGCTTGATTTCCAGCTGAAGTCACTGTAGGCCAAGAAAGAGGACCGAATGGGATTTTCGGGTACGGGGATACTTACAGGACTCCAGGGCCAAGGGTCACAGGAAGATGAAGTTAAATTGTCTGAAGTGAGGGTTTCCTAAATCAAGTTGTCACTGAAGATTCGTGGTCTTGGCACCCTATCGTAATTTCTGGCTAAACCCCAAAGAAGGGTCACTGCATGCCAAGGCAGGAGGCAAAGGTGACAGCTATTTTTCCATGGGTGGAGTGAGATAAAACCTGCTCAAAAACACCGGCCGGTTTCGGATTTTCCCCAAAACTCTCTTTCCAGTTCTTTGCTCCCTTCCCTTTCCTTCTGTCTCATTGCTCAACAGACAGATAGTAAATGGCCATATGGTTATGTGGGGGTTGGTTCGGGAGGAGATAGCAGATCTTAATTGAGTAATATCCAGTCTCACTGCCTAAACCATAATTAGGCAACGACACAGGGATGCTTAAAAACAACGTGCTTTGGGAGAGGAAGCATTTGATTTAGACACTGCTCACTTGTAGCTGAATGGCTTACACAAGCCACTGTCCGCCCATTCTTCTTTGGCTTCCGTATGAGAAGAGAAGGGACTGGACCAAATGACTGAAGTCCCCTTCTATATCTGCACATGCCATTTTCTAATCTCTGCTTTACTTCCTTCCATCTTCAAAGGCTTCCTGCTCTAAAACATGGCTTATTTGTATTTTAAGTTGTAAAGATACGCAATAATGAGTGATCAGTTTAGATGTTTTTTTCCTCATCCCCTTTGGGAAAACTCTAACTCAAGCCTCTGTTCATTCCACGCTTTACAACAAGCTTGGAGAGTGGCCATTTGAACCCATAGTTTACTGCTGTCTTGAGATACCAATAAACATCCCTTTGTAAAGATTCCTTTAACCTACACTCACTGTCCTCACAGGAGCAGCGATTCTGCCCTGGGAAATGTTCTGCAGAGTCACCGTAAGGGACCAGGCACCTCACAGCTGCACTTGAGGCCTTGCGTCATACCTGCTATGGCAACAGAGCCCACTCCAAATACTCAGCCCACATCATTTTCCCCAAACAGTCCTAATTGCCAATCCTGGATGGGAATTTGGGAGGCTCTGGCAAACAAGCTCGAACACTCCTGACATTTGGTGCAAGATTTACACAACCTCAGCAACCGTCTCCACATACCTTTTCCTCCACATGCGTGCAGACATGTATATCCATTCCTGAGCCGGGGAGATGGGCCTTTCCTCTGGGGAGATGTGCAGGCAGATTTGATTCATTTCATTCGAAACCTTTCCTCTTGGTTTGCTTGCACAACAGACATAACATTGTAGGGAGAGATGCTGCCACTTATAAGAGAGGAGTTTTCCCATTTGCTGGTGCCCTTTTTGTGCTCACAGAGTCTCCAAGTAGTTAGAAAGTTGCGAGGTGGCTTATCCTCTCTGCTTCTGTTGTAGTAAGCCATAGTTGGCATGATTGCCCTCTGACCAAATGTCTGCTAGAGTGGAGTTGACATATCATAGTGTGGTGAACATCTTCATTGCCAGAAAAGATTTCAGCTCTTCAAGTTTAGGAGAGCAAGGTGGAAAACTAGGTCTAATAGGGTTAATTTTTGTTGTTGGTGGTGATGGTGCCCCCCTCCACCCCGCCCCTCAAGGTGGCAGAAGGTCTAGAGCAAGAGCAGAAAGACAGTGTTTCTTCATTGACCCACTTAAGGTCACTCTTGAAAAGTGAGAGGTGAGGTTCCTGGGGATAAGCTTCACGCTTATCCACCCGGAATCATTTCCCATCAGCATTTTTTTTCTACACAAGTCTCCCAGTCTTGTTTTATCTTTCAGCCTGTGATCCAGTTACCCATTCTGGTATTTTTGGAAGTCTTTCTGGTTGTATTTTGAGGAGCTTTTGTGCTGAGAATAAAATCTGCTGTTGGAACAGACTTGTGCTCTGCAGAGTCAGCACACGACCTAGACAATGGGTGGCAGCGTATCTGGGTTCCTCTGGTGACACCCCCAATCCCCGGATGAGCTTTGGAACCTAACAACCGACTGTTGTTATCCTTGTCATCATCCTCTGGGACACAGGGATGATGCAGTCAGAGCCTTGCCTCTTCTGGTCTCCGTTTCTCCTCATGGCAACCATTTACCCTGCCGGGAAATGGCCTGCTGCCTTTGGTAGGGGACAGATACACTCAGGAGCCAAGGAGGTTGATCAAACATATCCCGAAGGTTTCTGGAGCCAATTCCCTAGTACACACAGTCTGAAACTCGGCTCCCTGGTGGCTTACTGCTCCATATTTCACTTCCTGTCTAAAAGCCTTTGGCACCCAGTTTCTTCTACAGCTCCCCTCAACCCTTTCCTCTTCCTTCCTTCCTCCCTCCCTCCCTCCCTCCCTCCCTCCCTCCCTCCGTCCCTCCCTTCCTTCCTTCCTCTGTGAGAGCTCAGCATCCCATCTCCACACCGCACAACACAGACCAGATCATCTGGCCACTACAGAGATTTGTATATATTAAAACAAACCTACTTTTTGGAGAATCTTTGTATATTCTTTTCTATTTGTTTTCTACCACTTGAGGAGAGAGCTGGCAAACTGTGAATCTAATTTTATCTTGATGCCAGCAGATATGTTTTAGATCCTGGGAAGAATCTGTGTTACTAGGGACAATGTATCGTCCTCTGATCAGTATTGTACCCCAAATCGACAAAGTTACTTTGGCCCAATCTTACATTCTTTCTTACATGGATCTCCAAAGTCCTTTGCTATTATTTATAAAGAGAAATATTTATAGTCCTGGATATTAATTACAAGTTTAACCTTAATTTAGCCTTTAATAATGTTGTGCATATTTGTATCTATTCTTCAAAAATCATAAAGACTCAGAGTAGGCTGAAATAATCTATTTAGTATCTGTAATTTTTCAGACAGATATTTTCTTATGATATTTTCTATACAACCACATAGATAGAAGTCTAACTAATTAGAGCACAAGTTTCTATAGCAACTTAGGGGTATCGACTGTTTCCTGAGCATACAGCCACATTCAAGAACTTTAGGAACTCAGTTCTTAATGACACCATGAGTAACCCTGACCAAACTAGGGCCAAGGAATTGCTTAACCCCCTTAGGTAGTTAGGATATGCATCCGGACAGTTAACCCTCCGATGTCAAGGGACGGTGCTGACTTCTTTTCTTCCAGCACCAGACCTTGCTTCTCCAACCAACCATTCTAATTTTACTTTCTCATAAGATGAATAAAGGCCGGTGCTAACAGTGGGATCATTTCTATACCAGAATCTCCCATGCATTCCTAAATGTTTATGTGAAGATTGGCCTAGGAAAACGTTGAGTAGGAAAGACTGGAGATGAGTGGTAAGACAAGAATTTGGGACAGGTTTGGTGCCGTTTTGAGTCTTGCCAAGAAAATGAGAGCAAAACCTCACATTGTTATATTAATTGAACATATATTTTTAAAGGAAATTAAAGACAACATATTTTTAGTATCCGCTCAGAATCTGTGCTGTGTCACTGGGGGGCTGGAGGTGGGAGTTAGAGTCACACTGAGATTATTTAGAATAAACCCAAATAGATTATCCTCAGGTAGACATCAAACTATGTAACCTTCCCATAAGGTACACCAGTAGCCACGGAAAACACGAGGTGTCTTTCCTCCGCTAAACGCACTCTCTGAGATGGCGGCAGGACTAGTATTTTACCGCGTGTGAAAGGGTAGTCCATTCCATAGAACACATACTAGGACGTATTTGAACCTGCTCCTCATTCAGCGAACAGATTAGACGTGCCCTCAACTGGCTAAGATTGTATCTGTTTTCAAGTACAGCTAGCGATCAGAGCATGACATTCTTGTGTGTACACACTGACACTTGGTTCATGCATGAAGACAGTGCCTATGCACTTTGTGTAGCGATAACGTAGGTATTTGTGTGTAATTTCAGTGAAATGGTGTATAGATGTAATTTAATTTAAATATTGTTCTTGGCTGTTTATCTAAATGCAATGGATACGTTGGTTGCCATTTGGAACACCCCCCCCCCTTTTTTTTTCTGTCTTAGGTATCTCCTAGGGGTTATTTCTCTTTCTTAATGTGATCTGAGTGAAGAACTTACTGATGATTGTTTGCAAATCTATGTATTCTGCACCTTTGTAAATACAACCCCAAGCAGGAATGGGGTTGAATGTGTATCTTGCCACACAGTGAAAGGTCATCCATCCTATACCCGCGTCCTTTCCACTCAGTGCACCTGTGGAACTTGAGGTTGTCAAGGCTGAGGGAGGTTTAGAATGAGGACATTCATCTCCGGTCCTCCCTCACCAGTGGCCTGGTCTTAAAGAGACAAAAGAAGGGGGGCTCCATCTGCCCCTTGGCATGTTTGAGTCATATCTTTGGGATAGGGTCAACCTCTCTGGTTGTCAGATCTTCATCAGGACATGATGCTCACGACCTAAGATTCTGAAGAGCCTCGTTCCCCTTGACTTCTTGAGTCAGAATACAGGAATGCACTCACTGATTGGCTGCCAGGCAGGTGATTACCCCTCCCCCCCAAAAGCACAGTTCTGGCAGCATTACACATTTGTCAGAAAACAACAGAATACTAGAAGCACAGCAAGGTCAGGGGCCAGCCTTGACAACAGCAGAGGACCAACCTCTGATGCACTGATCCCAAGTATGTGACAGGAGTCTGATCTCCTCTACCCAGTATGCTCTGTTTGCGTGTGTGAAGTGGGTGAAAATGAGATTAACAAGGACAATTCGATGCTGATGCCCAAACCACACTCCTCCTCATTCTCACTAAGTACCATGCTGTGAGATCTGTAGTCCCTGTGACCCCTTTCCTCTCCACAAAGATAGAAGGAACAGCAACGTGCTGGAGAGTGCCCCTCCCCTTCTCAAAGATCATGAAGATGTGAAGCACATTCATTTCCAGGGGCTTCTCCAGATGTGTGGAGTGAGGGGATGTGGTGACTGGGTCCTTCAACTTCTGCATGAAAAATGTACTAAAAGGAAAGTAGACTTGAGGCAGGATTATCTTCAAATGAAAGTTAAGATTAATGGTTTCCCTCAAGTTCACAGTCCCCATTGGTCTGATGTCATGTAGCATAGTGTATCTATAATAGCACATGGTATTTAAAGACTAATGAATGCAAAAAGATGAGAAACTCAACTAATTTGGGGATTGTTTCTTCTATATGGTACTAGGAAATACCTTGTTGGCAAAGCACATCTTGGGTAGTTGAGGTCTTCCGTGTTTGTCTTCAGCTTTTTTTGTGATATGGACTGATGACTGTAACATTTCATATGTAAAATAACTGGATATTCTTCATTTGCTGGAAATAACCTGTGAATCCAATATTTCACTAAGTGTTTTAACTTCCTTGTATATATATCTCTCATCAATAAATGTGAATTCCAATTTCTCTTGGTGGTTGCCTATTCTTGACTTCTCACTTTATTCTTTAGTTACAGAGTGTTAGTTACATCTTTAGTGATCTTTGTGGTAGGAAGATCACCAAATTAGGGACTGAAGTCCATAGTATTACAAAAACTCAGTTTTTGGAAGACCTCAGTATCCAATAGTCATGTCTAATGAAGCAGAGCTAGTGGAGTGGGATATTGGGATGTGTCATTGGTGAACCAGCCATGACAGGTTAGCCTCTGACCTCAGAGGCTTCTAAAACCCCTGTGTGCATCTTATTGGGGCAGCATATCAATCCCTGCTTAGCCAGAATCACTGCTCCTCCCTGTCCTCATCCAGAGAGTGTCTTAGTCCTCATTGGGGGCTTCTCTGGAACATCTGACATGAATATATGAATGAGGAAATGACATTTGTTTGGGGTCATTTTCTGGGAGGTTGAAATGTCTGAGTTCAGGTGGCTGTGGTCAGTAAGGGCCTCATAATGTCATAGCGTGCAGATGACATCACATGGAAGAAAGGAAAGCAAGAGTGGCCAGTGGAGTGTGCAGAAGAGGACAAACACAAGGAATAGAACACAGCTTGTGTAATAACAACCTGTCCAGAAGGTAACCAGTCAAGTCATGTGGTACTTAACCCGCTCCCTACTAGCAGACAGTGATCTCTGAGCATGATATCCCGAATGACCTAATCATTTCTCACTGCATCCTACCTCTTAAAGGTCCCGAGACCTCTCAACATTTTCACACTTAGGACCAAGCTTCCAGCACATTAACCTTGGGTAGAAAAGATCTACATACAAACCACCCCAGGAAGTATGAGGGAGACCATTTCCATGTTTACCAACACAGGCAAAAAGAAAGACAACAGAGCCCACACCCACCCTCGGTGTTTCCCCCTGAATGCTAGCTACCTCAATTCTGCTCGTGGTTCAATGGCCAAAGCAAGTGGCACAGCTCTGCCCAACTTCAAGGCGGCAAGAAAGTGCAGCTTCATCAAGTGCATGGCAAGAAACTAGAAGCGAAATTTTTCCTTAAGTTCCCTAAACAGTCCATAAAAGACATTGTCAAACAGTTTCTTAGTATTCCAACACAGCAATCTTTTTTAGTCTTGTAAGAACAGTTATCCCCAAGGAATTGCATGGTGAACATTATAAGGTCATGTTAAAGAAATAAACCCAAGGTCTTCAATGGAAGGATTGCTAAGGACATGTTGAGGTGCTTATGCTATAGAAGTCCACCCAGATAGTGACAGGTTCACGTTTCACACTGCAGGGCACCCGCTGATAGATGGGATCGATTCGTTCTCCTCCATTCTTGGGAGAGGGAAGAGGCTCATAGCTGATACTGAAAAATCAAAATTCATAGATGTGACACAGCATAATTCTTGTCACTAATGACGACAATTTGCTTAAATTGTTGGTGAGAATGAATATTTCATGTGATGTTTACTTCCCTTGGCGCTAAGCCTGTTTCTCATCCACTTGCATCATGTCACCAAAAAAAAAAAAAGAAAAAAAATCTCAGTTACAGAAAACAAGGCGAACAGTACATTCCTGGGCTGTCATTTTTCTTTAGGATGGCAAACAGCCAAAACCAGAGTCAAATTTCAACATTTAGAGTAGATACAAATCAGCCAAGGTCAGCCAGTCCTTCCAAGGATGACAAAGAGTGGGAGAAACTTGAGTGGGACCAAGATCCCATCACTCTTGGGTCATAGGTGGGAATCCATCCATTTGTGTGGGCCCAGGGTTGCTTTGTCACCGATGAAGACGAAAGGAAAGAAGAAACACTCATTTGGGGTGAGTATAAAAGGAGCAATTGTAGACTGGGAGTTAGGACACTGAAGACTTCTGCAAGCATGGCTGTTAGGTGCTGTTCCTGGAGGAAATGCCTGAGATAAATCCACCTACAAAGAGAAAAGACTTCTTTGGCTCAGTTTTGGAGGCCAAGGTCAGTCGATGTTGTTGCTTTGGGGCCTGGGGCCGTGTAGCACAACATGGTAGGAAGCACTGGATGAGGCCAGAAGCTTCACACCTTATGACCAGATTGAGAGTGAGAAAGAAGAGGCAGGCTCCTACCCACACTCACCTTCAAGGGCATACCCTAGAGAGTGAAAGGCTCTTGGCAGACACACACTTCAGAGTTTCCATGGGTTTCTGTTGTCCCAAGCCTTGAATACACAGACCTTTAGGAGGACATTCCAAATCCAAATTTCAATAGTAGCAAGTCTTTAGGACATTTGAAATAATGGGCTTAGTTTAGAAAACCTCTAAGCTTTTAACAATGAAGTTTAATGCTTTCATCTAGGTAAGCTAACTACATACATATATGTATATATACACATATATGTGTATAATGTATATGCATATACATCATATTTGTATATATTATGTGCACATATATACTATACATATATATGTATAACTTATTATTACAGGATAAATGTCACCTAAATCCGAGCCATAATGCTACTTAGAATGCAAGCCTACGTGACCCTCTTTTACCCCATATCCTCACCTGCCCATTCAGCTGCTTACTTGCATGTTGACTATTCTTTGGCTTCTTCAAAAATAATTTGGGACTAGGGAGATGGCTCAGTAGGTAAAATACTTGCTTACAAGCGTGAGGACCTGAGCTTGGATCCCCAGCACCTACATAAAGAGCCAGGCATCATGGTATATACCTGGAATGCCAGTATGGGGAAAATTGAGAGAGGAAGATGCCTGGAGTTCATGTGCAAGGCAGTCTAATTGAATTAGTGAACTCCAGGGAGAGACTCTGCCTCAAAAAATAAGACAGAGAACCATAAAAAAAAAATACCAGTTATACTTGATATTGACCTCTGGCCATGCACACACACACAGAGAGAGAGAGAGAGAGAGAGAGAGAGAGAGAGAGAGAGAGAGAGAGAGAGAGAGAATGAGAATGACTAGAGTTTCCTGATTGAGGTGAGAAGAAAAAGAGCCAAGCTCATCCACAATCTCTTTTAAAAGCACACCCTTGTGACCAAACTAAACACCTAAACTAGCTTTGGGTCCTTACAAAAGGAATCCAGGTCACATGTAATCTTCTTAGCATGCTTTTTCTCTCTGTTTAGCACAGTCTTTCTCAGTCCATCCATGTTGTTTCACATACCTGGCACTTGTGTATTTTCACTGGTAATATGATACCACATGAAGTACAGCGAGTCTTGCTACTTTACTTCCTGCCAATGGATATTTGCTTCATTTCTAGGTCACTCTTTGTGTCAAGTGGAGCTGATGTGAACATCCATCTGTATTGTCTGTTTATGCCCAGGAGGCTTTGGTGCGTGCACTCTTGAGACATACTAATAATAGTGATGATGATGATGATGATGATGATGATGATGGTAATGGTGATGAAGCATGTGTATGTGCAGCTGAAGAGCTCTTATTTAGACTCTCCTGGGCCTCCTCACTGGGCCCACTGCAGGCCACCGTCAGTGCACCTTGGAATCAAAATATTGCTGCCCGTTTTAGGGGGTCCGATTCTCCAACAGGGACACTGAGTCATGCAAAGACATTAACAGGAGGGGGGCTAAGTTTAAAAGATGAGGTCCCCTTTCCTCAGACTGCATGGGAGCGCACTTGAGATGTGCTAAAGGAGAATGGAGGAGCCAGGCAGGCCCTTCTTGGTTTTTGACATCTTCGCTGAGCAATAATGTGTGAGGCCTCATGGGCTCTGCCCATTAGCAGCAGGCTGTTCACTGTGATGTGAATCGCCATTCGACAGAGGAGTCACAGAAAACCCTTCTACCTACCCAAGAGTCACCAATAGCTCCTCCCCTACCCTCCAGCAAAGTATATAAACTATGTGTTTTAGAAACCACAGAAAATTATTTATCGTTCTCGAGGTCGGACCTCTGAGTCCAGGGGACATGATGGATTCTGGGGCAGATCCCCATGAGGCTGGAATGCTGTTATATTCTTTTGTGTCTTTATATGGAAGACAGAGGACAAGAGAGATCTATGGTGTCCCTTTAACAAGGCTACTAATCTCATTTGTGAGGGTTCCAGCCTCAAGACCTAATCACTTTCCAAAGGCTCCACCTGTTAATGCCATCAGTGTGGCCTTTAGGATTTGGGGAAAACACGACCACTAGGCATATTGCAACCTTCCTGCCCCAGGGTGGGGGGTGGTAAACCCTAAAAGACAGTGGCCTTGAAGAAGATGCACTGTGGTGTGGCTGCCCCTGAGCAGGAATCTGTAGGTATTATCTCCTTCCAAGCATAGTAATGCAAAGAGGAAGTGCGGGCTCCACACACTGAAGAGCAGAATCACACAAGACAGGGTCCAGCTAGCTCAGGTCTCGTCAGAAGTCTCAGCCCAGGCAAGAAGGCCAGGAGATTGGGCTGTCTATGCAGATGACATGTGCCATACAGGAGTGAAGACTGGGGAGTCCTTGGCAAAAAGGAAAATCTAGCTTTAGTGTCTTCCTGGTAGTTTTGAAAGCTGAGTTAATTCATCCTCTCGCAGAGGCAGTGAGGGCCCATAGATTCCCTGTCCTTGTAAGAAAAACAGAGCTAAAGTCAGGATCCTGGTTCATGAAGCTTATTCAAGTGATAGGAGATGACAGAGCCAACCATGCTCCCAGCGGAATGATGTGTTCCGCAAAGCAGACAAAAAAAAAAAAAAAAAAAAAAAAAAAAAAAAAGTTTTCCACTGCTCCTCCCTCCTGCTTTCCTGAGTCAGAAGGAATATGCAAAACCTCAAAGTCTTCCTCTGTTGTTTAGGGTAATGCGACTTGAGTTTTCCAAACATTGTCTGGAAACAATTTAGTAGCTTCCAGTTAAGGGGAAATGCAAATATAGAATGATTGCCCTCATTGGTTGCAAAACCTGCCTCTGTCAAGCCTCTCCCTGGCTTCTGGCAGTCCTCAGATGTCTTCTGGGCACTGGTGGCATTATGCTTAACAGAGGGAGCAGCCACGGAGTTTCCAATTGGCCTCCAGCTGAGCAGAAAGTTTTTTTTTTGTTGTTGTTGTTGTTGTTTTGTTTTGTTTTTTTATTTGTTTGGGTTTTTTTTTTTTTTTGTAACATAGGCTTCCTTCCCCAAGTGATCTGAGATTAACTTCTCATCTCAGAGAGGAAGACAGAGATCATACCCCACTGTGAGATGATAAAGGACCTTGAAGGAGATGGAATATTTCCAGATTAGCCTGCGTCTTTTTGCAAATGAGGATACCAACCCCTATTTAAGTGAGCTATCGGTAATGGGGAGACTAGTCAAGGTTACATACATCCTGTTACTGCTGTGGGACCATTGATCGCTCACTTAACTTTGCTTTATTTCTCTATAGGATGGAGCGGATACATGTATGTGACCTTAATGGTGGCGGTGTGGGGGGAGGAGGGGGCAGGATACATGAGTGTGCATTCACATGTGTGCGTAAGCATGTGGAAGCCATTGATCAGCTTTGGGTGTCTATCCTCAGGAGCCATGTGGCTTGTTTCTTGAGGTGCTGAGGTAGTCTCTCACTGGAATTGAGAGTTTGCCAGTCAGGCTTAGGTGGTCGGCCAGTGAGCCTCTCCTCCTGCCTCTGCCTTCCCGATTCTGGGATCATAAACACACAACACCATGTCTAGCTTTTCATGTAGTTGGTGAGATAGAACTCAGGTCTTTATGTTTATACGGCAAGCACTCTACCAACTCAACTGTTTCTCTAGCCCCATAGAGGAGTTGCTGGGAGAATATCCTTAAAGTATTAGCACAGTACTCGGAGCAAAGCAAGGGTTCAATTAAAGATAGCTATTATCATCATCATCATCATCATCATCATCATCATCATAATCTTTAGCAACAGCATCAACACCATCATCACCACCACTTTGTGCTATCAATCCCAACTTCTTAGTGGCTAAGCTGAAAAAAATCCCATCTCCTTTCCCCCACGTTAGCCTTTCCTTGTCTATACCACACAGACTGTGGAGTCCACAGCTCAGCTGCCTCCCCCCAAACCTGAGTTTTGCTCATAGACTTTGGCCTCCCCGAACTAGTCAGGGATAAGGCATCTTCACTCTAGAGAAATTTCATGGCTGTCCTTAGCTCACTTTATTTGATCTTCCAGATGCTCTCCATTGTGTAGCAAGCCTCTGGGCTCAGCAAGGAGAGAAGGCACAGGGTTTCCTCAGGGAACAGCAACAAGCTCAGCCTGGCCAAAGACGCTGCTCACTGGGATGGGATCTTGAACTTCTCACCCTCCAAATGGATTCTGAGATGAAGCAATTCTTTTCTTTCCTGGAGAGTCCCTTGGGGAGTCCCCAGCTCATAGTGTTCATGTCTTCACAGAGACAAATGTCATGAGAAAAACCATTTCTGTGGAATGTGCCCAACCCAGCAGAGCCATTCGGAGCTCCTTCGGCTGGATCTTTTCCCAGTAGCTTCCTTTCCTCTCATTCTTTTCTCCTCCGCACCATGTTCATGAAAAATGATGTTCACACTTCTCCACTAACAGCTCTAAAAAAGCAGAACTTGTAAGAAACTCCTGGGAGCATCTTGGTCGTGGAGTTCGTTGGCTGCCTATGCCTGTCTCTTGTTCTCAGCAGTATCTAGACCCCATCTCATCTTAGTCTACTATTTATGAATTGTAAAGTATCAATGAATATATTATTTTCAAAAATTTTTAGTATTTTTTATTCATGTATATATGTGAGTCTGTGTGAATGTGTAGCATGTGTGGCATGTCTCCAGAGCATGGGAGAGTTCTCTAGTTGAGGTCCGTGGTTCCTTTGGCATTGCATTTCTTCTTTTGGAGTGAGGAGGCAGGGTATGTGTGAGTGTGTATGTGTGTCTGTGTGTGTGTGTGTGTGTGTGTGTGTGTGCACATAGCTATGTATATATGCACGTGTGTGTGCAGATATACACTTGTGTATGCACATGTCTGAATGTATAGCTGAATGTATATGTGGGCAGATATTGTCCACCTTATTATTTGAGACAGGCTTTCTCACTGGGACCTGGGGCTCTCTAGTTCACCTACACTGGCTGGCCATGAGCCTCAGAGATCCAACTGTCTCCGCTTCCCCAGTGCTTGAGTTACAAGTGTACACTACCATATCTAGATTTTTATGTAGTGTTGGGGATCACACGTAGGTCCTCCTGCTTGCACAGCAAACATTATGTTGACTGAGCCATCTCTTGATCCCAGAATTACTTATCTTAACATGTTCTCTGGTATTAAAGGCTTTATTTTTATTTTATGTATATGAGTGCTTTGCCTAAATGCGAAATGTCTATGGAGGCCAGAGAGGGCATGGGACCTGCTGGAACTGTAGTTACAAACAGTTGTGAGCCACCACGTGGGTACTGAGGACTGAACCTTGGTCTTCTGGAAAAGCAATAAGTATCCTTAACTAAAGTGCCATTTTTTCCCCAGTCCCTATTAATGTATTTGGATGAAATGCCCTCATATGCTAACAGCTACAGTCAGAGGCCTTTAAAAACACGTCTCTTCCACACCTGGACAAGGTGCAGCGAGTAAGAGACTTTGGAGCATCAGTCCAAAATTAGATGTCTTCATCAAATCTTTCCCCTGAAGGATCAGGGATCAAGTCAGAAGAGGAAGCAGAAAGATTACATGGGCCAAGGGAGGTGGACTCCAGGGAAATTGTCTTCCAGACACAACAGGACACAGGCACTGTAGCAACACCTAAGACCTGCATGGGTTCAAGTCAGATGCGGTCCCAGCACTTAGAGGGATAAGAGAAAATGAGGGTCTACTCCTAACCAAGAGACATTTGCAAATGATGCCCGCTGGCAAATGGAAAGTTAGGGTTTTTGTTTGTTTGTTGTTTCTGTTGTTGTTGTCCCTGAGTATATCCAACATTCTACACGGCAGTGCTCCTGCCCAGGAGGAGCTGGCCAACACAAAGTGAATCCCATGTGTTTTTCTGTGGGATTTTGCAGGGGAATTTTGTGTCATATTGGTACTTTTGTTTTGATTTTGGTTTTATTTTGAGAGTGAGAGAAAGAGAGAGCACATAGGCAAGGGGGGGGGAGAACATGAAGTTGGGGGGTAGGGAGGTAGAGAGCACATAGATGGGGGAGAACATGAAGTTGGGGGTAGGGAGGTAGAGAGCACATAGGCAAGGCGGGGAAGAACATGAAGTTGGGGGGTAGGGAGGATGGGAGGAGTTGGGAGAGGGCAAACAACATGATCAAAATTTATTGTATGAAAAGCATTTTGTGTTTCAGCTTAGATATTTCCTCTCTGCCATCAGCTCCTTAGAAATCAAAATAAGAGACTTCTTAAGCATCAGTAACAAATGATGTCTTAGAAAGTGATGTGCTTGATAGTAATGAAGACTCCCTTGTATGACAGAGCCAGGGAAAGCCCCTCCTAAGATGATTAGATCTGCAGGTCTTTACCAAAGTTGACAAAAGCTTCAGAATCAAAGAAACACAATGTTTTTTTCTGGTTCAGTTTCAAACTAAAAGTAAGATTATTTTTTAAAAACATCCACGTGAGGCTGGGCATGGGTGGTACACACCTTAAATCCTAGCACTCAGGAGGCAGAAGCAGGTGGATCTCTGCCAGTTAGAAGCTAGCCTGGTTGACATAACCAGTTCCAAAGCCAGGCAGTGCTGCCTAACAAGACCATGTCTCAAAGCAAGAACAAATAAATAAGCACAATTCACAAACAAAAACAACTCCTTCCAAAAAGCAACAAAACAAAACAATCAAACAATTAAAAATCAGCCATGTTATGAAAAGCAATCACAGATTGGTTGATTTCTCTAATTGCATAAACTGATAATAAATTTTTGCTTCTTGCTCCTCAGGATGGCCATTCTCTGAAGAGATAAATTTTATTTCTCTAGCTAGGATCTTGCTTGGGAAAATGTCAAGTGGAGCTGACAGAGAATGCTATTGTTCAACATTTATTGATCATGTTTATACATAGACCACTATGTATAAACATAAATACAGAGATACATGAATGATTGGTGGTAGGTAGGTAGATATATAGATTCATGGAGGATAAATATATATATATGTGTGTGTGTGTGTGTGTGTGTGTGTGTGTGTGTGTGTGTGTGTGTGTAGGTGATAGAAATACACGATAGGATAGATAGAAATAGATGATAAATACAAATAGATGATAGATAGAAATACATGATAGAAAAAGAAATGATAGCTAGAAATGGATAACAGATATGATAGAAATAGATATAGATGATAGATGATAGATAGAGATAGATAAATAAATATAGATAGATGATATATATATATATATAAATAGACAGATAGGCAGATAGATGTCCATTAATTTAATTTTTAAACACTTAATGCCTAGGAACCTTCCTAGCTCCATTTGACAAGAAACTCAGGCAGAAACCATTAAGTAAGATATTCTCAGGCACAATGTCTGCTAAGTAAGGTGATGACCAGTGTCTTTTACCTCAGAAATCTGGAGTCTGGGAGGCAGATTAACTGTGCAGGATGCAACCACCACAGCTTCCATACACCAGCTCTGCTACTGGACCCAGCCTCAACCTCGCTACCCTGATGACTTTCCTACTCACCCTTTGCCTTTTGTTCAAGAGTCTAAGGCCCTAGAAGAGGATGCATTATGTTCCTCATCTACTCTACACTCCATCATCTCTGCCCCCTTGGTGTCTCTGAAACAGAAGGACCTGCAGGTTGCACTGGGACATAAGACAGCCCTTTAAAAGCAAAAGCAATAAAAAAAAAAACCAAACAAACATAAACCCAAAACAATGATTTGTTTATCTTCTAGGTCATGTGTACATGCATGTGCCTGCCTGAGTCTGTGTACACCACATACATACAGTGCCCACAGGGGTGAGAAGGGGAACTAGAGTTACATACAGATGGTCATGAACTGTCTGAAGTGGGTACTGGGAACTGAACCCAGGTCCTCTGGAAGAGCAGTAAGTGCTCCTACTGCTGAGCCATATCTTCAGCCCCAAGGCTGTCATAGAGGCCTTCACTCAGCCCACACCGTAGGTTGTAGCTTCTTACACTGACTCCAGCAAGCTTCCTCTGCTCTGTGTTCCTTGCCTTCCAAGTTCTGCTCACATCTTCCTCCCCTCGTGTCCCTTCTTTGTATTTGTGAGATTATGCTCTTTTGACACATTGCCATGATTGGAGTTTCCTTTAGGGAACTACATAAACGTGTGTGTATTCAATTAGTGTTGGTGAACTGCAAGTCTAAGATAGGGGACTGGGAAGGCATTTGAGATGGTAGAGTATTTGTGTAGCATGTATAAAGCCTGGGTTCAGTAGATCCTCAGCACCTCTGAAACTGGGCCTTGTGGCACATAGCGTAATCCCAGCATTTCGGAGGTAGAGGCAAGAGGATCAGAGGTTCAAGCTTACCTTTGGTTACATAGACAGCCTAGGCTACATGACACCTAGGCTCAATAAAGTAAAATAAAAAGAAGGGAAAAGGAGAGGAGGGGAAGAAAGAAAGGAAAGAAGTGAAGGGGAGGAAAAGGGAAGGAAACTTTTAAAAAATCATCAAGCTGAATCACCCACTCACTTTCAAATGGGATTAATAGCACATTCCCCTTCTTAACTAACAGCACTAGACCAGGGGTGAGCTACCCCTTCCCTAGAAGCATGACATTGCTCCACTAGCTAGTTCTACCTTGACGTGCTGGTGACACTGTACTACCCAACCTGCGGAATATATACCAGTATAGTTCTAGGTTATGACTTAGATTGGAAGCAACCAGACACTGCAACTGGGTATCCTGGAAGAGGTCTAAAACCCAAGCAGTGAATTGTAGCAGGAATCTTAAAAGTTCTTACTAATAAAATCAAACCCGAGGCCAGTTATTGGGGTCAGTGCTGGAAGATCAGAGAGACAGAACAAGCCACAGCTAACCTCACCTGGCCAACTTCTCAGCTGGTCTTGTTTCCTCAGACTGGAAGCCTCTGTGTCCTCATATCGGAATGGCTCTCAGCTGAACTGCTGCTAGAAGCCTGAAAGCTTAACCAGCCAAATGCTTAACCAGCCAGATGCTGCTAGTTTCTGGTCCTCACGCCTCATATATCTTTCTGCTTTCTACCACCACTCCCTGGGATTAAAGGCTCGATTTCTGGGATTAAAGGCGTGAGTCACCATGCCTGGCTGTTTCCAATGCGGCCTTGAACTCACAGAGATCCAGAGGGATTTCTGTCTCTGGAATGCTAGGATTAAAGGCGTGTGCTAATATTTTCTAGCCCAAGTATCTTGTGGCTTTTCTGTTCTCTGACCCCAGATAAGTTTATTAAGGTACACAATATTTTGAGGAACACAATACCACCACAGTGAATTGGCATCTCTTTTCCTGATATCTAGGGTGTCTCTAGCTGTCATTCATTTGTACATTTATTCCACCTAAATGAATAAGCATGAATGTGCCAGGCATTTCCAGGTATGGGATTATTACTGAGAATGTGAAGCTGATCATAATAGTGGAATACTCAGCTTTTAGTTGATTGAAAGCTTTGTGTATTGCTAGTAAAGATGGGATGGAGGAAGGGGAATAAGTTCCTTACCCCCAAAGTCACAGAAGCTTATGTGTGTGTATCCATGCACTCACACATGTCTATGTCATGCCATGTGTCTTGGTGTGTGTGTATGACTGAATACTAATGGTGTGTTTGCTTCTTCTGGAATGGGCAGTGTGAAGAGCACCTTCCCAAGTGATGTTCCTCATCTCTCCTTAACTCTTTCCCTTATCTCTCTTCCTTTAATTTCAATGACCATCCTCAGAGCTTTCCTTGTGCCTAGTCCCCAAACCCTTTCCCATGGAGAGAGTGAAATATCTACCCATTTCAGCTTGTCAGCTTTCCCATGTTCCAACCTTGAGTGCCAATTGCTTTTCTTCTCCTTGGGTGGTGGTCACTCCTCATGGAGAAGGGTAGGATCCGCCTTTGCATCCTCTGGGCTTTCCAGGTTGAAGCTTGTCCCTGGGCAGTGGCGGGAAAGACCTTCCACCCTGGCTTGTGGAGGGATTTTCCCTGGGTCACTGAAAACCCAACCAGTCTTACCATCTCTAGCATTAATTTCTCTCAGAAAGCCCCTGTTCTGACCAAGACAACAAGTACAATTGCTCCACCTCATTGTGATACTCTTCTTAGCAGGATTAATACCCGGACTTACCATGCAAAAGGAAAATATCTACCCTATCTTGCCTCTGTGGTAATTTATCATACACCTTATTGTTACAAGACAATAAGGAATATCTCATCTAAGACAGCATCTAAGACACATGTCTTTAGACTCTATAGATAGAAGAGATATCTCAGCCCATCCAGCCACACTGACATCATTTAAACTACAATCCACTATTAGACTTGCTAACACACTTAGAGTATATTTGTGGCTCAGAAAACACTTTGAGCATGTTTTGAGCTAGATCCTCAACGATATGGTGACAATCAGCAAGCTTCTGGGCAGCTGGTCTAAGGAATCTATCCCCCACTTAAATCTCAGTTATGGTGTACACCAGAGGCAACCAGATACTGCGTTACCATTCAAATCACTGGGACAGCTGAAGTAACTGGTGAGATCGATTTATCTTCTGCTACCTGTTGTTTCTTGTCATTGCTCATTTGTGCATGATTGGACATAAAGAATTTTCCAGGAGATAGATGTTGACTATTTTTCTCTGGAAATGAAGTCAACCAATACTTTTTGCATTTTTAATGTTAACTCTTTCAAAGCCTAATAAAAAATCAAAATAATAAATTATATCTTATATCTTTATTTTCTAATTCTAGGTTTTGTTCTAGCAAAGCTGTCTTACCAAAAGAATAATTCTAAATGAAAACATAGAGCTAAGACCAGCACAGTGTTGATCAGATCCTCAAATACAAACCAACATGTAATCTGTACTACATTGTGAATGCTAGTTATGCTAGGGTTTTTTTGTTTGTTTGGTTTTTTTTGTTTGTTTGTTTTTCGAGACAGGGTTTCTCTGTGTAGCTTTGTGCCTTCCCTGGAACTCACTCTGTAGCCCAGGCTGGCCTCAAACCCACAGAAATCCACCTGCCTCTGCCTCCCGAGTGCTGGGATTAAAGGCGTGCACCACCACCGCCCGGCTGTGAATGCTAGTTTTAACCGCCAGCTTGACACAACCTAGAAACACTGGGAAGAGAGTCTCAACGAAGGATTGTCCACATTGGGTGGGCCTATGAGAATATGTGTGAAGGATTAACTTAATTAAGTCAGTTGATGTGGGAAGACCCAGCCCACTGTGGGTGGCACCATTCCATAGGCAGAGGACTCTAAACTGTATGAGAGTAGAGAAATCAAGCAAGGGAGCATATACACATTTATTTATCATTTATCTCTATCTTGACTGTAGATGTGATGTTTCCAGATGTTTGAAGTTCCTTCCTTGACTTTTCCTACAATGACAGACTGTAACCTGGACCTGTAAGTCAAACTGAACCCCTTCTCCCCTAGGCTGTGTTTTATCACAACGACAGGAATGGAATCAGGACACCTGTTATAATCAACCTGTTTGTCCAGCAGACAAACCTTGCTGTAGAGTAATTTCATTCTGTTTTGATCATTTTGAAATTTGGCTAATGACTTACCATAGTCGACACCAGTCCTCTTTAGGAACTGCAATGGAAATATTCCTGTTGAAAAGGCTGGGGAGAAGTTTCAACTGGTTAAAAGTGCCTGCTGCCACACAAGCATGAGGACCTGAGTTTGCTCCCCAGAGTCCACATTAGAAATTCTGAAAAGCAGAGCCTGGTAGATCACTGGAGTATGTTAGCTAGTTAGCCTCAATTAATCGTTGAGCTTCAAACCGGTGAGATACCCTGTGTCAAAACAAAATGAAACAAACAAACAACAATAACAAAACCCCAAAGCAGATGGTGTCCAGAGGAACAACACCCAAGGTTAACTTCTGCATGCCACAGGCACCCCTCGCCCCCTCACACACACCTGTGCCCCCACCCCACCCCACAAAAAGGATTTGACGTGTTCAAGTAAAAACAGACTGATGAAGGAGTTCAGCAAATGTATTCTGGCCCAGGCTGTTCATGCAGAGCTCAGCTCTGCCCCTTACTAGTGGGGTGACCATGCTTTGCATGCCATGGTTTTCCTCTCTGTAGAATGGGGATAAATGGAGCTTTACCTCACAGAGGTGCTCTGCGTCTCACTTCATTTTTCTTACTTTAGCATGCACTTAGAGAGCGCTCTGTGCTTTAAGATAGCAATGTGTTTAGTTTTGATTACTCAGTAAGCCACATTCTATTCTCTGTATCTATCAGTCTACAGAGAAGCTGAATATCTCAGGTTAGACTACACCATGTCTAAGACAGTTCCTGAAAGGTAGTTGTTACTCAGGGTCATTAGTCATAGGTAAAAATCCTTCTATATATTCTCCTCAGAAAAGTCCTGATTACAGTTATTTGTATCCCTCAGATAAGGATGTGTCCAAAGAGCATCACGCTGCTTGGAATTTAGTGGATATTGGAAAATGATAGTCACATTGCAACTTACTGTTTCCCCCATGGTCTGTGAAACTTTTTCAAAGTACAAGATGCTGATTAAGTCAGAACATGGATCATTAATTGTACTCTGACCTTTTCCCACCCAGACTATCCAGCAACACTGCTCCTCCACACAAGTCTTTAGTGAAAAGACCCCACTGCTCCCACCCACCCACCCTCTTTTGTCTTTATGGATTTGCCTTGAGGATTCAAGGATTAAAGTCATGTAGCAGAATTCAACTTCCAAATAGGTAAAAAAGAGGTTCCTGAGAAATCCACTAGGGGGCACATTATCAACAGGCCAGAGATAGCCAATAAGATGGCCGAAAAGAAAAGGACAAGTTTCTAGAAAGTTCATGGCTGCAGGTGTCAGGGATTCTTTGCTCATTCAGGGAGATTCCAGCTTGGTGTTACACAAAGAGAGATCCCAGCGTTGCCAATGGCTTTGCAGCTCAGGCTAGACTTTGTATTTCTGAGTTTCAGTGGTCCCCAAACCCAGGCTTCAAAGGTTTAGAAGAGAAGCCAAGAGTGGCTAACCACCCTGCCCTGGAAATTCATATTGTCAACCCGACTCATGCGATTGCTTTAGAGCTATTATTATTTGTGTAGCTACTGTGTTCTCAGATGAGACAACAAACAGCTGTTAGCTAATCGCTCCTGAATAACTGGTCAAGTCCCACTCGCTCTTCTTCTGGAGCTTTCCTTTTTTTCTTTCTGACAGCTTTTCCTGGCAATTCTCTCTTCGGTTCTTGGGTAGACTTCAAGTGACAGAGGAGAAAGTAGAAAGCAAAGCTCTGACAGAACCCCAGTGACTTCAGGAGAATTCTGATCTGCCTTCCACTGCCCCGAACCTGTCTCTCCACTTCTGGGCAGACGAGTTTCAAGTTGTCTGCCTAGGCGCTGCTGAGGCAGGACCCTGGAAAGGGATACCCATTCCCTCCTCCGACAGTAGCAAATCTGCCTACCTCAACACTTCAAAACTGGAGGGTGAGTCCCCCTTTCCTCTCTGAATGCTATTTGAATCTCAGTGAGAGAACTAGGGTTTCAGCAGTTCCGTTCTTAGAAGGCCTTAAGAGAAGTTCAGGAGACTCTGGGAACATCTTTGACTTCCCTTCCAATGATGATTCATGTTCTATCCAGCTCCCTACTATGTATCACACAAAAATGGTGTTGAAACTGTCAGGAATGAGGAGGAGCAGAAAAGCCTTGTGCATTTACCAAATTCCATCATCTTATTTCATTTAATTTCCCGGATGTCTTTCTGATAGAAGTGATTATCCTCATCTTATAGATAAGAAAAATCAAGGCACAGGGTTGCTAAATGAATTAAGATACACACCAGTAAACAAAAGAATGCCAAAGTTGGCTTTGAGCTGAGAGTCTAATTTTAAAGACTATCATGTTTGAACTAAATGTTAGCTGCCTTTCCTGGAGTTTTTGCCATTTCTCCTCGGGGAGTGAGGATGGAGGAAGTGGTTTGGATGGGAGTGCTGGAAAACAGTAGTCACCACATGATGAAGTCAGAAGCAGTCTGCAAGCCTGAGGCGGGTGGCATGGAGGGGGCGGGAGAGGGGGAGCCCTGACAAGCAAACAAACTACTGGTGTTGAAGACCAGATGTCAGCACAGGCAAGGAATGGAGCCCGAGGCCAGGGCACTGGATCACACTTCCTTCTTCCATGACCTTTTGCGTGGGCCATCATGGCACAACTCCCTACACTTCCACATGACCTGATCCTTCTCCTTCCAATAAATGCAGCGTCTGTGAGGTCCTTTATGGGTTTGTAAATAAACTCCTTTGTCAATATAGCCGACACGGCGCATCTTTTCGCTTACTCCCATCCCTTCCTAGTAGCTTTTGGAAGCCTCCACTGACCCCATTAAGCACAGAGAGCTCAAGAGTGCTGGACTGGCTCCCAAGGTTTGGAGATGATCTCTTAATGTAAACAAATTCAACTTAGCACATTTAGGACAAGAAGCAATAAGACATGGGAAATCAGAGGCCAGTCGTAACTCTACCACTTCTACTTGGGTGGTTTGCAGACTACAATGTACTTCTCTGTGTTTCTAGCTGATTCATCCATTAAAAATGGGATAAGAATTCCTTCCTCGCTAGTTGAATGCATAAACACAGACATCCGTAAGTGATCAGTAGTAAATAGTAACTTTTTAGGCCATAATTGAGCTGGGACTTTTGTTGCCACTTGGAGGGACGAAACACAGAACCTGTTCTCAAGAGGTCTGCCATAGTAGAAGAGATAGAGTGATGGGGAAGTGGATGGAATTGAACTATATCAGCAACATGTGGACAAGGTCAAGGTGCTGCTAGGGAGGTGGGGGGTGTGCTCACTCTGAGTAAAGGTGGGGTGAGACAACTTCCTGAGGATGACATCAAAGCCATGGGTGGGTGCCCAATTTTGGTTAATGTGTAGCCACATCTTGGGTAGCCAATATTACATCAAGGATACCAGCTGTTTGCTTTGGTGACTCTTTGAGCTCAGGTCTTGCTTTGAAAACAAAAGCTCTTGTGTGAAAATCAATGAGCTTCCCTCACAAGGTGCCTCAGATTCTGAAATAATCTGGATATAGTCACCCTAAGTTAATAACCACACAATTAGGATCAGAGGTCAGGAAATTGGAAGGGATGAGGAAAAGAAAGACCAAACACCTATGTATACATGTATATGTGGACATGGCAGGTAGGAATTTGTGTGTGTGTGTATGTGTGTGTGTGTGTGTGTGTGCATGTGTGTTTGTACTGTATGAATGAAATATCTATGGGTATGTGTCCCTGTATGTGGAGGAGACCAAAGGTGGATGTCAATGTTCTGGACATCCCTGCTTGTTCTCTACCTTCATTCTGAGACGGGTTCTTTCACAGAATCTGGAACTGGTGTATTAAGCTAGGCTGGCTGGCCAATGAGCTCCAGAGATCTGCCAGTCCTGGGGTCACAGACCGAGAGCCACCACCACACTTGTCTATTTGTGTGGATGCTGGAGAAGACAAATCAAGTCCTAGTGCCTGTACAGCAAGTGTTTCATTGACTGAGCCATCTTCCCAGCCCTGGAATTAACACTTTTGAGAGCTTATAACATACCAAGCAACACAAAGTACCTTGGCTAACGAGAGAAACCCTATGACAGTTTTCCTGTCTACCCCTTTATCACAGATGATAAACTAAGACTCCAGTTATTTAAAACATGTGAGCAGGATTGTATTAAGTAGGTGAGAGAATCAATATTAAAACCCAGCATTTAATCCTGACTCCAAAGCTCATGCTCTTTTTGATGCTCTGGGCACCCTCCCAAACACACATACTTGCACATGCCTGCTGCTTCCTTTTCCATATAGCATGGCATTTATGAAGTTGTTCATGGTTTTCCATGCTAATGCTATTACCATCATGGCCCAGTGTTTCTTAAACATAAACATGAACACAAACGTAAATGTAAGAGGTACCCTTGAGCCATGAAAATCTTTCAACACACCTACTGTTAACCAATGACACTGAAAGCTCTTGTCATTGGTCTCTTCCTAGCTTCCTTTGGAAGGTGTCTTTGTTTCTTTTCCCAACTGGGAGATAGAATCTTTTTTTTTTTCTTTAAATCTGAGCTGCTCTTAGGTTTGGCTTTGGCCAATACAGTATGGTGGAATCATAGAAAGCTAGTTCTGGGCTTTAGCCACCAGAACTATCTATGTAAGCATCCGTTTTCTTCTTAGGTCTCTGCCAGGTCTACACAAGCCAGCTGGTAGCATGTGAGAGGCATATGGAAATAAACTCTTGGCATCCAAGATGAAGTGATCCTAGATCAGGCAGCTTCTCTCTGAGCAGTTTATCAACAACATAAACATGAATGAGTCAACCAAGCCAGCCCTAATCGGCAGATGCACTGAATCAACCCGCAGACTTGGGAGGAATAAGCAAACATTTATTTTAAGCATCTAATTTTGGAGCTCATCTTTACTGCATTAACAGCTAGCTGATACAACCAAAACATGAATTCCTTTTTAATTCGGAGTCAACAGAGGCAAAGCATGTATTCTTTCCATTTTTAGTCCATTCTCCAATTTGGACTGATTTCCCCCTAGATTGGATGGATCATCTTCCCTTGGGATCTTCCTCCACCATTTTAAGAATTCTCTTTATTTCCTCAACCTCACATCTTTCCCTTTCTTGGCAACACTTATTTGAGGTAGCGTGTACCCGCTGGGAGTTGCCTAAGAGAGAGTGAATGGGCTTGGATGTTGTGCATATCTAAAATGTCTCCATTCTCTTTTTACCCTTAATTTGTATCTCAGCTTAGTTGCAAGTCTAGCCTGGAAACAATTCCCTCCAATTTTTCTTTAAGTATAGTTAAATGAGTTTAATTTAGCTCATGCTAAACAAAACGCCTTCACAAGGTTCATTTAGTTAAAGTGAAAAATTCCAGTTTTGTATTCTTGAAGGCCTACAACTACTTTTACAATGCTAAGTGCCCTTGATTTGATGAGGGTACTACAGGGACATAGATACTTACTACTCAGCCAGGCTCAGTGTAGTCTGAGGACCACAGATTATTTTGGAAATATCCAAGTCTCTAGGAAGGTCTTCTGGGGCACACCCCATCTGGGAAGCTTCTCTTGGGCAGGGAGCTTTTATTCCACCATGTCTCTTGGCTTTCTTTCTTCCAAAACGAAGAGTGAGAACTCTGATTGTATCTTGATTCTTTTGTGTTCGTTTGTTTGATTTGATTTTTGAGACAGGGCCTTTCCATGGAGCCCAGGCTGGCCTGTCACATGTGAGATCTTCCCATCTACCTTTGACTCCTGAAAGCTGGGATTCTGGGTGCACACTGTCTTATCCAGCTCTTCAGTATCATGCCCATGCCCTAGTTTGACTCTTGGTTCTCTATGTAAGGCCCACTTTTTCTTCCTAGAAAATACAGGATCATCTCTTTCTCCAAAATGTTAGGAATTTCTGAGACAATGACTTGATATAGTTTTGGTTTTGCCTATTTTACTAAACATTCATCTGGTCCTTAATCAGATTTTTGTATCCATAAATTCTGAGACATTTTCTTGTTTGTTTTCCGCATTCTCTCTCCTCTCCACTGCCACGGTTTTCTCTTTCTGTGTCTTTTGTGATTTTCCCGTCAGATTCCCTGCCAGAGCTCAGTCTTTGGGATGTATGTCTCTGTTCCATTTATTTGTCGTTGCCCTTGCCGTGATATTTCTGGAACTTTATCCTACAAACCTTCTCTTGGGCTTATTTTAAAACTCTGTCCTTTCACATTGAAGGTGTCCCCTGGCACCCTGCCCACCCCACTGGAGCTGAGGACTGAACCCAGGGCCTTGTGCTTGCTAGGCAAGTGCTCTACCACTGAGCTAAATTCCCCAACCCCCATATTGGAGTCTTTGAAAGCTCCATCTTGAGATACACTGTGAGTGTCCCTCCTTACCCGAGCGTTCTCTCCTCCCTTCCTCACCTCTTCTCTTACTGAGGCTACCAATGATAAGTTTCGTTTATTTGCTCTATTTCTTCTCAGTGAACTGTTTCTATCTCTTCCAAGTGGCTTTCTGCATCTTATTTGCTCTGGTCCTTGTGTTTGATGCTAGGTGCTTTCTGCAAGAGCTTAGTACCTCCATCTCTCAATGTGCAGAGCAAGGCATAGAAAGCTGAGTGCCTGATGGGGTCTGAGACTTGAACCTTACTGAACGTCCCTACCCGTTTCTCTGTGGCACTATCATATTAGTACCTTGAGACTTTTTTCCAGGCTTATAAAATTCCCTAGAAAGGTGAAACTTCTTGAAGGAAGCAAGACTCTCTGCCAGTGTTCTGGGAGCCAAGGAGAGGGAGAACACCAGGGAATTTGAACATTTCCATATGCACAGCTTCAGTGTGTGTGTGTGTGTGTGTGTGTGTGTATGATTTATATTGCCAACTGTGTCTCCCTTGTTGCCCTTAACTATTTTACCCTCTCCAGAGACTAGAATTCTGCTTCTCTGTGGGGACTATGAAAGGACAATAAACTAGACTGCATGGAGGAGGGGAGGGGAGGGGGCCGGGGTCCTGCTTTTTACAAGAGCTCTAAGCTCATCCACCTTCCTTATCATTTGCAGGATAACTAGCCAGTTTCTGAGCCTCTGTGGCACTCAGCCCATAAATTTGATTGTTTCTCAACTTTTCCCACAATTGATTAGGGTTGAACACTTCCAAATTTTTCAACCAGTTACCAATTAACCACCATTTTCCAACTTCAAAGTATTGTTGCTGCCACTTCCTCTTACAAGCTCCTTTTGGGAATAGCTCTTCATTTCTATACTGCCCTTTTGTTTAAGAGACGGTCTCCTGTACGCTAGCTGGACCAGCATTTTCAATATGTGTCCAAGAATGGCCTTGAACTTCTGATCTCACTGCCCCTACCTTCCAAATGCCAGGATTACAGACATTTACCACTATACCAATATGTGTAGTGCTGGGAATGGAACCCAGGCCCTTGTGTGTGCCAGGCAAGTAATCTCTCAACTGAGCTACAGTCCCACTGCCATTGTGGTCAAGAAGCTGTTGTGATGGATGGAATGGAGGTATGTCCACTACTCTCTTAAACTGAGAGCCCAAAGGCAGCTCTGGGTATTTTAGGAAGTCACACTTCACAGCATCTGACTTGCTTAACATTATTCTGAACAACAGATCGCCTATGGGGTCAAGCTTTTCCTCAACACTAATTTTAAGTGATGGAAGCTCATCTAGATGCTGGTTTATTGTTGTTGTTTCTTTCTTTAAGAAAAAGGAAAGAGGAAACCTGGTGTGGTGGTACATCACTGTAATCCCAGCACTTGGGGATAGAGGCAGGGTAATCAAGAGTTCCGGGTCTGGGAAAATGACTCAGGGGTTAAAATATTTATACCACATGTATAAAGACTGGAGATCAGATCCCCAGAACCCACATAAAATGTTGGTGGGCATAGTGGTTCACCTGAAACCCCAGAGCAAGTTGGCTAGCAAGACTAGCCATATTGGAGAACTTTGGGTTTGATTTAAAGACTCTGCCTCAATGAATAAGGTGGAAGAGCCATCAGGGATGACCTTGACATCAACCTTAGGCTTCCCATCAGGGATGACCTTGACATCAACCTTAGGCTTCCCATCAGGGATGACCTTGACATCAACCTTAGGCTTCCAAATATACGACCACTCCTGCATGTTTTTTTCTGTACACATGCAAACAAAACAAAACAAAAAAAGGAGCTTGATTCCAGCTACCTCAGAAACCTCTGACTTCTTGCATATTACTCAGACAGACATCCGGACAATCACTATCTGTTCCTCTCCACTTCTCAGGCCCTTCACATCAGAGACCGTGGGTTCCATTTCTCATGACCTTTTAATGTTTTCCAGTACATTTTCAGTTGGGTAATATACACATCATGCTTTCCTCATTATTATTGGTCAGCCAATAAATATACAAAAACCAGAGAAAGAAAGGCTGGTCTCTGAAAAATCAAAGGGACAATAGCAAAAGTCATCATACATATATAAGGCTATGACTGAAAAGTCACTACAGAAGACTCACACAAAGACATAGTATGTAAGAGTGGTTGATTCCTGTTCTTCTGAACATTTTACTTTTCCAAAGAAGGTGGCTCTTCCTTCTACTTTGTTACAACAGTCTTGAATGGATGTTAGCTCTAAAGCCAGTTCTTTGTGTTATGGATGTCAATGTAAAGCTTTTTTTAAAAAAGGATCTGGAAACATCTATCTTATCTAGCTAGAACCTACAAAATACAGATGTGAAGGTATCTTTTGCCTCATTTGATTTTTACCCAAGGCTAATTGAAAGAAAGCCTTCAGGATACATGAGAGATTCACAATTGCTGGTAAAAATGGCATCTGAAGTGTTCATGTTACTTTATAAAAATCACTAAATGCTTGCCCCTTATTTGTATTAACAAGATCCCAGTTCAATGACTTAGCCTGTATCACTTAGCAAGTCATTGGTAGGAATAACACCAAGTCAAATTATGCTCCCAGAACCATAACCATCTTGGCAAAGAATATCCTACCCTAACCCAACTGGTGGTCATGTCTAGAATGGGTAGAGAATCATCTCTGGCTCTGAGACTTATATGATCTCCTTGTGTATCTAGGGATCAAGGAGAGCTTGGAAGAGCCCATTTATAGCCAATCCTAGAGTGGCTTGCTACATACAGATTAAAGAGCCCCAGTGAGCCTGTTGTGAGTGTGGTAGGCCAGGACAGCTACAAGAACAGGGGACATTCTAACACCAGTGGAGAAAAACAAAGAGTCACCTAATGTCTATTTCAACTGGAAAAGAAAACGAAAACTAGGCATCTAAATACAGAACTGACTAATAGCATTTACAGAGGAAGAAAAAGGAAGTTTGTGGAAGCCATGGCATTGGGGGAAAGGCGATCAGGGAAGGAGGGAGGCTGAAAGGCGTGTAGGAAGAACTGAGGCTGGGAATGAGTGTTGAAAAGTCTGTGCATAGGAAGAGCTGAGGCTGGGAATGAGTATGGAAAGTCTGTGCATCTCCTTTAAATAAAGCCTGAGTCCACTCTTGATAGAAACTCAAATCTGAGTTAGGCAGAGATTTTTCTCTTGTTTATTTTTTATTTGAAAAAAAAAATATTAAACATATAAATTTAGTCAACAGTAACATCATGGGAGCCTTAGGAAGGAAGTCTCATTTTACAGGAAGCCTTACTTTATAGATTTAATTTCTTCTACAAGTAACCTGGGAAGATCCAGGAGCAATGGGACATTCTGGCAGATGAATAAATGCCACCAAACATTTACCCAGTATGTAAAAAAAAATATGAGGCTGGAGGGTAATGCCATTCTCCCTTTGCTAAATCATAAAGCTGCTTATCCGGTGATAAGATTCCAGTAGTGGGCAGCCCTGTGGCTTTTTGGGGGATTCCCAAGCAAATCATTCTGAGTGCCAACTGGTCTGTGAAATGTCAACAAACACATCCATGGAAATAGTGGGATGGGTTGTATACCACACCCTCCTTATGCCAATCTACTGCTCACTGTCTACACTTGAGTTTCTGTTGGCTTCTCCTTTTACTATAAGGTGTCACAAGTCCCCACCATACTCTTGTGTGAAGCCACTATAGGATCAGCTTCTCTGAAATAGGACCCTAAAAACTGTCGGACATAGAAACTTAATGTACCCTTTAAGAAAAAGAAAAGGGTGGCCACCAAATCACAGAAGGGACTGAATCTTTCCTACTCACAATTCTGATTCCAGAGTAGGAGAGAAACTCTTTTGATAGCCCTGGATACAAAACAGTGTTTCCTTCCTTGATCTTCTATGAGATTCTGCTGGGTGAATCCGAGTCTGGCACAGGTGCTCTAACCAGGTTTAGGAGGACCATTCTAGGGTCATCCTGATATGCCATGAGGACTCAAGACTCGTGGTTCAGAAACTGAAGGACCACAGCGCAATAGGTCAAGATGGAAGATGGACAGGTGTTTATTATGAATCAACTTATACCCTGTTATGCTTCTGACAAAGTAAACTAAAAAAAAAAAAAGTCATACTGAACAAAGGACCTCCAGGGTTTGATATTTCAAAAACAAAGATAAATAGCTTACTACAGATAAATAGCGTCACCCTTTGGGGATCTCTCAGAAGCATCTGAAAATTTTCCAGTAGAGAGGGGAGTCTATAAAAAGGGTGTGTAACCAGTACACCTGATCTCCCACCCCACTGGAAAGCAATGCCCAAGGACTGGACTGCTGAAGAGGAAATATGGACCCATTCAAATTTCCTCCCAGAGATCAATTCCTCTAAGCCCTGGGGCAAGTCCCTAGCTGGTGGCTGTTACCTGGGACTTAGGGTAGGGAAAAAGTTCAATAGGGACCAAGAATATGCATTTGCTGAAACCATCCATAGCATACCCTGGGGATGCAAGACCTCTAGGAAGGAACTGGAAAAGTCAAATTCTTAATGGAGTGTTCTTTGGGCCCTCATTTCAGAAAGCAATGCTGTTTTGAAAAATTGGAACGGACTTTTAAAAAAGTAAAAGGAATAGACAATTTTAAGCTAAAACTATCCCCAATAAAAAATAATCAGTAGCACATTGCATCTGTTAAGGGTCCCAGCTCCCAGTGATGACATGTCTTCAATTTTGGTGTCTTTCCAAGTTAATGGTGTCGGCACTACACCCCGATCTTCATGTCCACATTCTGCAGATTCCGGGTCTCGTCAGCAGTCATACACTGGTCTGGAGTCTCTGATGGTTCCTTGTTCACCAAATGCACCATTTCCTGAGACTTGCTGGCCTCCCCATTGAGCTCGCTTGGCTTCCTGTCCTCCACCTTCCCGTTGCCACTGTTGATCACCAGTTTCTTCTTCTGCCCACATCTGTTGATTTTTAAAAACATCATCTGAGAAAAGGCGCACAATCAATCGACCCACCAACCATCATCGTCGTGACTGACACCACTGGGGATAGCGCCTTGATCGTCAGGACAACTTAACATTGTCTTCCCATGTGCTAAGCACTGAGCATGGTGCCTTTTCTACTTGGCCTTCCTAACTCTTAACACCAGCATTTGTTTGTTTGTTTGTTTGTTTGTTTGTTTGTTTGGAGACAGGGTTTCTCTGTGTACTCCTATCCTGTCCTGGAACTCCCTCTGGAGACCAGGCTGGTCTTGAACTCACAGAGATCTGCCTGCTTCTGCCTCCCAAGTGCTGGAATTAAAGGTGTGTGCCACCACTGCCCAGCTGACACCAGCACTTCTTAAAGTGAGGTCCCTAGCCTAGCAGCAGAAGCACCTGGGGACTTCTCAGACATGGAAATTATCAACTCTATTGCTTACTGAAGAATAAATCAGAAAGCAGTGGGACCCAGGATCTGGGGTTTAACAGACTATAATTGCAGTTACTCTGGAGGCTGAGACAGGAGGATCACAAGATCAAAGCCTTCCTGGACTACAAAATGAGTTCAAGACCAACTTGGATAACTCAATGAAACCCAGTCATAAAATAGGAAGGCAAAGAGGTCTGGGGATTTATAGCTCAGTGGTAGAGTACTTGCCTAGCATGCATGATGCTCTAGGTACTGAATCAAAAAACAAACCACCACACTGTGGAGGCTTCTGCTACAGTCAACTTTGAGAATCAGGACTCTAGGAACCCAAAGCTATTATTCTACCCCATCCCCTTTATAGTTGAAGACATTCTTGGGGGTCTGAAAATCCAGCAGTCTTTCTAAGTTAGTCAACAAGCAAAGAGTCAGTATTCAAATCTTGATCCGTCTGACTGTGGAGTCCGGATTCTCCTTCCTTCGTACTGCCCAGTGCAAATGTTTGCCTCTGAAGCATTAACGTTCCGCGGCCTCAGATAAACTATGACGACTGTGATCATAAATCATTTTGATCTGTGTATTCAAGAAAGTTCCGCTACTTCCTCTTTCTGCCAACACCCCATTGCCTTGTCAGTATTATTACAACACGTACAGAGAGTAAGAAACCAAGACTGGTCCAGAAGGATAAGGCCATATTGATTTTTCCCCCTAAGGTTGGTTAACTATCTCATAGTCCTGCTATAGGACATTCAATACCAACGGAAGGAAAACCATTTGTTGTCACTATCAGGTTTCTTAGTAGTGTTACTCAAGATTCTCAGGCAGGAGAAGGACTTCTATGGAAAAGTATGACTCTGACCTTGCCCTTGTGATTCTGAGAGCACAGCCTGGCCCCACACAGCCTCATTCAAAGCTTCCTCTTTGTTGTAACCTGATCACTGCTGTGCATAGAGCAGTTAGATTCGGCTAATGGAAGCAAAGTTTTATAGCTTCCCGACTATGACGAGGGAAAATGGATGAGCACTTATTAAATGTGTGGTCAATTCCAGGCAAAGTACAAGTCATTTGCTATAACCCTTATTAAAGCGGCTATCTGTCCCATTTTGCAGCAGTGGGGACTGAGGTCCAGAGCACTCGAAGGGCTTGCTTGAGGTCACAGAAGAAGTAAGAATGACAGAGTCCATATTCAAATGTTGGGCTTCGGACTGAAAAGGCTGGGCTCCGGCTGGCCCTGCCAGTGCCAAAGATTTGGAAACAGAATGAAGTTGGAACACTTCTCTTTGCTGCTGAATATTTTGTGGTCTAGAGTCAAAACGTCTATTATTTGTGATCATGGGCTCTCCCCTGTAAGACTGCCAAGGCCATAAACTTTAATCTCCTGTTTAGGGAAGTGGAAAATATACTGTCTCAACAGGAAACAGACCCTGTATCTTCCTGCCTAGGTGTGGGGAAGGGTGAATGGAAAGATGTTCCAACTGTGAAACAAATGGATGAGGGCTGGGCATGTAGGTGAGGTCCACATAGACTGCGAGGTGCATGGTGAAGGGCTCCATATTGAGATCTTAAAGCTGTGTGACCTGAAGCAGCTCATTTGACTTCTCTGAACCTCAGTTTATGCCCTGTGAGGACTATCAGCCTCACAGGATGGGGACAAGTACTTCAAACAGAGGGCACTCAATAGTCAGTCTACTGTTGCTATTTACAGTATATGAAAAATGCGCATTGAACAAAACAAAGCCTGGGATAATCAGGAGAGAACCTAGAATATAGTAAGCATTCAGGAAGTGCTGGCTGTGGTGTGGTTGTTAATAGGATGAAAACCATGTGGTAGTAATTCTAGTGGTTTCTTCAGCTGCACTCACTGTAACCACCCTGACAGGGACGACGACATCCTATAGAGACCTTTGTGCCCCTCCTTTCGGTTATCACTGTTGAAACAAGGGACCTCAAGAAATTAGAATTTCCCTAAGAATCTCATACTTGGGGGAAGAAAAAGGCTAAATCTTGGGGTCAGCCTTGTCTTTGGGATAGAGATTTCACATAGTTCTTAGAAGTTGTAACAACTGCCCTGCAGGACAGCCTGGAGCCAAGACAATGCTGGGTCAAGGATGGGTGGGATCATGTCTTCACCAGAGTCACTTAGCTGTCCATACCTCTTGCCCTCTGTTTAAACCTTAACCTCATGTCTGAACTTTGAAGATGGACCGGGGTGGGTGGGTCGGATGGCTTTATTTGTTCCTCTTCCCAATGTTGACTACCTCTCCTTTCTCTGCTTTTCATGGGGACTTACTTGTTGAACTGGCCTTTTGGGAATGGGCGAGTAAGTTCGCTGCTGGAGCTGCTAGGGACCAGGCTCTGACCCTAATCAGCCCAGCCCAGCTCCCGCCTTCCTCTATGCACTGGTAAGATGACTCAAAGGCTGGAGCGCATTGCTGTGTTATTCCAAATTCAGGTGGCATAGCCTGTGTTCTCAGAGGAAAGTCGCCTAACTTAACTAAGTCTCTCTTGCTTATCAACCAGAGAGTTGAGAGGTAGAATGAAAAGCAGAGGGAAGTGCTCTGTCAGTATAAAAATATGCCTGTGCATGCAGGCAGGACCAGATTAATGTTGTTACTCTAAATCAGTGGTCCTCAACCTTCCTGATGCTGCGACCCTTTCATGCAGTTCCTTGTATTGTGGTGACCCCAACCATAAAATTAATTTTGTTGCTACTTCATAACTGTAATTTTGCTATTGCTATGAATCTTAATAAAACCTGATGTAAATGTAAATATCCAATATGCAGTTGGTTTTAGGTGACCCCTGAGAAAGGATTGTTCAGCTCCCAAAGAGATTGCAACCCATTGGTTGAGAATCAATGCTCTAAAGGAAAAAACTGATTTGAAGGCAAGTAACAGAAGATGTGTAGGCAAGCCCACTGTTTTGACCCACAGCCCTCTAGATTTCTGTCTCTACTACCTGCCTAAGGTTTTTCAGGAAGGTTACTCGGGCTTTTCCTAAGAAACAGTGCAGTCCTGGGGGCTTTGGGCATTTAATGAGCACTTTCAAAAGACTGTTATTTTTTCATTCTTCTTAGTTATAGGGCTCAGCAGAGAAGATGGATGCTGAAGAGGCTCTGTAAGCCACAGGCTGAATCAAAGAGTGGTGTCTTATGCCACACTGTAGCTGGTATCATCATAGTCATGGCTTAGAGACTGGAGGTCCTCACAAAAATTCATTGCATCCCTTGAATTGCAAGCACTTATAGAGCACTCGGCAAATGCAGGAGAGGGAGCAAGCCAGCCTTGGAAATGGTGGGCAAAGCAGGGGGGGGCACTGAATTTATATAACATTGTTGGAGGTTTTCCTGTCTCCTGCCCAGTCTGCAGCTGCTCAGACCCAAATAATCACACAAAGGCTTATATTAATTATAACTGCTTTGCCATTAGCTCAGGCTTATTACTAACTAGCCCTTACACTTACTTTTATAGTATCCTGGAATTTATCTCAACTTAGACAAATAACTTGGTAATGGGTTTTATGGCTTTTCTATCTAAAAACCCATTCAGATGTTTATGAATGCTTTTTGCAGTGTATTAGAACTGTGCCATTTAAGAAAGTAGCTACCAGCCACTTGTGGCTATTTATTTATTTGCTTGTTTGTTTGACCTGTTTGTTTTGAGACAGGGCCGGTTTCAAACTTATAGTCCTCCAGCTTCAGCTTGCTAGGATTTCAGGTGTGTACCACCATGCCCACCCAGTCTTACATGCCGTCAAATTTAAAATAAGTATAATTTAAAATTCACTTCTTAAAGTTTAACAAAAGTCATCCTTATGATGAATCCTCCAGCTACCTCAAAGCACACAGCCGAATGCTTTGTCATGCCGCTCTCTTCTCTATTGATGGCAGCCTGAGTGCCTCGAGACCTGTTCTATAATATGACCTTCCCTTCCTTCAACTCACTTCGTTTCTAAACAACAATCTTGCCTGAGGGGGAAACTTCTTATTTCTGCAGTAGAATGAGTCTAAAGTGGCTATGGTTGTAGATTAGACAGTGGGTATGGAGAATGTCTCATGGATGGTATTAGGCTGCAGAACCAGTTCAGGCGAGCACAGATCACAAAGATCACAAGGAGCTTGGGTGCTGTAGAACACAAGGCAAAGCTTTCCAAATCTTGGAGACGTGTTACTAAGGAGAGGTTCTTGAAGACCATTATTCTCATGAAGAGAAGGCTGATGAGGCTGGTTCTGCACAGCCAGCACAGAATCTTTCAAGAGCAGTCCTGAGTTCAGAAGCCTTCTTTGGCAAGGTCCCGTGGCTTTTCTCCTCTCTAGACACAGCATGGAAATTCTTCAAGGGGAAGGCACCTAAAGGCTGCTGCTATTGGGCCCCATCCAATATCTACCAACCCAACTGGCTCCTGATGCAACCTGCCCATACAAGGAGCAGAGAAAGTACAGAAAGCCGTAATTCAAGGGCCCTGGTATGGATCATGTTAGTGGTGGGAAAAGTTAAGGAAATTGTGAAACACCCCCCACCATCAGTATCTTTCCTAAAAAATGGTTTTGTTTATTATTTTATGTGCATGAGTGCTTTGCCTGCGTGTATGTATGTGTACCACATATGTGTCTGGTGCCTGCAGAGTACAGAGGTCCAGAGCCAGTGCTTATAACTGCTAAGCCACCTCTCTGATCCTCTTCCCCAACAGCACCTTTAAGATGCTGTGACTCTCAGTGAACTTTGCCATGGACCTTGGGTGTTAGTATCTGTGGCTGATGCATTGAGCACCAAGGATGTGCTTGATAGCAGCTGGGTGGAATTGGTAGGATGTGTGTGTATGTGTGTGTGTGTGTGTGTGTGTGTGTGTGTGTGTGTGTATGTGTAGGTCTGATGTATGCATGTGTGTGTGTCTGTGTGTGTACAGGTGTGTGTGCATGTGTCTGTGTGTTGTGTGTGCACAAGTGTGCACATGAGTGTGGAGGCCAAAGGTGGATGATGTTGGGTGTCTTTCTGAGTCACTGAATCTGGAGCTTACCAATTTGGCTAGACTGACTGTCTAACAAGCTCCAGGGAGAGACTCTTGTATCTGCCTCCCCAGTGCTGGAATTGTTAGCTCCCACACTATGAGCAGCTTTTTGTGTAGGTTCTGGGGGCATGAAGCTCAGGCCCTCACTTGTGCTAAGCAATATATCACTAACTGAACCATCTTCTCAGCTCTCAGTAGGTCTGAGGCCCCAGCACATTTAAGTCTCACTGTTTTAAAGAAGAGACAAGGTCTTCATTTTCTCCTCATTCCTCAGCAGGGCTAACAGCCACAGAAGCCTGCAAAGGATGCTGTTGAATAAATGAATCCCCTCTGGAGGCCTCATTTTCCACCCAACTTTCTTTGATGAAAATAGGGTTCCATATCTCTCTTAAATGCAGTGCTCAAAGCAGAAAGGCTCCTGCCTCCTAACAGGATTAGAGATGGGCTATTAGCTTTAGGAAGACAACACACATTACAGGCCTGTGCGGCCGTTAACCACCCTTCAGCAGTGTGGCAAATCTGTTTTCAATTATCAAATCAGGACACAGTAATTTATGGCGTCCATGAAGCTGCTTTCCCGGTGAGAGGCTGGTTTAGCCAGATCCTGCCTGTCCCTGTTTGCCTGTTGCTAGGGTGATGGCTGGCCTGGAGACAAGAGGAGGAGAGGCCAGAAGGAGACAGGGAACCATGTGGGATAAGATGCCACAATGTGCAGACTCTAACTGCTCTCAGGGACAGCTGAGATACTTGGGGAGGGCCTCCCACATCAACAGCATCGGGGACATCTCCATGGTGACATCTGCAAAGCTTATGGACTGTATACGTGATACATCCTAGGGTTTGGAATCAAAGACTGATTCCAAACAAAAGGAAATTCATATTTAATTGAGCAAAAATAATCCAAGAGAAAACAAGCAAGCCAAGAGGAAGAATAAAACCTCTTTGAAGGGCTTCCCCAACTTACATATTTAAGTTGAACTAAAAATAAACCTGTTCCTATCTAGTCGTAGGAGCCCAGAGGAGATCTCTTAGATTTCCCCCAGTTTGGGTTCTGTATGTGGTCAGTGCTCATGACTAATATTTTCGTTATGCTCTCGAAGTATGTGGGTAGCAACGCTGTGACTTGCGTGAGCACTTTAATTAGCTCCAAGCACAGTGAAAAAGCATTACTTGGTTTCTGCAGATGTTGAGAAAGCCTATAAAGACTGTGCTGGGCACTGGAAATAGTTGCTTATTGCTTCTCAACAACAACAACAACAACAACAACAACAACAACAACAACGAAGTGTACAATTCTTTCCAGACTTCTCAGGATCTGAGGTATTTGGGGGGAGGCTGTAAGATGATTTAGAGACACTGCAAAGACAAGCCAGATTAGCAAGAAGACTAACCTTCCATGAGGCAATCACAAAGGATATTTATGAAAGCTTAATGTCTGCAGCAGACGCTTGGGGAAGAAATACAATGAATCTTTCAAGTGTCTGGGAAGGAACACAGACTTAGATTTTATTTGGAGTATCTGAATTAAAGTTCACATCTCCTGATGCTAGAGTAACTATGGTTCTGCATTGCACATTGGGTAGCATTCTAGTGGGAGGCTAGTTATAAATTAATTAAATATATACATTACTTAAATAACTTTCCGAATTCTGAGCCTTTGTTAAGGTGGAGGAGAGGGGCTTCAGGGATGTGAGGAGCCCATTTGCCTGTTCTGTGGTGCTGAACATACTCTCTTGCCTAGGAAATTTCATCATTGCTTCATAAACCTCACTGTGATAAAGATTTTCCTAGGCAACACCCTGAATCCCTTCAACTGAAACTTTCAGAAAACACAAAATAACATCCTTATAGAGAAACAAACAACAAAACAAACAAAAGAACCATGCCAAGTTTGAGCAAAGATTCTAGAAGGTTCTATAAGCTTTCAGTGGTCAAAGGAAGAAGACCAATTCTTAATTTGTTATACAGCATTTTGTGGATCATGAAGGAACTTAGTAAATGCTTGTTTAATGAGCCAATGGCTGAATATATACTTTATATGACTTCCCAGTGACATATTTCATAATTTTATCAGATAGTCACCATAGGGTTTAACCACAGAAAATTTAAGAACAGTAGGATTCAACTACTGTTTCAAAGGAGGGACTGTGGTGTTTTATTTCTATGAAGAATGGGGCAGAGAAAGGCTTCTTAAGCTATGACATGCACAGGACTCCCCAGGATCTAGTTAAAATACAAGCTCTGATGCAGGAAGTCTGGTGGGAAACCCTGTATGTCTAACAAGCCCCAGGTGCCAAGGCTACAATCAGAGCGCAGATAGAAAGCCCAAGCTACAGCACCCCTCAAAGTGGAAAGCTGAAGGGGTCCTCTCTTACCTTCTCCTACTGTTGACAGCAATGCAAACAGCAAGAATCAGAGCCAGTGCCAGGAGGGATGCCAGGATGATGAGCCATTCTGGTGAGAGTGAACCAAAGAACATACATGAGCCTCACAGACATACTTTATGAAATAAAGAATGCAACTTAAAAAATGTTCTGCTCTAAATAAAACCCCGGTCAACTCTAAAGAGCGGTCTGACCACCGGGTACAGCTGGAATAGTCTAAGACAAGCTTTGCTGTAGATGATCCATCCAACAGACTTCTTGCATTAATCTTTTATCAAGTTAGTCAAGTCCTGCCAGAAGAAAAATCTTTTCAAAAACATATCAAACAGCCTGTTGAAGCCTGTACGTGTTTTTGGTGAAATGTTAAGTAGATTAAAGGAAACTTCTATTTCTCTTGACAGAAACATTCCATGTCTATGTAAGAGCATCTGCCTTACATATCATTCAAAACAAAGATGGAACTCATAATTTAGTGGGCAAAGGACGTTCTGATGGCGAGTGTTAAAGTAGATTTCTACCCTCATTCCAGTTATTCGGCTCCACTTGACAGCAGATCCCAAAATACTCATGCTTTTTGATTTAGAAGTTATACTTCCAAAAAGTTATAGGAGCTCAATGTTGGCTGTAAAGATGTCCATCACTGTGCTATTTATAACCATGAAAGTTGAAACTGACCTAATGTCCAATGGTGAGGGATTAGATAAATAAGTCATTTTGTTATGTGCTATAATCAAGGGAAAGATATTTAATGAGAGAGTGGAACTGACCAACAGAGAATGTTCACTGCACAGCATACAGCAGTTTTTAAATAAATTACTTTGAAAAAAACTATTAGGAAGAACATGTTAAGATGGTGACTTAAATACTCTCAGGAAGTGAGAGAGTAAGTGATTTGCATTCCCATCCATTTGCTAAGCTGTATTTCCTAAAGTTTATTTGATAATTGTGCACCACTTGTGGAGGAATGCAATATTATGCACATGTTTTAAACTCAGGCTTCAATAAGACTGACAAGTTAAATCAATTCAGTTGCAGATGTGTGCAGTAAACAAGGGCTTGACGAAGAAGACAGACAGAGAGTTGTCACCGTCCACTTCTCCTCAGAAGTCTTGTTTTCCTCCTCAGTCAGACTGTGCATCCTCTTTGGCTCACCTCAAGGAAGTAGAGGCACTGTGGGGATGATGCCATATTTGTTCTTTGCCTCACTCTGCCTGACCTCCAGCACTGAGTGGTCCACACTCCTTTTCACTATACTGGGATTAATCCACTTGCTTGAATCCAGCCTGTCCACCCCTGCCTGCTTCTCCCTAAAAGTCCACTCCCTCTTTCTACATGTTCTGCCTCCTCAGATGGCCAGCAAGCAGAGGAAAGGAGTAAGGCCCACGAGAGAAGCTGCTTTGGAGTTCCCCCAAAGAAAGAGTTAAAGGGGGTAGTTTATAACATTAAGAGAAACTTCCTTTATGGAATCCCCCCTTTACACATGCTCAGTTTCAACCCCAAGCTAAAAGAAGAAATTGAATCAAATGCTAAATCTTGCAACATGGGACAGTCAGATGTCAAAGCTCCCTCCCTGCACATGTAATACTTTCTAAAAAGTTTCCTCTGGCTGAATTAACAGACTGTTCCTCAAGGAAAAGTAGTTTGGGGAGCAGAAGAATGTTTTCACTCCACCCAACACAGACAGTCCAGTATTTCCTCCCTGCCTGCCAATGCAAAGGGAATTACGCATTTCATCTCCAGTCCTAGAAATATAGGAGAAACTGGGTTGAGATAGGAAGGACCCGGGTGTGCCATGAATCTTCTGCATGATCATTCATGTGGGAAGGATGCTTTAGTGACTGACACACCAGTTCTTTGAGGGAGGCCTCAGTGTGAGCTCATCCAGGACACAGGGATCTAGAGGGGTAAAAGAGAGGGCTCCCTCCTTTCCTACAAAGACAGTATTACAATTTTGTTTCTCCTTAAGCTTGCAAAGAGGTGCCAGACGTGCGTTTGATGAAGTCTCTCCTAGGACATGCTGAGAATCTTACTGTAACTATCTTACTTTTGCTGCATGGTGTGAAACTCACCTGGAATCTGAGGTCTCCTCCCAGGACCAGGAGTTGAGTTGGCTCCACCGTCTTGACTCTCACTTGAGTGTCCTAAGGGGAAAAGCAACAAGCTCTTTCAGCTCAGGTTTGGAATGTATAGCCAGGAGTTCCTTCCAGAGCGTTCTCCTGGGCTACCCTCCAACCACTGCCTCACTAGACACTATAAATAGATTCAAGACACAGACGTTTATAAAGTGTTAGGCAAAAGATATTATCTCTTTCCTCACCTCCCAAGAAAGTTCAGTGTGACTAAGCTAAGGCTTACAAATTTTATTTTTGTTTCAAGGAACAGTGATGGGCAGTGTTTGAACTTGAGCTCCAGTGTTGGTCGACCATGAGTTTAGAACCTAATTTATCAGCAACTTGTGCCAGGCTAAGTTATCATCTCTGACCCTCTGTTTTCTCACTTATAAAACGAGGATCATAACAGAAACACCTTCATTCTTGTCTTACAGAGGCGTAAAGAAGTATATGATAATAGTAGTTGTGTGTAGTTACAACGTTCTGTGTTTAAGAGCTTGCCTACAATTTGTGGTCCTGTAGACCAGCAAGACTCCATCACTAGGGAGCCTACTACCAATACAAAAATCTCAAGCTTAGCTCCAAACCTCCAGAAACAACGTCTTCGTGTTAATAATATCCCTAATGTATTCATTTGCTTCAGAAAGTCCAAAGTGAATCTAAAAATCACATGCATTGTGCTAGTTAGCTCTTTGTCAACTTGATATAAGCAAGCCTGGGTCATCTGTGAAGAAAGAACTTTAATTGAGAAAATGCCTCCATCACAACACCTGTAGGCAAGTCTATGGGGGATTTTTCTTGATTAATGATTGTGATGGGAGAGCCCAGCTCACCAGGTAGTGCCACTCTGGACAAGTGGTCCTGGGTGGTAAAAGAACTCAGGTTGAGCAATTCATGGGGGAGCACTCCATAAGTAGCTCTCCTCCATGGCTTCTGCTTGAGTATCTGTCTCCAGGTTCCTGCCTTGACTTTCTTCAGTGGACCATGACTCAGGATATGAAAGGCAAATAAAGCTTCCTCCTCAAAGAAAGGTTTGGTTATGGTCTTATCACAGCAATAGGAGGCAAACTAGGATGAATATTTATAGGCACTAATATGAACACTACTATTGCTTTGAGGGAGGGGGCACTGGCTTTTTCTGTCTATAAATAAAAGGTTACTAGGGTCTAGGCTAATACAGTGAAACATAATAGAAAAAAATGTTTTCTACTGTTAAAAGACAAAATAAGGAAATGAACAAAAAGCTCAACTTGGAAGGAAGCACTGGGAGACAGACAGTCTATGAGTCAGAATTCAGATGCCTTTTTAAAACGAGGAAGACATCACATTTCAAAAGAAACTTCATGGTGTTCTGTTTTCTTTCTTCCTTTACTCTTTGCCACTAAATAGCAACCTGTTCTGGAATCCTGAAGGTCACCAAGGGGAGAAAAACCCAGGCAAGACTTTTTGACTAGCCCATTGACTAGGATGACTGGGCTTAAAAGAAAATATTTTCTGAGAGAGTCGAACTTTAGACTCTGCAGAGTGGATGCTAAAATCTAACTATATAGGATGGCTTCAGCTTGTAGAGTTGGGTGCTCTGCTGGAGCTCCCATAGAATGGAAACAAGTAATTTCTGTGCTGTTTCCACAGCCCCCAGACTATTCTGAGAGTGGCCTCTGCTTCACAGATCTCAAAGGAGTCTAAGGTAATTTTTCTACCCAGCTGCCAGTGTCCTGGCAATGGGCAGGTTTGTGCAAGCACAAGTCATGATGTATCAGCCATCCAGACTGGAGAGCTTTGGCCTTGAAAACCACTGTAAAGGTAAAGTCACTCCCACTGGTCTCTTTTGTCTGACTCACGGCAGCCTTTGATATTTGAAAGGGAGGCCATTAATAGATCATAATCTATTTATTTTCCTTTTCCAAAGAAGTGCTCCCAGCAAGGAAAGATCTAGGTGTGTGCACAGGATGAAACCTCCTGTTGGAACAATGGATACCTGCAGAGGAGCCAGAGGAAAAAGACCAGTTCCACCCACCTGATTCTCACTTCAAGCGAAAGCCCAAGAGGATGGGCCAGAGACAGCAGGCTTCCCTTGCACCCAAGAGCTCCGTATCCAATCAGGGTGGAGCGGGCCTGGAGAACAAGTTCTGCAAGGGAGGACACTGGGAACACCAGTTTGGAGATGGAGCCCAACCACAGATGTGGGCACAGAGACCATTCACTTGGCTTCAACGGTGAGAAAAACAGTGGAGAGTGGAGCACATAAGCCAGCTGAAGGGGAGGGGCTTAGATCAACTCAGACCCTGATCCAGTTTGTATCCGGATAGGGCAAGATTAGGCCCTTCCCACGAGCTTCTGTGTGCAGCCTCTGCGGCTGGTCCACAGACCACACTCCCAGTAGTAGGGGCCTCTTGGCTTTGGAGCTATGCCTTCAAATAGTAACCTTTTATGTTCTCAATACCTTGCATTCCACACAAAACCTAGATTACTGAGCTAGGTGACATGATCTTTGTTTTTACTGACAAGAAAACAAAAGCTGGAGAAGACCTTAGCTGTGCTAAGGACCCGGTGAGCTCGAAACATCTTTCTCTACTTCAGGATCATTTCTAATGAACCCTATACCCCAGAGCTCCTACATTTAAGGGCTGTTATCAAAGCCATCATGTAAATATCCATCCTCAGATTTGCTTGAACCCAGGAGGCAGCACTTGTCCCAAACTCAAGCCCGTAGCATAGGATGCTAATTTATATGCATTTCCTGGCTCCTGTGGACCACATAGATTTGTGAACATCAGGAGCTCGTGGTAGGAAGTGCTTAGAGAGCCTCTCTGTAACCCCAGCATTAGGGATTAGAAGTAAGATTGCCTCATGTTAGATTTTGCTGCCTGCAGTAATGTTTTCAGGGGTTGATCTGAGTCACGGCCAACAGCAATCTATTTAATAATGCATGTCTGGCAGTAATTATGGTCATTATGGAATTTTCTTCCAGACCAGACTTAGGAAAGGCAATATGAGACCCCAGGCCTGAAACCTGGCTCCACTACTCTCTGGTCATATCAACTTGGCAAGTTGTTTACCTTCTCTTACCTTTCCTTAGTCTCCTCATCTGTAATAAGGAGATGATAATAGTGTTTTTATATATTATAGGGTTTGCAAGGTAATTAGATGAGTTAATAGAAAATGAACTCTAAACTTTGGCATTGGGCTTACTTACCCTACTGAAATATCAATTTCATGTAGTTCAATGTGTACAAATGAAAAGTTTTGCTTAATTTTTCTGACATACAGTAAATTCTGAAATGCTAGCTGCTTTATCAGGTGCCAGGAATTGTGCTAAACACTTTCCTGGTATTCATTCTGTCATTGGTCTTTAAAGGGCACCCTGTGACACTATCTCAAGATTATCAGCTAAGACACTGAATCTCAGACCCTGTGATCATCTTGCTCAATTTATAGCCAGAGGAATGAGAATCAAACCAAGCAATTTTATGTTGAAAGAGTTCTCTTAGTTACTCTGAAATGGGGGCAATGGTAGATGGGGGTTGTCCTAGTTAGGGTTACTATTGCTGTAATGAAACAACATAACCAAAACCAAGTTGGGGAGGAAAGGTTTATCTGGCTTACATATCACAGTCCAGTGAGGGAAGCCAAGACAGGAACTCAAACCTGACTGGAGGCGGGAGCTAATGCAGAGGCCGTGGATTATTCTTTGTGGCTTGCTCAATATGTTTTCTTATAGAACCCAGGAGCACCAGCCCAGCAATGGTGCCAGCCACAGTGTGATAGGCCCTCCCACATCAATCATAATGAAAATGCTCCATAGGCTTGCCTACAGCCGGATCCTACTAAGGCATCTTCTCAATTGATGCTCCCTCCTCATCAATGACTCTAGTTTGTGTCAAGTTGACATAACACTAACCAGCACAGAAGTACTGTGTGAATTCTTCCAGACCCTTTCAGATGGAAGCTCCTTTTCTAGAATGCTGTTTCTCAAAGTGTGGGACCCATCCCAGCAGTATCAGGGTGACTGGGAATTTATTAGGCATACAGATGCTTGGGCTCCACCCCAGACCTACTGAATCAGAAACTTCAGGGTGGGGCCCAGCAAAGTGACTTAATAAGCCCTCTCTGTGACTGAAAATACATTTTTTTTAAAGTGTAAAACAATTCTCTAGGGACACTGACTCATGCTTCATTAGCAATCATCAGGTTCAGTGATTATAATAGTAAGTGACTAAACATTTCAAACTCACCATCCAATCCAGATCCATGGGTCACAGTGAAGGAAGGCCCCCTGGGGTCCATGGTCAAGTCTCCATCTCCTAGAATAATAGGCAATAAAAAATGTCAGTGCTGTGTGTCACTCACACTGTCATCTTTACTTCCATGGGTCGTGTTTTCAGAAAGACACCGTCTGCTAACAACGAAGGGGTCACTGCTCACATTTAAGACACTGATGAGTGGGCTCGAGCCTTAATCAAAATGAAGGAGACTGAGTCGGCACAGGCCATCCTGGAAGACCAATTACTTTAGGGTGTGGGTAGAAATCCAAGAGCCTAGCTAAGGACTATTCTGGGGAAAATAGTATGATGCTTCCACAGGGCTGGGTTTTGAATGGGACACTTCTTAGTATGGATAAGGGTTTTAATACTGGAATATGATCACTTAAATAGGTGAACTCTGGCTCAGACAATGCAGCATGAAAGAGGTTTCTCTGTGTCTGAAACAAAAGAATCTTAGGGATGAATGAGGCAAAGACTCAAAAGGAAAAATAAATTATCCAGAGAGGAGAAAGGTCAAACTTAAGTGAAAAAAACAAAAAACAAAAACAAAAACAGTGAAATAATGTGAATGACATAGAGCTGGGGAATCTCAATTGGTATTTTTTTCAAAAGCTTTGCCTGCATTTTCAAAAATTACTGGTATGATCCCATCTTCTCAAATATCCATCACCAGAAAACTTTAGGTGGAGACAAGCTCAAGAGGGGCTAAATTTAAATCCAAAGATCAAATCTTAGATTCTCCATATGGGAAACACACACAGAGAAGTAGGGCTCCTAAAGTTGGTAGAGATCATTACAAAGGTACCTAGAAAGAGAACACAGTGAGCTGCTCATCACCATTCCCTGGTCAGGAGAGGGCTGCTTGTAACTGCTCCTAACTTTATGAGAGAGACAGCTTTTTTCCTCGGATAATGGTTATAATAACAGACAATAGCACTTGCCGGAATGCCACACTGAGAGTCCCACCACCAAAATCACCATTTCCAAAGCCATCACCATCACCAGGCCCATCACCGCCACTACCATTGCATGATTCAGTGCTTTACATTAAGTGTACAGATTGAGAAAGATGTATGGACAGAAATGTACTTTGTGAGTCTTCTGGAAGAGAACGGGGAATGAGAGTCAGGCCTCTTACTCATCACTAAAGTCACAGAGAACGGAAGGAAATCCAGACATGACCGACCGCCTTTCTGACATTGATCAGATGGGATCAGTACCTGTGCGTACTGATTTGGTAGAAAGCATTTTATTTGCTAGCAATTAGACTCTGCAAGCCACCTAAGGAACTACAGCTAAGATTGCCATTTCAAATTGAAATCCATTAAGTTGCATGACGGATGGGGTCATTTTAGCATGGGAACATTGGTGGCACTCCTAGATTTGATTGCTTCTGTAGGAATTAACAACAGCACTTGGAGGTTTGAATGAAGAAAGAAGGTTATTAATTAGGACACTACGCAAAAGCCTGCAGAGTGTAAGGGGGCTTGGACTTGCCAATACTGCTGAAGGGTATTTTTAAAGCTCCTTTTCCTGAAACCCTGGAGTGGAAAACCAAAGGAAATATGCCATGCATATGACATCCTGGGTTTTCTTTCCCTCTGTCAATCAGAACTTCACCACGGCCGTCTGTTCTACACATGTGATTCTCATGAGACCATTTTCCTGTCTTTTGGGAGAGTGAGGAGGTAGGGTCTTTCTACAATGTGTGTGTGTGTGTGTGTGTGTGTATTTAAGGTTATTAATTACTAATGGGTTAGTGATTGAGTGGTAAGAGGTACCTGGACTATTGGCACTAGTGGGAGTAGTAGTTTCTTAGTCACAGAGAGTGCTTTGTATTATCCCTTTCTACAGTGTTAATTTCTTAATACAAACAAAGAAATACAGAAGAGAAGTAAAGAGGATTGCCTATTTGAGAGAAAGATCTCATTCTTGATCCATGTCAGACTTAGTTGAACAAGTCATATGTTTACAATTACAATAAAAGTGAGGATCCCAGTTTATTAACAGTAAATCATGAACTTTGAAGCACACCATAAGTAGAAAAGGTTTACACACCAACCCTTCACCAAAAATGAAATGAACCAGTCCATCACCAATTAAAGATAATTTCAAAGAAAAGATACTAGTATATAAAAATCATTTGAATGTTTGATTAAGCTTTACCAAATAGGCAGAATATGTTAGCTGAATTGAATGAAATTGCTGATATTAAACTATTTTGATCCACAAAAATATCAGTTTCACATGGTTCAAGTTAATATATCTCAGAATGAAGAAAAGACAAAGCAAGAAAGAGAGAGAGCCAAGTCACAAAAAATAAATGGAGATTACACCAGGAAATGGAGGCATTATTCTATCTCAAATAAGTCCAAGTTTGCTGGCACTAGAATTGATGACCAATGATGAAAACTATTTCCATGGCAAAAAAAAAAAATAATAATCTAATCACAACCTGCACATAAAATATCCCCTATGATAGGAAAAACATATGTTGTTTCTCCAGAGGAGCAGACCAGATGACAAATGGCCAAATTACCTGGTAAGGAGCTGTCAACATTAAAGTTGGAGTCTGCAGCAACAGTCACTTCAGTTTCTCCAAAGACCCCAGTCTTAGCAGGAGTCACCGGGGTGAGAGTCCCATTTTCCATTGTGTCTGGGTAGTGAGGAGTGTAGCTTTCCAGAGAAGTAGTTGCGTCTTTGGGAAGGCTCGAACTTCTTCTTCCTTCTTCACCACCACTCCTAGCTGCGTGGAGGTGGAGTCAATGACAAGCCCATACCTGTATGGTCACCACCCACCATGTGCTTGTCTTTGGGAGGTAAAGTTGTAGAGACAACTTTCTCCTTGTTCTCCAAGACCAAATGCAAATGGGACTGAACAAAAGCGATGTTGTACAAAAGACACCAGCCGGATAGTACGCAACAGAAGAGATTTGGGTGTCTACTACCCAGAAGAGGCATTTGTTACAAGATTTGTCTGAGTCATCAAGGGGAGGTTAATCCCACTGTGACCATGAACTCAACTCAGGTGCTACAGGATTTTGAGCTTTTTTTCTCAGTTGGATCCACCTCTGAGGAAGGGGAAGAAACAAACCATTGGAGGGAAAGATGAAACCATTCTGTCTGCAACTGGAATAATAAGTTCAAGATCCAAAAGACCTGAGTTTACTGACTTAATTTCTTTCCTGTGCCAGAAGGGTATTGCTTCTTAGTCACCAAAACCATGGAATTGTGGTCCAGAAGACAAAATAGAAATAATATTAAGGTAATAAATATCAGGGAAATCTTATAGAAACAATAATCATTTTCAAAACCAGGTTACTAATCTAATAGCTTTAAAATTCAGCAGAAAAGCTTGTATGTAATGTACAATGGCTTCTGAAAGGTCTATAAAGCAGAAGAATCAGAGACCACCACCAGACACACCTTTTAATTAAAATTAACATATAAAAACAAGCAATGGATGCACCACCACCAAAGATACCGCAAAGTACCCATAACTTATTGATTTCCGCTAAATAGCCAAAGCCAGTTGATTTGACTCTTACTGCTAGATGGCAGGATAGAAGTTGTTGGGTGCTTTTTGTCTTCTTTCAGTTCTTCATGTGATGTAGAGAAGTTCTGAGAATAACTCTGTGCTGTTTCAATGAGGGATGGAGCTAGTGTTATTTAGGAACCATGATACAAGTCCTTTGTTACCCACTTACAAGAATGATCTAGCTATAGGATAGCAGATGGACAGATACAATGGGAGGATGATATTTGTGCCCTTCATCATCTGCTGATGGATAGAAATATACAGAAAAATTATACTTTGTCCTTAGTTAGCTTCTTTGCCTCTCAGTGAAGTTCCAAAGTGAAGCCTGAGCCAAAGCTTTGCTCTCCCTGGACCACCCTGACCCAACCACACCAAGGATCCCAGAATAACGAAAATCACAGAGCCGTGGAAAGTGGTGCTGTCGTTTCAGTTTTCCTTCGACCATCAAGATTGCCAAGTTGTGGACAAAGAAGTTATAAGGAAAACAGTGCTATGTAGTGAGCGTGTCTGTGAACACAAAAGAAGCAGCTCAGCTCTAGAGCAACTTCACAAGGAAATACATGACTCCCTTGTAGAGAGCATTGCGTTTCAGCTACTACTTTATTAGTAGGGCTGTGATCTCGCCTGTTACAGGGCTTCTCTTCACTGTACCAAAGAAATGCCTGCCTCAGCAAACACAGGGCCCTCAGTGACATGTATCAATTTGAGACTGAATCACTGCCCATATCTGAAATCACTTCGACTGTTTTGAGTTCTTTTCTTTTGTATTCTTGAGGTACTGAGTGACCTCTGAGGCACAGGTGCAAAGGCTCCATAAAGTACACGCATCAACCATGTCCGCCAACAAGTAAATATAACCAGGAGAGAGACATTCACCAAATCCCAAACCCAACATCAGAACAAAGGCTAACAGTAACACAAAATGGAAATACAAGTCCTGTGTTGGCAAGGGTCATTTATGTCTCCTTTGATGCCTCACACTGTGTTGTTTACATTGATGGCAGTCAACACATGCCTGCTGGCCTTTTTTTCTGTGCCTAAAGGGCTCCTATAAGGGACTCTGCCCATTATGTGTAGCAAGCAGTGAAATGAGGCCTTCTTAATTTGGGGATTTCTTTGATATTCTGCCAAGAATTTGTGAATTTGGATTCATAAATTTGAGTTGATCCTTGGGCTATCCTTATACACATGGTGAAAATTAAGGATACTAAAATTTTCATATTTCTTCCTGGCAGATATTTAATGATAAAAAAATATGTTAGCAAATGGCTCTTTTTGATTCCAGGGACTCCACCACCTTGGTCAATTATTAACAACATACCTCACTCCTCCTCTCAAAGCTAAATGTGATTTCTCTATTCACTCTGATGATCTGTCCCTCATATTACACAATCATGAAAGAAGTCTTTCTCCTTCCTTGACTGGAGGAAGAGTGGGAATCAAAAAGAGTCTATTAAAACATAGAGTAACCATTCCACTAGTGATGGTCTTTGGTGTCACTCACATGAAGAGTTAGAGAAGAAAAATGGAGATGAATTAAACCTCCATAACCTCCTATTAATAAAAAGTCATCGACTCTGGAGGGAACCCTGAATAAAGATAAAGTCAGGTTTAAAGAACCCCCATAAGAAAGACAGATGATAAAAACAGATTCACTCTCTAGCTGAGCTGAGCCACCTAGCAAAGATGGCCCATTCTGCTACCAAATGTGACATCGTGACCAGTGTGAGCAGATGTGAAGTATGAAGACAGGTCAACAAAGGGGCTGTGTGTCATTATCCTTACAAGTCGTCACTGAAAGTGGTCCTGTGCTGTTCAAGTCTTCCAGCGAATGGGTATTTGGAGCTGCAGTAGGCTGAAGGGTTGGACTATGACTGGAATCCGTATCTGAAGGAATTAAATCAGTGTTACTGCCTTATTCCCTACGCCATTGCCCGAGGGCCATTTGCCTTATAGCCAAGACATTTCTACATTCAGCCTGGAAAGAGGAAATAAACAGGTTCACATGTCAAGAACTGGGATAAATGACTGTTTCTTCAAGAATATCACAAGATATAAATGGTATTCATTCTAGGGCAGAGCTAGATGAAAGCTATCACACATTTGATTGTTTTATTTAGTCTGAAAGGAAGTTACATGGGTACACGATGAGGCTCGAGGACAAAGGGACAGAAATGTACCCCATGTGTGACTTGTTTCATTCCAAGACAGACCAGCACAGTCAGACATATGAAGACAAATGACACACACAAGCATCATGTTGTCGCCTCCTGCTCACCAGGCCAAACAAAACAAAACAATACCAACAAAAAGTTTTTAAACAGCCATTGGATTCCCTTATTCAGTTATTTCTGTTCTTTTGTTTTTGCTTCACGAACTAAACACAGAAAACAAAAACAAAAACATGTATACATTACTCAATATAAATACATTGAGGAACAGGAAGTACCCATAGACAAACAAGAATCTTTCTCCGCATAAATACAAGAAGGAAACATCTTGGGAATTCTGATTATAGTGTTGAGTGGTGAAAAATTTCCCTGAAGTAATTAAAAAGGCTGCTCTTTCTGATGGTTATCACAGATCTATTGTGGGCTGGAATAACAAGTTCAGAGTGAAATAGAGGCCAAACAGTCCATAAGCACCATCAATACTGCTAACTCTACAATTTTCTCAATCCGCCCACACCACTGCCTCTGGGGAGATCTAATCAGTTCCAAATGGCTCCAGTGGGAAGCACTGGGATGTGGGGCACCCACTTTGGGACTCCAGCCTTTACATGCTAAAAGCAAAGACAGACAAGATCTCTGTTAGAGAAAAACGTGTGGCTGATTCTACCAACGGGATTTCAAAGAAGAAAGGCCAGTTATCCATGTTCAAAATTTCAAATGGATACCCTACCAGAAAAAGGCCTTGTCTGCTGAAGGCTTGCATCCACTCTTGTTCATTTTTTCTTTTATACGGAAAATTCTTTGAGAACTATCATGTCATTGTATGGCTGAAGCTGTCTTGTGTGTGTGAGGAAACACAGTAAAGAAACTGTCGACATGACCACTCCATGATATAGTTCAGGTTCGTATTGTAGATATGAGAGAGAGGACAGACTGAGGCATCTGGAAGAGTCCAGAGCAGAGAAAGAAAAATATAGACCAAGCACAGCCAGCAGACTGGACATGGCCAGGGCTAGGAAAGAGAGAGAGCGGGAGAGGATAGTGGAGATAGCAAGATAGCAAGAGATAAAGAATAGACCGCAGTGAGAGCGTTAAAGAGTAAAGAATATAAAGGGGGTGAGTAGCTGGGGGAGAGAAGAGCCAGGAGAGTGGCGTGGGGGGCTTGGAAATGTTATAACAAGTACTTGTGAATCGTGATTGAGGGATCTTGGAGGCCAACTTGGGCTTTGATATGTAGCCACAGGTGTAAGTAAATGGAAAGTCCTAGGTCCTTTCTGCCAGAGGTAAGGGAAATGACTCCTTTTGGCAAATGGGAACTGGTTTCACAAATTCCTGAGGAATGCTGGCCTTTATCTAACCACCAGAAATCCTCCTGTAGTCCAGCTTGAAAACTCCTTTCTGGATGTTTGGACTGCCTATGAGACCTAACAGCTTTTTCCTGATGTATTTACCTATGGAATGCAATCTTTCTCTCTTTTTTGGGTTGGACGATTCTGGAATTCTTTTACTGGGTTTATTTATTTATTTATTTATTTATTTATTTATTTATTTATTTATTTATTTACTTACTTACTTACTTATTAACATGAGTCTCTTCAGCCCCACCCCCAGGAGCTAAGCACATAAAACTGGGTGCCGGGTCTTGCCTGTGGCACTTCAGTAACTCAACAAAATGGTCCCAGCCTAGCCACTTCCTCTCTTTTAGGACACATTTATCCACTCACACTGATATACTCATTCCTTGGCTTTTCTTCCTTTATGGATCTAGTCACACGAGTCTCCTTTTAAAAAAATCCTCCATCTCACTTCATTTTTCTGACTAGCCAGGTTTTTGCGCTTTTTTGAAAAATCGCATTCAGTCCTTTGTTCTCTAATGGTCGTTGGGAGGTGTGGGGTTATTTATAATAAATAACTCTAGATTTAAAATAAGTAACTCTAGATTTCTTTAGTATTCATTATTGAAAATGTGAATTTTCTATCCATTACTGACTCATGCTGTCAGATCTATTGTGCTGTTAAATATTTTCTTTTGTCTGCTGACTTGTAAGTTTCTTTCAAGCATGAATATGAATTATACATCCTCGTGTCTCCATGATGTCTTACACCTCTAGTGCATATCTCACATACATGCTGTTAATCTGTTCACTAATATTAAGGTAAGATAGTGTTTCTTTAAAAAGGAAACTACAGAAGTTTTTGGATTTACTTTGGAGATAAATGTGTAGTGATTCAACATGGAGATAGATTCACTGAGCTATTAGAATGTATTTCAGTCAGATATGTGTAGAACATATGGCTGGCAATTTATATCCAGAAAATACATCTAAATGAAAATTCTCTGGAAAAAAAAGTCCTGTATTGGTTTTTGGAATGTTACATTTTTTTGTCATAAGGATATTTTGTTTAAAAAAAAAGTAATTCTACTCATGAGTGTAGTAGAACCACACAATCTTCTACTTGAGTTCTGAGAGCTCAGAGCCTAGCAGTTCTTCAGGTTTCCCTCAAGCAGCTTGCTGCTGTTCCAGCAAAGGAAAATTGCTTTTAAGTATAACAACTAGTCAAGTAATTCACAACCTTCCTTTCTTGCAAAACCACAACTAATATCTTTTGCTTTCTCTTTTTAAATGGCTTGTGTGTAAATAAGAATGAAAGGCAATAGGAAAACAGGAGTTTTGTCTCCTGTACAAGTTGTCTATCCATTAAGTTCATAGCCATTCAAGGGGGGCCAAAAGTGGTCTAAATCCAAAATCCTTCAATATCACATTATCTCTAAATGAGGCAATAATAAATAACTTTAAAGTTTTCTGAGTCATTATGTTGTTTATTTACATTAACTACTCACCAATTTTTTTTTCCACCACTTAGATTTGTCTACGAAAACCAAAATTTATCTTTAAGTCTATAGTGGAGACAGTCACTGAATCCATTATTTATTGTTTCTTTGAAATCTTTGTACTTAAAAAGGAAAGGAATCTTAAGAATATCCCGTCCTTAGCTGGACATGATAGTACATGCAATCCCAGCACTCAGGAAACTGAAGCAGGAGGATCATCAAGAACTGATGACCAGCTTAGGCTCTGTAGTAAAACCACCTTAAAATAAGAAACAACTCATCTCTCCCTTAGGATAAGTAACTTCCACTCTTATCAGCCAAAGACTGACTATTCTTTAATCTTCCTGCCAAATTCTTCACTGTCTAACTAGAACTTTGTATGTAGAGGGATGTGCATATCCACTCTTTACCAACTTGTATCATCAAATTAATTTTTGAAGGCGCATAGGATGCATAGGAAAGTAGACTGAACTAAAATCAATGGTACATTTCAGAGGGAAAATGCATTTAGTCGAGTCTAAGAAAAATAATATATTAAAAGGTCTCAGGTGTTGTTTACCCTTCCTTTCTGTTTGGTGGTCTTGTTCCATTGGATGGGAGACCGGGTCGAAGAACTCAGTCCAGGAGACGTCCTCTTGACTCTGTGTTGTCATTCTTTGACTTGGATAGTTGTGGGCTGAGGCTGGTGTGACCATGCAGTTCAAACAATTGTCAAGATGTTAATTGACATTTGGGCAGGGATATATAGACTGATTTTTTTTTTAAAAAAAGACTTTATTCTCTAGAGAACTTTCTAGTACTGAGGACAAAGGGGCTGCATCAGTTTAGAGTGTTTTCCCCGGTTTGGTTTCATTTGTGCTCATTTTCTTGGTCACCCGCACGCAGGTTGGAGGAAGCATAGCATTAAGAAGTGCTGTAATGGATAGAGGATGAGTTATAGGCATCAAGGGAAGATGAAGTCATTCTCAACGCATGCTGCCACAGTCCCCTAAAGGAAGAGGCGTAAGAGCTCAAGTGCATGATGTCACTCTGAGACAAGCACATCCCACAGTGAAATGCATAATGAGCTGCTGGGGAGATACAAAGGACATCAGGTAAAGGCTTCCCAAGTGATGCGCATGAAAGTGCTACTTCTCCCAAAAGCATAGATGGAGTCCATTAGAGGCATTGCCTTTTCTCAATGAGAAACGGCATGTGGGCATGCGGTTTACACCTTTGTTTCATTCTGTGCCACTGGAGAGGCATAGGATGAAAGATTACAATAGCATCCCCTAGAAAGAAGCACACCAAGGAACTAGTCACCAAACCCGCTGCTCTGCTAGTGATTCATTTACAAGTTGCCACGCACTGCAAAGAAGTTACGTATCAGATCGCAGATGGAAACATGGAGATATTTTCCAATTATACCAAGTGGTAATGTGGAATTCACACACTTTGCAGGGCAGGGTGAATCACAATGCTTCATCACTCAGATAAAAGCATCATGCGCAGGAGCTTGCAGACCCATGCTATCCTCTGGCATCCTTCAGAGATGCTAAGATTCAAGTCTATTTCCCACAACTCCACAGTTCCAGAACGGAGAAGATGGCTTATTTGTTAATGTGATCAAACAGTTGTACATTTGAGGAGATATTCAAAACAGGTAAGAACAGAAGGTCAGAGGACATCACCCAGGAACCTTTCTTATTCTTGTAATGCTTGGATCCACCCCAACACTAGATTTCTAACAGAATTCTTTCTTATAATACTAGTGTTTCACAAAAACATAAGGGAAAAAAGGCTCATGTTATACAGTAAATGATTTTCGGAAAGCAGAAAGGGGGTTTTAATTAGCTAGCGTCTCTGACATTGTCTCACTATGTGATGCTGCAAACTAGATACAAAACCACACACTTCCAGACTAGCTCTATTTCTTCCTTCATGTGCTTCCATCTGTGCCTGGCCATGTAGCTTGTTAGGAGAACTTACAGTCTGGATCTTTGTTTACTTCAATATGATGTGTTAAGAAGCTCAACACCTTGGACAATTCCTTCAGTGTCTTTTTTTTCCTGTGTTTTCAATGCCCAGCATTGAACTCAGAAGGTAGTTTCCACCCACATTGTGAAACCCTCCATTACCAGTTGCCCCTGCTGTCACATGGGAGTCTTCAGATGGTGTGGTGGGGTACTTCCCCTGCCATCCATTCTCAAACCACTGCTCCTGCTGGGTAGCTGCTTCTTCGGGGGTACTACTAGGAGCTGCCCAAGCTGTGAGGAGAATGCTGATGGTGAGCCATAATGTTCAGTTTCATAATAAACCCCCTGATATGTCTTTCTACATTAAGAGCAGTGATGGACTGGTAGGCAGATACATACATACACATATAGATACATAGATACATGATGATAGATACATGCTATATACATACATATACACATAGATACATACATATATAAACACATAGATACATGGGTGACAGATAGATAGACAGACAGACAGATAGATACAGAGACAGACAATAAAATTTAGGAGATAAGCAACTAATATTCTGACAGGCAGAATCTGGAAATAAAACTTTTAATTTTCCAATCCTTTAATTTTCCAGATGGGAAAACAAGTTTCATTTGCTAAAAATCCTGTACCCAGAGTAGCACAAAGTCAGGACTAGACTCTAGCCTGTGGGTTATGATTCTAAGTATTATTCTTGCTTTAATATTGTCTACGGCCTCACATATTCTGCCAGAAAGAGCTTCTGTTGGAAGAATAATCTCTGTGCTCTGGTCATTTTGCAGTGGGAAATGTCTTATCTAGCAACTCACACCACTATTATAGCAGAAGACCTTTGCAAAGAGGCTGCATGACCTATGACCACACTCAGCAGAAACATTCTGGCATGCAAGCTATTGGCATGCCTGAGATGTTACTACACTGACCTGTCATGTGATTGTCTAGGGACATTTTAAAAGGCTAAAATCTCTTCTTAACAAAGCTAATTCAGTGGAAGAAAAGACTATTCTAGCCAGTTGAGGAATTATATAAATAATAACAGTATCAGACAGGCTTAACCTTTCAAGCGCTGTTTTAAAAAGGCAAGATAACTGGGATAAAATCCCATCAGGCTGCTTCCTGGAAAAGTCAGAAAGCCACTGACATTTTCATCTGCAACAGCTCATAGTGAATTTCTGATTCATCAGGATAATTAGAGACTATAAATTACCAAACCAAAATAACTTTCCTGACTTATAAAATTCACTGTATCTCATTATCTTAGAAAATGACGTGTGAGATTTTGTAATAGCAAATAACTTTTTAAAATGAAACTCATGCTAATTTTGCCTTTGCCTTTTCCAAATCATTCCTGGGATTGATTATCCAAAGGGAGGGAGGCCCGAATCATATGTTATTTCCCCTTAGTTAAGTCACTATCTCCCAACAAATAACAAAGTTAGAACAATTTTTAATGTAATTATTTTAAAAAGTCAACATTAAAAACTGGACAGCCATGCTACCCAAAGTTTAAAGAATAAAGGAGTACACATGTGTGTTCATAAACATGCACATATGTCTACATTCACTTTATCAGTTATTAAGTAGGTATAATGATCCTTCAAGTGCCCAACCATGCCCTGGTGTTTTCAGTATAGTCAGGAGTGGGTTAGGAGAACAGAGAACTTCCACTGCAAACCATAAGGGCTGAGTCTTTTCTAGAAGTTGTAAAGTCCCATTGATGAAATCCAGAGGTTACCAATGTGGATTTTGCAAGCATTGACTGTAACTTCTCTTGGTTAACTGTATCTGGATTTTCAAATATCACCTAGTAATGATGCCCCACATCCATCATATTTTGACATTACATGCATTTATTCCAAGCTTCTTAAGTAGCATTCTGTTTAAGTGCAAACTGTTTTACAGTAATTGATAAGACAGCTGTTCGAACCCAGGGGGACTGGAATGGGCCCTGTTTCCTCTCTGTTCTTTTTTCCAACAGTCTGTTTCTTCATTAACTCAACCCCTAATCTTTATGCATATATCAAATCAACTAAGGTAAAGAATAGAATGCAACGTTTGCCAGACATGCGGTACAATGCCCAGAGCTTATTAACCCATGTCTCAAACTTTTCCTTGACTGTCTGAACATATCCATCAAACCAGGAATTCCTCAGCTCTTTGTTTCCTAAGTAGCTGTTTCTTACATTTCCCCTTTAAGAGGATTTGAAAATTGTGGTTGAGCCATAATTTTTAAAATGATACAAGATGTTATCTCAAGGATCAGTTATATTCCAAATAAAATAGGCATCTCTCTGAGATACAGATGAAAGATGAATATATTTCACTTTTTCTTTTTCTTTGTTTTCTTGTCCTAGGTTCATAATCCCGTGGTTTTTAGAAAATCTTAGGTATTTGTCTATAAGTAGAAATAACAATAAGAGCATCAGGGCCTTTCCCAAGTTGCTCTGAGTTTGTTTTTTTTTTTTTTGTTTTTTTTTTTTTAACAAAAGGAGGATAGCTTAGAATTTGAAAAGAAACCTTATGAGCCCTGACTTTCCATCAAGGACACAGTGGTACCATTCTGCCTCAGAGTAAGGAAGAGAGTGTGAGAATAAAGAAACTGGGTGTATCACAGATCTTCATCAAAGATGATTTCAAAGATCTGCCCACTTGTGAAGCAAGCACGCGCCTACCACACATTTCTGAAAACACACACCAACTGCCAAAACAGAACCATTAGGAATCATTCACACAAAACCAGCATCTCATATTTATTTTGTAAGCATTTTGGTCTCTCAGAAAATTTGACAACTTGTCATCTTTCTTCCTTACTTCTAAAAAATTGTGTGCAGATGTGATTCCTTTCATGGTCTGTGGATAAATTACTTTGCAGAGACAAAAGTTGTGGTCAACAGCTAAACAACACCTCTGCTAACTTGGGTACCAGTACTTCAGAGCATCATCCTTCTTACTTGTGCTTGTAGCATGTGGGGCCTCCTCTTCATCTTGATATTCATGGTGATTGAAAGGAGGCTGCTGCTCCTGAGTCGAGTTTTCTCCATGATCAATGGTGCTTTTTCTGTCTACATCTGTTATGATGACGGTTAAGTACACTGTGACTTTTAACCAAATAGTCTTTAACAATCCTTTACTTCCACTAAAGTACATGTTATCTACTGGTCCCATTCCTAAGTACTATCTCTAAGTACTTACTCTCAATAAATCTGAGTGATTTCAGTGATCTATCCTCAGAGAAAATGAACAGGTACAAGTTTTTTGACATTACTTATTATTCAACAATAACCACTTTGTCAGAGACAGTTTCATAAACCATTCACACATATTAATTTTTATAACAAAGTGACATAAAATACCTTGTGACCAGGTAGTATGGTTGATAAATGACTCCCATGTGGAGTTGAGTACCCTCATGAAAGTTCGCTAAGAATTTGTGATGAGACATTAATTAATTAAATATCCCACTGCATCTGGGTGTTTGACCTTCACAGCATCATAGGCTTTGAGGGAAAGTATCATTAACAAAATGTGCATAACTCATTACCAGTCATCCTGGTGGTTGTCTGAGGTAGTACTTCCGAGTTTGAATGGCTTGGCTTCCACTGGGTCCAGTCCTGGTTCTGTTTTGTGTGGTCAGAAACCCATGGAGTGGATGAAACTGTGATAATGATGAGTGAGGCAGTTAGAAAACTGTTATTTCTGGGGCCTTCACTGCTTGCTTTGTACATGCCACTCTCCTGTGGTCTACACGCCAGCTCATCTATACAGGGCTGTATAGATGGTGGAGTGGAAATGGAGAGAAAGGAGAGAGCCTTCAGCTTCATCCGCCATCTTGTTTTGTATCTCAGTGTCCTTCACATTCTCTCAGAGAATACCTTTGGGTTTAGAACATGAGATCTTCTGCATAAAATAGTCAAGGAGGTTGCAGCAGCAGGAAGAACAGCTTTGAAAACACTAGCCCTCCACCAAGAATGACCAAAGATGTGAAGAGTTTTGCCCATCCATGCGAACTGTAGGAGCCCTCTGCACCTGGAAGTCTAAGCCATTCGTTGGTGTCACTGGCAGGTGTCCTAGCTGTAGATCCTCAAGCTGAAGAGATTGGTAGATGAGTTATAACACAGGAATCACTATTTTGATAGTGATTTTGCTGGGGCAAAGAAATAACCACAAGAACCAAAGATTTCATGTAGATGGTCTTTGGAAAGAATCTCTGCCTTGTAGAGTCATTTGGCTTAACTGCTTTTTTTCCAAATATATACCAAAAACCCGTGAGATTTTCATTAAATACAGAATATGTTGTAAGCAAGCCACCACAGCCACTGAAAGAGGACCAAGATGCATACGTTCTTAGAAAAGAGTAAGAAGTAACCAACCACCGTCAGCATAGCACACTGGAAAATAAAGACATGTCAGTTCACCAATGCCCCAATATCATGCAAAATAGGAAGCTGGGGACAGAAGGGGCAAAAAAATCCATTTTGACAACAACCAGAAACTATATCTTCTGTGAAAAGGCTATTTGCAAGTTCGTCTTTTTTCAAATTTTACTTTGACACCCAGATAACACAAAACCATTTTACATGTTAAGAAAATATTTTTGAGTCATTAACCACATTTCTAATAAGCATGAAAAAGTGGTAGTTAGCCCAAGCCTCCAGGAGAAAGAGAGAATCCTGTTGAATTAAGGGTCATAAGTGCTAGGAAGAAAAGTGAACTGAAATTGAATATACACTATAAAGATGAGGGGGAGGAAAATGACATGACAACTTTGTCCCCTGGAGTGTGTCCATATTAACACATTTGCAAGTGGGTCTTTGAGATTGTTGTCTAAGGAAGCTACATCCCGAATGCGGAAGACAGTGTCCTAGTAATGCTCAATGTGTGGGGTTTTTTGGGTGCTTTTCTAAAATTCCTAAGCTCTGCAGAGTCTCCAGCCTGAGGAATACACCACTGAAGTCTGAATAGAGAAAATCTAGCTTGTCTCTAGTATTTGCTCAACTGGTGTCCCACACTCAGATGTCTTCAATCCACAAGCTGCTTTTAGACTCTGCCCTCGCTAGGTGCTATTCACTTGGAAGTGAAATCCTCCAATTGTAATAGATGGATAAAGCTCTTGTTGTCTAAGAGAGCTGATACAGTACTCCCAAATCCCCTCTCCAAATGTTAATTGAATCAGGTTTATGATTCTCATCTCTGTCTAGCAAAATCTTAGCTTATGACAAATTTAGGGAAATCGGGCATCGGGCAGAACGAAATTTTTTCTCTTCATTCTCCCTCTCAATGTCCTTAGGAGGTTTTATAGAGCTCACAAATTGGCATGTGGCTACAGAGTGGTGTACTATCTGCTTTTTATTAATTAACACTGTCTTTTTAAAAGCTTAGCTGGTATTTATTCTTCCTTCTACTATCGTTCTGTCGCATTGGTGTTCAGCAAGGCTGAAACTTTTTGAATTTTTTCCTTTGATTGTAACCATATTTTTTTATTGATTAAGAAAGTTCTTGAGCTCTGGCTCCTATGTTTTAAGCCATTCTAGGGCCTCCCAGGCTTTCAATTCAGGTTCATGTGCAACTTTTAATTCCCATACTCCAAGTGACATTAACATCTGTCCCAGAAGTCCATGAGCCTCCTGTAGGCAAAAGTTCTGGCCTTTTCATCTTTGTGTTCCCACCATCTGGCACAGCAGGGGCACAGCGAATATCTGTTGTGGTGTGCTAATATGCTATTCCCTAGCCACACTAGAGAATACAGATATTCTATAAGAGCAAACATTGAAAAACAGAACAGGAAGAACACGCAGTGTCTGAAACTTCACGATGCTATTTTTCCCAACAATGTGTTTTGGTTTCCACTCACAAAATTTTATTTTCTCCTCCAAAATCTCATCAGAACAGAATTAAGGTAAAATAATAGGTTCACTCATTCTTCATATCATCTGTTTCCCAAGAAAGTTACTATATATCACTTAGGTCCCTCAGCAAGCCTGGCATAAAGAGTCTACCGTAATTGATTATTCTTACTGGTGCTGGAGATAAAATCTTCATCATCATCAATGCCTGATCCAGAAAAACTGGGGTATTTGTCTGTTTCATCTCCGTTTTCCTCTTTTGGCTCCCAGCCTGTTGGGTTGGTATTTGACTCCGTACCTGTTGTGGTGACTTGCATTAGTAGTTGAGCTGGCTACCAAGCAACCCATTTCACCAAGGAGGAAAGCCAGGCATGGGAGGTATTATGGAGTTCCCAAGACTTTAAGAAGGAAGTGAAAGAGTAGGTTTGTGTATCTGTAAATCCTCATCTCTGAAGCTAATACGTGGACCTTAAAACAAATGGCTATGATCTTTACGAGTCAACAGTCTTTAAAGAGGCTAAGAATAACTATAGGTAGAGCTTACCTAAGAAGTCAAAGAAAAACACAACAAAACAGAGGCCCATGCAAAATTCCCCTTGCTTTCAGATGTCTTTCTTATTATAGCTTTAGAATATTCTATTAAAGCTAGGGTGTCAGGACAGGAATAGGAAGGCTTCATGTATCCCTATTTGCTCTGTCAAGACGCTTTCAGAAAAACCCCTATGTCAAGTTCCTAAAATTCCATAGTTACAATCATATTTTTAAAATTCATTTGTTTTCTTTTATTCTTACTTCTTATCAGGGTTCATTGGTTATATGAAGTGAGGGGTTTCATTTTGACATTTCTAAAAAGGTACACAGTTTCTCAGTCTTTATCTTTCGTTGGATCCTGTATCTCCAATGCGAATAGAAGGACCATTGTTCATCCTCAACAAAATTTCCCATAGAGGAAAAAAAAAATCAGGTAACAGAAATGTTCTTGCCATTTATTAATCAACCAAAAAGGGGTTCAAAGAGGCCGATGACTGTGGCCCACAGTCCAGATTTTGAGAATTTCTTGCTTTCAATTTTTGGATGCTGCTTTAAAAAAGAAAGTGGAAACCTTGGACCTCTTCTCAGCAGTTACTGCAAAGGTGTCTCTTTACTAAAAAGGATTCTTCTAACTTTTGAAAGTGATTCAAGCTACCTTACGGGATCACTATATGATTTTCTTATTATTGGTGTTCAACCCAAGACTAAATCAATGATAAAAACCCTCTATATCTGGGTACCCATGCCTATGCTATTTTACGTTCTCATAAAAAAGTTTTTGACTTTTGTAATTTGAGATCCTAAATAAATAAATTAATTAATTAATTAATTAATTAAACAAAAGATCCCAGATGATCTTTTTAGGGTTGAAATGTTCTGTTATCACCAAAAACTTGCCCCACTTCCCAATTTCCTAATTAACTTTATCCTAGGCTATATTGATGATTCCAATAAAGTATAGAGAAGAAAAACCATGTATTAGTGATATTAAAACAACATAAAGATATCAGAGTTCATGATCCTTCCTAAATTGACACGTACATTTATAAGACAGAATGACATTTAGACTTTAACCACACCCCATAGGTTAATGAGAATTATTAAAGGCTGTCAAGCAGGCATATGATACATATCTGTATCTCATTACCAGGCATCTTCGTTGTTGTATGAAGATGACTCTTGGACTCTGATGGTTGAAAAAACCATGAAAACCAGTTCTGGGCTTCTTGCCTCTTAGGCGGTGTTTCAGAGGTGGTCATCAAGGCTGTTGTAACCATGATTGAATTGATTGTTGAAATGTTAATTATCAGTTCCTAAGAAATAGCATGGTAAATGTTTTCACTCTCTCCCTACCCAGAGACTCATCTTTTCTTGACATTGGTAGTAGAAAGAAAGGGGGGGAAAAGAGAAAGAAGAAGTTCTGTTTCTTTCAGGAGCCCAAACGGAAGTCCATAGAATGTCAGAGGTGGAGGGCCTTAAACATCAAGTGGTTCATGTTTCCATCTTCATATGAAAAACCTGTGCTAGATATTTGTCTGAAATCTAGTTGGCAACAGAGAAGTCTCAAAAATTGCATGAGAATTGTCTAAAGTTTCAGTCTATAAAATAGAATAAGAATGTTCTTCTAAAAACTAGAATTAAAATATCAGGTGATATTTTAAGCAATTTAATATTGAACTAAACAATTTAAGATCCTCTCCAAATCTGAGCATTTGTGATTTAGTGGCCAGCTCTTAGGAACCCAAGCCCTTTGATATTCTTCACAACTGAAGGTGGCCAACCAATATCATTCCCAGGAGTTTAGGGGATGATATTCTGCCGGAAGTCACAGGCACGTAACCCCATGAATCCCAAAAGCAAGCGAGAATGGGACAAGTAGAGGGACACAGAAGATGTCTTCCCACCATTTTCCAAGGAAGATGCAGGTACCCTAGAGACATTGCCCATAACCATTTTCATGTCAACACTGTACTTTGCAAGAAAGAGCAGTCCATTTTGAGTTCCATTTTTAGAAAATAGTATAATGTACCAAGAAAAACAGGGAGAAATGAAGGGACCCAATGACTCCACCAATATCAAAGCAATAGTCGTGATTTGAACACTCCCAAAGGATGTTAATTATGTCATTGTGATACACACGGGAATATAAAATAACAGGAAACCACAAGACAAGGATAAGTTTAAGCAGAGAAAGCTGAAGCCATCAATAAGTTTCCAAATACAACAATCAATGAGATTTCTTTTGCCAGCTATCAAGAAAGCTGAGAAACAATTCAAGAAGAAACACAGCCACAGAACCCTTCCGTTCACACTCTTTGTCCTATGAAGATGCATCATACATATCAGCATAACAAACAGCAAGCATTTTCCTTATTCTGCCATCTCTTCCCTACACCCACCCACCTCACCATATTAATCACTGTAATGTGCTAAGCACAGCAGGAACATCAGCAGAGTTTCCTTACATGATCGTTTGTGGAAAGAAAGATATAGTTCACCAGTTAAGACACTTATAAGGTGGAAACTGAATAAGGCCATTTTTCCATTTTTATGACACCTTGTCTGCAGAGAGAATGCCTATTTAGAAATATGGCCATATTATCTGCCCATATAAGTTAATAAAAGAAGAAATCCCTATTACCTCCCATTATTATAGACTGATTCCCTTTCTCAACTCCCCAGGCAAAACTGCCAAGTCAAAATACCTGAGAGCTAATGACCAAGTGTCTCCAGAGCTTACTTGTGACCCTTACATAATGTTATAAAGCAACAGGTCATTGTCATTTCTCAGAACTTTTTTCATAAAAGGTTCTCAGTGTCCAAAGAATATAAAAAAAATCTATACTTCTTATTCATGAATCAGTACTTCTCTCTTTTATTGATATGATTATTTGGTCAGTAGATGTCTTTCTGGAGGTCACCTCATGAATGACTCTCCTAGTTGTAGGAAAAATAATCTGATTCTGTATTCATGTTGCCAAATGAAAACAGGGCATTTAGGAGACACTAGATCCACAGGTCTCTGTGGCCACTGAATGATATCAGAACGTGATGCCAGCAAGGATGCTGTCTGGATATGATAATGAACACCCATCCTTAATACCTCACTGAAGACAGGTGGCAAGCAAAAGACACGGTAGTTTACCTGTAGTTGCTGTCGTGGTGGGCTCCTGAGTCTGAGTCGTGGATTGTGAATTACCAAACCAAAACCATATCCAATTATTTTGTTTCTGAGATGCTGCGTGGCTGTTTGAGTGCACAGTTGAGGCAACTAGATTAATTATGAAAATATCATTTAGTGAGATTCCCCTGTACTCTATAAAACCTTACTCTCTGCCCTGTATAGAATATCTCTATTTATTATAGAATGAGGATTTTAAAAAGGGAAGTTAAGGTCCACTTTTATCTTTCCAGCCTCCTAACATTTCACAAAATCTTAGGACAGTATTAAAAAGAGGCAGATTTGGGCATCAATTCAGTGCTTCTCTGTCTTCTATTCAAACTCCGTCACATCATGACCAGAGCAAACTCAAGCAGCAAATTAATGGTGGTGGGGAAAGAGTTGTTCTACTGACGGCCTCGTTCAACCATGATCTGGAGGTCTTCAGTGCAACCCAGCTTACAATGACTTCCGTTCACGTATCTTCAGAGGGTCTTTGAGGATGTCTGCATCTTTTCTGTCTGTTCAGCATTGTACCCAGGTAGCCTGTTCAACTGCCATTTCTAAGCTCCACCCACACTCATCAAATACAAGTTAAACTTCACAGTTGGGCAAGAATTCTGTAAAAAGTGTGTATTTAAAATGTTGTCACTAGATGAAAGTTCCTTCAGTACGTGTCTATGTATCACTTTCCCACATAGAATCGACAGAAGCAAAGAACTGTTGAACTCTATTCAAGTTAGAGAAAGGATAAAAAGAACATTCGTTAATTAAAAAAAAAGTCTTTCATCTGACTTTCAAGTTGGACTGGTTTCTAGAATGTTCCTCCATAGAAACAAAATGGCAGATGTCATTGGGATAAATGTCTGAATCAGCTGGGGCTTTAAAAAGAAAATGTTTTAAATCAAACACCTCTCTGAAAATCTGTGGTCTTCTCATACTGCAGGTGGTTCCTTCATACCATGGAGAACCTACTGGTTCCCATGTGAACTCCAGTTTAGAACTGGGACATCACAAGTACCAAAGATCACATTAGTGAGAGCAGAGATAGAAGTTACCCACAATGTCCCCAGGAAGGCACCCACAAGAGTCTACAGACTTCCCACTATCAAAAAATGGCACTAAAGATGCTTAGTTTCTGGCCGTCACCATGAAGTACCCTGGAGAAAAGCAGCTAACCCAGAAATGGCCATGCAGAAGACAAAGGGGCATTATTTCCATCTTCCTAAATAGAGTTGTGTGAGAGGAGACAATGAAAGAAGTGTCAGCCTCGCTATCAGTTTCCAATTTGCCCCACCCAGCTAAGGTCATGCGAGACAGAAAACAAATTACTCATTTGACACCCAGAAGACAGGAAGTAGAGCTGTCCAAGGCAGGAGCCTATTTCTAAATTAGTTCAGGCTTCTTGATTCCAGAGAATTCCAGATGACCAATAAGAAAGGGCCGATGACACACCTCCAGGCAGACTCTTCCAAAAATAACATTTATAATTAACAGCCAGTGGGAAAACCCAAGGCTACAGAGCCTGTTGTTCTTGCTAGCTTTCCCTGTGGCCACCCACTGAGCCCCCTTGAGGAAGGAATGAGCTGGTTAAGCCAAACACAGCTTCTTCCTTGTCCGCAGTCAGCCTGGCTCTCAACCTCTGCCCTGCTGCATGCTAATCTGCATCCACTCCCTCTCACTATGTCTCGACCCTCCGCCCAACAGTGATAAGTAAGCCCTTGGGAAGCTCCTCTTTGGACTCCGAAAGTAGGATTCTACTCAGAAAGCTTATCAGTGCCAACTCTGGCACACCACATGCTACGTCCAAGTAAACTTACCCTGATGGGCGAATTAGCCTCTCTTCCTTGCCCATTAAAAGGAACTGAGCTACATGCTCTGTAAAGAGGAAAGCAAAATTCCTTTTCCCTCAAATCCTGAGCTATGTTTTTGTTAAGCTTCACACACTCCTTTCTTTTGATTTCTGAACTAGGATGTTGTAGCTACGAAGGTGGATCCACCTCTGACCCCCATAAACTAGAGCAGTGTCTGGAGCAGAGAAGATACACAATGTGGAGTGAATGGATGAAAACCTCACTCACCCTAGCTTCTCTTTTGACAGAGGATAAATGACCTGGGAGGGTGTGGGATGCTTGAAAGGATATGCCTTCTGTGAACAGATAGTCTGTGTACTCGTGCATGTGTGGAGGCCAGAGGTTGACATAAAGATGTTTGCCTCAATTCCTTTCTACCTTAGTTTTTAGATAGGATCTCTCACTGAACCTGGAGCTCATTGATTTGGCTGGACTAGCTGGCCAGCAAGCTCTGGGGTTTCTGCCATCATCCTTTATTAGGATTACAGACGCATGCTGTCATACCCAAATTTTTATGTAGATGTGTGGGTCTCAAGTGTTAGAATGGGTCAGGTACAAAACTAGGTCCTCAAAAATGGATTTGCTGACTGGCCAGCTTGAATGGGGAAGGAGCAGTGCTTAGGGAATGGGCTAAGGATGATAATATAATTTGCCAATTACATGTGAAACTCCCACCCCAGATAGGCTGTGATTCCAGCTGCCTTCAATCCTTATGTGACAGATTTCATCAGAAGGTTCTTTTTGGGTGGGAAATGTGACTTTAGTTAGAACTGTTCTGCTTCCTGATGAGGCCACTAACTACTGTGTTGGCCAACATCTGACAAAACTGCACGCACTAGTCATAAGTACCTCTAACATAAGTTGCATCAAAAGGGCAGGGGACCCAAGAAGCTGCACATTATTAGCAACACCACCCGCCTGCTCTGCAGAAGCCACTGTGGGGAAGTATTTCCCAGGACACTGCAGACAACAAGGTGGCAGGTCATCAGAGAGTAAATGACAGGAGGGTGTGGGAAGCTTGAACAGACATGCCTTGTGTATAAGTTTGAAGTCTGTATACTTGTGTGTGTGTGGAGGCCAGAGGCTGACATAAAGATGTTTGCCTTGATTGTTTTCCACCTTATTCTTTGAGATGGGATCTCTCACTGAACCTGCAGCTCACTCATTTGACTAAACTGGCTGGCCGCAAGTTGGGGGCTTCTCCTGTCTCTGTCTCCCTAGTATGATGATTGCAAGTGTATGCTGTCATGCTCAGATTTTTATGTGGATGCTGAGGATAAAAACCCCAGGTCCTCATGCTTGCAAAGCAAGTACTTTACCCATTGAGCTATCTCTAAGACCCCAGAATTTGATGGAGAATTTTTTTGGACAGACTTCAAAGAATTTTCTGGGAATGACTAGAATCCTGCACCTGCTCACATCACCCTTTCCCCTCACTCAGCAACCTGATAACAGAATTGAAAACACTGCTGAGTGAGTTCAGCTTACATCAGAGTGCTGTGGAAGCTTCCTGGCTTCTGAGTGACTTCTGAGTGACTGAGTAAAAAGGGACCTATCTTGAATATTCACAAGCCAGTACATTCCTGCCAAACGGTGAAGAAGCCAAAGTCCACCCTTGGTGAGTTGCAGCCAGGAACTGAGAAAATCCACACCATACTAGGATACCCAGTGAAGACTTAGTTGCCCTTTTTGGTTTGAATAATCCTCCACAGAAGGAGCCCAGCCAATTGAAACCCCATTCTAAAACAAGCAACAGAGGAAGTACAGAGAGGGGAATGGAGGAGATAAGGAGCTCTGAGCACCTTTCTAACAGATCCCGGCTGCACAAACCCAAAGTCATCCAATGTAGCACACGTACAGCCTTCCTCTGCTGTCACCTGCACACACCCCAAGAGCATTGGGATCTTCCCTAACAGATGGCAATCTAGAGCTCTGCAGCCGACAAAGGTGCCCAGAAACCCCTTCCCACCACTGGGAGCTTGACCATGCTCCGGTGACTATATGGGCAACACAAATTGGGTTTGGTATATTTTTTCTTTTTTGTTGTTTTTTTTCTTCTTATTTGGGGGGAGGTTATTAGGGTGGAGAGTTGGACCTGGGAGGACTGGAAGTGTGTGGGATTGGTCTGGGTGCATGATGTGAAATTCCCAAAGATTCAATAAAAGTATGTTTGAAAAAAGAAAACCCTTCACATTTTGTTTCCTTAGACCAAAAACAAAGGAATGGTTTAGAAAATTCTGGTTCAGGAATATGACTGGATATTATACAATCAGAACTGTGAGGGAAAAAAAATCAGGTTAAAGCGTCGGATTTTAAGACAAGGTTATAAAAGGAACCTGTGGAACGGAGTGCACACTCTGCAGCCCCAACTTTTTTTTTTTTTTTTTTTTTGGTTTTTTTTTTTGGTTTTTCGAGACAGGGTTTCTCTGTGTAGCTTTGCGCCTTTCCTGGAACTCGCTTTGGAGACCAGGCTAGCCTCGAACTCACAGAGATCCGCCTGGCTCTGCCTCCCGAGTGCTGGGATTAAAGGCGTGCGCCACCACCGCCCGGCTTTGCAGCCCCAACTTTAGTGGAATAGTCTTAGGCAGAGTGGAAGACAACAAGGACGAGACAAGCAGCACCAAAGGTTCTTTCTGGGAGAAGTCTGAGGCATTGCTCAGTCATCAGGAAGAAGAGAAAAGAAGCACTTCCCTGAGGTACCAGCCCTTAGCCCAAGAGAAGAGCTACAGAACTGAATCTGGAGGAAACGTGAGGAAGAGTAGACGCACACCGACCAGGAGCCCGACACCCCAAATGACATCACCCAGATCTAGATGTCTAGGGAGGACCGAAAACAAACACTGGAGTGTTCATCACTCCAGATGGTCATTGGTGTTTTGTCTAAGAACTGCTATAGGAAAAACACGGTGATTCCCTTCTCCTTACTGGTGGCCGGGGTGCTCCTGATGAGGAAGGGATCATCCTGGTCTCCAGTTGAGGGTTCAGTGGGAAGGTAGGTGTGGAAAACGTAGCCTCCTGGGGTGCTCTTCTCACTGGAGAACCCACTGCTGACATCATAATCTGTCGAATTTGCAGCATCGATGTCCTCTTGGTGTTTTCTATACTCGCCCTTCTTGCTGTAGCGGGTACCGTCACGGTTGACAATAGCTGAAGGAGACAGAGAGGCACCTTCAGCACTTCACGGCTGATACATCTTGAGTATGGGAAAGACAGTGGATTGTCGTATAGCATGACTTTGAAGCTATTGTCTTTTGCTTAAAAACATCTAGTCTGTCTAGTGCTGAGACAGAGTGGGTGAGATGCTCTGAAAAAGGGGGAAGAGAAAGCTGAGGTACTAAGGAGTCCCCACATTTGAATCTGAGCTTTGGATAGCTCCAGACAAGGTAACCCTGGGAGCTTCAGTTTCCTCACTGGTAAAGGGATGGCACTGCCTTCCGCCTGGGGTCATGTGATACATTGTGATTAGCATCCAGCATAGTAGTTAAAATAACTGGAGCCCCCATCGGTGACAACTCTCCCCCTCTATACAGTCCCTTCTGAAATATGTGCAAATTTTGTTACTGTTAATTCCATCCATCTCCAGAAAGGATCTGAAATAGTACTTGTATAGCTTCCACAAAGAAGATAGATTTGCAATCCATTAGAAAGATTCTTTCCAAGAGGGAAAGAATCTTGTCAGTTTAAGCAAACCCCTACGTCTGGCTAGAAAACTGGTTTATCTAAATATTGCGAGGGCTTCAATCATCCTCAGGGAAATTAAACCTTAAAATTAGCAAACACACACACACACACACACACACACACACACACACACACATACACACACACACACACATACACACACACACACACACACACACACACACACACACACAGCAGAATCTTTGGTTTGATAAACAGTTGGCCAGAGCTACTTTGCGTGCACTTCTCTGGGAATATTTTCTGCTGAATTGCATGGATGGTACCAAAGATTCCTTTTGTTTCACTCATCTAGCTTGCTTAAATGAAACTATTAGTAAAACAAATGTTGGAAAACATTCCAAGGTCTTAATCACCCTGATAATGTCTGCAGAGAAAGATCTGATAAGATTACTGACTGCTAATGACTGCATTTTCCGTTGAACTTCAAGTCAGGGCAATTAATATTGCCTTATCATTTTAAAAAACATTGTTTATGTAATATTTGTGTGTGTGCACCTGTATGAGTTTATGTGCACCATGTGTGTGCTGGAGCCCACAGAGGCTAGAAGTGGGTGTTAGACCTTCTTGAACTGGGGAGTTGTAACATCCATGTTGGTTTTGGGAACTAAACCCAGGTTCTATGCAAAAGCAGTTAGTGCTTTCAACACCGAGCAACCATCTTTCCACCCCCAGATAATTTATAAAGAATGGAGGCTTATTTTGCTTATAGCCCTTGAGTCTAGGCTGAGAAGTTCAAGAACACCACCCCAATGTCTGCTCGGGATCTGCTGAGGGTCTTCTTATTGTCTGCCGTCGCATGGCAGAGAGCATCATGTGGTAAGACAGCAAGCGAGCCAGCTCCGGCCTCTCTTCCTCACCTTATAAAGCTTCTGATGTCATCAAGCCTCACCTTCTTTACTCCATCCAATCCTACCTTTACTTCTCAAGAATCTCAACCTCAATTACTATTATGGTGTGACACTGGGAGTTATGTTTCCAACACACGAACTCTTGGGGTAGACATAATCAAACCACGGTATTGATCAAACTTACAGAAATCTGGACTTGGGATGAAATTTTCAGGAACCATAGGAATTAAGCACTTCTTAAGCATCTGATATGGGCCAGGCACGCATGAGACATGTTAAAGTTGCATGATAATTCTTACATGTTGTATCTTATACATAAGAGAAAACTGAAGCTCAGGAACAGTTGCCGCTCTATATCACATGGTAGCTGTTGGCATGTGAGACATCCTCTGGCTGCGACAGGGCACAGGGCAAGTGAGAGGCTGGATTTACATAGTCCAGGGAGCACTCATCCCAGGACCACGGCCACTGTGTCCACACACTCTGCTGGGGTCTGGCTCCAAGGAAGCAGAAATAAGCCTCTCTCAACATTGCTCTTTTTCCCAATGAAAGAAGAAGCAAAAGCACTAGGATTTATAAGTTAACCTGTTGGGAAGTTCTGATGAGTGTTTTTCATCTTCTAAATTGGTACATGCAATTTTCTATAGATGATCTGAGGTGGGTGTGGTATAAGAGATATTGAAACACATAGCAGGAAGCTTGTAGCCTTCATCAGCATGTACTTAGTTATAGCAACAAGAAAATTCCCATGGGGGTGTCTCCGTCCCTGAGACTGCTGGAACCTGCTCTATTAGACAGAGCATGTTTATGGAGAAGGGAATGATTAAGTAAATGATGGTGCTGTGGAGTACACAGATGGGTTCCCAATGTGGGAAAGTGGTTTTCAAATGACTGATGTCTCAGGAATGGGGCATTGGAGTCAATCAGAGAACAGTGTCAAGCCAACATGAGAATGAAAATGAGGTGTGGAATCACAGCCATTCTCCCCTTAGAGAAACAACTTCATAGCCAACTTGAATGTTAACAGTGGAGAACACACCAGATGCCCTTCCCAAGAGTGAGACAAACCACCCGAAACTAGAAGGGGTACGTACTTATGGTAACTTGTCCTTCGAAGGAACTGGGTAGGTCTGTGACAGATGTACAGTCTTCTTCAAGGGGAGCTATGGGAAGGACAAAAAAAAAAAGCTTGAAATAAAAATAAATAATTAAAACCAACCTCACAGCTAATGTGTCCCCTTCATCAATTAGAACAGAGTTTTACTTCAATTTATCCTAAATAACTTTCTTGGTAAATCTATGAGGAGTTTTTCTACCCTTTTTGATGTGTTTTTACAATCTTATTTAACTTCAAAAGTTCCGATAAACTTATATTCCCACCCCAGGAACTTCATTCATTAAGACACACACGTGTTCTAGGACAAGTGTGTTTACAACTGTAATCCCAGAGCTGGGGAAATAGACTGGGCTACACAAGGACAGAGGAAGGCATGCACTCTATATCTGGCTTTGTGGAGTCTGATGTTTCATGTTTAATTAAGAATAAGACAGACATGGCCATCCTCTAAGCATACTATCAAAGAGGACTCTAAAACCCTTTTTAATGAAAAAGAAATGTGTAATCATGATGAAAAAAGTTACAACGAAAGCATGTATAGGCCATCATGAAAAATGACTTGTAATCCCAGATACCAACATGGATGATGGGAAACTGTAGTGAACACACATGATTGACATGAACATCAAAAGACTATGAAGATTAAAATAGCCTAACCAATGAATTTACCTGATAATCAAACTATTTAGTAACCAACAAATTCCCAGTCTTTTATTAAAGGTTTAATGGCTTCATTAATTTTGCTGATATTTATGAGTGCTTCCTCCATGGGCTGGGCTTCCCAGCATGCAGCTGGGGCTGGCCACCTTGGCATGGGCACCCATGCTGCCTTGGCATATAACACTTAGCTTATTTTTTCTTTATCTTTATCTTCTGCTCTCACCTCTTCCTTAGGATTCCATGCTATGACTTGGGCTAGCTGGTCACCTCCAGGTGTTTCTAGGAACTTCTTGGCCAATACTGCCTGACCCCCTCAGAGGTAGGACCAATAAGTCCTGACTTTGTGTTATTTCTTGAATTTTAAAAGAAGACGACAGCAACTTAACCTGCCACCCGAGTCATGCCCAGATGCTCCGTCAGTGAGTGTGGAGCTCTTGAGAGAGCTCTAAGGTGGTGTTGCTTTAATGCGAAGGTTGGTTCCATTTGTGTACTATAGGGCTACCCCCTTCATTTGTTTTTCTGAGGCATGGGCTGTTCTTACTCTCATAATCCTCCTGTCTAAACATCTTAAGTGCCGGCCTTACAAGAGTGTCATCCCATCACATTCAACTGCACAACAGCTTTTAGGGTGTGCATGTCTACTTAAATGTTAGATGACAGTTTTTTATGTTGGTTTCTTCTGGAGTTGCTTTCAGACAAAGAGAAAAGAAGAAGGAAATTGATGGAAAAGTGGATGCATGCACACATGCATGGAGGTTTGGAGGGTGAGGGGCAGAAAACTGCGCCAGCTGTCACAAGGAAAGCAGGTCCCAAGCATTTTTAAGTTCCCTGTGATAAACGGTTGCACACTCATAACACAGGCAGAAACAGAAACTGGGCAGACAGGTAGTGGTTGTTTCTCAGTTACTCGAAACCCTTTTTGCTAAATATGAAGAGACTGGTTTTTTTATTCAATCGGTTCTTTGAAAGCAAAAGCTGCTGACGGCTGTAGACATCCAACAGGAGGAGAGTGAGTTTTAGGAAAAGTATTCTTGCAAAAGTTGCTGTGAAAAAATTCATAAAGAGAACCTTTAAACAAACAAACAAAAAAAAAAAAACACCAATGGTGAGGCCAGTATTCCACCCTTCCTCCTACTTGTCACCATCGCACATCACCTTTCCATTTCTTCTTCATGTGCACTGTGATCTAAATTCTCTTGCTCATTTTACTTTCATATAAATCTCACACCACTCGCCTCCTGCTTTCCACCCCATCACAGAGATGCATGGGCTCTACAGAATGAGTAATAAGTTCATCTGCTTGGGCCAGAACATTGTCTGAAAACAGACACTTAGCGTGTATTGTCAGGAAAGGAAGGAAATATCCCAATTCTCCAAGAAAGCACACCTAAGATGCTATCTCCAAAAATGGTCCACAGATATCAACAGCTCCAGAAACCTGTGGATAAGCCTGGGAAGTGATGCGTTGAGTAGTTATTAAAATGTTAATTGATTCTTTCAAAGGGCCACTCAGCGTTTGCAGGTCAGGTCACAGAAGAAAAGAGCAGGCGAAGGTGAGCCTGCTTCTAGATCTGATTCTTAGGAATTTACAAGATTGTCAAATATGACATTTCTCTAGCTTTTTATTCCTTAAAAATATTCTTCAAAACCCCCTTATTTGACAACGTAGCTACTGGAGAGATATGGGAGGTACCTACTCTCTTTGTCTTAGGGCTGAGTCAATCTATGAGATGTTTCTGGTATCTGGATGTGAAACACCCCCCAGAAACAGGCCTCTGAGTTTCCAGGAGTGAAGTTGTAATGAGCTGGGCATGTCAACAACACTGAGGCTAGTCTAATGATGATAAGAGTGTGTTCCCACGGAACCTCTTCATGCTCCATTTCATCTAAAATTTCATACAGAGGTCAAATCTTGCCGGGATGCCAAGATGCATGGTGACCCAAATATGCAGTTAACATATTCATGCCCGTGTCCACTCATGTGACCTCATTAGATGGAGCTTCACTCTCTTAAGCAATGCACTGCTGTGAGTGTCCCTGAGCACAGGGGCTTGTTAAAGAAATACTAAACCGGGTTTCCCCAGGGCTGTATTCTCAGAAAGTTTGACTCCACTGGCTCCAAAGGCCTAAGATAATAATTATTCAGTCTAGGTGCCAATCTCTGGATGCCAGGCAGAAAGGGCACTTCCTCTGGGGCTGATACCTTATAGGTGTTCCATGAGTAAATTTTCCAAACAATTCTCAGGTAAATGAGTGAATGGACAAATCACAAATGTAAAATCTGCTCCTTAATTCTACCCTAAGAAGAGAATGAGACATCTTATGGAAAACAAGCTTTAAAACATGGGCTTGAATCAGTCAACTTTGTTCCTTCTCTAGAAGTCACCAGGCTCATTCACCTTGGACCTCAGATACTGAGACATGTGGCAGAAAAAATAAATTACAAAGCCTTTTCCTGGGGGCTGCCTTACTTTTCACTGGGAAGTCACAGAAATATGGGTTTTAAGCTTATAGAAATTATCTACTATGGTATTGCTGGCTCTTCTCCCGGTTGCTGGCTTACAGGGCTCTCTCCCCTGGGACCTCCTGGTTGCAGTCCCTGGGCTAGGTATAATCTAAGATTCTTCCCAAGACATTCTTGGCAGCAAGCTGGAAGCTGCCAGGATCTTCACTTCATGTGCCAGGATGTGAAATATGCTTATGCCCAGCCACATTTATTCCTGCCTCTCCTTTCTGTATTTTCTGTTTTATTGCTTCAAGAAAATTGCTAATTCCTTTAAAAGAAGCAGCACACTTTCTGGCTCTTTCTTACCTCAACTTACTTAGCACAATAGTGTGCAGATGCTACTAATAAATAGATATTGTCTTTGAACTTAAAGAAAAATTACAAAAGCTTATCAACCTAGAGTCCATGTAGAAAACAGAAAAAATGAAAAGTCGTATTATTTTTAAACTATACTACTTTTAACACAGTCACTTTGGGATGAAGAAGATCTCTAGCACTTCTCTTGGTTTGCAACTGAACAAACAGCTGCTTCTCTAAGGAGAAGAGAGTTTATCAACACTGTTGACCCCTGTGTTGAGGATGGACCCAAACTCAGGGGCACTGTGAAGGATAGGAAGAAAAGCTGCAGTAGCTGTTTGCCCGGATGGCTTCGATTCCTGGCCATAAAACAGTATGTGCTTTTGCCTGCTTCAATTTAATTTCTCAGAGCCTTAACTCAAAGTGACACCAACTTGTAAACCAGCCGAGACAGTGTGGGAACACAGCCGCGTGATTTATTGCATACATTCACTGAACAAGATTCAGCAGGAGAAGCAAAATCAGAATCCAAAGACTGTGAGCAGCTGGCAGGATCACACCAAGCTGAGTCTTTGCCACCTGGTCAACCCCTTCACTCCTGACCTCTTGCACAAAGATGGAAGACCTTAACCCAGGGTGTTCTATACCTACTTCCTGTTTATCCGTCTGAGCTTTGATTCACTATACTGAGTATGGACAGTGCCCTGTATAGTTTCTGGTGGACTTCTCCATTTTGATGAAACTTCCTGTATGTGTATTGTTCATATGACAGAAAGAGGTAAACTGGCTGTGATTTTTCTCCTTGTCTTGTGTATGTGTGTCTCCATGCCCCATAAAACTTTGAATAATTCACTGGGTTCATATACTGTATTTCAACTACTTGGCTTCAATACATCCTCTTCCCCAAACTCTAGATTTCTCTGAATCCCCACTCTGATCCTCGATGCTTATGAAACAATGGGTAGGTGGCACTGGCACTGCCTAAGGACACTAACATAACCAGCCTCCTGCTGCCCTTGATGCTCTCTGTCACCTTAAAAGCCTGCAGAGTTTTTATATCCTACCACCATATTATAGTAGCTGTGGTTTCATGGGGATAAAGTCTTCAGCCACTCCCCAGCCTACTGAACATCTTCCTTCCATGTTTAAGGAAAATTTACAGTCCTGGAAGATGTGACAAGTTCACCTCAAAGCTTTTCCTTTCCTGCCACATAGTTTCAACCCTTCAGGGAAATAGAAGATACAGTTTGAGAACAGACTTTTGATTGTTGGCATTTAAAACTTTGACATTTATGGTTTCAGGTCTTCTCAAAAGATTCTGAAAATGTATAGTGAACAGAATTCTTTGATTTTTTTGTGTTGACTTGAATAGACTTGTAAGCATGACTTCTAAGCTTATGATTGGAAAAGGTTTCGTAGACAAAGGAGGGAGCCCAGCATCCTATCTTCACTTAGATTTCTTGTCCTTGGTGGTCTCAAGCATTGGGTAAGGGGCCTTTTCAAGAAGGTCAGTAGTACCTCCTTGCCTTTTCACTGGCTCCATTTATAATAATATTCTCAGCCATTTGGCTTGCAAGCCCAAACTATCAATCGATGCTTACCACTTTCCTTTAGAAACTGATTGAATTTCCCAACACACCGAAGGCTCTAGCCACCCCTCCACCCTACCTCTCTAACTTCTTTGCCTGTAGCTCTGTCCTTCTACCACTGGGCTTTTGCCACCTTGAATTCCCTGGTATTTGTTGGGTAGAATTAAGATGATCCTGTTGCTGGCTTCATACGGCCTTCCCATGTGCCAAGAGCTCCACTCCTTTACTTTGCTCACGGCTCTGCTAAACACTCCTTCCGATGTACCCTCTCCGTTCACCTCTCAAATGAAAAGCGTCCCCGGAGCGTATGTTTTCCTATGGTGCTTTCTTCTTCAGCACTCTCCAACCTTGTGTGAAAGAACTGATATTTAATTGTCCATCATCTGCTTCTCAAGCCTGGCACATTAGTACCACGAATACAGGAATCTAGCTCTTCCTTCTGTTGTAGAGACTCTCAGGACTCTCCCGAGTGGAAGCTTCAGGAAGCTTTCACTGAACTGCTGTCAGCCAACCACGCTCCCACAGGCAACCCAAAGATGATGCACTTAGAACCAACCTGAGGCATTGAAGCAGTAAGTGTCATACTGGGAGGTGTTGGATGTGAGGACATACACCCCTGTGTGGTTGGCTGCGCAGATGGCATTGGGGGTGATCCTCGGGATCACCACATGGCCTTCTATGAACCCATACCTGCCAAGGAAAAACATGAAGTTATTAACATGCATGGCCAAGATTCAGTTCATAATACCCCATCAAATGACATTTAATGCAACACAACACTTCATTTATTCACCTCTAGGGAAGTTAGGGGTCTCAATAACTGAGTTCCATAAAATCCAAAAATAATAGCACAGGAGAGTGAAGGAGATCGAAGCTGACAGAGGCAAAGAGATTTTGTTTAAAGACTGGGAGCTGGTGATTTTTCTTGTCTTTAAACAAAATGATTCATGAATAAAAAAAATCGTTCCATATAAAATGTATGGCAGCAATGTTATTAAAGGCACCAGGAAGCCTGAGTTACAGAAGAAAAAAGCTACACTGTGAGATTTGACACTGAATTAACTTTATATTTTCCAAAAATGACATAAAATGACCCAACCCCCAAGATGGCAAGTAGATCAGCCTTCCTTTCAGTCTGAGATTCCAGATTTGTCTTTTTTCTCATCCTCCTCTTCCCTCTTCTCCTCACCTTCTCCCTTGACACCCCCACTCCTTACTCCACTATTGCCAACATGAAGCCTTGCCCCTGTGCTGAGCACACAGCACGTGTGACTTTGTGAGCAACCCAGACCTGAGGAGATAAAGCGACCATCACTGAACTGGGAGCAGTCGTAGTTGGGGAAATAGATGGCAGTGGCTCACTTAACGAAGTTCTTCAAGCAACACACCATCCACTCCTACACCGATCTAGGTACTTCCGGGAGTTTGTTGGGGCTGGAAGCCTTTTCAGATATAATGGACATCACCACCACCCTGGTGGCCATCTAGCAAAAATATGAAACGCCTCCAAACATGGCACGTGGGCCAGAAAAAAAATGCCACTCAAAAGGAAAGAGGCGATGTGCCAGCAAGGGAACGAACAGAGAGATGCAGGGTTTGAGAAGCCCAAAGCAGGCTGAAATGCACCTTCTTTTAATCTCCCCTGCGGGGACGACAGCACAGCCTGCAGCACCCTGCAAGACCCGTGGAAATGAGCAGGACTTGGAAGCCTAAGCTCGAAGTCTCTCATTCTGTCGGTGTTGCAATGGAAGCTGAGTGACTAATTCCTCATCCAAACTGACAGGCTGCTTTCCCCAGCATCTCCTTAGCTCGCTGGTGGGAGGGCACACAATTAAGTGGTGAGAAGTTCTCATGGACCTGAGAGTTGCCACTAATCAGGGTGGGGCAGACAAGACAGACGTCCCTGATGAGGCTTTGGCCCTGCCTGTGAGATTATGCCTTCTGTCTTTTGGCAGATATCTGATTCCTAGTTACCTGAGGGAAATTATGAAAGTGAGTTTTGAAACATTTAATACCGGTTGTGGATGCCACGATGGATTTCTGCAGCAGAGGTTTTTCTTCATGTATTTTTTCTAAATAACACTTCATAGTGAAACTATTCTTTACCCTGCCCTCCTGCATGTTGTTGACAATGTATATATATTAGACATTCTAGAATTGAATACATTCTTACATTCCCTTGGTGGGTTATTGTGAATTTTGACCACAACATGCTACCTGACACTGTTAACTGCATACATAAGTTGGAGACATTAAAATTTCTATACATGTACATGGTATGAATGAGTGACTGTCCACACGGAGGAAAGACATATTTAGCAAGTCCTTACATCCTCCCCCTTACTCAGTCCCTTGTGAGGGCTTGATCATCACGTTCAGACTGCTCACAACCAAACAAGGCTCCTCTACATTCAAGCGGTGTGATCCATGACAAGGTGTAAGGCTCTGTGGCTTCATCTAGAAAAGGTCTTAGTAGTAAACAGCACAGTTTAAGGATTAAGATGAAGGATGTCTCTAGGATGCTCCAGCAGCTTGGCACTCTGCGTTTGCTTCTCCGGCTCTCAACAGATGAGAAATCTCTGTGTTTCACAAGTACGTTTTAACTGCATTTCAAAATCACAGGCCAGCTTCCTAAAACCACTTTTTTAGCCCAGGGACCTAGTCAGGGCCTCATTTTAAAACATAGCCTTGGGACTTGAATAAATGGTTTTGCTGACTGGCCATCCTTCATGAAGATCATGGGTCAGGTTCTACAGCTACAGAGCCGTCACTCATCCCTTAACATTCTCCCGGACTTAGCTCTGAACACTTACAGACAGACGTCCGGCTGGTGCTGCTCAAGACAACATTCTTAAACAATGAACATGTTCTCTATATAATCTATGCCAACTGATAGGGCAGCTACCAGGTAAGAGGAACACAGCTAGTGCTGTCAAAGAACTCATTTTCATATAACCTGATTTTAATAAAGTTACATTACATGTGGCTGACGGTTACTCTATTAGACAGCACAAGAGTCTCAGAGACCACTCAAGGGGTGGGTACCTGAGTCTGTAACGAAGGGCCAGGGATAGGTGCAGTTAGCTTCCATTTACTAGCTTCCATGAAGAGGGCTGCAGCTCGACTTTCTAAAAACATCCTGTTTGCATGTGTGTGCGTATGCATGAGCACTAGAAAGGGAAGGGGACCGCACTGCCTAAGAAGGAAGCTGAGGTGGGGATTCAGAGCACGTATGAATTACCCAGAGCTTCTAGTGAAATCAAACCACACCAGTCAGTCACTTGACTGAGGGTGTCACTAAGCTTCCCCTCATCCAGGCTACTGGCCACGAAAACAAACAAACATATAGGATGCTTCTTGCCGCTTGTGATGATCATGGAACAAAATGATTGGAGGAAAGTCCTCTGGGGCCTTGGCTACCTGGTAGAAGACTTCTCAAGGTTTCTGATAACAACTTCCTTTAACATAATATAGCTTTAAAACCTCCATACCCTTTTACTTACTTTGCCAAACCATAGCAACACAGAAGACAACCTAAAAGCTCAGAGCGAGAAAGGAGGGGGAGCGGTTTGAAGAACGTGCTTTGCGTCAAGTCTGCACAGCTAAGACTCTGCCAGCTACCTATTTATTTTAAACACTGTTATTTGGTTCATGTTTTCTTGTGGTTCCGACAATGATACTGAGTGTTTCTTCAAAGCCAGAGGAGTGCTACAGGAGCACATTAGGCACGAGGGTTGCAACTGATAGGACCCTAATGGCTTCCCCTGCACACACCCCCCACGCCTGATTCACAAAGGTGTCTTTAGCTGACTTTAAATTCCGGTTGTCATACCGGTTTCAGGTTGACTTGGTCAAACGAATAGGTAGGGCTGCCTCTTTAGGCAAGAAACCCATTCAGCTGTCAGGGAGGAGCCTTCCAGCTGTGGCCCTGCCCCTCCCCGGTGGGCTCTCCCCAGTGAGGGTGCTGGGCTCTTACCTGCATGTTTCAAACCCCTGGTTCAGGGCCTTCACCATCTGGCTCATGGTGGGCAGAGTGCTATTGAAAGCTTCGCAGAGGTCAGCTGCCTCAGTCCGTGAGATGCTGTAGCGGCCATTTTTCTCCACGTGAAATACACCTGCATAGCGGCAGGTTATATTCAAATCTGTGGGATCAAACGGAAATGTTAGAGGCTTTTGCATGAACAATTTGCACAAAACTAAGTCAATGGTAAGAAATGCTTAGAAGTAAAGACATTAAAAGACAAACGGGGGAAAAAAAGTCCAACAGCAGGTTGGGGTGATGGCTCAGCCCATAAAGTGCTTGCTCTGCAAGACGAGAACCCAAGTTGAATCTCCCCCAAATCCACATATAAAAAGCTGGCTATGGCCGCCAGCATTTGTAATACTAGGGCTGGATGTGGCAGGCTTGGATCACTCCCCAGGCAGCTTAGCCTTCTTGGTGAGTTCCAGGCCAATGAGAGACCTTGTGTCTAAAAGCAAGGTGGATGACACCTGAGGAATGACAACAAATGTTTTCTTCTTGCCTCAACATGCATGTGCACATGTGTGAACAGACATATGAATGTCAACCTACACACACATGCACGCTCACAAAAGCCAAATAATTGCACATGGTATCTCACACTTGAAATCCCAGCACTTGGGATGTTGAGGTAGGCCTAAGTTCAAGGCCAGCCTGGGTTCCATGATGAGTTACAGATCAACCACAGCTACAGTGTAAGACCTTATCTCAACAGCATCAACAAAAATCCAAATAAACATCTCTACTGATGTAGCCTTCAAAATTCACTCTGGCTTTTGAAAGATACATCAAGCTTAAATCTGAGATATGACATCATAAAGGACCCCCATCCTTAAAGTATCTCCATAGGCAAAGATTTTTTTAAGCCTATTCTTTAATATAAACTCGTGAGAAACTGACAAAAATCCAGGGAAGTAATGAATGAAACACATATCAACTACTAAGAAAATTACACACACACACACACACACACACACACGAGAGAGAGAGAGAGAGAGAGAGAGAGAGAGAGAGAGAGAGAGAGAGAGAGAGAGAAAAGAAGAAGAAGAAGAAGAAGAAGAAGAAGAAGAAGAAGAAGAAGAAGAAGAAGAAGAAGAAGAAGAAGAAGAAATAGTGTTAAATATACACTATTTGTATATACAGTATTTGGGACTCTGTTCCCCACTTATTCTTATACTATGAGCATGTTTTCACAGTCAACTGGTGTTGCTCTTTACCTTATCACTTCTAACACTATGTACTCAGCTACACCCAGAATAAACTTCCTTCTGGTCAAGACCAATGTGATCAGGCTATGGACTCCCTCCCTCTCCAGCCTGGGAATTGCTGGCTCTGCTCTAATTACAAAGTTTTCCCTGGACTTCATCAGGCACTCTGAGCTCCTCCAGACCTGAGAGCACAAACCTGCTTTCTTCTCTATATGGAATGCTCTGTCCTATAGTCACGGATGGTTCCTTTTTCTTCTCAATTGTCACGTCACAACATTTTTCTCTCAGCAGTCTAAGGTACCAGGCTAGGACTTAAAAACCAGGTCTGGAATCAGAAAGCAGTGGCTTTAACCCAGACTCTGGTCCCTCCAGAGTTCAAGTCATTTACCAACAAGAAAGCTGAAGCCAGAGAAGCAAAACGCTGAAGGAAGTGACTGGACTCTTTCTTTCTAGAACCACAGGCTCCTCCTGAACCTGGCTTTGTCCTACACTTCAAAGTGGGCTGTAGCAGGAGAGGAAGACTTTTCCCCCCTGAACTGTTCTTTGGTATCTTGAACCTTTGGAGTTCTGTGTTACATAATTGTCACCAGTACCCTAAAACGTAAGCTTTGCATATCTATTTAAATGTCAAGAAAAAGAAGCTGGGAAAAAGGGGAGCGACTTCCACAGGGCTGCAGCTTTTAGATGGCTGAGGTAGGAACTCTTGTCAGATGTGCTGAATTCCCTCAAACAGGGTTTTGAAGCAGCTTTCCACTGGCCCAAGGTCCATCATGTTTAGAACAGGAAGGAGGCACACCTAAAAACACTGCTTCATGATGACAAAAGAGGGCCCATTATTCGGAATTATGGTGATTACAGGTGAGAGCTGTCTTCTCCTGGAGCAGGAAGCGGGTTCTGAACACCACAAAGCAGTGTCAGACAGATGGAAAACAAAGAAACAAGAAGTCACCCTTGAGAGGGCATAAGCCAACGCAAGGTGGTTTCTTCTCCTTGGTTTGTGTCATTAGCAAGCAGGTACGTTAAAAACAAAAACAAAACCCTGGAAGCAGATGCAATGATGAGGAGAGGCTTTGTATGGCTCATTCCTTATCTACGGGGCCGGTGTGCTCTCCGAAACCACTCATGCAGCTCTTGGCTGATCAAGCAATGAGAGCACACAGGAAGGAAATGCACAAAGTCCCTTTGAAATGCTATTTATTTTTACTGACATTTACAGCTTAGGTCTCAGTTGGCCAATTTCACAAAGGGAGCCTGTCCCTCAGAGGGAGATGGCCCTCCAGGCCTCTCCTTGGTCTAGCATACAAGAGGAAAGAGAAGCATCTAAATCAGCTTCTTGTAGATTGAAGCTGCTGGGGTGACTTCAGTCAGATGACACCTGCCAGCTCCCGGCCCAGGTGGTTGCTGTTAACTCCTAGTTTCAAAATAAAGGCCGAGGCTTGGACAATGGTTTGGAGATGAGAGGCAGTTTCTTTCTTATGAAAATCAATTCTAGCTTGCCACCTGGCAGATGGAATATGCAAATGCAAGAGAAACCGACACAAGCTGAGACTTTTGAGTAAAAATCCCTTGAGCTCCATGTGCAGTAACCAATGTCACTTTAGAGACAGGATGTCCATACATGGTGGTTATTCAGTAAGTGTGCCTGAACTTGACTGTGTGTGTGCATGGGCCATCAAGGACAGCACAAGACAGAGTAACTCAGCTTTCATCTTGCTAGTGGAGCCAGAGGCCTGACATACTACAGGCATCTGCTATGGCTACTGGGTGAATAAGATTTCTCAGTAAATACGAAGTACACATTTCTATTTATTTTAATTTTGTGAGAAGGAATCCAGCTCCTAACCCCAATGGCATCTGGACAGTTAAGAATTGCAATGATGTTGCCCCAGACTTCCAATACGACTATCATGTGAGTTGTTGATAATCCCTTAGCTTTGGATCACTCTGGCCTTAAAATGGGCCAAACCTTCAGGCCTGTGTATTATTCAAGCCCTGATAATTTGTGAAGACATCCTAACTCTCTTCCTTATATTTACACAAACCCTAATTTTTTTTACCCCAAAGGGTATTAACAATACCAAGAACAATAACAGTAGTAAGTACTTCTGTAGATGCCAAGCACTCTTACACGCATTTTACAAGTGTTAACTAATCTTCTCCTTAAAACAACTCTGAGAGGTGGGTAATATTAATCACCACTCTCCAGATAGAGAAACTGAGGCATGGAGGAGAGGAGAAACTATAGAAACATGCCCGAGGCCACAGAGCTACGGTGGTGGAGCAGATGTTCAAAGCCACCTGGACTGGGCTTCTAGGACCCACAAGCTTCACTGTCACCTTCTTCTCTTAACCCCAAGGTAGGTAACTCTCCTGGCTTCCTTATTCCGCCAATGCATAGCCAACACTGTTCCCAGGTATCACGAGAAAAGAGTGAGGTGGAAGTAGCATGGACCACAGAACATCTCTAGCAGAGCACAGGTATCCATGGCAATGATGGGCCGGCCAAGCTTCAAGCAGGGAAGAGGAGCTTTGGTGTATCTATCTGCAGTTGGTTCTTCAGAAACAAAAGCCTCAGGTATCTGACTTGAGAGGCAAACATTAGGGCTGGGAAATAACTCAGCCAATATAAAGCTTGCTGAACAAGCATGAGGTCCTGTAAGAAAGACGGCCGGGTGCTATACTCCCGGAACCCAGCGCTGGGGATGCGGACAGGCTGACACCCAGGCCTTACTGGCCAGCTAGCTTAGCTTTCATGGTGAGCTCCAGGTCAGGGAGAGACATTGTCTTAAAGAAGAAAAAAAAAAAGATGAACAGCTTCTGAGGAATGGGAGACATGTTGTCTTCTGGCTTCCACATATGTGCAAACACCTAAACACCTACACATGTGCACCCATATGCATACATGCACATGTATGGGAACACATATACCATATGTGTGCACATAAAGAAGCTAATATTAAATGGTAATTGCCCCTCTCAAACAAGTCCTTCCTTATGAAGATCCATTAAGAATGTTTTCTGCTGAGCCCTCTGGTCTCCAATAAGTCTCCTTTATTTTGCAATGACTTGAACTGTTTGAAGCCCCTCCCTTTGAAAGGCAGAATGGGCTCAGTGAAAGATGTAGACTGAGACTACTTTCTGGTTCAGAGAGAAGCCTCCAGGGAGTCATGCCACTCCTTTGGAGTGCTCATTACGGCAGGCTGCGAGCAGGGCACAGGCATCCCTTCTCCCATCATCTAAGTCTGATCTGCCTGTCCCCAGGAAGACCAGGAAAAGGAGACCACATGAGTGTCTCCATGGCCACATGGGAAGGGCAATAGCTTCCCTAGTTCTGGTCTTCCCAGCCTCTGCCGCGCTTTGCAGGTGGCATGGCTAGGTAGCTGCTTAACCTCTCTGATGTTCAGCCTTCTGGAAGCAATCACAGTACCAGCCTGCCAGAGTCTGTGGGACTCATTAAATGAAACTTGGTAAAAGTGGAACTTATAGTAATTAAAATTGTGGGTATTGCACACCTGTTTACTGCCTTAGAAACTTCTCCAACACACTGGCAAAGCCATTTTAAAAAATTTATTGTTTTGAAATTAAAATATAATTATATAATTTCCCCCCTTACATCTCTCCATCTCTCCAGACTCTCCCATAACATCCTTGCTCCCTTTCAAAGCCCTTTTAACACACACTCTCTCTCTCTCTCTCTCTCTCTCTCTCTCTCTCTCTCTCTCTCCACACATACACACACACACACACACACACACACACACACACACACACACACACATACACACACTCCATTTAATGTTTCTTATGTATATGATTTCAGAGCTGACCACGTAATAACTCTGGAAAATCCATTTTAGAGATGAAGACACCAAAGCAGAAAGTGGAGTCTGGAGTCATCCAGACAGAAGGGCCAGACTTCTAACTTGATGTGGACAGAAGGACCAGACTTCTAACCTGATGTAAACTAGACTAAAAATCACTCTCTGAAAAGCCACAACTGACCTACGGCACCATCCACATTATCTCTGGTTTTTCCTAAGCCTTTCAGATGAAGAAAGACAGATTTCACTAGGGAAATCACCCAAGCGATTTAACACTTTGCTTACACTGGAGAGTCAGGGAGAAATGGGTTCTTCCTACACCCAGTCATTTCTTAAGTGGCAGAATCATAACACCATCTGAAAGGGAGCCACTATGTAATTTCCACTCAAGTTTCCATTATGGGCATCTCCCCAAAGTTGCTTGAGAGGTGATGTGTGGGGGTGGTTCCTGCTCTAGAAGGCAGATAGGTTCCCATATCTACTAAGAACCACCAGCCAGGCTTTGCTGAGAATTCCCTACTGGCCACTAAAAATGGCTGAGCCTGGAGCTCTGTTCCTGTGAACACTTGTTGTTTTCCAGGAGAGAAACTGTTCCCAAGGACTACTTGTGTTTTCGTGGCTGGATTTCCCTGTCTACACAATGAAGTCAGCACCTCTGTAATGGGTACTATCTGTTCACACTCACACAGGTTTAGGGAGTCATTTATGAAGCTACACCTCCTAAAAGTGGATAGTTGTATATCACACCTGAAGACCACCAGGAGACACTTACAAAAATATTGTGCCCCAGAGAGGTGGATAACTCTTCAGATCTCTTCCCCAGATGATCCCAAAAGAATTCAAGCTTGCCAGCATGAGACAACCATGTGCCTGCTTTCTTTCTGCCATGTCTCCACGGGTTATGAGGCAGAATTGGGTAGTTTGCTGTTGATCTGGCTCACAGTAGACTGTGTGTGGAGAGAAGGTGCTATCTTAGAGACAGTAGAAATAGAAGACAGGCCAGTGCCTACTGCTCAGTGACTTGCCCAGTTCCCACGGTTCACTTATCATGGATTGTGAGAACACCGACAAGAAAAGGCAGTACACCTCTTCTGGGTAAGGTTTCCGTTTTTGGGAATTTTACACCTAATAATTCATTTCCCTCTCATGACAATCCTATGCAATGGGCTCTTTTATTAACCCCATTTCACATATGAGTTGACGAATACATTGAGATGTCTTAAGGAACAGGTAGAGCCGGGCACAGACGGAACAGTTAGACTGATCCCGTCACAGTGTTGAGCGGTAGCTTAGACATGGAAGGAATCCAAACACTATCAGAATCCCATTTGCCATTCATACTTTTTAAAGTGTGGAGAGGTAGTCATTAAAAGAACTCTAGAGAAGAGACCCTAAGCTTACTGAATATGGTTTTAGTGTCCTTCACTCCGGCTGGAAGGGGAAGACCTTCACCCCATGGGTATGAGTCACTTCAGGGAAGAATCATCTTACTATTGGGACTTCTACCCTCTCCCAGGTATCTATCTTACTGTCTCTGATTCTACCCTTTTCTCTTCCTAAGAGACTCTCGGGAATTGGAATAGTCTAGTCCCCAGCTGCAGTTCCGGTCTTCTGTCCTTTACATCCCAAATGTTCCAGCCATGGTCAGGCAGAGCTAGGGAGAAGAGCTGCCATTCAGATTTGTCCCACAGCTGGGTTCACCACGACAGAGAGTACACTTGTGATCTTCTGAGACGTCTACTGCCAATCCCAGTACGTCTACACCAGCCAGGTAGATACTCTAGACTGATCTAGCTGGAACCTGACACCCTTGATTGATGGTCCTCAACAGGATGATGCTCCTAGGAGACAGCCACCCTCTTGGGCAGGGAGTGGCAGCCCAAAGCCCTGGTGAGCACATCCCATGGTTTTCACTTTCACAGTGTCCGTTACTGAAAATCCAAGGCTCTAATACTGCCCTCTGATTTGCAGAAGATGATGCAATCCCTGAGCCTAACGGAGCCAAGTCTGATCAGGAGCAGGGAGGGAAAGCATCATTTTTTGAGAACTGTATTGGTGATTAGATCATCCATGATTAGAGGTAGGACAATGCAGGGCCTTAAACAAATTATCTGTGAGAAAAGAGAAAATAAAATCTAGTGACTGAGCATGGTGACTTAGACCATGATGAGGAAAGCACAACCTCGGGGGACCTTACTTGCAGAATTCTGACTCCTGCCACAGTGCTCCTGTCACCTAATGTTTTTTTTTATAAGAGCTTTGAGCAAGCTGTTCCCAATAAATCCATAACTCGAGGTCATGAAGCATCATTCTGAAGCACATCATGACCAAGTCGTTCTTTTTTCCACTCATTTGATGTGTTCAAAGCCCAGAAAGGCTTCCATCTGGGAGCCTTTCAAGCTAGGATAGCCCCTGCTTCCACCAGGCCTGCCAGGGCAGAAGAAGGCTGGCAGCCTTCCCATTGTCCCCACACCACTCGTCCCATCGTCTGACTCCCATGTGATGGGTGCCTAATGAAAGAGCATATTGTTCAACATCCACTTCCAAACGAGGCCAGAATCCTTGTCAGTGGCTGGACTGCCTTTGGCTGCCCACTGCAGACCATGAGTCCCTAGTGACTCAGTCTCTCCCGGAATTGCCCCCAAGGCGGGTGAGGGTTTAATGAGCAGAGAAAACAGTCATGCACAATCATACGGAGAGAGGGAATTTCCTCCAGAATTTGTCTGGGGAGCTTTTAACTGAGCTATTCATCTCTTGGCACTTAGAGAGGAAAGGCACCCCAATGTCTGGGGGCCTGGCTGAACACCCTGACCTCTCAGTCTCTTGTCTAAGGAACAAGGAGTCCATCATGAGCCAATGGGGCTCTATGAAAGAACAACCCTCTCAGAAGCTGTCACCCTGGCCATTTCTGCCAAGTCCTCCAAATAGCCAAACCATTGCATAGTCTAGAAATACCTTGCGTAGTTTTCAGAATTTGGGGAGAAGCCTTCTTCTTGCCTTTTGCTTCAGTGTTGGGAACATGGGCAGTGAGAACCTGCTGAAGATCCCACCCTTGGATCTCGGTCCAACGCCCTTTGGTATTACCTCATTACACAAGAGTTCTGTAAAGTCAAGTCCTCCTTGGGAGAACAAGCCTCCAGGAACACAGATGAGAGCAAGAAACCACAGTGTGTGCTCTCGCATGTCGCCATGACAACCAGGAAGTCCTCTGGCCTCAACACCTTTGTTTTTTTCTCTATTGATTTAGCAGATTGACTAGCACAAACCCAGGATGTGGTGAGTGAACTGACAAAGCATCAGAAACCCACACAGGGTTTTTCCTGCTGCAGTTAGGAAAAGAAAAAATGATACCTCCACTTTGTCTTGCAATTACATTTTTTCTGGGCCGCTGTAATTACGTCTATATCATCTAATTAGAGTACAGTTTCTGCTCAAGTCTACAGGCAGCACTTGGAGAGTATGATAGATGAAGAGAAGTACGTCATAAGAGACGAGGGAGAATGAGAAGCTGTTGCTTGCTAATATCTGCATTCCAGAAGAGATTGGTGGGTCCTGACACGCTGGTAGGACAGAACTTCCATCTGGGAGCAGGATGCCCTGGCCACACCCAAACCTGCTCATTATAAGCTATGTGACCTTGAACAACTCACAATAGCAACCTGGACACATCTAGTCTTCCTCCCTCCTGGGATAAAATAAGAATATGCTCAAAAGACCTTGAATATTTTTATGGAAATGGCCTTATGTAATTTAGGACCATGCACAATGCATACACGTCAATTGGAAAAAACTATTTAAAAGAAGACTATAAATCATAAATACTAACTAAACAGTATAATCATTGGGAATCTCAAGTCTAAATAAAATCTGGTAGCATAAACATTAGGACATCCTTGGGACTTGCGAGATAAAAGGCTTCAGAGTATGGGTATGTACACTTGAGGCACATTCAAATCTCAGAAAGGTTTTCAAAATTCTCACAGAAATGAAGACATGTTTTGGTTTCACTCTCTGCAGAACAGAATGTATCAAAGTACTTTTGAGATCTTTATCTTATTGTCAAGTAGGAATTTATCTCACCAAATATGCATTACCAAAAACAGTCCTGTGAAGCCTGGAGGGTGGGTGCTATGCACCCATTTTACAGATGGAAAATTGAAGGAATGAGAGATTCAGGGAGAGTTTAATGAACACAGACATTGCCTCAGATCTTCTGGGTCTACTGGTTTCTGTTGCCCTTTGCTTTGGGTCGATACCAGGGCAAAGAGAGTCAACACTAGCAGTCATAGAGAAGTGGTGTTCAGCTTCTTCCCCTGACTGCCATGATGTCTTCATAAAAATCATGATGGATCAGACAAGTGAAAGTACAGTTGCTTGAGGTGGGGCCAGAATGAGTGCTTTGAGGTAGACCTAGAGCCTGAATCTGCCTGCTGTTCATCCCCACCCCAGTACCCAGACACTCCCAAAACTCCCTAAGGCAATATCTAAACCAGTCTGGAAAAGTCTGTGGTAAAGGCCAGTCATTAAATGATAATCATCATTTGGTCAGTCTTAAAATGAAATGTGCCAGGAAAATGGGTCACCCCACATGATGTCTATAGAAACAGGCAGTGAACAATTAACACAGGGTCCTGAAGCTCCAAGGTTGTCCCACATAAAATATATCATGCAAAAAAAAAAAATGCTTTAGAAATAGTAGACCTCGTATTTTATAACTTGTATTTTTCCCCTTGTATGAAACATAAAAGTACCTTGCAACTTAAAGTCCTCTATAAAGGTCACCATGAATTGACCTTGCAGAGAGGAAATAGCAAAATCAGAACTCTCTGTGTATTTTACCATGACTATGGCTGGGTAAAATGTGGGCCTGATGGAATTTGAAGACCCAGTAACTGAAGTAAGGCTTATTATCCTTTAAGATGGAATCATCTAGAAGAGGATGTAAGGACCACTGCCAGTTCTTATAAAGCTCAGCTACAACCTGCAGCTACAGTCAAGGGTAGTTCCTATTTTGAATGTCCTGTCTTTTATCTGTCTCTTTTCCAGTGAAAGTGCAAAGATTCCAGAATGTATGGAGCTGCTACTCTGTGTGGGATGGTAGCCCAGATGTCCTAAATAGTCTACATCACAGGACTCTCTGAACAACCTCTGGAAATTGAATAAATAACCTTCCTCATCTGAGAGGTAAGTGAGGTACAACTAGCCCAACATCTTATGAAAGTGGCTAGAAGCCAGGCTAACGCCGAGACTGTGTGAAAGCCACAGCTGCCTACTTGGGACATGGAGATTCACACTTAAGACGCAGACCAACCATAGGACCGAGTAGGCTGGGGAACTCTGGCTCCAATAACTCCAGCCGAGCCCTTGGCTGGGCTTCTCAGCTGTGCTAACACAAGGGGCACATGGTGTGCCCCTCATCTCACAGCAGTCCTATGACATAAGTGCTGTGACCCTCACAAGCCTTTTTGCAGACAGCAAATGACAAAACGGGGACTGAGAAGTTAAGCACCCTGCTCAAGGTGGCACCATTAGGTGTCAAGCAAGCTTCTTCCTGTCTTGTTATAGCAGCCACGCTGTCTCTTACTGTTGTACTCTGGCTTCCAGAAGTCCCAGGTGAGAAGTGGAGTCATGTCTCTTCCTAGACAGTTTGGAGACCATGGACTCAATATTCTAATTCCATGCAAATGGAGTTGGTGGATGGGAGCTAATTACTACTTTCTCCCCTAAGCTTAGATAATTTCATACAGAAATCTGCACTGCACTAGGACTTAAGAGGCAGAGATCTATGCCTAAACAAGGTGGACCTTTTAGGGACCTGCATGAAAAGGAAAATCTTACAGATTGGATTTCTTCTTAGCTGGAGTGGTAAGCAGGTCAATACCTCTACTCTGCCACGATTCCCCCCCCCCAAAAAAAAACCATCAACAAACAAACAAACAAAAACTCACCTAGTTCAGATCTTACTTAGGTTGATATTATCAGCCCGTCCCTCCACATTGTCACTTTAGTTCATAGGAGGAATCATGACAGCCATACTCTAGTGACTACTAGCTCTCCACCTCCAGTAACCTTTGCTTGTTACTCAAAAGCTTTATCTGAATGAGTTTGGGAATAAAATTAAGTTGCCCATAAATATTAACACTTATCTGCCAGCAGCCCTTTATCTGTAACTCACCATGTAACCAATAAGGTGGGTTAAGCTGGAACAACTCCAGAAGTTAAGATGGTGTCTTAGTTAGGGTTACTATTGCTATGATAAAAACACCATGACCAAAAGCCACTTGGGAGGACAGGGTTTATTTGGCCTACAGATCCTGAGTCACAGTCCATTGAGAGAAATCAAGGCAGGAACTCTAGCCATGTAGGAACCTGGAGGCAGATGCCATCAGCTCAGGAATGGTCTCACCCATCATGGGCTGGGCTCTCCCTCATCAATCACTAATTAAGAAAATGTATTACAGACTTCCCTACAGTCTGATATTATGGAGGCATTTTCTCAGTTGGAGTTCACTCCTCTTAAATAACTCTAGCTGTGTCAAATTGACGTGAAACTAGCCAGCACAGTTGGGAATTATAATGAGTTCTGGGCTACACAGAAAGACCTCATCTCAAACCAAAAATACAAAAGCAAGATTTATGCCTTTAGATTACTTTTTCACTGTCTTCAAGTATATCAACAAACAGTAAAGTCACACAGCTACAAAAATATGTATTTGCAACAACAAAGCATTGTAACGAATAGGCAGAGTTCTAGGTCCCCACCAATTTCAAAGTTGAAGGCACAGAAATGATCAGGTCACATTTCAAACTTGCTATCTCCCTTTTCTCATTTTCTTTTTTTGTGCCGGGTGCTAAAGTGAACAGGTAGAGAGGGGTGTGTGTGGAGATGTCTGTCCCTATACAAGAGCCTGGCTGCTGTTCACTCTCCAGACACCTTTGAATACATAAACATTGTAAAAACAGAGGCTGCTCCGTGGGGAGAGTTTTAAATTCTGGGCTGAAAGATTCCCAGGATTAGGACTTTTCCAATCACCCGGTAAACCAAGGGGTTGTAATTCACACTTCTTCCTGCGCTTTCAACCTGGAAAACTACATTTGTGACAGCAACGTTGATCTCAATGCCAAGCTCCCAGAACTCATTTCTAATAAGCTTTTACAGCCAAGTTAAGCCACAGGGTTTGGACAAGAATCTTGAGCACTTGTTACACGCTCACACAGAGTGGGCCAAACATAACTTCCCACTATTAAGGGATATGGCTCATGCGAAGACCTACAGGTCTGGAAACACAGGAAGATACAAATAACCCCTCTATCAAGTTGTCAAAAGAAAAGAAGGTGTTGATTTCCCTTCAAATAAATGACCATTCAACATGACAAGGGAGCACACCTGCCAAGGGGCTCTTCTTTCACTACAGAGAGCTCTAGAAAGTTCTGGGTGAGAGCAAATTGTCACTTGGGATAAAATCTGTACCTCCCAAAGAACTCACCATGCTGTAATAAGGGCGTGGTGAAAGGTGTTGACTCAGAGGACCATACATAAAATATGGATGTACGTGCCAGCTATGATCCTGAATGCAGGAGATAAGGACAAATCCCTGCCATCAAAGTGTGTATGAGGAACAGACAGCGAACAGATAAGCCACTAACCTATGGATGAGGTACCAATAGTGCCATAGAGAAAACAAAAGAGGGCACTGCATGACACAGTGGTGGGGCTGCAATGGCGGGTGATCAGTGGTCTTAAGCTCAGTCTCCTAGGAAACCAGGGGCTGCTTCTATTTGTTTGTTTGTTTATTGAATTTGGATGGGCTCTGACACCTGGAATGACGACTAATCTCCATTGTCAACTTGACTGGACTTGGAGTCACCTGGGAGACACATTCCTGGGGATGCCTGGGAGGTTTATCCAGAGAAGCTTTACTGAGGAAAGAAGACCCACCCTGATCTTGGCTGGCACCATCCCATGGGCTGGGGTTCGGGACTAAATGAAAACAGTGAAAGGAATGCCAGAATTCTCAGTTCCCTGTTTTCTTCCCAAATGTGAGGAGCCTGAGCTGCACACTCCAGCCGCCACAAACCCTGTCACACTTTCCCTGTCATAGTGGACTGGACTCTCCTTAACCACAAGTCAGAAGAAATCCTCTTTCCTTCAACTCTCTTTCTGTCGCAGCCATGAGAAATGTAATACACTTGACGAAAGGAAATCTCTCCCCTACCCCATCCCCAGATTAAACTAAATTTGGAATCCATCTTTGCCCTCCAGAGTTCAAGAGGAGATGCCCCTAGAATTTGGACTCCGTAAGGTAGACAAGAGAGACTTGGAAGGTAAGTGTATGACAACTGGCTTTGAGGACAAGCCATTCCATTTGGATCATAAGCTGGTTACAGGATTGGGGAAAGCAGGGCTGTATCTATCCCTTGTCGATCTTAGCCAGAGATCCAAGGCAATGCAGGGTTCCAGAGTAGCCCAACAGTGTGACTCTGCTCATCTGTGCCAGGTTTATTTTAATTCCTGGTACTTGGAAATGGCAGGAATTTAACCATGTGAAATGTAAGATCGTAACAGACAGGTCATTGTCCTGAAGTGGGGCCCTACTCTCAGCAGCTATAGTATGCAGGGAATATTGAAGCTTTAAGCCTCAGGTTCTTCATCAGTAAAGTGAAGGTAATGCTTTCCTCATGGAGTGCTTTGAAGGATGAAGTGAAGAAACACAGCTATAGCACTTGGCAAAATGCCTGAGTCTTGGCAAAGTACTTGGTAGCTATACTGTACTTTAAGAAGAAATCTGCCCATCCAACCAGCCAGGGTCCCATTGGGGCCAGCCTCATTTATCTTTATATCCACAGTGGTGGACGTAGAGTGTGGCACCAAATAAATGCCTCTTTGGTTTAGTGGAGGGACGCATTAATTTGACATGGAGCTCAGCACTTGTCTCCTTACTGATAAGCTGTGAGTGCTTGAAGCATCATTTCAGCTCTCTAGACCTTAGTGTTTTCATCAAAGAAGTGGGTGGAGTCCAGGATCTCTAGGTTCCAACCCAGCCCTCTTCTTCGTAACGTTCCCAATGCTCCAGGGACCTGGGTGGCTCTTTCTTGCCTGCTGGGTAGTGGCATTTTGCTCTGCTATCTTGGACAGCTAGGGTGTAATGAATATTTCAAGCAGGGTGGACTGGCCTGCCGAGTGAAAGAGCAGACAAAACAAAAAGATAGCGTGAACAGCATCCTGTTCTCGAATTGCAGTAAATGAAGCCTGCTGCACACAGGGCACAGAGTCCACCCATCAATGGAGCTGCAGGCAAAGAATGGTTTCAATTACACGAAACACAACAAAGTTGCTAATTTCCTTAGAGAGAATCTTCCTGAATTACCACAAACATCCCCAGAATTCCCTGCAGTGAATTTCGGGATTCAGGGCCAATGCAAACTATTCTTCAGTCCTGGGGCAATCCTGGCCTAAGGAGCTGCTCAGCGGGAACAATGGGGAACTGTCCCCACCCTGGGCTGGCTCCCTAGACTCTGGTGGTCTTAGAGGCCTCATTGTCTCCAAGAAAAGGGAGGAAACTCCCATTCTCTCCTTTCTTCCTTAGCAGTCTTTCTGAGTTGTTGAAATGGGCCTCTTGACTCAAAGATCCAGTGGGGAATTTTTTTTTTTTTAATCTAAATTCTTCAAAGACAAGTTTGGGTTTTCTAGGCTTCTGAGTCCTGAGAGCAGAAGAATAGAATTAACCCCTCAGAGTGGAATGGGACCTAGTGGGATAGTGTTGGAGCAGGAAGGCAACTGGGAATTAGATGCTAACCCAGGCCCATAGGATCTGAGACATCTTAAACAAGCAATTCCTACCCATGAGCCTCCACTTCTCAGTCTCTTTGGACTCTGATGAAATTTTGTCACTTGTTTATTCAATACGTATTTACTCAGAAAAATAGATGGGTATAAGACAATAAGTAAATGCATGCAAATTGCCAGCAAAGAAGTAGACCATAGTACCTGCTCAGTAAATGTCCTTTCCCAACACAAAGAGAAAAACGCAAGCAACTGGCCTTGACTCCACCAGATACCAAGGAAAACTATGAGCTCTGAATCTATTATGTCTTTATATAATGGAAAGTCATCTTTGCTTTGATAATCTGTTGTTTCATTACAAACAAGAGTCTAAAATAATTGAGCCAAATTCTCATGAACTAAAAGGAAGATGGGAAGCTGACTCAAATACAAATACTCCTATTAAAAGGTGCAAAAGCCTTGCTCATTTTTTGGGGTGTGGCTGGGAGTGGCTTTTGGAGGAGAGCAGAACTAAGCAGTTAGAGGCAATTACAGGTATTTTTGGAGGTGAAAGAATTGAACATCCCAATGACAGACAGGTAGGCATTGACTTTATGCACTTAGAAACTAGCCCCCAAGCTGGGACTTGTGGGAAGGGTGTGGGCCCTGAGAAACTCCAGCAGGAGGAAGCTATTGCATTAAACTACCCCCTAAAGGCTCCTCTGTGCTTGGAGACCACAGAACACTGCAAAGAAGCATTTCTAGTGCTTGGAGATGGCTCAATAGGTAAAGCGGTTGCCACACAAACATGAGAAACTGAGATCAGACTTCCAACATCCACTAAGAAGTGAGGAAGGAGGCCTGTGCCTGTAACCCCAATGTTGGGGAGGGAGAAATGGGGGGGAAATCTCTGGAAGTCACCAGGGATTTTGTTTCCTAAGGGACCTTGTCTCAAAGCAGGAAGACAGAGGAAGATAAAGACATGCAGGCGTCAACCTCTGGCCTCGACATGCACACCTGTACACAAGCATGCTCCCATCCCATGCTCACACTACACACACACACACACACACACACACACACAGGCAAATGCCACTCCTCCTCCAGCCCCACCACCAACTGGATGAACAAGAGGCAGGAAAGGCTGATCCTGCTGAGACAAGCAGCCAGCGAGATTGACTGTAATTTTGCAAGTAAAGACAGGACCCAAAGTGTGCTTTCCACTTCGCTTTCACCAGCTACAGCCAAGGTTCCCGGAACTTCACAGGCTGCTTCATCTGCCCAGAAAGTGTTCCAGTAAGCCCATGCGAGTGTCAGCACTCTGAGGTACTGACCTCACCAAATGAAATGAGAAGTCATTGGCTAACGTTGTGCTCAGAAAGGGAATGAAAATTTTTCCCAGGATGGTTGGAAGTGTTCCTCAAATGTTCCAGGAGCACAGTTAGGACTGAATGGGGGAAGAGAGAGGCCTAGGATCCTTAGGATCATAACAATGATCATAATTATTACTGTTGAATGCTTGTTCCATGCCAGAAATTCTATCAAGAGCTCCGTGTATAGCATCACATCAGTCCTTAAGCCGTAGGAATTAAATTTCTGTTTCAGAGAAGAGAAAAAAGAGGTACAGAAAAGCTAAGTGATCACTTAAGGCAGCATAATTGGTATGTGGCAGGACTCGAACCCAGCCATGACGCCAAGACCCACATTGCTTTCTGAATATACATGACACCGGATGATCCTGACAGTCCAGACTTAATTATGTGGTCTGGAGTAAACATTTTCTGTTCCAGCCTTTAGAAAAAGACAAAACGCCTGGCTTTAAGAGACATTGCTTCATAGCCACCTGATTGAAGCTGGGGCCTGTTTCTGAACGTCTTCCAGAGGGTCTGGGAAACTTGTTTGGAAAAACCAGATGAGTTTTCCAAAGTTTTCAACAATGCAAACAATGTGGAATCCAGAGGTGGCTGATGACTGTAACACTCCAAAGCAGAAGTAGGAAGCCCACACTCTGAATAGGGCACTTTTTCCCTTGCCGTGAGGGAACCCCTGAAGGAAGCCTGGGGGTTACCTAATGTACTTGTTTGAAAGGAGAGAGAACTGTTCCAAAGGCATCCCTGAAGACAATCTTTGGGGACTTCTCTTTCTACTCCACCAAGACGGGCCTGGAGTATCCACAGTTTTCTTCTGCAAACCTCACCCCAATTACCCTGTTTCTGGAGGAAGAATGCTTCTTCTCTGTCGTTCACATCCATTCTAAGTCTGCACACATTCAGATCCCCAGTTGGTACCCTTGCAGAAAACCACAGAAGAGAATCTCTTCAATGATGCCACCCACGGAAGGACTGGAGAATTAGGGTGACAGATGGCCAGAAAAAAAGAAGGTTGGAGAGAGATGAGCTTCCTACACATAAGCACTTGTGTGTGCATATGTGTGTATGTATGTGTGTGAGAGAGAGACAGAGAGACAGAGACAGAGAGACAGAGACTATGACAATGGTTTAAACAGATGCTATTAATTGATAAGCAATAGACTTACAAATAGAGGCGAAAGATAAACAATACAAATAGATATGCGACTGATAGATAGATATGGAGGTAGACTCATAGCAAGATAGATAATTGAGAGAGATTTTTTTTCCAAAAATTGAACTTCAAACTTAGCTTAAACTCACCATGTCTAACCATAATCTCAACCAAACCTCTCCAATACTAAAGTAAATCACAAGCCATCAGAGAAGGGAATTCTAGTTCCAACCTCATTCATTCAGCACGGATTCTTCCAATGATTCTACATGCTGGGCACTGTGCTACTGGGGTCAGGACAAATAAACAAGGCACATAGGGTCACAATCCCAAGAGAAGTTGTGGCCCAGTGGAGAACGCCAGACATTAGACAAGTCAACCCCACAGCACAATGAGTCATGATAGAAGCACAAGGTGTGGTAGGATCCAAGACTGATTCTAGCAGCAAGCCTTTGCTCTGCAAGGTCCCTGCTGAACGTAGTTTCAGCTGAGTACTAAAGGATGAGTTAAGAACTAATTAACCAAGCTGAATGAAGTTCAGCAAGGTGTACAGTCAGGAAATTCACCTCAAAGTAAAGCAGAAGTCATGCTGGCTCCAGAGAACCCATTTCCTCTAGCTCCACCACTAGAGGAAAACCTAGCCTCCTTCCTTAGTACAAAACCATCCATGAGGTCCATCTCTAAACATCCTTGGATAGGGTCATACATCCTTGAACTTTATTTAGGTGGTCAAAAAGGAATGGAAAATCACCACAGGAAGGGAAGGATGTAAGAGCTGGGGGATGGGGGTATGTGCTGAAAAAGACATCTTGGACATGACGGGGCTGTAACTCTCATTAACTCACTGTGGCTGTGGTAACCTCCTGCACAAGATTGGGCCTGCCAACATTTCATCATGGATAGAGGAGACGATAATGTGGCCCCAGCCCTCCCTGAGAAACCGTCAGCAGTCAGTGGTTGCTAGGAGATAGGGAGTCACTTTCTTCAGTGCTGTAGCCACGGACAAGTTGTTGATGTCCCAGTAAATAACTTCCCAACCACGCTCATGTAAGCAACTGTAACTAAACCCAGTAGGTCACACACAAAAACGAACTTGAGAGCAAGAGGGAACCCATTAGGAAAAAGAAAGACTTCAGTAGAAGACAGAATGGGAAAGAAAGAAGGGGACGGGACTAAAAATGACTCGAAATCATTACACTCATGTGTGAAACAGTTAAATTTTTTAAAAATCCTGATGGCCTCTCTTAGGATGTTCGTCTCATAAGCTAAATGCCATGGGGCAGGGGATTAGCCCAGAAAAAAATCCTCTTGTCTGTTCTCTGGTATATTAAAAGGTTAATTTATTGAACCCTTGATCTTTGAACTCAAAGAAACTAGTTGGAAGGGTCCCTCCCACTGGTGACAGAACAATATTAGTATAAAATTTAGTAGTCAGTTCCAGACTCTCTAAAGCTAAGTCAGGGACCCATGGGTGCTCATGTAGTATGGAGACACAGACACGAGTTCAGAAGGAATTGTCTAGGATTCTAATACTCAAAGTACACCAATTAACTCTGACCTTGACTTGTAGTGAACTTGGGAAAAAGCATTAAAACTTTGCTATGGTTAGAAAAAAGTGTAATAATGCTAACCACCAAGTTAATGGGAATACTAGACTAGATAATGGAGCTGAAAACACTTCACACACATTAAAACACTCCAATGGAAAAATGTAATAGAAGGGGGAAGCCTGCCATCTCCCTTGGGGGTCATCATCTCAGAACTTACAGGAAGAGATGCTCATCCAAGGTCAGGATAATTCCCTTTTAATGGACCACTGCAGAGAAGTGGTCTTCACGTGTGGGGGCAGCTCCAGCAGTGCGAAGATGGGTTGCAAGTCATGAGTTTCCAGTAATAAGGTGCTCAAGCATGCAAAAGATGAGCCCAGAATCTATCTCTTATAAATTATAACAAGTTTAAGGTTATTTCTCAATGGTTTTTCTTTTTATGGGCGAAAAGAAAGGATACATTTTTAGCTACTGGGATCAGAAAAAACATAGACCCAGTGAGCTTCAAATTGTAATGAGTCTTCCATAAGTGTGCAGCTTCTCCGAAAAACCTGAGGGGTGTGGCTCAGAAAAATAGGAAATTGTCTTTGTTTCTTTGTTTCATCCCGTATTGAGTCTCAAACCACACTTCTACCAGATTGATAGAAACTTTCTGGGGCCTTACACATCATAGCAGACATTGTTACAATGGCAGTATAGATCTAACTGAACTCAAATTTGCGTAGAAAGCTAGAACTTGTGCTGGAGAGGGAAGGACCAGACTCCCATCTCCAATGGATGGATCATGATTGGCTTAAGTCAATCACTGTGGCCTGAGTGCTCCTTGACAGTCATGTGATCCCATTGGTCCAATGAAAGAGGAGTCCATCAAAGCCCTCTGGGAAAGGCATTTCTGCATTTTAAATGAGAGACACTTGTGAAGAAAGCATCCCTTCTGCTGATGGACACCGGGATAGTTTTCATGCTTGGAACTGCAGATGTCAGTTGGGCAGCATGAAGAAGACTAACTGCTGTTAGGGACAATGAGAATAGTAGGGTGCAAAGGTAGAAAGAGAGTGCCATGGGCCTTGGCAACATCACTGAGCTCCTGAAATCGTCTACCCCCACGTTTCTTACTGGGAGGAGTTATTCTGTGAGAGCTGAATTGTTCTGTCACTCACTGAGATGTGCTGACAAGTGTGGACCCGGATGCAGGTGGTGGATAACAAGCATGTGGTTTGCTGCCTCGATGGGGTATAGCTTCTGGTGGGTTGTGATAGTTGTAACTTCACCCTTATCTCACCTACCAACGGAGATACATCTGAATAAGAGAGGATGTTATCATCATGATGGAGCAGATACCCTTCAGTTTTCTCTCTTGTATCAGACATGGTTGCTGACAGTAGAATATTCAGAGCAGCCGCTGCCTATACCATCTGGTAAATATTTTTTATCATCACCTGTGTTTGCATTTGGATGTTTTCTCATTGCATCCCCGTCACCATTCTGGAAGAATCTACTCCTGTCATCTTAAATGAGTTAGCAATTACCAAGAAGAGAAAGCAGCTAGGACCCTGTTGCCAAATGGGTTGACATTCATATCCCAGAGTGCATAGCTGTTCCTCTTGTCTGAGCACAAAAGATGTACCTGCATGACCACTGGAAGTCACTCATCATGCTATCTCAAACACATATGCTATCAAAAAAAGTTTTAATCCTACACTCAGGCTGAACATCACAACCTGAAAGTGAATTATGAATTTCCCCATTGCTACACTATGTGGCACCTTCTGCTTCTCCAAATTTGCCTTCCTTTGCCACCCTGGCACATGCTGCTGAAAGTTCAAGTCATTTCATAGATTCCCATGATTCTTTTCCACCACGGTCCATTGCAGAGCAGACATGATTACCAAGAAGCTTTGCTGTCTGGAGAGCTTACGTTTCTTGTTCTTTTACACAACCCAGGAGTGAGGCAGCCAAAGTGGGGCTTGGTTTGGCTGATAACACAAAGGGGAACTTTGACCACACCCATCAGACTGTATTTTTCACACAGAGCTAGTGGACTTCTGAGAAATCCAACAAATAAGGGACCTCAAAGAACAGGGGATACTGCAAGCACAGTTAATGCTGGTCAGTTTATGGGGCTCAAGAGGTTTGGAGCAGATGGGATCCCTTTACTATATGCCTTCACTAGATTGTGGGCATCTCTTTCATAACACAGGACACGTGTAATTAAATAAGGGCTCATTTTTTTGTTTGGTGTCTATATCCCAGACACACTGTTGATTCCAGGAAGCCCTAAAGTGCTTCTCATCTCAAGTTACATTCTCAGTGGCTAACAGACACTATTGTTGCACACATCTTGTTGACTCAACCCATGGAACATATGACCATTGACTCCACTCAGAATTCCAAAGGTCAGGCTAGCTTGCTCTGGATCTTTTGTTCCAGTTGTCCCATAAGTCAGAAAAGATCCAAAGAACACCAAATAAGACAAACAAGGAAGTGCACAGCTCTAATGTAACACATGGTCCCCAAAGAGTATAGTCACCTATACCGTTCCCTGTTGTGCCACTAATACACTGTTCCTTTGGCTGCCTCCCTGTTTACAGTCTAGGTCTTCTCGGTTAGTCATTCAGTGCTAAGTAACTCCTCTACTATTTCAAAGAAGAGAAATGAAAAAAGACCTGTCTAGGAATCGGAAGACCTGGGTTTAACTAACTAGTTATGTGACCTTGGGCAAGTCACTTGAAGCCTTGAGGTTTCCTTCTTTAAGATGTCAAAGAAGACAAGGGGGCTATATACTTTGCAACACTTCCTTCTGACGTGGTAGCATCTTTGGCTTATAGTGCCTAGGCCACAGTACTTTCTCTCTTAGATTCTTTCTCCTCGTTCTCCATTTATCCATCTTAGGAGTCATATTTTGGTGCTGCTGTGGGAATCCAGTTCAGCTGGGACCTTTCAAGCTGACTCTCAGCACTAGAAAATCACACAATAACTGTCCCACCTGTCTCCAGGGCTGTGATTGAGTTACCCCATCAAAAGCATCAAGACCCATCTGTGTAGAACAGCTCAGTCCTCTATGCCAGCCTGGATTCATTCTCATGCCTCAGGAAATGGCATACCTAAGAAGCCTGAGCCAATACGGAGCCCAAGTCTTAGATAAGAAGGGGGTGCAAGCTCTGAGAAGATTGGTGAGCATTCCGATGAATATAGTTTCAACTATTGGGGTCAACCAGCAACAGGAGACACAGATGAAGGTGAAAGTTAACCCGGGTAATAACAGCACCCTGTAGTTTTATTCACGTGCTTCAGCCTGACCAGGAGAAAAAAACAAAAACAAACCTACTTTCACTCCAGCAAGCAAAGGTGCAGAGGTCAAGGGGAGGCAGAGGGATTATTATCCTGGGCAGTTCACACAGTATACCACAGCATTAGACAGATAAAGCCAATAGCCCAAGGTCACACAATTCAGCTTTCACAGGTTGGGAATTAGAGCAGAGTGTCCTAATCTTACCCAGGGGCTATTTCTAGTAGACTCTCCATGGAGCCTTTTGTTTATACCTTGGTTCTATCTTATCTTACCTTCCCAGGTAGTGAGCCTACTTTTTCCCTTGGGGATAAGTAGTGGGAAACTTGAGTGGCCAGAGCAGGTTGGCTAGCCTGAGCTTAGAATTCAGCTTTCCTGACTTGGATGCCATGAGCTGGGCCAGTCTGTGGAATGTGGCTGCTGTTTTCCATTTGGGAAGCACAGAGGAGTGCCCAGTGGCAGCTGAGAATGCAGAGGCTCCAGGCTGATAAAAGTTGTAATTAACATGCATGGAGAACCCTTTCATCTTCAAAGGCTTTCTTCCCATTAGCCAGTTATTTCTCCTATCACCCTCATGGGTGAGGCATCGCCTTTTTTTTTTTTTTTTTTTTTGTCTTCTCAGTTTGCAGATGGAGGTGATGTGAAGAAAGGGCCCTTTGCCAGGAAGTCTGGCCTTGGTTCAAACAGGAGATTCCTGGCTCCAAGCATCTGACTTGACATGGGGTGATGGGAAAACAGAATGAGCATGAATCAAAAGAGAAGGCACAAGTGACTGAACCTGTCCTCTGGGTAAAAGACTATTTTTATACTGTTCTAGAAGCGGGGGATGGGGTCACCAGTATGGCTCCCCATCTAGACTCAAGAACGGCTAAACTCCCGGAGGACTCTACTTATGACTTTCACAAACATAAACTAGAAAAGTCTGGTGCTCTAGTATGGTGACGTTGGTGTGACAAGAGAGAGCCAAATGCTCTATTTTTTGTCCATGGCAGACATCACTAATAGATCACAGCATTCTTTGTATAAGATTGGGCTTTTAAACATAGCACCCCAGGCAGCCTCTATTGATGAGTAATAAATGTCACATGAGCAGAAATCAACCTGTTGCTGATGCCAGGGGACTTGTTTGGGAGTCACTTGAACTGCCACTCTTCAAACCAGGGAAAGATACTGAAGTTCTCACTACCACGTTGGCGTTCACCTTGTTCCAAATTCTGTCAACCCTGTCTGACAGGGTTGGGGACTTCCTCTGAGTCTCTAAGGCAGTCAGACCTTCTACACAATGCCACTACTACCCTGCTATCTGGAAGTTGTTGCATCTCCTCCCTTCAATGTGAACTGTCTCACACAGATAGCTGAGCCCTTTAACTCCAATGAAGTTGTGCTTTTCTCCGTGCCGTTTTGCTCATGTTTTACCTTCTTTGCCTCTCATTTCTCCGTGTTCTTTCTCCTGCCACACTCACATCTTCTAATTCCCCGAGACCTTTCTACACACCAGCAGCAGCTCAGGGACAAGTTTTGCTTTTCCTGATCACCACTCAGTGACACGCCACCGTCTTGTTTAGCTCTTCTACTAATGTGCAGATGTCTGAGGAAAACCCATCTCCCTCCCTCCCTCCTTTCCAGTTGTTGGTCACACAATTTAGGAAACAGAAGCAATGATGAAGGAAGGACCATGCCCAGTCATTCTATGACCAAGGAGAAGGCCATCTGCTGGCTGCAGGTGGGTTCTCACTTCTCCTAGAGTAACACAACTTCTGTGTAACTGGTTGGAATTGCAGCCAGCAGGGCCATAGTCAACAGCTAAGGGCACGAATATGACATGAGGCATAAACCTAGCTGGGATTTTATTTCAACCAGTGGTTGGTGGATTCCAGGTGAGTATGATGTGGGGACAAGCAAAAGGATTGCAACCTGACTGAAGACCTTCAGGGACAGGTAGAGGGCTGGAAGCAGACAGGGTATTCAGTCTCTGTCCTACTTCGAAAACCTCCACAGTAACACCGTGGAGGTTTTCTTGTTTTCCCCCCACCGAGCAAGAATTTCTCTGGATTGATAAGAAGAAAATTTTAACAAGGATCTAGGAATCTCTTGGTAGAAACAGTAAACTCATCATCTCACTGGCCTGCGTTGTCCAGTGCCTTTCTTAAGTTTATATATTATATACATGTATAATATGTGTAATATGTACATATATGCTATTATCATCATCTTTATGTATGTGAGTGCTTTGCCTTCATGTATGTCTATGTGCCATGCCTGAGCTTAGTATCCTCCGAGGCCAGAAGAAAGTGTCAGAGCCCTTGGAACTAGAACTACAGACAGTTGAGAACTGCCATGTGGCTTCTGGGAATAGAACCCGGGTCCTCTGGAAGAGCAATCCCTGCTCTTAACCTCTGAGCCATCATTGCAGCCAATATATACATATATTATAGTGGATGCTTTCGCCGAGGGCATGGATCATTTTGCACTAACATGCTGTAAAGACTTCTTAAGGGAGGTTGAGAAATCCAGGATGCTCACAAAGCTTTGAGAGTAAAGGACATAGTTGTTTCTTCTCTTCAGAAGTTGGATTTCCAGGACCTTTGGTATACTGTTGTTCGAATCCTGCCCATGATCCCAGAGCTGGTTCTCTGCAGTGGAAGCTGTGACTGGGAGGCATTATTAACTTCTCTGTCCTGGACTGCTGCATCTGCCCACTTCCAAGAAGAAGGGAGAATTTGATGGTGTAAAAGGAGGGAAGTACCTTGTACCTAGGAGTCCCTTTTGCCTGCTGGTGTCTATGAAGTGCAACTGGGTCATTGTGCTTGTTTCTGGCATGGATTAATAATTCACTCCTGACATTTAATCTATACTGGGCACCACATTTTTGGTACTGTATAGTATAGTATTATAGTATTGTTATTGTTTCCCCTAAATTTTATGAAGCATGCCTATCAGGGAACTCAGAGAGATGAATTTACAGCACAGGAGGCCAGTAAAGGACTGTGAGATCACCTAGAGTCGTACTCTCTCCTTCCACATACAGAAAAAATAGAGGAAAGTGGTGGCGAGACATTGTATCGTGAATTAGTAACAGAGAAGAACAAAATAAAAGAATTGTTTCTATACTGAGGGTGTTTCTGTATGCTGTGAAACTTTAGAACACATGAGCTGAATCTTGTTCTGGGCACAACTGCCTGAGCTCACCCTGCTCTTGCGTGACAGAGAGAGAATGGATCAAAATCTCTCTTGTTTCCCAGCCACAGAGTCTTAGACACCAACCTCCCCAAAAGCAAGTTCCTTATTCCAACAACAAATGTCTGGTTATAAGGAGCAACTCCTTGATCTGGAAATCATCGATGGGAAGGAATAGCACTCATTCCCTCCACCCCACCACACATTTTTAACATAGGGATCAAAAAGCCAACATCTTCTCTTGGAGTGTTGCTGAGAACAGGATTTGGATGCTGGGAGTTCGCTATTACAAGGTCAGATTTTAAGGTAAGGTCTGAGTCACAGAAGTAGCCAGACCTAAAGGAAATCAAGAGGCCTACTCTAGTGGACAAAATCTAATGGGCTTTTTAACCTCCTTGCCTTGCTTGACACATCAAACCTGAAGAAAGATCCACTTAAGATGAAGAGGGTGACCAGAAAAGAAACTTCAAGGAGTTTGAGATTTGCTACAAAGAACACTAGGGAGGAAAATGTTTTCTATAGAATGAAAAGAAAAGGCAAAGCTGAAAATAAGATAGCCAGAACTTACAAAAAAGATCTCAAATAGTTAATGATGATGATTTCTTCCAGATTAAGTCCAGAAATTTTATTCAGTTAACTGTCTAAATATTTAATGAGAGCTTACTACAGTTGGGGAAATATGCCAATAGCTGAGAGCTATAAATATGCAGAAATGTTCATAAGCCAGGAGTTTTCCATCAGGAGCTTTGAAGATACACAACTACAACTAAAAAGCATCTCTTCTGCTTCTTTTTAATCAAGTCTTTATTGTTTTGTGTACATTGTACACCCATGTACTGTATATGCATGTTTACGTGTGTTCAGGTGCACATGGAGGCAGGAGGACAACCTCATGTCATTTCTTAGAAGTAGTCTTGGATGATTTTTGGAGAGAGGATCTCCCACTGACCTAGAACTTGTCAAATAGGCTTAGTTGGCTGCCCCAAGACCTCCAGAGATCTTCCCATCTCCTTGGCATTGGAAGTACAAATGCACACTGCCACTCCTGGTTTTTTACATGGGAGCTGATGACTTAGCTTAAAGCCTTGTGTTTTCAAGGCAAGCATTTTACTGACTAAGCCATCACTCTAAGTGATTTTTAATGAATGATCAGGAGGTTCAACTAGTGAGCAATAGATGAGAGTAATTGCACTTTGGAGTGTCTAAATGGATGAGCTTGACCTCTAAGGTATCATGAAATTGAGTAGCCCCAACACAGAGAATCCAAAGCAAACACAAACTGTTGGCAGATTCCTCTCCAAACCTCATCCATGCAAGCATCACCAGTACTCTTTGGGCTTTCCTGAGCCCATGTCCTCCCTTGGCCAGTGGGGAGACTCTACAACTTTCTGGAAGCTACATAAATGACAATGCAAATAGTCCTCTCTAGACTTCAAGTTGGAACTCATCTCTGTTAGACTTAGCATTTTGGACGGGGTGAGTGCAGTCATCGCTGGCAACATTTGTGCCTGACATACTTATTTGATGCTTTCAGAACCTACAGAGATGGGTTAGGATTACAGTGAAATGACTGTCAAGGCCAAAGGCAAGTGCCAGCTGCATGCAACCACTCTGTTCTCCCTCGTGCACTGGTTATTCTAATAAGAACACTTGCAAAAAGGCTTCACTACTATTCTTTAAAAATGAAGTAAGGAACAGTGCTGCCTAGCTTGTGACTGGAGGAGGGGTGCTTTAGGAAGGCACTGCAGACCTGCTTGATAGTTAGTATAGAGATGCACGCATTGAAACAGATGGGGAATCCTGACTGAGTTCCTGTCATAAGGCTAAAAGGCCTATACAGCCCTTCCTACGGACTCAGTCACATGTGCCTAAAGGGCTTCACATCTTCTCATCCTGGATGGCTTGTTTCTCAGCCAGAGGTCCCAGAGAAAAGGATCCTATTCCCTGAGTGATGTTCACCTACTGCACCACACAGATTCCAGGTCACCTGGTTTGCCGTGGAGCTGGGAAGACGGGCTACTATGAGCTAAGTGCTCAGTGCCCCGGATGTGTAAAACATAACTCCTGGCACACTCCTTTCTCGGTTTCCTCCCTTCCCCATCAACTCCAGTTTGGAGAGTGAAGACCTGGACTCAAAGGCTCTAAAGCAAGGAGTTAAGTGTTTCGTTTCTATCCATTTGTTTCTCACCTCAGTTTTCTTTAACCACAAGCCACAGTGTTAGATGACGAAAAAATATCAGTCAGCAAAGTCCACCTTCACCCAGGTGAGAAACCATGAAGCGATCTGGACAAATACCCCTATCACCATCCATTAATTTACCTCACCAAGTCTACATCATCCTTCCCAGCCCCTCACCACAAAGAAGGGACTAGACTCCTGTTCAGGTATTAGAATAAGTGAGCCACTCAGAGGGTGAAAGGGGAAAAGTTTTCATTACATGATCTTTTCCCTTTCACTTTTTGCAAGTTGAGTCCTCTCCTCTGACATCATGTTTTAAAATGAAAGGCAAGGGGCTAGAGAGAGGGCTCAGTGGGTAAGAGCGCCGTCTGCTCTTCCAGAGGACCAGAGTTCAGTTCCCCGCACCGTATCAGGGGCTTACAGTTGGCTGCAACTTTAGATCGGGGCATCTGGCACTCTCTTCTGGACTCTGGGTACCTGTACTCACAGGACCTTGAATCTCAGCTCCCTCGCTTTACAACCATACGGCCTTTGCCCATTTACTTAAATTCTGTGCCTAGTTACCTCATATGTGAAAAGGGGGTCATAAAAGAACGATTTTCATGAGATTGGTGTATAATTTAAACAAGTTAGTATATAGAAAACAAAGAGAACGTCAGTTCTGTTTATTATGATTATTAACATTGGTAAACAATATTTCAGAAACCTATAATTAGCCACCAAAAAAGCAAATACAAAAGGTGTAAGAACTCCCAAAATGCATGACCTTCCAGCCATTGTCAAAGGTACGGATGCTCAAAATCACTGCTCCTGTGACTGAGTCCTTCCTCCTGGGGTGTTGCAATTAACCTTTACTTTCAGAAGCTGAAAGCTTGAGGAAGGTTCTTGGGACATGAGTTTTGCAAATCTCCTCCTTGGTGACTCAAGCCATCCCCACCCACTTAGAATCTGTCTGCACACACTTGCACAAAGGAGGGACACTTGCCTCAGGAGGGCACACCCAGGCAGCTGATGCACCCCAACCTTGTGGAGTTTTTGGCTCAGTGAGTCTAGTCCCCACAGTATCATCCCCTCATCTCTGTGTTTGACTCTCTGTCTCTGAGCATTGGTGGGAAGGTGGTCCAAGGGAAAGCCGGACCTGCTTCAGTTGTGAGCAGTTTTGTACTGGACAAGCTCTATGCAAAGGAAGCCGATAGGGTGTCCTGTTAGCTGCCAGGCTTCCTGCAGATTAGCCGCTTTGGGGGAGTAGTGGTGTCAGTTTGGATAGCCGGCCATAGAAGATACCAGAATCTTCTGGGAAGTGTTTTTGCCTCTCTCCCTGCTTGCTGCCACCTGCTAGAAGCAAGTGTGGGTCAGAGGTTGTGTGGACCTCTTCCCCAAGGACTCAAGTCTCAGGCCAGCAACTAGCAAAGCCAGCCATTACTGGAGAGTGTTTCATTTTGAGGTTTAAGTGTGGGTTTGGTGTCAGCACCCCACTCCCTTGTCATCCGGCCATTCACTAACCCTCTCCTTACACTGACCCCATGGCCAGCAGCCACCAAAGCCTCAGACAGACAGACTCTCTGCTTGGGAAAACAACATGTAAGCCCTATTGGAAGCAGTTGGCCAGCCAAGCCTTCTCCTCACCCTGTGCAGGATGGCAACAGGGCCATCAGCATGCTGTCACAGGTGACACATATAACACATACACATAAACAGATTTGCACATTCAGTGTGTCAGTCAGCATGCCTCTATACATGAAAACTCATAGTTCTCTATTTGAGATATTATTTCAGTTCAACACTTCTGGCCCTCGTTGTGGTCCAACACTGGGGTATTGGGCCACAGAGATGGTTGAGATATAATCCTTGACATTAGGGGAGTCCATGGGCCTGCAGAAAGTTGACAGCAGAGGAACTCTTCCCATTTCTCCCTAATGGCCTTAGCTCCCCAAACCCTTGCTGGCCAGTTTGGAGCTAGTATGAATACTAGGCAAATACTCTGTCACTGAGTTCCACATTGGCCCCAGGAGTATATGTTTAAAAAGAATGTCAACCTGCTCAGTGAGGGAAAAGTGGGGCTCAAATTTAAGCCCCTCCTAAAAGAAACAACTTGTGTCCTCATTCAAGCAGAGGCACAAAGAAGACTGAGTCATTGGCTTCTGGTTGTGCAAACCCCAAGAACTTCTCTGTGAAGTAGCGAAGATCCCCTTTGAAAACTCCACGGGGCCAGGAAGCTGCTGCCACCTGCTCCAGCTCACTCTTTCACAAGAATCATTTCCCTCTTACGCTCTGGGTGGGGTTGCTAAAATGGAGGTACTGAGGAAACAGGACTGCAGCTCATACCTTGTCCCCAGCCCCAGGACAGGCTGTTGGGGAAGCCATCTCTCCTCCCACCACCTCCTGTTCATTAGTGGAGCTGAGTCTGCCCACTTGGGTGGCCACGTGTCTCCTGGAGATGCTCAGTGGATTTTAGTTCAAGATCTGTGACTTCTCTAGTGTCAACCCACTGCCTGGGATTTCAAGACTTCCTCTCAAATGGGTTATATATAACCATCCAAAGAGTACATAACAACGGTTCTCATTGGGTCACTGCATCTGAAATGCCTGTGAGGGAATCATGAGAGCGTCTGTGGGGCCTTTCTTAATTTGCAGGCAGAGGATATTGCCCTGACTTGTCTTTTAGGCAAGGAGCAACCTCTCCCTTTTTGCCAAGCCTACAAATGAGAGCATGTCTAAAGGGGCAACCGGCCTCTGATAAAGGAATTGACTTATTCCAGCAATAAATAACTAGGTTGGCATCTCTGACAGCTGTGGCTGAGTCCGGGGAAAGGGGCAGAGGAGGGTAAGGCAGAGATCTGCCAAGAATCTACAGTCTGCTGGAGGGTGGCAGGAGAAGTGTTTATGATCACTCTGCTGACTACAGGGGACAGGAACAGTGAGAGATAACACACTATTTCCGGAATCCTCCAAAGGTTGTGATGGGTGATATTAGATGATGGGGCACCCCAATTCTACCCCTGTGTCCTTGGGTGAGTCCCATTATCTCTGAGCTTCTATATCTTTATCAAGAAAATGGTGTTAGGAAAGTACTAATGTGAGTGGCTATTGCAAGGCTATGTAAGAAAACCTACCACTAAACTCCAACTGAATCTGAGCAGTGGGTGGTGCTTCTTAAGGACTTCATATGCTAAATGGCAATAGCAACATGCCATGATTTTAAAATGGGTACTCCTAGCTTTTCAGTGATGCGCAGGAGGCCTCAGAAGCCCTAAAACAAGGTGGAACTGTCTTGAGCATCCATTTCCTTTAAGGGAAGATAACAATGATCATTATTCTTAAACTGGGTATACTGAGCCATAAAATATAGGACTGTGGTGAGTGTGTTAGGTAGTACTGAAGGTACTAAAACAATATTATGCCACACCCCCAATTGGCCACACCCTCCTCCTCTGCTCTGCAGGGGAGAGGGTGGGACCCCTTCAGTCCTCCAGAGACTAGAGTGTTTCAGGGGTGTCCTCATACCCTAACATAGAGGGGAAATCACCAATCCCTGTCTCCCATGGTCTGCTTCCTCTTGGGAAAAAGGAGGGTTTTTTTTTTTTTTTTTCCTAAATGATCTTTAAAGTCCCCATCTCTGAGTCTATGACAGTGAATCAGGGCATTTTTCTGGAATGAATGGGAGGAGATCTGTCATAGACCAGGAATTTCATGTGTTCCAGCATCCCCTCCTGTGTAGGGGGAAGTTGACAGAAAATAGAAACTTTTCCCTCAGCTGCCAGCGTCTCCGCCACATCAACTCATCACTGCTTTGGGAGGAAGTAGATGTCCTTATGTGTGCCGGGGAATAACCGAATGAATCAAGACTAACTTCAGCCAGGATGGAGTTGGCTTCCTTATTTCTTCAAATGGGAAGACTCAGCCAGGGCTCTAACTGCCAGTGGAAAGAGGATTCTGGAATGTTCTGAGTCAGCAGAAAGACGCCTGCTGCCCCTAAGCCCCAAGACTCTCAGATGCTCCCCTCTTTCTCAACAATGGAGGTGTAATTTCCTAGCAGTGCTCTCTGGCTATGGAGGAAAGGACACGTGCTTATGGAGACTCCTTCCCTCTGCCTTCCACCCCGGCCACACTTTCTCCCCACTGCACAGGATACCTGGCGCTGCTTGCCTCTCTAGGGACACTTCCTTTTGACGTCTGATACAACCTCGGACAGGCTCTCCTGTCACTCCACTTCTGCCCTCTGAAACTTTGCCTGCTCTCAAAGCTTCCTCATCTTCCAAAACCAGTCGCTCCCAGAGTGGGGCAACTGTGATGTCTCTCTTCTCCGCCCTTTCTCCTTCCCCTCTGCCTACCCAGGCCCACATCCTCTAAGTCACATCTCATTTCCGAGTCTCAGTTCCTTTCCAACCACTTTCCAAGGGCATGAAAGCCAGACCCAGGCAGTCACTACTACTGGCTCTCCGCCCTGCTTCTCCTGGTGCCACAGTATACAACAGGAAGGTGAAAACCCCAAGGAAGGAGAGGACCTTCTGATCTCACGGACCTGACTCCCCCGGGGGTCAGAAGGGAACCAAAGACCTAGGAGTAGACTTTTTAGAATAGCCCCGGGACAGGCTAGGAAAAATACAGGCACTCAACTCCTCAGCCACAGCCAAAGATGTGGGTGTTGAACCTTTCTCCTCTCCTCAGAGGCCACGTCCAGGGCTCTCCCTGCCCTTCCCCCACCCATCCTGGATGTTTCTGCTTTCCAAGGGCCCCTTGGAGCTCTGGTTCCCTTTGAACGCCTCCACTGGCCAGAACGCCTCTTTCCCCTTAAGTCTTATTGGCTTTGTCCAGCACATACATTCAGATATCTCATGACAGCCTAAGCTATGGAACTTAATGAACCTGAGTTCACACCCAGCACGCCTTGCTATGTGAATACTAGAAATCACCTAAACTCTCCCAGCCGCTGTTTCCCTACTGTTAAAAACAAAAAGTGTTTTGATAGTGGACACTTCTCACTTAATCACCACGAGAATAAAAATATGATAGCATGGGTAAAATACCTAACACAGAGCCTGGCACAGTAAAGGGGTACAGTAAATGGACAATAGAGTCATGTTGCTATTCTTATTATTATTATTTATATTACTTCTGCATCAGAATTCAAAATTTATGATCTCCATCTAGCATGTGTAAAATACCCAAGTTGACACCCCCACCCAACTAGGTTTAATAAATTCTTGCTGAGAGGAACTCACTGTAGGCTGAGCTGACTTAACGACCTAGCTGGCACTTCTTAAAAGAAAACTCAACCATGCTGGTGCTAAACAAAGCCATCGTGGAATTATCTGTTCATATATAGACAAAGGAAGGGAATGCTTGGAATTGAGCCATACGGAATACCTGACCCCAACTCCTCCCCGCCACAGCCACCAAAGTCACCAACCTTATTTAGATAGGATATTAAGGTCTCTTCACTAAAGTTCGTGTGTTACCCTGATACAGGTCCCCTCTTGCTCTGAAGCTGCCAGGCAGCGAGTATGAACCGTGTTGCCTTCTGACTTTGCCCAGACTGGCAGAACCAGGGGGCTGCAAGCACTGGACACTGGTCTAATCATTGTTTCTGTTATGTGTTCTCCTTGGCCCAGGCTGGAACCTCTTGGGCGCTCAAAGCCTCAACACAGAACCGGTTCAAGCTCCCACAAGCTAAAGCAGCTGGTGACGGAATCAGACGGTAAGGGCACAGAAAACCAGGCTAAGCCTGGGACTCACTTCAGCTTTCCGGGGCACCTTTCCGAAAAGCTCATTGCCAGCTCTTTGGCTTGCAGCTCTGTAGCCACCTTGAGGACTGCTCAACAGGTCCCTGCTCCAGTTCTGCCCCAGTCCCGGGATCTGCTCTGATGCACGCCCACGGCAAGCCCAGCGGTGCTGGGGAGCCTTAGGGCACCAGAGCCTGTAAGTCCGGACACCGGCAGCGTGCATCCAAGAGTACAGTTACTTTTGCGCCATGTGCTCCGGCAAGCGCCAGCGACCTCGCCCAAAATCTGCGGTGGGCAACCTGCCCAGCCAACTTTCTTCTCCCTTTCTCTTTTCCTTTCACCAAAGCGGCGCTTCCCAAGAACAAACTCTCTCCAACAGCATAGCCCCGAAACCCAGCTTTGCTTTGCTGAGCCCGCTTCACTGTATTCCCTCCCGGGACGATTCAACCCAGGGGCATCCTGGGGGAGTCCTCCCACACTCGACGTTCGCATCCCGCCGCCCCGGCTAGGGGCCACTCACCGATCTGCTGCTGCGCCAGGCTCAGCTGCAAGAGGCAGAGTCCCCAAGCTGCTTGCCACCAAAACTTGTCCATGGTGTGCGGGATGGAACCCAGGGATCTAGTCGCCTCTTAAAGAGGGTCGCGGAGAACGGGGCAAGGAGGATGAATGGAACCTGTCACAGGCTGGGGGCCGCTGGGCAATGAGACCGCCTCGGAAGTTGGCTGCGGTTTTTATTCCAGGCTTTGAAAGAGTGACCTAAGAGGGAGGGAGCGCGCGAAGGACACACCCAAAGCGAGGGGGGCTGTGACTAAGCAGCCAACGGGAGGTTTAAAGACACACCAGCCTGCTTTCGCGGCTGCTCCTAAGCCCTGCTCTCCCCGGCAGCTGAGAATTACTGCCGCCCCTGTCTGCCCACGTCCCACCCGCCAGGCTACTCCACAGGTTTCCTTCTCTGGCGAGCCCCCCTGCGTTTTGCGAGCACAGCCTGCGACAAGGAGCATGACTGGGTCCTGTGACCTCACTCCTCCGTGTTCAGCCTCAGGCCTCTCCTTTGCAGCTAAACTTCTGGGAACCTGGCTTGGGAACGACTGTCTGGGTTTCCCAGGAAGCTGGACATATCCTAGGGAGGAGCTGAGACCAGAAGAAGATAACGTTGGAAGGATGGTGCCTTCCAGACCAGGCTGGGGATTGGAAAGAGGGGAATTTGTGGGAGTGCCCATTCCTCTTTCCCTCTGAGAAAAGTCCAAAATGCTCAGTGGATCTTTGCTCAGGGAGACCTAGTGATGGCCAGCTCTGGGAATCCCATCTGACTCTATTTGTCCATGCTGTCAGCCTCCTTTCCCAGGATGGTACCGCTATCCTTCCACCCACCCACCAACACACTTCTTTCATGCTCTCAAATATCTACTGATTTACCAATTCTTTACATCCTTCTAGGACTCACACACCCATCCATTTATTCCCCTGTCCACCCATCTTCCTATATATGCACTAACCTAGCCATACTCTATCTATGTACATTCATTCATCTGTACAACTTTTCATTTACCATTCCATAAATCTTTTTCCCAGCTCTCCTAAGCTAACATCCCTCCATCATATTCCCAATCCATCCTCCAACATGGTGATACATGTACACATTCCCCTTCCATAATTTTATCTATCCTCATATCTACTTACACATTTACCACTTCTTTCTTGTTTGCATCTATGCTCCTTCTCTACAAACTTTAATACCCTCCCCCTTTATGTCTTACCTGATAAATCTCAGAGAAGGATGTACAATTGCCATTTTCTTCAAGGGAGACATTTCAAGGTTGAAAACAGGAAAAATCATATTTTAAATCACAATTCCCTATCTTCTCTAATATCCTGTGAGTTACAATTTGGACATCAAAAGCAGTGTTTATTTTTAATGTGAACTACTGAAAGTAAAGCTGAGTGGACTTCTTGCCGAATGAGACACATGGAAAACGTACCCGTGGCCGGACCCTGGAGGAATCATGCCAGAATTTCTGAAGGAAAGTGGGATTTATTGAAAGAAAGTGGAAAAAAATGAGGGAAATACACCCAGCCACCTGTCTGTCCATTGTTTCATCAAACATGTAACAAGTGCCCAAGGGTAGCAAGATAAACCAAACCTGGTTTGTTCCCAGGCACTAGCTTACAGTCACAAGCCAGCTGCTGCCTACAAGAAGAAATATACTATAAAATACGGCCAGGACTGGAAAGATGGCTCAGTGGTAATGTGCTTAATACCAAGCACATGACCCAAGTTCCATCCTTAGAACCCACATGATGACTCACTCAAGTAGTCCTCTATCCTTCACATGTATACCATGGCATAAATACACACACACACACACACACACACACACACACACAATTAATAACTGTCACAATGCTTAGAAAATAATTCAACATCTATAGATTAAAATATTCATAAGAATTGCATTTTGTTCCAAGTAACTACAAGCATTTTGCTTTTCATTATTTTTTTTCATTACACAGTTTAACATCTATGCATCACATACATAATACACAACATTCCATTGTGTTAGGTACTACAAGTTATCTAGCAGAGAATAGAAGAATATGTGTGGCTTATATGTAAATTCTGGATCATTTTACGTAAGAGAACTCATCAGCAAAAGGTTTAGTATGAAGTTTGGGTGTTCTGGGAGTGATATCCTGCTGATGAGGAATGGAGTGTGTGTGTGTGTGTGTGTGTGTGTGTGTGTGTGTGTGTGTGTGTGTGTTTAGGATACCACTAGCCCTGCAATATGAAGAAGGAAATCATAATTTTGGGGGGGAACTCCAATGAGACATCCCAAGAGAGGCAATACTTGAGCCAAATGTAGAAAGAGAAGGAATTCTTGAGAAACTGAAGGGACATGTCACCCATAGGGAGTTTTCCTGTCAAGGAATAGCTGGGATTCAAGACTAGAATACTTAATCTTAGTCCTGTTCTGGTTGCTTACTACTTTATGGCATCAAGATAGGTAAGGAGCTTTTATGTGCCTCCATTTCCCCAAGTGTAAAATGGGCTTAATAATAGTATTCACTTCATAGAATTGATGAGAAGGGAATGACTTTGAAAGTCCTGCATCTCTTAAACTCTAGATAAGTATATTCGTGTATGTTCGTACACATGCATATACATAGATGGACTGGAACAGCTTGAATACTAGATCAGACGTAGAGACTGAATGGGGTACCGCAGGACAGATGACTAGAGAGGTCTGCAGGGGCTATGCTGCAGATGACAAGGAACTTTGAACTTGATCCTGTAGAAAACCAAGAGCCACTCTAAGTTTTTAAATGATTTTTACATGGAAATACACACAGCATCAAACATACTGTTTATCCACATGCAGGTGCAGTTAGATGGCATTTAGTTAATTCACAGTATTATGCCCCCTTCACAACTTCCTTGTAGGTTTTACAGTTAGAGAGAGCCTTACACTAGCGTTCTCAGAGACAGTGATGGATCTGCAAAATCACTGAACCAGTTCCCTGGCCAGTCTGTGGCTGGCGGGGCATGACTCAAGGATCTGTCTTTCTGAGATGAAGAAGGTACCTCCTGGCCTCATCTGAATGCCAAGTGCATTAGACTCTGCTAGTAGCTGGGAAGAGCAGGCCACCCTGCTGCTTGTGACCCAGAGACCATTTACTTCAGATTCTAAAGGCCCACCATTTGGATAAACATCCTAGTGCGTCTGCTGAACTATGGACAGGGAAGATTTTCTTTGGAGGTGCGGAGAGAAATAGGTAGTCACCAGGAATGATGTTTGTTTTTGTGGATCCTGGGGGTTCCTTTGGGAGCCCCTCAGAAAAGGATGTAGAGTCTAAAGCTGAGGATTCACAGTGAGCTTGTTCTCGTCCTACCTTGTTCTCGTCCTACAGTAGAAATTCCACATGGTCATTTTTATAAGTTAGAATACCATCAGAGAGTTCATTTTGACAAAAATTTTACTCTTAAAAAAAAAATGAAAAACACCAAACTAGATAACCTCAGACCCCGCCCAGCTGGACTCTTTTGTGATTAGTTCAGTAAACAATACTGCCCGAAGGTGCGTGGTGGGAGAAAAGGGGGAGCTGACTGAAAAGGCTTTGCAAGCTGTAGAGAGACATGCAAATTCGCTAGAAATTATTATTAGGATTCTTTTCCCAGGGGGGAAGGGCTTGCTGTCTCTTCCCGATAGCTCAGTGAGGGGCTGAGACCGCTTGCCTCGGTGCCACAAATGACTCATTTTCAATAATAGACTTACTGAGTCAGGCTAGTCCTTGGGAATTCCTGGATTATCTCTGAGCCCCCTGTCATCCCCCTTTTCAAACACCTCGCCCACACCACGGGCCACAAGTCCTTCCACGTCATCTTTTTTGTGCCTCTATAAAGGTGAAAATCCTTAAAATAATTTACTTCAGGCTTTGGGTGTCAGTTGTGCAGTCTGTCAGTCACCTCTGTAAATCAAACCATGAATGTGGGAAACTGGAATGGAGAGCTTGAACTGGTGGGGCTTGATGTGAGATCACAGGATTTGGAAAGAAGTCAGAATGCCGTCATCAGCCTTGAGCTGAGAAAGCGCAAATCTGAGCATTGGCTCGGCTGTTATCAGTGACTTAACCTCTGGGAGATTTGGGTTCAAAATGAGGGTAAGGGGACCATTTTCGTAGTTTAGGAATACTAAGAAAAGGAAGACATAAGGATCCACCGCTTGGGTGCCTGCTTGGTGGAAAGATCAATCACCACCCTATAAGCTGCCTGAGTTCAGGGACATGATTGTGTTGGGCACCAGTATATCAGTTGCAGTGGCTGACATATCTCAGTCTCTGGCTTTATCTATCATGTACCATAAATAAGCATTGTACAAATGCATGAGTGACTCCTACTCTCTTTTTTTCCTATCACAGCTTATGGGGTGTCTCAGACTGCTGCACCCTTGGAATGCCGAAGGGACAGAGGAGCCTAGATTCTCTATCAGCCATGTCAGTCACAAAGAGGTTTTCACATAGAACTTTGGAGGCTAACAAAATAGCACCCAGCCCACAAGTTGGTTGGTAACAAACTTAGAAATGTGATTATTTGAGTATGGAATTTAAATTGATTATTCTCTTCATCCATCCATCCATCCATCCATCCATCCATCCATTCATGCATGCATGCACACATGCATACATTGTACAACTAATAAATACTGGGTGAATTCTACACATTCTTGGTTTTGAAATAGTTAACCATAACCATTCCACCATCACCATAATGATTGCCAGTATCATCAGCAGCAGCACCACCAATGCTGTCATCACTATCTCTCCCAGCACAGCCATCATCATCATCATCACCACTGTCCTGCTTTTGTCTCTGTTGCTGTGATAAAATACCCTGACCAAAAAGCAATCTGGGTAGAAACAGGTTCATTTCTACTTACAATTTCAGGTTATAGCCCATCATTTTGGAGCAGAGAGGAACTTCAAACAGCTAGTCACATCATCTCCACAGTCAAGGGCAGAGGGAAATGAATGTGTACATGCTCATTCGCTTTCTTGCTTGCATGCTCTTGCTTATCTTGATTTCTCCACTCTTATGAAGGTCAGGGCTCCTTGACTAGGGAACGATGTCACTCACAGTGGGCTAGGTCTTCCCACATCAGCTAACTTATTAAGAAAATCCTCTATAGAAATACCTAAGGGCAAATCGATGTAGACAACTCATCATTGAGACTCTTCTCAGGTGGTTCTAGGGTGAATCAAGTTGACAAATCTAACATCACAACCACCATAAAGATTGTCCTTACCATCACTGACAATACCATTGCCATTATTACCACTACCATTACCACCATCTGCTGTAACCACAAACACTGTTACTGCCAGCGTTGTAGAAGTTAGTCTTACTTCGTGTCAACCCAATGTTATCTGATTGTCACGGCAACCTTATTGAAAGTTCAGCCCTGAAGCTTGGAAAGTCAGGTGACTGATCCAAAGTCATGCTTTCACTTTACTTAATAAAATTTCTTGTTATTAAGAAATATAAAAATAGAAATCTTTTGTTCCTTCATAATTTTTGATCTGGCAAAAACACCAAACCAATGGAGTCCAAATTAGTATTTTATTTTTATTCTACTCAGTTTCATTTAAGATAGATAAAAATGAGTTCTCACCAATGGAGTCACACTGAGTGTATTAATCATGTTTAAGGTTAGGCCCTCTGCCCAGAAGTAGAAGGCCAACACAAAAGGAACTCAATGGTGTTATTGTATAATTTTGTCTCATGTTGCTTTGTTTGGCTTTTTTTTTTTTTTTTTGTCTTTCTGGCCTTTGGTTTATATATTATGATTTTCTATCTTGTATTTTTATGGTGTGTGTGTGTGTGTGTGTGTGTGTGTGTGTGTGTGTGTGCTTCATGTGTTCTTTATTTCTTTCCTTCCTGTACCGTAGGCTGTTGTCTTTGTTTGCTTGTTTGTTTTCTAAAGAGAGAGAGAAATAAAGGGCATGAGGTTGGGTGGATGGGGAGGTAAGGAGGATCTGAGAGAAAGTGGGAAAGGGAAACCATGATTAGAATATATTGTATGGATTTTTTTTCAATAAAAATAAAGAGATATTCCTTTGAAAGCTGTTGCTCACTTGCTGGGAAGAAAGACTGGGGTTAGTAAGGTGGAGGGCAGGACATGCTGATTTTCACAGTTTTCTTAAATTGAGAAAAGCTGACTTAATAGCAACTCTACATTGACTGCTCACTGGACAATCTGAATTTGTGGAGTGCTATCTCTCTTTCTCTATGGAATCATCATGAGATAGCTGTATGTTCTAACTAGAAATGAACACTGTTCTCTGTCATGGTACCTGTATGCTTATTCAGTTCCTATACTTGCAGGATGCTTTTTGGGTTCTTTGGTTTTGTTTGTTTGGTTGGTTGGTTCGTTAGTTAGTTTTTTGTGTTTTTTTTCTTTTGCTTTTATTTTTTTCTTTTTGTGATGTTGTTATTATTATTGCCTAACCCACAAGACACAACTCCTTCTCTTACCTTAAAATTTAGTTTTTGACTTGGTAACTTTACTATGTGATCCTGCACTTCCTATGAGTGTGACCAAATGATCCCAGTGGCACAGCCTGATACAAGCCTAGCCTGTTAGAGCTGCTCAGGAAATCTGGGAGTAGAATGTAGCTGAACATACATAATGCAAATTTACAGGCTGTGGGACAGCCATACACCTCTGTCTATCTGTATGGAAAAGCAGGAGAAAGAAAAATAAGGTAGAGACTCAGAGACAAGCAAAACAATATGCCCTCCATTCTGACACTTTGTGGTTCTTTGGCTGCTGTGAGATACCCAAACCCTTATCACCAATTTCCTTCATTTTCCCTCTGTTAGCCCCCACTAGTTTTTGTTACTTACAACCATAAAGACTTAATGAATATAAGACCATCACTTCACTCTAAAGAACAGTAGAGAGACTCTAGTGGATGGTAGAGATGCCCACCGCCTGGTCCAGACCTCAGGATTTGACTGTATAGCTTAGATCTTCTCTTGCTCTTGCTCCCTTTGTGACTTGGCCCCCTTTCAGTTCTCCTAACGTTGTGACATTCTACCCAAAGAATCTAATTATATCTCCTGTACTGTGACAGAAACTAGATTCCTGAGTGATTTGCCTACAGTTGCGAACCGATCCAAATGAGTAGCAGGTCTTCCAAGGCTTGTCTTCCAAAGTCTTTGTCAGAGAGCCCCTTTCTGCCTGGACATGCCTGATAATCTATTTCAAAGGCAAAACCTTCCAGCTGGCAGACAGTAACAGCTTCTCTTCAAAACGCCCAAAGGGGAAAACTTCTGGGCTCTGATGCAGAGTCATGAGCCTCCAGCCAAGTCCTGATGGGGCTTCACATCAATACTTACGGAAAAGGAACAGGTACAGAACTAGCAGGTGAAGCCAGGCCAAAGCCATACCATTCCCTGACTACAGAAGACTGATTCTAGATGGTGTTCCATGGCTGACAAAGAGTCTTTTTGAACTAAACTTGATTAGGAGAGAATGTGGGCAGGGAGAGGGAAGGAGAGAGGAAGACATCTACAATGAGTGTGGTTGTGACTGTATATGAAGGATAAAAGGCACAGATATAATCACCATGACATGAAGGAAAACAAAGCCTTCCAATCACCAAATAGGAATGTGACAGACCCTGTCACCAACCAGGAGTGCAATCAATGCCATCTCTGTGCAGTGCATAGACTATCACCGAGAGACAAAGATGAACAAGGCCTGCCTTCTCTCCTCAAAGAGAGAGTGGCTGGAATCCATGTTGGCAAATCAGTTACCTTCATTAGTTCAAGAGTGTTTCATAAGCACCTCTGTATTCTAGGCCCTACTCTGGATACTATTGCTACAACAGCCCAAAGACAGGCTAGCTTCTCTTTACCGTTGAGGAAATGGGTCCAGGGTAACTTTAATTCTTGTTTGGGAAGGTTGGTCTGAAGAAGTAACATTTGAGCGACGTTTGCACAAATATGAGAGAAAAGTTTATCCAAGTACACGGCAAATGCAAAGGCTGGCTGGGCAGGTTGTTAGTTGGATTTGAGGCACAGATGTTAGGAAATGAGCTTTTGCCCAGCGTTGCAGGTCACAGTGAGAAGATTGGATTCAATGACGGTTGCAATGGAATGACTTTAAATGGGTGACACTGAAAAGCTCATAGTGACTGCTTAGGTCACGGTGATACGAAGGACACCAAGGTTTTCCTGTGCAATGGCTAAAGGCTCCTTGGTGGAGTCATAGTGTACATTAGGTCTACAGGATGCAAAAACAGTAACACAAGTGCTAGGTAGGTAGCTCAGTGGTAGAGACCCAGCCTGGTGTGCGTTATCACAGAGCTAAATCCTGAGCATAATGAATAATCTGATCATGAGAGGGAATTAAATTATATTAGTTACAATAGTCTTGGCAATGCCTCAATAACAACAACCATAAAATTTGAGTCATCTAACACAACAACAAAAGACGATTCTTGTCATGCTAAAGCAATTGTGGGTTATGCGTGGACTAGGGAAGCATAAGCATCCCATTAGCATAATATAGTCAAGAACCTAAAGTAAAAAAGGGATAAAACTATAGCACTTTAGAAAAGTCCAACTTTTTAAGGCAGTTTGCAATGTACTGGATGAGAAACAGTGTACAGGGCCTGTGAGTGGGCTCAGTGGGTAAGGGCGCTTGCCGCCAAGCCTAACAACCTGAATATAATCTCCAGCACCCTAATGGTGGAAGGAGAGGACAGTCTCCTCCAAATTGTCCCCTGACCTCCCAACAGGTACTGTGGCACATGAAACACACACACACACATACACAAACACACACACACACACACACACACACCACACATACACACATACACCACACACACATACACCACACACATACCACACACCACACACACACACACACACACATACACAAACACACACACACACATACACACCACACACACATACCACACACCACACACACACACACACACACATATACACACACCACACACACACACACACCACACACACACACACACACACACACACACACACACACACACACCCCACAATGTAAAGAGGTGTGAGAAGATAATAAAGAGATTCAGAGGGCTGATATTAACTAGTATGGGTCAGAAAGCCTCTGTAGCATCCGGGCACCTGATCCAGGTCCTGAAGGTCGAGCAGAGTTTGACCAGTCATCCTTCCCTCCCTGTACCGTTTTCTTTCACCTTCCCCCTTTCCTGGCCATCCTCATTCTGGAAGTCACTTTAACTGTCTCTTAAGACTAAGACTCCTTATTCTCAATGTATCAACTAACTCCAAACGTCACATACTCGGTAAGTGACCTTGACTGTTTACTCCCTGTTTCTGAGCTTAAGTTCCTCATTTAATGCCTTTTATACTCATTGAGGGATTCATAGTATACAATGCAGCAATGTGTATATTCGATCTACTGTAAGATCTGGAATATAACAGGGTCCAAAATATAGTGGGTATTTGACACATTCTTCCTCCAAATTCAATCTTTTTGTGACTTTCTGTGTACATCCTCTTCCCTCTTTCATCTCACTTTTCAGATGGATTTGTCTTTTTGTGTGATGGATCTAATTTTGGTACCAGCGAATTTCGATTCAACAATGTACAATGCCTTTGGCATGTGGAGATTTTATTTTGGGGTCACCTAACACCCATCACCACCCCTGAGTAGTTGGGAAGGTGACTTTAGGCTTAAGAAGTTTCTACAACTCACAAGATGGCTTCCAAGTTCTCTGAAGTCATTTCCATTCATGTGGCGGAAGAAAAAGAGCCTTGAGATGCTCTTTGTGACATTTCCATGGGCTATGTCTGTTAGTGAGACTGCCACTTCCATACCATTGGCCAGAACCTGATCACTAAGCCACAGCCTCATGCAAGACAAGCTAGGGTTTATCTCCAAAACCAGAAAAAGAAAGGAAGGAAGGAGAAAAGGGAGGGGTGTGGAGCAAGGGGACAGAAAACTGAAAGCAGACAGGGTGGGATTGTTGATGAAATTTTCCCCCAAATAAATGAACATTTAATGGGAGAGTCCACAAGACACCAAAAGCAGATGCAAACTGAACAGAAAGGCTTGTAAGGATGGAAAAGTTCAGTAATTATACAGGTAGAGAAATGTATAACGAGTTCTGGATCGCTCATCCACCAGCTTCAACAATGATTTTGGCCCATTTTATCTGTGAGCATCTTCTGCTTCTTTCTTCACAGCTGGATTATTTTGAAAGGCTTCACAAACACCACATCTTTTGATCTGTAATATTTCAGTATGTGTCTCTGTGAGATAAAGGCTTTTGAAAATAACATAATCACAATCTCATCATTACATCACTGGTCATTTTAGTTTTTATTAGTTAGAAAATCCATTCTTTGATAATTTTATGCACATGTACATTTTGATCACATTCACTCTTACTGTCATTTAAATTTTTTCAGCTAGAGGTTTTATATAAGTAACATAAAAATAGACCACTTTTGAATCCAACAATTTCATTTAAATACCACATTAAAGCCAAGAATGGTGTAGGTCTCTAATCCCAGCTCAGAAGGCTGAGGCAGGAGGACTGAAAGTTCAAGGCTTGCCTGGGCTATAGAATGAGTTCAAGGCTTGCCTGGGAAACTTAGTGAAATCTTGTCTCAAAGTAAAGTATACCAAAAGGCTGTGGTAGCTCAGTAGCAGCGCCTGTGCCCACCATGGATGAACATTGGCTTCAGTCCCCAGTACTGCATGACAACCACACTGAGCAGCAGGAGACACAACAGGTGTCTGGCAGATCTCTGGAGACACACTCTGGCCTGGAGGATGATCTCTGTTGAGTGCTGGGTGGCCCCATGTGGTCTTGCCTACAGGACCAGAAAAGGAGGCCCTGCAGATTCTCTGTGAGTGGGAGCTGAGGCATGGCTTCCTCTGCCTTTCATCCAGCTCACATCAGTGTTGCAAGTGACCCAGTTGGGGAAGGTGACAAAGCCTAGGAAGAGGGTGAAAGAGCTACTACCGTGATGTCCTTCAGAGGATGTCCTACCTATCATTTTCTGCTGGCTGGTGCCGCACAGTGTGTCTAAAAAGGACCAGTCCTCTTTGCTTATGGGTCAGTAAGTTTAGTTGATCTTTCCTTGCCAGCAATGAGACCATGGAAACTAGGAGAAAACGGAGGGAAAGCCCCCCAAAACAAAATTAGTTTTGTTTCAATTTTACCTAAGCCAGGCCTTCTCAGAGTAGCTTCTGCCCCGCCCCGCCCCGCCCCGCCCCCCTTCCAGCCCTAGGAGGCTATGTCCTGTCCCTGCCACTGCCTGCCCTCATTTGTGTGTAGAAAATTTACATTATTCTGCTCTGGTGTTGGGAAGCAGGAATACCCAGGATAGGGGAGGTCCTGAACATGTCGGAGGCAAGAGAAAGAAAGTGCTCTCACTTTTCCGGAAACTGCTCCTCTATCAGACAACTTTTCTTCTGTCTCTTTTAGCAGCCTTTCTTGTTACCATGGCCACACACTTGACAGAAGCATCCTAAGCAAGAAAGGGTTCGCATTGGTCCATGGTTTGTGCATGCAGCTCACTGTGGCTGGGAAGGTGTGGCAGCGGGACAGTTCCAGCTGCGGCAACAGCAGCAGTGTGGAACAGCTGGTTACTTCACATCTGTAGTCGGGAAGTGCTCAACTCACTCTCTTGCTGTTGTTATTCAGCCAGGGACCCTGGCCTGTGAGATGGTGTCGCTTGCAGTTAGAGTGGGTCTTCCTTCCTCAACTTACCCAATCTATAAACTTTCTCAGATATGTGAGCAAAGGTTTGTTTTCTAGGGGACTCTGGATCCTGTGGAGATGATCAGAGTAATCCATCCCCCCCTGCCCCCCCTCCCTCCCACCCCCCCCCACCCCTGGTCTTCATCACCATCCCTCAGCCTCTCTCTTTCCTTGCAGACCTGTCTCTGGACTGGGATCCCTCCCATGAGTTACAGACTATATGTGCCTTTGGGGGGTTGAAATTCTCCCTTTCTTCCGCACCTTGGTTCATCTGCACAGCCTGCCACCTCATCGGCCTGGGTTTGTCCCTTTCTCTTCCCCCACCCACAGAGTGTCAGCTCCTAGTGGCTTCCTCCGGGCCCCAGAAGTGTCTCTATTCTCACTGCACGCAACCAGGTGACTGGCTGGGTGGCTCTGGTGGAGGGTCAGGGCAGTCCCTTCCCACCACTCTCTGGGAAAAAACAAGCAAGTTTCTCTCACCCCTTTGCTGAGCAGGAAGAAAGAATAACAGGGGTTAAGGGTAAATGCTGCTAATGCCGTGCATTCTGGGGCAGAGCCTGGACTAGGCCTACACCGTGAGTGCTTTTACAGAGCCCCATCTCATAAGCAATGGAGAACATGGAGTTCATTGTTGATGCTATCAGCCAGACACCCAGAGAAGAGATGTCGCAGGGTATCTCAATGAATTCTGTAATGGAGGATTGGCTAAAGCTACTTAAAGAATCAGAGGACCAGAAAGGTTAAGTGGCTTGCCCAGACTCAAATAGACAGAAGCAGTAGAACCTGACGTCACCTAAAAGTCCCCTTCATGCCGCTGTCACGATGCCCCTATGGACGGAGAACAGAAGGAGACAAACTTACTGTGATGCCTTTTTCTGGCAGAGCCATCCAAGAAGTTCACTCCACCACACCTCAGCATCTGCTTCTCTCTTCCTGTCCTTTCCTCATCTGTACCTCACTTCCCCTAAAGGAGTGTTTGTGGTGTGTGTCTGTACCTCCTCTCCATCCTGTCCCATGTGTGTCTCTGCTTGCACCTTGGGGATGCTACAATGACCTGATCAAGATACAGAAACCCTCACGACTACCTGGAATCTCAGGACCCAAGTGGTCCAGGGTCAGGGTCAAGGTTTCCCTCTTTATAATGCTGTGGGAAGCTGCTCTCAGAGCTCCGCTGTCTGATTCAAGTTGAAAAGTGAGTTGGTCCAGGAAAGGAAAATGGAGAGGATGAGGAGAAGAAGCTGGCTTGAGTTCAGATTTCTTGAAAGTCTGGCTAATGTCTGCAGGTCTGTTGGGCTGAGCTGTGCCCAAGGCAGAACAAGTCTTCTTTACATACACAGTCACCCTTCTGCCACCACTGAACTAACTGGTACACACACACACACACACACACACACACACACACACACACACTAGCTTTTTTTTTCCCCCACCCCTCACTCCCACACACCAGCTTTTATTCACAGTGACCCCAGCATACCTCCAATTCTCTTCTTACAACTTAATACCTCTACAATGATGAAAATATTATTGGTAGAATGAAAACCTTTATCTGAGATCCCTTTATTATTAAAGGGTAATGCTTTATTTTCATGTTTCTCCTTTCAGTTTTTGATTACATGTGGGTGGATTTTTTTTTTTTGTCCTGTATCTACAAAGTGTACAAACTGTTTTATTTCCTTTATTGTTCGTTTGGATTTTTTTTTTTTTTTGAGACAGGTCTGTCCCACCTAGGGTTTCTATTGCTGTGATAAAGCACGGTGACCAAAAGGAACTTGAGGAAAGAGTTTATTTCAGCTGACACCTCCGTATCACAGGCCACAATCAAAGAGAATTAGGGTAGGAACTCAAGACAGGAACTCAGAGGCAGGAACCAAAGCAGATGCCACAGAGGCGCGGTGCCAACTGGCTGGCACCACATGGCTTACTCAGTTTCCTTTCTTATACGACCCATGACCACGAGTCCAGGAACCATCCTGTGTACAGTAGTCTGGAGGCTTCCACCTCAATCATCTATTAAAAAAAAAAAAAAAAAAAGCTCCACAACTTTGCCTAGAGGCCATTCTAATGAAGGCGTTTTTTCCAACCGAGGGTCTCTCAGCCCAGATGGCCCGACCTGTGCCAAGTGGACAAAACAACAACAAAAGAAGCAGAACACCAAGTGGGACAAAGTATCACACTCTTTCTCAAGCCAGCTTGGAATTTTCCAAGTAGTCAGGGCTGGCTTCAAACTTAGAATAATCTTCCTGCCTCAGCCTCCTGAGTGTTGAGATTACAGGCCATCACACTTAGCTTATTTATATTTTTCATTCCTTATTTTTCTATTTGTTTATTTATTTTACATACCAACCACAGTTTCCCCTCCCTCCTCTCCTCCCGTTCCTTCTTCCCACATCCCCCCATCCCCCCATCCACTCCTCAAAGAGGGTAAGGCCTCCCATGGGAGTCGACAAAGCCTGGCATATCAAGTTGAGGCAGGACTAAGCTCCTCCCCTAAGCATCAAGGCTGAGCAAGGCATCCCACCATAGGGAGCAGGTTCCAAAATGCCATCATTGTTTATTTTTCAATGTAAGTTTTATAATTATCATTTTTACTTGTATCTAGCCTCCCATTGACCATATATGGCATAATTTATTTAAATAGATCCTAGCTGACATACACTGAAGTTGTTTCCTTTAGCTACAATGATATAAAAAACTTTAATGGAAATGTTTATGCATGCAGCTTAGAGCCTCCTTTAGATTATCTTTTCAGACAGCTGCTCGGCATGGGCATGGTTATGAATAGCTACAACCACACAGCCAATAAAGTTAGTACTGGAGCGAAGTTCCAAAGCTAGCTGTGGGCACAGGCTAAGGGTACTGAGGAAAGCTAGCTGTGGGCACAGGCTAAGGGTACTGAGGAAAGCTAGCTGTGGGCACAGGCTAAGGGTACTGAGGAAAGCTAGCTGTGGGTACATGCTTGCAATCTCAGCTCTGGGAAGGCAGAGACAGGCCCCCAGGACTTACTGGGCACCCAGCTTAGCCTAAGCACAGAGCTCCAGGTCCCATGACAGACTTTGTCTCAAAGAACGAAGTAGATGTCTCCCAAGGAATAATACCTGAGGTTGACCTCTGAACACAGAGGCACGTGTGCAACACACACACACACACACACACACACACACACACACACAGGTCAACAGCCAACAACTTGATTAAAATCCCAGAGCTGGCCTGTTCTATCTCTGTGATTTTGGAAAAAATATTTAATTTCTCAAAGCCTCGTTTGCTTTAAATAAAGAACAAAGCTAATACAATACACAATCCATATGGTTTTAATGAAAATTGAATAAAATACAATGTATTCGAAAATATGTTGGTCTCTCCTAGTATTATTGATGCTGTGATTATGGCTAGTGTTAAACTAATTGTGGCTTCTTCTAGACTAGGCTGATTCAACAGCATATGGCTGACATTTAACATAGTTCCTGGAGGCAAATGTGGTCCAGGCTGGAATCAATGGCTCAGCAGTTCCTCTTAATTCACTCATGATTCTCATCCTTGCAAGGTCAGTACTATAGTTTGAATGGGTGACTGTCCCTCAAAGGCTCACGTGATAAAGTCCTGGCCTCCAGATGGGTGCTATTGGTAAGAGGCAGAGCCTTTTAGAGGTGAGACCTTGTGGCAGGTCTCAAGTCATGTCTTCAGAGGAAAATATTAGATGCTGGTCTTCCCTCTCTCTCTCTCTCTCACCTGACCATGAGATGACCGGTCCTCTGACACTTGCTCCTACCATGATACACTGTGTTGTCACGGACACAAAGCCAATCAGTCATGGGTTGAGACCTCCAAAAGAAACCTTTGCTCTTTATTAGCCAATTATTTCAGTTATTTGCTATAGGATCAGAATGTTGACTCACACAGTCAGAGAACTGAGTCAGAACTCAGTCCATATCCCTTTTCTTTTAGGAGTCTTTTAAAGGTTCCTGATTCTCAATATATACTCTTAATATATACTCTTAACATTTTCATCTTAATGTTTTTATTGGTGTTATAATTTTGGTTATCAGGATGATGTTTAAGGATCTAATGACTACTTTCTTTCACCTCTCTTTCTGAGTTTAGAACTCAATAAGAAATATATTCAGAGTCATATACATGGAAATAAATATTGGCTTTATTATTCTGAGAAGCTGAAGAAAAGAACATTAACATGTAGCCACCTGATCCTTCCCAATATTGTCCCTGACATGAACTAATAGCTCCTCTATCCACTGCAAAAGAACTCGCTTTCAGTTTCTCCCACTTGCCACTGAGTGGACAGTAGCGCTGAAGCCGGGCTGGGCTGGGTTCCTTTCTGAGCTCAGTATCTGCATGTTTGGAAATGATGACTGTCCTAGTTAGGGTTTCTATTGCTGTGACGAAACACCATGAATGAACAAAGCAACTTGGGGAGGAAGGTTTATTTGGCTCATGCTTCCAACTCGCTGTTCATTATTGAAGGAAGTCAGCACAGGAACTCAAACAGGGCAGGATCCTGGAGGCACGAGCTGATGCAGAGGTCATGGAGGGATGCTGCTTACTGGCTTGCTTCCTAATGGCTTGCTCAGCCTGCTTTCTTATAGAACCTGGGACCACCAGCCCAGGGATGGCACCACCCACAGTGGGCTGGGCTCTCCCCCATCGCTCACTAATTAAGAAAATGCCATACAGCTGAATCTTCTGGAGGCATTCTCTCAGTTGAGGTTTTCTCCCTTTTTGATGACTCTAGCTTGTGTCAAGTTGATATAAAACTAGCCAGGACGATGACAAAAGGCCCACTCTCACTGTTTGAACTTTGTTGCTTTCTCCTTCGTTCTTCCTCTTCTCTAGTCTCCCTCTCAGAATTCCCCTGGCCATTCCCTATACCTGACACCAGGCTGACCTACCAGGTGGCATCCCCACAGTAGAGAAGTAACACTTTAACATTTATTCTCTTAGATCAAGTTTTTTCACTTTTCCTGTTCTCATCAATTTGTGATCTCATTCTCCATACAATGAGATTAATTCAATTATATTCAAAAACTTTAAAGTTCTCAATCTCAAATCACATTACAAGAAATAAGGACAGACACATCGGGCAATGATTAGCTGTTGAATGATGTTGTGCGCAGGCTCTGCCTCTCTTTTCTGTCCTGTCATCTGCTGCTGGCTTGGTCCTAAGGCTGGTTCCCACACGGCCCTAGGATGCTGCAATTCTAGGCACTCCATCTAGGAACCACATGTCCCAGTTAAAGAAGAGGGGGCATGCCAGCTGGCTTCTGCTTTCTTTTAAAAAAAATAAGGAGCTATTTTCTAAGACTCCTTTCATTCTGCATAAGTGACTGCCACCCTAATGTCTCAGCAGGGGGACAGCACCACCATCGCTGTCTCCGACACATTCATGAAGCTAGGATGGGCAGGGTGGACATCCTAACAAACCAAGACTCCGAAGAAGAGAAAAGGGAAGCAGAAGCTGAGTGGGCAAGCCCTCGATTCTGCTGAGCATCACTAAGCACGGATTTCAGGGCTCATGATCTGAAGATGTCCTTTGATCTCTGTTTCCTCGTCTCTGGACCTCCATTTCCTCACCTGCCTTCTCTACCCTGTTAGGATGCTCCGATAACCAAGTAGGATAATGAGTTTAAACTGTAAGTGTGCTGTGGACCATGCACCTGATGGCTATGGCTCCCAACACGCGAGCTTTCCCCATCATGTTTAAAGAGAGCACACTTCAGACTTGAGATCAGAAATTCCTGCATGGAAACTGGAAGCCTCCGCTTGCTAGAGGAGTTCCTTTTTGACCTCTAGATACAACAAAAATGGCAAATAAGAGGTAAAGCAGGGCACTGGGAGACAGCGCAGCAGCTACTAAAGTGCTTGCTGCACAAGTGTGAGGACCTGAGCTGGATCCTCGACACCCACAAAAAAGTTAGGTGCTGGTGGTGTGTAGCTGTAATCCAAGAACTGGAGGATCGGGGACAGACAGATCCCAGAGGTTCAGTGACCAACTAGCCTCGTCTAAAGGGTAAGCTCCAGGTTCCCTGAGAGACCTCATCTCCAAAAAAGTAAGATGAAGAGTGATGGACAGTGGGTTGCCCTTCTTATGCACACACACACACACACACACACACACACACACACACATACACACACACATACAAGAAAGAGAGAGAGAGAGAGAGAGAGAGAGAGAGAGAGAGAGAGAGAGAGAGAGATATTTAAGTGAAACACATTAGACCAACAAACATGTAAAGACGATCCACAGGGGGGAAATCACAAAATCACAGTGAGATACCACCATTAGTATATACTGAACAGTTAATATGGTAATACAGATCCGGAACACAGTAGGATCTTAGTATATAAATGTATTAGCTCCTTACAATAGCACTGTTCTCAATTTGGGAATAGAGTCAGAAAAGGAAGCCACCTGGTCGGTAGAGAAAGAATAAAATTCAAGCCATTTGACCAGTGCCTCGCTGACCAGATAGCAAAATAATTGCCAACATGAATAAGCACACACTACGCAATGGCATTTCATGGACCGGCTCTTCTGCCTTTAAAAGTTACTCTGTGAAGGAGACAGCGTTACTTTATTGAAGATGAGGGAAGAGACACAGGCATGATGAGACACTTACCCGGAGAGGAAGCGCACACTGCAGTGGGCGTGGTCCAAATCTACTCATCCTTTCCTGGAAGCAGTGATTGATGTATGCCAAACCCACAGGATCTGTCATTCGTCTCATCCATGAAATATTAAGCTTCTGTTTCGGGGACCAAGTCACCATTCTGCATGTGTTGTTGGTGAGAATGGTCCTTAGCACATAGATGTCTGGGGACTGACAGGGTGGTAAAGCTTCTGGCATTGCCTGTGTGTAACAGGACAGAGCTGCAGTGGGAGACTTTCCATTCCTGGGTAACTGAAGAGTGGGGATTCAGGGAGGTGGAAGGGTGTTGTCCTCAAAAGAGCAAGCTGGGGGTGGGGCGGCGGGGCGGATAGGCCTGGGTCCTTTCTGTAGCCCTGCAGCTCACTGGATAGAGAATTCTGAGCAACTAGATTCACCTACTTGAGCTTCAGTTCCCTTGTCTGTGAAATGAGGCTGATACCAGTTGGGCTTCACCCTGTCTGAGCTCTTTCCAGTAGACCAAGAAAATCTAAATAAAGGATCCTGCTCAACTGTCTGGTGTGGAGTGGATGCTGGTGGCCTGGGGCCCTTATTGCTCTTGCTGCTGCTGCTGTTATCATCGCTGCTCCCACAGGAGAATGCAAGAGGCTAGCAGGCCAGCTCTGGGAAAGACATCTGCTGCTCGTGCTCTAGGCATTTCCTCTTTCCTTGAAGCCTCTGGCAACAGCTGCCTTAGCCTCCGTTTCACAATGGGCCGTTCAAGACGCATTTACCAAAGCCTGCTGCTGTCCCTGAAACAAAGGAGGAAAGGGAAAAGGGAGACAGGGAAGGAAGCCTCCTCTAGGCCCTTCCCAGAGCCTGAACCCCACCTCAACCCCAGGTCCCAGTTCCCCAGGCACCAGCCAGTGGCTCTGCATCTAAGGCTGTAAACACCAGCTGTTGGCCACTGGCTCTGGCTGTTAATACTATGACTGAGAAGCGGAGCAGCACTGAGCTCAAGGCTGGTTATTGGAGCAGCCACCTCCCTCTCTCAGTGTGTGGGTGGGGGGGGCGGGGGGGGGGGTGGGGGAGGGCAGGAAGCCTGAGACAGCTTAACCACCTGCAGAGCCCTGGGAACCACAGCTAGCACAGGGTGCTGACTGCCAAAGTGGTGTTCAAATGTCCACATCAAGACATGCCATCATCTGCCTGACTCCAGCTGGACCCAGGGACTCCCTAGGCGAAGCAGAGTCCCCTCAGCAGCCCGGGCTCTTAGCTGCTCCTGGAATCTGCCTGGGAGCCTGTGGGTGCTTAGTCACGGAACACGGAGCTGGCAAAGCCTTCCATGGAAACATTCCGTTTTACAGCTAAAGAAACTGAGGCCTGGAGGGATGAGATGACTAGTGTAGGATGGTCCATGAGTCAGGAAGGGCTGGGCAGGAACTTCTTGCTGCAGACAGTGAGCCTGGGGCTGTTTCATTTGGCGAAACCAGAGGTCACCCCAAGTCTTACGGGCATGGACCTAGCCTGTGATCCACTTGAGGCCTGAGAGCCCAGGGCACAGCAGAGCTCTCCCTGGGCTGCACACCCTTGACAGAAGACCTACCAGAAAACAGATGGACAAAAGGACGGCGAAGAAAAATGCATGTTGATGCGGAGAGACGCATGCTCAACTGTGAGAAAGAAGGAAATGTGCAAGGCAGAAGTCATCTGGTGGACTCATTTGCATAAGGAATATGCCTATGCATAGAAAAAAGATTGGAGGGAAAGGAAAACCAGTTGCTACTAGAAGGCAGGATTAAGGGAAGTCTTGGCCTTTTTTTTTTTTTTTTCCCCTGCCTTACATGTATTTTCTACTTTGAGACTGCTTGATTGGAAACAATTTTAAAAGAATACGAAATAAGTAGGCAAGCACTTGGGTCCGTTGTCACCCTCTAGGCCACTAAGACTGGCTGCTTGCTGCAGCTTGCAGGACAGACAGTGCCCATTGCATGAGATGGGGGTGTTTTCCTTTCCAGTGAAGAGCGACAAGCTCAGACCTGAAGGCGGGAAACCACATGGATTCCGCCAAAGCCTGGAGGTGGTGGCTCCAGTTCTGGGCACTCCTGGGTCTGCAATGTCCTCTGGGACAGGAAAGGGATGCATCCCAGGCCCCAGTATGAACTCCTGCTCAGCTGAGAGTGTGGGATAGTTGGAGGCAGAAGCCAAGGCTGAGGTCTGAGGTACAGTATGTGGGGAGAGGGAGAGAAGCCTCTCCAAGTCCCCAGCTGTCCCGTCTAGGAACTTCCTGGCCAAATGTCACCATTCAGACACACACACATCCTATTCGTACTTCCTTGCCACTTGCCTAATACAATGCCAAGACCCTCAAGGCAGGCCCACCTTTCTGCCTATCCCATGGAGGCTACTTCTGTGTGGGAGGCTTCCAACTCTTTTTGCTGACCAGAGGTGAGGTGAAGTTTGGGTCTTAGATGTTCCTCAGCTCGGCCGTATGGAGGATGTGGTGAGAACCTTAAGAGGTGGGCTCTGGTAGGAGGTCTTTAATGTGTTGAGCGCATGTCCTTAATGGGGTAATGGCTTGTTTTCTTTCGTGTCTCTCTATGTGTGTCCTGGCCATGAACTGAATAGTTTTGCTTCACACCACACTCTTTTGATGTATTGCACTGCCAACACCCCAAAGCCTAAAAGCAAAAATAAACCCACATTCACCAACTGAAATCTTCAAACCCACAAGCTGAAGTAAACCTTCCCTCTTTATAAGTTGACTGCCCCCCCCAACGCCCTGGTTTGTGTGATTGTAATGGAAAGCTGATGGCCAGTCTGGGGAAGGGTGGATTTTGTCAGGATTGTTGTGGAGATCAGAAATTTGTTTAGACGGGACTATCTCCCCAAGCCACAAGCCTATTTTTTTCCTATGGTATTGCCGGCCTCGTGTTCCAGCTGGGATCTATTGCTTCCTGGAGCTACATGTCCTGAGAATCTAGCTTGCTGCTTATTTTTGTAGAATCCTCAAGCTATGGTGTGTGCACGTGTGTATGTGGGGTGTGTGTGTGTGTGTGTGTGTGTGTGTGTGTGTGTGTTCGAAGGATCAATCCCAGAGCCTCATGCATGTTAGATAAGTGTTTGGACACTATGCCACATCCTCTTACTTCGATTTTACATTTTAAAATGGCTGGAAAAATCAGGACGAGAGCAATAGTTTGTAATACAGGAATTGTAATCTTGTGTGATTCAAATTTTACTGTCCACAATAAAGTTTTATTGAAATGCAGCAGTGACTGTTTGTTTGCTTATTCCCTATGGCTGCTTTAGTGCTAGCATGGATGAGATGAATGGTTGTCATGACCTGCGAAGTGCCAGCTATGTACTGTGTGGCCCTTTACGGAAAAGAGTGGCTGAGTCCTGACCTATTCTGGATCCCACGTGTTAGCAAACGTTTCATCCCCTTCTCCTACGGCTCTGATCACCTTTTCTCAATTCCTGCTCACTGGATACCTTTTTATCTTGTCTAAAAGACTGGGAAGCAACTAAGATTACCACTGTTGTGGAGACCAGGGAGGATTGTGTGTGCCCAGGAGCAAATGTCATCATTGGGTTTGCCATAGGATCGAGCCATAGAAAGGAAATCATTCTGCTGCCAAGTGGTCATGTGACCTGGAGAAACTTGTCTTGCCTCTCTAAGTCTCAGTGTTCCTCATCTATAAGATGGGATTTTGATCATGGCTAATGTTTGTGTACCACATGTGGAAGGCTAGACACTACTCCAGTCACACCTGTAACTCATTTAACCCCTGCAGTTCTGTGAGGAAACTATGCCATCATCCTTCAAGGACAAAAAAACAAAACAAAAAAACAGAAGCCAAGGCCCAGGCTAGACTCAGACTCAAGATCCTCCTACATTAACCACCCAAGTGCTGGGATTATAGGTGTGCACCATCATACCCAGCTTCAATTGATGTGTTGATATATGCATACTTTGTAGGGTGGCCAAATTAAGCTACCTACCACGTGTTAACTCATGTTTTTTGAAGTGAGAGTATTTAAAATCTCTTCAGCAGCAATTTTCAAGTATACAAATTGCTACCACTGATAGCCATAATATTGTAAATGGCTCTCTTGATCTTGCTCTTCTTGACTGAAATTTGTACCTTTTGACCAACGTCGGTCCAACCCTTTTAACTCCCTCTCTCTGGTAATGACCATTTTAGTTTCTGTTTCTGTGAGCCCAACTTTCCACGGTTGTTGTGGAGGAAAGTTCATCCATCCAGAATTAGTCAGGTAGACTCAGTTTGTGTAATCCCAGTTTACCAAAGTCATCTGGAGAATCGTAACCAGGAGGCAGGAGAACATGCGGTTGATTCTGTCCACCAGATGGATTTGGCTTTTCAAGATAAGTAAGATTGAATGTATTTATCTGTCCAGGGCCTAGTTTATTGGTTTACTTTGCTCAACATGACACATTTCTTATGTCACCAAGTACTTGTCCTTTTCAAGGCAAAATAATTTCTCTCTGTCTCTGTCTCTCTGTGTTCTTTTCTCTATCCATTTACCCACTGACAGACACAGCTTGTTTCTAAATCTTAGCTATTGTGATTAATGCTGCAGTGACCATAGACTGTAGATGTCTCTTTCAACATACGCATTTTGTGTGTTTTAGGTATACACCCAACAATAAGGTTGCTGAATCATATTGTGGTCTTACTATTTGATTTGAAGAGAAACCTCTATTCCGTGTTGTAAAGAAATTTGAACACTTTTTAAGACAATTGTATAGTCGTGCAAGTTTATTGTGAAGAAAGAGGATGGCATGCAAGCTTATTGTGAAGGAAGAGGATGGCATAACTAATCTGAATTTCTTGGAATAATGGCCTTACAGTGTAGCAGTACCTGAATGGGGAGGGGACATTTGTAGGGTGACATCCAGCCCTGCCTGGATCATTTTTACTTCCTTGCTTTCTCTTCATAAGGAAGAAATCCCTGTCCATTTTCAAAGCCATGCAGCATCCTCTTATATCCTGTTCTCAATGGCTTCCCAATCACCTTACACCCCACACCGACTGGAAGCTAGTGACTGCCTTCCCTTTAGGAGTAGACTCTCCTTTCAGCCACTGCTTCCTACACTCTTCTAATGAGATGGCTAAGGAATAGTTCATGCCCTTCCACTCCATGGTGTCAGCTCCATGTGCCTCCTACCTCAATTAAGACCAATTCTTCTGGTAGTTTCCTTTCTGAGCAGTCCTGAAATGGTGACTAAATCCAACCAGGCTACTCTAGATCCCCTGGAAGAAAGCTGACAAAGGTTATTATTCACTCTACCCCCCTCTCCACTGTCCTGCCTTCCCACCTCTTGCAGGTCCTGATTCTGCGTCCCCCCAGGCTGGACATGACCCCTGTCTCTGGTAAGCCCTTTCTGTGCCTGCCTCAGGCTCGGCACTTCTTCCCAACTTCTCATTCCCATGCTCACCTGTGGATGATAATTGAGTGTTAAAGTTTCCAGCAGGCGCTGTCTTGCCCTTTTGTCTAATTGGTCTGCAGGACGGTGGTGTCTTGTCTAGGCTATGAGCTCCCGTGTGGATGGGAGGGTGGACAGAGGGCACTAAAGACACAACATGGTGACATTTGATTAATCACTTGTGCTCTGAAACTCCTGTGGGACCTTGAGAAAATTAGTTCATCTCTCTGGGCCTCTGGAGAGAGCATTTTCTCTATGCTGTTGTGAGAATTCAGAGAGATATTACACAAAGGACCGATCACAGTGCCTGGCATATATTTAAAGCTAATGAATGTTTAATACACACAAGCTATTATTCCTTCTCTCCCTTTCAACAGCTCAGGGGGGTTCAATAATGTGACAGAAGCTTTCTCCACAGCTGAGTGTAATGTCCTCCATCGGAATGTGTGGTATGCTGGTGCCATCCATGCCTTCTCCATCATGATTCCCCCACCCTGGAACTGGGAGCCAAATAAACCCATCCATCCTTAGGTTGCTTTCAACAGGTATTTTGTGGCAACAATGAAGAAAGTAATTAATACAGAAGAAAAAAAAAAAAGCTCAGTTTACCCTATAGGAGCTAGGGGCTTAAGTTCAGGCACTGTGAGTGTGCAAGGACCTCATAGACAGGAGGGAGATGAAAAGCATACCGGAAGGTGTGAGCCCCAGAGAGCCAGGGGTTGAGAGCTTGGGAACTTGGGCATCACAGGCCGGATCCTCTGTCCCTGGGAGGCTGTGGTGGCAGAGGGGACAGGGAGCAGGGAGAAGCTTGCACAGAGCCTCCAATCCTCTTAAAGGTGTCCTTGGACAGGCTACAATACAAAGGGCACAGTAGACCCCTGAACAGAGTGTCTGTGGATAGTCACCACTCAGTGTGAAGTCCTAGCTTACGACCTGAGCTCATGCCCTGGTGCTATCCATGGGGGGGGGGGGGGCGGCAAATTCCTTTTAGCATTGAACATTAAGTACAATGGCTGCCTAAGACAGGGAAGAAGGAAAGCTGGATAAATGTCAGAGCTAGGAAGGAATGCACGGGAAAGGAAAGAACTAGAGGACTAAGCGAGCCTGTCTTAGACAGGGCAGATGCGAGTCTGTCTGAAAATGCCTCCTCCCCTCCCCCACCCCCAGGCTTGCACAAAGCCCTGTGGGAATGAAGAGTAAGAAGGGTCTGGTAGATGACCAATCTTCCCAGTTCCTGTGTGGAGGAAGGGCAGTGGCCAAGATTGACCTGGAGAAGAATGAGAAACATTTCAAGGGAGTGCTGTAGGGTAAATGCCTTTCCCCTGGTTTCTGATGGAAGAAAGAACCACGGGCTTCCCCTTCCAGGAAATGCTCAGGACCACCTGCACTCAGGCAGACCTGCAAGGCAAAGCCCACGATGGCTGTTCTGGTGGAGACCATGACACGTCCGCCCCCTGGGCTTCCTCTTCCTGGAGCCCAGGCTTCTAGCTCAGTTCTGCCCAGTGCCACAGCTCTGTTTCCTCTTTGGGGAGCACCAGGAGCTGGAAACAAAGGAGAAGGCACTGAGCCCCAGGAGCTGGGGTCCTGAGTCTTTTTGTATGACTGACATGGTTCACTCTCTTTAGGTCTCCATATTCCTGTCTATGCAATGGGAGCACACACTTGCTCTCCCTAACACCTGCCTTGGAGGGAATTCTTTGATGCAGGCAGGGTAGTGCTCATGGCTCCGTCACTAAATAAGAGTTATCCAGGGTGAGAACTCCTCGGTGTAGTTCACTGTTGCATGTCAACATCTAGCATACATCCCTAGCAAGTCTGCAGGTGGTTTGCCTAAAATTGTGGCAGTGAGAGTAAAGGAGACAGAAAAAGTCACGAGACACAGGAAGGAGAGGAAGACCTCACAACCCAGAGTTTGCTTGAGGCCAGCAGGTGAGAGTCAAGCATTCTAACACCGGGCTGGAGAGCCAGCTCAGCAGGTAAGAGCACTGGCTGCTTTTCCAGAGGACCTGAGTTAGATTCCCATCACCCACGAGGCGGCTCCACTTTCAGGAGATCTGATGTCTTCTGCCCTCTGCTGGCGCCAGGCATGCATGTGGGCCACAGACATACGTTCAAGCAAACCACCCACACACATGAAATAAGAATAAAATTTAAAAACATAATTATAACACAATGAACAACATCTACTATAAAAGGCAACAACACGGAGACTTTTTTTTTAGAAAGATATTTTAAATATGTTTTAACAGAAACTTAAGCTCTGCTTAAGGCCTAAGTACATATGGTTTTTCTCCCTTCTCTTCCTAGCTGCAAGCCTGCAATTTTCTAGGAACCTCACCAGACACCACATTTGCAGTGAAAGACATGTCCTAAGCCCTGTGCATCCCTCATGACTCCACGGTCTTATCTCATCAGAATATCATCCGATAAGCCACTTCCAGATGCACCCTACTGTCTCATTCATGGGAAAATAAAGGCGGTGGGGGGGGGGGGCGCTTTTGAGATGTAATTTGAAAGCAACCAAAATGACGTAGTCTACTGCTGAGACACTAGTGTGACTCTTCCTAGAGAAGCTCACACCCATGCTTTCAGGTGTGATTAGTCTCCCTAACCATCGTCTTTGTTTTCAGGGAACTCCAGCTCTGCTTCCTACTTGCTTGTCCTGAAATTCATTTCTTTACAGAGTCAGGAATCTGGCTTCACCCGAGTTGAAGTTCCTAAGAGATTAAGGAACGAGTTCATGTTGCCACTAGAGACAGCGTGGAGCTACTGACAAAAAGCATGTGATTTCCCGGCTTCCATGGGTCCATGTTCTGCCCCAGCCTTATGATCACCTACAATGACAAAGGTTCAATCTATAGCTAGAAAAGGAACCCTCTGGGCAACAAGAGTGTGCAGAGGAGCCTGCAGCCTACATCCTCTGCTCTCACCTCTGAGTACCATTATTCCCCAGGGGCCACCTTCCCTTCTTCCTGATGAGCAAAAATCCAGTTGACTCCGATTTGGCAAAATTTAGTACTCGACAATGCCTTTCTCACAGTCCCCACATCCAGAGGAGTCAACATAGGACTCCAACAAAAAGACAACTTTGAGATTGTGAGGAACCTGGCAGGGTCAGCTATAATTTTGTCATTTGTTCTTCCCTTTGCTCATGACTGGAATGGAAAATTAACTGATGGAAATTTAAGAGCCGTTTCTGACCATGAGGGTGAACACCATATGCTGTGAGTGTGCAAAGGCCCTTATTGGCATGTTTGGACTGTGCCGTATAGCCACTGACTACCTTTTTTTTTTTTCTGAAAGTTAAAATTCCTACTTGTTGGAGTTATTATGTTGGAGGGGGGCGAAGATTACAGTAGAATCTGCTTTATATAGATGAGCACAACTGTAAATGAAAGCCCCTTTCCTCAAAAGGATACATCCTCATCATCTCGGGCTCTATACTCATCAGAGAGCTTGCCACTCTACACCGTCAAAGGCAATCATTTCCCCACCCAGCTACAAGCTCAGTCTACAGCAACTACACATCCTTTGTGATTCCTGTTGCACCCTCAAAGGCACCACTCTTTTTATTAAACACTGGCTGCTCTCACTGCTTTTCTTGACACCATGAATAAAAGACTCTGAGCTCTGACTTTAGTGACCATCATTTGGCCATTTTTGAAATCACTATTAGTACATGAAATGATCAACATCTAAAGGAATTTACCTGAAGTACATGAAACTCAGGGTGCACAAGCTTTGTGAATAATTCTGCTGACCTCCCACAGAATGATACAGGGCCCATCATTGCTCCTTCCAACTTGCCACAGGCAAGACACAGGCAAACACTTGGCAGATTCTGATGCCAGGTGCACTGAGGTACGGTGCATGCCACACAGGGAGCGTTCAGTTGATCATGCGTAAGTGCATAAATGTAACATTCATGTACATATTTGTCAGGTCATTTTCCTATCTTAATCAGACTTATAAGTTATTTGTTCCATGGCTTCGAGATGGTTCTAACAACCTCCTCTTCTTCCTTGCTTTTTTTCAGGACTTTCTCCCCAGTACTTGTAGTTTTTGGCATATCCTGAAGTTATTCCCACTTTTGGGGGCAGTTGGTGTAAGGTGTGACTTTATTTACCTCCATTTTGAAAATCGTAGGACTCCACACATTACAAATGAGAACGCAGAGTTCCTTTGTCAAGGTGTCTGTTGGCAGTTGTTTGGAGAAAATCATAAATGGTATGTTAGGTCTGCATGATAACCTCTCATGGTCTCTTTTTTCAGGGTTCATGTCAGGACTACATTCTTTGTGACTCCCACTTCCCAGAGTTAGGTGAAACCATGTGGGCTGAGATCCTTACTGTTTTTTTATCTACTACATGCACAAGGGAGATGCCAAGTATATAGAGGAAGATGGAGCCACAAGATGGCAGGAATTTGGGTCTCTTGAGTGGCTACATAAAGTAGTGGCCTGTGGTTGTACTAGCTGTTACAGAAGCTGGAAGCAACTGAAAGGTTCTAATTTTCCAGTGTTTTGGAAGTTTGTGGCAGCACTTAGCATTATTGACAAATTACCCTTCATTTATCCACACCAGTGTTGTGGTGTTTCTGTTTTAAATGCCTCAACAATTTGTTTTTCACTGCAGCTACTTAAATTCATGACTATGGAGTATGTTTACTTTGGTTAGTGTCAACCTCAGCTGCAGGATAGGAAGCATCTGGGAGCTATGGGAAACTCAAAATCCTTGGACTTTGTTCCCAGAGCATCTGGTTCAGTTGGTTGATGATGAAACCACATCTTTGCTAATCAAAAGGAACTCTAGTAGCCGAAGAGATGGGTCAAAACTTAAGAGCATCAGATGCTCTTTCAGAGGTTCAATTCCCAGCACCCACATGGCAGCACACAATTGTCTCTAGTTCCAGCCCCTTGGGATCTAACACCCTCTTCTGGCCTCTATGGGCCCAAGGCATGCACACGATACAAAGACATACTTGCTGACAAAACACCCATACACATAAAATAAAATAACTTTTTTTGTTTGTTTTTCAAAATAGGGTTTCTCTGTGTAGCTCTGGCTATCCTGGAATTCGCTTTGTAGACCAGGCTGGTCTTGAACTCCCAGAGATCCACCTGCCTCTGCCTCCAGAGTGTTGAGATTAAAGGCGTGAGACACCACACTCTACCAAAATAACATTTTTAAAAAAATGGACTCCATAGCTGATTTTTTTTACAGGACATCCAAGGTTTGGGGCCATTCCTCTGAAGTAGGGATCATCAAACTGAGTGTACATTAGAGCACTTGTGGGGCTTGTTGTGACAACCTTTTGGTCTTGTCCCTACATGCTCTGTATAGCTATGATACAGCTTGAGAATTTCTTCATTTCTATGTGAGGCCTCTGCTGTTGGTTCAGTAGTCAAAATTTGAAAACAGATTCTAGATCTTTGTATCCCTTTTAATGACAAAAATAGTGTTAGTCACTTAATAATTCAGCAGATAGTTGAGTTAAAAATAAAGGCATACAGGGACATATACTTAATAAGGCACAAGGTCAGTTTGAGTTTACTTAGCTGGTCTGTCTAGCCAAGACATTCTGGAAGAACAGGAAGAAAGGATAATAGGCAAGAAAAAAATGTAATGTTTTGAGTTGACATGTGGAAGTAAATATTTACTGAGCACTTTGTGTGGACATAACACCATATAGTCAGTCTCTGTTTTTACTTCCAGCTAAGGGAAAGTTCCAGAAGAAAAAGAGAATTGCAGATACCTGATACTCTGAGCAGTGAAATAGAGACAAATGGAAAGTTTTAAAAATAATAATGAGCTAGAACATGTGCACACGCACACACTACTCATTCAAACACATGTTTATAAAGAAACCAAAGTTGGATTTGGTACCTCAAGGAGACACAGAATCATGGTGGATGGAGGGTCAGAGCATCTAATGATGCAGCCATAAACACTTTTGCAGCCCTCTGATCAACTGGACCTCTTCTATCTCCCAAGCAGAACACAGCTCCAGTCAGAGCCTGAATAAAACTTGGCATGTAAGCTCCACTTTCCATAGCATATATCTTCATATATGCTATAATATATATATATGTGTGTGTGTGTGTGTGTGTGTGTGTGTGTGTACATGTATATGTATATGTATATATATATATGGAGAGAGACAGACAGACACAGATAAACAGACACATATAAATGATTCACTTGGCAATAAATCTGTTCAAATTTAGTACTTTGCATTTTGCATTGTTTATGTGACTTTATTTCAGTCATTGATTCCACTTTCTGAATCTATCAATTAATTTAATACCACATACCCAGAAAGCACTGTATCCTATTTATTAGCTACTTCGTAAAATACAGAGACAGATTCTGGCCATTATAGCAGAAACCATGAGAAAGGGGATTCTCTTGAGAGACATTGGTTCCCTTAAAAACTGCAAGGGCAGCTGACCTCATCCACACAGCCAAGGATGACACCCAAAACTATGCCTTGATTTCTCCAATGCCACTAGAAGCATTTTGCTGGGCATGGGATATTATTGCTGTAATTGTGATACTGTGGCTTTAAGGGATTAAATGAAGCTGTCCCAGCTGCCACCGGTTTGCTACCAGGATTCCTGAGTTTGCCTCTCTAGGCCTCTCTTGGTCAGTCTCTGGGATACAATATCTGATTGGTGGAGCCCAGATCACATGTGAATGACCTTGCTGTGAGGGAGCCTGTGATGTGCTCTCTCCCTCCCTTTTAGAGTCCTGGGTAGGAGCTGGGGATGTGAGCCAGTGGTAAAGCACTTGCCTAGCATGCACAAGGCTTTGGGTTCACTCCTTAGAACCTCAAAAATAAATGTTATCAGGTGGGAAACGTAGAAAAAAGAAGCCTTGATTCAAAGGAGTCAATTATCACGAAAGCTGCCCATTCCATTCATTGTAACCATAAACTAGATTTGAGCTCATAGTGAGCTTCCTTCTCTAGACAGGCTCATTATCTGTCAGCGTTTCAGCACAAAAATGTTTAGAAGGATGGAAGAGTTGAGGGAGAAGCTGTTTATAAAGGTGTCCATCTCCTCAGCAGAAACAAACAAGGAATAACAAGGTACTATGTAGCTAGTAAGAACAGGAAGCCTCTGTTAGGGGTCAAATGGAAGAAGCAGATCTGAGACTTGTGTGTCTGTAAGAGCAAGAAAATGCTGCTGAGGCATCTTCTTGGTTATCCTGATACACCCTTGTGGACCCACAGTCCATCTAACCTTAAGATAATATGATAGACTGTTCCTTGCACTTTTCCTGTGCCTTACATCAAGGATAAGGGGAGACTGTTCAAGATGCCTCTCAACCTTGTCGCTCAGTTATGTAAAGACGTTTAAGGGGTATAACAGAAAAATGAATTGAGTTGTCCCTCAATCTGAATAGATTCAGGAGATTGGGGATGAGAAGTCCATGGAGAAATGTCTCAGATTTCTTAGGCTCTGGGAAACTGTTCTGAGGTACAACTACAGTTTCCTCAGAGGGTCCCCAAGGTGATTGCACCCTGGGTGCTCATGACAACAACCAGATTGTTAATAAACCTTCTATTGGGTTCTCTCCCTTACCTCTGCTTCCTGGAGTCCATTTCTAAATTAGCTACCGGGACTCAAATTTTTTTCATAGAAACGGCCTTTGGGAGGACCCACACTTATTCACAGATGCCAACCTTTGACAGAAAAACTGTAACTTCAAATATCCACTGACATAGAGAGTAGGGAGGATAAACAACTCTATTTCCACCATTTGGAGTCTTGCCCATTCCTCTCTGATCCCCATTTCACAGGACCTATAAATATATCAGCCCCCTGGAACATAAGGGTAGTAGAGTGCAGAGGACAATGGGCAGAGCTAGTGGCCGCTGCTCATTCCTATCTACCCCTGTCACCTCTTTGCCTCTGAGAAGTCTCTCAACTACTGTGTCATGCCAGGGAGACGGACTCGGTGATACTCTCACTTGAAATAGCATTTAGTCACAACATGTGCTCTTCTTGGAAGGTAGTGGGAGAAAACAGAGGCAAAGATGCAGTTATCCTAAATGACAGCCTCTGCAGACCCCATTTCTCTACTTAGTCCTTCGGCCTAAAGTGATAACCATCGTTCCCTTCTTCTGTTGCCCAATTCCATGTTCCCCTTTGCCAACAGCATCACTCATTCTTTTCCCTGTTGTAACCCAGATAAACATCGCAGTCTTCTTCATTTGGAGACCACATGATCAGGACTCCAAGGCAGAGTATTATCAGGTCACAGTCCCATACTAGTCACTGCTGCACTACTGTGGCAGAATTCCTGCCAATGACAAGTTAAGGGAAGAAAGGGTCATTTGGCTCAGTTTCAAGGGAAGAAAGGGTCATTTGGCTCAGTTTCAGAGGAGCTGGTCCCTTTGGGTCGGGAGAACGAGACAGAACAGAGCAGTTCATGTCATGATGCGCCAGGAAGGAAGGGGGATGATGTCCCACCACCAGCTTTCTCTTTTCCCCCTTTTATTCCACACGAGCCTTCCCCTCATGGGATGGTGCTACCACACTCAGGGCAAGTCTTCCATCCCCAGTCAACCCTCACTGCAAACAGCCTCATGGACACATCCATAAGTATGTCTCACTCATCTTAGATTATTCAAAAACACAGGCAAGTTGACAGTAATATGAACCACCAGCACCTCTGATCTTTCTCACTTGAAATCCCCCAAGTGTCAAACATAGTCCTTCTTGCCTCCCTTGTATGGTGGCACTCTTACTGCAACTTAGAAAAGCAGTGACCTTCTCCTTCTCTTTTGTGTTTTTCTTCATAGCTATGATACTTAGGGGAAACATTCCATCCTTGGGCATTAGAATCTCCAAAGCCACTGAGCTTGAGAATACAAGGAAGAGGCGACCATCTCCAAATCAGGTTATTTCTTGAGCTAGTGTGGTGGGTGAATGTGGGTACTTCTACCTGTACTCATTTTTTTCCAGACATATTCTTTCTCTGAATGGTGGAGACAGTATCACAGTACCTCTTAGTGGCTTCTAGCCATAACCTGCATGCTGCAGAATAGTACTCTGCCCACTCAGGCTGTTGCCTTCTGGATAGAGGCATAACCAATCTGGCGCTTAAGCAGGTTCTCTTACTGTTGTTTCCAGGGTTATATTATAGCCTCTCAGATGGCTCCCAATGACCCTTGCTTCCAGGCATTCTTAGTCTGTGTATTCCTTCCCCTTGAATATGTATAGACCTACTGACTTGCTTCTAATGAGTAGAATAGCACAATGAGGTGATGTCACTGTCTAAGACTAGGCGAGAGAAAAGCTGTGTCCTGTTTGTTTTCCTTCACTCTTTTGTTTGCTTGCTCTCATGGAATCCAGCTGCTTTGTTGTGAATTGCTCTCCAGAGAGATCTGCCTGGCAAGAAGCTGTCATCTTCTGCCAATAGCCATATAAGTGGGAGTAGTTATTCCCGGGAGACAAGTCTTGAGATGTTTATAGCCCTGGCCAATGCCTAGCTGGAGGCCTAGTGGAAGATCCTAAGTAAAATTTCTCAGCTGAGCCAAATTCAAGCACCTAGACCACAGGAACCTGGACATGATGTTTATTGTGTTTCAGGGGTCTTGGTTATACAGCAGTGCTTCCAGACACCTCCTTCTGAATAAGAGGGCGTACCAGAAAATTCTTTAGCCTTGAGCCCCAATGCCGTGTTTCTCTTGTTGTTATAAAATGACAAACGATAGCAGTGATGCATAGAGTAGCATCTAACTAGGTAATATTATCCACATAGCCCCAAATGAGAGTATCTATTGGAGCACTGTTAGGAAAGAAATTTCAATGAACCGAACAGGTATCTTTTCCCATGAAGACAAACCTTTCCTTTTCCATAACAGGAAAGGTCCAGTGTAAGCACCCTGCTATCAGATAGTTGCAGGTCCTTTAAGGAATGATCCTTCATTAAAGGTTTATTTATTGGCTTTTTTCCCAGGATGGTGTTGGTAATGGTGATAGCCAGGTCAGTCTTGGTGAGGGGATGCCTTTTTCTTGAACACATGCACACACTTTATCCGTGTTTATGTAACCATACATGGATCCAGTACAAGGTTAACTGAAAGAGACCTGCACATTGTTCTTGCTTTGGTAGTGTACTAAAGAGAGACCAATATCACTCAGACAGATCACCCTGACCATCTGATTGGAGCTCTATCTGTAGCAAGTGCCCTTGTTAGCAAACTTGGAGGGGGGTGGTGGTCATAATCTGGGCCCCAAGTAAGGTCTGGGCACCCATCCTCCATAAGTCAGTTAAAAGGGCCAAATTAAAAGTGGAAAATAAAAAAGGAGGTTTATTCCGTGTGGCCACATTGGGAAGAAGGACAAAGAGGACATCCCAAGTCCATCTTCAGAGTCCTGAAGTAAAACCAAAGCTTAAGTAGAGGGCTGAAACAGAGGGCTGAAGATATGCATGCTGGAGCAGGCCAAGTCCAAATGAGGTCCTGCCTTTCCGCTGACCTGTCTTTTCTGGGCTTCAGTCTCTTCCTATGAGATGGCATGACAAGCTGTTAGAACTGTATGAAATCTCTTTCTGGAGATTTTTACTTCTCCCAGCATGAGACTCCTGGGGAAATTCTCATTTTGGGAGGTCTATTGTTTCAACTGTCTGATAGATGAGATTGAGAGACATATATATAAAACCCGGGATCACCTACCCATGGATGGTACTGCCTACAGTGAGCTGGGACCTCCCACATTGGTTAGTAATAAAGGCAATACCCCACAGGTCACAATACCCCACATACTGACCCCTGGGTCAACCTGACATATGCAATTCTTCAGTTTAGATTCTCTCTTCCCAGGTATATCTAGGTTTGTGTCAAGTTGATAAAGACCAACCAGCACAATGTTCTAATGAATTATTGAAGTGGAAAAATTGTGGAGATATAGTGTAAATATTGACTCAGTTTCCATGTGGGGAGATATGACATTCAGATCTGCCATTAGGTGGGCTGGGGTAGAGATGTTTGAGAAACACTAGGTGGCTGTAAGGGCTCCTCAATGACTGATATCTGAACTTTATAGATTCAAACTTCTGCACCTTGAGTTCTATTCCCTAAGGACCTAGGTTTATTTTTTTTTTAAATAAGCCCATAGCCAAAGAGAGATTTAACTATAAAACTCCCTCAAAAATGTGTCTGAGTTCATGAGTCCCTCACAGTTTAGAGCCCCACCCATAAATATCTAAAAGCGAGGCAGCACTGCTCTTGATTGGCATCCCAGTACTCAGTTTTCCCCTGGAGGGCTGCAAGTTTCACTGAGGGCCAAGAACTGGGCCAGAGAGTTGGCAGAGTGAAAGGCAAGAAGGTACTGGCAATTAGGAGTGTCAGCACAAAGTAAAAAAAAAAAAAAATTAGCATAATGAGAGTTAGAGGCAGGGGCAGAGGAAAGCTTGGCAGTGGATCATGGGACTGCTGTAAAAACCAGGAGGTTGAAGGTTTTATTTTATGATGAATACTAAACTTTTTGTTGTTTCTGTTGAGCAAAAGGAAATAGACCTGGTCCATCTGGTCTACCATTATTTATTGGCTTTGTGTCAGGCTGGTAAAACCACCCAGATCAAGACAGATGAGTCTCACAACTGGAAGGTGTTTCTATTCTTGTCAGGGAAAAAAAGTTAAGAGCAAACAAAATAGGAAGCCGTTTGTTTTACCAGTTAAAATACTGCTATGCAATGTGAATAAATGACACTATGCAATACAGGGATTAGAAATCTTTTCCCGAGTAAACCAGATGATGAATACTACAGCCTGTAAACTGTGTAGTCTCTGTTTCCATGCCTCGTATATAATATTCAGCCTGCTCTCGCGCAGCACAAAAGAATCTATAGACAATAGGTTTCACCCACAAGCCATAAGAGAACAGCATAGATGAAAGTGGGATACTGGCACACAAGATACCCCGTGGACATAGATGATCAGAAAGGGACAGTCATAGGTTGCCTTGGGGATGAACACTCCTGGGAGGACAAAAAGTTCTTGCGAAAAGCCTTGAGTTGATGGGGCTCAGCCCATTCCAGAGACAGAAAGAAGGCTGGCACATCTGAAGTGTATTAACTAAGTGTGAGGTAATGTCACAGGGTCGGAGGCCACTTTGTCTCGATGTTTCTACAAAGTATGATGGGGAGTTGCTGGAGGGTCTGAGAAGAGTGATGGTCAGAGGAAGAAAATAGCAATTAATAGATAAGAAATTGTTTTTTTTCTTCCTGCCAGTGCTGGACACAGGAGTAGTGATGCCTTCTTGTATCCTGGATGACAAAGCACTGTGCTTCCAAAGGGTCAAGTCCTAGAACAGGAGGGAACATAGCCGTTATCTAGCACATAGTTTACACATGAGTACAATGAAACCAAGAGAGCTTTAATACTTTGCCCACAAATATATGGACTCATGTCCCTGTGCATTCATCACGAACATGTAGCAGCTCCTTGAGTGTCTATCTACTGTCACTTCTGAGGCACTGGTTATTCTCAAAGAAGTACAAATAGCATTAGTGACTCCACATCTGTGCCAGAAGCCAGCTTGGGCAACCTAGCACACTGGTCTGGGCAGGAAGCTGAGAGACGGAGAGTCACATGCTTCATATGGAATATAGCTGGGCTTGGCAGCAGGAGGGCCTTGTCCAGGGGTGTGAGGTCAGATATCAAGAGATGAGGCCTCTCTTCAAGATGAGAAGCAGAGCCTCGTGAAGTTAGGACTCTGCAGCCTCAACATCTAGGGTAACTTTCTATTCCCTGGACAGGTCCCTAATTCTTTCCTCTTCAACCAGCAAAGCTATGATTCTAATTATAGAGGAAAACAATGCAATGGTATGCAATCTACCAACTTCAAGGCTCCTACATAGGTTCCATTTCTAGTGACCAACTGGAAAAAGATCTCTCATTCTGCATGTACACATTTGAAATACAGCCAGTGGCTTACAACTCCACTCCCTGGAGAGAATTTGCAGGAGAATCATTCCAAACAATGACAGAGCCATGTTTTGGGGAGAGTGTCACCTTGCATTTTGCAGAAAGGCGTTAACCTCCATGGTTAATGATCCCACCACCTTCAGCCACAGGGAAATTTGAGTCATGTGTTGTTGCTCTAGAATATTCAATTATAGCCTTGGGGCCTTCTGCTCATGGAAAGGATGAAACTTTGGGTCATCTATAAATAAAGTAACTCTAAGTTCCAAGAGAGTGCAGGCCCTTCCTGAGTGCCTCCTGGTTGTTCCACTTCTGGCAGGAATGGTGACTCTTTTATGTGTGTGTATATGTTTCTAGGTGTGTACATTTATGTACATGCATGCATGTGCACGCTAAGGGCAGAGGTAGATTTTGGGTGTCATTCCTGTGTGAGCCCCAGGGATCTGCCTGTCTCTGTCTCCCCACTATTGGGATTACAGGTGTGCATCACTCTGCCTGGCTTTTTTTTTTTTTTTTTTTTTTTAACGTGGGTTTGGGGAACTCAAAGCTCATGTTCTCACGCTTTCAGGGCAAGAACCTTACTGACTTAGCCACTGCCCAGCCTCCAACAGGAGTTGTTAACTATGACAGAAGATTGGCCTAATGCTTCCCTATGAACAAAGCTCAAAGTCGCATATGAATTCAAATCACTTTCACTAGATAGAATATAAGTCCACAGGTCAAAGAGAGCTAGGAAGACGTGAAAACCAACCACAAGAGACTGAAACGTGGTCTTCACAGTGGGACGGATGGGTCCTGCAGTCAAAGACCTAGACATGAGTTACGTACCTGACACCATGTATCTCCTAGAAGGCGGGAACTGCTCACCTTGTGACTATTAGTTACTTCATTAGCCCAGGTCTAGGTCATGGCAATGAGCAGAGCCTAGGGAGAGAATATTCACATTCCTGGGAGCACATGGATTACCAAAAGGAGACAAAGCTTGAAAAGACAGGAAATCTATTTATGAAATATTTACTTCCCTTACAAATTGGTTGCTAAATAGTAATGTTCAGGTAGACAAGGGATAGCTTAGCCTCACTGCCAACCACTTGCTATGTTTTGAAAGTCATTCTCTTCAAGAATTAGAACACATACAGCAGCTGAAATTTACTCTTTAATCTTCTCTTATAGCAATGTTACGTTACGGATGAGCCTTAGGCTGCGCCATGCACACCCAACCACTCAACACTGTCAGCTTCTCCTGACAATACAGGAGAGGGCAACACTCTGGCAGGACCACCTATTTCCACATGGAGCAGCGACACATCTTTCTATGAGGTCCCTAGAGGGGTTAAAGCAGGCGATTGTGTCTCAACCAGGCTGGAGTACTAAAACGAAGGCCAGTCCCATTGGCATTCTCTGGGCAGGCCCAGAAGGTGACTTTGTCATGTTTCTGATATGCAGAGGGCTCAGCACACTCCATCTTCTACAGAATCCATGGTTCTGTCTCAACAGTTACAATGGACTCTATCGTATATAGACAGCCAAGACCTGGATCCAACCCATTTGGACATATGATCAAATCCAGGAGTTACATGAATTTTAGAAGTAAAATATGAGGTGGAATTGAAATTTCATGCCTGTATCGGGCACTTGAGTCTGAATTATTTGATTCTTTTTTAGTTATCAGTGACATTTTTGTGGAAACATTTGAAAATTCCTGGCCTAAAGTACAGGCATAAAAAATGGGGAAAGAAAGAAGAAAAGAAAGAAAGAAAGAAAGAAAGAAAGAAAGAAAGAAAGAAAGAAAGAAAGAGAAGAGAGGAAGGAAGGAAGAGAAAGAAGAGAAGGAAAGGCAGAGAGTAAGCAGAACAAAGGAATTAGAACAGGGGACAAAAAGACAGCAAGTGAGTAAATGAAATCTGTGTGCACATAACTTCCTGTCTTTAAAAGGCTAAGGCACACATTCATTTCTCTGATCCTCAAGTTGAAGTTGGGACTGGCCCCTAACACACAGTTGCAGAGTTTGAGTTTGCACAGAGAATTTGCACAATTTCCCAAGAGCATGTAGATGGCAGGCTGAAGAGGTAAGTGTGGAGTCAAGCCACCACGGTCAAGTGTCTGCGGCCTTCCCAACCCTGTCCCACAGTGGGGCAGGGGCTCTGTCATCTGGGGTTCTTGTTCCTTGAGAGTAAAGGAGTCCAAAGCTGGGAGAGCAAGAACTGGAGGACCCCTGCCACTCTGCCCAGTGACCTTTTTCTTAGCACCCTAACCCCATCCTACCCCACAAACCTCACATCTCTGACAGACTCTGACAGCTGTTTTTCTGGCTCAGGGATCAGCATCTTCCTCCCCTAGATAGCGGACTCCTCAGCGGTGTGAATAGCCTTCGGGCAGAAGCAGTTTGGCTCCCCAGGGGCTGCTGGCTTTGGTTGGAGCAGCCCTGCTTCTCCTTCTCCCCTGCCCTGCCCTGCCCTCTGACTGTGCAGTGACACTACTCAGATTTCACATACACACTGGGCATTGTTGGGAGGGACACATTCCAAGAATGGCCTGGGAATGGGAGCCAGGCTGCTGAGGGAATGGCATCTCCATTTGGAAGCTTGTGCCCCACCCCATGGCCTAAGCTCACAGGGCAGATGGGCCACTTAGAACCTGTGGCCAGAACGTCCTACAGAGAGAAGTTAAGAGTCTAGCTGTCTTTGTTGAGGCAGCTGTAGAATTGACCGTTGTCTGAGGAGCTTATCAATAAGAGAAATTCGTTTCCCACAGTGATGAAGCGCAAGAAGTCCAAAATTAGGTTCCAACTTTTTTGGTGAGATGAAGATCCACTTTTTCTTTTTCTTTTTAGTGTTTATGTGTGTAGTGTGAATGTATGTGGTGTGTGTGTGTGTGGTGTAAGTATGTGTGTGTTGTATGTGTGTTGGTGATACATATATGTGGTGTGGTGTCTGTGGTGCACCTGTGTGTGCTGTGTGTATGTGTATGTGTGAGTGGAAATGGTGTGTGTGTACATATGGTACAGATGTGTCTGTGCTGTATGTGTAAGTATGTGTGTGTGTATTGTGTGTGTATATATATATATATATATATATATATATATATATATATATATATACCTATGGTGTGAGTGTTCCTGTGGTGGCGGTGGTGGTGGTGTGTGTGTATGTATATGTGGTATGATATACGTATATGGTGTGGTATGTATGGTGTGTGTGTGTGTGTTGTGTGTGTGTTGTGCATGTATGTATATGTGTGAGTGGATGTGGTGTGTATAGTGTGATATGTGATGTGATGTGATGTGTGTTTATGTACTGCATATACATGTTTCAGTGGGTGTGCACATGGATTTGAAGGCCCAAGGTTGATGCTGAGAATCATCATCCCTTGCTGTTCCGTCGTCATCAAGGCAGGTCTCTCAATCAAACCCAGAGCTTGTCAGTAAGGTTGATTTTCTAGTCAGCTTGGTCTGGGGAGCCTCTGCCTCAGTCTCCCAAGCTGGAATTACAGGCAGGCTACCAGGCCCACTGCCATTTGGGGCATTCGTGTGGTTCTGACAAGTCAACTCTGGTCCTCACACTTGTATGGCAAGCACTTAAACAAACGAGCCATCTCCCAGCCCAGGGCTCACATTTGGATCTGCTTCAAAGGAGAAGCAGTCTCTCTTGGGTCTCTTTTTAAGGACAACAATCCATGCACAAGAGCTATCCTCTCATGTCTTTCAAAAGGCTCCATCATGTTGGAGATTAGTGTTTTACCATGTGAATTTTAGGAGACACAAACATTCAGGCCATGGCACCAATGTGTTTTTTGGTAGATAGGAGAGAATGGGAAGGGTTACGGGAAGGGTGGTCCAGAAGAGCTCTTCATTGCTATTGTTGTCACAGTTCTGTGTTCCAGCTGTCTTTGAGCATTCCACATGCTCATTTCATGTTCACAAGAACTATGAGACAAGTACTGCTATTGTCTCCATTTTTCATGCAGAGACCTTGAACTAACAGTATTGGGGACAAGAATGTTGTTTGTTTTTGAAGTGTCAGGAATTGAATTTGGGGTCTTGTACATGCTGGGCAAACCCCTACCTCTAGATCCACAGCCTCTGTTCGATTTTTTAATTTTGAGATAGGGTCTCACTAAGTTGCACAGCATGGCCTCAAACTTGTTCTTTAATACGCGTATGCCTTCAACTAGTGATCATCCTGCTTCAGTCTCCTGAGCAGTTGGAGTTTGGGCCTAGGGAAGTGTCATTTGGCTAAAATCATGTAGGAAAACACTGATGGAACAGAGCCTTGGGGATGGGCCTTGCAAACTACAAAAGTCAGGTTCATCCAGTGCTCTGCCTTTTGAGTTCTAGTTGTTTCAGAAAACAAACAGAACTTCCAGAATAGGATAGGATAGTAAATGTAAAGTTGTTGCTGGAGAATTTCTCTCCAGCTCCCACCACCAAGTCCCGCCAGTCTCAGAGCCCACTTATAAAATAAACACATAGACTCTTACATTATTTAAACTGCTTGGCCATTAGCTCAGGCCTGTTATTGTCTAGCTCTTACTCTTATATTTAGCCCATTTCTATTAATCTTTACTTTGCCACATGGCTCATGGCTTACTGGTACCTTACATCTTCCTTGTCCTGATGGCGGCTGGCAGTGTCCCCCTCTCTCCGCCTTCCACTTCCCAGAATTCTTTTCCTTGTCCCACCTATACTTCCTGCCTAGCCAATGGCCAATCAGTGATTTATTTACTGACCAATCAGCAACACACTTGACATACAGACCATCCCATAGCACTTCCCCTTTTCTTTTCTTAAAAAGGAAGGTTTTAACTTTAACATAGTAAAATTACATATAACAAAACAATTATCAAGCAAGAATTACAGTTACAATATTAAAGAAGATATCCTATCTATCTTATATTTGTGAGTTTAAGGTTTTATATCTAACTTATCTTTTATCATAACTAAGGAAAATTGTAAGTATCTAGTCTTTAACCACATCAAAGACCTCAGAAGGATATAACACTACCTGAGAAATGGGAGAAGGATGCAAGCAACTTTCGGGAGTCTTGTAGGGTAGACAGAGACAGCTGGCAGCCTGGACAGTCATTCAAAGTTCTCTTGTAAAATTGAGGCATCTGTCTTTAGCCCACAGGCCTAGAGTCTCTTATTTACTTTTTTCTGTGTCCTGTAGAATGTCTGGCAGTTTCCTCTGCAAAGCAAGAACCTGAAGGACCATTTTGTCAAGCAAAGTTCAGTGGTCACCTTTTTATGGGTCCTGCATGTCCAGTTGATCAAGCAGTCCAGGCAAGAACAGTTTCTTGCCCAAATGGCTATTTTTGTCAATGTGAAGATAAACTCCATATGGAGTGTCTTCGATGCCCATCCTCCTCTCTGAAGTAAATCGGTGCTGTCAGGAGCAGACATGTCTCACTGTCCAAAAAGTCTAAACTTTTAAAACATTTTAAATGCCATATTTTGTAGGTCTTTGAAGTGTTTGAAGACTACCTATCTATCTGAAATATATCTATGTATACCTAGAAGACTTAACTAACATGGCTACAAATATTATCATAGATGACTAACTATTAATCTATTTTTTAATTATCCATTACAATTTTAAATGAGTTACATAAACATAATACCTCAAACAAGAATAGAAATATATATACAGTATAACAAAATTAAGTTTAAATTTGTATCAATAAACTAAAATCTATAGCAATGTAAAACATTTTAAACAAGTTGTTACTCTTTAAAAGTAGGTTCATTAATCTACCCTTTCATCCTATCATATCTAAACTATCCCCCTTTTTGTTTTAGAAAGAGATTGTATTTATAATCAACCTGATTTAAATAAAAATATTGTTTTTTCTCTGTCCCACATCAGAGGGCTCTTCTGATTTGGGACATAAGAATCTCTTAACCATTTTTTTTTTTTTTGAGCAATATGTCTGGGTTTAGAGGGGGAGTGAGCCAATTCCATCTCTAAAGCCAGCTTGGTATATTTGGGAATTTGGGCGTAGCTTCTCTTACTACTTCCTGCTGGAGGGGGGCGCTGTATCTTCTGGAGACAGAAAGAAAATTTTAGGATCATGGAGTAGTCCGTGAGGCTGTATATCTGAGCCAGTTGACTTGAAACCATTCTGGATGTTGAATCATCTGGGCCATGGTGTCATTGGAGACCTTTCAGGGGGTCTTGGCTGGTCAAACCTGATGTATCTTAATCTGGAACAAATCCATAGTCTCTGGCTTTCTGTGGAAACAAGAGCAGAGACTCTTTTCCAAAGCAACATATCCTTATATCCAAATTTTGAAGTCAAGGTACCTTTAAAATATACATTTTGGCATAACTCAACAGCTTTTACAATCAAATGTTTTTCTGCAGTTACGAATATCAAAGAGAACATAATCCAGATTCTCTGTGTGGTAGTCATCTTTACGTGGCTTATTTTTTTATATTAGCTTGAGCCTATTGCTTTTAAACTGCAGCCTTCTAAGCCTGAAACGGCGCAGTGGCTGCTGGCTCCGCCCACTTCAGCTTCCCAACATGGCAGTGGTCCGCTTTCCGCCAGCTCTGGGAGCCGTAACTCTCAGAAATAGTGGGTCTACACTTTTACCAAAGTAGCGTGTAGCCCAGAAACTTCTTTTTTTTGTTTTGTACTAGCAAAGGCTAAATCCACCACACAGTTTAATGTGCTACTTGCAGAGGCCTCATTCCCACCATACTGCAGGTCGAGAGTGCACGCTAGGAACCCGCCAGTAGCTCAAACCGGCAGCTGCTGCTTATTTGAGAGAGACAATTAGGAACTGTTTTTAGCTCTGTTTTAGAATCTTTTTTCTCAGTTTTTAGGTGGAAACTCTTGCCCCACGTTGGGCGCCATTTGTTGCTGGAGAATTTCTCTCCAGCTCCCACCACCAAGTCCCGCCAGTCTCAGAGCCCACTTATAAAATAAACACATAGACTCTTACATTATTTAAACTGCTTGGCCATTAGCTCAGGCCTGTTATTGTCTAGCTCTTACTCTTATATTTAGCCCATTTCTATTAATCTTTACTTTGCCACATGGCTCATGGCTTACTGGTACCTTACATCTTCCTTGTCCTGATGGCGGCTGGCAGTGTCCCCCTCTCTCCGCCTTCCACTTCCCAGAATTCTTTTCCTTGTCCCACCTATACTTCCTGCCTAGCCAATGGCCAATCAGTGATTTATTTACTGACCAATCAGCAACACACTTGACATACAGACCATCCCATAGCATAAAGTCTCTTCATTTATATTGTATTTTTATTAATATATTAATTATACATGTTAAAGTAATTTGATGTGATATTTCAGTACATACAGAATAATCAATCAAGGTAATTAGCATTTCCTTCTTGTCATATTCCTGCCAGTTGTATTTAGTACCTGCCATATCCGGTCTTCCTCTATACCTGTGTCCATACTCACTCCTAAACACTTCACGGTAAGAGAGAATATGTAGTTTTTGTCTATTTGTCCATTTTACTTAACATAACAGTCTCCAATTCCATTGATTTTGCTGCAAATAACAGAATTTCATTCTTCCTTTTACCTGAATAATACTCCATTGGATATACATACCATAGTTTCCTTGCTCATTCATCTTTGGTGGGCTCGTCTCCCAGACAGCTGAATGAGTGTTACACATTGTCAATGTGTAACACTGGAGAGTCATTGAGAACTCTTGCCATCCTTTTCCAGTTCTCATGGACTTCCAGGGTCATCAACAGAGTAACCAAATTCATGGTAGATAAATATAATAAATCTGACTGAATTTTATTTCGCTGTCCATGGACCCATGTCAATGTGGGCTAGTGCCACTCTAGTGCTCATTTTTAATATAATATTTTCATTAATTCTTTGAGAATTTCATAAGTGTATAATGCATTTTCACCCCCCTCCCCTCTCCCACCCCTTTCCAATCCCACCCTCTATTCCACCATCCCCATCCCAACTTCGTGCCCTCTTTTAACTCAGAGAGTGTAATTTATTCTATCCATATACTCAGAGAGTATGGGCATCCCCTGGAGCATGTTTGACCTACCAGGGGCCCCATCCTTAAAGAAAATTGATTCTCCCTCCCCCAGAAGCCATCAACTGTCTACAATTCCTCAGACAGGAGTAGGAGCTCATGAGCTCCTCCCCACTCTGTGCTCGAACATTGATTGGCTTGGTCTTGTGCATGTCTTGTGCAGAGGATCATTGCTGCTGTGAGCTCATGAGTGCAGTATCAATATCTTCTCCTGAAGACACGAGATATCCATATTTCCTAATGTCCACTAACCCATGACAGTCTCCTCACAGCTGGCAGCCTACCTTACAATGCATCTATCTCCCCCCTACATAGTCTAACACAATGCACTCAGAATAGACCTCAATGTTTGTTGAGTAAATAAACAAATGAAATAATGACTTAATATAACTGCACAGATATGACTATGTCTTCCTCTTTAGGTACCACTTTCTCCTTCCAAGCAATTGGACTGACACAAGAATATTCTGGATGCCAAAATTGTGTTTTGTTCAAAGAGGTCCTCTCATAGTGACTTAGCTTGGCAACATTGTATATTAATACTCTTTTATTATTATTTCATTTATTTATATGTGTTTTCATATGCCTGTGCCACGGCCTTTGTGTGGAGGTCAGAAGGCATCTTTTGGGAGTCAGTTCTTGCCTTCCACCCTGTGAGAAAAGGTCTTCTTTGCTGTTTCTCCTGCTGAGCTCAGTCCTCCAGGTCAGCTGGCTTTCAAGCTTCTGGATAGTTCTCCTATCTCTGCTTCCCACCTCACAGAGTAGATTACAAATGAACACCATGGCATCAGGCTTTTTAAAAGGCATTCAAGGGATTGAACTCAGGCCATGAGGCTTACATGGTAAGTGCTTTTTCCTGCTGAGCCATTTCCCTGGCTCCACATTAAGTCTGAAGCTGGGGCACTTGGGACATGGTGTCTCACAAGCTGTCCTTGAAGTGAGCCTTTCAGCCTCTTTCTTTCTTGTACCTGCAACTGTGAGAGCCAAATGAGAGTCTACTGTGCCTTAGCCGGGAGACCCGTCAGAGTGGTAGGTACTATGGTGGACTTTCTTGGCCTATGATGACCACGTCTTTGTTCCTGGCTTTCTCTGTTTGACTTATTCTTCTCTTAGGATGAATTCTGTCCCCGAATGTAAACAGTCTTCTAAGAGAACTGTCTCTCCATTTCCTCAGTTTCTTACTCGTAACTGAGTTCCAACAGTAAACACAACATCAGTTCAATCTCAGGTTCCACCCCTCCTCCTCCCCCTGCATGATGCAGACAGCTGTATAATTAATGTTGTATAACAAACCACCCCCAAATTAAGCGATGTAAGCAACAACCGTTCTTTTCTCCTCATAATTATTTCTCATGATTCTACCGGTCGCCGGGTGGTTCTGCTAATCTGGGTGGAGCTTGGCTGATGTCAGCTGGACTCACTCATGTGCTTGTGGTTAATTTGTTAGGTGACTGGGGTAACTGGTGTAGGATGGCCGGGTCTTGATGACTGGGCTTTTTCCATGTATCACTGGATTTACCTCTAGCAGGACCAGCCCAGACAGGCATGTCTCACAGGGAAGGCAAAGGTCAAGAAAGAAAAGGGTTTTTGAAGCTTTTTCTCGTGTCAGAGCACATTGCAAAGCTAACAGAAGAATCAGTGTGGGAAGGTGCTACCAAAGGACTGGGTTCAGGGGACAATGAAAAGCTGAGATCATTATGTATCTACTACATGATGGAAGTAACGGAGCTTCACCAATGGAAAAACTGTGAAAGAGAGCCTGGAACCCACCCAAGCCCACTCTAATGATTGAAGAAAGAGCCAAGTCGGTGACATTTGACCCTCAGATGACAATGCCCCAGCCAAATCTCCTCTCCTAAGGGGCAGCCCTTAGCCAGTCACCCAGGCTGCCCCCAAGGGTCTCAGCAAAGGATAAAAAAAAAAAGTGAAAAATTTCTCTGGATATCCCAAGCTACCTCTATTATTTCCAGACACTCTCACCTCAGTAAAATGAAAGTATTTCCTTTGTACCCTTCGGCACAGATAGCTGCTTTCTCACTGCCTGTAGTCTCTTGTCTAGCTGGAGCTCAACACATCACCACTTGCCTTTATTCCCACAGCAGCTGTTATCATCTGGGAGTTTTACACTGGTACCTACCCGGAGTGGAGTGAGAGAATTCATTCTTTGTGCTTCCAGAATCTCAGTTTCTGCCTGCATCCAGCTGTGACTCTTAGCCAGCTGTGACTCTCCAGTGGAAGCAAGTTCTCACCCACCACCTCAGCAGAGATATTATTTAGAAAGTCCTGGGGACTGTTACTTCCTAAGGATGAAGTTCCCCCTCAAACCATCACTCCTGCTTGCCCTGAGCTTGCTGAGTCCTCTTGGAGGTTTGCTGCTCCGAGAGGGAGTCAGAAGCTCTGCAGGAGTTATCGCAGTAGAAGTAGAGGGCAAGCTGGCAAGCACCCTTGGGGACCATTCAGCTGAAGAGATCTGAAAAGAAGGTGCTCTGCAGGAGTTATCGCAGTAGAAGTAGAGGGCAAGCTGGCAAGCACCCTTGGGGACCACTCAGCTGAAGAGATCTGAAAAGAAGGTGCTTGCTTCATGTTTCTCCCGTTTTTGGTGAGATTCCCTACTTCCAGGATGAACGGGGGGGGGGGGGGGGGGGGGGGGAATTTTCATGGCTTCTGCTCCTCGGACAGGCTGATAAACCCCTGTTCTCTATATCCTGTGTACAAGACAAAACAAAACAGAAAACATCAATCATCTTTATAACACCAGATGTCATCTCCTGGCTCTTCTGTTTGCAATATCTCATCTAATCACTCCGATTGGTTAGAACTGACAATTGAAATGAGTAAATACTATTTACCATCTTGGATCAGAATGAACAGAGGAACAAGTAAAGGTTGTTACTGTTGAATTGTGTTTCTCTGTAGTTCTGAAATCCTACAAAAAAAAAAAAACACAAAACCTCAGAATGTGAACTGATTTGAGGAAAAAAGTCTTTGTAAATGGAGTTAGTTATGATGATATAGATAGGGATGATCCCTAACCTATTTGGTATCTTATCAAAAGGTTAATTTGGATTCAGATATAGCTAGGAAAACACCATGTGAACACAAAGTCAGAGTTCTCCAAGACAAGGACTCTGTCAGAGATGTCCAAAAGTTTGGAAGCAGGGGAATATGCATGAATTAATCCTCCCTCCCAGCCTTCAGAAAAAACAAACTTCTGACACTTAGATCTGCGACTTCTAGAACTGAGTGACAATAGATTTCTGCTGTTCAACACTGTGGTACTTTGCTGTGGCAGCTGTAGGAAATGCATACGTAGGTCAAAAAGAATCTTGCCTGCAGAGAACAGACTAATTCTAGAAAGTTCAAAAAGTCAGGGGATTTCTAAACAGAAATGCAACTTGGAGAGCTTGTGGACACCTTCTCTTCCCCTAGATCACAAACCTATGTCACAATGAAAGAGGACAAAGGCGAGAGAAGTCATGGGGCTTGATCAAAGTCACTGAGCCAGCTGAGGTCAGAGCCAAGACTTCACCGAATTCCGATAGTTGCCTTCTCATAGCCTATTTCTACACATGCTGGAGTCATTTTCATACTCTATCTTTCTGTAAACCTCCCATGATGTCTTGAGTAGAAGAGCTTTGTCACTAAAATCTAGCATGGTGCCTTACACCACAAGTGTCTCATAATGTTTATTATAGTCATATTCCTAAGGTCTACCACAAGGCTATTATTTATATTGTTTTTTTTTAAATGTGCTGTTTTTTCTAAAGCAACTTCTAGAGAAAGAACAGAAAACAAGCCTCGGTGTCAGGCTGTGGACAGCAACTCTCAGTGGACTGAAGTTATCAGCCTGGTCCACAGTCAGCCAGGCCAAGCAGCCTTCTGCTGACAGTGAGGGACTCAGGGGAATAAACCACTGACAGAGGTCTGACAGCTACCCATGAGCTGGGGCCATCTCCTGAGAGCTAGACTCTCCCATGTGAGAGTCTTATATGTGTCTTAAGGCAGGGGCTGTCTAATTTATTTCTACAATTTTCATATTCATAGCAGATGCCTAGCGAAAGTGTAGCTTCAGCCAAGCTCCTATGTAGTTGCTCAGCTGCTAAGCAAAAAGGAGAGGGACATTTATGAGGTGATAAATTGTTTCAACATATACGTTTATGTTTGGGTCGGAGAAACTCAGATTTTGTTATTTGTGATTCTTCTTTTCCAAAGTTGGCATGAATGTTGAAAAGAAATCACTATCCAATTGCATGTTTTACCACATAAAATGCCAGATGGAAGTTTGAGAACAAACTCTTCAATCAATCCAATCTCTATAGGAAAATTCCCCATCAAGCATGGTATAAATTTTACTTTGTACATGGCATGATTTTCCATAATAAATGCATATAAGAGCTTGGGGTGGGTTGCATTTGATAGTTAAGTTTGGAAATTCTGATTTTGTTTGTTTATAAGCTGCCTTCTCTGTACCCACACCAGAATCACTAGTCTGTCCCAAATCCAGTCTCAACGATATACTTGCATGGGAGACCAGTTTTTCATATGGGTCTTGGTATTTGTGTCCATCATTTGCAGACTGTGCAGTTTGGTTGATTATAGGAACAGTTTATTCATAGGTTGTAAGATCTTAGTGTTGGTTGAGAGGCAGAAATGATTTTGCTCATGCTCCCTCCAAAGCACTTGGCTGCCATTGACTCACAAATGAACTATCATCCACAACATATATCATATATGCCACGGTAAGACACAGACCGAGATGTCGAGAGGTGAAAACCTTTTGGTTGAATGTATGTCCCAGTTTGAATTGTGTGGTAATGCAAACTTTATTTCTAACCAAGAAATCACCCCAGCAGCACTTGAGGATCTCTGGCAGAAGGGTTCACTTCAAGGGGCAATGTGGGAGCAAAGATTGAAATGGGAGGTTTCTGAGAAAGAGGTTCACTGGCTCAGAACTTCAGTTCACACCACTGGTACGTGTACATCATAGAGCAATTTTGATTCTTTGGGGAGAATTAGGTAATACATACGGTTGAAAATTGTAAGAAAAAATGGAGACACGCCTTCGACATTGTGGTTAAAAGCTAGAAACCACAGCCTCTCTGTTCCTTAATGCTTAATAAGAAAATCCTTTCCTAACTCTATGAATAATTATTTGGAAACGGCAGCAGGAGATGAGGCCTTTCCGTTATATGCAGTTCAAATACCTATTGCGTGCATTCACTTGCTCTCTGCTGTTTGAAACTTTCATGCCAAAATAGTTGCTGGGAGAAGTCATGGAGCCTGAAGATAGAAATAGCCCTGCCCGCTGGGAGAAAGAGGATCTTGGAGGGCCCTCCTCTCATCCTCTTACACATAGTGAGGAGGCATTTTTGCATCTCTGCCAGTTGCTATGGAGACTGAATAGGGAACACATGTAAATACTCGGCATTCGTGAGACACACTGAGGTCCTCCTGCAATGTGGTTCCTCTTCTCCTTGGCTCTTCCTCTTAATGGCTTTGAGCTACAGTTTGCAACAACCTCATCTGTAGGCTCTGTGGTTTCATGCCCCAGACTCGTGCACAGCTCGTTTTTAAGGAACTTGTCTACCACAAGAGACTGAGAAACACCCTACATTACAGCCATGAGACCTAGAATTGAAACACTTTTTGGCTACTTTTTTGGCACTTTTTTTGGTGACTCCATCTCCCCAGGCTCCATCTTCTCATCTGGAAAATGGGAAAAGCAAGCCTTCTTTATGTGGGGTATACGAGAGGCACATGTGTGGGGCGAACAGTAGCGTGGGACTTGACAGGCTAGGCAAAGATGAAAGGACAAGACATGTTTAGGGATACTGAGGAATTAATTACTGAATACTCCCAAATGCTGCTCAGACCACGGTCTTACCTGGACACTGACATGTGGAAAGTGGCGGTTGATTTTTAGAGTTAGCTCAATGTTAGAAGGCTCAATGGCTTCTTTTTTTAAAACTTATTTATTTTTATTTTATATGCATTGGTGGTTTTGCCTTCATATATGTCTGTGTGAGGGTGTTGGATCCCCTAGAACTGGAGTCACAGACAGTTGTGAGCTGCCATGTGGGTGCTGGAAATGGAACCCTAGTCCTCTGAAAGAGCAGTCAGTGCTCTTAACTGAGCTGAGCTATCTCTCCAGCTGCTAGAAAGCTTCTTCATAAAGATCATTGAGCATGCTCTGTGCGTTGTGCATTGTTCCACCAAGGCAGGTGCGCACATAGGAGGGATCCAGGCCTTGGGGTTTTGCTCTGGGCTCCTTTCCTCCTTTGCCAAGCCCTGAGGTAAACAGCTTCAGCTCACACAGCTGTACATTCAAACAGATCAGATTTATTCAGCCACCTATCTTTTCTGACCCTAAGGAAAACAAAACAAAGCAAATAAACAAACCCCACACCCAAGACCCTCAACCAGGTGTTTTCTTTAGAACACACAAACACACCCTCAAAGCTGAGAAGTCAGCAGCTCCCGCAGCAACAACCTCCTGAAAGAGGCACAGAGGACCCTAGAGTAGGTGTTGGCAAGCCTGGGGGTGAATTTCAAAGGCAGCACCCCCTCCCCATTCCAACTCCTCCTGTGGCTTCTTTTGGGATGTGGGAGGGGCAGAGTCAGGGATTAGGGTGTTGGCCTCTAGCCTCACTCACCTTCAGCTGCCACCCAGCCACCCATGCAGTAGAGATCTCTTCAGAATGTTCCTTCCTTGGTGACAGGAGGAAACCTTGCAGAGAATTCTTCCAGTGGTCTGGGCTGGGCCTCTGTACACCACTATCCATTCCAGCATTCTAGGTTTATACTTGTGATTTACTCCATGGACTAATAGAGTCTGCGGCCTGGCTCTGGGCAGTAGCCCAGAGCATGTGTTTCTGGAGCACGGCTGTCAATGAGCCGAGGGTTGGGGGTTGGGGGAGGAGTGAAAACTTAGCACCTGTCCGGCAGTTGCTAGTCCGACCCCAGCTCCACTCACTCTGTTGAGGAGCCAGCTAGAACTCACTAGGCAGGAATGTGAGTGTGGAAGCTTCAGGAGATGAAGGAGGCTGAGTGGCGCTGGGACAGTGGAAAAGTCCAGCCAGGTCAAGAACCCCAACCCAGATCTTATTCCGTCCACACTCCACGCCCACCCCCACCACCCCCACCACTGCCCATCTAGAAGGAGAAAATAAACACGTTATGTATGAATTTCATAAGTTGAGAAAAGGGGGTATCATTGCATCTAGCAAGTGTTTGGTTTTGTGTTTGCTTTGATACAAAGGAAGCCGGAGGAAAGGAAGCCACATGATAAGAAGTTGGAGGGGGGCACTTATGGGGAGGTAGAGCTTCATGCATTTAATTAGTAAATATGATGTAAGTAGCCACTGCCTGCTAGGCCCTGTTTAAAGTGTTGGGCTCCACAGTGAGCAAAATATGCAGAAGTTTCTGAGCTCATGGAAAGAGCCAACGTCTAGTAAGAGGTATAGATGGTAAAAATCACATATTTAAATAGCACAGCAGGTTTACAAATAAGAAAACTATACTGTACTTCACACATACAGAGAGCAGTGGGGTCAGGAATGGAGAAGGAATTTGTAATTCTACAGAGGACAGCCAGGGGCTCATGGCCAGGGTTCTGTCAGGGTCAACAACACTTGACAGATGGCAGGGACTGTTGTGCTGGAATTCAGGGAAAGAACATTCCACAGGGGCCACTGTGGCTGAAGAAGAAAACGAGAGGGGAGTAGTGGAGGTGAGGGTGGAGGCGACTCACCAACTCCAGAGTCTCCGAGGGACTTGGGCTTCTCCTCAGTGCTAAACAGGAAGCCATGGGAACGTCCTAAGTGGAGAAGTGTCTTGACTTCTCTTCAGGATCATTTGGGCTTTGTGAAAACAGGGGTGGTCCTGATGCTGTATCGTGTAACTTCTACTGTTCAAAGAGGTACTGGAAAGTGTCAAGATGCCACCAACACGTTGTGATGTGATCAAGGCTGGGAACGGGATGGTGATTCGGGATTAATGAATGGTACCCACACACGACCTGAAACCTTCTTGGCTCTTTTCAGTGGCTCCTCTCTCTCCTTGGAAAATGTGTTCTAGAGAGAAGCCAGACTTTCACCACGCAAGCTCTACTTATTCAGCCATTGGAGGGTTTTGCAGGCGGCTGTGACTCAGATATGAGTTAAAAGACTCCAAGTTTGGTCATCCTTGGTCTTGGTCTATAGCTTGGACCAAAATTCAAACTGAAAATGTTTCATACAAGCACTCTGTGATAATCAATAGATGCACGTATCTTACAGGCATGCAAAAATATGCAATTTGTTTCCTACTGTTGACCAAGTCTCCCTTGTGCTCCCTCAATCTTAAGAAGTTTGGAAGAAAAGAGTAGATGTATATGATCAATATATATTGGCATCCACCAGGAAGTATCCTTGGACATTAGTACCTGAATCTGTTGTTGACAAGAGCGGCATTGACATGTGCTATGAGTGTGGAAATAGGCATGGTGACCTAAAGTCCTCATAGGCACCTCTGTGGGGTTGAATTGGGTTCTGTGCTAATGCCTCTCAAGGTTCTCCTGGTCCAGATTGTCCTTTGGCATGCAGTAGTGTTCATATGCATAGAACACTGAAGATATCTTGTCACCAGAAATCAAAATGTTTCATTTCAATGGCTGTCACTTCCCAGCCTCGGGCCTCTGCATTTCCACTGATCACCTTGAACTTCTCTGTCCTTAGCCAGAATCCATTGTCACATAGGGATACATCACACTGTTGTCTATAAAGGTCCTTGTGGCTATGCTACACTGTATTACCCATGGACACTGTACCAGAATACACGTGAGACTTCTCCTGGGTACTTTCATTCATCTCTAGGCTGTGTTCTTAGTTTACTGATATCTTCCTACAGTTCCCTCTCCAGAGGAAACTTGACCCTAAGAAGTGAGGAAAGCATGGCCTGATATTTGAAGGGTGGACTCTTCCTCTGCCTCTCTTTCCATGCTCATTCATTCAAGGAAAAGAAGAAATAGATTTGTTCTTAACCCTTCCTGTTACTTTCTCCTCAGGATATCTTTTCCCTTGACAGAATATAAGCTGACTTAGCCAGTCCCTGGTGTGTGTGGGGGATATAGTTGTGCCCCATATGTCTTCAAGCACAGATACTGAAGTAGAATTCAGAATTTGAGATGGGTTTTATGGTATGCCTTCCTTTGTTTGGGCTTTTATAACAAACTACCGTAGGCAAGGTGGCTTAACTAACAAGTTTGTTTGCCCCAGTTTGGGAGGCTAGCGGTTCAAAATGAGGAAGGATGCTAGCTTGGTTCCTCTTCTACTTGCAGACTCTAGCTGTTCATTGTACCCAGCATGGCAGAAAGAGAAAGAGGACTCTTTGGGGTCTCTCTTTCATCAGGACACTAATCTCAGACTTCATCCTTGACTCAGTAACCTCCCAAAGACCTACTTTTTCATACTATTACCCTTGAGAGGTAAATTAACAAAAGAGCCCAGTGACAAGAGGCATCCAATCACTGTATGGGGCATAACAACTTATGAAGCTATAGGAAATGGGGTGGGTCAGTTAGAGCCTGACAGTGACCTGAAAAAGTTTTGGCTAGCCCAGTGGGGAATTCCAGAACAAAGACTGTTCACTTGAGAAGTTGGTGTTTTCAAGAAATGCCCAGGCTCCAGCATGTTCAGCCATTGTATAGTGGTTGCCTAGGAGACTAAGATGCACTCAGCTCTGAAACCAGGAAGATGCTCTGAGGCTAAGGCTGGAGGCTGTGAGCTGGTCACAGTCCTTACAGTCACAAGTTACTTTTGCAGGGAGATCAAATAGGCACCTCTAATGTTGCCACAGGGGCAGCTGAAGACTGGTGGATTGGGAGAGTCATGAGAAGCACACTAATTTCATGTTTACTGGTTGGTTTAAATGTTCCCTAGATTCTTAAAGTCATCACTGACATAGTCTGAGCCCACATCCTCTGAATTTCAGGTGAGGTCTATCCTCTGCAACCAGAGCTTAGAACAGAGGATGTAGATTTGACTTCTTTTGAACATTTCCCTAGTACAAGGTCACAAACAAGAGTGCTGGCATAATGCTTCCAAACCATGAGCATGGCCCTCACAGGGTCTCATACATTTGTCTAAGAAGCTTTCTAAAATCCCCCCAAATGTCAGTTTTAATTCCTGGCTTGGAACCAACAAGTACCCAACAGTTTAGTCTAAACCTAAGTTTTAACCAAGCAAGTATGCTATGTGCTGCCAAGGCAAGTCAGTGGTTTGTCGATAACACACTAACGTCACCATCACTAATGGTGACAGACGGCTGCAACTCTCTAGCAAAGAAATCTCCAGTGAGTCAGAGGCTGGTCGTCCAACTGCCTGCTCACCGGGTTTCCTTCCTGTGAGTCACTCTAAGAAACTCAGCTTCTTCTTTCTGTTTTCAGACTTCCTTTGCTCCAATCAGTGACTGCTCAACCCACATTATAATTCTGGGAAGTATTAATAGATAAGACTGGGTCTCTCCAGGCCAGCTCTCAGAACGGAAGTAGGAGAACAGAGAGAGAAAAGTAGGTGAGGAGCAATGAGATAGCTCAGTTAGTAAACTGCTTGCCCCACAAACAGGAGAACTTGTGTTATAGCCCCAAATCCACATTTAAAATGCTGGCCAAGAGGGCACACTTGTAATCCCAACCCTGGGAAGATGGAGACAGGCAGGTCCTCGAGGATTTCAGGCCATGCCATCCTAACCTACTCAGTGAACTCCAGACCACTGAGAGATCCTGCCTCAAAAAATAAGTAGGAGGCTACTGAGCAACAACACTTAAGGTTGTCCTCTGGCCTCCCCAAGAACAGGGACATGTACACTCACACTCAGACTTGCAGCTGTACAAATGCATGCTTGTACAAACACAAGGAATAGGTTAAAATTGTGGTATGTAGCGGGAAAGACGAATAAAAAGTCCTAGAGGTCTAGAAATTCCCTGCTTCCCCAGAAGTTAAAACATTGGTTGATTTAGTCATAATTACCTGGAAACATTGTTGGGAGACAAAAAGCAGAGCTTCCAGTGAGATTTGAATTTCATGTAACAAATAATTTTTAGTATAATAACATCCAATGAAACATTTCAGGTATTTTTTCTTTGTTTATCTGAAATTTAACTTTTCCTAGGTGTTCAGTATTTTTCTTTGTTAAATCTGGTAACGTCTCCCCACCTGGAAAATATTTAATCTCATCATCTATGGTTGATGGGGGTGATAAGTGACTACATCAAACACGAGTTAGAGTGTATATACCCATCTGCCTCTGATTTTACAGAAAAACACAAGTTATTTGAACTCTCTTGGTAGAGAACTGGCACATCACTGCATTCTTGAAACAGACCACTGGCTCAAACTCACCAGAAAAATCACTGAAATTGGACTTGCTGTCCTTGCCTTAGCACTGTCCATGACACGATGAGTGTGACCCCCACAAACACATGGAGTCTTTGTCTCCCTTTAATCCATGAGATCTTTTTCCTTTCAATACAGCGACTCTTGTTTGGTCTCTGACTATACCTGGGACTCGACTCTATGCTAGTCAACTGTAGTATTGACATCCTACCTGGATCTTCCTACTTCTCTCTTTGCCTCGAAGTTTCTCTAAGTTCATGCCATGGGTGTGTCTATAATACAGACACACACCTGAAACTGTGATGCTGATCCTGAACTCATCATCTTCCAGAAGGGTGATCTCCAAGCATTATCTGTATGGTGCCAGATAAGCTCTATTTTTGGCTTTGGAAGTCTGCAGTATCTGTCGCAAGCACTCAATTCTGCCACTTGGAGTATATGAAGACACGTGATGATTGAATGAGAATGGCTCCTATAAACAGTCCCAGTTTGTAGGACCATTTGGGAAGGATTAGGAGGTGTGGTCTTATTGGAGGAGGTATGTCATTAGAAGTGGGCTTTGAGATTTCAAAAGACTTGAGCTAGACTCACACCATTCCCAGTGTGCCATCTTTGCTTCCTGTTCCTGGATCGAAATGTGTGCTCTCAGCTACTGCTCCAGTGGCATGCCTGTCTGCTTGCCTGCTGCTATGCCCCCCACCCTGGTGGTGACGGACTTTTATCCCTCTGAAACCGTAAGTCCCAAATAAAATCTTCCTTCTTTAAGTTGCCTTGATCATGGTGTTTTATCATGGCAGTATAAAAGTAACCAATACAAGACATATATATTCATGGCTAAATAGGCCATAATTTACTACCTCATGTTCTAAATGATTCTGTAACCTAACCTTTTCTGCCAAACAATTCCACTTAGACTTAAATGGGAGCTTCATGGTGAACAGGAGCCACATTTTTTTTATTCGATATAATGTTGACAGGTTCTTCATGCTTTCAATTCTGTTTTGCAGTCTTGACAGTTTGGTCTCGAGCTTGGCAGTCCCAACCTCTGAGGCAGAAGGACCATCAATGGCTTGAAGCATATCACCCCCAAGTGAGGTAATACACGCCTTTGTTTCCATCCTTGTCACTGGATTCCACCCCCTTTTTTTCCACAGACATTGCCTTGGGTCCAGACTTAGTGCTAATACTTAGGTCAGAAGTTGCCTCTGCTTTGAATGTCTGTACATAGGATCCTTGTTTCTATCACAACTGATGTGATTCCCTTTGCAGCACCTACCTGTGTGAGGGATGGTTTGCCTTGTAACAGCTACAAATTGAGAGAAAATCCTTCTCAGATGACTAAAATAACGTGCAGAACCAAGCAAAAGGCAGCTAGTACATGGCTTCAGGGCTACCATTGGAGTGTTTTAGCAGCAGGAAAATTAACATGAATCGAAAAGACTTTTTTTTAACAGTAATTATATGAAAGTCTTTGTTATGGTGTGAAAATGCCAAGCAGATTTCACACATACATACATACATACATACATACATACATACATACACATGCAAAAAAAACCACAAAAACATGTAGCCGTATACATTTGTTCACAAGGGCAAAGCTTGGTTGGGATCCTAATGAATAAATTTCCAAAATAAAAATTTAAATTAGAAAAAGAAAACAATTTTGGAAACTGCACAATTCAAACCTTTAAAAATGTTGATTGACACTGGCTTTTGCTCTGGGTCACCTTGACCACTACATCCCACATATCCTTTTATTTAATGGGATAAGTAGTTCTCTCAAGAGTTAAGTGCAATTCAAAATTTTAGGAGCTAAATATTACTTTAAGTACATCTCATTCTAATTTTAGAGCCTTTTCTCCCTTTTAGAAATTTGTTTTATATTTATTTTTCTGCTTTATAATATAATTTTCAGTAGTCATTGTAACTCTAAACTGAAACTCTGTACTTGCTTAAGAAGAAAACATCTGAAAAATTACAAGACACTTAGCAGTTCTTGTAGAGGACCTGGCTTGGGTTCCTACCACCTCTATGGCAGCTTGCAACCATAGATAACTCCAGTTCCAGGTTATCTGGCACCCTCTTCTGACCTCTGCAGGTACCTTGCATGCATGTGATACACATACATATATACAGGCAAAGCCCTCGTATGCATGGAACAAAAGTAAATAAATCTTAAAAACATCAGTTGGACACACACCTGTGTAGTTCTCCACATGAGTTCTGTGTTCTGTTTGTTTCTTCTGTGTCTGTCCCTCTGCTAGTATTAGCCTTTACTACTGTAGTATAGCACATCTTGAAATGAGGCAGAATGATTTCAGCCACTTTTTCTTCTTTTTAAGTATCTTTTTAAAATTTTCTTTGGGTTTCAATATAATTTTAGAAAGATTTTGTCTATATTTACAATATAAATTTGACTGGCTTTCTGTTAAAACCTGTATGTTAATTTGCAAAGAACTGACATATTTACTGTGTTTTACATTCTAATCCACAGTCAATCTGTTGCTGTAATGATTTGTCTTTCTTGGGGGTTTTTATCAGTATTTTGTAGTTTTAAATACATAAATTCTGGATACAGTTCATTAGATTCATATCTGAATACTTCATTTCTGAATGACTGTAAATAATATTATATTTTGACTTTGATAAACAGACTGTAATTTTCTATATTGATCCTATTGTCTATGGGTTGCTTGGATTCATCTATCCTAAGACTTTTATAGATTCCTTAACATTTTTTACAGATGTTTATGTCATAAGAAACAAAGAAGACTAGATCTCCCTCTCCAATAAGTATGCCATGGTTTTTCTTCTTGTTTTAGTGCACATATGGTGTTTATGTTAAATATGGATAGTGTTGAGTAAAAGGGGGCACCATTCTTTGTTCCCAAATTAAAAATGAAAGCATTTGGTCTTTTGTCAGCAACTGAAATATTAGCTATAGGTTCTCCCCATAAATGCTCATTTACCAAGTTGAAGATGTTCCCTGCTATTCTTTCTCTGAGAGTTGTTGACCATGAGTAGATGGTAGTTTCTCCCAATTGCTTTATTGTATCAGTTGTATCTACACATGGTTTTTCTTCACTAGACTGTTGATGGTGTAGATTACAAGGACTCATTGTCAACCATTAAAACAGCCTTGTATCTCTACCTCCAGCTCCCTCCACTAGGCCTTCTCTGGCATTGGTTAGGGGTGGGACCACAACATTTTTTTCTGTGATCTTTTGAGAGAGTTAAGAAGTTATGGTCTAAAAGTTCCCTGTCTTGCTAGGCCACTGAATTCCTGGTTTCTTGGCTAAAGAAAGAGACTTTGACTGTGGCTATCTTAGTCTGTGCTCAGAGGTTTCCAGCATCTTCATTTCCAAGTTTAGAATGCTTGAGGCAAAAAGCAAAATGTGAGGCTGCACTGCTGTTTTGTTCCATGGGTTCCAAAGTCCCCAATCTATCTGTTCCCTTTGGAATCTCCTGCTTTCTGTTCTATAGGTAATAGCCATGGTCTTCAGTTGTACATAGGATGAGTGGAGAGAAGTACATCCACCATACCTTTTGAAAACATAATTGCACATTTGGTTCTCTGAAGTTATTCTGAGACTCTATTATAAGAAACATCATGTCCCAGAAGATGTTTTTGTGTCAGGTTTAAAGTTAATTATGTAGTTCATTCTTTTTGATAGTTATTTCTTAGTTTTCTTATCCTTTTCCCCCTGGGTGGAGGTGGGGGGGGACTTCCACACTCTCTTGAAATCACATACCTTTGTCCAAAAGCAGAGAGTTCTTTTTTTTAAAAAAAAAATCTTTTTAATTTATGTATACATGTGGGAGCCTGTATGATTTTATGTGCACCACATGCATGCAGGTGTCCATAGGGGTCAGAGAGAGCACTGTATCCCCTGAACTGCAGTTACAGGTCGTTCAGAGCTGCTCAATGTGGCTTCTGGGAACTGAACATCGGTTTGCTGAAAGTCAGTTACCAGCCTCACTTGCTCATTGCGTTTGGGAGGTGAATGAGTCACGAGGACCCTGCCATGGAGATTAATCCATCCATGGATTAGTGGATTAGCAGATTAATGGATTATTGCAGGAGTGGCTTTGTTGTCAAAGTGAGCTCTCTGATTGATTACTCTGTCTTGCTCTGTAATACCCTGTATCATTTTGGAATTCAGTAGAGGTTGCCCACTAGTAAGAAGGCTCTCAACAGATATGGGCCCTCAGCATTAAGTTTTTTCAATCTCTGGAACTTTCATAAGTAAACATCTTTTCTTTAGAGACTTCCCTTTGCCAGGTGTCCACAGAAAACACACTAAGGTAGCAAAAGAAAACACACTAAGACAGGGCCTAGCTTTCAAAAATCACACAGCCATCGTGGTACCACTATCATCCTCTGAGTGATGCGTTTGTATGAGGAAGTACTACTGCGTGAATTCAGGGTTGCCAGAGGTGACTCAGAGGAAGGCAAAAAGTTACAGCAGGTCAGCAAGTCCCTGAGATACGAGTCAGGCAGGTCAAGACGGGGTGTCAAACTTTCACTGAGAAAGTGAGAAGCCCAAGCAAGGGACCATGAGTCAGAGCAGACCAGCCGAGCCGGAAGAAACAAAGACATCTACAACCTGTGGCTGTAGAACCAAGTAGATATACAGTTCAATTAGAGGCCAGTGGAAAACACTCAATTTGGGTCATGATCAGATCATTCCAGCATCAGGAGATGCTGCTGTTGGTCTGTGGAAAAGGAGGAAGAAGTGTGGGGCAGTTTAAGGACCAGGACCAGGCCTGTGGCAGGGAGGGGTTGAGATGTACTTAGACACCAGCCTCCTACTCAAGCAGTGGAAAGCTTCGGTTTGGGTTGCTTGGCTTTCTTACCCTGGTTTACCATGAAATCAGCTTAAAATTTCCACAGCAGGGATGTATACATTTGCTGTCAATCTAAGTGAGGGTAAGTTCAGATGAAGTCTTTGAAGAGATTTTTAGATTTTCTTTTGTGAGACTTTCCTGCCTAACTTCTGTATTTACTTCATATCTACTTCTTCCTCCCCCTGCAACTCTTCCTGTGTCCCCCAACTCCTAAGTCTGTGACCTCTTCTGTAATTATTATTAAATGTGTGTGTGTGTATAAATGAGTGTGTGTGTGTGTGTGTGTGTGTGTGTGTGTGTGATCACAACCTACTGAGCCCATTTAGTGAGGCTTTTATGTACACACAAATAATTGTAACTACCACTCCTAATCAAAGAAGTGTTTTGGTTCTTTTTGAAGCATATGGAGGCTACTACCAAGATCCACAACTGTTCAAAATGTGGAGAATTAAGTGACCATGGGATGCCCGGTCCCACTGGCACAGCTACAATGAAAAGTAGTCTTTTTTTGTTTCACACATTAAGATTCTGACCATGTGAGGTCAGGTTGAGAAACTGTGCAAATATATGGGTATGTGCTGTAAGAGCATCAATAGCAAATTACCAAAAGCCAGGAAAATGACCACATGTCTGAGTTGCCATGTAAGACTTTTGCTTATGATCCGATTAAGACACACTGTCCAACCCTAGGATTCTGGTACGGGCTGCATTCTCTCAGCCCGTGGAAGCTGCTTAAGAAGGACAAGTGTCAGCCCACGTTGTCTGCAGACCTCCATACATCATTCCTCTTGAGGAGATGGTGTGATCTACTTGTCCCACAAAGAAGAGCCCCATGGTGATTTTTAAAACTGTTTTCTCATAGTTGATGTCACAAAGACATTACAAGCCCTGGAAAAGGGGCCAGCACAAGTGAAAACAGCTGTTGGATGGAAAACCAGTCGTGCTGGGGCGATTGGGCTATTCCTTTGATTGATTTTTTTAGAGAGGCGAAGCTACATCATTTGAAAAGCATTTTAGAAGATGTGAGCTGCCTTCATGAGGTCATGGATGTTGCTAATGTCCTACCTCAGGGGCAAACAATCCCAGTTCTACAAATCCTGCTGTGACTCCCCCAAAAACCATTTTCTAAGTCACAAATAAAAGTAAGTCATAAAAGATGTAACTTGCTTTTATTTCTATGTTTAGCCTGTGCTTCATGAAGACACACCCTCTGGGCTGGTAGCCCGACGAGACCTCAGAGCACTTCATACGTTTCCCATGACCTGATGGATCGTCTTGTTTGCCCTTCCCATTGCTGCTACTGCAAGACTCATGTGCCTTGTTCACCGCTTTGTCTGAAGTATGAAACAGCAGCCCTGGGATCTAGGAGTCATTTGATAAAAAGGTGCTGTGATTCATGATGATTGTCAACCTGGCAGGATATACAATCTCCATGGTTACAAACTCCTAGGTATGTTTGTGAGGTGGTTTCAAGACTATGTTAGTTGAACAGAGAAGACCCACCCGGTCTGTGGTGGGCTAGGATCCGAGGCTGAGGAAAAAGGAGAAAGCGAGCTAAGCATCAGCGTTCATCTCTCTCTCTCTGCATCCTGACTGGCGGTCCTAATCTTCTGCCATGCCTTCCCCACCACAGTGGAGCAGAACCTTAAACTGGGAGCCTGAGCAAGTTGCTTTTGTCAGGCATTTTGTCCTGGCACCGAGAAAAATAACTAATGTAGGTGTTTAACAAATGAGTGAGTGAATGAATTAAAATCCTGACTGAGTAAGCTTCCTGTCTTAAGTAGATGAAGCAAATATCTAGCATAGAAAAGACACCTAGAGCTGGCAGTGTCAACACTCAATATTTGTCAAGCGAAAACGTTGCTTTTAATAATGGCCTGTGAAGAGTCTTATTGAAGTGTCTTGATGACATCGTCACGGGGAGGGCAAGAAAGGCGTTGTGTCTGTTCATTCCCGTCTCTGTTTATTGTGGTATCGACAACTGCAGTAGGTGTCAGGGCAGCCACAAGAAACAGAGACCGGGTTGTGATTTGTTCTCCAGTGCTCCTGGACTTGGTTGACAGGGAAGTTTTCTCTTTTCCATCTCTCCAGGAATCTTAATATCTCTCTCCTCTCTCTCTCTCTCTCTCTCTCTCTCTCTCTCTCTCTCTCTCTCTCTCTCTTTCTCTCTCTCTCTCTGTATACAAAAGAAAGAGAATAGCTATAGGAGTTTCCTTCAATCTCTCCTCTTATTTGTTGAGATTGGCTCTCTCAACTCAATTGGCTAGACGGACTGGCCAGCGAGCGCCAGAGATCTGCCCGCTCACCTAGCACTAGGGTTACGGACCTACCACACAAGGGCCACAATGGCTAGCTTTTAGGTGGGTGCTGGGGATCTGAATTCAGGTCTTCATTCCTGTGCATCAGGCATTTAACCAACTAAACCACCTCCCCAGCCTCATGCTCCCTATGTTTTGCTACTATCCCATTGGTAACTTGGAAGGAATCCTGTCCCGAAGTAAATGGATACTGCCTTTTAGTGTGAGATTCTTGGACCACTTTCACATCTAGGTGGGAAACCGGAGTAGATTCCTAAGGACTGTGGGAGGGGGTGTAGAAGACCTTCAGACGGGTCCCAGGATTGGAGGTCATGGGGGAGTTGTGTGAGACAGCTTCCATTCCACAAAGGGAACAGGATGGAACTGAGAGTGGGTATGGAAAGCTCACGTGAAGGAATGAAAATGATGATCACTTAGCTGGGAAAAGAATGGCGTCCCTGAAAAGTGGACTGAGGAACGGGAGAGTTTAGAGTCATTATCCCAGCTCTGCTGCTGTCATTTTCTAGTGTTTCTCTGTGTGTGTCTGTGTGCTTTCGGTGGCCTGGCAGAAAAGCTGAAGAAGAGGAAAACTTGGGAAGGCTTTCAAGCTCTTCATTCTCCCTTGTCATCTAGCTATAAAGATAAAGATCAACCTTGGAGCCTGTCCTTACATTTCTTCTCTTTGTTCAAACCAGAAAATCCTGTGTGGTTCTGATTCACTTTTGAGCAGGGACCATATTCATCTGATGACTAATTAGAAGGAGAATGGAAGATGTCAAGAGATTTTCAGCTAATGAATAAAATGTGTGGGACAATGCCTCTCCAGGTTCCAGCTCTCAACCACTGCTTACTGTGGAAAGGATGCCCTGCCTGTCCAGAGACTGAGTATTCTACAGGGAAAGCGGAATGCCCTGCAATGGACCAAAAGTTGAAGGGAAACCACAGGAGGAAGTCTACCTCTAGCACAGCCGGTCCAAGGGTGGCCCCTTGCTGGTCCCTAGTTCAAATCCCAACTGAGCTAGGGGGCAGATAAGAAGAGAGTGACTAAGGAGGTTTGCTTATGGTATTCACAGAAGAGTTAGTCTCCATTGAGGTCCAACTTCAGGGACAGGATACTGCCTCAGTCATCTACACACCTGTAACAAACCAGCCATCTGGAGCAAAGCTAGCCTTGAGGCCAGCTCCTCCGCCATCTGTCTATCCCCTTCCTGCTGTGGAAGCAGGATCGAGGGCAGGGCTGATCTCAGAGGATTCCCTCATTAGAAAGCTTCTCTTATCTGCGTTTATCTTCTCCCAAGGTGACCTCATCCAGTCTCAAGACATTCAACAGCAGCTCCCAAATTCATATCTGCGGCTTGACTTCTGTCAAACTCCAGCTCCACTAGCTCCGCCTGCCTCCTTATCGTTCCCATTTGGATATCTGATAGACATCCACCCTAACCTGTGCAAACGACATTTCAGAAGCTTCGACAGCACCTGCTCTCCCACGTCTCGGTTGACAAGGACTCCATTCTTTCAGCTGCTCAGGCCAACCCTTGCCACATCACTTTGATTCACAGGCCACTTCCAAACAGTAAGGCTTGTTTTTGTCACTGACATAAGATACATCCGGTTCTCACCATCCCCACAACAGTTGTCAAGACAGCAGAGTCTCTCCTCATTTGACTTTCTAATTGGCCCTCCCTCTCCCATGTTCATCTACCTTCTGGTGAATTCTCTCCACGCAGCCTATATGACATAAACTGAAGTCAGAGCATGTCATTCTTTCCATTAACCCCCACCCCCAGGGCCTTCCACAGTACTCTGAGGAAAAGCCAGGCCTCACAGCCTCCGCTGACCTGCCCGGGCCATTCCCTCTGACTTCACTCCCCACCAACGTCTTCTGGGCTAGCCCTCCTGCCACACCTGCTTCCTGGCTGCCCTCCCAGGTGCTCTTCTGTTTATTCATCTTTCCCTTCAGGCTTCACCTTTGGGTGACATGTTCCCAGCTGCCATCTATACAGAGCAAAATATTGCCCCTGGACCCCAGTTCCTCACACTCCCAGTGTGACAAGGCTCTTAGTGGGTACTTTTCAGCGTATGTTGAGACAAGACACCTTCTCTGTGATGGTCAATCAGGTTCAACCACAGGAAGAAACACACATCAAGTTCAGAAAAATAGATTTACTGTAGTCATAGGCTCAGCACACTACCTGGGGCCTGTAGGTGGTCAGGGGGCAGAAGATAAGCCTGGCAAAGCCTTAGGGAACCACGCTTTATGGGCATTCCTATGAGGAAAAGCAGGCTGGCAGGGTGAAGAGTTCAAGATAGACAAGGCTGCTTAACTCATCAAGCTCTGAGTTGTTGGATTGTTCCTCATTGCCCTGGTGTCTGACTCTGGGATGATTAAACATTCAGTCTTTTGGGGTGCTGGGGCCAAACTGAGGAGGTATGGCTCTAAGTTAGCTGATTTGCATATTAAAGACCTGCTCCAGGCTGGACCTTTGTGCTGCCTTCCAGGCTGGAAGAGGCTTTTGAAAATGTCAAGACATCATGATGTCTAAAACAGTTTTAAATATTTACGGTCCCTGTAGTTTCTACCAAAACATAAACTCCATGAGAAGAGGAGCCTTGGGGCTTTGCGCTGCTCTAGATGCGGTGCCTGGAACGGAGCCAGAGCTACAATGGCTGTTGAAGAGACGTTTGACAGGTGAGTGACGGAACGAATTTGAATCTCTCTGCTCTCTGATCCCAGGATTACTGCTGGATCCACTATTTCACTTTCTTCAGCAATAAAGAGGAGAGTGAGGTCTGCTGATTTTATCAGAAAAGAGAAAATTGTTTTGTTTTTTCTTTTCATTTTTATTATATTTCTTGAGATAGAGTCTTGCTGTATAACTCTGGCTGGCCTTGAACTCACAAAAATTCACCTGCCTCAGCCCCCTGAGTGTTAGGTAGGATTAAAGGTATGGACCACCATACCTGGTAGGGTTTTTTTGTTTGCTTGTCTGTTTGTTTTTCGAGACAGGGTTTCTCTGTGTAACAGTCCTGGCTGTCCTGGAACTCACTTTGTAGACCAAGCTGTCCTGGAACTCACTGAGCTCCACCTGCCTCTGCCTCCCAAGTGCTGGGATTAAAGGTGTACACCACCATCACCACCACCACCACCACACAGCCTGTTTTGTTTTGTTTTTAACACTGTTGCTAGGAATATTTTAAACTTAAAAAAAAAAAAGGTTTATTGTAATCCCAGTTTTAACCCACCCCATCTTGACTGACACATTTTGTGAGAACAAGTTCACACACAGTAGAGAATTCGAGTGAAGGAATTATGTCAAAGGAAAGAAGATAAAACATTTTATTTATTTAAATATGAGTCACCCATCAATTTTTTTTAAGTTTTTTCCATTGAAAATAGATTTTTTTCATACAATACATTCCGATTACAGTTTTCCCTTCCCCTGCTGCTCCCCATCTCCTCTCCCATCAGGATCCACATCCTTTCTGTCTCTCCTTAGAAAACAGACAGACATTTAAGGAATAATAATAAAATAAAATGAGATTATAAATAAAAAACAAATCAAATCAGAGTATGACAAAACAACCAACCAAGAAAAAGAGCCAAAGAAAAAGCACAAGAAATACAGATCGATGCAGAGATACACACATTCACGCACTTGGGAGGAATCCCATAAAAAACCCAAACTGTGGTGATATTGTGTTCCTCAAAATATTGTGCATCCTAATAAACTTATCTGGGGTCAGAGAACAGAACACCCACTAGATATAGAGGCCAGAAAATGGTGGCACACACGCCTTTAATCCTATCACTTAGGAGGCAGAGATCCATCCGGATCTCTGTGAGTTTAAAGCCACACTGGAAACAGCCAGGCATGGTGACTCACGCCTTTAATCCCAGGAAGTGAGTCTTTAATCCCAGGAAGTGATGGCAGGAAGCAGAAAGGTATATAAGGCGTGAAAACCAGGAACTAGAAGCTTTTGGCCTGGTTAAGCTTTTAGGCTTTTGAGCAGCAGTTCAGCTGAGATCCATTTGGATGAGAACTCAGAGGCTTCCAGTCTGAGGAAACAGGATCAGCTGAGGAACTGGCAAGGTGGTGTGGCTGTGGCTTGTTCTGCTTCTCAGATCTTCCAGCATTCACCCCAATACCTGGCTTCAGGTTTGTTTTTTATTAATAAGACCTTTTAAGATTCGTGCTACACCAAAGAAGTGCAGATCGATGCAGAGACGCACATATTCCCATAAAACAAACAAACGAACGAACAAACAAACAAACAAAAAAACAAACCTAAAGCGGAAGCCATGCTATATACTCAAAGGACCTATATGGGACAAAACAACAAAACAAACAAATGAATGAAAACCATCCTGACTTAACATTATAAGACAAAGAACCTCCAAAGAAACCACTGAGTTCATTTTGTGTTGGCCTTCTAGAGCTGGCCATCGGCCTACCCTAACAGTGGTTTGTTTTCCCTGTGAGACTCCCTTGAAGAAAATTAATTTTCATTTGCAAGTGGCTATCAATTGAAGATAGCTTCTCAGTTAGGGTTGGGGTGTGTGTGTGTGTGTGTGTCCATGTTTCCTTCCAGCTCTAGAACCCTATTTAGTGTAAACCCACGTAGGCTGTGTGCATGTTGCCACAGTCTGAGTTCATATGTGCATTGGTGTGTATAGAAGGCCTTGCTGATTCCTTTGTGTCCTCCACTCCCTCTGGCTCTTGCACTCTATCTGCCTCCTCTTCCAGATTTCCCTGAGCTCTGGGGGGATGGGGAATTTTATGAAGACATCCCTGTTAGGACTGAGTGTTCCAAGGTCTCTTACTCTCTGCACATTATCTGGTTGTGGGTCTTTGTATTTGTTCCCATCTGCTACAGGAGGAAGCTTCCATGATGGTGGCTAAGTGAGGCACGGATCTATGAGTATAGCCAAATGTCATTAGGAGTCAGTTTATTGCTGTGTTTCTTTGCCAGAACAGTAGTATTTGGTTTACCCATAGGACCCTGAACTATCTACTTTCATTTTTTTGGTCACCCAAGCAATGTTGGATATGAATTCCATCTCATGGAGTGGGCTTTAATTCAAATCAGATATTGGCTGGTTATTCCCAAAAGCTTTGTTGCCACTATTATACCAACATAGCTTGTAGGCAGTTCATTCTTGTAGACTGAAGCGTTTGTAGCTGGGTTGATGTTTCTCCTTTGGCAGTGTGCAGAGTACCTTCTAGTACCATGAATACTAGTCCACAAAGGTGAAAGCTTTAGGTAGGCACCAACTAGATCTCTCTGTGTTCACTAAGTTGGGTAGGTATTGTTTTGGGCAATAAGACTTTACCATCAGTTTGTGAAGAGCCACAAATAGCCTTGACAACAATATCCTGGGTTATTTGAGGGTTCCCCATGGGACTCCTTTGGCTGAGAACTCGATTAGATGTAACCCATTCCTGGTAGTAGAAGCTTCATTTGGTGACAATAGATGTCTAATTGGGGCTCTGTCTCCCCCATTATTTGGTGATTTCATTTAGATTGCCTTCATATATGTATATATTATAGGAAGCTTCTACTGTATTAGGTTTCCATATGACTCCTTAAACAGCACTTAGTTTTAGCTGCCTCTCCCTGTATGCCCTTCCTCACCCCCTCTTCTCTCCCCTTCTCTGCTTGATCCTCCCATTTCAGTCCCCCTCCTCATCCAAGCATAACTATCTCTTCTGTGTTGCCTTCCTAAGGAGATCCATCACTCCCCCGAGTCCCTTACTGTCTACCTAACCTCTGTAGTTACATGGATTATAGCTTGCTTATCAAAGACTTTACAGCTAGAATCAACATAGGAATGCGAATACATACCAGATTTGTATTTCTAGGTCTGAGTTACCTCATTCAAGATTACTTTTTTCTAGTTCCATCTATCACTTGTGAATTTCATGATTTCATTTTTTTAATGACTGAGTTATAGTCCATTGAATAAATATGCACATTTTCTTTATCCATCTATTGATTGGTATCTAGATTGTTTCCAATTTCTGGCTATTATTAATAGAGCAGCAACGAACACGGTTGAGCAAGTGTCTCTGAGGTAGGATGAAACATCTTTTGGGTATATGCCCAAGAATGGTATAGCTAAATCTTGAGGTAGATCGATACCCATCTTCCTGAGGAACCACCACACTGATTTCCACAGTGTTTGTTTAAGTTCATACTACCACCAGCACTCACCAAATTTCTTAAACATTTTCACCTATTGAGCAGAGAAGACACACAGAAACGTGTAGAAACTTTAAGTAAACTACTGATTAATCATTACTAAGTAAACACAGCTATGTGTGCATTACCAGGTCAAGAAGTGAAATATTGCCAGCAGCCAGAGCTCTCTTGCTTTCTTTCCACACTTCTGCTTCCTCCTTCCCCCTTAAAGGGGCCACCACTGTGAAATGGAACACCATAGATCAGTTTTGCTGGGCTTTGAATTTTATATGCATAGAACCAAATTGTCTTAGTTAGGGTTTCTGTTGCTGCAAACAAAACACCGTGACAAAAAAGCAAGTTGGGGAGGAAAGGGTTTATTCAGCTTACACTTCCACATTGCTGTTCATCACCAAAAGAAGTCAGCACAAGTCAAACAGGGCAGGATCCTGGAGGCAGGAGCTGATGCAGAGGCCATGCAAGGGGTGCTGCTTACTGGCTTGCTTCACATGGTTTGCTCAGCCTGTTTGCTTATAGAAGCCAGGACCAACAGCCCAGGGATGGTACAACCCACCATGGGCTGGACCCTCCCCCATTGAACACTAATTGAGAAAATGCCTTACAGCTGGATCTTACGGAGGCATTCCCTCAACTGAGGCCCCTTCCTCTCTGATGACTCTAGCTTGAGTCAAGTTGACACACAAAACCAGCCAGTACACAGATCGACATGTACTTTTTGGTAATTGGCTTCATTTATTTTACATTATATTGAAGAGAATCACCAGTGTCATGTGTAATAGTGGTTAGTTTATTTCCATGGAGTAGAGCATTCCATTCTATGAGCAAACAACCATTTATAACTCTGCTCCACTCTTGAGGGCCAGCTGAACTGTTTTTGTTTGGAATTGTCACAAATGAACAGTGGTGCGATGGATGTATTTTGTGTTTGTCTTTAATGAACTCGTGTCCTCATTTCTGCCAGGAATGGACTTTGTACAAACTCTAAGTTTAGTAGATGTGGCAGTCTTCTCCTCCCCATGGCTCTCCGTTTTCACTCCCGTCAGTAGTGTCTATGTAAGAGGTCTGGCTTCCACATGCTCACCAGCACTTAGTATGGCCTGACAGCATCCCTTCTTGTTCTTGAGAGAACGGAGTCAAATCTCATTATGATCTCCATTTGTGTCCTTGAAGGCTGACAGAAATGAACACCTTCTCATGTGTCCACTGATTGCTTGTGCTGTAGTTTTTGTCCAGGGAAGAAGGAACCTTAATTGAGAGGATGCCTCCATCAGACTAGTTTGCAGGCTAGTCTGTGAGGACATCTCCTTGATCAATGATTGATGTGAGAAGGCCCAGCCCACTGTGGGTGGTGCCATCCCTGGGCAAGTGGTCCTGGGTATATAAGAAAGCAGGGGAAAGAAAACATAAGCAAACTGGTAAGCGGATTTGCTATGGCTTCTGCTTCAGTTCCTGCCTTGAGTTCCTGCCTATTTATGATAGACTACAGCTGTAATCTGAAATAAACTCTCTCCTCCCCCAGCCTGCTTTGGGTGGTGGTTTATCACAGAAATAGAAAGTAAAGTAAGATACCACTATACCATCACAAGGAACCTACCTGTTCAGGACTTTACTCGTGTATGTTCAATTGGGCTACCTGTTTTTACTTGTGTAATTCTTTTTTTTGTCTTTATTAAGAAATTTTTCTTCACTTTACATACCAACCTTAGATCTCCCTCTCTTCTCTCCTCCCACTCCCCGCCCCCCCAAGCCTTCCCCACCCATCCCACCCCTCCTCTGAAAGTAAGGCTTCCCATGGGGAGTCAGCAAAGCCTGATACATTCAGCTGAGGCAGGTCCAAACCCCTCCCCAGTCATCAAGGCTGAGCAAGGTGTCCCACCATAGGTAGTGGGCTCCAAAAAGCCAGCTCATGCACCAGGGATAGATCCTGATCCCACTGCCAGGGGCCCCTTAAGCAGATCAAGCTACACAACTGTCTCAATTATGCAGAGGGCCTAGTCCAGTCCCATGCAGGTTCCACAGCTGTCAGTCTAAAGTTCATGAGTTCCCATGAGTTTGGTTCAGTTGTTTCTGTAGATTTCCCCATCATGATCTTGACCCTCACTGCTCATATAATCCCTCTTCTCTCTCTTCAACTGGACTCCTGGAGCTCGGCTTGGTGCTTGGCTGTGGATCTCTGCATCTGCTTCTATCAGTTACTGGATGAAGCCTCTATGATGACAGTTAGGATGTTCACCTATCTGATTGCCGGAATAAGCCAGCTCAGGCACCCTCTCCACTATTGCTATTAGTCTAAGCTGTGGTCATCCTTGTGGATTCCTGGCAACTTCCCTAGTACCAGGTTTCTCCCTTTATAGCTACATGAGCTATGACTCTACTTTCCTACTGTGTGTATTACTTACTTTTCTCATAGCTGTGATAAAATATCTGACAAAAGCAACTTCAGGGAAGGAGCATTTGTTTGGGCTCACAGTCAGGAAGTACAGTCCTTCGTGGCAGGGACGGCATGGCCACAGGAACGTGAAATGTCTGGTCACGTTGAGCGGGCAGTCAGGAAGCAGGGGATGAATGCTGGTGCTCAGCTCACTTTCTTCTTTTCATTCAACCCAGGATTCCAGTCCAGGGACTGGCACCGCCGTCATCCAGGATAGAACTTGCTACCTCAGTTAAGCCTCTCAGGAAACACCCTCATCAACACACTACATAGCTCTTCCCGTGGTAAGGCTAAACTCTGTCAGGTGGACAATGAACATTAACCATGACACTCTGTAACTGTCCTTTTTACTTAACCTTAATCTTTTGATGAACTAAAAGTTTTGATAAAATTGAACTTATAAACATTCTTTATCTTAGTAGATTTTGTCTGATTTATAGTGTTACCTACCTAAAGGGCAAGAACTCTCACTCCCACAAACATACCCATTTTCTTGCCTCCTCTTCCTCTCCCTCTTCCCTTTCCTTTTCATTTCTTTCTCCTTTTCAGAGGCTATGGCACCCAGTGTTCTAGAAAGTCTCTTATCCAAGCATCTGTTGCCATGCAGGCCTGATGTTGCTCAGTTTCTGAGATCTGGAACATTCTATAATTTCAAAGTCTACAAAAAAATTTACAAACCACACAGAAGTTTTGCTTTTGTTCTTGTGTGAGGCAGGGGTTGAGTTTTGCTCATGTAGATCCCCATTTAGCTCAGCACCATTTGCTGATAAGATCATCTTTTCTGAACCTCTCTGAAATACTGCATTTGTCAAAAATAAATACCCAAGTTTGTTTGGATTCTAGTGTCCTTCATAGGTTTCTTTGTTATACCAATGCCTCATTGTCTTAATTATTGTGGCTTATGGTATATATTGATATCTGGTTGAATGAATACTACAACTTTGTTCTACTTTAAGGAGATCTTGGATATTTTGAGCCAGCAAGATGGCTCAGCAGGTAAAGGCTTGTTGCCAAGCCTGATGACCTGAGTTTGATCCCCAGGATCCATATAATGGAAGGAGAGAACTGTTTCCTACAAACTTTCCTCTGACCTCCACAAGCCCACTGTGACACACATGCCTACACACAATAAAGTTTGAAAAATCAAATGTCTTCCTATTTGAGTGTGATTTTATACCACTCTGGCTGACATCATGACATCTTTCCTACATGTCTTTCTCTAAGCTGCCTGAAGTGTAGTCCTCATAAGCACCCCAAGCCCTGCCTGTATCTGGTACACCTACAGTTCTTCTAAGCCTTCCTTCTTTATCTCCAGATGTCACTTTCCGTGTACAGCAGACCACAATATCCTGCAGGTTTTTCTCACTAATAACCTCTATTACTTCAAAGGATAAAGTATATGTAATCTTACTATTGCTTTAGGTACTGTGTTAAGTTCTTTGCATGCGCTGCCTTACTTAATATTGCCAGTACTCTAAGAAGTAGGTGCCTTTTATTCACCTTAAGGACTGTTTCATTTTGACATAGGACTTGGAGGATCCAAACTTGATCTGATCTGAAAGTCTCCTCCCTAAAGACTGGTTTTCACTGGTTTTCATCCCCAGAAGGTGATATGCAAGCTTCCAAAAGAGCGGGGCCACCAGTACTTTTCTCCAGCTATGATTCCTATGAACCACAACACAACCAGCATGGCAGGACATTTCTAAGGGTGCCATTGTGGCGCACACGCTGTGCTGGTAACCAACAGTTCTCTCATTGAGCTTAAGAGACCCTTAACAAGAGGGAATGCCTAGAGAGGGAAGTGGTGTTCCCTCTTCAGCTGGGGAAGGGCAAGGCAAGGATAAGAACTCACATCTCTCAAAGTCCATGCTTCTCTTACACACACTTCAGTTCTAGTGCATAGTGAATGCTAGTTAATCTTCCTGTTGCTTAGTTTGTTTCCTTCCTGTTTCCAATAAGTTTCTTCACAGGCTCATCTATGATGCTAGCTGCTTCTACTTCCCCTTCCCCTTCCCTCCCTGATCCAACCCAGTCTTACTTCCTCACTAAAATGGCTCTCTATATGCCACCTACCACTTGCATCCTGCCATTTCTGATAGCTTGACTCCTAAATGTCTCCTAAAGACTAATATGATAATATGGGTTGGTAGCCAGTCTGTGGCACCACTGGAAGGTGCTGGAATCTTTAGGATTAGATAGAATAGAAGAAAATTAGGTCATGGGGGTGTGATGCTGAAGAAAACATAGGGACCCAGACCCTACTTTATGCTTTTAGACCACCTCCCCGAGGTGAGCAGTTCCCTCCACAATGATTACGCTCTCACTGCCACAATGTACTGTCTAAAGGGATGCGGCTGTGTAACCAGGCACCACAACCTCTGAAACTCTGAATCAATGCACATATATAACTTGATAATCTCAGATTTTTTTGGTCACAGCACCTAAAAGCTAATATAAAATATAGCACACCTATAGTTTCCTGTTCCTCTTCTCTAGCATCTCAGATAGCCCCCACCCCACCTCTGAGGAAACCATGTTTTTAGTTGCTCCTTTCTTTTGTATCTGTCCTTACATGCCTTTGAATTTTCTTCTACATCCTATACGACTCTGTCTCATTTCCTCTATGCTGGCTTCAGCCCTTCTATCTGAACGGGGTGGGGTGGGGGGAGGGTTGAGCAACCTAAGGTCTGCTCCTTGACCTGTATTTCCATCGACCCACACGTCGTGAAGTGATGACACAGCCCCAGGGCCTTGCATCTCATGTGTTTTCCCAAGTTTCCAAAGTGAATAGTTCTGAAGTTGACTTCTCTCCTCAGCTGCAGACTTCTAACTTCCTCCTTGACCCCTCCTTTTGGATGTTTTCTTTGTTAATTCTCTACAAAACAGAGTCTCAGCCGTGGATTGAAGCACTCAGTATGGATGGGAGAATTAAGTCCAAAGTATTAAGGATGGGACGTGAAGGAGAAGGCATTAAGCTACATCACCGTCCAGCTGACCCTTCACCATTATCACCTACATCACCATTCAGCTGACCCTTCACCATGTATCACCTACATCACTGTCCAGCTGACCCTTCACCATCATCACCTACATCACCATCCAGCTGACCCTTCACCATCACCGTCCAACCGACCCTTCACCATTATCACCTACATCACCATTCAGCTGACCCTTCACCATGTATCACCTACATCACCATCCAGCCGACCCTTCACCGTCATCACCTACATCACCGTCCAGCTGACCCTTCACCATCATCACCTACATCACCGTCCAGCTGCTAGGAGACCCCGCAGGTCACCAGAAGCTTGGAGGGGTTTTGTTTGTTTTTTGAGACATTAGTCCTTAGAGTAGTCCTTGGGAGAGGGGAAAGTAATGAACTTACCTGTCCGACTCTCCCTCAGCTCGTGTCTCCTTGTTCAGGACTCTTACTGAGAGCTAACTTTATACTTCCTATATGGACAACCATCCCTGCACTGCCTCTCAGGGGGCCACCTTGTGGCAATGCCTCCTGGAAATCTGAAAATGGAAGAAGACTGGAGCTGCTGTAGCAGTGGCCTGGCAGGAGAGTGGACAGGGGGCAGTCTGTGGCCCCATGCAGGTGTTCCTTCGGCCTGTGAAAATGAGCATGGCAAGCAGAACCCTCCACTCCTTGCTTCCAGCCACCCTGATCTGCTCCACCACTACCACCAAAGACTGCCGCATCTAAGGAAATGGTACTACTGCTGCCAGCGCTAGCCCGTAGCCAAGGAAACCACGGTGACAGCCTGTAAACTGGTTCCCGTGCTCTCCATCTTGGCTTCCTTTGATGCATTCTTCACGCAACAGGGCAAAAGCAAACGTGGACTTCCCGTAACTCTGGGGCTCTGTCCATCTCTTAGCTGTCCCCTAGGAAAGGCTTTTCCTGTCTTCTCTGTCAAAAGTCACTACCCCTCTTCTGACACTCTTTATTTCTTGTTTTGGATATGTTGACAAGGAACCCCACACTCAGGCCAAAGCAGGTAGGTGGGAGGTGCCTTCACTGTGTCTTCTTGATCCCCAGCTGGAGGGATTATTCTGCAGTTGAATGCGGCAGCCGCAGAGACACCTGCCATAGGATACAGTATGTTTCCTGGGCCTCAGCTGGACTAAAAGCTGCTTCTAAGAGGAAAGAACAACTTGGCTTTAATGTTTGTCCCTGGAATCTTTGTTCCCTGGGGGCTGAACAAGACAAAAGAGAGAAGCAGTAGAGTTGTCCTCAGCTCCTTTCACAACTGACCACCATCCTGAGTCTGCTTCCACTCCACCCAGAGCTCCGGACTCCCCCGCCCTCCCTCTCCTCCTATGTAGCCATTTGCTAACCTCAAAGCCATCCGTTTTCTAACACTTTAGATATTTTTGTTTTATTGGACACACGTTTATATAGTAGTTACAAGTTCCTAGGTGTGTGTGTGTGTGTTGTGAGTTTATGTGTGTGTTTGTATGTATTGTGTGTGAGTTTGTGTGTATGTGTTTGTGTGTGTGTATGTGTTTGCATGTGTATTTGTGTTTGCGTTGTTTGTGTGTATGTGTGTCTTCCATTAAAACTCACAGAAAATCCTATGATGCAGGAATTTCTAAGGAGTCTCAGAATTGTAGGGACTTAATCAAAGTCCCATCAGGTTACCTCCTCCACGGTTATACAGCTCATAAAGGACAGAGATGAGAATCCAACCCAAGCAGCCATGTAGAATCAGTGCTCTCAATCACCACATTGTAACTTTCCATCATTGACAAGCATACCTTGAGTGTTTATGATCCACAGGGTCCTGAGTGTTTTAGGAAGAAACAATGCCTTTGGGTGAAGGAACAGAACGCTCACTCACAGGTGACAGGTGGCATATACAGTGGCAGTGCCACTATCTTCTGTAAGTTCTCTAGCCACATCAGACCCTGTCACCAAGACAAAGGATGCAGAAGACACACACGGGCAAGGGTTAGTGTGTCAAACAGCTCTAACTTGAGAAGACCACTCAAAGGACTACAAGTAACTTTTAGGTAAAGGAATTACTCTGTGCTTGATGTTGTGTGAAGGGCTGGACATACATCCTATCAGCAATACTGCAGAACAGGCAATATTAACTCTCCCTTTAGAGAGTAGGAAAATAAAGTAACAGTGGAAAGTAACTAAATAACTTTTTAAGTCATGTGACTTGGAAACAGTCAAGCCCCAACTTGCTCTTTACCCAACATTTGGTCTCTTCCTGCCTAACAACATTGGATAAAGAAAGGTCAATGCTTCCAGTTTTGTCTTCTTTATTCTGAGCCAGACCATCAGTTCTGCAAATGGCAAAGTAGGAAAAGAATCTTCCATTTCCTCCCCCATGAGTCAGCTATTCCCCTAGACTTTATCATCTTCAACTGTGTGGGGCCACGTTTTGTCTAAGTACCCTGATTAACAACCTAGGATTTAACCTTTGTTTTTATTATCCCATCTCTTTTTTTTACAATTTGCAAAGTCTTGCAGATTCTCTAAAACACATCATGAGACGATTACTTCTGCTCCTCCCCATCTGACAGTGCCTTCCTATGTGCGTTCCATCTCATGCCACTGTCCACCTCCATTTGGAAGGTGTATGCTACATTAGGACATGATTGTCATCTTTCCTCTGTGTTAAAAGAGTCTTCTGGCTGGAAGTGATGCCATGCTCCAACTCTGTCACTAATTCCAAAGACCAGAAGATCAGGTCGCACTCTTCCATACTCAACCATCTCAGTGGCTCTTCCAGTATTTGTCAACCTCTTCAAGTGGCCCACTGAATCTTAATAGGACATCCCCCTCTGTTAAAATTAGATAGAGCAGTTCATCCCTTCAGTCTTGGACAAGCACCTGACACACATTAAGCACAGTGTCTCGGTGATAGCCTTTGTTATAAGTCTTTTTTGTTGCTCCAGTCAATACTCTAAAAATGCATGCTTTCTGACGAGGTAAATGGAACAGGAAAGAGGCCTCATATCAATGTCTGGATCCCAAGAAACTTCTAGAAAGGAAGGTTAGATATTTTCACAGGAAAAGTAAAGTGGGTTTACAGAACCTCTTTTCTGCCTTAAAAATAAATGTTGTTACTATTATTGCCACACCAACAGGCTAAGTGTCGAATGGAAATAAGTATTACAATTACAATGCAAAATATATTTCTCACATATAAAAGAAAAGGCTTAAAAGCTTGATATATGTTGTTAAAAGTAGAAGGTAGGCCTGTCTGGTTTCTTGGCCCCTTAAGTTTTTTCTATGACTTAGCAACAAGTATTTAAAGGCAGTTGGTGTTTATTTAAATTTTCAAGTCTTTTTTTAACCAGTGAAGAAGAACTTCCAAAGATATGAGAAGAAAAAGAACAATGATAAATTGGTCACTGGATAAATGACCTAGAAACTGGATCATTAGACTTGATCCCATTAAATCTACCTCTTCACATGTATCAGCCCCAAAACTTCAGGTCCAATGGGGTTCAAGGCTGCACTCTTCTTTGAAAAATGGTACCTAGAAATATCCATCACAGAATTTCTTGTCTAATGCCAGGATCCTGATTCACTATGTTATACAATATCCATTTTATGGAGCATCACAAAGTCATTAAAATAAAACTAGCTAAGAAATGTTAAAACATGTTTAACAATGTTAAAGCCTTATGTTAGAAAATTAAGGGGGCAGTCAAGGAAGCTTATGAATGACATGCATTAAAATGTTCCTCACACTAGTGCTCATTAAACTCTTGCCTCAGGCCAGCATCGTTCCCAGTTGAGGGACAGGAGAAGGTCGAGGCAAAGCTCTGATCTATGGCACAATGCCCCTGAACCCTAAGGTCTTCCTATTGATCAAAAAAGTCCAGGATGAGAAACACCCCCAAAATATTAATAATGCACAGAACTGCAGGCTCTCTCTCTGATCATCTTTTTAGACTGTTTCTGATGCCTTTTAAATAACACTGTTGTTTCTTCTAAAGTTTCCCTGGGAACTTTGAAAGGCAGCTGCTGTGGCCTCGCATCATCACGCCCTCCCTCTCAGCGGGGTAAGAGCGTGGGTCATAAGGCTCAGTGTTCCCTGTAAGCTGAGACTCTCACCTCTGACCAGAAGGCTGTGGGTGGGCAGAGTGTTGTCCTTGGGGCTGTTGTTGTAACTCTTTTAGTCTGATAAACTAGCACTTAAGTGTTTCCCTTTTCTAAACCCCCAAATGACAAGTGTCTTTGTGGTGAGGTGATGGTTCAACTGTCACCGCCAACAGGAAGAGTCCTGGGAACACTTATTTTTAGTTTATGGTCTAAGCAAGTGCCGGACGGTGTGTTCAGGGACCTCGGGAAGCCCAACATGCCTGAATCTAAGCATGGACCTTTCACAGGAAAGGTGAGACTAGCAGAGAGGTCTCTGGGGACGACTGCCAGGTTTTCTCCAGACAGCCACAGACATGGAGCTCTGATGTTGAGTGAGAAGACTGTGGTGTCCCTTCTACACAGCTTCATGCTGTTACACACATGCTTTACAAACAAAGGCATGTGGAGTCCATTTGGATCTATGTGGGCCCTAACAGCCGCAGGGAGAAACTGTAACAATGAGGCAGATGACATCCACAGCCACTGGAGCAGACACCTGTTACCAAGGCCTGTTCAGCTGCCTGCTCCCCTTCAGCTGGCACAGCCTGTGTAGTTCATTAGCAGCTTCTCCTTGCCACACATGGGCTACCAAGCATGTTCCCTTCTGCTGCACAGATCATTGGCATCGCACTAACTCATGCTTCCCAGGGATGCAATCCTGAGTGGCTTGACCCATGGAGTCTGGCTAACAGGTTTCACCTACCAAGACCTCCTAATTCATGTCCTATGCAAAACCAGGGTCTTCAGATTCTTATTTGATTATATTTGAGCTACCCTCTAGTTTTCTAACATTTATGTATATACTGTATGGTGTGTGTAATTTTTATTTATTTACAAAAATTCACCAAAGCTTTACTTAGAATCAAAGAACCCATGTGTGGTGGTTTGAATGAGGATGCCCCCAATAGACTCATATATTTGAATGCTTGGCCCCCAGTTAGTGGAACTGTTCGGAAAGGATTAGGATGTATGGTCATGTTGGAGTAGATATGGCCTTGTTGGAGGAGGTGATTCACTGGGAGTGGGCTGCAAGGTTTCAAAAGCCCATAGCAGGCCCAGTCCTTTCTCTGTCTGTCTGTCTGTCTGCCTGTCTCTCTCTCTCTCTCTCTCTCTCTCTCTCTCTCTCTCTCTCTCTCTCTCTCGGCTTGCTGACTGTGGATCAGAATGTAAAGCTCTCAGCTACTGCTCCATGCTGGCCTGCTTCCTGCCATGATGATCATGGACTAACCTTCTAAAACTGTAAGCAACCTCCAAATTAAAAATACGTTCTTTTTCTAAGAATTGCCTTGGTCATGGTGTCTCTTCACAGCAACAGAACAATAACAAGGCACTGCCTGAAACGAGTCAACATATTTCACTATGTAATTCAGTAGATGCCTGCTCTAGACAAATGGGTTCTCCTCCTCCTCAGACATTGTCTACTAAGGGGAAATAGAGTTTTCCTTCTGAAACAAGAACTGTGGCCCAGTGGGTTGGATGACATCACTGGTGATTTTTTTCCTTCTCTTTTCCATGAATGCCAACTATTTACTAACTAGAAGTATCCAGGCAGCACCAACCTCAGAGGCACACCCCAGAAGAAGAAGGATCAAATGCTGATCCACTGCCTCAGGCCCCTGTGGATCCAGGATCTGCTCATCCCAAGATTTCCCAGCTATGAACTAGCCTCTGTCAATGGCCCCTCAAAAGACTCACAACCCCTGACAGAGGAGCCCCAGTCTCCATGAGGTATTCCATGTAAAAAGCAACATTCTCAATGGGACTAGGTTTTGTCAAAGGCAGTATTGTAAGAGCTAGCTGCATACAACACAACATGGTCCCTTAGGCCAGTCCCACGAAAATAGCAGAAACCTAAATGCTAAGAGGATGGAGGATGACATTACCGCCCCACTGTCACCGTTCCTGGTACTTCATAAAATGCTGTGTTTGGATCCTCACCAGACTCATATTTTGTAACCCAACCAAGGTGATGGCATTAGGAAGTGGTGATTTGGGGAAGGTGATTGAGCCACGAGGGCTTGTTTTAGTGAATGGGATTAGCGAAAGTGCTGGTTGGTTTTGTCAACTTGCCACAGCCTGGAATAATGTGGGAAGAGAGTCTCAACTGAGGAACTGCCTAGATCAGGTTGGCCTGTGGACGTGCCTGTGGGGGATTGTCTTGCTTGTTGACTGATCTGGGTGTGTCCACTCCACTGTGCCTGGCACTGTTCTCGGGCAGGTAGACTCAGCGAAGAAAACGAGTTGAGCATAAGCAAGCAGTCAGCACGGTGCATTTGTCTCTTTCTGCTCTTGACTCTAGATGCGATGTGACTACTGCTTGAGTTCTTATGTAGACTTCCCCTCAGTGATGGATGTCTTAGATAGGGTTACAGTTGCTTTACTGAAACACCAAAGCAACATGGGCGGAAAGGATTTCTTTCACTCACAGTTCCATATAACAGTTTATCATCAAAAGCAGTGAGGATAGGAACTCAGGCAGGGCAGGAACCTTGTAACACTAATCTTAAAAGGTATTGTAATAAAATACCCAGAGCCAGATATTGGGGTGAAAGCAGAGTAAGCCAGCCACAAGTTCTTACCTCTACGAAATCCTCAGTCTAAAGAGAGCAAGTTCCTGTCTCCTCACGCCTTATATAACTTTCTCTGCCCTGACATCACTTCCTGGGATTAAAGGCATGTGTACTTCCCAGTACTGGGATTAAAGGTGTCTGCCACCATAGCCTGGCTCTGTTTCCAGTGTGGCCTTGAACTCACAGAGATCCAGATAGATCTCTGCTCCAGAATGATAGGATTAAGGGTGCCACCACTGCCTGACCTCTATGTCTACTCTAGTGGCTGGCTCTGTCCACTGATCCTCTGGCAAGTTTGTTAGGGTACACAATATATCACCACAGAACCTGGAGGCTGATGCAGAAGCCATAGGGGTGCTGCTTACTGGCTTGCTCAGCCTGCTTTCTTATAGAACCCAGGACCACCAGCCCAGGGGTGGCGCCACCCACAATGTGCTGGGCTCTCTCCCATCAAACACTAATTAAGAAAATGCCCTATGGGCTTGCCTATAGCCCCATTGCTTTTTGTTTGTTTTGGTTTGTTTGTTTTTCAAGACAGGGTTTCTTTATGCAGCCCTGACTGTCCTGGAACTCACTCTGTAGATCAGGCTGGCCTCTACCTCCTGAGTGTTGGGATTAAAGGTGTGCACCACCACCACCTCTACCTACAGCCCCATCTTATGGGGGCATTTCCTTAATTGAGGTTCCCTCCTCTCAAATGACTTCAATTAATGTCAAGTTGACATAAAACTAGCCAGGACAATGGATCTGGAATTGCAAGCTACACAAACCTTTCCCGCTCCTACATTGGTTTTGGTCAGGGTGTTTGTCACAGCAACAGAAATGAAAGTACGACAGTGACCTTATAAAAGAGGCTCCAGAGAGCTGCCTTACTGCTCCTATCACGTGAGGCTACAGTGAGAAGGTACCATCTACGAGAAAGTGGGGGCTCACCAGATCCTGAACCAATTGATGCCTTGATCTTGAGCTTCTTCCCAACCCCCAAGACTGAGAGAACTAAGTTTCTGTTGTTCATAAACTGCCCAGTCTGTGATATTCCATTATAGTATCTCAAATATACTAAGAGAATGGATAGTATGTCATATCTTTACAATATACATTTATTTTCAAGACATCGCTTACTTGTTTTGATACATACCAGAATCTAGAAAGGCAGGAAGGCCTGATCACATTAGTTCTATTTGGGGATGTGGAAACAGTCATGCATATCAGTAGGAGTATCTTAAGTCCTGTGGTATGGTTACCTGAGTAACAATGATAATCACAGTGTGAACTTATCATATAGCTGTCTCCCAGAATCACCTCAGGTCACAACAAAAATAATCTTTATTGAATCTTCCCTTAAAAGCATCAAATTTACTGAAGTAGATGCAACTGTGCATATTTTAAAGTTCAAAAGAAAAAGAAAAGGTTTGAGTGTCAAAATGGTTAAGAAACTTTACCTCATAAGTGCAATTAGCAGAGCCAGGATGTGAAGCCAGTCTGCCTCCAGAGTCTAGACTAGACTAGAACTTGCGATCTCCATCAGAAAATTTGGAAGAAAAACTTCACTGAAATAAATTAACAAAACTCTCAGGCCTCATTCTGGCTCTCATCTGACTCCCTACCTGCAACTTGTTTTCATCTGAGAGTAAATGTCTCAGCTCCACTAAGGGTGAAAGTGGTTCCTCACTTACCTTCCCATCTTGGAAGGGAAAGGGGGAAAGACTCCACGAAAGAGGGCGTCCAAGTCCAGCCCACAGGTCTAGATGGCTTAAGGACTTGAATAAACACCCAGCCCTGAGAGACTAACAGAAACCCTAGACTGGGTGGGTGACCTCCCCTGAGTGCATGCAGACAGCAAAAGCAGCAGCCTGGGAAATGACAAGGAGCTAAGAAACCTGCTGAAACTCGGCCTGACTTCCTCCTGCCCTGTTCGTCCTGCCAGCACAGTCCCCCAACACTGCAGATACGAGAATGGGACAGGAAACCCAAGAGTTGAGGCTTGCAACTTATTTTCAAAGTAGTATGAGACAGCTGGGGAGAGAAGGCAGACAAACAGAAGGTCAGAGGTTTGATAAAACTTGGCATCATTTGAATGACACCACAGACATCTGAAAAGGGCTTTGCTCATGAAGAACATGAGACTGAGTGGTAAATTTAAAGACCATGGTCAAGGACAGCATTTGCCTCCTTCAGCACCTTTCTCCCTTCAGATGCACAACCCTCCACCATTACACATTTCTACTGCTGGGTCTTCCAGGAGTTCCACGTAAACTCTGTCCTGTCTGACCAAGTCACTGGGCTATTTTGTTTTTATTTAAAAGGGATCTATGCTGCTTAGTTTCTTGTCAACTTGACATAAGCTAGGCTCATCTGGGAAGAGGGGAACTCAGTTGTGAAAATGTCTCCATTAGATTGGTCTGCAGGCAAGTCTGTGGGGGCATTTTCTTAACTAAGATTAATTTGGGAGGGCCCAGCCCACTATGGGTGGTGCCACCACTGGGCTGAAGGTCCTGGGTTGTATAAGAAAGCAGGCTGAGCAAGCCAGGAGGAGCAAACCAATCAACAGTGTTCCTTTATGACCTCTGCTTGAGTTCCTGCTTCTAGGTTCCTGCCTTGACTTCTCTTCATTAAGGACTGTAGCTGTAAGCTGAATTAACCTTTTCCTCCCCAAGTATTTTGGTCATGGTGTTTATCACAGCAATAGAGGCCTCACTGGCACAGGATCTTATATTTCCCCCATGTTTTAGTGACTGATAAAAATGAACTGATTCATAACTTAGATGCTACTGATCGTAAATGGCTTAATAAACCAGCATTCTCAGAGAACTTTGCAGTTTGCCCCAATAGTAAATGGGATTTTGTGGCACTCTGGGGAGCCTGGAAAGATGGAGATGTGTAATGCTCATCTTTATCCCAGTCTCCTCAACTCTTACAGAGCACCCTGTGACTGTGACCCAAGTGTCTCTTTGGCATTTAGCTACTAGTGAGTGATGCTTTTGTAGTTCCCCACACAAGCTCTGGCAATGATGTAGTCGTTTCTTGAAGTAGACATGTCATGGAATCAAAAGAGCCTGGACTGATGGTGTACCAAGCGGGGAACAGGTGTTCTAGAGATCATCCAGAGCCTCAGTAAAATCTGGGTGACACAGTAATAAAATTCCTTTACGTTAACCCACTAACATTTGTGATAGTTCTCATAGAAACACAGTCTAGCATATCTTGACATGTAAACCTAGTGTGCTGGTTAGTCTTTCTCAACTTGACAACGGCTAGCATCATCTGGGGAGAGAAGCTCAATTGTGAAAATGCTTCCCTCAGATTGTCCTCCAGACAAATCCGTGGGGGGCATTTTCTTGATTAGCGATTGATGTGGGTGGCCCAGCCCACTGGTGGCAGCACGACCCCTAGGCAAATAGTCTTAGGCAAATAAGAAAACAGACTGAGCAACTCCAGGGGAGGAAGCCAGTAAGTAGTACTCTTCCATGGTCTCTGCATCAATTCCTGTGTCCAGGTTCCTGCTTGAGTTCCTGCCCTGACATCCCTTAGTGATGGACTGTTTACCTGGAAGTGTAAGCCAAATGAGCCCTTTCCTCCCCTACTTGTTTTTGGTCATGTTTATCACAGCAACAGAAACACCTAGCAACCTTTGACCTCATCAAACCATAATAAAATGTGCCACGTATTTGTTATATGGCTTTGAAAAAGTTTTTAGGCTTTTCCAGATTGACTTTTCCAGTGTCTTCCTCTGTTGAACAAGTTCATTGATCTCTTCCATGATTCTATATAGCAGCAACCCAAACCTATAGGTACCTGCTTTCTAGAAAGCTATTGTATGCTTAGAAAAAAGCACTTTCCCCAAAACAAATGGGACTATTTGACACAAGCTAAACATCTATTACCTAATTCTCCCTCTGCACAGAAGGATCAAGATTGCACATTTCCAGTTAATATGCACACATTTTACATTTGAGTTTGTATTAAAGGGACATGTGACATCTCATTGTATTCTATAATTGGTCATTCTAGTACCTCTCAGCTTTGAAATGGTCAAATAAGAGCTATTCAGTATGGGAATCAGGCAGTTGTTTCTCAAAGTTATTGGTTATTTATTTACTTCCTTATTTATTATGTTTTTGGGAAATCTTCAGTTACTATATGAAGACAAGAAGTGGCATCATCTAAATTAGTGGTTTACAATTCTCTTAAATTGAGAGTTCCTTCCGTGTGTGTGTGTGTGTGTGTGTGTGTGTGTGTGTGTGTGTGTTATACCAGTGTCTACTGTTTAAAGATACACTACTTAAAAAGTAGGTGAATTGTGTTTCATATATTTTTAAACGGCACATAAATTATTCAATGTGTTTAGATATGTTATGTATGCAGGCTGTAGGCAATATTGGGGATGTGTGTGTGTGTGTGTGTGTGTGTGTGTGTGTGTGTGTAAATAAATATATATATTTGTTTATCTCCTAACAGTAACCCTCAGTTATCCCAGAGCCTATTCATAGCCACCAGCTAGGAGAGTGAACTTAAGAAATCTAATTAAAAACAAAATGAAAACCCATCGAATCCTACATTTTGTTTCCATTTCCTCCCCTTTATATCCAACCTCTTGATTTCCAGGAAGCAGATGCTAAAACACAATTAGGAGTACAAAAAAAATACTGGAGTAGAGAAACATCTTTGAAAAAATACACACTGGATTGGGGGTGGAGGAGCTGTGCAATCATGATATAGTCTGTTAGCCCAATAGGATTGTACTGGAGGTAAGTCTTCATCAGACATAAGAGACCATTGGCTGGGGCCTTTCTGAGTGGGGTGTTTTGAGATCAAGGGCTGGTAACAAAGGAGGCTCCCTGACTACCTCATCTCAAGGATCTGAGTAATGTCTCCATTTGCCACACCCACATTTCCTCCTAATTCCATAAGGCAATTTGTCCCACTAAGGTTATGAAGACATTATACCCTATAAATTTCCTTGAGAAATAGGCTATCCTCGATCCAGATGGAAACATAATTGAATTGACTAATGGGAGGTGGTCCCAGGCTATGGCACTGTGTTTACTTTGAGTAGAATCTCCCTCTACAGAGGGATCTAAGAGCACATCTGAAACAAGATCAGAGAAGGGCTTGCTGCAGGAGGCTAGCTACGTTCTGTAACCTGTTCTATATAGTCTTGAGTACTGATGGCTCCATTGGGGCAGCCAACTGTGCTGAAAAAAGAAGAGAAAAGAAAAGAAAAGAAAAGAAAAGAAAAGAAAAGAAAAGAAAAGAAAAGAAAAGAAAAGAAAAGAAAAGAAAAGAAAAGAAAAACCAAAGCAGTAGAAAGCAAAAAAAGGCCTGGGGAAGATGGCATGGAGGGAGACGAGCTGCCCCAAGTCATGCTTGAGCTGCTGAGCCCTTCTCTTAGTCTAGGCAGTGAGAGTGTGTTAAGCACATGACACACATAAGAGGCTGGGATGGATCTAGCTGGTGACAGATGTCTGAGAAATCTAATCTGAGAACCAGGCCGTATCTTTTTATTGTTGTTTTGTTATGTTTGTGTTTGTTGTTTTGTTTCGCTTTTGTTGTTTTTTAAGACACGATGTCTCTGCCAGGCGGTGGTGGCACAGCCTTTAATCCCAGCACTCGAGAGGCAGAGTCAGGCAGATCTCTGTGAGTTCGAGGCCAGCCTGGTCTCCAAAGCGAGTTCCAGGAAAGGCGCAAAGCTACACAGAGAAACCCTGTCTCCAAAAACCAAAAACCAAAAAAAAAAAAAAAAAAAAAAAAGACATGATGTCTCTGTGTAGCCCTGGCTATCCTGGAATTCACTCTGTAGACCAGGATGGCCTTGAACTCACAGATCCACCTGTTCCTCCCGAGTGCTGGGATTAAGGGCGTGCACCACCACCGCCTGGCCAAACCAGGCCATATCTCATTTTCTGATTTCAAACATGGAACCAGTTACTCTCCAAAGATGCGTCTTGGGGAAGCGACCACAGTGGTTTCCAAACAGCAGAGGAGAGAACAAAGGAAACACAGAGGCAGGCCCATCCTTACCCCCACACTCAGCCTCTTCATTTGTCTCTCACATCAGAGTTTAGGTAAAACTACACCGGAGAAAGGCTCTTTGGTGAGGGCCAGATGAAGGGATAAATCCAGTTCCTGGTTCACATCTGGACCCGACTAAGAATCTCACAGGAGCTTATGCTTCTAGGAGAGCTACTACTCAGTGTGAGGACAGGTGGATGACAGAGGGGAGGGGGAGAGGAAGAGAGAGGATAGATAACATACATTTATCAATACACTGATATACGATGCACACTACAACATCTATACAGATAGATAATAGAAAAGGATAAGATAAACTACGTGTAATTTTTAAAAAGCTCAGGTTCTTTTTCTGGGGTCAAAGGGTCATCTTGACTTATCCTTTGTGATTGGCCACTCCTCCATTGGTGGGTTCTCGCAGTCTTTCTTGTGATAAAAAGGATGTTAGCAAATGAAGGAATTACCTCCCATCTTGTACATTATGAATCCATCTCACCAATTTTTTCCAGCTTCAGACCCTCTAAGATGGTGGTGTTCCCCACCTCACCTGTAAACAGAGGATGAGGCATGGGGATAGAGTGAGTAGATTGTAGTTGATTGCTAAGCTGGAAAGAGAAGGAATAAAGGCCTTCTCCCAAAACAGATGGGTTCTTTCCCCAGCTTCCTTTTAAACACAAATGAAATCCAGTTTACAGATAGGTGAAATTTCCAAGCTAAATCCAAATTACTTGCCAATGTTTGAAATTACCCAGGAGACTTGCTGACAGTTGGTTGAGGAAATGCTACACAGTTCAATGTTGAAAAATAGTCATTAAAACAAAGCCATTGCTGTCTGGGAAAAGAACTAGTGAGGGACCTGTCCAAGGGCATCACTCTCAAGCAGGGTGAACAGTTATTTCAAGTTCCGAACAAGCAAAAGTGAAGATCGCCAACAGCCAGGAAATAAGGAAGTCTGAGACAGAAACCAGACGTGTTGGTGTCACTGTGAAGCTGTGACTCAGCTTCTATTCTGACAGCTGATAAATAAAGAACAGTTTCCAGGTAAGCTATGTTTGGTTAAGCCCTAAACTCGGACATTAAGTATAGCCCTAAGGCTACCAAAACAGCATCGCTCTAAGCCACAATCATTTCGCATGTGTTGGAAAGAAAGAAAGAAAAAAAAGAAATGAAAATTGGAAGCATGACAACAGGGGATGAACACCCATGGGCTTCCCACACATCTCACAAATGGCCCTCTGCTCTCGGAATGACCCAGAGTTCTTTGTTTCGACAGCTCTTCCTGCCTCAAGAAACCCACTTTCAGAACTATTTCCCCAGTGTGTTTCCCCAACCTTTCCTTCACTCACTTCTTTCTCCCCCACTTTCTTCTTCTAAGTTCCCATAGGCCAATCTGTCTTTCCAACCCCACCCCACATGCATGTATAGACTTTGTCCAAAGCCTCCCCGTGAGTGATATCTTTTTCTGGGGGCAGTAAGCACTGACTCACTGCCTCCTTCCCACCACAGTTTCCAAAACACTGTTATTGCACCCTTGTCTCTATGCAGCTCTCAGGCAGCCTGGGCCACCATGTATGCAAACAGCTCTTCCTGGGAAATCCCTCCGTGTCTGCCAAACACTCTCTTATTTTTTAATTGGGAATTTCATACATGTATACAGCATGTATATACTGCGGTGTGATCGTGTTCACCCACACATACACACCGTCCTCTCTTGTCTCTTTCCCACTCCAGCTGACTCTTATCTGCCCAACTAATCCCTTCCCTACTTGCTCCTCTTTGTTGTTTGTGCAGGTCTCATGGAGGTAGCCATCCTGCTGTAAGCTCATGATGTACAACGGCCATGTCACACCCAGAATGCTTTATAGCACTCCTCCTCATCCTCCAGCTCTTACAATTTTTTCATGGCAAATTCTGCAACATTCCCTGGGCCCTGGAGTGGATGATACGGAAGTTCCATGTAGAGCTGAGCACTCATCAGTTACTTAGTCTCAGCACTTTGACCAGTTATGAGTCTCTGAATTAGTGACTGTCCCCTGGGAGGTGGGGGCAGCTTCTTTGACTCTGGCTGAAGGCAGCATTAGTGTATAGGTATAAACATACATATTTGGAAGACAATTTGATGAGATGTCCTCTTAATGAAACATCAGAAGTATATGCCTCCTAGGACCTGTGACCTTCCTAGCCATAGGCTGTTGGTGGGGTTTACAGAGTGGCCCTCTTCTAATTCTTATGCTCCAATCCTCTGAAAAAAGCAGAGCTTAAGGAATCCTTCTGTTCTTTTCTGCATCTTAAACTTTCGGCCTGCAAAGGAAAAAGCACTTTTGCCACTAAATTGAGGCTTCAAGTTCCTTAGAGAAATGGCATAAAAAAAGACAATGTGCCATGAATTCCATCTTCTCTTCACCACGCAAGCAGGGGAAATGTTTCTGAAAGATGAGCTGAGGCTTTCTCTAAGTCAGGTAGCTGAGGTCTAGTCTTTTCCCTATGAAAAAGAGAAGAGATTTAAATGTGAGAAGTATAAAGGGAGGGAAAATTCATATTTTGAATGGAGAGGACATGAAGATAGTCAAACCATCATGTTAAATGTAAATAGATGTATGCCTTCTCTCATCAAATCCATCCAAGATCTACTCTTCAAGATCCAACAAAGTAAGGGTCACCAATTTGATGCTGATGCCTTGTGAATGAGGAGAATGTTTTTCAGCAAGATCAATCAGGTTCTTTCCTTAACTGTTCCCAAATTCTTATCTGTGTTTGCTCTAGTTGGGTCTTCCAGCCCCCAGACACTCTTTTCTCTGGTCTGATTCTTCAGGGACTTCCCAGACTGGTAAATCAATCTCCTGGTGACTTGGAATGAGCTTCGAATACTCTCCTGCATCCATGTGTCTCTGTTCAAGACCCAACCAGCTCTCTGTGATTTCCAGTGAGGACCCCTGCATGCTCTCAACTTTCACCTCTGCCTAGCCTTATGTATGTGGCCCTTGAATTTGAATGCAGCAGGGAGTATACTGTCTTCACAACTCTACGGAAGGTGGTGAGCCGTTCTGCCGCAGCCTTCCATAAGGAACGCATTGGGAACTTCAGTTGATCACACCTGACTTTTCAGGGGAGAGGATGCTTTCTACTCTTCTGGAGCCAATTCATGGTGAGGTTTTGTTTTTAGTGAAAACATTCTCTGTAGGATTTAGTAAAGGATTCCTATTCATACCTATCACAAGACCACTGAAATAGAATAAGCAGAACAAGAGCACATGGAGTGGTCCCCTTTTAACTGAAATAGGTTTATCTGAAATGATGCTTATATGGATACCAACCAGGTCTCAAAGAACCTGCCTTCTGCTTGCCTTCTGTGTGATTTCTGAATGGTGCCCTGAAGGTCACCTCAGGTCTTCCCAAGCATTCAATCCCATTCAAAAAATGAGCTTCTGATTCCAGGCAGTTTCTCAGCAGTACAGGGGCATTCCAAGAGTGACCCATAAACATTGTGTAAGCCCTGTCTAGACAATCACAATGATTGGGTAATCAGAGACAAACCCTTCTTCTGATGCCTTTCTTCCAGAACATTCAAATGAGACAGAGCTTAGAAAATCAAAATATCCAGGACCCTGTTCCCCTCCATATAGCAAGACATATCTCAGATAATGCAGAATTTCTTATGTTAAATAAGATCATAGGCTCTTACTTAAATGGAATATGAAATACACAAATAATGCCTAACATCACTACCAATATATGCATGTACCTGGGCAGGAAACTCAAAAATGAATCAAATTTTTCTCAAGAAACATTTTCTGGCAGAGTATGCTGGCACATCTCTATCATACCAGCATTCAAGAGGCAGAAACAGGAAACAGGAAAATCACTGAAACTTTGGAGCCAACCTGGGCTACACAGCAAATAGAGGCCCCTCCGAGCTACAGAGCAAGAACCTGCATCAAGGGGAGAAAGGAGGGGGAAGAGGAATTTCATTCATTTACTCAATTAGCATTATTTCCGTGGCCATGCAAGTCTGTAGATACACAATCCTTGTTGTCCATACTCCTCTTCTCTCCTTAGAGAACATAGATCTCAGGGCTCTTCACTAACCCACTCTTCACAAAAGTTACTCGCATGCCATATACCATTGAGTATATCTAGTGGCCCAAGTGGAATCCTAGGGAGGATTAATTCACCTTGTTCACCTCATTCACCAGCCAGAGAAATCAACTGTAGCTTAAGTAAATAAAAATAAAATAAAAAGGGCCAGAGAGATGGTTCAGCAGGCAAAGGCACTTGCTGACAAGCCTGGAGACCTGTGTAATCCCTAGGACATATATGGTTGAGGGAGAGAAATGACTCCCACAAGTTATCCTCTGACTTCCACACATGGGTCACGGAACACACACACACAGACACACAAATAAATACAATAACTTTTGAAAGGAAAATTATTGGACTAACTTAGGGAAACACACAGAATCGACACTAAACCAGACGAGTGAAGCAGATGTGTGTGCATGCAGAGCGATTCGGAGCTGTGAGGGACAACATGCAAGAGCAACGTCGTTTCTCAGGAAGGCCTCATCTAAGGCCTGCTACAGGTGTCTCCATGGCTGCGGCCATGGCCTCTGCTGCTGTCACCACCATCACTGCCCAGACTGTTGTTATGACGGGCCCGTCTCGATGCACACTCCCAGCCTGGGTCCCATGCAAAAAGTTTCAGGTCCCGTACAGAAGCGTCTTACTGGACAAGCTCATAAGCCCAGGCTGCCAGAACTCTGAAGGAAGGAGCTCCCCTTTTATGACTTCACAAGAGGAGGTGGACCAGGAGGTTCTACCTACAAAAAGCTCAACAATTTGAAGAAATCCTTCCAAAGAGGGGGTTGGATGATGGAGAGCCAAAAAAAAAAAAAAAAATGAAAGTACCCACCACATATTACAATCTTGCCCCCCAAAGCCAACTCCACTCTCCATTCCCTGTGTAACTTGTCTAACTCCTACCCTCTTCTTAAAAGTCAAGTGTTGCGCATAAAAAGCGGCCTTAGCTCAAAGGATGTGGTTTTGAGTTAGATAGTCCTCACTTCATCCATGATTTGGTCTTCTTTGGCCAACTCTGTCACAGTAAATATACCGTTTCTGCTTACATCTATGTGTTTCTCAATAAATAGGCGTTTGTATATTTCTTTCAAGAAAAAAAAGTGGCTCACAAAACACAATGTATTTTAAAAACTATAATAAAAAAGAATTTTTGGCCACCTGAAGTGCCCTTATTTTCTATGCCACTCTTCTTAAACCATGGGTTATGACTTTATATGAAGTCATGTAACTGAATGTAGGAGGTTGTGAAAAATCTTGCAGGAGTCAAAGGTTTCTGAACATGCCACAAACAAAAGTTAATTCAAAACCAAACACACTGTGAATCTGTGGTGTTTCTGACAATGCTGACCCACAGTGCATCCTGTGACTTCTCTTGGTTCTGAACACCCAACGTGCACACTTTATAGTGTGTAGGCCATCACACCACACAATGCCAAACAGGCACTGAAAAGCCCTGGCACAGATTCAAGATGTTTGTACGTAATGAAGGCTTCTCCTAATATCATTTCTGCTCTTATAGAAATGCAATAGTTTAGACACGAAAAACAAAGACTTCATGCTGTCCTCCCATTATTCCTCAGCATATAATATCAGATTCATATAATTGAATTCGGATGTTTGGCTTCTTAAGGATTTCTGTTTGAATCTCTAACTTGAGATTTATTTTATAAAAAAAAGAAATCATTAAATTAATTTTGATTGGGATTAGGATAGGATTTTCAACAATTTCTAAAATGACTCTGAGTATTTTTCTGCCAGTTTATACCACACATTCATGGAGCTACATTACCAGCTCGTACATTATCAGGTTGTAATTGTACAACCAAAATATGAATCAACTGTGAAGAACACTGATACTGCTCTATGTCCTGCAGCATCAAATTTCATCCAAGATATAATTCTTTATGCAAAAATAAACAAGCATGTCCATCTCATTAGCACATACATTTTCATTCATCTTTAGTAAATGGTAAAATTTTATGCATCTGAAACAATTGCTTTTAATACACATTTCTTTATGATTTACTGTCAGTAAGTGATTTATATACCTGTTTTATATACCTATACACCTGGCCTTACACAAAAATTGCTTGGGCCAAAAGATGTCACAAGTGGAAAACAATCGGATGGCCAGAACTCTCAGAACATGGTAGGGGAGGCAGACAAAGCAAGATAAATCAGCCTGGCATCTTGTATTTTCTTGGTGGGTCAAGGGAGTCTTCTGCAAACAAGTGAACATTTTGGAAACACTCCAATATGTTAGCTGATATCCAGACCTTAAGCATGGTTAATGTATATTTCTAACAAGCAAGAACCAGTCAGGAAAGGGGCCTGCAGTCAGAGGGTGGCAGGTGGCTGAGGCAGGTCCACAATGGGCAGATCCCAGGAAGGACCCTGGCAGCTGTCTGCTGGTTGGTAAGTTCAAAACAACATCAGAGAAACCACACTTGGTGATACAGGGTTGGGCTGAGGTCAGGGGACCAAGTTGGGCTTTCACCTGTAGCTATGACTTCTGCTGACAATGGCCTTTTGGGAGGGAAGCAAGAATAGTCTTTCTACATTTCATAGAACCCAGAACACCCCAAAGAAAAGCCCTGGATCCTCACCTACAAAGAAAGCACTGGCAGAAGCTATGTTTTCAAATGAGCCTTTAAAACAATAAGGTTGGTGCAGAAGCCTGATTTCTGTGTGAATCCAACTCATCCATTAACTAATGGCGTGACAGTGGACAAGCCAAATTTTTCAGGGCCTCAATGTCTTTCCAAAAAACTGAGAAGGTTGGGCTACATATTTCCAGAGGATTTTGAACTTCAGAAATGCCCAGATTATTAGCACATAGGAATATCTACATGAACACACATCAGGATGATGCTGTATCTATTGTAAGAGCAAAGTTACAGTAACAATGGCCATGGCCCTCTCTTCTTCTTGAGCTGGCTATGGGGAGGGAACATTTCCTCAGAAACCACAACTGTTGAAACTACTCCAAGGGGCTGACAGTTAATTCCTGTTTCCTAACCTCCTGCCTCGGGAGCCCAGCAGGACTGATAATGGGGGTACTTCCCCCAGATTCCAACCACAAACTGAAAAGGGGAAAACCACACTACCCAAGACCTTTCCAGCAGAAGGTAACTGTGGCCAGAAACAAGAAGCCTGTCTGTAGCTGGCGGGTTTACAGCTCTGGCTTAGGGATGCATGGAGTTACCCAGCAAGGATTTCCAATTTTCCCAGGATAAACTATGCTAGCGCTGATGAAATCTTGGCTGTGGCTAGCTTCCCCTCTACTCACATCCTTCTTCCCAAGACTGCATTCCATCAACAAGTGGACTTTTCATAAATCTCTGAAAAATTTCCCACTCAAAGTTCTAAGTGCCATACAATCTTCAGATCCTTTGATGAGTGACCTTCTGAGCATCTATGCACCGGCTCTGTGCAATGAGTCTGAAACCCCATATCTAAACAAGACTGAACATGATCAAGCCCTATGGGACTTCATAGTCTAGTATGGGAGACTAAATACATATAAGTAAAAGCAAATGCAACTATTAACTCTAATGGAGAGGGTATAAGAATAAATAGGATGCACTGTTGATGGAGAATAAAGAGATAGGTGCAAAGGGAAACATTTTTGTGTGGTGATTAGAAAAAGTTTGCCCATGGCCCTGACGCTAAAGCTGAGACCTGAAGCTGGCCAGGAGCCAGGTTTACAAAATGAAGCTGGGACAGTTATAGCATCCACAGTGCCTATTTGTACAGAACAGGAGGCAGCCTGTTTCCTAGATGAGAGGAGACAGGTTGGTAGAAAGCTCAACTGATTCCAAGAGCTGAATAAAGTCCTCTCTCAGTGAAGCAAAAAAGTGGAATGAGAGAGGCAAATCTGACAGAATCACACAAAATTAGTGGAAATCTCGTTTTCCCATAGACATTTTCCTCCTAAGTTCAATAGGAAAACATTAAGCATTTCAAACAGGTCTTAATAAAAACAAACCTGGAGCTGGGTATTGGGGTGAATGCTGGAAGAGCAGAGAGGCAGAACAAACCACAGCCACCTTACCTTGCCAATTCCTCAGCTGATCCTGTTTCCTCAGACTGGATGCCTCTCAGCTGAACTATGCTGCTCAAAAGCCTAAAAGCTTAACCAGCTCTAGTTCCTGGTCCTCACGCCTTATATACCTTTCTGCTTTCTGCCATCACTTCCTGGGATTAAAGGTGTGAGTCACCATGCCTGGCTGTTTCCAGTATGGCTTTGAATTCACAGAGATCCAGATGAATCTCTGCCTCTGGAATGCTAGGATTAAACGCATATGTGCCACTATTTTCTGGCCTCTATATCTAGGGGCTGTTCTGTTCTCTGACCCCAGATAAGTTTATTAGGGTGCACAATATTTTGAGGAACACAATACCATCACAGGGCAGCAATATAGTCTTATTTCTATTTTCTATTTATTTTATGGACAATAAAGTAACAATTGGAATAAGTGTGGAAGGTTGGGTAGAGAACCAGAGTGTAAGTCAGGGAAGCGATGATGGAGGCTTGGATAGGTCTTAGTCTGTGTTCTATGCTGTGAAGAGACACCATAACCAAGGCAACTCTTATAGTAAACAACTAATGGGTCCTTGCTTATACAGTATCAGAGGTTTAGATCATTGTCATATCTGGGAACATGGCAACACACAGGCAGACATGGTGCTGGATCCACACTGTAGCAGGAGAAGAGAGAGCCGACAAGGCCACACCTCCTAATCTTTCTCAAGTAGTACCATTCCTTGATGATTCTTTATTTAAATCACAACAGTTAGTAAGTCTCAATTCTCCAGGTGATCTTTGGCAATGTCTGGAGACAAAACAAACAAACAAACAAACAAATAAAAAACCCAAACAAAACCAAACAAAACAAAAAACCCAAAACGTTGATGGGCATAGCTGGCAGGTACTATTGGCATCTACTATGTAGAGGTTATACACAACAGGGTCCCTCTCAAATACTTAACTGACCTAAAATGCCAATCATGTTAAGGTTGGAGAACTCTGGACTGAGGAATGACAGAAGAAATGGAAGGAACATTGAATTAAAGGTGCATTGGGCGGCTGAAATGGTCAGGAAATCCAGAGAGCTTAAATGAGGACAGTGGGGTTGGGAGGCAAACAAAGGCTGATGTTCTGATTTCCGTCTTGAGGAACGGGCAGGAAAGCAGGACTATACCCTCATTTGCCATCTGATACACCGAATCGGTTGCTTAGTCAATTGCTTAGTCTCAAATTCTAGATCTATTTATCAATTGTGGGTTTCAAGGCAGAGCACCACAAAAGCCAGGCTGATGCTGAAGCAGGAGAATCACAAGACTGAGGTTAGACTGGGCTGTATAGAAAGATCATTGAGGGTGTGGGAGAGGAGAATCCTGCTATGACTCTGATACATCATCCACAAAATAGGGATCAACACTGATATAGGGGCTGATGAGATGGATCATCAGGTACAAGTGCTTTCCTTCAAAGCCCAGTGGCCTGAGTTCAATTCCCAGAACTCACAGCAATGGGGAGAAAGAACCAACAACTCTCAAAAGTTGTCTCTTGACCTTTACCCATGCTCTGTGACAGCTGTGCACCTGTGGTCAACACACACACACACACACACACACACACACACACACACACACACACACACATAAATAAATAAATAAATAAATAAATAAATAAATAAATAAATAATACAAGATCAATTATGCAATCATGTCAAATAGGGCATGCAGTATGTACCTGGTTACTTTTCTTGATTCTTTTTCTTCTTATTGTTGCTGTTATTAGTTGAGCAAGTCTCTTAACAACTATCAGATAGTTCAGACACATGAACTTGGCTTGAAAGCCGTGAGCATAAAGGTGACAGATAGGATTTAAAGCTTTCGCATTCAGGCATAAACAGCAGAGAGACATCCAGACTTGAACCTTGTGTATTCTATTAGCAAATCAAAAGAATGAGAACGAACAACAAGGGGACTGAGGGGGAGCAAGTAGTGAAGAAAGGAGGAAATTTCCAAAGAACATTAGGTACCCAAAAGTGGGTGTCTAAGAGGAGGTGCTGTATAGGGCTGGGCAGAAAGAAAATGGAACATTTCCCTTGAATTTCAAGATCACTGGTAACTTTTCTCATTCCAGTTAAGAGATGGGAATATAAAACTAATTTAGAAAAAAAAACAAAAATTAGTGGGTGATGATAGTGGGTGATAGATGTAATTCTCATACAAAGAAAGTATGGGAATTTAAAAAAAATGAATTTGGCTGAGATGAGGAAACTTGTCAAAGACTGATAAGAGGGATGGTATTTCTTTCTGTTTTGTTTTTTCAAGGTAATGTTATTATGTACTGTGTGTATACAGTTGGGAATACTATAATAGAAAGAAGAAATAGAGATCCAGGAGGAAGAGAGAGTGAGTAAGGTACCAAAGTACTTTGGAAGATCAGAGTAGATAGGAGAGATGGCCAGGCATTTGTTGGGGGACTGCACTTTACAACAGGAGGCTAGTAAAGCTAGTAAGGCTAGTAAGGCTAGTAAAGCTTTGCTAGGCTAGCAAAGCTGTGCACATTGACTTGTAGTTTTTTTTTCATTTTCTTTTCTTTTTTTTATTTATTTTTATTTTGCAATACAATTCAGTTCTACATATCAGCCACGAATTCCCTTGGTTTTTATCTTTAAAAAGTCACAGGAGGGTGTGTCTTACCATTGTTATTTTCATACTGAAGTGTGGAGTGAGGTATTGTTGGATGTAAGTAAAAAAATGCATTTATGTGTTTGAATACAGACATTCACTTTGGAAATTGGGAATGCTAGCTATAAATGGTAGAATTGCTAGATGTCTTTTGAAAGTTATAATTATGAATTTTAAGGAAATACAGTGAACTTCATTATTTTTTATTTTCAATTATGTATTTATGGGGCATGAGTGACATTGCAATATATATATATATATACACACAATGTGTATATGTATTATATATTGTATTATATATATGTATTATATATCAGATTAGGGTAATTGGTCTCTGGTTTTCTCCTGCAATGACTAATTGTTCAGAAAGGAGAATTCCCATTGGACTCATTGAGGAGTTGGAGTTATGCTATGTCAATAGGACACAGGATGACACCATAAGGCTGAAGGTGTTTGCAAAACAGTGCTTATACCAGTGGGCCATGGAATCTAAGATGAGATGTGAATACAGGGCTGATGTGCAGGGGATCTGTCTTGTGTTAGATCTGGAGTGATGGAGGAGGTGAGAAGAAGGGTAAGATACCAGAGAGAGTGGCCTCTACATCTATATTTCAGAGGTTATGCCTAAAGAGATGCAGCCACAGTATGGCCAGATGAGCTGGGGAGTGGAGTGGCATGGAGGAATAACTGTTATTGTTGATGGGTCACGGAACTGAAAAGCTTGAACTGAACTTGGCTGGTTGTCTACCAGAAGGTGGAGTCATTGAGAGTGACAGTGGTGTCTGGCCAACAGGGGAAAATAGAGGTTGAAGTCCTTAAGATGTGACTAACAGGGAGGGGACTTTAGACAGAGAAGAGACAGGTGGGCAAGAACTGAGACACAAGAAGCCGCTTCTTCCACAGCCTGACCCTGAAGTCCGAGAGGTGTGATCAGGGAAACCACCAATTCAGAGACCAGAGGACAAGGTGCTGGACTCCAGCCACGGAGTCCCTGTTAGGGAGATGAGTGGGGTTCAGAGGGGACTCACTGACTCCTTGGCCCTCATCTGTACAAGGCAATTACACAACTCGAGGCCTGGGCCTGCTTGCTCCAAGCCTCTCTTGCTCCTTCTTTCTCACCCTGCTCCTCACTTCCAGTGAGAAGGGAGTATTTTCAGAAGTTTGCAGACAAAATAACCACAGAGCAGGCTAATTAAGTGGTTCGAGTGATTTCAATGGAAGCCCAATCTTAGTGCCCGTGTGGATTAGGTGAAGTCTGCTTTTATGGAACGCACATTTTTCTGAAAGTACTCTGGAACCTCCAGCACACTGCTTTAAAAACACACATTTAAGTTTTGTCTTAAATACTATGAGCTCAAAACACTACATGTTTTTATCAGTAAAGGAGGATGTCCAACTAACCCAAAGTTGACTACTATGGCCTTCAAATCTGACACACATCCTTACACAACACAGATGCTCTCAAGGCATTCCTGGCAAGTGTCCAAATCAGGAATATCACCAGAATTACAAATGGAATAAAATGAGACACTGAAGAGGAAGTGACCTTTCCACAGTCATCATCCATAGGGGACAGAGACAATCTGTTGAGCTTGTACACTTAGCCATTGTCACATGGCCATATGCTTCAAGTATACAGCACATATACATTTATTGTTCCCTCCTCCAGAGCAGACATTACTGGACTGTCATCGAACAGTCCAACAGAATTTAGTTACAAATCCATTGCTCTGGGAGCTCCTACCGGTTGATCAGTGTTGACAATAGAGAGGAAGTCTCTCTGCTGTTCATGCCCTAGACTTTCATTTCCTTTGTTTTCTCGGCTCTCTGTGACCTGTGTCTCTGCTTAACTACAGAGACCAGTTCAACTTTGATTCTGGCCCTCTACACTGGGAAGATAATCTTGGTCTATTGCAAGTTTGATATGGGCTGAAACTTAGTCCCAGACCCTTTCTCCCTTTCCCAGTCTCCTCTTCATCTATCCTTCCCCATCACAAGCCAGCTCAGTGATCTAGTGTCAACTAATAACCTGTTTCATCTCAGAGTCCTAAGCTGTGAGCTATCAGTAAGATCTTCAGTGTGGACGGTGTAGCAGCAGAACATCAGGCATGGCCTCACATTCTAAAGACCTTGGTTGGAAACACACTACCTAATGATACTAAGATGTCTCTTAAAATGGGAGAAAACAAAGGACACCTCCATTTCAGACAACTGAATTTGCAACACAGAAATTCTTTGAATTTTGGAAGGGAACCAGAATGTGTAATGAAGACAATGGGTTGGGGGGTTGAGGATAAGTGAGGTGTTACTGACAGTACAATGCTGGAAAGTCATTTGACCTTGACTATGGTTGGTCTGTAAAAGATATCGGTTAATTTAAGACTTCTGGTCCTCAACAGTCCCAACACTCTGGGTCAAGTTTACTCTTATTTGAGGAACCCTGTCTATATCTGCAGTCTGGTAGTCACTGGCAGTACCACACAGGGACTTGCTGAGGTGCCTTTAGTTTCCATACATTATATGAATCTATCATTCCCTTTCTGCCGCGGTTTCCTCTTTTGCCCACTGCTACTGGGGGCCCAGGAGAGTTGAGTCAGTGGGTCTAACATCTTTCTCCACTCTCCCTTCCCCATCCCCAGCCATAGGGCAACAACATCTTCATGGTGTGCTTTGTAGTGCTTTGTAGGAGTTACACAGCTTAGTCTAAAGCCAGAGGCAGGATAGGCAAACTGCCAGAGTAGCCAGGACCCAAGGAGGCTTGGAGGCTGTAAAAGGCTGTGAAAAGTCCTAGAGACACCACTCAAATTCTTGACTGTGTGTCAGACTCCTCCATATTCCCATGGCAGCAACACACATTTGCTAAACACTGAAGGTCCCCAGAATACAGGACTGATCTAATCTGTCCCTAGAAGCCACTGAACTAGATATAAACAATGGAGACAAGTTATAATGAGACATCCAATGAGGCAGCTCAAGGGAGCTAGCTCAGGAACTCACTTATCACATACAGCCCTGGCCTGACACTTGCTGAGCTTTGTCCCAGGAATTGGGATCTAGCCTTTTACAAGGACTATGGGAATTTGTAGAGAAGGAAGTAACCAAGCCATGGGCATTCACACTTACAATGAAGACACCTCTGGCACAAGAAGTTCAAACTTTCACCAGAAAAAGAATTTATTTTTCTTTACCACAAATACTTTCTCTGTAATTTTTCTCAGGGTGAGATGGTTGCTAATTTAGGCCCTTTACTTGCTTTCCAACAGAGACCTAAAATTTTGGTTTTATTCTATAGTGTCCTGGGTCTGGATTCAAGAAGATTATGGGCTTTCAAATCTCAGCCCCAAGTCTGCCAAACTTTCTAAACCTTAGTCCCCCTACTTATGATTTTATTTTGTGTGTTTGCATTTTTTATAGGGGCTGGGAATATGACTCACCCAGTGAAGTGCTTGATTCACAAGTGTGAGAACCTGAGTATTAATTCTAGGACATACAGAAAGCCAGACAAAGTGGCACATGTTCGTGATCCAAGAGCTAGGGAGATGAAGATAAGGGACTATTTGGGGCTCAGTGGTCTGCAAGACTAGTTTAATTAATAAGCTGTAGATCCCAGTAAAAGATCCTATCTTAAAAAGAAAGGAAGAAAGAAAGAGAAAGACAATGTAAAGAGATTTAACACACAGGAGGGTGCTGGGTGGCTGGCTGGAGAAGAAAAGGCATTATCATAGGCATTGTTGCTCTTCTCCAGCTGTGCACCCTAAAGACCACGAGGCCAACATTTACGATAGCAATTTGACAGTTGTTGGTGTTACTGATAGCCCTCTGATTGAATTTGAAGCCTGCTCCATGCTGGGAGGGATGGCTACCAGATACTGTAAGTCTGGCCAACACCTTAAGGTCTGGGGAGGTTGGAGGCATAGGTGAGAACTTATTACTGTTGCTTAATTACGCTGGCATAGTGTCACATGGACTTTTAAATATCTATGCTTATACCTATAGACTAATGCTACTCCCAGCCTTCATCAGAGATGCCTCTCTTTACAGTGGACAGTGAGCAGAGACTCATGACTGCCCCAAATGCTGGGAACGAGTGAGAGCTCTGAGTTCAGCCCTAAGCAAGACGTTTAACTCATCCCCTCTAAGGCTCAGGGAACATTTCTAAAGAAGGAACTGGAAGTATAGAAGGGCCAGAAGACAGGGCAAAGAGTTAATAAAATGCCATCCTCTAGACTTCATACAATCATTGCAAATATGTATCTGTAGACACAACCTGCAGAGTCCATTTAGTGTTGCTCATATGTCTACATGTTTAGGGATGATCACTTGAGACTGGACAACCTATGAGGGTTTTTCTGGGACATTCTGCCTGCAACTAGGGAGCCTGCTAAGCCAAGTGACTGCTGAAATTTCTTCGAATGCCTTTGGGATGTCATACATGGTGTTCACTGGTGTCCTACAGAGATGTCACTCAGTTTTACTATGCATTGTTTTGTGTGAGATGCCAAGATGTGCATGCTGTGTCCTACTTCATGTTGCTTGTGGTAGCCGAGAGGAGACACCCCACCCTCACCTATCAACATGTTTTCCCTTCCTAATGAAGCCTCCACTCACCCTTCTTTGGGAAGAGGGGTCCAGATCTCCTCCACAAGAGACTGACAGGAGAGTACTATCAACTGCCATGGTGACTGACGTCATGGACAACATTGAGTTTCATTTGTCAGGTGAGGAACAATACTGGAAATGATTGCCCCCAGGACGGGCCTGGTGTACCAAGTGCGTGTGTACTCCAGCATGCTCACTTTGTTTTCTTCTTTTTTCCTCTGACCTTTAGACATCTGCTACATTGTCACCTGCTAAACAAGCCATACGGGCTTGGTATAGAGAAACTTAACACATAGAGAAAAGGGGGGAATGAAATAAAACATAAATTGTTACCTTTAAGGGAGAGTTAGCAACTGTGAATACCTCCCACTCTCATTTATGTAGTTATGTATGTCTCTAAAAAGTAGGATTCCATTTGTATGAATGGTGCTGAATTCCTAAAAATGAATTCTGTTTTAAACTGTTCTTCCTATTGCCACTTGTCCTGGAAATTGAAGTGTCACAGTAGCTGCTTTAACTTATTAGAGAAGGAATAGCGCCTCATTTAAATGTGGCTGAGCCTCTTCTGTTAAGACTTATTTATAGAGGTAAGTTCACCACAGCCAACAGCTCCTGCTAGCAGGACATATGCGTTCGTGGCCCACAGCAAGAACATGATGAGATAAATGGATTTCCCTTCTTTAGTATACACACAACAAATGCTGGCTCAACTGCAAGACTAGAGAAATAAATAAATGCCATTTATTCATTTCAGGAACCAAGAGTCAAAAACCAAAGGACAATCTTCTGGGTCACAGTGAACTGGAGAATAAAGAGTCAACAAGATTCACCTTCCTTCGAACAATAGTTGCTGGCTTCTAGAAGGTTCTTCTCAGAGCCATAGGTTGCCTGTGAGATTCTTTCAAAACCTGGACAACCTGGGATTGGGAAGATGGCTCAGCCAGTGAAGTGCTGGCTGTGGGAATGTGAGGAACTGAGTCTAGATCCCAGCACCCATGTGAAAAGCCATGTATGCCAGTGTGCGTCCCAGTGCCGGGGAGCTGAAGGTAGAGGGATCCCCAGGGCTCGAGAGCCAGTCTACCTGTATCAACAAGCTCTGGGTCCAGTGAGACATTCTGTCTCAAAACCTGAGGTGGAGAGCAATAGAGGAAGATGGCCAACAAGGATTTCCGGCTTCCACACTCAAGTGCAAATGTGCACACTTGTGCATTACACACTAAACAACAGCAACAAAACCAGCCAGATCAGGGTTGGTGGTGTCTGGTCTTAAAGCATCAAATTTGGGAAGTGCAGTGACTCTGGTCATGAACACTATTATTTTGCTGGAAAAACCATCACCAAAGAGAAACACTAAAGTCTCTTTTCTTCTTGAGCGTATGACTGGCTAATGGCTCTTAGTCATTAAGTAGGAAGAGTCACACTGGGAGAAAGCTTGGGGGGGAAATGCATACAACAGAACACAGAGAGCCAGTGATTTAATTATTTCTCACATTCCCCTCTCCTTTGTAGTTAATTAGACAACACCCCCTTCTCCACCTTATCTCTCTGGTGAGGTCATATCAGCTATTATCTGCCCTCTAGTTTATGTAAAAATCACCTGAATAATTCATTATGCCAAGCAGCTTATCATCTTTCTTCTACATCCCATTGCTCAAGAATAATTAGCGATGAAATATTTCAAACCCACAGAATGATAGAGAGGTAAACAAAACCACCCAGATTTAACAAAGGTTAGCCCTCTTTCATGGTTGCTCAGTAAGTTTTCAATAAAGCTCCTCAGTCACCTCTGGCACATTTACCAGAATATACGGTCTTCTGTACAAATTCTTGTATGTGTGGCAGGTATTTCCCTGAAGTAATTACTTTATCAGTCAGCTAATGGTCTTTTCTGTTCCAGTATGACCCACTCCACAGGACAGGGCATGGAGCCAAGCCTTATATGCAGCATGGCTTTGAGCAACACAGACCCAAGCTCCAATCCCTGCTTTCTAGCTGAGAAAATGCAAACAAGTATCTATGCCTCGTTTCTTACATTAGGGATGAGGTAAGCAAAGCCTTAGACAGTGTGGAGCACATGATGAGTAGTCGTTATCAGCATGTGTGTCTGTTGTATGAGGTGGACATTCCTCATAAAGTCCTAGCCAGCCCAGTTGGAGCTGTACTGGTCAAGAACCAGTTCCTTTACTTGGAATTCACCAATATATTATCCTAGTGAAATGGCAATCTGTTGTTAATTTTATTATTATTATTATTATTATTATTATTATTATTATTATTATTATTTTAAATGTACAGGTAACTTTTCTCCATGCCTCTGATTTTCAAAATGGATGAGATTTTTATAGTGTTTGTTGTTGTTGTTGCTGCTGCTGCTGGTGAGTGGTGGTGTGTGTGTATGGTGTGTGTGTGTGTGTGTGTGTGTGTGTGTGTGTGTGTGTGTATGGTGTGTGTGTTCATGTGTTCAGTTATTTTATATTCACAAGTAAGGCTAGAGGTCAACCTGGACTATTGTTACTGAGGAGTTGTCCACCTTATTTTTGAGACAAAGTCTCTTATCGGCCTGGATCTCACTCATTATGCTAGACTGGGATCTGCCTGTCGCTGTCTCCCCAGTGTTGAGATTACAAGCACATGCCACCATGCCCAGCTTATTTATGTGGGCCCTGGGGATCAAACTCAAGTTTTTATGTTTGCAAGGCAGACACTTACCGACTGAGCTTTCAGCCCCAGAACTGTATAGTTTTAAAGCACTCAAGTTTATGCAGAGCCTAATGAATCCATGAGATAAGGGAAGGGGTGGCCATAACCATGAAGAAAAGCCTCCATGGAGAAAAGGGATACAGACAGTACTTGACTATCTTTAGTTCTGTATCTTCTCTCTTTCCTAGCCTTAGGCTCATCTATTATTCATCATTAAAGCAAATTGCTTTTGAAAGATCATATCTTTTTAATTCCATAACTCTCAACAATAGTTGAACTTCAAAAATCACATGTGGTATTTATAGATGCACACACACACACACACACACACACACATACACACACACACACACACACACACATACACACACACACACACACACACACACACATCACCATCACCACCACCACCACCACATGACCTCATTCATCCAAGGCATTCTAGATCTCTGAAAGTGATGGGGTAAGCAGTATAGAGGTGGGAGGGGGTGGCTAAAGTTTTACCAAGGCAGGTTTATAAACCTAGGATTGAGAACCACTCTGGATAAACTACTTGAGCTGGGATCTTAAGATGTAAGGATTTATATTTGGGGATTAAGTGGGAAGTCTTCTGTTCAAAAGGAGTAACTTTGTAGGTGGCATGATGCTAGTCCAAGTCTTCTGCTGAAAATTACATCTTCCATAGGAATGAAGTGTACCGGGGTCCAGCCAAGCACTGTATAAATCAAAACACATGTCCACAGCTGGGACAAGAGCATTAGGACCACCTAGCTGGATTCCATTGGAATGAGTCTGTGTGAAACCGTGCCAACATAATTGTAAACAATCTCCCTGAAGAAGTTAGATGAAGGAGAGCCAATAACCCCATCAAACACTAACAACAAAAACTTCCATTGGGTTTAACTCAGTTTTCCAGAAAAAAAAAATTACATAATGCATACACTACAAAGTCTTGTGAACAAACACCACCACATATTAGAAACTGGAACCCAAAGACCTTGACACGAAGTCCCTATTTTCCTCCACCAGTGCTTCCAATTTCTCTCCCCCTTCTCCTGCTTTATCCCCAGGAGTTATAACTTGCCTCGGGTGCGGGGCAGGCACGTGCTTACTGACTGATCTCACAAACCACATGCATCTGCAGCTAGAGACCTTTTCAAAATCATACTTCTCTTTATTTATTATGGTTTCCATGGCAAGAAGAAAATAAAAGGAAACTGTTTAACAGCAAAGACAATACAAGAAGCCACAGATCTCAAGCCGGCCACAGTGGAGTGTAAGGTAGCTTTCTCTGTGTGGACAATGCTTTGGAACTTGCACCAACCAGATGGTGACTCTGATGGTGTGTAGAATTTGGGCCTTCTTTTAGGCTTCTGCTGCCAAGTTTTCCATTCAATGGGCCTCAAGAAATCAGACAAGTAAGAAGGATTTCAGGGCCACTCAACTTAATAATCTGTTTCTAGCCCAGGCCATGAGCCTGGTTGATTTCTTTCATCAAACAGATACGGGGAATTTGGGCAACCAAGAGACCACACTGGCCCTGTCCCTTAGGCTGGAGTCACACACGGGTCACACTCTAGAACAGCCTGGATAGTTAGGTTGTCTCGTGCACATGGCAGACTATGTCAAAGCTGGGCCACTCCCACTGAGAACTCTGGATCCCACCTTCATTACTGAGATAGCAGTGTACTTTCCTGCCTTTGTCACCTTGGCTCATGTCAATCACAGCCTTTGGATTTCCCTCTTTAGAAAGAGGTACCAAGTCCCAAGTGACACATTCTCACCACCATTTGCTGCAAGGGAGGTGGTCTCCTGGGTCAGCCTCCAACAGCAGCCTGCTCACAAAGCCCTGGAGACCCGAGTGTGGGAAGGACAGCAGGAGCAATGGTTTCTAGTAATTTGTTTCATTTTATTTTTTAAGGGAGGGAATTCCCTCCACGGACTTACCTAACACTAAAATGGGCTTGACATTAGACTCGCCCTGCATTCCTCATGGTGGTACTTTTCACACAACTTTTTATAGCAGTAGGTTCCTCTCTGTCTAAAACAGCAAGGGAAACCCCCTGATTCTTTAACTCATTCACATCTCTGAATGCTTTCTTAGGTGATTCATGCTTAAAGCCACATCCTAATTCAAAGGAAAGGGCAGATAGATGAGTTGGAAGAAAACACCATTTATTTCCCAGTCTTTCTGGGCTCAGTAACATAGAAAGAGTAACTAATTGGTAAAATCTTGTAACTTCCAATAAGCAGAAGATATTGTCAAGGGAAAAAAAGAGACTCTTTAAAAAAAGAAAGTGTGTGTGTGCACGAGTGTGTATGTGTGTGTGCATGAGTGTGTGTGTGCACATGTGTTTATGCACGAGTGTGTGTGCATGACTGTATATGTGTGTGTATGTACAAGTGTGTGTGTGCATGATTGTGTGTGTGTGTTTGTGTCTCGGAGAACAACTGGCAGTGTTTTTCTCCTTCCTCCATGTGAGTTCACAGATCAAACTCAGGTCATCAGACTTGGTAGCCAGCACAGTTATCCAGTGAGCCACCTTGCCAGCCCAGAAGAGACCCCTATGGGAAAAACTAAAGAAAAAAAGATACAGTCTGTAGATTTTCCCAGGAGGGTGGGGATGGGCAGCTGTCCCTAGCCTGGGAACCATCTATCAGTAAAGTCAACAGTTATTCAGATAAAAGCCCGGCTCTTGTCTGCCTAAACTTGATCCTGTAGATGGGTTTTATCCTAAGGGTGATTTTGAATTCCTTTATCCCTGTCCTGATGGTTCATACAGTGACACTTCCCGCCTTCATCAACCTTTACATGAAGATTAAGGTACACTTAATGAACTCAAGAGTAGTTCGAAGGAGAAGAGGAGCAGGGTGGGGGGTGGGAGGAAGCAAAGAGAGACCATAAGGCTTAACTTTGTCTGGCTGACAGCATCACGATCCTGGGGTCAGAGGGTGGGAATTTTGTGCAGATGATATGGAGACATGACTGGAGGTTGGAAATAAAGGCATCTGCTTCACTGCGTGTGTGGCAAAGGCAGCATCACTGTCAGACGGAGCCACTGACTATGCACCTGCTCTGGCGCTTTCACTCTTCTTCTCTCTTCTCTTCTTTCTTTCTTTTTGTTCCTTACAAGATGCCATTTTAATTTTTTTATTTATGCATGTGTGCCTGTATGTGAGGGCCTGTGTGTGAGAATACATGTGAGTGTGAGAGTGCCCCTTGGAAGCAAGGAGGGCAGAAAACGTGTTAGATCCTTAGAGCTGGTGCTACAGGTGGTCCTGAACTGTCACTTGGGTGCTGGGAACCAAACAGGGGTCCTCTGCAAGAGCAGCAAGAACCCTTAACTCCTAAACCATTGCTCCAGCCTCCAAAATATTGTTGTTGTTGTTGTTGTTTTAAGACGAAGTCTTTAGTCCAGGCAGGCTGACCTTGACATTGTTCCTTCTACCTGCACCTCCTCACCTCCCCAGTGTTCTGACTACGAGCCTGCACCGCCATGCTCAGTTTACGCTGAAGTATGGATCAAGCTTGGGGCTTTTAACGTGCTCAGCAAACACTCTACAAACAGATCGATATCCTCCTTTCCAGATCTTTCTATTATCATTGTTCTATCTGAGATGGTGAATACATCTTCCTCCTCCTAGGAAGCCTCCCCGGATTACTATCCACCCACCAGCCACCATCAAAGTAAAGGCAGCATGGCGGTGCTGGCCATTGGTTATCTAAAATTTTATCCTTTGAAATTCTTATTTACTTTGGAATTCATGGACTTACAAGCTGATAATTGTCTTAGTTAGGGTTTCTATTGCTGTGAAGACATACTATGACCACTGTAGTCAGACCACTTTCCTTTGGGCCACCAACCAGCTCCCAAATAAAGATATGGAGACTTATTATTAATTACGAATGCTCAGCCTTAGCTTATGCTTGTCGCACTAGCTCTTTTAACTGATATGAAAACACTCTTCAAATCTCTAACTCCTTTCAGGTTTGCATGACTGCAATATACTTTTTTCTCTTGAGCTGGTTCCACTTCCTGTTAGCAGTCTTCCTTGGCATCTCTAACTCCTTGGGGTCTCCAGGGCAATAGAGGCTTCTCCTTCACAGCTTCGCACAATGGCTTCTCTGAACCTCGATTCAGGGACACCCCTGACATATGCCTGGCCTCATTGGCTTTCCTTAATTGTGGAGGAATATTCCATAGCCCCTGTCTTCTATCCTTGACTCCAAAGCTAGAACCATGTGATCAAAACTGCCACGTTCTGCTGCTTGCTGGGGCTGTAACATGGCCCCCTTGTTCAATTACATCTTCACCAACTTTCAGTTTTCGATGGTTTCCTGTTGGGGAATATTATTTTAAGGTGTATTACTTTTGTTTATGTTTCATTTGCTTAACTCTGTGAAGCTGTGTTACTGTGCCTGTGTGAAACACCTGATGGTCTAATAAAGAGCTGAACGGCCAATGGTGAGGCAGGAGAAATGATAGGCGGGGCTAGCAGGCAGAGAGAATATATAGAAGGAGAAAACTGGGATCAGGTAGAAGTAGCTAGAGAAGGAGGAGGACTCTAGGGGCCAGCCACCCAGCTACACAGCCAGCCACAAAGTAAGAGTAAGATTTACAGAAGTCAGAGAATGGGAAAAGCCCAGAGGCAAAAGGTAGACAGAATAATTTAAGTTAAGAAAAGCTGGCTAGAAACTAAGCCAAGCTAATGCTGGGTATTCATAGTTAAAAATAAGCCTCCATGTATGATTTATTTGGGAGCTGGGTGGCATGTTCCCCCCCCAAAAAAAAGAGTAAAAACCAACCAATAACAATTTCCTTTACTGCCTAAGCTTGGCTGTTCTGAAACTTGCTCTGTAGACCAGACACTGGCCTCAAATTCAAAGATCTTCCTGCCTCTGCCTCCTGGATGTTGGGGTTAAAGGTATGCACCACCATATGTAGCTCTCAGTTTTTATTTAATCTCTTTCCACAAGTTGGAATTTTAGCTGGTTGGGTCACTACTCCCTTTATTCCTTTTTTTTTTTTTTTTTTTTTTTTGGTTTTTTGAGACAGGGTTTCTCTGTGTAGCTTTGCGCCTTTTCCTGGAACTCACTTGGTAGCCCAGGCTGGCCTCGAACTCACAGAGATCCGCCTGGCTCTGCCTTCCGAGTGCTGGGATTAAAGGCGTGCGCCACCACCACCCGGCTTATTCCATTTCTTAACCTGTTTAACTCCTTGAACACAGGATTTAGCTCCATTCCACTCCCTGGTGCTCCCTTTCTTTTCAAATTGTACATTTTGTGTTTTTCCTTTCTCAGCTTGTTCCTTTTCATTATAAATCTTCATTAGAGTTACCACTAATAACCACACGACAGAGTCAGTACCAGGCTGTTTGGGATTTCCTCTGCTAATGGAACTAATTCCAAATTCTTCACTTTAACCTCAGGCAGACTTTTTTGACAATGGTAAAAAGCAGCCATATTCTCCATCAAAATATCACAAGAATGTTATCTAGGCCACATACTTACATTCTTCCCCTCTTGAGTCAGCCCCCCCCCTCCCCAGTTCAAATAACCTTCAGCACCACTGTCTTCCATGTTCCTACCAGGCTGGCTCATTATGCCCTACTTAAAACACTAAATTGCTCTCCTAATCCACAGTCCCACAGTCTATATTCCTCCAAACAAAAACATGGTCCAGCCTATCACAGCAATATCCCAGTCCCTGGTACCAGTCTCTTTCTTAGTTAGAGTTTCTATTGCTGTGCTGGAGAGGGAGCTGAGAGTCCTGCATCTTAACCATAGGCAACAGGAAGTGAACTGTGATACTGGGCATAGCTTAAGCATAGGAGATCTCAAAGCCCACCCCCACAATGACACACTTCCTCCAACAAGGCCACACCTATTGCAACAAAGCCACACTTCCTAATAGTTCCACTCCCTATGAGCTTATGGGGGCCAATTACATTCTAAGTACAATAGTAATACAGGGTTGCTGCTGTTTTTGAGACAGAGTCTCTCTCCATTTCCCAGGCTGAATTTGAACTCATGATCCTTGTGCCTCAGCCTCCTAAATGCTTGCATATTTGGTAATAAAAGTTTTTGTTTTGCTCTACTGTATTTTGTTTTGAGAAAGGATCTCATTTTGTAACCCAGACTGGCCTAGAATTCACTATGTATTTCAGGCTGGACTAGAACTCACTATGTAATCCATGTTGGTCTAGATCTCTCAGTAATCCCCTTGTCTCAGCTTCTCAAGTGCTGATATTATAGATGTGAGGTACCATGACTGACCCATATTATATTCTTAAAGTCCTTCAATTTATACCCACTGATAAAACGTATGCAAGCTGGACTAACATAGGAAGTAGGGATGTTTGTCTATAGAAACCATCTCTGCATTGCCCAACAACCATGCACTGCTGAAAGGTTGCTGCAGGTGGTAAGCTGTCTGTATGAGATAGTTTCCCTCTGTTTCTACCAGCCAAATGACTTTGAGAAAAGACCTCTCCCCCATGTACTTTAGTTGTCTTGTCTTTAAAAACGAGCAGCTGGTCAACCGAGCCATCGTGCTTCTTCTAGCTGTATCTCTAGGCTCTGCACCTTCCTGTAAGTGTAACAATATGAGAACTTGTGGATGCCAAAAGGGCTTAAAAATGATACTACTTAACACTTAAACACTTTACATGCATTGATTCATTTAATGTCCTCAATAACTCCATGAAGTAGATATTACAGTTATGACCTCTACACTTTAGATGAGGAAAAAGGCATAGAGACTAATGACCTGTGTCATATCTAGCTGGAGCTGGACTATGTATGTCTAACCACCAAATACACAAAATAATTAGCATATCCCAGGATAAAGCTCTTGACATTTGCACACTTAGAAGGTTAGAGAACTGTGTGAGAATCAGTTTAGCAACCGGAGAACACGACCAAGGCTACAGTTTCCCTGTCTCCTCTTAGCAGATTCCCTCACATTATCCAGGGCACAACAGAACCATCGAGAACCACAAGCTCTTTGGAGAAATGGTACAGACTGGGATAGCTTGTGTTCAAAGATAACATGATCAGCTTGGGATGTCTTTGTCAACTACTGACCTATCTGTGTACTGAGGTGCTCTGCGGTGGGAAATACTCAGATGATACTGGGTGAGGGAATATACCAGATGAGGAAGAATGACCCAGAAGAAATTAGAAAAGAAAAAGGCTCTCCAGGGGGTTCTCAAAACAGCCACTGTCCTGACCACCAACCTGAGTCTCCTAGAAGCAGGCACCTTTCACTGAGCCTGATCCCAGCAGAGCAGGATCTTGGCAGAGGAAGAACAACATCCTTGCTCATTGTAAAACCAGGGCCATTGAGAATCAGCAAACTAAACACAGCTCTGCTTGGAAAGTGACTTGCTAGGCCCTTCAAAAGGGTAATGATGAGAAGTTGTAATGCTGTCTGGATTCTGAGTCCATGACAATGAGGATCACATCCTGAATGGGACTTCTTTGCCATTCTCACATTACCATTGAGGAGTTTTGTAAAAACAATGCTCAGTGTCATTCAGTTCTATACCCGTGGGCTTTTTTTATCATTAATCCTTTGGCATCAGGGTGGAGCTGCTGGGCACAACACCGTATAAACTCCAGTTGTTGTTGCCCTCATGCAACCTAGCACACCTATAAGTCAACACCATCTTTGGGAAAAACAGCAAGGCAGTGCCACCAGTGCCCAGGCTGCTGGTAGGCACTGACACATACTGCTGATAACTCAGAAAGAATTCCAGATATTAATATTTTCTTTGATCCTACCAACCATATACTATTATACTGACTGAACCACCATGCTTTTTGGGTTAAAAGCATTCCATAATAAGCTGTACATTCTTTGCTACTATGCCATTGATTTTCTGACTTTATTTTGCAATCCAAAAGTTATGAACCATCCCTCCTAGTTTCTGAGCCTAAAAAAAAAAACAAATTCTTTTTTCATATAATGTCTTCTTTATGTGGATTTATTTGTTCTGGGACTGGATGCATTGGCAGGCCGTGGGTTCTCTCTGAAGACAGACTGCACTCCCTTTCTGTTGGTTTGGTGGTAGCTTTTCTTTGAACACTTCCTGTCTGTTTGTCCTTTTTCACAACTGACTCACCCCTGGTCAGATTCCTAGCACTCAGCCTTCACAAGAAAAAAGAGGTCTGTTTTCTTGCCTGTCTTCTCTCTCACGGGCCAGTGGGCACTCTCAATGTTCTCCTGTCTTTTGGAGTGGAGTTTAAAGACAATGCCCATCCAAGTTCTTGGTCATTAATTTTAATACAGAATAATGTGAGAGATTCCACTTAAACCCCAGTTCAGGAGCTACCACATTCCGGGTATTCACGGGGTGCTGGAAATGCTGAATGATGAATCATGATGTGTTCTCAGGAAGCTCACATGGTACATAAGAGAGGCTATGAGGGTGGGAAAATGGCTCAGTCAGTAAGTGCTTGCCACGCAAGAATGAGGATCTGGGTCTGAATCCCAGCACCCATATATAAGCCAGGCATCTGTAATACAAAACACATCTGTGATCACAGTGCTATGGGAGGCGGAGACAGGTGGATCACTGAGTTCACTGGCCAGTCAGCCACCTAATCAATCAATAAGTTCCAGGTTCAGTAGGACCCTGTTTAAATAAATAAGGTGTTGACCTCTGATCTCCACATCCACAAACATGCACCTGTATGCATATGTGCACACATAAACATGTGCATTTACATGTGTACAACACACACACACACACACACACACACACACACACACACACACACACAGAGGTCATGCTTAAACACAGCCACAACTGCTCTGAAGAAAGGTAAGCATGGTAGTTAGTCACAGGTATAGAGGAGAGTCTGGTCCCACCTGAAAGATGCCAGAAAAAAACACCCTAAAGCCAAAAGGGGTCATAATTGACCTGGACCTAAAGGTAGAAGTCCTGGGGCTGGGGCACAGGGCAAGTAATGGATGGGTTAACGTGAGTGCAGCCGAGGGTCGTAAGTAAGTGTCAAAGCCAGATCATGAAGGGTTTTACTCTTTGACCAAAGAAATTTGAAGTTTATCTTAAAGTAGAAAGGAGCTAGCCAAAGGGAGAAACACACTGGAGATCTATCATAGCATGGTGTGCTGGTTAATTTTGTCAATTTTTGGTACAAACTAGTCATCTGGGAAGAGGGAACCTCCATCATTGTCCTATGAATATACTTAAAGGGTGTTTCTTGATTATTGATTGGTGTGGGAGGATCCAGCTACTGGGCGGGGGTGGGGGCAGTACCATCCTTAGAGAGGTAGTCCTGGGAGGTATAAGAAGGCAGGCTGAGCAAGACATGAGGAGCAGGTCAATGGGCAGCTCTCATGGCTTCTGCTTCAGTTCCTGACTTGAGTTCCTGTCCTGACTTCTCTTCATGATGGACTGTAAACTGTAGAGTGGAAATAAGACCATTCCTTTTCCAAGTTACTTTTGGTCATGGTGTTTATCATAGCAACAGAAAGCAAACTAGAATGCATGGTATGTGGCTGAAAAGGACCAAATCCCTGCACTAAAGGAAGATTGTGAGTCCCTGTCTTACATTATCTTACACTGATACAGTATCTTACATACTCTCTTACATTGCTTCTTGGCCTCAGTAACAACATCCTAGTATAGGAAGACTCTGAGCAGATTGGTTGAAACTTGATGCCAATTCGTGGAGAAACTCAGGAGACAGCACTGACCGTCAAGCTCTCGAGGAGCTATGTTTACCTGGCATGGTGGTGTATACCTGTAATCCCAGTACCTGGGAGGAGGAGGAAGGAGAGTCAGAAAATAAGGTCAATTTTGGCTACGTAGCAAGTCTGAAGCCAGACTGGGGAGCTCCATGAGATTCCGTCACAAGGAAAAGCAAGATCTGTGCTTGTTAAGTCCCGTCATCTACGGGAGGTCAAAGGGCAGTGTCCACCCTGGAAGTTTCCTGGGACAAGATCATTTGTACAAGGTCATGGCATGAAGGACCCAGATGATGGAGAATACTGTAACTGATACTTACAGATGGGATGATGTGTGGGACAGATCAAATGTTAAGACACTAGGGAAGGTATGGGAGACATGATACAAGAATCACCATACCTGTTCCATGACAGCATCGTTGTGCAGAATATTACAGCATTTCTAAACCGAAGAAGCTGAAGTAAAAAGAAATCGATTCAACTGCCTAAGCATGAACACAGTGGCAACTTCATAAAACCAGTCACTAGCTTTTCCTTCCTACCTCTTCTGTATGCTCAAGACTTGTCATTAGACATTCTCCCTTTGAGATCCTGCAGTCACCAAGTTAAGGATGCTTTTAAATGGAAATTCACTACAAAAAGAAAAGAAAAAAACCCAATAACATCAAGCCATGCTCTAATCACATCCTATTGTGACTTGTAACTGCAGCAGAGCTCAGGGGCACCTAAGTGCTTAAGGCTTATCATAGGCTGTGGCAATCACTCAGGCAGACTCCTAGCAGTCCCTCATATATTATTTTTATGTGTTCCCCTAACTATTAGTCTCTTTATTTTTCCCTGAGAAATGTTAATTAACATTTATATAAATAAATAAAACAAATGTCAAATAAATAAAATAAAAAATAAATGTCAAATTAATTAACAGTAACAGAATTTAGGGTTGTATAGTGCTTTTGCCTGGTTTCCCTGCTCTCCAGCAAAGAGATCCATCTTTAATCTTTACCCTTACATATATATTTCATAATAGACTTTTCAGGGATTGAAAAGGAATTTAAAACTATCACTCAAGTTAAGATACTTCAGGTTTCATCAGTGACTTCACTAGCAAGGATGTATCATGGGGACCACAAAAGCACTTTGAAAATTACCGGTTCAGTCACACTGTCCAGGGACCTCTCAGGCTAAGAAGTTGCTTTGTTTTGTTACTATTTGTCATATACTTTCCCCCCTTTTGTTTGCATGTGTATGGAGTGGGTGGGTATACATTTGTGGCCAGAGGTCAACATTGGCTGTCCTCGTCTATTGCTCTTCCGCATACTTTTTGAGATAGAGTCTCACGTTGAACTTGGAGCTCAATTCAGCTCCAATGATTGGCCAGTGAGCTCTCAGAGCCCTCTGGTCTCCACTTCCCAGCTCTTGAATCAAAGATGTGTGTACAGCTGTGCTCAGCTTTTTTACATGAGTGCTGGAAAATTAAAATCAAGTCCTCACATTACTAACTGAATCATTTCCCCAGACAATGAATTCACTCACAGGCTATCATATGGCCCAGATCCTCCCATGGAGCCACAGTTTATATATTATAATTAGGAGACAGATTTGAGACGCTATGTGTTGATTATAGGTCTAGTGTAGCAGGTACATTTCTGAAAACACCCAAAAGTATTTCTTTTTGAGACAGGTTTTATGTAGCCCTGGCTGTCCTAGAACTCTCTATGTAGAACATACTTGTCTCAAACTAATAGAGATCCACCTGCCTCCCTCTCAAATGCTGGAATCAACAGCATGGGCCATCAAGCCCAACCCCATGCAAGAGGATTTTTTTAAGCAACATTAAAAACTATTTAAAGGGTAGTCTCTAAGTAACTGTCACTGAATATTTTCATAATGAAATACTCTCTTGAAAAAACAAAAACAAACATTATCCTTATTTCATACCTTCTGACTCTAGGTGGCCATGTATTAGTTGTAAACAATTATAGAAGCCACCATTCTTTTTCATTTGTTCAACAAGCACCACACCATCACAAGAGCCATTCATGCTTTGCCCTTGAGCATTATTAAACAATGACACAAAAACGTGGGCTGCTGATAGAGAAAACTTCCCCATGAGTCATTAACCAGCCTCAGCCAACGATCTCACAGTTCCAGCTAAGCAGCCTGAAGCCCTTCACACTCAGTTCTGCTTCCTTGGTGGCCTCTACCCCTAACTTTTGGTTAGGAACTGAAATTGGATTGATACATATATTACTTCTATAGGATAACAGTGGTGCTAACAAACATACCCTGTGCCAACTATAATAGAAATAGGCAGATGAGTCCCAGGGTGTGCTAAAAGAACCCTTTTCCAGGTCAATCCCTTTCCACTCCTATTCCATGGTGTCCCAAAGGAGCCAGTATGTGCAAACAAGACCAGAAGAAGAAAGAGCCTATCACTAACAAAGCTCCTCCCTCAAATCCCCCCATCAGTGCACCATGGTGATAGGATGTGACTAGAAGACTCTGTTCCTAAATGTGGTTGCCCAACATGACTCCCTACAGAGCTTGGTTTTTGTTTTGAAAGGTAGTTCCATGTCTCACCTGTAAGCGAAGCCATGAGAGGCTGTTAAAAGGGAATCAAGAATTTATTAAGATACAAAATGGGGAAAAATACACTCAACGGATACAGAACCAAGTAAACAGCAGTCGTTGACCTCCGTTCTGCCTGGGAGCAAATGAATCCAGCCCTCCAGGCTCCGATCACCCCAAGAGAGAGCGACCACATGGGCTTCCTCAGATCTAAAGCAGTCAACCCATAACCCAACAAGAGGTCATGCCCTAATGCTGGTACTCCAAAGCTATCCACAACACTCACCTCAGACTTACTTGCAGAGGGGAGGTTCTGAAGTCCTATGCTAAAGAGAACAACACGGAAGCAAATCCTGTCTTCTCTTTTCCCCAGCACCATGGGGAAGCTGGTTGTTAAACAAAGTTATTATCAAAAGTTAAATGATACGAGTTTAGGATTAAGCAAATCATAAAAAAATACTCGAAGTTCACATTTTAATAATTTAATATTACCTGTGTTCTTGAGCAGTTTTACATCTATTGGATCTTTGCTTGTATGCTAATACTAAATAATTTCCCCAATTATACATTCAATAATACCATGTTGGGAGCTTGGAGCCAGACATTTATACTACAGAAATTAGCCAATGGAGGGAGTACATCAGGGTTTGAAACGTTGAGTGCCTCTGGATTTAAGAAAACGGCGAGGCAACTAAATGCTGTAGCTTAAACTTGAAGATGACAACATTTGAGGAAATTTTCTTGATTGTCTAATTCAGAAGAGCGCTCTCTTCATTGATAAGGAGAATTCTATCAGTCTTTCTTGCTTCATATGAAGGCACTGACTAGCTGACATGCCTGCACAGTCACTCAGCAGACGGAATCCTAGGTGGGCTGAGTTCTGAACCCAAGTTCTATAAAACCAGGGAAGCGTCCTGTGAGGATGACCAATGTAAAATATCCAGGAAAGAGAATTGCTCACTCTGCTCTTTGTAAATTCTACTGTCAGCGTCTTTCTTCCCTAGAGAGCTGCTTGCTACACACTTGGCACCAGATCACCAAGCCAAGAAGCGAAACAAGTCTCTGGCTGCCTGGGCTGCTCTATCCTCTAGATCTACACCCTCACCTCAACTCTCCACCAAGGAAAACACAAAACATTACATCAAAAGGCTAAGTTTTCCCTAAGACTCAAAGTAGACAACTTAATCTGCAAATCCGGCGTCCTTACTGAGGCTGTCTGTCAAACAAGGATGGCTTTGGGTTGATCTGGCCACACCCCCCACGTGGAAAAAATGGATAGTTAATCCTGAGAGATGGCAGTGTTGGTGCTATAGTCTAATAAATATCCTCTCCTGGATGCACCCCCACTTGGGAGTGCCACCGTTCTATGGGCTGGGGGCCGGTGCTAAACACAGAGAAGAAAGCAGAGCATCCATCTCTGTGCTTCAGGACTACAGATGCAATGTGAACAACTGCTTTCTGCTCCCATGGCTATGACTTCCTCACCATCACCTTAAAACCATGAGCCAAAACAACTCCTTCCGTTCCCAGGGTGCTCTTGTCAGACATTTTGTTGCCGCAGTGAGAAGAGTCACTACTACAGGCAGTCGATGATGGCTGCTGGAGGAGGGCTGTGGAGTAGAGGGATCCACAGAGAGAGAAGAGTCACTACTACAGGCAGTCGATGCTGGCTGCTGGAGAGCTGTGGAGTAGAGGGATCCACAGAGAGAACGAAGGAGTCTGAATACCTGTCAAATCTTCAACTTGTTTCTGCTTCAGAAAAGTGAACTCCCCATCTTCCAATGAACAGAGCGCAGGTGAATAGCACAGTTTCCAACACGTTAGGTTTTTATTTAAAACATAGTTTACCTTCTATGTGTATGTTTGTATCTCTGTGTAAGTATGTTCACATGAGTACAGGTGACCTTCGGGGCCAGAACAGAACATCAGATCCCCCCGCAGAGCTGGAGTCACAGGCGGTTGTGAGCTGCCCAATGTGGGTGCTAGAAACTGAACTCAGGTCTTCTGAAAGAGTCCTATGCATTTTTCACTACTGAGCCACCTCTCCAGCCCCCACATTTATTTAAAAACCTTAATTGCTTGGAATTTGAAAATATTTTTGTGAAAGTAAAATAAAATCCAACCACCAGGCAAAGAAGTATAGAAATTTTAAAAATCCTATTACTCTTTTGATAACTGGAGGCAAATGCCAATAACCAACAATAACTATAAAGCGTTCCCTGTGTTGGAGGAGAACGAATGCAGGCAAACTTCGGTGTTTGAATAGCTAGTGCTGCCTCTAATCAATCGCTGACTGACCACGTTATTCTTAGTCCTTATCCATGTGCCTACTCAATTGTTTATATGTTCACAGTAACAGAAAAAAATTGCATGTTCAATATTTTTCATGAGCATTTTTCCATTTGGTGCATCTCATTTTCCTTCTTACTTTCTCCTTTGTAATCTGGCCCCGCCCTCCTCCTTTTTAAGTAAGAGCTGAGGAAAGGGCTCAGTGGGTCAAGTGTTTACTGTGCAAGCCTGAGGCCCTGCCTTCAGACCACAGCACTCTAGTAGAGTCCAGGTGTGGTTGTGCAAGTCCGTAACCCCAACCCTGGGGGTTTGTGGGGACAGTCAGATCCCTTGGAGTTCATTGGTCAGACCCTCCAGCTGAAACAGCAAGGGTCAGTGAGTGGCTGTTTTAAAAAGTTCAGGGGAGAGCAACGGAAGCTGCCTGATGCTGGCCTTAGGTGTACACACCTGAGTGTCTGCATCCACACGTCTGCAGGGTATACCGCTACTATCTGAGCACTAGTGTGGAAACCTCTGATTAAAACGTCATCCTTGGGCTAAAGGTAGCAAACATTTTCATTTATGAAAAACAAAACAAAACTGCTACAGATAAAAAGGATTCTGCTGTCAAATGTTTAAAATGATATTACAAAAAAGACTTTTCTAGCATCCCAGGAAGATATAAACTGATGTTACCACTTTGAATATCCACATATCAATCCACTAGTAAAGAGAAAACAGCTTCAAAAAATCTGGGGTGCATAATATAGGTCCACCTTATCAAGCAGTGCTTTACCTTAAACACACACACACACACACACACACACACACACACACACACACACACACACTATTTTAACTCTGGGCAGAATTGCTCCAACAGAAGTCTCCCAGTCCTTAGAAAAGGAGTGTTCGTTGAAGATGAGCTGACAACATGTAGGGTCCTGGGGAGGGGGAGTCAGAGCAATCTAAGTAGCCTGGAACACTGCAAAGAGTGAGCCTTGCACTTACACCTTGTGCTTATGTGAAAATCTATGAAGAAACTTGCAAAACAATTGGAGGAAAGTGGAGATGTATATATATCTATGAAACTCTAATCTTTGCATTAAAGTGTATACTTTCAACCACAAAGATATTTGTTATTATTATTATTATTAACACAGGATATAACTGTGTAGCCCTGGCTGGCCTGGAACTCACTATGTAGACCAGGTTGGTCTCAAACTTACAGAGATCTACCTACCTCTGCCTCCCAAGTGCTGAGATTAAAGGTGTACACACAATGCCCAGCTTAGTTTTTAAATGTACTTCTTTTTTTGTAACATGCTTTTGCTAAGCAAAACTGAAAAACAAAAAACCAAACCAAAAAAAATCTTTGGCCACTGCCCATTAATTTTTCTTTAAAATAAAAAGAGATGGTGCTTTTTTGATTGACCCTAAATTTTATTTATTTTATTTTTATGTACATTGAGGTTTTGCCTGCATGTATGTCGATGTGGGAGAATTGGATCCCCTGGAACTGAAGTTACAGAAAGGTGTGAGCTGCCATGTGGGTGCTGGGAATTGAACCCAGGTCCTCTGAAAGAGTAGTCAGTGCTCTTAACCATTGGGCCATCTCTCCAAGCCCAACCCTAAACTTCAAAAAGTTAAAAAAAATTATGAGTGTTTTGCCTGTATGCATGTATATATGTGTGTGTGTATTATTATTTTATGCTACACATGTGTACCTTAAATGCTAGAGGAGGAAATCAGGTCCCCTGGAACTGGAATTATAGATGGTTGGAGCCATCACGTGGGTGCAGGGAACCAAACCTGCACCTCTACAAGATAAGAAAGTGCTCTTACCACTGAGCTATCTCTCCAGCCCACTTAACAATTATTAAGTCATACCAACTCTTTCCCTTTCAATGGGGAGAATGTTAAAGAAACACATCATTCATGAATATATTACCACAGGAGAAACTACTGGGAAATTCAATGTACTGTTTCTACTTTATCGAGAGAGAAGCATTGCCCTATTCATAAAAAATCTTGTTCACCTGCTAGTCTAAACCCCAGAATTTTCTAACAGTTCTATGCTTTAGAAAGAAGACTGTTGTGAGGCTTTAGGGCCAGGCTATGGGCTCAAATCCTGTCATTGTAAGCTGTGCCTTGAACAAGTTAATTCCCTTTTGTGACATGCTGGTAATAGGTAATACTATGTTCCTTGCTGTGGTGGGGACTTATGAGTCAATACTGTAATATATATACAGTGCTCACAGCAATGCTGTGAGCTCAGCAAGTCAGCGACCAGTCCTAAACTAGTGTATTTTAAAGCTAGCCCAGAACACAGTGAAAAAAAAAATCTGCTTCTACTTAAGGAAAACTAAGCGACTAGAGAGCTAGAAAATTATATTGAACCAACGGCTTAGAAGACAGAAAGTCTTGTAATTCTCCCAAATGGTACATAAAAAATTAATATTTATCAGTTTTTCTACATTCAAGACTCTTACTAAACTATCCTACTCAACATTTTTTAAAGTTGTGATGATTCACTTGGGAAATGAGAAAAGCTGTATCCAAAAGCTGTGTTACTCCTCACCCCCAATACTGGGTTTCTGTTTTGCACAGTTCATAGGCTCATGCATCTGCAGCCTACAGTAATGATGACTTAGGCTATCTCTTCAAAAATGGCCCAAACTGCAGTGTTTAAAAGGACTACAGCTTGCTCTCAGAAACAGGCACATCCATGCAATGTAAGATCTGTTCTCATTTTTCTGAAGTTGTAGCAAACCATAAGTACTTGTAATGCATCATGATATTTAGATTAGTATTCAATAAGACAAAAATTATCTTATTAATAATGATTTGGTGTCATGATGAAACATCCGTATACAGCATACTGAACTTTGTGACAAAGTACAGTTATTTTGCAAGATGTAACTATGTAACTTGAGTCAAGTGTATAGACTTGGGTTCCACATTGCAAAAGCTCATTCTGACCCAGCCCCAATACAACATTTAGCATTAAAGATAGTGAAGGCTAAAATTAAAAGTTGAGAGTCTGTGGCTTAGTGGGCAAAGTCAATTAGCACCAAGCCTAAAGACCCAAGTTTCATCCCTGGAACCTATGTGGTGGAAAGAGGACTGACCCCCCAAAGCTGTCTTTCCACTGCCATACAAGTGCCATGGCTTGCATGTAACCCATCCCCCAATGAATAAATAAATGTAAAAACAAACAAACAAAACCAACCCAAAACCCTAAAACCTTAATTTTTGTTCGCTTAGACAAATTTGCTCTGAGATGAAAAACCTGAAAACAAATGTAAGCTGGGGTGTTACTATAACCCCAGCACCTCAAGGAGGAGGCCTTCGGCTACTTAGTGAGTCAGTCTCAGAAAGAACAAAAGTTTATCACACTGACCCTTGAGAACAAAACAACAGGAATAGAGATTCTTAAAAATATAATTGCCTACACAAGATACCCCAAGCAATTTAGAGGCTGGAGAAGAGGCAGGAGTGTGGAGAAAGTAAAAACACATTTCAATTAAACAAAGAATGAGTGTTTATTCCTAAATGAAGCTACCTTTCTTTACACCGCTGATCTGGCCAGAATATTTTCATTGTAACTGGCAAGGCATAACACATTTTCCCCCTGGAATTTAAACTATTGAACAGGTACTAAGACAAGGTCTTGGAAAACAAACGTATACTTGATTACTAAAATTAGAGAAACAAGAAAAAAGGAGGCAGTGAGGGTTATTGTAACCAGTAATTTAAAAATCTGCCTCAACTGTCACTTCCTCTACAAAACCTTCTCAGTTGCACACATGCTCTGATTACAGAACTTGCTAAATTATCTCCAGGAGCATAAAGGCCACTTACTGTTTAAGCTGACTGCAGGTAAGGGTTGGTAGCCAGGCACACAGATATTCACAGGTGCTGAATGAAAAATGTCTTCCAACATTTACATTTTACTAATAATTTGACAAATGTCAGGTCATACTGTATTGAAATAAATGACATTGATTTGTTTTGTCCCCAATAGTAGGTTGCCTTATTGTCTTCCTGTTGCTATAATAAAATACTCTGACCAAAACAATTTAAGTGTTATTTGGCCCATGATCCCAACTTATAGTTCATTATGGCAGGAATGTCATATCAGAGGAAGCTTTGAAGAGCTGGTCAGATGATGTCTTAGTCAGTGTCCTATTGCTGTGAAAAGACACTGTCTTAGTTAGGGTTTCTATTGCTGTGAAGAGACACCATGACCACAGCAACTCTTATAAAGAAGACATTTAATTGGGGTGACTTGCTTACAGTTTCAGAGGTTCAGTCCATTACCATCATGATGGGGAGTATGGCGGTGTGCAGGCAGATGTGGTGCTGGAGCTGAGAGTGCTACATTTTCACCAGAAGCAGTAAGAAGTCAACTGAGACACTGAGTGGTATCCTGAGCATAGGAAGCCTCAAAGCCCACCCCCACGGTGACACACTTCCTCCAATCAGGTCATACCCATTCTGACAAAGCCATATCTCTTAATAATGCTACTCCCTATGAGATTATGGAGCCACTTCCATTCAAACTACCACAGGTACCGTGATCAAGGCAATTCTTATGAAAGAAAGTACTGAACTGGGGGCTTGCTTATAGTTGTTGAAGTTTAATCCGTTGTCATTAATGGTGGGAGTAGGTGGTATGCTGAGATTGAGATTTTGAAACCTTAAAGCCTACCTGAGGTGACACACTTCTTCCAACAAGGTCACACCTCCTAATCCTTCTAATCCTAGCAAAGAGTTCCATGCCCTGGTGACTAAGTATTCAAATATGGGGGTTATTCTTGTTCAAATCACCACAGGTGACAGCCACTGTTAAGAGCGAAGAGCACGGAACTAATGCATGCTAATGGCCAGCTTGCTCTTTGGCATCCTGTTTAGCACCCAACTCATAAAGGTTGTAGCCCACATTTAGAATAAATCTTCCCACCTCAATGAACCAACTACAAAAATCCCTCATAGGCATGCCTACAGGCCAACCAAATCTGGACAACCCCTGTTTGAGACTCCCTTCCCAGGTGATTTTAGATAGTCTATTTGACAATTAAAATGAACCACCACATCTATAATGCAATAGATTTATAATCATCTTGCCATTATATCCCACTCCAAATTAATGACTTTTCTCTCTTGTGCCAGTTACTATATCAATGTCACTCAGCCTCAAATGTACTCTTAAATTCTGCCTGTTTTATAATTCCAAAGTGTATTTTCTGGCATTTTTCCTTACAATAAACATGAAGCTAAATTTCTTCAGTGGAAGACACCCTTCTGCTGAGGGATGACTGTAGAATCCAGCTGCTGCAGGGCTCCTTAATAGAGAAAGTTATCCTGGCTCTGCAGGGCTGAAAGTGGCAGCCCCAGCTTGGCCTGGTGATCACCAACTGATGTTCTGCCAATACAAATACCATGTGCTCCAGGCCTCCTGCCCTCACTTGTGTCCTGGAGGCTTGCTCACTTATTTGGTGCCTATCCACATAGCTGGTCTGGGTAAACTAATGAACTGTCATCAGCTATTAACCTTTGACTGATTGGAGGTCCATGGACAGTTATTTATATAGAAGACAGGAGCAACTGGGTTGGAAACCAAGGGAACTATTTTGGGTTCTGAACATGGACCAGATTAAAAACTAAGGTGCTCTTTATTGAATTTTTTGAAAATTCTTTTTCTTTTTGGAAAAACAACAGGATGGTACTATAGAGCCCAGGTTGGCCTTCAAGTCCTGATGCTCTTGCTGCCCCTTCCCAAGGGCTGTGTGCCATCACACCTGGCTGAGTTCTTGTTTTACTCTCATCTTGTTGCTCAGGTTGGTCTCTAATGCCTGCATCTCCATCCTCAGTACCTAGGACTACATGCAAATGCCACTGCACTCGGCTCATCTATATCATATTTTTATCCCTAGAGGCATTAAGCCCTTAAAACGTTTTTGGGGGGAGGATAATATTTTTTTAAATTTATTCTTCTCTCTTACATTATATCCTAACCACTTCCCCCCTCCACTCCTCCTACGCCCTCCTCCGATCCACTCTTCTTCCATTTCCCTTCAAGAAAAAGTAGGCTTCCCATGGATATTAACCGAACATAACAAGATGCAATGAGACTAGGCACAAACTCTCATATCAAGGCTATACGAAGCAACCCAATACGAGGAAAAGGGTCCCAAGAGCAGGCAAAAGAGTCAGAGACACCCCCTACTTCCACTATTAGGAGTTCCACAAGAACACCAAGCTATACAACCATAACGTATATGCAGAGGACCTAGCTCAGACCCATACAGACTTTCTGACTGTCACTTTGGTCTCTGTGAACCCCTATGAGCTCTGTTTAGTTGATTTGGTGGGTTGTGTCCTTCTGGTGTCCTTGACCCCTCTGGCTCCTATAATCCTTCCTCTCCTTCTTCTGCCTCATGTTTGGGTGTAGTTATCCGAATCTGCTCCCATCAGTTGCTGGATACCTCTCTGATGACAATTGGACTAGGAATAATTTCATCAACATTTTTTCTTTTCTTTTCTCTCTCTCTGTTAGTTGTGTTTGGTTCTATCCTACGTCTCCGGGCTATCCAGGCAATATCAGGCATGGGCTCCCTCTCATGGCATGGGCCTCAAGTTGGACCAGTCATTGGTTGGTCATTCCCACAAGTTCTATGCCACCATTACCTCAGTACACCTTGCAAACAGGCAGTCATAGGTCAAAGGCTTTGTGACTAGGTTGACGTCCCTGTCCCACCACTGGAAGCCTTGCCTGCTTACAGAAGATGGTCAGCTGAGGCTCTGTATCTCTATTACTAGAAGTCTTTACTAGGGTCACCTTGAGATTCCAGGGGATTTCCACTGCACTAGATTTCCACATTCTCTCTCAATTCCAGTCATCTCTCCTAGTACTCCCTCCCTCCATCCCTTCCCACCCACTGACTGATCCATCCTGTTCCCACCCCCTTACCCCTAGTCCACTCTCCAAATCAATTCTATTTCCCCATCCCAAGGAGATCCCTGCACCCCACTAGAGCCCTCCTTGTTACTTCTCCTCTCTGGGTCTGTGGATTATAGCGTGATTATCCTTTCCTTAACAGCTAACACCCACTTATGAGTACATAGCATGTGTGTCTTTCTGGGTCCGAGTTACCTCACTTTCTAGTTTTTTGTTTGTTTTTAACAGCTGAGTAATACTTCATTGTGTAAATGTACCACATTTTCTTTATCCATTCTTTGGTTGAGGGACATCTAGGTTGTTTCCAGTTTCTGGCTACTATCTATAAAGCTGCTATGAACATAGTGGAGCAAGTGTGGTAAGATGGAGCATCCTTTGGGTATATGCCCAAGAGTTGAAGCCCTTCAAATTTTAAGCTTTGGTTTTTCTAAGGTTTTCATTGGGAGATATATTTAAGTCATGATACTTAATGCAGTACTTCATAGGAGTATTTTTAATGAAAACAAAAAATCCCTCAGTACTTCTTGTGCAATCTTACCAAGACACAGAAAGAACTACAGAGAAAATATGAGCCAAGAGTGGTGATACAGGAAGCACATGAAGTGACCGCTGGAGAGCTTCAGAACCAGCTTAGCCAGGGTCAGAACTCAGGAGGCTGGGTAACACTTTAATCTTTGTACCTCACAGACACGGGCTCAATCTCAGGCCCAGCTTGTCTGAGATCAGTTCATGTAATCTCAAATCTGTGTGCGTAATCTGAGACTATGAAGGAGGCTTGCTGTAGAGCAGGATACACCTCCCACACAGAGCTGAAGAGATGACATCAGATCAGCAGCTGCCACACGAATGAGCTTTCCTGCCCCCCATAGATAAGAATTATTAAGGTGCAGAATAGCTTACTGCCAAAAGTCTAGTCATTTCAAGCCAGGCTGAACCTAGGCTTAAAATACTCTTGATGCAAGCACGCAGACTTGAATCTGTACTTTGAAACGGATGGTCCCACAGAGCTGAAGCTACGGCGTTGGGAAGGGTGACTACCAAGCTGCATCCTATAGCTTCCTGGAAAATAGCATTCTCTCCCAAGTGGACTGATGAGCCATGGAGAGAAAGTTTAAGTATGAACCAGATGTTTATGGTGCACACCTTTAATCCTAGCACTTGGGAGGCAGAGGCAGGTGGAGCTCTGTGAGTCCAAGGCCAGCCTGGTTTACAAACCGAGTTCCAGAACAGCAAGAGCTATATAGTGATACCCTGCAAAAAGTGTAAGTGTAACATACAAATAAGAATTTAACACCCCCCCCCAAAAAAAGATTTTAACACCTTATGTTTATACACTTTATGTTTTATAAAGGCCATAACTAACATATCATTTGGCCACAACAACCAAGACCTACCTGTCTGTGACAGGAGCAAAGGAGAAAATCATAAACAAAGAACAAATTTAAAATATATTTAGATGTAAAAATCTCATCTGATTGTACAATATTTTCTTTTAACAGAAGCCTACATTTCCCCTAAATTTACGTCTTCTATGGTGTAGTTTAAATCAAGGAGCTTTGACAACACTCACTTTCTCAGGAAAAAAAAGGTGGCTTGGACTCCTTTGAAAACCAGAGAAATGACTTTAAAAAAAAAAAAAATGTGAAAATAAGCTATATGGCCAAAGAAATAAACTAACAGGAGAAGCTGGTTAACTTCCCCGGTTCATCGCACATGACCTTTGTCCATTTCAATTAAGTGTGCATAAGAGATGGCCCAGGGTTAGGGGCACTGGCCATGCTGAGCCCCAGGAACTGTGTCTCAGCAGGGGAATTCCACTCTGCTTGTGGCACTGTCATGGAGAGGGTACACCTACCTTGTGTTCATAATATACACAGAGACCTGACACGGTGGACACGCTTCCTTTTCCCTCTTCTCTAAAAACCCGGAGGTAAAACTGATCCAGATTCAGTCATGCTTCAGTTAGCACAAACCTTGCAGCTGTTTCCTTTAGACCAGCATCCTCTGTTGTAACCTACTTGGCATCATGGCCAGACTCATCTCAAAGTCATTCTGTATCGTTCCTCCCTTCTGCAGAAATCTAGTGTTTCCCATTCATAGCACTGGCTAAAGTGGTTTTTTTTAAAATCTGCATCACAGGTCATTCATTTCTTCACTTTGCAAAGGGAGCCCAGGCCCATCATGATGCAACTTGTCATGAGAACAGAATTTGAAAGCTAAGCTCGAAAGTCAGATGATTTCTCCCCTACTCAAATGACAATATATTACCTCATAGCACCACCTACCTTTCAGAGAAAGGGGAGAAAACAAGGCTTATTTTCCAGATAAGCCCATATGGTTTGCTTAAACAATTAATAGTAAAGTTAGATTCAAAGAGCAAAAATAAATTAACAAATACATACATACATACATACAAACATACAAAAACAAAACAAGGGGGAAAAAGGAAAAATTGAAGTCCTACTTGTTATTATGTAAACACTTATAACAGTGTTCATACATTACCTGGAAACGCTTCATTCAAGTCCGGCCAGCAGCATCCAGGTGATTTTAATGCAACACAAAATACTGGGCAAACTGTATTATCCTTACCTACTAAGTAGAAAGTACAGTTCAGGGGAACAGCCCATTTTGATTAGAGAAGGTAAATATTCATTGATACTTTCTCAACTCAACATCAGCTAAAATGAATGTTGTTTTTCCCTCAGAATTTTTTCCACGGTTAGGGTGTTTCCCTTGTTTAGGAAAAAAAAAGTGACAAGGTACACACCTTCATTTTTTGCCCCTCAGTATATCTGCCTGCTATCAACAGGAGTGTGGTGTGGGAGGGGCTTGCTGATCACACACAGTTCAGACCCTGTACACATTCCCTCATATCAAAATCATCCTTTGATCTCATGCTGTGATAGACAGGATTCTTTCCATAAATGACAATTTCCTTACAGGAGCCCAATCATTTCAGAGATATTAGAGAAATTATTTTTGATCAAAAGGGGCAAGCATCTGAGCCAATTATTACCTAATTATTAAAGAGGTCAAACCATGGGAGGCAACTAGGTTGTGTCACCCATGAACTAAAATGGCTTCAGTTGAAACAGTGCCTCTGTGCAAGCTAGGTGGGGACCAATGTCCTTAGCATCTACAGGAAATGGAGGCGCTACTGAGAATGACATCCGTCCACAAAAGACAGAGTGCAAGTAAAGGGTTATCTATGGCTGTCTCATGCTCTAGTCCTCGGGTGTAAAAATTAGAGAGGAGGCTGAGGAGAGGGCTCAGAGAGTAAAGTACTTGCCATGCCAACCTTACGACCTGCGTTTGGCTCCTCAGAACCCATATGAAAGCTGGACACAATAACCCTACCTGTTCTCACAGGGGGAAGGGAGACAGAGACAAGAAAACTGCCAGGAGCTAGCATGTCAGCTAGCCTGGTGTACACAGCAGTGAACAGGAGATCATGTATCAAACAAGGTGGAAAGCAAGAATCCACACCCCAGGTTGTTCTCTGCCTTCTACACACACACCAGGGAGCCCATGTCCATACCCACACAATATTTAAAGACTCAGCCAAACTGACCTGGAAAGTAATGCAACCCCTAAAAGTTATTTTGAAAACGGTATTTGGCAATACTTTTAAGTTAATTTGAGAAAAGTTTTGAAGAGTACATTTTAAAATGGCTTCTTAAAACTGAATAGCTGAATTAAGTATTTTCTTAGCAAGTGATATACTGGGGCACTAATTATTTTTGAAGGTTCTTTTGTTAGGGCTATAGTTCATCATGTCACACTTAATACAACTTGTACTGTATAGTCTTTCTTCTGGTGGATTTATGTCAACTGACACTAAGGAGAGCCTTTCTGTGACTGGTGAATTAAATTACCATTCATCACCATCCAATTTAAATATTGTTATCTTGCCAGCGTTGCTAACAGAGAGAAGCTGTTGTAACATTAATGATAATGAGGGACAATTTGGTTCAACAGACAGAATAAAAGAAGGCTATTTCCCTCTGTTCTGCTTCCTAGGTCTTCTAGCCTCTTTTGAGACAGGGTCTTACTCTGTAGCTCAGGCTAGCCTTGAACTTATGGGAATCCTCCAACCTTGGTCTCTCAAGATTATAGGTGTGAACCATCACACTGAGCTTATCAGCTACTTTTCTATTTTGCATGTCATATTAAAGTAAACTAGAATTTTTTTTTATTTCCTCACATTTGACTGTACAATACAAAGTTGATTACAATGCCTTAACAAACAACATTTTGTATTTAAAACAATACAGACTTTCAATGTGCAGTAAGAGAGAACACAATTTATTTCCATTTATTCCAAGTCAGCAGGAAGAGCTTACTGCTGAAGTTTAGATCAACTGCAGCTTTTCAAGGAAAAATCCTCCCAGTACTGTCTGTGAGATGGAGTCCCACTGTAGCCCAGCCAGCTCGGATTCAGAGCTATCCTCCTTCTTCAGTCTCTCAAATGCTCGAGGTGACAGATGCAAACCCAGTCGCTCCCCTAACTTTTATGAGGTATGGTCTCTGCACAAACAACTCTCTTGTTCTTCTTCCTCTTTCTTCATTTTTATTTTATTCTTTAAAAGTTCACAGTGTCACAAAAGTGAAAAAGAAGACTGGAAATATATAGCTAAGACACTTGGCCTTATATACACAAAAGTTTAATAATGTTGTCACAACCCCTAATAAAATGTAATCCTTATTTACTAATCCAGAATAAACTAACTGTACATATTAAATTGTTCCAGTATATCAAGAGCACTGCTTATAAAAAAAAAAAAAGAGGTCCCAATATGGCCGGACATCTCTTTGAAGGTCATTTATAACTTCAACACGATTAAGGTAGAGTTCTATCTATTTTTTAAATTATACAATATCATACATTTACAATTATCCCCAAATTTCAATGAACCAAACATGGATGTGATTTACACCAGTTTAATACCCTCCTGTACAGCACCAGAGGTTAAAAATGGATCTGACTAAGCAAATGTTCTTTATTAGTCACAACTTATCATCACACAATTCTACAATAAATGTACAGGGAAAAGGAACACAGCTCAGGCCAAGGCTTTTGCCTTATATAAATAAGCAATAAGCATTTCATCTACTTCATACTCACACTCAATTGCGTATCTGGTGAACAACTACTCAGTAAATGTCTGGTCTTTGAAGGCTATGCAAGTCGCATGGGATTCTCTAGGTTTGCTTTGAAACTTTCAAGAAACCTGGTAGCCAGTTCGTCATCAACCACTCGGCTGTCACTTGACATTGTGACAGTTATAAGCTGGTGCTGCCGCAGCTGGGGGTTCCCCTCTTCATCCTCTGCGAGCTTCAGTACTGGTCGGAATCTCCCAACTGCCAAAATACAGGCCTGGGGAGGGTTGATCACAGCGGCAAACTCATCGATGCCGAACATCCCCAAGTTGGAAATACTGGAGAGGGGGAGAAAAACTGCTGAAGGTAGCGTGGTCCCAAATACATATTTGTCCTTTATTAAATACCTGTAGTTTGCTACTGAGCCTTAAAGCATGCTACTTAAGGACAAAGAGTATGTCCATCAGCAGACACACAAATATCATAATTATTCTTGAACAGTCAGTACTCAACTAGAGGTCCTAATCAGTGACATACTGCAAGGAAAAGAAATGTGAAGTGTGACTAGTGACAGAAGGAATTCAGCTGTTAGGATTTACAGCTGCACTGATGGTCTACACAGAAGAGCTAAAACTCAACACAGAAACAAGATTAGTAAGTAAATTTATGTTGCCAGGCAAAAGGCCAATATCATTATATTATACGTAAGTTATTAATATTTAACTATGAAATTTGAAAATAGTATCATTTAGCATAATGCCACAATAACAAAGCATATTGGGTAGTAGATTTAACGAAGATCTATGACCTCTACAGAGAAAAGAATAAAACAAATGAAAGAAATCAAAGCACGCAGAAACACCCAATACTGGTTGAATCGCCGAATTTAATGCAGAACCCCAGTCAAAATCTCAGCTAGGCATATGCTGCGTATCTGTCTGAAAAATGACAGAGGGACCCTAAAATTTGTTGGGCTATGAGGAGCCAGAAAAGATAATCATGAGTGTGAACAAAACTGGAAGGTTTCCTTTCCAAGCATATGACAGTAGTGTTTTAATGCTAACTGAGCAAGAGCCAGGCAAACAATGAGAACACAACATGGAAGCTCAACAGGACACTCAAGTCTCCTTCCCAGTGCTACAGGGAGAAAGCTTTCAGTATGCAATCCTGGGTTGACCTCATGTGTTTACGGGAAAGAAAGATCCTTGACTCCTACTTTTCCCCACATGGAACTCTTAATTCCCGATGGACTGTGATCTAGCTTCCTGTGAAAAGAGAATGGCAATGCCTCCCAACGACAACCTGAAGGCGCTTCACTGGAAAGACCAAAGTTCCTGACACGAGACAAATGATGCAAAACACCGGCAAATTTAAAACATCACCAGGAGAGCCAGAGGCAAGGAAGAAGGATCTGAAGCCACCTGACCTGTACGTGCATCCTACGGAGACTGTACATCTGCATGTGTTAAGTCCTACAAATTGGTTTTAAAAAGCAGATGTAAGACTTTAATGACTTCATCTGATGAACTACCAGGCAACCAAATAACTGATGAATAAGAAAGTGTTCATCTGGGGGCGGGAGGGGGGAGAACAAAGGAATCTGTGGCTGATATGTAGAACTGAATTGTATTGTAAAATAAAATAAAATTAAATTAAAAAAAAGTGTTCATCACTATTCATTGGCATGTTCCTGACCCCCAAAAGCACCACTAAAACCCCCCAAGAAATGGCAACATTTAAAGCCTTTCATTAAAACGCTGTCAAGAACATAGAGCACTAGGACTCCATGCAATGATAAGAGAAGTGCAGATCTGTAGAGCCATTTTGGAAAACTCTTTGACAGAATCTATCAAAGCTTTTAATCTAGGAATTCTACTTTCAGGACCACACAACAAAAATATGCACCCTAAGACAACGGGAAGCATGTGCATGGTCTGGAAAGAACTTTAACACCTATGGGAACGAGAGTGACATGGCTGCACTGACCCAGTGGCCACCACACACTACAGCAGTGAACGAATGACTGCTTCAAACAGCAGTCACGGTGGAACACTCATCAACACAACGGCAAAGGGCTAGACGAGAAGATTACCGTGCTCCTACAGAGTACTATTTATGTGCTTTGCATTTACATAACGATAAAGCAGCAAAATGAAGCCATGACCATCTTCACAATGACATTACCTTTGAAAGAGGGATGACAGCCATTATAGCACTTTTAGAACTTGTCAGACCCCCCCCACCCCCCAAAAAAAGAAAGAGATGACATTAGGAAGAATAAAAAGCAGCATTTGAAGATGTGTTCTGTATCTTTTTTTGGGTGGTATCATAGTTCTTCATATTACAAAATATACAGGCTACATTCAGTATATTTTATGTTAGTGACACTTAAAGGTAGAGCTGGTAATGAAAAACTATCACAGGTTCATTATTTAGATGATAATAATAATAATAAATCACGAGAAAGGAAATGGCTGAGGTTTATAACTCTACCTTGCTTATAAAGTAACTAAAAACAAAAGTTGAACTTGAGCATCATTTTATGATGCTAACAGCTAATAAAAAGAATGTTTATTTCACAATCGACAAGTCCCTCTAGCTGTGCCTAACTATTCTGAGCAATACTTTCACATGCCTGCTATTTAAATTAAAGTATATGATATTGAGCCTATATTTTTAAAACGTCTTAAACAAACACACAAAAATGGCTGACATGGACTGAGTAAGTCTTAATCTATTTGCTTGATGTTACTGATAATTCAGAGTTGGAATCTTACCTAAAAGAGCCTCCTTGGTACTCCTCAGGCAACAATTTTCCATCTCTTGCCTTCTTTGACAGAACCTGAGAAAAGAACAGAGCACAACAACAAAATCATGCTCTAGGTAATTGTGTCCCTGGGAATATTCGTACAGGGTATACTCTCGGGTTCAAGGCAAGTGGTAGATGTTTACACAGACAACCGGGCTCTCGGGTTCAAGGCAAGTGGTAGATATTTACACAGACAATTGGAGAAGTCAAACCTCAACAATGCTCCTTGAAAAGCTTTCGAGCTCTCAAGTACCAACGATGGGCAATGGTCCCATGCCTTCTATACACAACACTTTACATGCTGCCTATAAAGCTTTTTTCTTGTACTACAAAAATATTAAAGTTGGCATTCTTGTCAATCTCGTAAGTTTTGGAGAAATTCTAATAATGTATATGTCTCATCAATTAAAAGGATAAGCCTGCCTTTGCCTTTTAATGAAGAAATAAGTATAGTACAGGACCTAGGGTTTGCTATTATATATAATATATATATATATATATATATATACTATATATAACTACATATATAGTAATATTAACTACATTATAATATATATGTAATATAGTAACTCTCTATAAAATACATACAAATGATGTAGTAATGATATTCTGCATATCTGAATTTGGCTGGAACTTGCCTTTAACCCCACACTGACATTTTAGGGGTGAATAAGGGTCAAGAAGTGAGTAAGTAGCACCGGTTTACTTAGCCAGAGGACAACAGATGGGTTTATAGGGATACACAGGCCCTTGAGAAATTATCAGCAAGTTTTATTAAAAATACAAATTCACTGAACAACTAACTAGTGGATCCAAGCACTTCCCTAGAATTGGATCTATGGTGATGAACAAGGTAGTTAACATCAGATGGCAGAGAACAAAGAACGGTCAACAAATGAACACATTACTTTGAAATAGTTTGGCAATGGGGTCATGGAACACAGGACAGGGAAATGTACAAGCTGTGGATGCTGCAGAAGGCCTGTGAGGTAGCACTGGAACTGATACAAACAGTGAGAAGGAGCCAGCCAAGCGAGGGTCCAGGAGAAGCTGTACATTGCCAGCATGAGTCCTGGGCCAATCTGCCCAAGATCCAGGGACCCCTCAAAAAGATGGCTCCCGCCTGCCCAGGCAAAGAGCCACGGAGCTCTGATCACACATTCCTGCATAGCCTTTACTGCTTCTTTGGTGGATGACTGGTAACTCAAGCCTCTCTGTTCTGAACTTTCTGTCTCAGCATCTCTATCCTGAGCTACATGATTGATCTAACAGTCAGAACACTGTAGCTGCATAGCTACATTTCTTTTCTTCTATGTAGCCATCAGGTTACTGCCGTGTGTGTGTGTGTGTGTGTGTGTGTGTGTGTGTGTGTGTGTGTGTGTGTGTGTAACTGCTGATTCTTCAGGGATTTCTATCTGTTCATCTCTTTAATATGGAATAAGTTTTTGTTTGTTTGTTAAGAAAATATTACTGATTTAGAGGAACAACGGCCTCTAATTGTTCAATGGTCAAACAATTTGGTGGAAAATGTAAAGCTTGCCTGTTGGTAGCACACTACTCTAGGGCCTAGCTGACAGACAGGGTTGAGTGAGAAATCCATCACTTAACAGCACAGGGGCTTACACAAATTATTTAAGTGTTTTCCTTATCAGTTTATCAACCTCATGAAATTCTTATTTTGTCCTTGATAGGATGTCTTTAAAGAGAACTGAAGAGAATTAATATGTAAGAAAAGCTTACAGGACTAGCATTGTGGTACAGAACTTCAGTCCTAACACTTGAGATGAAGGCAGAAGTAGGTGGATCTCAGTGAGTCCAAGGCCAGCCTGGTCTATAAAACAAGTTCCAAGATAGCCAGCCAGGGCTAAGTAGAGAGAACCCTTTCAAAAAGGAAAAAAAAAAAAAAAAAAGCTGACACACAGAATGCCAGCTGCTGTTATTACAGTCATTCTTGTCACTGTTAATTATACAAACACCTTTAGAATTCTAAAACGAGATTGCAAAGCATTCACTTAAGAGACAGTCATATTAGTCTACATAGTCACAAAATGATTTTACTTCTAGAATTAAAATCATTCTAAATTTTTTCTGTTCAAACACAAACGCATTATATTTTTGAACAAGACACAATATAAAATCTTCACATATAAACAGCAACAAAATAGCAACTGTAAAGTGACATTCTTCCAAAACTGGAACTTGGCTTGCCTACCTTCCCTGGAGGGTAAGGAGTCAAAATTCTACATGAAAGCATAGGCGAGTAAGTGCATTTATTACCAGAAGAGCTGCAGCTGAGTCATCATGACTAATGAGATTAAGCACAACACCTAGTTTAGTGCCTGGCTCCCATCAGATCAAAAGTGGCATGCTGACCTGGGCTGGAGCAGCTGTGCTTTCTTCAGCCAGTGCTCGGCAAACCTGAGAGGTGCTGGGACTACTTCCTCATCTCTTAAGCTAAGGTTCTTTCAAATGCAAGGACCAGAGAATGCTAGCATAGCTATTTTAATAATGTGGTATTATAGTAGTAACAATTGCCAAATTGCTCAGAACCAATGAAACCTGTAATAGTTAAAGTGTAATGCACATAAAGATGGGGGAATTCCAGCTCTACAGATCAGTGACTTCTACCTAGCATTTTAGAAATGTTATTTCAACACTTAATCTCATTTCACCTTCACAACACTGAAGTACATGTTTCTTAATAGTGCTAAAAATCCTTGATAAATGAAGTTCATGAACAGGAACCTGTAGCTTCACTTTGTGGCACTTTCAGTTACCCTGTGGTCAACTCACAGGCTGAAAATATTTAATGGAAAATTCTAGATATGAATAGTAATTTTGATATTACATGCTGTTCTGAGTAGCATGCTGAGAGAATGGAGCTACACAATGAACACATGCATGGCCTCTCTGGTCCAGCATCCTCATGTGTATATACTGCCCGCCCAGATGACACTTGAGCAGCTCTCTCCACCAGATCAAGTCTCCTGGCATCATCATAGTGATCACTACAGTGTTCATGTTCACCTAATTCATATTGTACTTAAAAATGTTTCCAACGGGCAAGAGTAATGATGCTGGCAATTTTATTACATGATACCGTTATAACTGTTCTACTTTAGTGTTATTGTTAACCCCATACTGTGCGCTATTCATAAATTAAGTTTTGCACAGGTCTGCATGTATAGGGAAAAGTACATGTAGACTGGTTTGGGGCATCTATGAGGGGGCCTTGGAATGTATCCCTTGTGGGCAATAAGAAACAACTTACGTTATATCCCGGAAAATCAGTCTATTAACTTTGACTTTTGAACTGACCTAACTAGTACAACCTTTCAGTTAAGAAATATAGTTATATTTTAATTCATATAGATATATGTTGCAAATCTTTTCAAAGAAGAATGAAGAACTAAAAATGTTAGACCCACTAAATTCATCTTTATGTATAATTCTAAAACTCTAAGTAAGATAATTTTTTATAGCTTTATGCTTGAAAACAGACCAACAATGCAATGTTTACTTTGGGCAAATAGAACCGTGAGCTTCCCAAGGAAGTCTTATCCTCTGCCTTTTATCTATTACATAACCTGTTCTACCAATCAATATAAAATACATCCTTGCTATAGGAGAAATGAAAACAATCAATCAAATGAGTATCAAAGTTTCAATGTGAACACTTCAAGACCCATGATACTTCTGCCTAGGAACACCCTTAGGAATTACTGTGGCTGTCAGAGTTGACCTGTATGCATCTCTACTTTGGAATGTGGTATGCTTTAGTGACAAAAATTCCTTCATATTGGACTTTAAAACTTTCTTTTCAAGAGATTCAAGAAAAGCTAAAGTATCTTTGCTTTGGTTTCAGTGGTCTTAACTTACAACTTTAAAATCTACCTGAAATAACACTGTTGTGCTGGCTAGTCTATGTTAACTTGACACACAAACTACAGTAATCTGAAAGGAGGAAACCTTAACTGAGAAAATGTCTCCATAAGACCTGGCTCTAAGGTATTTTCTTAATTAGTAATTGATGGCAGAGGGCCCATTGTGGGCGGTGCCATCCCTGGTTTGGTGGTCCCAGGTTCTTTAAGAAAGCAAGCTGAGCAAGCCAGTAAGCAGCACTCCTCCATGGCTTCTACATTAGCTCATGTTTCCAGGATCCTTACTTCCTTCAGGGATGAACAGTGCTGTGGAAATGCAAGTCGAATAAACTCTTTCCTCCTCAACTTGCTTTTTGCTCATAGTGTTTTGTCACAGCAGTAGAAACCCCAACTAAGACAATCTTTAAGACTTAATTTTGGACTTTGAAAAGTTAAGGTTTTGTCCAGAACACGAATGAAGCTGACCTCTAATTTAGCTATATATTACTTTTAGAATTTTTAAATGTTAAATTTCCTAAAATAGGTAACACCTTGATAAAAACTGAAACCCTAAACATGTAAGAGAAACACTTGAGATCACCACTCCTCCCCACAAAAGCCACAGTGCAATCTGATCACGTCAAGAATCTCGGAAGGAGGCTGAGACATGGCTCCATGGTTAGTAGTGTGCACTGCTCTTGCAGAGGACTAGGATTCATTGCCAAGCACCCACAGTCACAACTGCCTACAACTCCAGCCCCAAGGGCATCTGGACACCTTCTGGCCTGAGGACACCTGTACTCACACATGGACATATCCTCCCCTGACATACAGACACATTAAGAAAAAGGCTCTCAGCAGGTGCTAAGATGAATGTATAGTCAACAGTTTGAGAGCACAGTCTTCTGGACACACACCTTTACAGAGTCAGCGATCTCCTGTACACCCTTAGCAGCGGCATCCTTTATGATTGGTGTAATTAAACCTTTATCTGTTGCCACAGCCACTGAAATGTCAACAGAGGGCAGCTGCTTTGGGCCTTCTCCATCCCAGCTGACATTAACCCCAGGCATTTGCTGCAAGTAGAAAGAAAACATGCTATGAAGGAAGCAGTTTGGGATTAAAGTGGTCAGAGAAATATGACTTACATTGTTGCACATGTGACTACATAAAACTTTGGTTTGGAAAAAATGGCTTGGATCACCATTGATTACTGCTCATGTTTGGGAAGAACAAACACTTTTTGGCAGTATGACTGAGACAATTCTGATGATATACATGTTTTAAACTACATGACCAATATGACCTTGAGGGAGACAACACAGCAGAAAACAGTAGTAATATTCAGCTACTTTCCTTTGTCATGAAAACTCATCTTTTTAGCACAAGTCTGTAATACATATTAAAAGTAGTGAGTCCTCTATTTAAAAGCAATTTCCTGAGCATCACAAACAGGAGATAGACATTACAGATGCACACGTACAGATTTAACATAAAGAGAACTACTCTGAAGGATGAAAAGACTATATAAAATGACTAAATGCCTGGCAGGTGTGTATTGATGTTACCAAGTATCAGAGGATGAAAACGGTGCTGAATACTGAAATCAAAAGGCAGCTTCTCTTCTCAGGAATTCTCTGCTTTCTGCAGAGTAAGGCCCACAAGTCCAGGTATGTCATTTACCAACAGAAGAGCAGTCTGCCTCCACTCTGCCTGTCTTACTGTGATTGTGCCACTCCGCCAGGACAACTTTCTCACTCTATGTAGATTCTCATTTTCTCCCTCTACACAGTATGTCAATCATTCTTAGATGTTCTCGGTATTGTTCATTCACAACAATGCTACAATGTTAAAATAGTAAAAAACAACATCCTAATTCCTCAAAAGATCATACAAACTATAAAAAACAAGGGGCCAGAGAGACAGCTCAGGTTGAGAGCTTATACTGCTCTTGTAGAAGATCAGAGATTCTAAATGGGATTCAAAACAATATTCATAATCTTAACCCTTTTTACAAATTACTAAAATAAATTCCACACTCAAGTTTTCTAACACAGACCTAAGAAAGGGAAGACACACATAATAAAACAAAGTAAATGGGAACACAAGTCTGCAACAATACAAGCCAGGACATTTAAGAACATCTCAGACAACATCAACACTGAAGAATCAGAGCAGTCAGAGGCTCCAGACTAACACAGTTGGGAAACTGCACAAGGTGGGCAACTTTCTGAGAAAATACATGCTTCAAAAATGAAAAGAAGGCTGAAAATCAGGCAAGCAATAACTATGAAAGTAAATGAGAAAGCACTAAGGTCTCATTAAAATCAACTAGATTTGGTGATTTTTACTGGTGAATTCCATAAAACTCTAAAAATAAAAGCCCTTCTAATGACCTGAAATGAATATAGGTAAGGATAAGAAAAGAGCCAGAACTCACTTCATGAAGTCCTGACAGGGCTGGAGTGACAAGACAGCGCAGAGGCAGAGCACCTGCATGCATGGGCAAGGCCCTGGGTAATCAGACTTAAACCAGAACAGAACTCTGTAAAGTAACAACTGCAGAAACAAACCATGAAGGCTTGTGTTTACGCTGTCACTCATCGTCACTGCTCAGACTTACTCTGCACTTAGTACAACAGGGGACAAATTAGCATTTACTGAATAAATCGTCTTTATTCTGCTATAATTACTTTGGGAGTCCTTTTGATTCCTAGTGTCTTTCCTGTAAAGCAAACAAAATTAAACAACAGGATATTTTTAGCAATAAAATTACACACACTCTAAGCCAAGAGACATTTAGAAGCCACAGTTAGTTTGCTGTGGCCACTTACTTTAAGAGTAACAGCTGCTGCTCTGATGATAAAGTCATTCACTGAGACTTTAATGTCATCTGAAAGAAAAATTAGCATATTTAAACCAGTATTTGTAACACTGACTCTTATGATTTCAAACTTGTAAATTATGGACATGTCTGGCACACAGTGATGAAAATACACCAGATCTGTATTTGTTTTGTGAAACAGGATTCCTTGCTTTAGCAAAATGTGGATTACACGAAGTCTTACACACAGTTTAAGCCACAGATACAAAAGCTCACTTCTAGGGGTGCAGGTACAGCTTAGCAGAAAACTGTGCTCACTAGGCTCAGGACCTTGCATTCTATTTTCAATATTCTTCCCCATCGAAACGTTCACCTCTAAGCCTTGATTACCATTTTGTGAAGCTATTCAGAAATCACGCATGAGAACTTGAAGAAAACATTGCAACTACAATCAAATAAAAGGCCCAACTGGCACGCCACTCAAGGGCAAACAATCTCTGTACTTGTGCAGAAGTTTTTCTCATTTTCAATGTTTTTATTCTATGCACATTTTATAATACATTGATAACATTAGAAGAACAGTGTATGTAAGTACATTAAATAGATGATTGTATTTATAAAGGGCGTCTTAACATTTCCTTTTTTACTAACAAGGTGTATGACAAAGAGAATTTAAGACAAGCTCCTTTAAGCATTAAACAGGGGCTTAAATGGGAGCTGCTTTTTAACTCAATACCATAGGATACAGCAACTGCCAAAGATGAAGTGATGCTGGCACTGGTCCTAGTGCAAATGCTGAGGATCTCTGTGAAGTTATGGTAAGTCCATGTGGCCAAATTTCCTTGCAGTATACATAATAATTTAAGGACAAAGCTGGGTCCCCTCCCTTCCCATGTCACTGATCATAACCAAATGTTTGACTTTTCCCTTTGCTACTGCCAATGGGTATGATGGCACCTGAGAGGTAAAGCACACCCCCTTCTTTGAAGAATTTGTAGAAAGACTTCATGGTCAAGATCTAGTGAATATATGGCAAGAAACATGTATCCTGTTACTGCGCCATCACGGAGTTCGATGCGAACAACAGCTCACTACAAAAGTATTTGGGAGATTTCAGACAGAGCTTGGACAAACTGCACCAGCCCTCACACTGTGAAACCATGCAGTAAGCATCCGCCGCACAGCAGTCTTCTAGTCACATATCTAGAAATATATAAACATTCTGTTTGGTTTGTTAAAAATCTCCTCTAGGAGTAGAAATCTAAGTGCATTGCCAGTATTTGGAGACATAAGGATAACCACAGGCTAAAGATTTATTTGGTCTATACAAATTCAAATAGATGGCAGTCATATTAGGAACTCATTCTGTTGACCTCACCTAGGCCCGTCAGCTGCTCACAGGCATACAGTGACAATCCAGATTCCTACAGCCAGAAGCCCCAGCCAATGAAATGACACGACCTAAGTCCACAGCCCTCACCTAGAATTCGGTCCTCATCGTACTGTAGCACATTATCACTTTCTTCACCTTCAGTACCTGCACTACTGGCTTCCCTGGTTGCTCAGATTCTCCTGGTTTTCTCCTCTTGACTACTCATTTCCTCTTAGTCCCTCATCTCAATGTTCTTATGTCCCAGACAGGAACTTCCAGTTCCATGGTTCTGATGTCCTCATATGATGATAACTCCCCCCCCCCATTCCATTTCTAACTTTCATGTTCAGAGCTTCTGGACTGTATATCTAGCTTCACATAAGATGCTTCTATCTCCAAAGCTATAGGCTTCTCAGATCCAATGTGTGCAAAAGTCAACTATTTTCATTTTCAGTTTCTTACTATGGGAAATTTCAAGTACTGATGATAGTTACTAAACACATGGTTAAGAAACTGAACTTGGTAATGCTCACCTATAACCTAGCGTTGGAGAGCTAGGGATAGGACGATCATGAATCTCCATGGGCTGCAAAAAGAACTTACCTAAAAATATCAAATAAACCCTAAGTACCAATTAAAATCCCAGATGTACACAGTTTCACTCTTAAATTCTATCAAAATTAAGAAGAGAATCCCATTCTACCAAACACTTCCATAAAGAAAAGGAGGAAGAAACATTTTCCAACTTTTCTACACAAGCTAAAGACAAACCTTGGGAACACAAGCAAGCCCAAGGAAAGAAAAGCGGAAGGGCAGTATTTCTTATGGGCATGTGTGTAATTATATAACAAATATGAATATAATTATACATAGACAGACCATCTTGGAACTTTCAGTCCTCTTGTCCCAGCCTCCTGAGTGCCACTAACACCCAGCCGATGTAAAGACTCTTAACAAAACGTTAATAAGATCAACCAGTACATGAAGAAGCTTTGAGTCGGGGATATTGGGTTAATTCAACAACTGAAGTTCAACCAATGTAGTTTGGCATCTTAACCAAAAGGGAAAAGTTCTCTCAAAAGATGACCAAAAACTTTTTGACAAAAGTTCGGCATTCACTCATGCTTAAAATTCTCAGAATACAGAGAATGGGAATTTCCTCAACCTGAAAACCATCTATAAAAAACTTACTGTAAATGTTAAAGACTGAATGCTTCTCCCCACCCAAAACACAGGAACATATAAAGAATAAATGCCTATATGACTGACATTTGTCATGGTACCAAAAACCTTAGCCAGTGCAATAAGGAGAGAAAAAGCAAATGGTCTGGGAAGGTTGAGATAAAATCTTCATGCTAACAATCCACACCTCTCTGAAACTTTATTTTGAAATGTGCTTAGAGACAGTTCAATTTAATATCAGAAAACATGTTTTGAAAATACAATTAAAAATTCCATAAAGAAGGGTAGCACCTATGTGAAGTCTAAAACTTACCACCTATGGCACTCTTACATCGGCATTCTTAAATCAGTTAAGGGTTTTATTAAGATCTTTGTTTGTTCAGCTAGCACTATCAAAAGGTATTCAAAATTAAGACAAGCATTTAGCCTGAGCAAGTAAGTCATTCACCTGTCCTTACAAAAAAAAAAGTAACTCAAGGGAGACAAAAATATTAAGCTTATTTTTACTTACGAAAACAACTACTGGCCAGTAAGTGGCACCATATCAGTACTGGCAGGGTTCTGAGTGTGGCAGAGTGTGGGATGAGTGTGAACTGAACGACAGGATGGAAACATCACCAAGGAGATTGTGGAATGAAAGCATGGAAGAACAGAAATCCTTATTGTGCAGAGTAATAATCTGTGACTAATTCAGTATTATGCACCCAATCTATTTTACGCAGCAGAAAACATTGCTCCTCTTCATCTCTGTGCTAAAACAAGTGCAATTGGGTTATGGAATGATTAAAAGATACACAAGGTGCATTTTATGGGCTTGATGATCATCGGATTAGCATGCATTCTGCGTTAAGTCAATTCAATTTTACTAACCTTTGACCAGATCTCGTCTAACTTTTAAAACTGCTCCAAGGTCACAGTCAGCAGTAGCATAGGCATGAGGCACAGTACTTTTTGATTCAGTTAACCTCTTGGCAATAACTCTTCGAATATTGCTGGCAGGAATTTCAGTGAATGTGCCCTGCAATTTTTTTTTTTTAAAAAAAAAAGGCAATTTGTCCACCAAAACATAAGTAGAATGAAAGAAAAAAAAAAAACCAAACAATTACCTATCTGAAATCCTAGAGACCTAATAATTTATGATACAAAAGATTAATTTAAGGAAAGTACTATTAAAATTCTTTATATAAAGGGGGAATATAAGAAATCTAAGTATTTGGCTTGAGTTTATACAACCAAAATAGCAACAAAACATAGCAAAATTTAAATTTCAGTTATGAATAAGACATCTTGTATTACCAAGTTTAAGATAGCTAGAAATAAACCAATCCATCATCACCATGCACATATGTACCATGCGTATACACACAAGTATGTACAAACATGTTGAGTCCGGGAGGAACACATCACTATATACATATGTACAATGCGTATATGTGCACATACGCACAGGTATGTTGAGTATGAGAGAATACAGAAAGAAATATCTACCTATCCATTCAGACAGTCTGTAGGCAATTTTTGTTACAAATGCTGACTATAGGCAAGTCTTATAAAAATGGCATATTGCAGAAAAAGGCAACACACTACATAACGAATAATCAGTCATAGAGCATGCATTTTTGTGATTTAAAAATAATAATGAGTATCTTATTTCCTAGAAATTCAAAATATAAAATATAAATGAGATAATAAAAATCTTCCTGTAATTTTAATATGAATTTTCTTGTAAAGGCATGGGCGTCCAGTTATGTTTAATCTCTTCCTCATCCTTATTCTATTCTAAAATGGAATTATAGCCACCAAAGGATAATAAAAAAACAATAATTTATTTTTCTTTTTACAAATGATATTTTAAGGACAGTTTCTGTTAGCAAAGTGTTCTGATCACATAGAATACATGGTCTCTATACTCTGTGAGCATCTTAAAGACTTACCTCCCTACCTTGAATAACCTACTACAGCCACTTTAAGGAAGATCTGACACTATCAAATTTTTGTACAGACAGTACAATGTTAATATGCATAAAAAATGTTGCCCATGAAACTCAGTCCTCCGTTCTTGCCAAGTATGATAATGAACAATCTTCTCTGTCAGTGGGAGCAGTGTGCATTTATGTCCCTGATTTTAAAGGGACAGAGAAGAAAAATGGGATAAACAGAAGAAAAACAATCTTGACACTGCTTGTCTTGGAGGAAGAAAGTGGACTGTGTTGTATGGTAATTCTAAATAGCTCTTCATTCCCTCAACAAAAAACAAATACACCCATAAACAAGAGCTGTGAATTAGTCTTACATCCAAGGAAAAATGCCATGATTACAGCACACATGTACTGTACTGAGGGGTTACAACTCATGGTAAAATGGAATAGAATCACAGTTCTACTTGGGAGACAGTGCCATACAAACAATTCTGTTTGTGCCACAAAATCTACAAGAAAACCACTTGGGGTACTCATTATGTTTACAACTTTAAGCTACTGTTTAAATGGATTGATAAAAAGTACTTATAAGCACACAGTACCCGTTTTTATTTTCTTTCTAATGTATCTAAACAATAGAATCTTACTGAGAAGACCTTACCGCTGCATTAGGTTGCCCAGGGATGGATACTGGCGGGAACATTGGCCGAGGGTAAGATGGCCCAGCTGTGGTTTGAGGAGGCACAGATGCTGAGAGAGTGGACGGAGGAGCTGCGGCTGGTCTGGACTCGGTAATCTTGCCCATCTGTTTCAGCTCAACTAATTTGAGTGCATCTCTGGAAATGAGAGGAAATTGGATAACCATAAACAACAAGGAATATAGACAGTCTTAGAAAACAGTGCTGAGGTGTGAAAGGAAGATAAATACTAAAAACAAATACTACAAAATCTAAGCAAGCCTTTCCCTAAACCAGGAGTTCTCAACCTGCAGGTTGCGACTCCTTTGACGTTGCATATCAGATATTTACATTACGATTCATAACAGTAGCAAAATTACAGTTATGAAATAGCAACAAAATTATTTTATGGTTGGGGGAGGTCATCACAACATGAGGGACTGTATTAAAGGGTCAAAGTGTTAGGAAGGTTAAGAACCACTGGCCTAGATGGTCTTCTGATTCTTATTAGGTATCCAATGGGTAGTCATACATTTTCAAAACCCAATTAATAATTTGAATTTATAATAATTAGAACCAGTGGGCATATCTGAGATAATTATTTCCCCCCAAACCCTCTTGCTTAACTTAGCATCTTATGGCAGCATAATAAGTAGAATCTGTGACAGGTCTATCTATTTGATCCTAGAGTGTACATAAACCCTCAGTATTGCGTAAAGATAGTAATTTGTATTAAAAAGTAAACTTGTCTTTTATTGGAAAACAAGTGTCACTAGTTAGATGAGCAATGCAGTAATTAAAACATATTTTACTTTATGTTCATGAGATAACTGTCACATGGCATTCAGAAAGTGCCAAGTTCATAATGCCAACGGCTTTCATTAGAATACTTCCTAAATTATTATCACTTAGAATGAAAAAAATAAGCTACCTACAGACCTGTCTTTTGGACTACTTTGTAAAACAAAGGTGCATTTGTTTACAGAGGGATATAATTAAGACTATAAGATATGTGAAGTCCTGAGTTCAGTTTGCTAGGTTATAGTTAGCAGTCAACTTGACACAGCCTAGTCATCTGAGAAGGGAGCCTTAACTAAAGGACTGCCTAGGTCGGACTGGCCCGTGGGCATGTCTGGGGGGGGGGGGGCTGTCTTGATTGTTAATTGACAGAGGAGGGCCCAGCCGACTGTGGGTGGCCCCAGTCCCTGTGCAGGTGTTCTTGGAATATTTTAGATGAGAGCTCCAACTGACAAAGCAATTGAAATGCTACATCATTCTGGATTCCTAACACTGAAAGAGTGGGGGAGGAAGAGAAAGGTGAGCCCTCCAAGTGTCACATGTGTCGCTTATGTTATGCCACTCACATCAGCCAGGTGGGCGAGGTACTACTCATTTAGACACATGTGGACTCAGAACAGTTAAACTCAGTATCTAACTCAGTCTGTCTCAAGCACCCACTCATTCCAGGTGCTGGGAGAAAATGTCGTTAGACAAGACTCTTCCCACCAAGCTTTATTCTCCAGAGGAGTTATCCATCAGTCACATGAACAAACCATAGCAATGGTAACACATCCTTAAGAAGGAATAAAGCAGAGTAATGAGACAAGCAGTGAGTGAGAAGACTGGTTATTTTGAAACAGACAGCTGGGGGAGGCCTGGGCAGATTGGACCTTTGCACAATGGTGTAGGTGGGCAGGTTAAAGGACTGGGAGAAGAGTGTCTATGTGGCTTCCAAGATGAGCTTTTGAAGAGACGGAAGACCAGAATAGAAATGTAGTGAGCAAGGTGAACAGGTAGGCAGCTGAGTACAGCCAGGATTGGGAACACTTGGGTACGCCCAGGTTCAGAGCGAGCTACAAAGCCTGTGTGTGTCTTCTTCCTCTCTAAAAGCAGTGGACATGCTATGCAAATGAAATAAAGTGAAAGCAGAGCTGTCTCCTAAGAACAGACTAGCAAGGTATTAATCCACAATGGGTAGACTCCTGGGATTGAACAAGGAATTGGGATATGCCTAATTCGGACAAGGGCCCTAACTCACCAGACACAGTCACAGAGGAATAGCTGGTGACAGAGTGGCAGAGGCAGTGAAGGGACAAGTGTCCCCAGGAGTGATTTGTGGACCTTTAAGGCTTTTAACCAGTTTACTTCTACTTGGAAATCAATTTTTACCCATAATATTTATAACTCAATCTCAAATTGTGTCAAGGTCAATGACAGCTGACACAATTCCTGGAGACTGATGTCATGAGCCCAAAGACTAGATGAAAATGTAAGCACTGATATAAAATAGGACCCACTGACCCAGAACGATGCCTCCATGAAAGGAATTTCCTTTTCTAGAGCGCTTATAAGTTACAGTCCAATGTTATAGTCTGTATTATCCCCAAATAGCAGACACATTTTCTTACCCAGATTTTTACCTTTGTCAGCCATCCGATGAAAACAAACCCAAGGAGCTGGTAAAAATCTAACACACCAGTACCTGACTCATCAATCTAAAAACGAGAGTGGGATGTTAACCTGACACAGCCCTATTTCCCGTGGGCATGACTGATTTATCAAGGAAGACATGATTTGGTTTTACTCTGAAGTAATTAAGATTACTGGGTAAAACAGTACTTGGTGAGGAATAAAAGTGAAGAGGAGCCATTAATCATAAAAAAAAAAAAAAAAGTAGAAAATAATTCTGACCAGAGATTTGCAATAAATTTTTATTATTGATTTTACAATTATATAGCTCATGAAGTGTAAATGTTAATTGTTGTTTAGTAACAGCCAACAATTTGGTTGCTACAACGCAGAGATGATTTTAATGATTTCTGCCCATTAAAACAATTAATCAGATTCAACTGGAAGCATTCACTGGGCATTAAGAATGCTAAAACAGCCAGGCGGTGGTGGTGCACGCCTTTAATCCCAGCACTTGGGAGGCAGAGGCAGGTGGATCTTTGTAAGTTCGAGGATAGCCTGGTCTACAGAGCGAGTTCCAGGAAAGGCGCAAAGCTACACAGAGAAACCCTGTCTCGAAACGCCCCCCCCAAAAAAAACCAAAAAAAAAAAAAAAGAATGCTAAAACAGGGGAAAACAAATGAATTACTTGGGAAATTAGCTCAAGTAGAAGCTTTCCCACCCCTCAGAAGGTAGTTAACTCGGGTGCGTCATCAACTAATTTTAAAGACTGTTACTTAAAACCAGACAACTGCCAACACGCCAAGTTCTGATGCTGTGGTTGACATGAACAAAAACATTAAGTCCTACTCTGATCTAATAGACACACCAAAGATATTAAGGCAAAGACTAACACTGCTCACGAGCCTCTGACTGTAGCCTGGCACTTGTCTCGAAAGAGTCCTTACAGGCAGGCTGGCTGATGACTCCGTGCTTCTGCACAACACATACCTGGAGAACTAGCTCTGTTTTCACATGGAATTAAAAGCCAGCTCTGAGCCTGTGCTCTTCACCACAGACACAACGGCTCTGAGGTGCTCCTCACTGGCCAGAACCACTGCCATACCACTTGCCCTGCATTCTCAGCTGAGGAGGAGCAGACAGGAGACTCATCATTTCCAGAGCGTGTTGTTAGACATACTGGGGGAAGCTCAGGCCAAAGCCTGGAGCTTTACAACTGTTTCAGAAGAGGGCATTTCTTCTGAAATGAGACACTGGCACAATGTCTCTCTCTAAACTCCACCTTAATGTCAAATAGCATACAGAAGCAAAAACCCTCCATAGTGCATGCCCTAAGGATCACTTTTTTCATGAAATCTGTAAAGGTTCATCCTGAGAAGACTCAAGTTGACTTTCTTCTGGTAGAGAAGGCATAAAGGCTGGGGAAAGAACTGGGGAATGGTGGGAGAAAGAAGGCAAAAGCATTGTAAGCACAGTTCTTAACACTGTTCCCTTAGGGCATCAAGAAGCTAACTGTACTAACAGAGTTTACACCAGTTCTTGAAATCCTTGTGTATGCATTAAGCATAGTGGCACTCACACCTGGCGGGCAGGAGAAAGGCTGTTCTTGTTCAAAGGCAGCCCAGTCTATGTAGTGAAACCCTGACTCAGGAAAGTAAGAGCAGAAAGTCCCAGGTCTTTGTGCCACTGCTGCCCTACCACAAAGCTGCTTTCCCAAAGGGCACCTAGTCACCAAGTTCAGGAACCTTTCCTCAGACCTACATTCCTTGACTTTTGCACCATTTCCCAATATCCCACCACAGATATTTAGTCTTTTAAAAGATGCTGCTGCTGCTGATCTGGATGACAAGCATTGCCTTATGATCTGCTCAAACTATCTCCTCCATCTTCATCACAGGCTCTTGATCCCTGGAAGGCTTCTCAGTGCTGACAATAAGCTTAGACATCAGGTACTCTGCTAAGGCAAACGCTTCTTCAAAGCCCTTATTCAATCTACTTTTGGAGCCAGGATTTCCACTACCCAGACCAGGATCCCAGACGCACACTCTAGATGGCTCCTGTATGACTTTCAACCATGTTAAGGGCAGTATTCATTATCTCCTGCCTGTATTACTTGATGAGCCTTACCTCAACTGATCCCATTGCCTCAGAGGCCCTTATCTGTTGCAATTTATACTGCACGAACTTGCCATGCTGAGCCTTCTCAGGTATAGCTATAATTACTTTGCATTTTTTTCAAATCTTCAGTGGTTAATGAATTAAACAGACCCTTTATCCTATCCCTCAGATAACACAGCAGGAAAACGTCTGCAGAGTTCTACTAAGGTACAGACTGGTAGGTGACTAACAAAATTAAGACATAAACTAGTGAAAAACAGACCAGCTTCCCGGGCCAGAACCATTTATTTCTATTTGTTCTACCTAAATTTATAAAAATTCTAGCCAACATCATCATTTCCAATCAATATTAGCTAAGCCTAGAATAAACACACTTCTAAAAACATGAACTCAGTCTCAAATATTCAGGGACTGCCACCAACAAAGGTGCACACATCTGTAGAGAAAGGCTCATCTGTATTAACAGACTCTTAATAGACAGTTTTAAACAAAGATGCACCAATTTCTTGAATAGGAAGTCGTCCACATAAAGGGGTCAGTTCTTACTAAGGTAATTCAACACATTTCATAAATGACCATGTTCTCCTCCACCTGCAGAACCCTAAGAGCTGCTTTACATTCACAAAGAGGATATACCAATAAAGCTACTTTGTTGAAAAAAATGAACAAGGAAAATCTGATATGTCTATCAGATTTTAAAGTATACCATAAAACATTTATAATTAAAATGGTATTAACTCACAGACAGATCAATGAAAGAGAAAAGGAAATCCCCAAAGAGAAGTAACTGCAGATGGAGACAGCGCTGGAAAAAGTAAATAGTCTGAGGGGCTAAGAATTAAACTATTTTAAAAGTGTACTTCCATATCCAGGAAATGGAAATGTGATTGGTGATTTAGGTCAATTGCAGGATGTTTCTCTGCTCTGAGCTCTCGTTTTCTGCATTATCGCCAGTTCTAAGGATGTGGCTTAGTTACTAAATTAGACCTATTTCTTAATAATGGTGCAATTATTCAGAAAACAATCTTTGCATAGACTATAATTTACACTAACAAAAGGAATTAAAACCACGAAAGAACAGTGTACCTTGTTTTAAATTTCAACACAAAATAAGCTCTTTAAAAATCTTTTCAGAAAAGGCAAGTGAAGGGACTGAGGACGCACAAGCACACACATACTCTTTAGTGAAGATCCCTCGAGGGCCTGTGGCTGTGCCCTGGCTGGCATCCAATGAATATTTTTCCAGAATGTTGCGGGCAGCTGGACTTAAGCGGAATCTAAGAATAAAAAAAAAAAAAACAACATGAAGATGAATGAAACTAATTAACACTTATATTGATTCAAAGAGATCCAAATGTCAACAGTTTTGCTGATAATTAGGAAAATGAAATCTTAACCCTGAAGCTCAAAGCTGGTCAGTCACAGTCACATAAATTATATCAATCTATTTTATTGTCAAGATACTTTAAGAAAGCAGAAATGAGTTACCAATTCTAAATAATCTTTAAATAAGGGTAAATGTTCACTAGGAGAAAGAGCATCCAATTTGACTGATTACATGTCATATGGCTCTGCATCACAGATACCAATAGGGAACCAACCCATGGTGCTCCTTCCTACACTTAGCACAGTACAACTATAAGCTAACTTTCTACTCCAAGCATTTTCCGTATATAATGGAGTAGCTTTGAGAGCAAGTACACTCTGTGCAGTCACCAAGGCCATCTATCGCTGGATTCTCTCCTCTTCCCAAATGCCAACTCTGCACCCACTCAACAGTAACTCTTCATCCTCTGGCCCCGGCAACCACTGTTCTACTCTCCCTCCCAATGGAGTCTTTAGGAATGGAAATGGAAAAATACAGTATTTGTGCTTTTGTGGCTCGTTTGTTTAATGACTTCAAGGCTCATCTGTGTACTAGTTAGTATGTATCAGATTATCATTCCTTTCCAGGCTAAATGTTTGTCCATATACATAGCATTTTGGAAGTATGAGCTGTTTCTACTACTGTGAGGAATACATGAACATAGATTCAAGAACACTGAATCTCTGCTTTTGATTCTTCTGTGTACAGATCCCAGAGTATTAGACGTTGCTGGATGACAGAGAAATCCTACTTGTGATTTTTCTGAGGACTTGCCATGCCGTTTTTTCATGGCAACCTTTTGACTTTACATCCTCACTCGCATATGTTCAAGGGCTCTTGTTTCTCCACATGCACTCGCTATACTCTGGGGCTTCTGAAAGCAGACATCTTGAGGGGTGTGCAGTGGTGCCACATAATGGTAGAGTTCATTTTCATGTGTCTACCAGCCACCTCACCAATGGAAGAAGTAGCTCTAAGCCCTTCTCCCACTTCTAATTAGACTGTTCTGCTATTACTGAATTGTACCTTTGATGCATGTCTTCAACTTCTTAGTATAGACATGAACACTCCAGCAGAAAACACCACTGATTTTTACAGACAAAGAACTGAGGTACACACGGTCCTATAGGTGATAAGTGTAGACTCTCCTTTAAGCAAAGTAGCTACTGTAAATGTCTATGTACTCAGACAAAGAAGTAAAACAAGCTGGGTCAGATGGCTTAAAAGGAGCAAATGGGGGGGAGGGGAGACTGTGATGCTCCCTAGGATTGTGGAGAAATAGACCCAGGTGAAAGGATCTCATGCTACCAACTCTTTATTAGTTTTTTCAAGACACTGAAATTCAAGATTTTTTTCTGTAAGACAAAACTGATTGACTGCAAAGCAATTTTGAAAAGCCACCGTGTGGTCAATATTGTGTACTTCCATGGGTCAGGTGGTTTCGACAGGTCATGGCAGATTCTTGGCTAGTGTCTAATCATGGCTACTCTTAGCAAGACAGAGCACACACAGTGTTATCTCTGCAATGGAGAGAAGACCAGGAAGCACAATACAGGTGACATGGCTCTGATTGTCACAAGTCAGAGAGCTGAAAAGACAGGGAGGCCAGGCATGGAAATCAGAATACTCTGTGGTAAAAGGAACTAAAAAATCCTTACTGATTACCCAGATCCGATCATTATACACAGTACTCTTTGATCAAATTATCACAGTTCTCACAGTATGCTTTGTCAACAGTAACATTGGAGCTGGTGCATGAACACCTGAGTTTAGATCCCCAGTACCCACATCAAAGCTGGGTGTAGAGGTGCGTATCTGAAACTCTGGCACTGGTGAGGCGGGGACAATGTTCACAAGCACCTGTACTATCACAGAATGGTTGGGAAAAACTGATCCTTGTCAGAATCTCAAATACGGAACTGTTTGAACAGGAACACATGTTAAAATGACAATCCCATCTTGTATCAATTGTACTCTGGAGACTAGAATTCACATTTTAGTAATTAGAATTCTGTGAATGGGAACACAAAAATGAAGCTTGGTCTCATGAGTGTCATTCTGCAATTTTAGAACTTAATTCAGGTTCAATTAGGATACAGACGATTTTATTCAACACTAGGCAAGCAAGGCTTTTAGAGGGCCCAAACAAAACAGGTATTCACTAACGTTTATTGAATGAAGAAGGATGTAAAATAATCAGTTACATTTCATTGTCCTAAGAGAAAAAGTGGAAGGCCAGCAAATCCCAATGAAAATGCTTTGAACAGGATACTGACTTCAAAACCCAAAACAATCGTAACTTTTTTTTACATTACAACAATCATGTTTTATTGAACATATATGTTCAAATAAACACACTCACCGTGCTGTCCCTACTGTGTGCTCCTTCCTGGCAGGGCTCGAAATCTGTGGTTGTGGAGAGGGCTGAGGAGGCACTGCTGGCTTGGAAACTGGAGGTGGAGCACCGATGTCTTTGGGAATTTCCACAAGTTTCCAATCTTCTCCTTCTTCAACCATCAAGCCAATGAGTGAACCCAGCTTTATATTTTTAGCTCCTTCTTCAACCTGTATTTTTTTTTTTTAAATAATGGTCGGAAATGGAAAGACCCAGTATCACACAAAGTCACTAATTCTACACTTGCAAGAAAGACTTGAACAAGATGGGGTTCCTCTTCCAACTGCTACCTTCTGCCTCTTGCACCCCGCTCACTCCTCCTCCTCTTCCAAGTACTAATGCTGCCTTTAGAAATGAGCAAGACCCAGAATAGCTCCCTCTACTGGCAGCCTTCAAAACCAGAGCTCCTTCTCACTTGATGTCTATTCATTACCATCCTCGAGGCTGTGGTTACAGATGTCAATTATCTCCAGTAGTTTCTACAACGCTTTCAGAATTTTAAGAGCTCATAAGGGGTTAACTTAAACAAATTAGTCCTATCTACTAGGATATAATTTTAAGTAAAATTTTCTCAGTAAATTTAGTCTGTGGAAAGAAAATATCCTATTATGGAGATAAAGATAGTTAACAATTGTGGTTAATTTAAGGATCGTTTATATCTTTCCCTATTACTTATGTCTTTCTTGGAATATCGACTTAAAAACCCAGGAAATATCTCATGAGCTTTTCATAAGTGCATCAGTGATATGGTGGTGTCCTGACTAATGAGCTAATATTCAGATAGTATCTGTCAACTAAAAATCTAAATAAGATAAAGATGTTTTAAAGCCAAAAATACTTTAAACATGTCAACAATTTATTTAGTAAAAGACGACACTATTTACTAGTTTTGGTAGTGGGAGACAATGCTATTCCTTTAAGATTTCCTCTTCTTCCCTCTCAACTACTAATGTTCATTACAGATCGGTTTCATGAACAGTATGACAGGCTGGAAGATGTTCACTGATATAACAATTACCATCAAAAGCATGACTTGTGGAATGTGTGACATTTCAAAGTAACACTAATTTTGATGTTTATTAGTAAGTACACTATCCTCTAATTTAAAATAAGTATAAATTCTGTGAGTTAGGAAGCTTTCCAAGCTTAGTAATTACCAGTGGAGGAATAGGAACAAAGGTTTAGCTAAGACTTTCATATATGTATAAGACTGGAGCAAAAAAACAAATAAATAAAGAGGTATTTATAAGTTTTGGAAAATACTAAAAAAAGTTTTTTTAAATTTAGTTGCTTAGCTGTTTGTCATACACCAAAACATGTTATTTCCATTGACTATTAATTTCCTTTAGCACTTTTTATTTTTATAGATTTATTTACACTAGTTTATGTGTTAGAGTGTTTTGCCTACATGTATGTCTTCCTGGTGCCCATGGAAGTCAAGTTTCAGATTTAGGATGTTGTTCAAGTCACCTTTCAGAAATCTACTTAGATTTTCAAAGTAGATTTCAAAGCTTTCCCCAAAACTGTTCTGCATTTGAATCTTGGCTTTTTTTTTTTTTGGGGGGGGGGGGTTCTTTGGAAGGGGGTTTGGGTTTTTTGTTTGTTTGTTTGGTTTTACTTACTACAAAGCATCCACATTAATTATTCCACACGCACCCCACGACAATGACAGCAACACTTTCACCATCAGTTAGTAACCAACTACAGCAAAATACCAAACAAAACTTAGAGTACTCACACTTTTTCCTCACTTAAAAAAATGACACAATGAGCCGGGCGGTGGTGGCGCACGCCTTTAATCCCAGCACTCGGGAGGCAGAGCCAGGCGGATCTCTGTGAGTTCGAGGCCAGCCTGGGCTACCAAGTGAGTTCCAGGAAAGGCACAAAGCTACACAGAGAAACCCTGTCTGGAAAAACCAAAAAAAAAAAAAAAAAAAAAAAAAATGACACAATGAAGCATATAATGGAAAAGGACAGATCATATACCACCCTACAGCCTGACTAATACAACAGAAGTTAAAGAGTGGTCATAATAGTTCCACTTAATGTCATTAAAATCTTGAAATGAATTTAAGACATTGCCTATTCCCTTCACACATGCTAGTTTGGTGCAGACATTTGCTTCTGCTGTATTTAGCAAACAGTCAGAGCTTGTTCAGACACAGTAACAAAAGCATAAACATCATCTGCAAAACTGCACTTAGAAACCTATCAGGCCTTCCCTCCTTCCCCTCTCCTAGCTTGTTGCTCCAGCAAAACACCCAAGTCTGAGGACAATAAGCATCCAAGATGTCCTTACTGTCTTACTCAATCAAAACCCTTTACTGCTCTTATGCCAATGTGCTTTAATACTAAATGAAGTACTTTCACTCTCTGTTCTACTCACAGCTGGTAAAAAGATCCTGAATCTTGAGTCTGTTCGGGTCAACTGTCTTCCCTCCCACGTGTATAGATAGCTTCCTGGGTTTCAACACTGGCTTTGCTACAATAGCTAGTACTAACTGGCTATGTGAGCACAGTAATGATTATTTCACCATGCCTGTTTCTTGATCTGTCAAGTGAAGACAGCAGCAGTAGCTATGGCACAGATTTGTTTGTTAGGAGGGATAAAGAAGTTCAGATATAAAGGATTTAGAACAGTGCCCGCCATTTCACATAAACAGTAAAAGTATAATTATAATTTCTGTGTTTACCTTCAAGTTATTAATTTCTAAAACAAATATACTCAACAAGGATAAATATTAAACTACAAAGTACATTTAGTAAGGATGAAATCATGCCTAATAAGTCAGCACATATTCAGGACTGTAATAAGAGACAAACTGCTTCCTGATAATATTTAATAGAGGATGAATTGCACCCCTCAGCCTAGGCTAGCTCCTACAGGATTTTTTTTTTTTTTTTTTAAACCAGAGATGCTCCTGTAAGCTGACACTAAGTATGGTAAATACACTAAACCCAGCTTGGGTAGGCTTACTAGCAGACTCAAAAGGCAGGATGCTGAGATGAAGACAAAGTGTCTACAACAGGACTCCCAGCTGAAAGGGTGTCTGAGAGTCCACTTCATCAAAGACACTAGTAAAGGCAGGTGTGGTGACACACACGTAACCCAGCATTCGAGAGGTGGGAGCAGGAGAATCTGGAGATCAAGAGATACTCAGCTACACAGGGAATCAGAGGGCAACCTGACCCACTGTCCCTTATGAAACACAAATACAACACAAGCTAATGATAAATGCTATCTTTTTAATTTTGGCATTAGAAAATAACCAGCGCACTAAGTAATTATTTAAATATTTTTATTCTCTTAAAATTGAACTGATTATTGAAGTTCAAACAGCAGCTAGTGCAGAGGAGTTGAGTCTCATAACTGATATACTGATTCAGGTCTCTACACAGTTTTAAATAGCTCTTACTCTTCAGTATTACCTTCTTAATTTACATGCACACTGAACTCCAACTTAAAAGGAAGCAATATAAGAAGTATGAAAGGGTAAGCAAAGCACATCAATGACAGTTACAATGTAGAAAATGACAGCTATAATGTAGAAGAGACACTAAGTCCAAGTAATAGTTGCCTGCCTTCCCAGGGCCAGACAAGGTTCTATTGATGCGTCCAATGCATCTGACAATCCAGGAAGTAAATTAGTATTCCAATAAACAGATCAGGAACCTGAGGCCCAAGGTTACAACTTGCTCAGGATGCCACAGCTAGGATTTAAATGAACTGACCACAGACAGCATGACTTAGATCAGCACCATGTCCATTAGTTAAATCACAACCTTCTGCTCAATGCTGCCGCCTTTCATCTCAAGTTGGTGCAGTATCTATACAGTGGACATAACTGACTTATACTTTTTAACTCATGAAGAACACCCTCAAAATGCATCACTTACCGATTTCAATATGAAAAAGATTAGAACTGAGAGCAGCCTCCATTTGGTAGATTAATTTTCTCTGAGCTTTGAGAGGGCACTTTCATAATTATAAATATCATGGTCTACAGGGATTAACTCAAGGTTACGCAGGTTCAAATTCTAAGCATAAGTCTTCAAATTCTAATATGTATCTATGGAGGCAATTGTGGGCAATTTAATGAAAGCAAGGGGTAAAATAACAAAGCTGAACTGAAAATCAGTCTTAGAAAATAGTGATGCGTGGCTTTAGAGAAACAGCTGGTACTGTAGAATAGAATAGTGCTGAGAGTAACTGTTCAGTTCTTTTTACTATCCAGATCTGCAAGTCTTTTCTTAAGTGCTTTACTATTCATGGAACTTTGTGTTAAGACAGGGTTTCATACAGCCCACCTAGCATGGCGTCTAACAAGCTATGTAGGCAGCTGTGAATGTCTGATCCTCCTGTCTGCACCACCGCAGCTGCTGGTGATGTTGCTCCCTCCAGCCCATAAGGTATTTAATGTGTACACACACACACACACACACACACACACACACACACACACAATCTCAAATAAAGATGCACTGCTATGGAAAATTATCAGTGAATCAGTGAGACGGCTGAGTGGAGACACAACTAAGCTTGTGCTCTAAGTTCGATCCCCAGAACCCACGTGGCAGATGGAGAGACCCGACTTTCACAAGTTGTCCTCTGACTGCCACATGAGCATCAAAGCAAGTGCTCACGCATGAACACATACAAGTATACACACAGAACACATACTTTTTATTTCAAAAAGTTAGAAAGTTTAATTATATATTGGATTATATACATATATGTAATATTTGCCATAGGAAACTAAACATTGTGAAAGCAGGATCAGAGAACTTCTAATAAACCCTCTTAATATGTCATTCTAAGCCCAATCTGCTGAATACTAAATGAAGACTAAGCTAACAAACTGATTCTACCTGGATAATAATTAAAAATTTCTGCACAACTTTCTTTGATTCAAAGGAAATTTAAAAGCCCTTGTACTAAATGAAACAAATTGGAACTAGACCACAGAATTATTCACGCCAACAGTATTTATTCTTAATTAACTATTAGGGGCATTTAAGCATCTTCTGGTTCTAATTAAAATATAATAAATATTTTACATTTCAATGGAATTTGGATACAAAAACTATAACACTGCTTACAAAGATAAAATTGTGTGACAGGAGAACACAATCCCAGTGACCAAGGAATTACATTACCAAGAGTGAACAAGTTACACTTTATAATCATCCCCAAACTGTGAATCCTACTACACTACTGCTGTAGTGGTAACAGTTGCAGGATGTATTTAACAGCATCCCTGTCTTTAATAAGCTCAACTATTTAACCACCTGACTCCGAAAATAAAAACCTGTTGCGCATCTTCCTAGCAAATCATTTTATTATGTTTCCTAACATGAGGATTATTGCACAATGAAAAGCAAAGACAGAGCTCTTGCTTGGCCAGAGAAGAATGGAAGGAAAATAGGACTAGAAATACCACCTTAGTGGCTTCTGCTCCCATTTGCCTGGTAAAACTGCATGCCGGCCGCAGTATGTACTTCCTCTTTCCGTTACTCAGAAAGCATTACGATAATACTAAAGTCACAGAGGCCTAAAATCCATATTCATTCTTTCCTCTAGTGGGAAAACAGCAGTCACTAAAACAGCCATCAACTGTATCCATTTCTCACCTCTTTTCAGGGCATTAGGACCGGAAGGATGGACACCACTGACCCACTGGAATGGCTAGCAATTTGAAATGCATTACTGAGCAGTTAGTAGAAAATGCTATTATTGTGGAAGACTTGCACAGCCCAACAATCCAGAGCTGCTGCCAAGAACAGGCTGCCAAAGGCACATACAAGAAAATGTAGTTGAGTTTGAGGCATATGGTAAATCAAGCAATCTTTTTCTTTTGCAAAATACCATAAAATTACTAAGCCAACTACTTTTGGTATGGATTTTTCCAGTTATAAAGACAGAAAAAAATTTACCCTTCAACTCACATTTCCTTCCAGTGCATTAACTGTTGTTCATCGGTGTGTTTTAACTGGGCTGCTGATAACATACATGGCAAGAAATGGATGTTGGAAATACTACAGTGTTAAGAATAAAACATCAAAGACTAGAAAAAGTAAACACCAACAAGATCATTTTATAGTAGGAAACACAAAGGACAGAAAGAAGGTCTAGCCGGGCGGTGGTGGCGCACGCCTTTAATCCCAGCACTCGGGAGGCAGAGCCAGGCAGATCTCTGTGAGTTCGAGGCCAGTCTGGGCTACCAAGTGAGTTCCAGGAGAGGCGCAAAGCTACACAGAGAAACCCTGCCTCGAAAAACAAAAAAAAAACAAAACAAAACAAAAAAAAAAAAAAAAAAAAAAAAAAAAGAAAGAAGGTCTATACCAAACTAGAGTATAAAATCCTATGGTACTGTGTATGTGGACAGACCAGACAAAAGCAGGGTTAGACCTAAGCTTCACCTAGAGACAAGCCGGGGTTTCAGATCCAAACACCCCTTCACAAAGGACAGCCAACAGAGGGGCAGCTTGCTTGTGCAATTCAAGTGGTAGAAGGCAAAATCAACCAATACAACATGGGACTAACGGTTACCAAGAGCCAAGTAAACAGTGGCAGCATTACTGGACTCTGTAGTGAACACTGGCGTATTTTCCTACTTAATCTTCCTCACTACTACATGACTCAGATCGTCTCCACATTCTAAAAGAAAGACACCAACAAAATGAATTTGCTGCTCATTATACGTCACGTAGAACCGGCAGCACCTTTCAATTACTATCAACTCGGCGGTGACTGTGGCCCGCAGTCTCAGCTGCTACAGCAACACCACGCTGTCTGCTCTAGGGACAGTGTGCCGATGGGCTCTACAGTGAGCACATGGCGCAGCCCAACAGCCACGCTTTACCCACACACAGCTTTGAGCCAATCACGTTACTTGCTTTTGTATAAATGGTCTAAAATTCTAGCCTAAGAGCATCATACACATGACAAAATAAAAAAACAAACAAACAAAAAATAAAAACAAAAAACCACACAAAACTAGGGGGAAAAGGCAATTACTACTAAGTTTTGGCACTAAAACATGCAAATGCGAATTAAAGATGTATCACACAGTAGATAAGAGGACAAACAGGAGGGACTTCTTAAAGGGGTTACATAAAGAAAGATCACGTCTTACCACTATTTTGGCTAGGATGCCATCGTCGCTTGCATCTAATGTGACCACAGCCTTGTCCGTCTCAATTTCACATAAGGAGTCTCCAGCACTCACAGCTTCACCTAAAAAACAAGACTAGGTTTGTTCTGTTGTTCTGCTTTTTGAAAACATTTTTAAATTACATTTTATTTACCATTTATTATTTGGGGTATGTGTGTGTGTGTGTGTGTGTGTGTGTGTGTGTGTGTGTGAGCATGCAAGCCATGGCTCCTGTGTGGAAGTCAGAAGACAACTTGTGGGAGTTGGTACTCTCTTTCAATCATGGACCAAACTCTGGTCATCAGGCTCAGAGGCAAGTGCCTTAACCTGCTGAGTCATCTCACCAGCCCTGTTTTGTTCTTTTACATATGAAAATTACTATGAACGTGTGTACAACATGAATTGATAACAAAGTGTTCTGTATTATAGAAACACAGGAGTTCTCAGTGTGTGTTTGTACATGCCTGTGGATGTCTTAGGTCTTCTAAAAGCTCTATAATATCTGCTATAATAAAAATGACTAAAGATAGACCAAATATTAAAAATGAATTCATACTTATAGAGATAATAAGAGAAGCATTTTTTTCCTCTGGGGTAAATAAAGATTCCATGTCTCTCTATTTTTATTTTTGTTTTTTGAAATGAAGTCTCATGTAATCTATCCTAAGCTTGAGTAGACAAGGATAAGCCTTGGATTCCTGATCCTTCCGCCTCTCAGGTGCCCCTTTTTTTTTAAAGCACAATTTGACTATTCCATTAAGAGAGAAGTGTTATCATTTATAACAGCTTTTGGTTAACACTGTAGGGCAAATTCAGAAACTCTGACAGCACTACCCAGCACGAGTAAATAAAGCATAAAAAGCATAAACAGAAAATAAAAATACATCAGTGAAGCCAACTAAGACCATTTCTATGCAACAGAAACAAAATGAAACTCAAAAGGTGGCCAGAAGCCACCACTGCGGACTGGCAGGTTTCTGGGCTGAGAAGCAGGGGAAGAGATGCTGTGGGGCGACAGAATGACCAGTCAAGGCTTGCTGACAAACTATGGCTTCTTCAGGAGCTGAAGGTTAGGAAATGGGAGGGCTGAAACATCTCTCAACACCATGAGCTGTGGAAAGCTACCCCTGAAGACAAAACATGAACAAATCCAGGGCGGGGAACAGGCAGGAGGAAAGACATGGGAACAACAAAAAAACTGTTCACTCAAAAGCAAATCACAAAACAAGGTTCTAAAACACATTAAGAAATCTAATGTTATGAAAACAAAATACACAATAAATAATTGGAACAGAAACTGAATTTTAGAAAAGCTACTGTAGCAAATATTTCCAAATAAATATTTTGAGATAAAATAGCCATTGCAAACACAAGGAATTCTTTAAAAATTACAGAAATGAAACAAAACAGTGTCGAACTAAGGCACTGATGAGACCCAGCAAAACCATGGTAATGAAGGAGGCGCCAAACGCACTGAGACCGGCAGACAGAACTGAAGGAGGAGGAAGCAGGTGAGTGACAGCCTGAGGACAGTGTTCTCTCACGAGTTTCGGGGACAGTGGCTAGAGGGACAGCTGAGAAGCAGCTGTGACGAGACCACTGCGAGATGTATGTTCCCAACACTAGACGGGTGTCAGCATGCGGAATCGGAACGGCTGTGCTGACTAGAACGGGCACATAAGGGGTCTTGTGGCTTGGACGGAGGCTCCGCACAAGGGAATATGTATGCATAAAAATTAAATGGGCTTCAATAGTATACATGCTTTACTTTGATGAAAAATTCAGCAGGGAACAAGATTATTAGATTGTATAAACATGAATCCACATTTGATAACCAGAGAGACTACACACTGTGAACAATAGAAAAAACATTTTAAAAAGCTATCAGAGGAAAAAACAGATTACCTCAGTGGAATGACAGACTGAGAGCACACTTCAGCAGCTGCAAGAGTCAGAGGACAACGAAGTAACATTCATGTTGAAGAAAAAAATCGTCTGGAATCTCAGACGCAGCCAAACCATAAGTAAAGAATGAACTGTAAAGTATTTTTAGGTACAAAAGTGTAGGAAAATTTACTAATAGCAATTACTTTAAAGAGCTCTTATAAAATGTAGGTCAAGAAAAGCAGACACAAACAGGGCAGTCGGACATGAACAGGACAGATGGACACGAGAAACAAGCTACCACCGGAGGCGTTAATACTCGTTTCCTAGTTAAAATGTAGTGCTTGATGATTTTAAAACGTGAAAACAAACTCCAAAAGATAACAGGATAGGTGAGGGGAAGGTTTAGTGAGCGCTAACTGTGCTCACAACATTGGTACAGTTAGAAGAAAACTAAACTGAATTAACTCTAGATTCAACTGGCAAAATTTAGGGATTTAAAAATACAAATAAAATCTATAACATTCAAAACTCAGGAAAACCAGAAAAGAACAAAATGACTGTCTAGTAGAAATTGGACATATAAGAAATAAAGAGAACAAAAACAGAAAAGTCTACAAAATTACAGAAATTAGCCCAGTATATGAGTAATCACAATAAGTATAATGAATTAAAACCATCTGTTATGAGCAGATTATCAAAATGAACACAAAACTAAAATCTTTGCAAATGTGGCTTATAAGACACAGACCCAAACCAAAGCTGAATGAAAATACAGGGACAGAAAAATATGAGATATATAAACATACCTACTCACACATAGTCCCCAGCTGTATGCAGCAGAGATATAACTGGCCAACACAGAGGAGAATAGAAAAGAAAAACCTAAAGCATTAATAAACATGCCATGAAAGTTCAATGTACGGAAACTTAACTGTATACGAGAACGAACAACCAGACGTTTTTACCTCAGTTACAGATGCTCAGGACTACCAACAGTAAGTATTTTAATGAAGTAAACTTAGCTGTTAGATGGTATCTACTGAACACTTAAAAAGTCCCTACCTCGTCTAGCTCCAATGAGAAGCTTCTGGTCAACAAATATTTACTGAAAAACGTGTTTGTCCACTGAGGATGCTGTAGTGGGAAATGAGCAGGTTGGTTTGTTTGTCTGAACTTCTGACCTCAAGAAGCTCCCTGTACACCTAGTGAAAAGTCAGCTGGAGAAGGTGGCAGGGCCGGAAGTCAGAATGCTCTGGGACTAGTCGGGAGTGTCATCTACCTCAGTCTCTGGAAGGGAAGAGAAGCTTCCTAGAGTAAGAGGACAGCTCCTCAGCCTGAAGGAGCCTGAAAGAGTGATCAGGGGAAAGGGGCAGCGAGCCAGGCAAAGGTGCACACCCAGAGCCCTGGGGGAGAGCACAGCACTCCAGGCACCCTGCAAACAGAACAAGGGGGCATGTGGAGACCAGACAGGAGGAAGACAGGAGCAGCCCAAAGAGCTGTGTGTGGCAGCAGGGAGAGTGGCCACCCCCACCTCCCCCCGTGTGCATCTCTCTCTTTTCAATCACAGATGCTTTAAAAGTCTGAGATGCTCTACTTTCCGTGGGTCCCCACCCCAGTGTTTCTGTCGGAGCGATGGGAGAAGTGCCTAGAGCAGGTAACTTTTCAAATGTTTCCTGGATGCACAGACAATAAACTCTGGCCATAAAGAAAAACAAGATAATGTTGTACTACTTTTCACTCTCATTTAAACACCAACAACTTTTAAAGAACCATGCACAAATTTACTTTGGCATGTAAGTTTCTCAGTCATCAGCTGATTCACTTCTGCTGTTTCTGAATTTCTTTGCTAACTTGAAAAGAATCACAAACTGCCTCAGAAAATGCTTCACTACTGCTGATACTTTCTCCTAGTTACTAGTCACACGCTTCTTCATAATAGAATTTATTTTGTGTTTTCTACCCCATCTCATTCCCCAAGTCTCAGGCCAGTGCTCCCCCACTTAACTTTAGACCAAAATAGTTTAAGGAAAGCACTGCAGTCACTTCCGAAATCATTGGTTCCTCACAAGGAAAATATTAAACTGTCCTTTACATTTACTTGGTTATGACATCTGATTTGCAGCAAGTTTGTAACATCTGAAAAAGACATTCCTTTCTTTCTTTTTAAAGCCACACCTCTCTCTATGAACATAACAGATTGTCAGCAATATGAGCACGCTGAGAGAGTTGAGGGAGCATGTGATCAACAAAGCAGGACATAGAAAAACCAGTCAGTTGTTGAACCACAGAGGAGTTTAAAACAGAATTATTACATGAGGAAGCACTGCCTGTAATGATCACGAGCCTGAAACTCTAGCAACAGTCACTGTGTGTGCATGCAGGACATCTGAGACTGAGTAATGAGTCCCAAAGATCCAAACCCAGGGCTCCAGTACTGATCAGCATCGCACTGCCTGCCACAGTAATAATGAGGAGCCTCTGCCATCCCAGACACAAATCATCTCCACAAGTTACTTATCTCTTCAACTTTCAAGAAGATTTTTGAATGTGTGGCTATTGGGGAAAAAAAATCATGGACCCGGAAGTTTAATGTTAACACTTCACATACACCTTTAAATAACATTTTGCAACATTTCCTATTAAAAATAAAGTTGCAGATATAGTTCTAGCTAATAAGCCATTAATAATCAAGAAGCAGCCTTCCTCCTTATTCCATAGTCTGTCATTTAAACATATTATTCAGCAAACATTCATGTATAGGGCACACACACAAGAATGGAAGGCACTAAGAAAGCATTGGCTACAACAAAGGGTTCAGTTCCACCCGGCAGTTTATGTCCTAGTGGTCACTCTTGGCTGAGGCTCACAGGCGGGTTCTCAGCATCACATGGCTGGCTGCAGAAGATGGCAGCTCCTCTGCTTCCTGTACATCTCCTGGTCCATGTCCGTGTTGGAGGTGGAGCGGGCCCGGAACGAGAGTGCGGGCCCCAGGAGGGGCCAGAGCAGAGGCCCGCCCGGGAGCCGCTCCCCGGCACCGAAGCCAGCAGGCATCATCCTGGTCCTTTGTCCGGATGGGCAGCTGACAGAACTGAGGATGAGGTCCACAGAGACGTCCCTCTCTCTTAAATATGTCTTAAACACAGTTAACGGTGATGTTTATTTTATTAACAAGCACAATCCCCTGCCTCCTACAAAACAATTTTGCTCTGTTAAAAATGAAGACTAGACACCCTTTTCAAAGATGTGTGCAGAGGACAGCCAGCTATTCTCTGTACAGCAAGTAAATCAGATCTGTATCTGCTTCTTCTGTAAGAAGATCAAGGCGAATGTGCTCTTTGGTGCCACAGAGAGTCACAGCGACCACCAGGCTGATAAAAGAAGCCAATTAAAAGCCCATTTTCTCCTATGTTCTAAAAGAAACGTTAAGAAAAGGCAAAAGTTTAAAGATAGGACAATCAGGTTGGCAAGAGCTGGGGCTGGGAAGGAAGTGGCAGCATCAGACAGCAGATGTCTTTGGAGTGAGAGATGCTCTACAACTGAACTGTGGTGACAGTCACATCATCCATACCTTTATGGAATTGTGTGCCGAACATCGATGATTGTTATGGTAATATAAACTATTTCCTCAATAAAACTGTCAAGATAGTGCTGTACTGAACAAGGGTTATTGTAGAATTCCCTTTTCAAATTTTCTACTTTAGCATCACAAAAATAAGCCAAGGTCTCTGCTACAGTACAATCCACTCTGGATGACTCCATCTTCCTTCAGACACGGCATCCTTCAGAACCACTGCTTCTGAGTTTTACCCAGGAACATGACACTAGTTACAGATCATCTATGACTTACACAACAGTGGCGTGACACAGTCACAGTTCTCAGTCACAGGAGGTAAGGAAGGGTATGAGAGTGAATTCGGAAGAATCATATTCCCCACTCATTCCCTCTGCCTGTGCCATCCAGGCAGGGCCCTGACCTTTGCACCATTATCTGAATTTGGTTTTGTTCCACAGAGGTTCAGGTCAGAGCAGAAAACAGACTTTTACACAAAGTGGGAAACAAGAATCTTTAAAATACACTTGATTTTTCAACCGAGGAAAAGTAAACTATGCTCACTTTACACACACACACACACAAAAAAACAACCCACTGAAACATACCCCACATAGAAAACTTTCAATAAGGAAACTTTGAATACAGCTCAACTCATCTTTCAATAGACTGGAAACGTGGACACAGACTAACATTTTCAAAGCACCTTCTCTAATTGTATGGTATTTTTACTCCATTCTCAGACTGAAATTAAATGTTATAATATAAAATACAAAACTATTCTGACTCACTCACTCAAAAGATGGAACTAACTTATATGTTCTTCTCTTACTTTTCTATAACTTAGAAAATGAAACGAAGATGAGTTCTGCTAGAATTCTGAAGCCAAGATTTCATTCCGGTAACTCAGAATGGACAGCACAGTGGACAGCACAGTGGACAGACGTGACTCTTGGGGCAGGATTCATCTTGCTGCACCCTCTAGCTTCTAACACATATGTACTCATTCATTGTAGCACTGTCAGACATGACTAGAATTACAAAGTCTCAGACTTGTAGGAACCCTTAAAGCTTATGAAGATCACATTCTGTTTACAGGGTATCAGATCATTATTTAGTCTTTCCTTGCAATTTCAACCTTCTTACATGTTTTAAATTCTAAAGTAGTTGTTTAAGTCATAATGACTATCATCAATAAAGATATCACTATCAAACAAAACAGTGAATAAAAACCATCTGTCAGAATATAAATTTGTTTTCAACACAAAATGAATTAACTAAGCTATTATAGATGTATTGCACTCAGCACATTAGATCATAGTGGCGACAATCTCTAAAGGATTCCTGAATTACCAAGAAACAAGGATTGAGAATGATCTCAATTACTTCCAATATATTACTAAACACTCCCCCCACCCCAAGCTGGCTTAATACAGAATTTTAAGAGCGAACAGCAGGGAAATATGCTCCAGAAGATTAAAATACATCACTGCCTGTCATCCGTGGACGGAGTGCACTGTTGGAAAAGCAGAGCAGATGGCCGAACTGCACTCATCCTGACTCCTGATCACAATGCCCAGCTCCACTGGGAGCTCCTCATCACACTGCCAGTGAGCTGCAACACTCCCATCTACGGGCCTGGGAATTCTCATGTGTGAAGGAACTTCATCTTTCTGAATCGTTATTTAGGGCTGCCAACACCCGGCAGTAATGAATATGGAAACAGACAAAGCTCTAAGTCACGAGGGGAAGAAAGCTAAAATGGCCTCCCATGGATCACATTACTTATAAACGTGGAACTTTCTCAGCCACCGATAATTATTTTAAAAGACGGCGGCAGCCATGCAGGGCCAGTTCTCAAAGTGCTTCAGTGAAGCACTGGCTTGGCTTACATGACTCTCAAACATCTGCCAGATGTTCCTTTGACTAGTTTCGGCATCCATCCTCTGCTTTAGCCCTACTGGATGTGTCTCCTTTTAGCCTTCTCTTCCTAATCTCTACTGCTTTACAGCCTTGTGTGGCACGGAACTCTTGTTCTTCAGTTTACAAATCCTCTGTTCAGTTAGGACTTATCACACACTCACCCAACCTTCAACGTTATTTTCTAATTTATGGGCAACAGTTTTCATGACTAGAACTTCCATTTGGTCTTTCTCTGCCTGATGTTTTTGCATAGTGTCTCTATTGTCATTTTAAATTCCTTCTCTTAGATGTTTAATAAATTCAAACTCATATATTTTGAACTTAGTAACTCCAACTGGAGGCAGATCGTGGAGCTGTAGCCTTGCTGCTGGCTATGCTTACTGATTTCACTCCTAGATGATTACTTCTGAGCACATCAGTAAGTTTGGGATTGAGTTCTCAGCAAATGGGACTTGACCTTGAAATCCTGCGTGGATTACAGGCTGTGTCCTACCAGGATGGCTTTGGCCAGATAATTCAAAGGTATTAAAAGTTGAGGAAGCTTTGTTTGGGCCAGTGAGTTCTCACAAAGTCCCAAGTACGGTAATTTTGAACCCCAAGACCTCACATGGTTAGCCCATGAGAGAAACCTTTCAAGGGAATGGGTATTCTTACTCCACAGACTGCCAACCCAACAATAACCACGTTATCACACTGCACTAAGCTCTGCCCACATGCTAATGACTCACACTTCTGTCACCAGCCCACACCTTGTGCTCAAACTTCACTTCCTATAACATGCTGAGCATCCTGCCTTCAACGTCTGACAAGGATCTCAACAGCAACCACATCCAAGGCTGAACTTAACCCCGGTTTCCTTCTTCCTACGTCTCGATCAGCTCAAATCTCTGTCCCCTTCTCAGCAGTTCCAGGGCCACAGCTCAGGCCCAAGAGGGCACATGACTCTACTTTCTGTTTCCTGCTCTGGGTGGACTCTTGGGAGCTTCTCACTTTTTCTTAAGTCCATTTATTCTGGAGGGACTAGCTCATCTGTAAAGCGTTCCAGTTACATTCCAGGCTTTGGGATCTACCCAAATGCTCACAAATTAACTGCTTACAGCAGCTGCCCAAACGACTCAAAACCAGGAAAGAAAACATAATAACACACAAACATATTCCCCACAACGGAAAAGAAGCTAAGAAATGCTACCAGTCAAATGTAGTATCCAAGACCTGTCAGCCATAATATACCATATCCCTACTGACATTCCAGCCTGATCTATATGACCAAACTTCTGCTATTAGGCCCAAGTACCCACATTTTTTCTAAGAAAGGCAGTCCTGTCCTAAACCATCAAGCTCATTTGGCAAGCTCATTTCTGGCGTGAACCGCACATCAACCATTGCTGCTTCAAAAGTTCCAGCATTTCAACTTTGTGAAACACAATTCTCCAGCACCCTTTCACTTTCACGTTTAATGAGTCTCATATGTGTTATGGGAGTTCTCTTATGCTTTTTCCTTTGGGAAACTTTGCATAGACTTTGAAGGATGAAAATGTATAAAATGGCAGCTTCTTTAAACAAAATAATTCTTTGTAAAAAGTCCCTGCCACCATGGAAACCATATAGGATGCCACCATGGAAACCATATAGGATGATAACCCTGCCTACTCTCATATTAGTCAACATGAAGCTGCTAGAAAATTTAGAAAAGATGCTTGATAAATAAGGCATATTTGATAATCAAGACTTATAAATTCCTAAGGTCTACTCTGGTTCATAAGTAATATTTGTCTAGCCTCATCTTTGCTCACTTTTAAGCTTTAGCTATATAGATAAACTAAGCCATCCCCCTCCCCCCACAATGCAATATTCTATAATGGAGTGTCTGGTTCCCAGAGAAAGTCTTTTTCCCAAGGTCAGGCATGTAGACAAAAGTCTCCTTCCGTCAGGGGCTTGAAGTGGGTTCCTGCTTGCTAAAAAGGGAGTCATTCTTATCTCTGGCAAGAGGAATTTGTGGCCCTTCCATTACCATAAAACTGGTGCCTATTAGCTTGTCAAGGTCAATGCAGCTTCCTCAATCCCAGACCACAAGCCACACCCCAGCTGACATGCCCTCTTCCTCCCACTTAATCCTTTGTGCAATTATAGAGTATAAAAGGTGTAGCCTTTTTTTCAGGGAACAGGCAGCCATCCCGATTCTCTCTCAGAGCCTGTCAGTCTCCTCCTTGCCCTCTCGGACTCCACACCTCTTCTCTGGGATCTGAATTCTGCGGGACTCGGGCATACCTCTCAACTAAACACCTGTCCGCTCTCTTCCTGGTCTCCACACTTGTCATCAGTGGCAGAGGTGACATTCCGAATGCTAGACCTTGGGAAGCAGAACACAAGTGCCGGAGATGGAATCCATGTCCACGCCCTCAACGCTGCTGAATACACTATTCAATGAACACTAGGTTGGACCACTTCACAGCAGTGTTTGCTTTAAAGACATCTACATCACATGGGGACACCCTCAAAGTCCTTGCCAGAGCTGGTCACTTGCTCTTCCCTCCTCTGTCCTTGCTTGACCAGCCCTCAAGACAAACACTAGGGCAAGTGCAGTGGTTGCCTACCATTTCTCTGTATATCTAGTGATTTGGGATACAGACTAAAGATCTGTCTTCTTTCCTTCAAATGTTGGAGCATGAATACAGAGGAGGGGAGGAAAGCTAGACAGCGTGTACTAAGACACTGGCAGTGGCCCATATCTGGAGGGGTTACTCTTCCTACCGATGACCAAAAGATGGAAAAAGGAAAAGCAGAGCCCAGAAAGCTGAGGGTCTTTCCCAGCTTCCTTCACACCCACCGATGGTACTTTTCTTCCTTGTCTGTCCTAAGAGCCACAGCACACTCACCTCCTTGGCCTGGAAATCCAGTCTTTTTTCCTAAGCACCATGCTAGACACTTGAGATCTAGAAAAGTGGCTACTACACACAGTAGATGAGCACAACTTTAAAGACAGTTTTGTATCAAGTATTCTTAATAACTTAATAACACCAACAATCAAACTCATCTGCTGCTTTAAAGAACTAAAGAGTGGTTTCTCACTTTAGCGTATACTCCCGAGGTACTAAGTACACTTCTAAAATATATACATTATTACAAATTTTCAAACACACACAAAAGCAGCAAGGGAAGTTCACGAAGTCACATCAAGAGGCTGGTTTCACTCGTCCCTGTCTCTAACCTCAGAGCTCCCCCCAGTGTCATTTCAAAGCTAATCAGACATAGCATCATTTTATACATAACTGTTTCAAGTCCTAGCTCCTGCAGATAACTACAGCACTGTTAAATTTCCAGAGACCAGTTCCTTCATAGCAATGAAAACCCAGCCAGCTTTCAAATGTGTCTTCTGGTTGCTTGGATCATAATGAAATAAGGTCTGCACATAGCCTCAGCCTCTTATGTCTTTCATGGTGTAGGCCAGTCTCTCTGCATGCCACACTTGAAATGTATGTGTGTACCTTCTCAGGTCTTTGATGGGATTGAAGACTTAATAGTTACAGTTACAATCTTCTATCTTAGCTAGAACATATTAAGTATTAGATTCAGGTTCTTCAGGATAGGGCACCTTTTGGAATGATCTCTGTAACGTGTCATTTATCCATGTTCCAGACTTCTCTGGATTTTAATATCTCTTCTTTGATATTGTTCGTGTTGGTTGTAGTTCCATTTTGTCTAGGTCATTATCCCTTATTCCTCCTGGACAATATTTGATAATCATTCCTATTGTATATAGTTTTGTATTAGGTTAGAACTTTCTATTTAGACAAAAGGGGGAGATGTAGTGGGTAGCTGTTCCAGCTTTGACCTGGAAGTACTACCCCCATTGAGGCTTCAGAGTCTGTCACACCTATGAGGCGGGGCCAAGAGAGGAGCCCTTAAGACCCTAGATCCAGATGCGCCGGCTCTCTTGGTTCCTGGACCCTGGACGCTGGAGGTAGATCAAGCAGTTCTCCAGAGAACACCATCAGACTGCACTATACCTTTCCCAGACCCTGTAACCTATCCCTTCACTTTTAAGTTACCCCACAAAATAAACCTCCCTTTTAATTACGTGGAGTTGCCTTAATACTTCCACCAATATATGTGTTTAAGAAACTGCCCTATAGCATTCCCTAGTCTGTGGCTTGTTGACCGCTCCTCATGGTGTCACGAAACAAGTTCCACTTCTCACTGGCATCCTGAACATGGCAGGTTTAGATTAAGCACACTCAGTTCACTTTTCTGGCAGGACTTCTTCATGCCAGGTGGGGTATATTAACACCAGGAAGCATAGACTACCCGGCTGCCTTTCTTGTCCTGATGCTAGCAACCACCAACAATCACTAGCTATATCTATTATTTCACAACAGACTCTAAAAGTGACACACTGACATTAAGATGACTTTTTTAACAGCTAAGGTATGTCAACAATGAGACATTTCTTCTTATTGATTATGTGTTACCTTCAGCTACAGTTTGGAGGAAAGATGGGAAGGGATAGTTGAGTCTTTCCATTTATTATTAGTTTTAAAATGAGTTAGTTAACTTCTAGAATCCTCTGAAGTTTTTCAATTACTATTTGGTTTTAGTATTACTGAGAACTTAGGGTTCAAATATACTTAGCATACACTCAAACACTGTTTATCTTCTTTATTGATCCTTAAACTACCCCACCTTTGGCTCCTGAAGTCTATAAAATGCCCTCTTTAAGTTTTTGATTGACAGGGTGTTCTAGGTTCACAGGCATAATTCCTGCTCTAGCAGTGGCCACGCACAATGAAGCTTCACTCACTTCAGTGGGCCTGGGACTTGAGAGACTAAAGCATACTGCTTTAAGGTAGTACTCAGGACTTCTAGGTTGGTCCTTGTTTCTACACATTTCCGGGAAAGGCCTTGAAAATTACTGTCCCCGGGTCCTTCTTTAACTTCTGCTACTGTTCATCTGTCTGTGACCCACACCAAAGTCCAGGTTCCCAGATCCACGACCTCAACGACCCCTTTGATTTATTCTATAAAACACATATATGAGCCTGACACTCACACCACCAATCTAACTATCACACTGTGACTACTCATCCTCAGGACTGCTTTTGGAGTTCCTATAGCTAGAGTTTAGTAGGTATTTATTGACATTTAAACTAGCCCTACCCATAACCAGATATATGATCAGGTTCACCTGTTTCAATTTGACTGAACATTAGGGCTCTTCCACATTTTAATTTTGGTTTAAGATCATGTAAAATACATATATTTCCAAGTCAAGGGGGAAAAGAAAGCTCTATTCAGAGACATCTGGCTTTCAGCCTTTCTGTCTCCCCCACCTCCCTGTCCTCTCCATCACAACCACTTGCTGTTTTCACGCCTTTCTCTTCCCTTTCCTGGGTGCTGAGTCCAGGGCCTGCCTCTCACCTTCTGGGCAGTGCTCCACCACCGACCCTACCCACAGTCCTCGGCTGCGGGAGCCTGGGCACCACCCTCCCTCTTTTTGACGAATCACACTACCCTCATCTCTACCCTGCTACCATCACTGACCATCACTCCACAACATTAAAAGAGGTACCGTTCACTTCTTTATACAGATACAGACACTGAAGAAGTCAACCAACGGCTCTCATCCTGACCACCACTTGGGCTGTCTCCACTCTGTTATTGTCAACAGGGCTGTAATACAGCCTCACATGTGGTATGTTTTGTCTTATTTTACCAGTGTAACACCTAGATAAGTCCCTGGAGTCAGAGTGGCTGGGCCAAAGAGGAACTATAAACGTGATCTTTCTAGACATTGCGGATTCTCGGCATTTAGACTATTTTGCACTCTGAGTATCTGAGAACACCCACTTCCACCATCCCATCCACAGATCAAATGCCAAGCTTCTACATTTCTAACAGTGAAACATGGTATTTCAGTAGCACTTATTTGCTTACTTTACTAGTACACAGATTAAACATCTTTCGGATACACATTTAAGAGCAATTTGGAACCTTTTATCTGTAACCCACCTGTTCATTTATTGAATTTTTAGGAGTATTCATACTTCATGATACAAGCTGCAAATATTTTTTTTCAGTTTGTCACTAGATTCTTTTTATTTGGCTTACCATGTTTTCTGTTATACAAACACATTATTATTATTATTAATATTGTTTTGTTGTACGTGTATGAATGTTTTGTCTAAACATATGCATGTGTACCACTTGTGTTCCTGGTGCCCATGGAGGCCAGAAGAAAGTACTGGATCCCCTGGAACTGGAGTTACAGACAGTTGTGAGCTGCCGTGTGGGTGCTGGGGCTCAAACCTGAGCTCTTGCCCTGGAAGAAGAGCCAGTGCTCTTAACTGCTAAACATTTTCTCAAGCCCTACAAAAAAATATTTTTTTTTCAGCAGATTTGACACTTGCTCCCATTCTTGCCGATGGCTTCTGAGAGGACGGGAATTTACAACACTACCAGCTGTAGAGGAATCTATCAAGCTTTTCCCTAGTACTTGCAACGAATGTCTTTATTTTTATATGGTACCTGACTTATAGGTAATTTAGTCTTGACACAATACAAATGAATCCAATATTGTGTGCTTTTCAAACTCAAAACATCTCTGAGTATTTACTGCCCCATTTTCTACTCAGCTCCACCAGTCTGTTTTGAAGCACCTATCACAGTTTTAATTACAGAGCCTTAGGGCCCAGGGATTAGCGAACCATACTCCTCCACTGTTGCCTCTGTTTAAGAGTTTTCCTTATATTCTTATTTATTTGTTCTTTCTAATGAAAGCACCTTCCAACTTCCTAGTTCCAGGAAAACATGCAGACACATAAAAGTATAATAAGCTATAAATTAAGCAGAATGATAACAATTCTAAAACCAAAAGCCACGAAAAGGACTACACGTTGAAAGGGAAAGCCTTGAAACATTCACCATTATGTGAAAGTGAAAAGACACGGTTTAACCCAGAAAACTCTGATACACTAATCTGGGAAGGTTTTATTTACATAAATTTACACCAACCAGCAAAGAAACACATCTGCTTCCTTTATATCATGAATTACATCAAAACGTGGCGCAACGGGAACAACAGGATCAAATAAGCAAGCTGGGAAGACATTAGGAACATGTTGCTCACCTTCCTTTTTCAGCCATTTCACAATGTTCCCTTGTTCCATTGTAGGAGACAGCGATGGCATTAGGATCTTAATAGGATCCGCTGAAATTGAAAACAGAAAAGATTAACCAAAGTACACATACACACACACACACACACACACACACACACACACACACACACACACACACGTACCTCACAGTCTATTGAAAAGTAACTATGGAAAAAACAAAACTTTAGGTTTGTTTAATAAATACTTAAATATTTAGAATACGTTCAGCTCCTTTTTCATGACCAGAAGACATGAAACAAAATCAAGACAGGGTTCTAAGGTCCTACAAAATAATAATCGAGACCAGACATTAAGAACCTGGTTGTTTTAATTTCTTCTAATCCTATGCTATTCAATCTGCATCTGTTGTTGACAGTAGGAATGAGCAGGAACATTGGCCTTGTCAAGAGTGATTGGGCAGGAAAGCCTAAGCAGACCTCAGATCCCAACAGGTGATCTAAAAATGCACCCTGGACCCATGAGATCCCTCAGGAAAGCACAGCTAAGGAACTACTTTCTCCTTAGGCACCTAAAGGAGATACTACATAATCACCCAGTACCCTTCCCAAGAGTCTTCATTGTTTAGACCTCATTGGAAGAGTATGTGACTTTTATATTACAACTTATGTGAAAGTTATTCCAGTAGAATACCAAAGCAACACATGCCAATCCCAGAAGTCTCCCACAGAATGTCTTCTGTCCTGATGAACTTTCAAGGGCTGCAGCACAGCCCACACATTCCAAATGTGAAGACGATAGAGCATGGTTTCCTCTTCTCTGTTGATGTTAGAGGGTTAAAGGCAAGAGCATCAATGTTTAAGGGGATCAGAAATTTCCTTTTGGAAACCAAATTGATTTTACTGTAGTTTCAAATGGAGAATATCTATGGCTTTATGATAAAGGCATTTTCAATCCTTTCAAGGCACGCAGTCAGAGGAAAACTGTCTACTCTCTACTCCTCTCTGAAAGATCGGGGAAAGCATAAGGAGCCACGCCCTCATTTCTTTGAAAAATTTTCTGGTTATAGGAAACATGTGTTTTCCTCTTGGGTCTTCCATGGGCTGGGTGGTAATGAATCTTCTTTCAAGGGCAGATCCACAGGTACATTTCTTTCTGTTCCAGTCACTGGGGCTCTGTGGGCTTGAGGAAGTAATTCACACACAACCTTTCACCCACAACCAAAAAGGGCTGTACTGAGAAGTCCAACCACAGATGGCCTCAGATACTAAGCCATTCCCTATTCCAACCAAGCCATCAGTGTTCAGACTCTACCTATCCATCTGATCTCCATTCACCTGACTTTTAGCTGGTATCAGTGCTAAAGAGCTAGAAAAGTGGAATGACCAATCCTAACAGCACAATGATGAGTCTACGCTGCACTCCCTGTCAACATTCCCATTCCCAATTTCTTTTCTTCTCCCCTCCCTCCCTCCCTCCCTCCCTCCCTCCCTCCCTCCCTCCCTCCCTCCCTCCCTCCCTCTCTCTCTCTCTCTCTCTCTCTCTCTCTCTCTCTCCTCCAAGACAGGGTTTATCCACGTAAGAAATAGCCCTGGCTGTCTTGGAACTCACTCTGTAGATCTGGCTGGCCTCAAACTCAGAGAAATGCCTATGCCTCCTGAGTACTGGGATTAAAGGCCTGCACCACCACTACCCGGGGAACATTCCTATTTTCAATGAGAGGACTGCAGCTCATAGTAAGAGTTTAGTCTTCCTGCCTAACTCAAGGCTGGCCCCTACTATGCTATGGTACTTTGTGTCACTGTGTCCCTTAATGCCCCTTAAATGCAAATCATCATTTAACCACTGGTAGTGGTTACCAAGTCACCAAGGTAGTAGTACCACCAAGTGGTCTAGTCACCAAGAAATCAACCACAGCAAACCAGAACTATCAACTCCACAGGAGCACTCTTCCTAAGTCTAACAAAAACCCTAATATACCTTTACCTTGGGCATAAAGAACTGCGGCATTAAGAAAGCACTTTTACAACTGATAAGGAGTGTTTCAAATGCAGCAGAGAGCAGCTAATCTCAAGTGTATTAGGACGGATATAAATATTGGCTGGAGAGCTAGCTGAGTGGTTAAAAGAACTTGCTGTTCTCCCAGAGGACTTGGGTTTCAGTCCCAGAACCCAAATGACAGCTTATAACCATCTGTAACTCTATCTTGTTCCAGGATTTGATGACCTCTTCTGGCCTCATGGCTCCAGGCATACAAGTGGGTACACGGACATACATGCAGTTAGAACACCCATATGCACAAAATAAAGTAAAATAATAATAATAATAATAATAATAATAATAATAATAAAAATATGAGGGTGGAAACATTCAATGGGTCTCCTAATTCTAAATTTATTATTAAAGCATTGTTATTTGAAAAGAACCTGGAGAACATATACCATTCAACTCCTTTCTACTCTGGCTTTCATTCACTATCACCAGTAATTTCATTTAATTCCCAACTGAAGCCTAGTTGAGACGGAATTATAGCTACAAAACAGCTGTAAACGTCTTTTTCTTAGTAAAGCAAGCCTCTGCGCACTAAAAGCAGCACATTAGGATTCTAGATAGGCAGAAGTAATGCAAAGGCCTATGTACCACCTCAATATCTTAAGAGACCACCAAAGTCTGAAATCAACTGGAAGTAGGAGTCTACTTAGAGAAAACACACACACACACACACACACACACACACACACACACACACGCACACACGCACGCGCGTGTGTGGATGCTAATCTACTGAAGTATTAGTAATACAGGTCTAATTCCAAATTGTAACCATTGTATACTCGTAGTTACGAAAATTTTAACAAGTGTTCAAAACTTAATCCATGAAACACATTTTGAAGTATAATCACAGATTATGCTGGGTGTTAATTACCTTTTCCACAGCATGCTAAACAAATGAAGACATCTACCTAAAGAATGTTTATCAAGCTCAACTCTCAACATTCATTTTTTTAACTCAGGGACAACAGTGCTTGGAAAATAGGAAGGCAAAAGCACCCTTACTTCTAAAGGGCACCATGGTAAGAAGCAAGCGTCTCTACAAAGCATAGCTTCAAAACGAAGTACCAATACATTGCTCTTATTCAAAAGGTCAAGCCTGGCATAGGGGAACAGGATGGCATGGTCATACATACATTAATCTGCCCAACAGAGTTCCACTTCAGAGAGGTGAAAAAAGGACAGTGCTCCCACAATCGGATCCCAATTTATGACAAATATTAAATCAGTTCTCTCCAAACGGACTCTCCAGCATTTTCACACTTGGTTCAGATGCCATGATATGATCAACTCGTATTATTATCTCCTACGGTAATCTCTCACCCAAGAGACCTTCACATTGCCATTACTCCTGACATTAGAGACTATATTCTGAAATGTCTGCATTTATTAAGCATTATTTTCCAAAGTACAACATCAAGAACTCCAAAATTTTATTTTAAAAGTAAAAAGAAAACAACCCTAACCATTCTTCACACAGTCCCCTTAAGGGGGACCTGGAAGTGCTTCTCTGAATAATGACAATAAAATGTAAAACTCCTGCAGTAGATCACTATCCGCCTCTCGGGAAGTGATCAGAAGCAAACAGAGGTATCTGGATGTTGCCATCACTCAGTGCTGTCTCCTGACTGATCGTGCTGGCTCCCTACAGATGTGCCAAACACTCCGATTCTAACCAGTCTGTCTGCAGAGTTTCCTGTTAGAAATGCCATTTTAAACCATTTACATGAATTTATTAACAAGAATGCATACTTCACCCTAATAGATCCTCTTTGGATTCGAACATTTTATACATCTTTCACAAACAATTTTTTTTTGTTGTTTTTTTTCCTGACGGGGAAAGTAAGTACACAATAATAAACCAGGCTTTGGTATCAGGCCTCCACGTAACCACTATCTCCCTTTGTGTCTGCTGTCAGCACTATGAAAATAGTGTATGCTTCTTCAGCTCCCTGGAGTGGGATTAACCTGCACCTATGCTACTCCATTTTCAAATACTCATTAGACAGGATGTACGGCCCCCTTCCTCATTCCAGGAACCAGTACTGCTCCTGTCTACCGACTGTTTCCTACTAATACCAACGTGTCTAACTAGCAGTGAGAAGAGAGGAAATACGAAGATAGAGGAAGTCAGGTTTGTGCTCAACTGGTTATACACGTTTATTTAAAATAATACCTAAACATATGTAATATTTTGTTAGAATTTAACCTTTTGTAGCAGTTCAACGCTTGTTCCTTTTTATAAACCAGTTAGACTATTTCTAACTGGTTGGCAAGTGAGCCAATATACAAAGCTATAAAACACTAAAAACATTAAGATGACTACATTGTTATATGTTTGCTGCAAGCCCCAGGAAAACGTAATGGAATTCAGCTACTATCCTACTATCATAAAAACTACTACATAGAAAAGTCAAGGACTTCTCCACTTCTCCAAAGGTCAAGTCATGGCTTAAGAAGTCTTGGTGTTATTTTAGCTTTTATATATATATATATATATATATATATATATATATATATATATATATATATATATATATATATATGTTTGTTAGCTGGTTTCTAAAATGATTTTCTTGTGTGCTTCCAAGAACTCCTAACAGTGTATTTATCTAAAATACCTATCAAGCATCCAAGGCCAAATGAAACACCTGTCTCCTAGGTCAGGTGAATAGCTTTATTTCTTGTGCAATTTAGGGTGAGACCCTCCTTTCTTATACAACCTTACTAATAGACCCCTAACTTCTTACCTAACCACTTCTAGGAATGTAGACTGAGCACACAGATCCCCTTTTTGATATACTAACAGGTCATTAGCACTCAGTTGACCTCCTCTTTAACCACTCCCATTTTGGGTTGTAAAAGAAAGCCTGACGGTCACTGCCTGAGAAAAATTCTTACTTACCTTATGACCCCATAGAATTCAAGCTGGTGACCTTGCTTGGTCAGAGGATGGATCACTATTGCTTGGGTTTATAACTGGATTCCTGAGAGACTTGGGGAGAACTGAGAGAGTCGGAGAACTGAGAGGGAGAAGGAGGATTTTGACTAGAGAACTTGAGGACGATACAGAGAAAAGAGAACAGAACTAGATGGGTAAGAACTGGAGAGGAACAGACTAGATGGGAAGAACTAGATTGAAGGCGAGAAGAGAGGACTAAAGGAACAAGATGGGAGATGAGGAAGAGCCAGATGGGGAAGAACAAGATGAGGAAGAACAAGATGAGAAAGAAGGAGATGTAGGGGAGCTAAGATGGGAAGGAACTAGATGGATGAGAACCTAGATGGGTCAGAACTAAGATGAGAGAATTAAGATAGAATTTAGAGGGAATAGCAGATAAATATAGAGAGAATTAAACAGAAAGGAACTAGGTTTGATTATAGAACTGAAGGTATGCAGATAGGATTTTATCCCAGAGGAATACAGTAGATGGACAAAAAGCTTGGTGTATCTACATTTATTCCTGCCCTGAATGCCTGGTGGAGCTGTAGCTGTAATAGATGGAATTTTGTCTTAGGGAAATAAAGTTAACAGACGTAAGAGCATAGTGTACGTAGAATTTTCCCCTCAGATATTCGTGCTGGACATAGCGAAATCCCCATGGGTATTCTATATATGTTTCTAGTGTTTTATTTTGAAACACTAACTTTTAAGAGTAAATGTCTCACAAACTATTAAACTATTTTACTGTCTGTCTCATAAGAACCACACAATAAATGACAACCATTCGGAATGCTGTTGCTTGATGTACAATATGAGCTGTACAAACAATTTATCACCAAATTGAAGAAATTTCTTTAGTTCTTCGAATCTATTCTGCCAATTTTCCTTCAGCAAAATTCTGACTTTAATTTTAAATGTGGCATAATAATCTGATTCTAATTTATTTTTCCTAATGTATATTTTTATCCTGGCAACAAAATTGGTATTTCAGCAAAATCAATTATATTGAAGACTTAAATTTATGATATATACAGGAATTCTAAAAGGTCACTGGATTAACAGAGAAACTAATATAACAAACTCGTAAAATACAAATTGCTTTGTGGTATTAATGTGAAGCAGATCTATGATGCTCCATTACAATAATGAAGTAATTAAGGACATTGGGCAGTTTACATATGGTCCAGCCAAGTGGCACACTCCAGCCCATTTATTGGACTGTTACCTAAGCACACAAAAACCATGAAATGAATAGACAAAGAGCTCACTGATAAAATGCATCTTCAAAACTGCTGTACAAATAAAGCAATCCTGCCATCTGCAGGCGGAATGAAATACAGCAGCACGGAGGACATGATTTAAACCAGCACCCGGGGAACAGAACAGGAAGACTGCAGCAGTGAATAAAAGCAATTCCGGTGTCACTTCAAAATAAATGACCGCTTGCCAGCTTTCTTTGTGCCTCACTATTCTGCTGTGGTGCTGGTAGAATAGACTGAGACATCTACAGCCTGTGACAGAAACAGATATACACCAGTATGTATGAAGACAGCTGCTGCAGGGCTTGCCTGGCATGCTAACAAACATTCCAAAGACAACAGTAATCCATGCTGTCCAGCTGCTATCTATTCTGCACAGAAGCGAGGACTAAAACAAGGTCCTCTACTTGACAACAGCTACTCAGTTCTAGTCAGTAGTGTTATTAAAGGTACTTTTCATTGTTCTTTTAAAATGAGTTTTGGAATATATTTACAGAATTTCACTGCCTCCCCCAAAACTTACCCAACACTGAGGGAAAATGTCCTTTTGTCATATTGCAAACAGAAACCAATAAGAAAATGGAGAACAATGGAACACAACTTTGGAAGTAGAAAAGTAAATAGTTGCCTAAAAATCAACTAAAAGGACCCCACAGAGCTGCATCTTAAGTCAGGGAGCAGTCTGTGAACAGGGAAGAGTTGGGTGCCCAGGTGTCTCAGCCCAGAGCTAGGTAACTGCCCCATCCCCACTCAACAGCACACCAGAGAATCCTTTCTCTAAGAAGGGGCCTTTGGAATTTAGGTCAACCTACCTGGCTTAGGATACACAGAAATGAAAACTTACAGTTAACCAAAACATTAGCTGATGTACTTTTATGGAGTCAAAAATTTTTGCAGGACAGCAATTCCTGCAGGAAATGCAAAACAACGGTAACAAGCTGTTAATATATGGAATGGATCATGTCCTCTGGGGCACACAGTATATGTTTAGTACAAGCAGTGTCTATGAAATAGACTGAGAATACAAAATAACTAGAGTGAAAAGAGAGGACTCTCCTGAGCAGAAATCATCTACAGACAATGTCTACAATGCTAAGAGAATGCCAGAAGAGAGCTTAGAGTCAAACCTGTGGCTTTGAAGGAAGATGACACTGGAGAAGTGGGGGCCATGGGGCAGAGATCTACTGTAGGGTTACAAGCCTCTATCGGTATAACATAGTGTGTATTACTGTACTAAGTGAAATGTTTTCTTATTTAACAAGTATATACATATTAATAAAATATTTAACTTTTAAAGGCAACAAGAAATAGAGAGTAGGACTAAACTAGCTGGGTCAAATTGCAGCTCATTCACCTGTAAGTTGACTATTCTGTACCCCAGTCTCCCCTTTTGTAAATCACAATACAGATTTCTATAAAGAAATGAGGTTATACATGTAAAGTCTTTACAATGGGCCCTGGAGAAGACTAAGTCTCAACTATGTATTATTGACAGGCAGCATATTTTTGACAGGCACTTAGAAGATGGATCCCAAAGGTATCCAGAGAGTTGGCTAAGTGTACTGAAATATCCTACAGATGGAGTCGCGGGTGCCTTTTTCACCATCCCCAACATCCAGCCCTATTCTGTCAGTGAAGGTACATTATCTTCTGTGTCTGCTCTATTTCATCTCTATGCTAACTGTATCTCTCACTAAAATCACTGACAAATTTACCTTCAATGCTATCATACTACTGGCTACCAGAGCTAAAAGCCAAATGGTAATGACAGCTACATGAAGAATCATAAATGAACAGGGAAACATTACAACAGACACAAAAAATTGTTCCTAGTATTACAAGGGACTACTTTAAAAACCTGTACTCCAACAAGCTGGAAAACCTAAAAGATATGGATAAATTTCTAGACTCAGCCAAACCACCAAAATTATACCAAGAAGTCAACAACCTAACAGACCCATAACAAATGGGGAGATTGACCTAGAAATAAAAACAACAACAACCAGAGCCAGATGGATTCACAGCGGAATTCTACCAGACAGTCAAAGAAGATCTACAGCCAGGCCTTCCTAGACTATTCAAAAACTGAGCAACACAAAGAGCACACTCAAACTGCTATGAAGCCAGTGCCATTCCAATATCAGAACCAGGTAAAGACACAGCAACAAAAAGGAACTAGAGGCTAATATCCCTGATGAACAGAGACTCAAAAATGCTTGAAAATATACTTGCAAATAGAATACAGACATACATAAAAAGACCATCCACCATGGTAAGATTGGCTTTATTCCGGAAATACAGGGAAGACAATATATGTAAGTCAATGAATGTAATAAACCACACAAACGGACTTAAAGACAAAAATCACATGATCACTTCAATAGACAACAGAAAAAGCCTTTGACAAAATGCTTTCGTAATAAAATTCTTAGAGAATTTAGGACTAGAGGGGATATACCTCAACATAATAAAAACTATGTATGAGAAAGCCACAGCCAACATCATCCTAAACAGAAAAAAGTTTGAAGCAATTCTACTTAAGTCAAGAATGAAACAGGGATATCATTCTCTCCACTCCTTTTCAATATTATGCTTGAAGTACTGGCTGGAGCAATAAGGTAAGAGAAAGAAATTAAAGGGATAGAAATAGGGAAAGAAGAAGTCAAACTATCCCTATCTGCAGATGACATTATACATTAGAGATCTCAAAACTTCTACCATAAAACTTCTAGAAATGATAAATTCAGCAATGTAGCAGGACACAAAATCAGCTTGCACACATCAATAGCTTTTCTATACACCACTAACACACAGAGAAAACGATCATGGACACATTCCCATTTACAAGAGCCTCAAAGAAAATAAAATAGGAATAAGCCTAACCAAGGAAGTGATGGACCTCTATAATGAAAACTTAAGCCTCTAAAGAAAGAAAGCAATTAAAAAAAAAACACTAGAAAGTGGAAAGACATCACATGCTCATGGATTGGCAGAATTAATATTGTGAAGATGACCATTTTACCAAAAGCTATTTATAGATTCAATACAATTCCCATCAAAATCTCCATCTCATCCTTCACAGAAATAGAAGAAAACTCCCCTAAAATTCATATGGAAGCACAGAAGACTCCAACAGACAAAACAATCCTGAACAAAAAGAACAATGCTGGAGGGATTACCATTCCAATCTTAATATATGCTACAGAGCCATAGTAATAAAAACAATATATTATGGAGCTATAGTAAGAAAAACAACATACCAGCATACAAAGAGAGATGTAGAGCAATGTTGAAGGCCCACATGAATATATGTAATTCCAGCCACTTAATATGTGACAAAGAGGCCAAAAACAGAAGCTGGGGAAAAGAAAGCATCTCCAACAATGGTGCTGGGAAAACAGGATGTCCATGCGTAGAAGAATGAAATTAGACCCATATCTATCACCTTGAACAAAATCCAACTCCAAACAGACCAAAGACCTAACTATGAAACCTGAAACACTGACATTGCTAGAAGAATAGGAAGTATGCTGTGGAATAATCTTCTTGTACACTGTAAAGATTTGTCACTTGAATTGGTTTATAAAATGCTGACTGGCCAGTAGCCAGGCAAGAAGTATAGGTGGGATGACCAAACTAAGAATGCTGGGAAGGAGAGGGGTGGTGTCAGCCATATGTAGAGAGATTAGGAGATGAATGTGCCATGCTAATAAAGGTACCACCACATGGCAGAGCATAAGTAAGGAATATGGGTTAACTTAAAATGTAAGAGCTAGTTAGTAATAAGCCTGAGCTATCGACCGATCATTTATAATTAATATAAGCCTCTGTGTGGTAATTTGGGAAGTGGCTGCTGGGTATTTGGGAACAGGTGTTGGAACAGAAAGGCTCTGACTCCATTTACATCAGTACCCTACATTATATAGGTGTAGGAATGGACTTCCTGAATAGAATTCCATTTTCTCAAGAATTAAGGCCAACAACTGACAAATGGAATTTCATAAAACTAAAAAGCTTCTGCACAGCCGAAGAAGCAATCATCAGGTAAAGAAGAAGCTCACACAATGGGAGAGAATTTTTGCCAGGTATACATCTGACAGAGGATTAACATCCAGAATATATAAAGAACTAAAAAAACAAAACAAAACAAAAAAACAAAACCCAAATAATAATACAAAAATGACCCATTTCAAAAATGGGCCTGGGACTGAACAGAGAATTCTCAAAATAAAAGGCTAAGAAATATCGAAAAATGTTTATCGTCCCTGTTCACTTGGAACCTTCAGCTCACCCCTGCACAATCTGGAAAGCCCCATTCTTCCCTCCATCCCTCCCCTCCCCTCCCCTCCCCTCCCCTCCCCTCCCCTCCCCTCCTCTCCTCTTCTCGTCTCTTCTCTCTCCAAACCCCGCCCACTTAGAGTCTCCAAAGGAAAGGGTGCCAAAAAGCCTAAAGTACTTAGCTTTTGACCATACTTGGGCACAAATACAGCTTGTGGCAGACACATCATCAACCCTTGCCTACAACCCATAAAATCTCGCTGCTTTCTTTTGGGGGCAGACTCCTCTGGCCCTGATCTCTGGGACCAAAGAACCCGCCCAAAAGTTGCTCTCAATAAACCTGTTATACTTTTTCAATTCTGCTTGATTTGGCTTACTGTATCGGCAGAGAAACGTATTAAATCTACCACATAACCCAGCTTTATCACTCCTTGGCATATGCCCAAAGGGCTCAACATCCTCTTCCACAGCTCAGCTGTGTTATTGCTGCTCTACTCACAACAGCTAGGTATCTTAGTTACTTTTCTATGACTAGGAGACACACCATGACCAAGGCAACTTATAAAAAAAAAAAAGCATTTAGTTGAAGGCTTGCTTACACTTCAGAGGGTGAGTACAAGACCATCATGGTGGGACAGAATCATGCTATTAACTGATCTACAAAACAAAAACAAACAACCACCCTATAAAACACGCAAGTCTGTGGTCTGTATAAAAATATTTATCTAGCTTAAATGAACTTTTCTCATCTGGGCTGACAATGCTCCCTCCAAGAGTCAAAGATCACCACCTAACAAAAACTCAACACCAGGATGAAAAGCCCTCTTTTGAGTTGTTGGTCAGAGTTCTTAGGAGACTGACAAAACTTTACAGACTATTACTACTGCCATTGGATCCCTCCCACCCTACCCCCGGAGGTGGAAAGTAAGTCCCTATTGCTGAAGAAACCATGTACTTAGGAAACAGAGCCCAGAGGCCCCTGTGCTGGAACTGACCTGAAAGCCTCCTCCCTGAGGATTAGCTTTCATAATACCAAAAGGTGCCATGCAAGCTTCCGAAGGAGGGAAGCAACCAGGTCCTATCAGCTATGGCACCTATGAACCACAGCAATAGCCAGCATGGCGCAATAATCCTAAAGGTGCAGCAGTGGCATCCGGACCTTGGCAGCCAGCAGCTTTCGGATTTAATTCGACTTAGACCACTCAACAGGCAGGAAAGCATGCCTGACACTGGAAACGTAGCTAGTGAAGTCACGGATCTTGGAGGAGAACCTATAACCACCACTTTACTAAATGTGAAGGGACACCAGCCCACTCAAGCATGTGGCTCTAGCAGGCCTTGCCCTTCTCGCCGTTCCCTCTGCCTTGATAAAAATCATTAGATTACGTTCCTAAAGCTAGCCCCAAGATTCATTCCCTTATTTGGCCAATCCCTACTCCTGAGGCTGACTATCAAGGTCCAGCTATCAAAGGATAGAAATCCAGCAATCCTTTGGCTCATCTAATAAACATGCTCAATTAAAATTAAACCCCTCAGCCTGGTGGTGGTGGTGGCGTAGGCCTTTAAGCCCAGCACTCAGGAGGCAGAGCCAGGCGGGTCTCTGTGAGTTCAAAGCTAGCCTGGGCTACAGAGTGAGTTCCAGGACAGGCACCAAAATTACACAGAGAAACCCTGTCTTGAAAAAAAAAACAAAACACAAAAAATGAAACACCTCATTCTGACTCAGAGTTTCTTTCCCCTTATATCCTTTTATCCAGGGGCAGTCCTTTGTCCTCTGGGGAAAATACCCTGCCCCTTTCCCTTTTTCCCTTCCCATTCTCCCTCTTCTTCTATCTCCTGTCTTTGTCCCTTATCCCTGTCCCCTGTCCCTCTAGGGCAAATAAATCTCCTTTGTGCTGATAACATGGTCTTGAGGGTCCCAGCCAATACTTTTCCTTTCAAAATGTATTTGTTCTCATCCCTCATCAAGGAACTTACTTCTCTTTGCAACAGACTAAAACCATTACAGAAAGCCACAACTGTAGTAGGTAGCTGTTCCAGCTTTGACCTGGAAGTACTACCCCTAGTGAGGTTTCTGGTAACTGCCATGCCTACCTATGACCTGCCCCTGGGGTAGGGCCAAGATGGGAGCCCTTAAGACCTGAGATTCAGATGTGCCGGGGCTCTTGGTTCCTGGTGATCCTGGATGCTGGATGGTAGATCAAGCGGAGTTCTCCAGAGAACACCGCTGGACTGCACCTCACCTCTCCCGATCCTGTAACCAACCCCTTTACTGGCTGTAAGTTACCCCAAAATAAACCTCCTTTTTAACTACATGGAGTTACTTTAATAAATCCCCACAATACACAACCAATCAAAATGCAGAGATTTGGAACCCACTCCCAGTGCATACAACTACAAAACAACTCTCCAATCAAAGGCTCAGAGAACATTTTAGAAGAGGCATTAGAAAGATTAAGAGCCAGAGGCTCGGACTGTTTTGCTGTGAGACTATCTCCTAGTAATGTCAGAAGCTATGCTCACAGTCTCAGCAACATGACTGCCTAAACAGGAACTGAGTAAGGACAACAGCATGCCAAAGTGGATAGGGGAAAGACCATGTGGCCTCAACCATATACAAAGAACTACAGACAACCAAGGAATGCTGAGGCAGGGGAATCGTCTTCCCTGGAAAGAACACGTCAATTGCTTATCCAATACCAAATGGTCAGCCTTGTTACATACAAGTAACATTAAACAGACTAAGCAGGTTATATTTAGTAATTAATACATACATACACACACATATATGCAGATAACAACAATTAATGAAAAAAGAAACTGACTTTGAAACAGACAAGGAGGGGTACATGAGAAGATTTGAAGGGAGAAAAAGGAAGGAAAAATGACATAATTATATCAAAAGTAAAAGAAATAATAATAATAAAAAACAAAGCGTCAGGTGCTGCTATGGAATATTACGTTAACTGTGTAAAGGTGTGTTACATTTGTTTCTGCTGCCTTTGTTTAACATGTAGGAGAGTGCTACATTGTTTTTTGCTGCATTTGTTTAACTATGTAAAAATGTGTTGTTGTTTCACTTTGCCTGCCTAAAGCACCTGATTGGTCTAATAAAGAGCTGAACGGCCAATAGCTAAGCAGAGAAAGGATAACCAGAGGTGGTGGGCAGAAAGCATAAGTAGAAAGAGAAATCTAAGAAGAGGAGAGAAAGGAGAGGGTAGGAGAGGGAGGAGGAGGAGAGGAGAGAAGAGGAGAGAAGGGAGAGAGGGAGATGCCTAGGGCCAGCCAGGCAGCTGCCAGTCAGTAGACACAGAGTTGGACATACAGAAAGAAAAGTAAAAAGCCCCAGACAAATATATGAAGAGAAACTGGTTAAGTTATAAGAGCTAGCAAGAAATAAGAGCTAAGATAAGGCCAAGCATTCACAATTAATAAAAAGTCTCCATGTCTTGATTTGGGAGATGGTTGGGGCCCCTCCCCCCAAAAAAGAGCTTGGTACAAGGTGCTGTGGCAGGCACACTTGTGACCCCAGCAATAGAGCTAAGGAAAATAGAGGTAGATCCCTGAAAGGCCATTCCAGCTGGTCTAGCCTATTCAAAGTTCCAGGCCAATGAGATCTTGTTTCAAACATAAAAAGATCCTGAGGAATGACTCTGAGGTTATCCTCTACACTCCACATGTACATGTACTCACACATACACAAAATTATAAATTTATCATTTATTAAAGACAGAAGCAAAGTTTTATAGAAGATGGATGTGTTTGCTTACTTTTATATAAAGACTAAATCTTGGCTGAACATTTGATAGGCATCTTCAGTTCAAGGCCAGCCTGGACTACAAAGTAAAATCCTGTCTATGTTACTGTTCTACAGATACAATCCACAGAAGCTCCAGGTATAGACATATTTGGACTATCCCTCTCTTTAACATAGGAACTTTTACACATATATCATAGAGTGGTTACTAGTTTAAATACTAAAAGAATGAGAGAAATGAAATGTAACAGCTGAGGTGAAGAAGTCAGTGATGTAGGGGCTGTCTTTCATTTGTCTTTGTCCACACTACACTGAGTAGATTACATAAACTGGCTTCCTTGCACTTGGCCTCCAGTTGAGTTCAGCCAATGGGCAGTACAGTCAGGAAACTGAAGGAAGAGAAGGATGAAGTCAGTGTAGTTCTTCTGCAGTTCCCTGCCTCCTGTGGGGTCACCAGAGGCTGGCTGCGTGCTTTACTATATAGGACACAGCACATCAGCGGTATTCCTATCTGGTTCCCTCTAGGTAGTGGAGACAAGCACCTTGTTCTAAACAACATTTTGAATTCACAAAAATGTCACTTACTAAATCCTCCAGTTTTTAGGAAGCACTATTTCCCATCTGGACTCTCAATTGTATGGAAAGACTTGGGAGACAGGCATTTAAATAATAAAGAAAGACTTGAGGGAAGAGTCTGAGTAAATGAAAACACAAGGTATTTATGTTTAGGGACAAGTGGTCTCATGATCCTAAATGCATGAGTGACCTTAACCCATATCTAGATCGGAGTCAAGACTTCCAATTACTGGCTTTACTGTGGTCACTTATATACATGGATCACCTAGCCATTTATTTATAAATGAAATTTCTATATTAATATACATCTCTCTTGTTCTCAGATTTATTTAGTATGTTTGCAAAGCCACACAAATACTTTCAATAGGAAATAGACAAGATGTCCCTGCAAACAGGCTAGGTGGTATTTATGGGTACATTGTGGGTAGGATCCAGGTCCCTTTGAAACACAAAATTTTGCAAATGTGCATTTTTTTTCTGAAAAATGGGGGTAGGATAGCTTTGTTTCAGTTTTCAAAAAGATATGTGCACCTCTCAAAACCAGTGCTAGTAAATCCCCCAAAGACTGCCTTGAATACTGGCTTGCCAGCGCCAGTTCTCCCAGAAATGTCTGTAATGGAAGAAAGTTCTTATGCAGTCACAGAAATATAATGAGCAGGCACCAGACATTGTAAATATACTGCCTACTCCAGGTCATACAGAGCTTACTGCCTTTAGACAATCTGTTGATGTCCCTAGTACCACCTCACAGTACAGGGAACTAAAAACCCAGGGCTGTGTGGCAGTCATCCTGGCCCCTGAGTTTTGAGAGAGAATCTCACTATGTACTCCAGGCTGGCCCCAAACTCTCTGTCCTCCATGCCCCTGCCTCCACCACCAGCTTATTGACTGTTTCACATACTTTTAGGAAGTAGTCAATGCATATTTTAAAGACGCCTGCTAGAAAGGGTTATACCATTTCATACAGTAGAATCTATGTCCTCACACTGAATACCAAAGGCTCCAGAAGAGTTCTGTGCTGGGCTGCTTGACATTAAACCAGAAAGTAAATTGTACAAAGATCCCAGTTTATTTTGCAAGATTTCAACACGGGAAAAGGAAATCATCATTCCACTTACTTTAGCAAAAGAAATGGACATATGCGTCAGAGTAAAGGAGTGTACACATTTTGCTATCAAAGGCAAGTAAGGCTTAAGAGAACACTAAGAAGGCAAATTAGAAACATATATAGCAAGAAATAAACATTTTCAAACTATGCTGCATAATTCTGCTACTGCTCATATAGTCCAGAATTGCATTTATCCAAAATGTTAAATTTTGTTAAACGATAGTTACAGCAGGACTGTTGCTAAACAACTATTTCACAGTGTAGTTATTAAAGTATGTCTCACTCCCAAAACAAAGAAAATGCACAAGTGTTTACTTAGGATAGAGACAGTGACTATAATGTGAACATGCTGCCAGAGCTACTCTGCTGTCTATGACTCAGCAGTCCCTTGACAGGTAGCTTGGTGTTGGGCAGATGGTTTGAAACTGATTTTCACTAGAGCATATACCATGGATCTATGAGCACCAGAGGAGTTAATTTATGCTAACTACCGGGAAGACTGCACAGTATACAGGATGCTCTCAATAAATAATATATTACTTCTCAACCCGCTTCCTAAACTTTGCTAGCCAAGGCTCACTTAAAAAATATATTTTGTATTAATTCTGAGAATTGTATACATGCATACAATGTATTTTGAACATATTCACCCCTATTCCTCCCTCTTAACTCCTTAATCCATCCTTCACTGTCTACCTCCTCTCAATATCAGGTACACTTTTTTTTTTTTAAACCCATGGAGTACAATTTGTACTGCCCATATACACATGGGAGTGGGGCCATCCACTCGATTTAGGTCAACCTACCAAGGACTAAATCCTAAAAGCACTCTCCTCACCTAGCAGTCATCAACTGTCAATAGCTCCTAAGTGAACCCCCCCACCCTAATGTTGGAATGTTGACTGGCTTGACCTTGTATGGATATTATGCAGGGAACCTCAGCTGCTAAGGTTTCAGGAATGCAGTGGTCCCCTCATGCCCAGAAGACACTGTTTTGGACTGGAGAGATGGCTCAGAGGTTAAGGGCACTGACTGCTCTTCCAGAGGTCCTGAGTTCAATTCTCAGCAACCACATGGTGGCTCACAACCATCTGTATTGAGATCTGGTGCCCTCTTCTGGCCTGCAGTCATACATGCTGTATACATAATAAATAAATAAATCTTAAAAAAAAAAAAAAAAGATACTGTTTTATCCCAATCTTTCCTGATATCTAGCTCTTACAACCTTTTGCCCACACTAGGGCTCATTTTTATGTTTTTAGTGGAAAAGAAAGAGCTCAAAGTTGGTGACTGATTCATGAACTAGTTTATCCAATACAATACAAGGGGATTTGGTATAGTATGCTAGCTTGGGTTTGGTATAGTGCTAGCTTGGGTTTGGTATAGTGCTAGCTTGGGTTTGGTATAGTGCTAGCTTGGGTTTGGTATAGAGCTAGCTTGGGTTTGGTATAGTGCCAGCTTGGGTTTGGTATAGTATGGTAGCTTGGGTTTGGTATAGCATGCTAGCTTGGGTTTGGTACAGTATGGTAGCTTGGGTTTGGGTTTGACTTCCTCTTTTTAAGAAGACATTGATGCCATCCATCATGGGGGCACTATCTTCTGGCGTCACCTAATTCTAACCCTCCCCAAGGGACTTTACCCTAAAATATCATTATCAAGTAGATTTGGGTGTTTAGTTTTCAACACATCACTGCAATGTACTGCAGTGTACATGAAAAGAACAGGCAGAGGTGATTGCGAAACACAAGCAACATTCCACCTTGATGCTCGGGGTAATGCTAAATACCTTAGTAAAGTCCAAGTCTCTGGCTGAAGACATGGCTCAACAGGTAAGGGGACTTCCAGCCAAATATGAGGACCTGAGTTCAGTCCCTAGAGCCCACATGATAGAAGGAGAGGACCGAGTCCCACAAGTTGTCCTCTGACCTCCACACACATGCTGTGGCACTCCTATCCCTACCCAAATAAATGAAAAAATATAATCTAAAAAAACACTAACCCAAACCCTATCTATTCTAAACAGGTAGCAACAGAGAAACTCCAAATGTGTGTCCTTCTGTAACCACGACGTGTGCCTTCAGGGGTTTCTACTGTGCCTTCGGCTGGAAGGACTGCCACTTCTTCCTCTAGCTGCTCATTGCTTCATCACCATAAACTTCGTTCTTAGGGCTCACTGCATAGACCATTGAAATCCTGTCTTCATTGTTTCTCTCTCCCAAGTAGCCTATAAATACTTACAAATAGGGATATCAACAAATTCAGGATTGCACGTCCAGAACTTAGTGTGACTGAATGGGCCACGTGGCAGAATTCCGAGAATGCATTCACCTCAGAAGATCACACTTTGTAAGTAGGCTGCCACGTGCCCACTACCTGATAGACATTTGTTCCATTATGCAATCAGCCAAGTGACAAGTAACACTACCTTCTCAAAAAGCACGCCAGTTGAAAGAATGAAAGAAAGGATCTGTTAAACATAAATACACAGAGCATTGTTTAGTCCACTTATAATAATACAGCGGCATGGCTTCATCTTTCTGAGCTTTTATAGTTTTACCCAAATAAATAGCAATAATGCCAAAGCTTTAGATCATTAAGAGAAGTTAATAAAAAAAATTCTAAGAAGTACTGACTAAACACACAGCATGTGCCACAGTTCACAAAGGCAGCCAACAAATACCTCTTAGGGAAAACAAAACAAGAGTACTTCCAAATTTACAGATTTTAAAATCCTATATAGGTGTGTTAAAGAGAAATGGGTTCAATAAATGTACCTAATTGATACAGTCTTTGATTATCCAAAAAAGCAGTTTAGTTTTATTAAAGTACAATTTTTACTCATGGAGAAACTGAGAGATATACTCACTGTCCTTCCATTGTTTAACATACAGTATATAAAATGGCAGGCTTTTCTTACATGTGTGAGTATGGGCTGAGGCTTATGATGGGGACAGAAAGGACATTTTTAGGCATCATTAGACATCATCATTCTTAGCACCAACTCATAGAGAAACTCCTTACATATAAAGATGAAAAAACATTCCCTTAAATATTTTCCTAAATATTTCCTAAAATAGTTCATGTGTATTCAAGTAGCTTAACAAAAGCCTATAGGTAAGAACTGGTAGATAAATTTGGGCTCTACATGTAGCATAATATCCCTACCAGAGGTCTCTGTCATAATGTCCAAAACCTACAAATACTAAGATGAATGTGGAATTAAGGTCGTTATCAACTGAGTTTGAGACAGGGAGAACATCCATTATCCAGGTGGGCACAGCATAGCAACAAGACTGACTTCTTTGTCCCCCTGATGGAAGGAAGGCAGGAGGAAGTGGTAAGAGAGATACAAATGTGATCAACACTAGACTAGCCATAACTGAGCTGGAGGGGAGACAGGAGCTAGGAGCCCATGAATCTAAGAGGCCCTTCGAAGCTAAAAAAAGACAAGGAAACAAATTGTCTCCTAGAACCCCCAAAGAAAACAGGCCCAGCTGGACACCTTGACTTTAGCCTGATGACATCCATTTTATTCTTCTGACTCCATTGTATGATAGTTCTTGGAGACTTATACAGTTCTATAAGACGATGAATTTGTGCTTTAAGTTGATAGTGGTAGCAATGATAAGAAACTACTCATTCAGTATCTTCCTTACAGATGATGTTTAGAGACAAGTTGTTCAAGGTGTATGTCTGGAGGTAGTGGGTGAGGAACAGGCAAAATGTCAAGATTTATCAAATGGAAACTGCTTATGTGAATTTCTAAAGGCAGAAGCAATCGACTGTAAGGAAATCTTGGAAAATATCCATTTTTGTGTGTAAGCACATATACTCTTTTCTTTTTACGGAGTTTAGGGCATTCAGGGCCCTAAACACAAGCAAGGGTAGGACCCTTCACAGGTATTCCTCCCCAATTCCAAGCTTTTAACATTCCATGATGTTCTGAGGCAGGAAGTCTCAAAAGTGTTGTCCATCAAAATTCACAAAGAGTGTAAGAAGCAGATGCCTAAGTACCATTTGAGTCAGCGTTTCTGCTAAGTGTAGGGAAGTTCAATTTTAACAAATGAAGATGAGAACAGGGCAGAGAAAATATTATATACTATACTGTTAAAGATCACTACTGAGGGGGCATTTATTAAACATACCAAAAATGACTTAGGTAAATTGTCCCCATTACCCACTCTTTAGGAACCCCAAAGCACCCATTTTACTGTACAAGCTGTGTTTTTGTTTGTTTTGTTTTCTGGGCCTCAGACAGCTTAGAAAGTGTGGGCAATGCCTATTGCACCAGAGGGTGCTAAGAATGATGACTTAAATGTCTAACGATCCCTAAAAATGTCTTCTCTGTCCCCATCCTTAACCCCAGCCCATACTCACACATATAAGAAAGGCCTGCCATTTTATATACTGTATGTTAAATAATGGAAGGACACTGGGTATATCTCCGAATCCAATATCATTACTTAAGAGTAATTTTATGTAAGAGGCTATATTTTATGAATATATATTTTATGAATCTCATGCTATACGTTTTACTTAAAACATACTGGTCATGTCTGTGATTCCGTATTTATAAAGTCTTGTATGTTGCAAAGGAGCCATTAGGCGGAGTAAGATTTAAGGTTTCCCAATAAGGACAGGCCTTTTGAATGAATAAGGATGGGTAATAGTGTAGGGGCAGCTTTATTACGTTAGAGATGAATAAAAAAACTAAAGGAATCTGACATGTGACTGAAAAAGGTCTAAAACAGGGGGATTTAAAACAGATCCATCCCCTCTCGGTAACATCAAAATAATCCAAATTCCCAAGCAAGGTCACAGAGAAGCCATATAGCCCTGGTGGCTGGGACCGAGTCAAGCTCTCTCAAGTCTGAGACTGGTCCTTTAACGCAAGCCATAGGCTAAGTCAGAAGACCCGTTCCTGGAGGAGGCTGAAGGGAAAGGGGAGACTCGGCACCTACATTCACAAAAGCAGGTCCCCAGACAAGAACGCCCGATCCAGGCCCATTGCTCAGCTAAAGAGAGAAGTTGAGCGAGCGCCAGCCACTCACCCTGCAGCAGCTGAGTGCCATGGAACCACCTCCAGCTCGCTCCACGGCCGACAGGCCACGCAGCAGCACCCTGAGCCAGGCCCAGGCTTCGACGGCTGCCGAAGCCCAGGAGGTAACGTAGCAGCGGTAGGTCACGGCGCAGCCTCCAGGAGGCGGCCATCTTCCCGGCCTTCTCCGGGACTGCTCGCAGCGCGGATAGATCGACGGTCCCAAGGCCCGCCCAGGCCCCGCCTTGCATGGGCTAGCCCCGCCCACAATGCGCGCTCCGCACCTTAGGACTCGAGGAACAGCCTTCCTAGCACCGCCTGTCCAACCCTCATGGACACACCCACTGGCAGGTCTGCGCCGGCGCAGGTTCTCCCAATAGGCGAGGCGCTCTCAGATCCCGCCTCTTGCTCTTGCTCCGCCCCCAGGCTGCCCGCTCGGCCGCTTAATAGCGTTTGTGCGGTACGCTTAGGCCTGCAAAGAACGTGCGGCGGATAACCGAGCATACTGTCAGAACCATGTCTGGCTGTCACGCTCAAGGAGACTGTTGCTCGCGGCCATGCGGCGTGCAGGTAAGGACAGTGGTCTACAGCACTCGGGGTGGCGCTTCAGGCGCCCCGGATGCCTGATCCCCAGCCCAGTCCGCGGCAGTCCGAGGTCCCTCCTTACCCCTAGTAGGGCTGCTCAACCTGAACTGTCCCGGCCTGTCTTACTTGACGTTATGAAGAAGGAGATCATGGAAATGATTCTTCTTTAGGAAAAATGAGCCCGCAGGGTGCATGGGTTTTTCTTTCAGTTAAACATGCCACAGTCTTATGGCATGCCTTCTGCGTGCTATGAAAATGGTGAACAACAGAACTAGAAGAATAAATAGTTTCGATACTATGTGATAAGCCACGAAATTACCTCCTTTTATTAGCCTTTCTTCGGGCCAAAGGTCTCAATTAAAAATAAAACACAGGAAATTTTTAGTGCAGAGCATTTGTCAACCATTAGTGTTCTTGAATAAGTGGCTTTTCCCAAATTCATAAAGAAAACCTTAAAGTTAGGCAAGATTGAGAGGGAGATCTTGCATATACGACACAGGTCATTGGTGGCCATCCCTAGGCAGGTGTATGAGAAAAGTAAAAGCAGTATATCAGAATCATTGCTAAGATGTCTTGATAGCAGAAGTGTTTATGTCCCCAGATTAGTAAATCTTGGTGAAGGTCATCATAGACATACAGATTTTTTTTCATCCTAAATGTTTTGCCAGATTGGCAAGATAAGCTGCGATCCAAGAGCTGTGATTGAGTTTAAAAGTAGCCACACACAAAAAAGAAGCTGAAAGTATTTTTTATAAACAGAAAAAGAGGAAAGTAGTTTTTATGATTCATGAAAAATGTTATGAATACTTAGCATTTTAGATTGACCCAGATTTTGAGGAAACCCAACAGACAACTCTAAGGCCACCTTGACTGGACATCCTATCACATGTCTCTAGCATTTTCTTGCTGTTTGGAGGTATGGGCTCATCATTAAATTCTGCTTTTTTGAGGAAAACTAGAAAGTCACATTTTGTATGAAATCTCTTGATTTAAAAATATTGCTTGGTTTCTAAGTATTGTACAGATCAAATAAACAACTTGCTGTAAGTCTGGTTTGTCCTAGTCAGGGATACTATCACTGTGGTGAAACATCATGACCAAAGCAACTTGGGGAAGAAAGTGTTTATTTGGCTTACACTTCACATCACTGTTCATCATTGGAAGAAGGCAGGACAGGAACTCTAACAGGGCAGGAACCTGGAGGCAGGAGCTGATTGATGCAGAGGCCATGGAGGGGTGCTGCTTATTGGCTTGCTCCTCATGGCTTGCTCAGCCTGCTTTCTTATAGAACTCAGGACCATCAGTTCAAGGATGGCCCCACCCACAATGGGCTGAGCCCTCCCCCATCAATTGCTAAGAAAATGCCCTACATTGATCTTATGGAAGTATTTTCTCAGTGCAGGTTTCCTCCTCTCAGATGACTATAGCTTCTATCAAGTTGACATCAAACTAGCCAGCACAGACACCTAACTACTTTTTCTCATGGTTAATTTATATGTCTTTTTTTTTTTTTTTTTTTTTTTTTGGGTTTTTTGAGACAGGGTTTCTCTGTGTCGTTTTGGTGCCTGTCCTAGATCTCACTCTGTAGATCAGGCTGGCCTCAAACTCACAGAGATCCGCCTGGCTCTGCCTTCTGAGTGCTGGCATCAAAGGCATGTGCTACCACCACCCGGCCTATATATCTTTTAAGACTTATCTACATGTTACCTGCTTGGAAGTCTTTACCAGCAGGGCATAAAACAAGCCAGCATAGTCCACAAGATACATGTTTGAACCCTTTGATATAATGATATGAGGCTTTTCTTAGTGTAAGAAATGTGATCTTAGTTTGTCCAGTGTTTATTGAGCAAAACACTATAGTAGGTATAACTTACCAAGAACATGTTTCTTACTCCTTAGAAAGCCAAACCTGGGGAGAAAACCCAGGAAGGCATCACTTTTTATTTTTTTTTATTTTGCCTTATCTACTTAGTCTAAGATCTAAGACCTTATCATGGTCTCCTACATATAGTGACTATAAGGTTCAATTTGGTTGGGTCTGACCCAGATTGTTCTTTTGTGTCAGAGATAATCAGGAAGGTTATTAACAACACACAGCACAGCAGAGTTAGAACAGAGACACAGCAGAATTCCCCCTCTTACAGGGTTCTGAAAAAGAGAGAAGGTCCATGTAGTTAATGAGTAGTAGATGTTTGCAATCAGTTTGCCTCTGATTTCCTGGACTGAGGAGAGGGAAAACATTTGGCCCTTTCTGACTTCAGAATCACAGCAGAGTGCTTGTCATTTCACTGTAGCTGTGAGGATGAGAGTCACTGTAGGGGCCTGCTAGCAACTAGGAGGTGGGGGTGGAGGCAGCTGCAGGAGGCCATGACTTAGTCTAAGATCTAGCAGTGACCGTGATTGATCTGTACTAACACGACAAACAAAGGCCATCTGAGTCCCTGCCTCCTGTTGTTCTTGATCTCAGCATTCGGCCAACCTTCACTCAGCCTACCCCCTGGCCATGTCTGCCCTGACCAATCCCTATCTGTTCATTACACACGCTTTTCTTTCTCATACCTCTCTGAGTATCCTTTTCACTGTGTGGCAACTAGTGCCTTTCCTTGAATGTCTCTTCCCCAAGCTGCTGAGAACTCATAAGAGGGAAGGCTAGGTCAGCTCTCTGATACGGTGAATCTACACACATGATAGTGTCCTACCCTGGGTGCTGTCCCTCTGGGGAGCTGCCTTTTGTGCTGTTTTAGGTGGCTAGTCCAGAACCTTACAGTCTCTCTTCATCATCTTCAACAGGCTCCAGGCCTGTTGCCCCTGAAATTGCAATGACAAGAAAAGCTGTTAGATATAAACTTTTCAACTTTAATTTCTTTTTTCCATCTACAGTATAATTTAAAAGTAAAGGAGTGGGGATCTATAGCCGTATTGCCTGGATTCAAATCTTGGCTCTGCCGTTAGTATCTGGTAGTCTTAGACAAACTCATCTTTTAGTATAGTAGGGTTGGAATTATTCCATACAGTTTTAACAGTCACAGAATAAGCACCCAATAAATGTTGGCAATTCCTATTGTTGATAGTATCATATATTTACGTGTGTCTTCATTCTTCCCCTGGTTGAAGGCAATTACCTCCCTGTTCTCCTAATCTCTTCCCCCGCACAAGAGAACCTGTCTATTAGGCCATAGCTCTCCTATGCCTTTGGTCTCTTCTTGTCCTCTAACTCTGCCTCTTAGCATATGCTATCATTTGGATGTGGAATGTCCCCAGAGGCCTATATGGTAAAGGCTTATCCCCTAGGTCTGCACCATTTGGAGGTAGAAGCACCTGTACAAGGTGTACAAGGTGGGGACTAGCAAGAGATCCTTGTGTCATTGGCCATGTGACCCCAAAGGGCACGGTACACCCTGTGTACCTTCTCTCTCTTTTTCCTCCTGGCCATTAAGTGAGCCATCTGTGCCACCATGTTCCCGTTACCTTGAATACCCTGCACCCCAGCAAAGGCCTAAAAGTAGTAGACCCGGCTAATCATGGACTGGAACCTAGAAAATGGAGCCAAAATAAACCTTTTCTCATGTTAATTATCTCAGGTATTTTGTTACAGTGTCTGAAAAATGATTACTACTACATATAATAGGAAACTGTTTGTATTGACTTTTTCAATCTGTTTCCTTGTCTGGGACTCCCCACCATAGCAACATTACTGAAAGAGTCTTTAGAATTTTATGCCTGCAAATGTCACTTACTTCTAAATGATGTAAATGAAACCCACTTTGGTCTGGCTTCCAAATCCAGTTCTTCAAAGTATTTGTTACTTAGGGGGCCAGCAAGATGACTCAGTGGGGAAAACGACTTGCTGCCAAACATGACAACCTGAGTTCTGTCTCCAGGACACACATGGTAAGACAGAACCAATTCCTGCAAGTTGTCCTCTGACCACCCAGGTGTCACTCACACACACACACACACACACACACACACACACACACACAAATAACTGAATAACAATTTTGAAAAATGTTCCTTAGGGTAATTAAGGCTGACTAAATTTACAGACACCCTTGGACCTCATGTAACCCTCAGCCAGAACGCTGCTGTGCTTCCAAGGAGCTGAATGTTGTTAGGGAATATGCCACAGCTATGCTCATTAGTCTCCCGTCATCCTGGTTCTGTCACCCTCCAAAGGGTTTTTACACTGCCAACAGCACTTCTGTTTTCCCCAGCAGTCTCTAGTGTCCCTACCCACAGTGACTACTCTTTACCTTTATGTGCTTCTCTTGTTGCTCCTGGTGCTTGAGGTCGGGATCAGATATTTCCAGGTTCTTCACTTATTCAAGCAATTGAAATAAAAGTCCATACTGATTTGCAAAAGTCCCCAAGAAATGTTGAAGCAAAGTAATAGAAAAGATCAGAACACACTACAGTGGAGTGATGTTCCTGTGCATGAAGATACTCAAGGACCCAATTATCAGGCTTTCTTTTCCAGAGTTGGGGGAGATTTGTTACTAAGGGGCATATCAGGGTGGCTCAAATGATTGACAAGTTGGGTGAAGTCATTTTTCTACTGTGCGTGCCCTTTAGCTTCCTCACTCTTAAGTTTTTCAATCTTCTAAATCCATTTCCGGTGTCACTCCTGCAATTTCACCTCTGAAGTATTTCATGGCCTTCTGGTCTTGGCTTTCATGCTCAAGTGTCTTTTCTCCACTACCATAGTCAGGTGTCTGGAGGCAGGGTATGAGGGCTAGGGAGATGGCTCAGTGAGCTCAGTAGACACTGAAGCATGCCAGCCTAATTTGGATCCTCAGCGTCCATGCACAAGTTGCATGAGGTGGCCACATTCCTGTAACACTGGCCCTGGAAGGGTAGATGAAAGGATTATTCCCAGGACCTGCTGGCCAGTTAGGCTACCTGAAACAGTGGCCTCCAGGTTCAGAAAGAGAGACCCTGTCTCAAAAATAGATGGGGAGATGACTCAGTGGTTAACAGCATTGGCTGCTCTTCCAGAGGACCTGGGTTCCATTCCCAGCACCCATATGGCTTATAACCATCTGTAAGTCTGGTTCCATTGGACCCAATGCCTCTTCTGGTCTCTGGGCACCAGGCATGCAAGTAGTGCAAGACATATATGCAGGCAAACACCTATATACATAAGTAAATTTTCAACGTTTCAAAGAGGCAGATATTCCCTGCCTCCCCACTTCATCCACAGAACCTAATTTGTAGACAGTCCCCTCTCCTGAGTTCTCCCCATCTGCCTGCACAGCACATTCACATCACCCTTCATGAGCTCAAGCACCCTTCCTAACTCCTTTCCTCCCTATCTCTAGCTTCTACTGCCAGTATGCCCCACCCATTTTGTATTATACATTACCATCCCATAACTGTCAAGTTCTTTACTAGATTAAGCTCCTCAGAGTGGATCTTATCTTACTTCTATTTCTTTCTTCAGGGCCTATCATGTATTTAGCACTCAGGGTTTGTTGAGTGAAGGAGTGAAGTACATAATAAATGCCAGGAAACAAGTTCAGAGAGCAAGCCTGTCACACAGAACTGGAGGGAGGGCGGCTGCATTTTGCTTGAATAAAAGCTAACCAGCAGGGTTTGAGAGAATTGCAACAACTGGAGATCCAGCATGAGCAGGAACAGTATGAAGAAAACTGATTTCTTGCCTGAGAAGAAGCATAGCTTAGTTACCTGTTGCTATACAGCAAACCACCACAAAGTTTAGCAGCTGAAAACAGCACTGATTGTGTCCCATAGATGCTCAGGGTTAGGAATCTAGGAGCAGCCGAGCTGCGTTCTGGATCAGGGTCTCATGAGGAAGCATTCAGGCTGTTGCCCAAGCAATAGACACAGCAAGCATGGACCGCACAAGGAAGATCTGCTCTCCCAAGTGACTACTGTAGGCTGTGGTGGCCTTCTGCATGGGCTGGCTCTGCAAAGAACCAGTGATCCGAGAGAGAGAGAGAGAGAGAGAGAGAGAGAGAGAGAGAGAGAGAGAGAGAGAGAGAGAGAGAGAGAAACCCAAGATCCAACACTGAAACTTCACCTCTTATGACCTCGTTGAGAAGTGGCACAGTAACCACTTTTGCTGTGGTCTGTTAGCACATCGGCCAGCCCTGGCACCATGGGGGCAGACCTTCAGTGTGACTGTCAGGGTGCAGTGATCCCTCAGAGCTATCTTGTAACTGATTCTAACAGGAGTTTGACTAGAACTGAGGGACTTATATAAAACAATATGTGAAAAAAATACTTGAAAAGTAAATTAGGACATAAAGGGATGTAGTGGCTCAAGGAAGTGGTATTTGAGTATTTGTTGATTTGAGGGACCAAGCTCAAGGATCAAAGTACTGTATTAGCTTAGTACTCATGGTAGGATGGAGGATGAACTGGAGGAGAAGAAAATGCAGGCAAGGAGCTCAAACAGGAAAAGTGTAACTTCTACCTCCAAATGTTAGTCCTGCGGAAATTTTTTATTGGGACTACAAAGCGAGAACAATGAAAATATGAATTTTCCCCAATTAATTGCATTCAAGTTAAAAGATTAGCCTTTCCTCTGACATTATTCTCCTCGCAATCTTTATGTTTAAAATCCACTGTTTTCTGAAGACAGTGATAGTGGAGAGTTAAATAATAATTAGTGTCATTACTTGGCAACCACATGTCATTCCTTAAAATTAATAAAACTACCCATGGGCCTGTGAGGTGAGTCAGTGGTAAAGCAATTGCTGCCTAAGCCTGTTGACCTGAGTTCATTCTCCAGAGCCCACGCAGAGATAGGAGGAGAGAAAGGACTCCAGGAAGTGATGCTTTGACCTCCACACGTGCACCCCACCCCCAACTAACAAACAAACAAAACTGGTGTTGAAATTCGGAAGTCTAGGAATCACTGATCCATATAAGGAAACCAGCACCCAGAAAGCATCCCTGGATCACATCTGGGCCCTTGCTTATGCTAATAAGCATGCTTTACCATCAAATGGCACCCCTCACCCGACAGTTTTTTATGTGGTGTCAGAGTCTCCCAGGAAACCCTGGGTCCAGATACATGCTGGTGTTTTAAGGTGAAAGAAAAGCGAGGAAGGGAAATCAGTGGAGCCCCTGCTGGGCGTACCTAGGTATTTCTGTGACAGTCAAGGCGAAGTTTCTTCAAAGCGGCATGAAAGCGTTTTACACTTCAGCGCCTGTAATATCTGCTGAATGTCACCAAGTCTGTGTCTGTTGCACCGGAGCTGCGTTTCTGTAAATAGTTCATCGTGGGGAGTCCTTAGCTTCGTGTCATATAGTTACTGTGCTCACTGAAAGCCAGCTCTGACGACAGCTGACAGGTGCCCTTGGCATCCAGGGAGCAGTGGACACCAGCTAAGCCTTCCCTTGCCTATATGGTAAAGACAGCGTTTCCATGTTCACACTCTTGGGCCGCACAGGTTGAGTGACGGCACCTTCAGCAAAGGTGTCTTTACCAGGGTTCCATTACTTCCCTGTAATTATGTCTTGCTGATCTGAATGGCCGAGGGAGGTGCAGGAACTGTGCTGCCCTGTCGTCCTCATCATCGTCGTCGTTATGCTGGAGCGGGAAGCTAGCTAATTGCTCTAATACTTCAGTGCTGGGGAAAGACAAAAGGGAAGGGGGATCTGTAATAATAGACCGTTTTCTGTAATGTTTGCAATTTGTTGCGCAAATTTGGTCTTAATGATTGGAACACTGCAGGAGTCTTCCCATTAGCTGTATTTAATATGTAATTAAAATATCATTTATGTTCCCCCCAAAAAAGAGGAAATAGTAAATTATATGGGGCATAGAAATTTTTGGCTAGTTTCCTTGAGAAAAGTTAAGAAATCCATTTTATTATTAACTTTAAGCAATTAATTTGTGTTCAAGAACTTTAACTCTTTAAAATGGAAGGAAGGAAGTATTGTGCCACACGGTTTTGTAGGGAGTGTTTTTACTGTAGAGACTTTAGAATTTTATTTTTAAATGCGTGTATATGTGTGCAGCTCTATGTGGTATGTGCACATGAGTGCAGATGCCCAAGGACTCCAGCAGAGGGTTTGGGGTCCTCCAGAACTGGAGTAACAAGTGCTTGTGAGCCACCTGACATGGGTGCTAGGAGCTGAACTCCATCCCTCTGCAAGAGGGCATAGGCCTTAACCTCTGAACCCTCACTCCAGCCCCGGTTTTTGTTATTTTAAAATGTGTGTGTGTGTGCTCACACACACATGTATATAGATAGGTGTACATGCAGGCGCCTACGCGGGCCAGAGGCTTCAGTACTCGCTGGAGCTGGAGTTAGAGGTGGTAGGGAGCCACTTGATGTGAGTGCTAGGAACGGAATCTGGTCCTCTACAAGAGCAATACATGCTCTTAACTGCTGAGTCATCCCTTCAGCTTTGTGTTATGTGTTTTATCTTCATTTTATCTCATTTTATTCCTCAACATGTTCTCGTTGAATTGCTGAGTAAAAGAGAGGCTCAGTGTCTTAGTTAAGGTTTCTATTGCTATGACAAAACCTGAAAAAAGCACCATGGGGAGGAACGGGTTAATTTCAGCTTACACCATGTAGTCCATCATCCAGAGAAGTCAGGGCAGGAATACAAGGCAAGAAAGCTGGAGGCAGGAGCTGAAGCAGAGACTGTGGAGGAGTGCTGCTTCCTGGTTTGCTCCTCATGGCTTATACAACCCAGGACCACCCACCCAGGGGCAGCACCATCCACAGTGAGCTGAGCCACATCAATTGTCAGTAAGAAAATGTGCCACAGTGTTGCCCACAGACCAGTCCGGTTGAAACATTTTCTCAATTGAGGTTCCCTCTTCTGAGATGACTCTAGCCTGTGTCAAGTTAACATAAAAACTAGCCAGCACATTCAGCATCATGTAAACAATGAATTAGACATAATGTAGTTTGTCAGCCCTGCCAAACTCTTAAGACTGTGTTCATCTGAGCTTTATAAAATGTCTAGCTCTCTCCCATGCTCTCGGTTTTATGTTTTGAAGGCCCCTTCATCAACAATCATTCGTAATACTTACCTAAAACTATCTATATCTGTGTGTGTGTATGTGTGTGTGTGTGTGTGTGTGTGTGTGTGAGAGAGAGAGAGAGAGAGAGAGAGAGAGAGAGAGAGAGAGAGAGAGAAAGATGCAAGAAGAGAGAAGAGAGGGAGAGAATGAGAATCACAAGCAAATTTGGGAAAGCACAATTTCAGCTATTTAGGATCCAGTCTGTTGAAAGAATGATTTTTCTCTGGCCTCAAGAATGATTAACCCCTTTACCCAGGGCCGAGGTCAGCCGTCCAGTTACTCCCTGTGCTTTCTCCATAGCAAGAGTTTTTTTGTTTGCCTTTTCCTTGAGAATGCAGCCCACTGAGTCTTGAGTTTCTATGGGGATTTTCTGTGTGGTGCAAGTCTGGAGTATATCTTGGATTTCTAATGCCTGTCCAGATATCAGAATTGAAGCTCCGGGTCCCCAGAATTTTTTCAGGTGCCTTGAAGAGAATCCTGGCTTTGAGGTTCCCTGCTCCCAAGATGTCCCACTCTCATTTCTTTTACAACCCCTGTGAAATCCTGCTTTCCACTTCAGCAATTTGTTTTAAAATATTTATAAAAATGACTTAATCCGCAGTTCTTTGTTTTCAAGGTAATGCTATATGTCATACTGCCAAAATGAAGTTCATTGTACTTCTCTTTGTTTTTCTTTCCATTAATGTAAACTATTAAGAAAAAAACTGGAGGAAATAAATGACATCATTTTTCTAAAGAGGTAATTATTGGAGTTACACGTATAAATGCGGCTTGATGTTTACCTCAGCCTTTATTCATATGCTCCTTTAAACAAAGTGCCTTCATAGAAAAGAATCATGATTGCTTTTGAATAGGATTTGCTTATTGTTATTTGCTTGATTTTAGTTTTCATAGTGGGTGTTTATTATAATTGTAATAAGAGAAGATATTAAAATCATTTTGGAAAACAGAACATTTGTAAGATAAAAATAAAACTGAGCCAGCACAGACTGTTGGATAGATAACAAGAGCAGTGTCTCATGTATGGTGTTCTAGTGTGATGTTCTGTGTGAATAACTTTCCCGTGTAGCCTGAAGCATGTTCCTTTTAACTAGGTTCCACTGTCTTTCTCTTGACATGGGTGTCATAGACCCCTGGCATTTCCCTGCCTTATTCTTACAGCTTGTTCCATAGCATTAGATTATAGACCCCTACACTGACCAATCCCAGGTTGCCAAATAACTAAGTAAATCCATTTTCTAAATGTTAAGGGCAGAATGTGTTTGTTTCCTTAACTACCTCTTTTCTTAGGTACATTTCCTTGAATGTCCTTAAGTTGGTTTCTTGTTAGAAATGCCTGCTGGAATACACAATTTAAAGAGTCTATTTAAAAAATCATTCTCTTCTGTTTAAGGACAAGGAACACCCCAGATTCCTGATCCCAGAACTTTGCAAACAGTTTTACCATCTGGGCTGGGTCACTGGCACCGGAGGAGGAATTAGCTTGAAGCATGGGTAAGTGTCCAGTTGAGTTCAGCTCTGGAGCCGTGGGTGGTATGGCCAATCTAGCTGATAGTCAGTTTACCACAGATGGCACATCCAAACCCAGCTGATAGTCAGTTTAATGTGATACTGAAGCTGTTTATTTCTAAATGATCTATGGATGTTTGCATAACCCAACGGAACCAAGGAGCAGAAGCAATAAGCATAATAAGCTTTTGAATGCCAGTTGCTAATTGGAATAATTTGATTCTCTCTCTTTGGAATATTGAAGGTAGGTAACAGTCCAGCAAGTATGTTCATATTTCTGGACTTTTATACTGTTCTCTAGACAGTCGAAGATTTACTTCAAAAGTTCAGAGACATATTTTGAAGTTACTTAAATATAGATTATTAATCTTTAAAAATTCAAAAATCCATGTTTACTGAGTTCAGAAACAAGCCATGTACTATTCTAAGCAGAAATATCATGATTAATGGGCATAGCACCTGCTGATATTTCCTCCTTGGAGGCACTGGATTTAAAATAGAAAGAAGGAATCATTTTCCAATGCTCATTGGATTCAGGGATGTCTTGTCTTCAAGCAGATGAGGAATAGACACAGCGCTGGTAATAACTCTCAAAATGGTGAAGCCTTATTCTCCCGAGGCTTCCTGAAGTAGAACTAATGTGTTCCTCCTGAAATGTCATATGAATATTGCTGTCTGGAGACTGAGTGTTAAACTGAGTGACAGAGCTTTATTTCTGTATTCCAATTCACCTTTTTTCCTTAGCAAAATTGGGCTATTAAAACATTTATATGTTGAGTATGTATGTACATGATATGTGTGTGTACATATGCATGTGTATACGTGTGTGTGTATATATATCTACATATATACACACACACACACACATATGCAGTTCATAATAGTAAATGGATTATAAAATAAAATCAGAACATTTTAAACACAAGGAATTTTATTACATCCCACAAGATGATGATTTTGTAATTTCATCTGCTTCGAATTACAATGTAATTCATGAAATATTGATTCAATAGTGGGAAGTAGCAAAAGGTGCCTTAGTGAACAGCTTGTCCAGTTGTGACAAGAAGGTCCTCTCAGAGTCCAGATGCAGCGTGTTCCCTGCCGGGCCCACACGCCCATCTGTGCCCACCTCACCGTCAGTCACCCCAGCTGCTAATGTGTCAGTTCAGCGTTGTGCAGACGTTCAGGTGGTTTGGCCTAAGTTTTCAAGTTGTCTGCTTCACAATTTACCTGAAACTATTAATAACTTTTCTGTTTAAAAGTTGAGTGCCTGTATTTTACTGATGTATGATTTATAATAAATCATGTTCTAAATGTATTTAGTTAACTACTGTTTATTTTCATGTGCAGAGAATGGTTTTTGTGCATAATAGAGCTCCTACCAAACTGAGCTAAAATAGTCATTTCTCTGTGTGTGTGTGTGTGTGTGTGTGTATGTGTGTGTTTGTGTTTGTGTGTGTGTGTGTGTGTGTGTGTGTGTTAAAATGAGTAAAATGAAAACTTGAAAGAGAATTTTTTTAAAGCAAGAAATTGTAAAGGACTTCTCTTTCTAGAAAAACTTTACTATTCTACACACTGATTGTGTGTGGCCAACATAAACCATTTATTGGCACATCTCTTAATATGTCATGGCTTTTATAGCACTGCAATCAATTTATAGGAAAGTTGCATCATGTGCAGTTTTTCCTTATTTTTAATGGGCAGGGAGCTCCCCCTAGAGGCCACAAATGGGAAGGAGCAAAGTTTTAAGGCATTGTTTGGCTTTTAGTTTGGGCTTAGAGACTAAAATGGGTATTTTTAGTAAAATACTGAATGTTATCCCTAATATTTAAATGACTTTACGAGTCCCCGTTACTCATCTTCATGTTTCTGGTAATAGTTTTGTCTTCTGTGTCTGAATTTTGGTGCAAATAAATTTGAAAAGACTTATAAATACAGTAGATAATGTTCTAGAATCATACAGACAATGAAGTCCTGGGGAATATAGAACTACTGACAGATTTCAAGATTTGGCTGATACCACTCTAGCTTACATGACTAGTGCAGTACCAGGATATATGTGTGTGTGTGTGTGTGTGTGTGTGTGTGTGTTGTATGTGTGTGTGTGTGTATGTGTATACACACACATATATACATACACACACATGTATATGACAGCGAGGACATGCATAGGGATTGAAAGTGAGGACACACATAGGAGTCATCAAAGTAATTCCACGACACTGAGCAGCCATGGCCTTTAGGCTTGGTCTGCGATGTTTAGATTTACCATTTCCTATTTTCATCAATTTGTGCGAGCCTAAGCTTGTTGCATGCTGTTAGAATCACATTTGATAAGCACATATTGTAGATGAGCTATTGAGACATAATATCTCAGTGATCTCTAATGTCCAGAGGGTAACAATAGACACACCTGAACACAGATGTGGTATGGACTCTTGTTTGTCTGTCCTTTTGTTTGCCATAGAGTGAAAGAGCACGGAGTATCGAGAAATAAACTCCAGAATTCATTCTCTGGAACTTCCAAGTTCTTTCTATTTGTGGCTTATAGAATCAAGCACACATTTTCCTTCAGTCTTTTGTGTGTTATCTCCTAAAACAAAAGCTGTCACTTTTGTGTTTTTCCCATATTTCTCTTTCTGTATTAGTATTGCTGTCAAAAACTTTCTTAGCTTACCTTTGAATTGCTCGAAGTTGACGGGAGTCTAAATTCCCATTTCCAGAGACAACAGTCCAAGCAGACTTAGCACAACTAGACCCTCTTCTCTGATACCCAGGCTGGCGAGGATCTGGGACTTCTGGCTCTGGAGGAAGGGCTGCCACACTGTTGTCCATACAACAGAGACTGAGCACTGCTGAGCTTCAGGACACCTAATGGAGGCGTGAGCCCTGCTTCCTGGGTTCTGCTCACCTATCGGGCATTCATCTAGACCTTAGATTACCGAGAAACTCTCGCTTCCCTGACCTGCCTGTCAGTTCCATGTCTGTATATTTTGCAGTGACCATTTTGACAGCTTCATATAGGCCATCCTCGTTTTCACTTTGAAGCTTTGATATTTGTCTTTGTGCATTTCTGCCTGTGTGGTAAAAGCTAGAGTCCCGGTGCTTGTGTTCCCTTGGTTTCCGGTTTTGTGGCCGCTCATTAATATGCTCTGGAACTGAAACTGATAAGTGAGGAGAAGTACCTTTCTATGAGTGGAGAGAATGGGGAGGATTTGGGAATTATGGTGCAAGTCATATTTGACAGCACCATAGTGGGAAATGGTACAGGGTGTAGATCTCAGCCTAACACTTATAACAAAAAGCATCTCTCTCTCTCTCTCTCTCTCTCTCTCTCTCTCTCTCTCTCTCTCTCTCTCTCTCTCTCTCTCTCTCTCTCTCTCTCTCTCTCTGTATGTGTATGTGTATTTTGTTTCAGATATTTGCTCACTGCATATCCCATGCTGGTCTTGAACCCATAATCTTCTCTGCTCAGCCTCCTAAGTGCTGTGATTATAGGCATATGCAACCACACTCAATACCCTACTTTCATCTCTAACTTTTTGTGATCACTTAATTGCCAAATAATTTTTAAGATTTGCATGCCTATCATAGAGGAAATTCTGAGTGTTAATGCTGTAATTTAGCAAACTGTCCACCAGAGGGCTCTGAGCTTCATGACTTCATGCAATAAATTTGAACCTCGTTCTTTACAATGCAAAAATGTTCTCAGACAGGCATATATTTTGCCTGATTTTAAAGTTAACTATATTTTACATAGGATACTGAAATTCTGTTCATGCATGCCAAAAGTGCTAAATAATTAACATACTCAAATTTACCTTTCCTCTAGATAGTGGTCTTGCTACCATAATTTTTTTTTTGCCTGGTGAAAAGAAATACATATATGTGAAAACAGGAAAGACAAAAGCAACTACCACGAGTTCTCTTAGGCCACTGGTGTTGCAAAGTCGCTTAGAACTCATTCTGTGCACCCTAACTCCTTCACTCAACCAAGCAGCCGTGTGGGGCTTGGTGCATAAAGGACGTTATTGCTTAGACTGCAAGGATACGCTTTATTTGTTCAAAACCAGAAGTTTAGCCAAACAAAACCAATTTCTATATTTTGTGTTGCCAGCGATGAAATCTACATTGCTCCCTCAGGCGTACAAAAGGAACGCATTCAGGTACGCTAAGGATCCTTCCTAAGCCTCTGTCCCCTCCTTAACCACCATCCCATGAAGTGGGATTGCTTCTAAAATGTTAGGTTAGTTTTGAAGGGTGGTTCTGTTGTGATCATTTCAATAGCTAATCAACAAACATTCGCTAAGTAACTATTAAATATTTGTTGAGTGATTATGAAATGTTTTTTAAGGTGGCAAGTATCTTCCACGTATCCAGCATGTTTTTTAAACTCTCATCGGGGCTGGAGAGACGGCGCACTGGTTAAGAGCACTCACTGCTTTTGCAGAGGACCTGGGCTTGGTTCTCCGTTCTCACCCACACAGTGACTCACAACTGCCTGTTACTCCAGTTGCAGGGGATCTAAAGCTCCTCTTCTGACCTCTGAGGGTACCAGGTATGCACATGATGTACATACATGCATGCAGGCAAACATAAAAATAAATAAGTCTTCAAAATCTCATTCAGAAAACTGTAGCAGGCAGCAGTGAGTAGCACGCCTCATCCCTCCTTTTTTAGACCAGTGAGCTGGTCCTACTGATAGGTTCAGGTCACACAACTGATTCACATTTTCAATTGTAAAGCTAGTCCAATTTAAAGTGAGGAAATTCATTTATTGTTTTTCAAAAATTTGAGAAGTGGCATTTTAGATCAATGATAGAATAATACCCCAAATCTAACCAAATACATAAAACTTTGATCAATTGCAAGAAAAAAGAGCAGTTGCTCTCTTAATGAAAGTTTATATTGTAGTCTGTGGTAAGCCCTGGCATTGGGAAGTTGCAGTCAGAACTATGCAGGCATTACTAAGAAAAAGCTAGGTCAACACACTCCTGAAACTTGAAGAATAACATCATTGCTAAGTTTCTTAAGGGATAAGAAAGTTCTAACATCCATCTGGGTCTGTTGATTTCTTTATGTGGTTTCCTGGAGAAGTAGTTGTGAAACAGCAGGCCGAAGTCTGTGAACTGACAGCAACATCATTACATACATAATTGTTTCTACATCCGATCTTAGCCTTCTAACTCTAAAAGAAAGTGATTTTTTTTTTAACTCTCAAGAAAGTTTTTGATAGTATAAACTTTATTTTTTTATTTTATTAGTTTGTGTGTATCAGCGTTTTGCCCACATGTATATATCTGTACCATGTGCATGCAGTTCGCATGGAAGCCAGAAGAGGGCATCAGGTCTCCTAGGACTGGAGTTAGATGTTTGAGAGCTGCCATGTGGGTGCTGGGTACCAAACCCAGGTCCTCTGGAAGAACTGTCAATGCTCTTAACCACTGAGCCATCACTCCTAGTCACATTCATTATAAAACTTTAAATTTTTTTTCCTAAAATTTTGGGGAATCAAACATGAATGTTTAATTTGAATGTTAAACATGTTTGCACATGCGTATACTGTATAAATATGCCAAGTAGAGACATTTTAATTGTCATTTTTAAGATTTTCTTTTCTTTTTCTCTCTCTTTAAATAGCCAGAAGATATGTTTGTTTGTGACATCAATGAACAGGACATAAGTGGGCCTCCAGCATCTAAAAAGCTAAAAAAAAGCCAGTGTACTCCTCTTTTCATGAATGCTTATACCATGAGAGGTATGGAGAAAGTTGTTGGTCTGAAGAACATTTGCAGAGTTGGCCTCACTAAATGATAGTCACTATGACTTTAGTTACCAGCTCACAAGTATCTTAAGACGTACAAGCCTTTCTCTCATCGCCTCTGAGGAAGGTCCATTGTTATTCCACCTGCCTGTTAGTTCCTGTCAACTTGACACGAGCTAGAGTCACCTGGAAAGAGGAGCTTCCGCTGAGGAATTGCCTCCATCAGACTGGCCTGTAGGCAGGTCTCCAAGGACATTTCTTGATTAATGACTGATGTGGGGGGCGCAGCCCCCTGTGGATAGTGCCGCTGCTGGGTAGGTGGTCCTAGATTGTAGAAGGAAGCGGGCTAAGCAAGCCCTGAGAGCCAGGCAGTACAGAACTCCTCTTTGGTCTCTGTTTCAGTTCCTGTCTCCAGGTCCCTGCTGAGTTCCTGCCCTGACTTCCCGTAGTGCTGGACTGTGATCCAGGACGTGTACGCCACAAACCCTTTCCTTTCCCAGGTTGGCTTTGGTCAGCATTCTGTCACAGCAACAGAAACTGACTAGGACACTTCTTAGCCACCTCCATTTTTCCCTATGGCAGAAGTGTTAAGTCCATAATGAAACATATGCATGCATAATGTGCGTAGGTATAGATGTTGGTTTTCTCTTAAAGACCTAAGTTCTCTTCACTGAGCAGCTGCCTCTTCATCCTGCAGGAGCAGGCGCAGTGATTCATACCCACTCTAAGGCTGCTGTCCTGGCCACCCTTCTGTTTCCAGGACGGGAGTTTAAAATTACACATCAAGAGATGATCAAAGGAATAAGGAAATGTACCTCAGGAGGGTATTACAGGTATGATTTTATTATTAAATTATTTGGCTTGCATTTTTTTTCTTCTCTTTGATAAGTCAGGCCACGATCTTTTTATAATGAGGTACAGTGGGATCTGTGTTCAGTAATACCCTACTTAACAATGTACTTTCAGATGCGTTCTCAGTAACACAGCTTCCTCCTCCCTTCCCCAGCCAGGGTGAATTATTAGCAATATGAATAATGGAATGTTTGCTCCATTAAAATGAACAGAAGTCTTGGCTAGAATTTCTATCAAGATGGGCAAGGGTAGCCCCTGTTTTCAGCACTGAGAAAGCAAGATCTCACTTCCATTTTGTCTTCAGGAAGCTTGAACTGGACTACTATTAAATTTTATATTGATTTAATGTATTTCTAGAATATGCTCCTGATTATAAAAACTTCCTATTCATTTTAATTAGATAAATGACTGTATTTCAGAATTTGTGATGTGGGTGACATAAAAGTGTAGAACAATGACCTTCTTTCTAAATTTAAGTAAGTCCACCAGCCAGCAAAAATGTAGCCATTATTCGTAAATCTAGACTTGAATGGCTTGAAGAAACAGGTTCCCAGTGTCCAGGTACAAGCTGAGCCTTGCTTTTAGTTGGTAGCATTCTTCTGAACCTTCACCCTTCCTGGTTTCCGATGGGGCCTGGTTCCCCCTCCCCTTCACAGGAAAGTGCTTCCTGTTACTAAAGACACCACAGCAGTGTCTGTCTTACTGTGACTGCAGGGAACAGGTTGGGTGTGTTTATACCAGTGTGCTGAAAGTTCATCTCATTTGATTTCCTATTTATTGTGTGCCTAGCGCCTTCCTCGGCACTATGAAAATTAGGGACAAAAGATAAAACACTCGAGTATGTGCTGAGAACTTGGGAGGCCCTGGGTTCAGTCCTCAGCAACAGAGCTAAGCAAAACAAAGTCAGCATTGAACTCCCCTCCTTACCAGGTGAGGTGAGCGTGTGTTACTGTAGCTGCCGTCCATTTTGGAAGCAACACGCCTCTGCTAGAGTGCAGAGGATACTGAGAGTCGATCAGAGGGCTTCCATGGCTCTGTTTTGTTTTAACTTGTGAGGATCAGTATCATGTTGGTGAAATGATGGACGCTTTGAATTTGTTTTCTGGTCTCACTGTGCTTATTTTGCACCTGGATATATTTCTGACTGTGTGGTGAATGCTATAGGAAAATGTAAGTCTGTTGCTCTTCTGGCTAGTTTCAGGAAAGATGTGAGCCCAGCAATTCACTCCTTCTACACTACGGTATTGTATAATTACTTCGGTCTCAACTACAGTGGAGTCACGGGCAAGTCTATACTACTACAATAATGGTTGCCCAAATTGTTAATCACAAGATAGCTGCTTAGTCTCTGCCTGCCTGAAAGTGGTCTTTCAGATAACACTTTGAGCATTTTTGCTAAGTTTACTCACTGCTTTGGTGAAAAGGCATTGTGGGGAAAACCATGTACAATGGAACACTTGTCTGAGTTGTCACTGGTGACAAGTGACCTCAAGAACAGACCTAGTTTTACTTGTGGTGAAGTTGCTTACTTGAACATTATTACATTCTGACTTTAACTCATGAATTTACTGAGAAAAAAAAGTGGAAACAGAAGTTCTAATGCAGCAGGTTTGAGATTATTCTGAAAGGATTATCATAACCCTGGTAATTGTTGCTAGATGGTTCTTTCTATCCTGGTGCCACAAACCACACCTGCATTGATTGGTTTGCCTGTCAAGACATTTTGGTATTCTGCAGAGATGAAGCACGGTGATTTTTTATATTGGGGAATATTCTTACTATGTAATATATAGTTCAGTGTTTCATCTCTTCTACCCTTCTGTGTATGAGATGTATCATTTCCTATCTCTTGTTTAAAATGTTCTGATTATCTTTGCTTCAAGGAAATGCTTGTATGATCTTGATTTCTTTGTTAGGTTCTGCTATGCTGTACAAATTTCTGCCTTTTAAACTCAGGGCTGCCTGCCAAATTCCAAAGGTATCTCTTGGTATAGATGTTCATACAAGATATACAGAATAACTTGCAACATCTTGTTTTGAAGTTGAAGACGTGGAGTGCTGTTTAGATATAAAGAGTGTCCGACTGGTTACTAACAGGAAAAATTACAATAGAATATTGATGTTTTAGTGGGAGAAACTGTCTCGTTCTGTCTTACAGGTACGATGATGTGTTAGTGGTACCCATCATCGAGAACACTCCTGAAGAGAAAGACCTCAAGGAACGAATGGCTCACGCGATGAATGAGTACCCAGATTCCTGTGCAGTGCTCGTCAGGCGTCATGGGGTGTATGTGTGGGGAGAGACGTGGGAGAGAGCAAAAACCATGTAAGACTGAATCTGAGAATATTTGGTACAAATCACACTCAGAAATGTGAAAATGAACTTAACACGCTCTAGGATTAAAATGAAATACAAGTTTTTCATGTGTTTGCTGGTCAACTGGTTTCAGCTTCAATAATCTGTCATTGTTATTTATAGGGACCTGATTTTTACTCTGTTGAATCATCAGGAAGTGTTGACTAGGTCGGCTCTGATTTAGGAAGGCACTGTGAAGTTTGCTACAGAGGAAAAGAGTCACAGATCTTAAATAATTTAACTTTTATTTAAAAAATATAGCACATGCCGGGCAGTGGTGGCACACGCCTTTGGTCCCAGCACTCGGGAGGCAGAGGCAGGCAGATCTCTGTGAGTTCAAGGCCAGCCTGGTCTACAGAGCGAGATCCAGGACAGGCACCAAAACGACACAGAGAAAGCCTGTCTTGAAAAAAATAAAACAAACAAACAAACAATATATATATCACATAATAAAAATATATATAATAAAAAATATAACTTCATGTGAGTAGTATCTTTCCCGAGAAGTAAATGATGTAGTTGTACAATTCAGTGTGACTCCTTTGCATGTTTGAAAATTGTTGGGGTCAAAGTAGGAAACTTTTGGTACGAACTCAGTAGCAAATGTAGCAACAAAGCAAAGCTAATGCTGGGAGATGTGGTGCTGGGGACTGCTGGAAGCTCTCTCCTGACCTACTTAGTCCTTCCGCCTCCTCCTCCTCTGCAGGTGTGAGTGTTATGACTACCTGTTCGACATTGCTGTCTCCATGAAGAAGATGGGAATGGACCCAACGCAGCTCCCAGTCGGAGAAAATGGAATTGTGTGAGCCAAGTGGATGCCTAAGTATCTTCAAGGATAAAACAAACCTAATTATGGCTTAAATAAAACTTGACTGCTTTTAAATGAGTTGAAAATGTCCTTGATGCCACTAATTTGTCACTGAATACTACCAATGGTCACACTTAATCACTTCCACATTAAATATTTGTTTATATTCTTACAGCTTTAGGTGGCAGAGAGGCAGAATAAAACCTTTTTCACTTGGTATTTGCTTATTTTAAAGCATGTAACAGCAAAATATTTGCCTTTCAGTTCATTCCTTTTGTATACACTCTTCGAGAATTCTTTTTCATCTTTAAAACACTGGTAAGAGTAGAATTCACTGGGTATTTCCCACTTAATTGTGGAATGAATACTTTCTTATTTTAATTAGATACATAAAATTTATATGAACTATTAAGACTAGTGTATCCTTCACACTTGTTATAAAAATAATTGTATAGATTTCCCTTATAATCAGACTGTAGTACTTGCCTATACAGGCTCAGTACCTATAATCTAAAAGGCCAGAGTCTAAAAGTTTGAGCGCAGTCATGGTGTCACAGATGGACTCCACGCCTCACTCCATGTGGCCGGTCATAGTGAAGGAACAGACACATTGTGTGAAATTCCCTCCTATCTAAGTTGTATGTGAAACAAATGAAGTCTGTGTTTACCCTTGGTTTCCATCCCCAAGATATCTCCTTGTATGTATATGCAAATATCCCCAAATCTAAACACTACTAGTCCCAAGCATAAAATGAAAGACAGTCAACCTATAACATGATATAGAGCACTTGCTGTACATTGCTATCAGTTATAAGATTCAAATTAAATGATACTCAGTTCAGTGTTTCCAGTGGACTAGGCAAGTACTCTACTGCTGAGGTATACCCCAGCCCTACTTCTAATGAGAGAAAAGATGGTCACCACCATCATCCTACCTCTTAGGTCATCAACTTCCACCTTCTTCAGCTTATTTACCCCAGATCATGTCCTTTATCCACTCATTCACCTTACCCAGACATCCAGACTCTGTCTCTACCCATTCTTCTTTACATCCTTGCTTCAAAAAGAAGGAAGAGTGCATGGGCCAGTATTTTTACTACTTCACGGGAAGCATCTTAACCCCTTGACCTTAGTCAGAGTCACCTGGGTAAGACCTCAGTCTTGGTTAAGCCACTTACATGGTACCTGCACCTGAGCAACAAGGCCTGGTGGGGACAAATGAACAACCATGTTGAGTGATGTCATCTCAGACTTAGGACCACATATCTCGGGTGAGTACTGGAGACTGACAAACAGGCCACTTGCAAGTCCCTAACATTGTTCCAGCCTCATCACTGGTCCCCTTGCTCACTCTTCCTTCCGTTTGCCAGATCTCCAACATTACCAACTCTCACCTCACTCCAGGAGAGAGCAAATAGGTAAACTCATGAGAGAAATATCTGATTATTCCACTGCACAGGCCACTCAGCCTCTGTGGCTGTAGCCATCTTTACCACTTCCTTCAACTGGGTGATCTAAGTCTCATCTTCCCACTGTGCTTTGGACCCGTCATGGTCATCCCCTTACCTTCCCACGGCCTTTGCTTTTGCCAGGATTCTTAAAACACATGCACCACATACAGGTATATGCTTGCGACCTTGCCTTCGGCCTTCACCCAGGGCTAGCCCCTATCTACTGTTCAGCCTGGCTTCTGTTCTCCCACTCGGACCAGGCAGCCCCCACCACTCTTGAAACAGGCCTCACCAAGAGCCAGATCTCCCTGTGTGCTCTCCTCTGAATGCTGATTTCCCTGCCATGCTGTAAATGAAACCAGTCTCGCCCTGAAGACGCTTGCCCTTGAAGCTGAAGTGATGCTTTCTGCTGCCTCATCGTTGGGCCTGCGGGTAGGATGAATGAACTCCTTGAACATCAAATCTCTGTTTCTTTTCCTTGCTCCAGCAAACGTTCACTAACAGTTCCAGTCATCCTCTGTGTGTGCATCTTAGCAAGGCAGAAGGAACACTGCTGTGTTACTGTCAAGTGGACTTGGGGTGCTGCTGGGGAATTTTATTATCCTCATCCATTCACCACCCACTTCCAGACAGCTCTTTCTTAAAGTTCAAACATGTCTCTGCATACTCACTCTGTGCTAATGACCTTGACTGCTAGTTTACTGAAAAGAAAAGACACCATCAAGAGAGAACATCCATAGGCTTTTCGCCCCTGCATGTTCTACACGGTACAGGTAAGCTAGCCCTGCTGCCCACAGAGACCATATCTCCCACTGGTGTGTGTTCAAGGTCATCACTGAGCAATTTCCCGTCACCTGTATCGTCAGTTTTGCTCTCTACTAATTCTCTACCTTCAGTACATGAGATGACTGTTAGGGCTTACGAATATCTCATACTCCCTGTGCTTGGGATGCTACCCGGTTTCTTTGCTTTTTTGCTTTAGAATTTCTGGTGCTTTCATAGGCCAGTCCCTCTTCTCTCCCAGGCTTGAGTTTGGCTGGGCTTTTGTCTATACCACTCGACTGGAGGTGCCATTATAACCTCCCAGAGTTACACAGTTAAACTCTATGATAGGTTTCCCATCAGCACTGGCCTTCTCAGCCCTTCAGGTTGCTAGGCTCCACACAGTGCTGGCCCCTCCCTCTTCAGCTCTGGAGTCTCAGCTGCCCACTGCATCATCCCTTGGACAACTTTTTTCACAACTCACTGATCCCATCTGTTTTCATGGATTCAAACGTCGCTTGCACCCAGCAGATCACACATTTGCATCTTTAGCCCTCTGTTTTTCTATCTCCAAACTCTTCCCTTGCTTCTGATGTTGCCCCAGGAATTTCTCTGTACCTCTTGATATATTCAGAATGAGCCCCCATTCCCTGAGTTTCCACCAGTTCCTTCCAGTGGCTCAGGCAGACACTGATGGTGAACTAACCAATCTCAGACAATGTTGAGTTGATCAGCACATCTCACCAGCTCCACACTCAAGAAGTATTTGAGTCCAACCTTTCACTGCTTTTCCTTTGCTCCTGGCTCAGCACCCACTGATTTCTTTTACCCAGTGTACCAGAGATATGCCTTAACAGATCTGCCTGCTTCTGCCTCTCGTCCCAGAAGTCTAACAGTAATCAACACTAGCTCCTATCATCCCGCTATCATGGAGGTCAGTCAGCTAGGGTCTCCTGCTCCAAACCCTGTCTTTGGACAACAGTTCCACACACCTTGCCCACTCCCCTCTAAGCCCATTTGGTGATCCTTTTCACACACCCTGCTCCAATCACTGGAAACCTTTGCATTTTCAAGGCACTTACATATTTTCTTCTTTATGTGCTTATGTACTTCTTGGTGTATATCTGTGCCACACATGTACTTGGCCCCCTCTACTCACTCATGTCTTTAAATGTCACCTGGCCGCCATACTTGGAACTGTATCTTATCTCTCCTCACATAGAGTTCTACCTCCTGCTTTTTGTTTGCTTTTATTTTGTTTTTTATTTTTTCAATATTGTCTCCTCTGTAGTCCGTGCTGGTCTAGAATGCACGAGCCCAGGCCAGCCTCAAACTCACAATCCTCCTTCCTCAGCCTCCCCAGTGCTGGGATGACAAGAATGGGCTGCCTCCTGGCTGTCCTTCCTTGCTTTGATTTCCTATGAAGTGCTTATAACCAGTTAATGTGCTGTTATTGAATTCTTTGGTGTTTTCCTTCCTCTAGAATTTGAATCCCCTAGAGGTAGGAATCTTCACTTTTGTTCCACCGTGTATCCCCTACTCGCTGAAGCAATATTTAGTAAATAGTTGATAATAAATATTTGTGGAATGGAACCATCATTCTACCAAAATTGGAGGCCAGAGTTCTGTATTTTACTAGTTAGCAGAATTACTAGTGGTGGCTTCTTCTTGGGGATGTTTCTCTAGCCTTCCACAATGCCAGATGCCTATGATGCCCTACCTACCTCTTGAGTCAATCCTCTAAGCTCCTGAGGTGTGTCTTCCGCAACCCACTGCCCTCCCACCCACCATTAGAATTCTGTTCTTAATCGTATCTCCCTTCTATTCTTTTCTCCTAGACAACCTCCTTCAAGCATAGCTTTAAAGAGTGCCTAGCTGTTGAACATGTGCTATTTTATCACTAGCCTCAACCCTCCTGTACATTCCAGACAGTTATCCTCTCACTCTAACTCAGCATCATCCTTTGGCTAGCTAATACTAGCATCTTAACCCTACCTACCATGACCCCACAGTACCATTGACTTTTCTTCTCTATACTCCATTACCTCACTTCATCTCCAGACATTTTTTTTTTCTAGAAACTTGGGGCAAAATTCTTTTTAAGATAGAATCTATTTTATTCATTATAAGCAAGAAAAATGCCTGCCATATCATAATTACTCACTAAATATTTTCTAAATTCTTTTTGTTCTGTTTCGTTTTCTGAGACAGGATTTTCCTGTGTAGCCCTGGCTGTCCTGGAACTCCCTCTGTAGACCAGGCCGGCCTCAAACTCAAACCTACCTCTGCCTCCTGAGTGCTGGGATTAAAGGCATGTACCACCACTGCCTGCCTATTTTCTGAATTCTTGATGGAGATTTCTCCACTGGGGAAACATAGCTTGGATCACTTCTGCCTAATTTCACTTGTCTTATTTTTAAAGTGGGAGTAAGGATGAGGTAACATGAATGAAAGACATAATGCTTGATCCATAGTAGGTGTTCAGTTAATTATCTTCCTTTCTGTAAGTCCCAATGAATACAGAATAGTTTAATTTTTTTAGACTAGTTTCTGAAGAGTTTGGGATCATCATCTTTCAAGATAGGTATTCCTCTGTTCTTACATGAAATTGAAGCTTAGGAAATAAATATACGGAATTTAAACAAAGGGATGTATGTAAACATCTTAGCATAATACCTATCAGATATATGGTGTGCACTTCAAATATTAGCTTCCTTCCCAGGGACCCCTAACCTAGCTCTCCTCAAGGTCATTGACATTCAGATAAACCTTGAAAACTATACTGCAGCAGCACATTGCCAGGAAATCTGATTTGGGGATTGGAGCACTGGTGGATGTCCATCATTTTAGCCTTTCTCTTTGAAATAATAGTGTAGCTAGAGTTTTCCTGCCTGGCCCACGGTCAGGGCAAATCTCTCTCACCCGCCAGTCCCACAACTGCTCAGACCCGATCAAGTAAACACAGAGACTTATATTAGTTACAAACTGTATGGCCGTGGCAGGCTTCTTGCTAACTGTTCTTACAGCTTAAATTAATCCATTTCCATTAATTTATACCTTGCCACATGGCTTGTGGCTTACCGGCATCTTCACAAGCTGTTTCTCATCATGGCGGCTGGCAGTGTCTCCCTCTCAGCCTTCCACTTCCCAGAATTCTTTTCCTTGTCCCGCCTATACTTCCTGCCTAGCCAATGGCCAATCAGTGATTTATTTACTGACCAATCAGCAACACACTTGACATACAGACCATCCCACAGCATAATAGGGCCCATTTTTGATGAATGAAATTACAGCCCAGGAGGACTGGTTCCCAGTGCTCGGCAAGGCAGTGTTCTGTGATTTGAGGAGGTGACAGGCATTCTTCCCTGTGACAGTCCTCATGTCCTCGAGCTCTTATTCTCCCACTACTTCTTCAAATAAGATGGCAAAGGTTGGTGACCAATGAAAGACAAAGCTGATGAGGGCACTACAGAAAACCAGGTTGTATTAAATGAAGTGTAGTGCCTACATTTGCCTTCCAATTGAATCAGACATCAACATTTTAGTCAAAAGATTGTCGTGTGTTTCTTAAATTATTTTAGAGCCCTTTAATCCTACTGAACTGTTTTGAGTCTTAAGAAACAACTTGCCTTATGTTCAATGTAAATAGTTCCCATTCAAGAAAGAAAACTGCCAGGGTCTCAGCAGCAGCTCCTGCCAGTGTGGGCGGATAGGATATTTGTATCACTTCAAGAAGTGAGTGAAGTTTCCTCATCAAACCTCTTTAAAATGAAACAATAAGAAAAAGAAATTTGATTTCCTCTTTGTTATGGTTGAGGAGTCCCCCAAAGGAGCTCCTGTCTTAAGGGCTTGGCCCCTGATTCAGGCAGTGTTCAGACATGGAGCTTCAGGGAAGTGGTTGGATCATTGGCCCAGCCTCCATTAATGGATTAATAAATTGCTGGACTCAAGATTTGACGAACTATCGGCAGGTGGTGGGACCGTAAGGTAAGTCTTGGTAGGAGGCCTGCATGGAGTGTGTCTTTGAAGGGTGTCTGGACCTGGTCCTTCCTGTTTGTTCCTTTCTGCTTCCTGTCCAGAAAGTGGTGAGCAACTTTGCTCTGCTGCTGTCTATGAGGTTCATTCTCATCTCAGGCCCACGGTGCTGAAAACAGCCAACCACAGGAGGGAACTTCGGAAACCCGGAGCCAAAAGAAACTTCTCCTCCTTTTAAATTGAACTCTTTCACGTATGTTCTGTTTGTTTGACACAGGGTCTCACTACATGGCCCTGGCTGGCCTGGAACTCACTGTGTAGACCAGGCTAGCCTAGAACTCATGAAGATCCACCTGCCTCTGCCTCCTTGGTGCTGGGATTAAAGTTGTACACCACTATGCCCAGCTCTCTTGGGTATTTGTCAGAGCAACAGAAGTCTGACTTGGCACCATTTTACTATCAGGATCTGTAAGGGGCTAGTTGTCAGGTTTTGGTGATGGCCACTAAAATCAGTAGTCCTTTGTGATTTTAAGTTGTAAACTCAAATATGCTCTAAAATCTTATTCAGCTTCTAAACATAGGTACTAGGGACTTATGACTCAACAGAATGTTTTATAGGTTTTCACAAAGAAGCATGTTGGCATTATGAACCTAACAGTTTCCAAAACTAACTACTTCCAAAACTATTTACTAAAGGTGCATTGGGTTTTCATTTATTATTCAATTGTGTGACTGATTTTAACCTGTTCAATATAAAATGTAGTGGCCCCACCGGGCGGTGGTGGCGCACGCCTTTAATCCCAGCACTCGGGAGGCAGAGCCAGGTGGATCTCTGTGAGTTCGAGGCCAGCCTGGGCTACCAAGTGAGTTCCAGGAAAGGCGCAAAGCTACACAGAGAAACCCTGTCTCGAAAAACCAAAAAAAATAAAAATAAAAAAATAAATAAAATAAAATAAAATAAAATAAAATAAAATAAAATAAAATAAAATAAATGTAGTGGCTTCTTACCTCTCTTTTTTACATATACTTCTTCTGAGTACCTACTTCATATTTATTCATATTCATCCTACTTATTTTTGCAATAAAGGTTCCTATCATTTCAAATAAAATTCTCTTCCTCTCTCCTCTCCAACTCTTCCTTTCTTTTTTTCTTTTTCTTTCTTTTTCAGTTGTGTATCTGAAAGTGTGGATGTTTATGCGGGTGTGCATGAGTGAGCAGGCGTATATGAGCGTGGTGACCAGAGTCAGCCTTAGATGTTGTGTATTAGGAACCATCCATCTTGATCTTTTGAGACAAGGTGTCTCATTGGCCCAGAGCTCACTGAGTTGGCCAGCCAGATCTGCCTGTCTCTTTCTCGCCGGTGCTGGGATTAGAGTGTGTACCACCACCACAATGGCTTTACCTGGGTTCTAGGAATCAAATTGAAGACCTCACGTTTGTGTGACAAGCCGTTCACTGACTGAACCATATCCTCCTCAACCAACCTGCCTCTCTCCCTCCCTCCCTCCGTCCCTCCCCACACCTCTCTTTCTCTTTCTCAAGTATAATCTTGCTGTGTATCCCAGGCCATATTTCTCCCGCTTTAGCTTCACAAGTACTGTGGTTATAGGCATGAGCTATTTACAGATGGTCATTTATGCTCCCTTGAAGATGTTTATTAAGTATCACCACCATTTGCCTATTTAATGTATTTTTAAATCATTCACCAATTTGCCCATTGGTTTCACAAATACTCACGGTTTCAGGATTAATTCTATGCACTGCTTTCAATAAGCATAACGCAAAGGAGATACAGCCCTGGTACGCAGTCCCTTTACACAAATGTTAAGTGATTCAATACTATTCTACTTAGTACTCACTAGCTAACTTGTCCCCCTACTCTTTCTTCGTGCATAAACTTTCCTGTTCATACGTACTTCTCCTCATGCTTTGAATGTAAAACTGATTGTAGATGTATATGATTTTTGCTCATTTATGCTTGAATTATTTTCTAAAAATACTCTAGACGAAGAAAATGCAATATGTAAGTCAAAGCTAATGTCAAATGAAAGGGTCCAGATCAAAGCCTTGATGGCCATCTGTAAGCTCATCTGTCTGATGTAACTGACCTAAAAATACCCCTAAGAGTGCACAGCGGGCAAGACCATGGCAGGAGACAGCCTCAGCACCTAATGTTCCTGCCCAGGACTGGGTACAAATGACATTGCTGTGAACTTGGTAAACCTACATCACCTTCCTCAAGAATCAAATTTGAAAGCAGATGCCAATAAATATTGAATAGATGACTCTTGGCCCTCCAGCAATATGAAAGAAGGAAGAATCAAATAAAATGTCAACCTCACCTGCTCCCAATTTTACCGTGAGAGAATTGAGCTTAGGAAAAAAGTGCATGTCATGTTAACTTTTATGTAGACAAAATGAAATATTGTCACTATAGTTGATGGCATAATTGGCCATTGTGGCTAATGGAATAGACTGGAAAAGTCTTTAATCCTTGGTTGGGACAGAATTAGGGGGGAGATTATAAATAAATCAATAAACTATTACAAGTCGAAGGAAGAAATTTAGAGGAATAGGGTTATAAAATCTTATTGACCCAATAAAGCTTATCTTATATCTTTGTTAGATGTCTTTAATTTTTATGAGTCTTCCCATTAGCCACCATGAATCATTTAATACAATAATAACTATAATAACAACTGCATAAAATCACATAGTTTATCAAGCACTTTTATTTCTCAGGCCATCTTTTTTAAAAATCACGTGATCCAGAGTCTGAACCAACAACCAGGGAGCCTGCATGGAACCAACCTAGGCCCTCTGCATATATGTGACAGTTGTGTAGGTTGGTCTACATGTGGGGCTCCTGGCATGAGAACAGGAGCTAGCTGTCCCTAGTGCTTTGGCTGGCTCTTGGGAACCTATTCCTCATGCTAGATTGCCTTGCCCAGCCTGAATACTGGAGGAGGTGCTTGGTCTTAAGGCAGCTTGCATATTGTTGATGCCCTCTGGAGGCCTGGATTGGAGATGGGGAGGAAGGAGTGGGAAGAGAGGAGGGAGGGGAGGCTGTGGTCAGGATGTAAAGTCAATAAATTAATTTTAAAAAGTCCAGCTTAAAAAAAAAAAAAAGAATCATCTGGTTTAGGTGGCATCACTATCCTCCAATGAACACAAACTTCTGTGACTTAGGGCTGGGTCCTATCTGTTTTCATACCTTGAATCCATCCATTGTTGACTATTTAAAAATATTTTGTTTTTGCATAAACACTCATATTACAAAGGATTGGGAGGGTTAATTTGCTTGAAACTTGTAAACCACAGGCCTAGGAATTTGTTTTAAGCTTCTCAATTCCCTGGCATTTGCTCAGCCTGAGTAAACAAATCTCAACAAATGCACAGGCATTTTATTAGTGTTTTTTTTTAATTATTCAAGATAGCATACACATAGAGACATATTCAGGTTCACTTGCCTCTTCTCATTACTTGTATAAAGGTCAGGCATACTCTCTGTGACATTTCAGTAAAAGTACATACATATTTAAATGATATTCATAAAGATGACTAATATGACAATATTAGAACTCTAGGATGCTATCAAATAAGCGACTATTTCCTTATCTCCCCCTACAGATTTTGTCTGTTTACTTTTTGAGACAGGATCTTACTACGGTGATCAGGCTGGCCTCAAACTCACAGAGATCTGCCTGCCTCTGCCCCCAGGGTGCTTGGATTAAAGGTGTGTGCCATCACACCTGGCTTTCCACAGTTCTACATATGCATATACATGTACTCCCTACACACACACACACACACACACACACACACACACACACACACACCAAAACCTTGATTTCCAAATCTTGGCTCTTTTTTCTATGCTTCTCTTTGTGTGTTGGTCCAATTATCTTTGGCCACAGTCAAATTTTCTATCTCTGGAAGGGAAGAGGGAGCCTTGGTAGCTGAGTCAGAAATCTAATATTTGGAACAATCTCTATGGCCAGAGAAAAGGATATTACAATCTGCAGGCCTGGGTCACATGCTTATACCAGAAGCCAGAGGCTGGGTATGGAGTAGAAGAAAGCTGGCTGGTCACTAACAATGGGTTACCATAGCACACATCAGCTCCCACGTACCGAAGAAGTGCTGAGCATTACAGAAGATTGGCTGGGACGAGTGGGCAAAGACCCTGAGAAAATGCCAGTAGAAGAAAGAGAAGTGATTCTGCTCAAGGTCATTGTAAAAGTATGAAAAAAAATTACATTACTGAGAAACAAGGTAAGAAATGAAAGTCCATACAAAACAATGAAAGAATTTAAAAAGAGGTATATGTCTAGAAAGTTTAAAAAAAAAGAAGAGAAAAAAGAAAAAAGTAATATGGCAATGAATACAATTTCCCTTATTAAATATAAATGAGAGGAGGAAATTGGGAACAAGGAAAAGAAGTAAGGACTTGAGTTTCCAGGTGTGATAGTATTAAGAAGGTTATGAGTGGTGAGAGATGTATTATAGATCTGTTTTAAGGTAAATCATCTTATTTCATATCAGAACTATTGGCAGTGATTTGCTCCTTAAGTAAGAAGAATGCTTGAAGAGAGTGGCATTGAGTCTTTAAAGGTTAACAGCAGCCCCCAAAGCATTTATTTCAAATCACACTTTTTGTGTGACGAGCCAGACTCACTACTTATGCTAAGTGGCATTCTCATCAAACTACCTGAAGCAAAGCAATATGCTTCCGAATGTTAGCTACAATCAGCAAGACATGCCATTCCTGGGGCAGAAGGGCAATCAGCAACTCAAAGCAGGAGTTCAGTTCCGACTTCTGGGGAAAAGGAGGCAAAGTAGAAAAATCAAATAGGCCATGGAATTTAGGAAGAGGGAAGGAGTTCTTTGGAATATTTCTAGGAGACATATTGACTGCTGGTGTATGACATTGATTAATGCTTATTGAAATGAGCTAATGGATTCTATTGTGTGATAAGATCACTAGTGAATGCTGTCATAGAATTAACAGCAGTAATTGCTAGAAAAGAGGGGATTTAAAGGACATTATTTTTAAAGTGCATGTGTGTGAGTATGTGTGGGAACCAAAGATTCATTCCCCGTGCTGATTCAAGTGCCTTATTTTGAGACAGGGCCTGGAACTTACTAAATATGCTATGCTGACTGGCCAGCATGCTCCAGGGATCTGCCTATCTCCTCCTCTCCAGTCCTGGGATTCTAAGCACACTACAAAATGTGGGTTCTGGGGGTCGAACTCAGGTCCTCTTGTACAGCAAACACTTCACTGACTGAGTCGTGTCCTCCGCTCTGGAGTCATAACTACATCGTGTCAGTACTTGGATTTGGAGACCCCTTGGATTTGCCTCTGCCATCTCTTAAGGCAACAGTGGTGTTCAAGTTTGCTTCTTTTTCAAACTTGTTTTGAAATGGCTTCTTTCATAAGAGGACTTCACTTTTCATGGTTACCAACATTCTCGTAACTACTGTGACAATATTAGTGCCTAATTAACCATTATGAAACATTAACTAATTCGGTGCTTGGTTACATGGCAAACCAAATGCCATGCAACTGTATGAAGTAAAAGCCTTCCTCACCTTCCTATCATAGAGAATGGACTTTTATATGCATTCTGTTACAGAACTGTGACCAGAAGAAAGATATTTGTAAGATGGTGTGACATGGGCCTTAAGTTGCTCGTAGAGAATTTTGTTCGGCACATTGCTTTGAAGAAATCAAACAGGATTTCTTGCAACTAACAAGAAAGAATTAGAAATATATGAGAAACTTTTGAGAAAAAAAATCTGTATCAATTCATTCTTTGTAGCAAAGAAGAAAAGCTGATTCCACAGCTTCAGAGTCCTCTGTTAACTACCTGGGCTACTTAGAAGGCCCCAGAATCAAGACTCTAAGACGGCTACAGACGTGGCTGCGTTTTAAAATCTGATGAAAATAGAGACTTTCAGAAGCAAAAGCTCTCCTATACCTACATCCTAAAAGAGGAAGCACCTCCTCAAGGTTATAAGGAGGGCAATGATTGACAGTGTGGATGACTGACAGAGAGAGCTAGCCCTGCTCGTTATCTGTGCTAGTGTTCTGGTCACATGGGTCTATAGTGCTTTTGTGTCTTCCCTAACCCTGTCTGTCCCATTTGCTTTGTAATTTTCAGATGAATTTTTATTTTACATGAGTATTTCAGGAATATATGTGACATTAGAGTATTTATATCACGTTAATATGTACATGTATTAATCCCCAATAGGATTGGGAGCCATGTAAAAATCATGTACATGACAACATGAGGACACAGAAACATGGATATTAAAGTTGAGGGGCAGGACTAAGAAAGACACAAATCAGTGCTGGAAAGCTGTCTTGGTAAATATACCTATCTGGACCTTATATGAAATGAGGCAAATCTCATTAAAAAATGGCTTGTTAGTATTCCTATTCAATTCATACATTTTAGACCGAGAAATAAGGCGACAAATTCAGCAGAATTAAGTAATGTTACCTATCTCATTAACAGAGCTGCAGGGAGTTCTGGGTAGGGTGGCTAGAAGCAGCCTCTAGGTGACCTGGTGAAGAAGTGTCCAGACACGAGGAGTGTTAGGACAGCAGCCAGCACAGAAACCCAGAAGGGCAACAAGCTAAAAGGAAGAAAGTCTGTCACAACACAGCTCTAGCCAACAGGCTTCCCTATTCGAGGCACGAAGTTGACAGGTCATCCAAAAATACACTAGAAAGCCCTGGTGAAGACCAGCGTCCAACCCACAGGACAAACCCACTACTCCTACAAACATTAAATTCAGCTACGGGTCTTGATGAACAGTGAATTCTCTGACGAATAGGTCAACAGTAAGGAGGATTTCCCTTATGCAGAGGGCTGTGACTGCTTCTGTCTTGAGAGGAAATCTAATGTTTAAAAAACTCAGCTACATTGCGGGCCTGAGAACAGGGAACCAACGTAAGTCAGAGAGTCTGGATTCAACCTCACACAACCTAGAGTGAGAGACAGCCTTGGGAGTCAGTTCTGGAGAATGGGAGGACTGGACACTAACAAGACAAAGAATGCAGGCAACAGGAGGCTTGGCCCAGTATAAATTATGTGGGGAAAGGTAGACCCACCCTCGGAACCTGGGAGTAGATGTCCTCCCTGAGCATGAAGTAAGCAGGTGGCCCACTCATCCTTTGGAGCCCTCTGTCTGCATGGAGTTCATTGCTGTGGAGTCTGGAAGCACTGACCGTCCAGCGGACCACTTGAAGCCCACGTGTCTCCAGCAGGGTGAGTGATGCTGGGTTGCTATGAACTGGGAAGACTTCAGAGAGTGGGAGAATCTGCGCAGCGCACACTGAGAAGCAACGTGTGCCTAGCAGAGCCCGCTGGCTTGCAAAAGGGGAAGCCATTGAAGTGAAGATGTCTCTGCAGACCTCAGAAACCTTCCCCGCTCAGGCTCAGCAGCACCGGCACGTCACATACAAAAGATAGAGGCCCGAGTTCAGTTCACACTCTGGTCACCAGCTCATCCCAGCAGTCTTCAAGTTTCAAGAGCTAGAGAAACACACACACACACACACACACACACACACACACACACACACACACACACAGCTCTCTCATTTCCCCTATACAGTAGTACAGTAGTAGCAGTTTTCTTTACCTTTCATATGTTCATTTAATACTGTTTATGCATTTCTTCCTCATTGGCCAATCTCCCCTCTGCCTTCTGAGTGTCCCCTCTTTTTATATTGGTTCCTGTTCATGCTTCCAGTGATATTCTGATTTTATTTTACTCTTTTTTTGAAAAGGCTTTATTTTTAGAAATTTTCCACACATTAATCTAATTTGAGAGATGTTTTGTTGTTTTGAGGGGTAGTTATTTTTGTGGGTGGTTGGCGTTTAGTCTTTTAAGTTACTATACCGAAGATGGGTCTCCTTGTGTCAGCTCCAAGTGTGTGTGGTTTGACTTTGTTCTTCTTTGTTGTTCCCCTCCTCCTCTCCTGCCCTCCACCAGCCCCCTCCTGCTGGTTCTCTCCCCCTACCTCAAATGATTGTCTCTTCTGCTTTATGTCACATGAATTCTATCACCCTCCACCCCTCATTAGATCATTGCCCCGCCTCTCTTTAAGTCTAGATTGCTTACGTGAGGGGAATATGTGGCATCATCTGTCTGAGTCTGTAATATTTCACTTAATGATTTCTAGGTTCACTCGTTTTTTCTGCAAGTGTTATGGTTTCATTTTTCTGAACTGAGCATATTTCACATATGGGGACCCTGATATGATCCACATATTGGACGTCTTAAGAGTCAATTGGCCTCCAGTAGGACCCAGAGCAAGAAAGAGTTCTGTTACAGCTCCCTGACATTAGAGATGAATGACTGGAAGGTCCCGTAATATTTGAGAGTTTATAAGGGGAAATGATGTGATGTGTAGCTTACAACTAACCCAAGTGGCCGTCACCATGCAGATCCCTAGGCGTCTGATCAAGGCCATATTATCTACAGGGGAGAATTACTTGTCTTTTGAAAACTCTAGAGTGCTGTTGGACCGTGGCAGGAAGAACCTGCCTAAGAGACACCAAGGGAGCTTTGGTGGTCAGATGTTTGGTCAAGCATCAGTCTAGATGCTACTCTAAAAGTATAAATCTGATTAATATGTAAATCAGAAGACTGTGAGTAAAACAAATTCCCCTCCATGACACAGGACAGTAGGACTTAAAGAAAACAACCGACATCCCTTAAGGAGGCAAGACCTCCGCTTCCACACTGCCTTTGGACCACAACTTAAAGCATCAGCTTTCCCTGTCTCCAGCCTGACCTGATGCCTAATGCCTGCAAACTGGGAGTGTGCCAGACTCTGCAGTGGTATGGACCAATTCACTGAAACTCTCTCTCACTCACTCCCTTTATCTCCATCTCTCTTCCTTTCCCTCCCTCCCTCCCTCCCTCCCTCTCTTGTGTGTGTGTGTGTGTGTGTGTGTGTGTGTACAAAGATGCTTCTGAACTTGTGATGAGATTGTGCTTGATAAATCCATCATAAACAAACAAAAATATTTCAGTTTGAAAATGCTGAACATCATATATTAGCCTAGCCTAACTGAAATGTGTTGCAAACACTTTCATTGCCCTATAGCTAGGCAAAATCAACTAACAGAATGCTTTTAATAAAGTACTGAATATCTTAACGCTGCTTATCAAATGCAGTATACCATAGAAGTTAGTATTGGTTATTTATTCTCATGATTGTGCAGGTTTCTGTGGTTCAGTGCTGCTGCCTTACATCACAAGAAAGCATCAGACAGCCTACCAATAGTCTGGAAAAACATCAAAGTTTGAAGTATAGTTGTTACTAATGCATATCTGCTTTCATACCAGCATAAAGTTAAATAGTCATTATGTAGAGCCATCATAAGTACCACCTGTATACATTAAGATACTTATCTATTTATTGTTTTCTGTTTCTCTGGTGTATCCTAATCTACCAAGTGCCCACACATCTGAAATACTCATTGCTAAGAGCTGAGTTTTATCAGACCCACCAAGTGGTGGTTCATTTAGATACCCACTCAGAAGTGGGTACATAGTGTCAGTCATGAGCTAGTCCTGAGGTCATAAGCAAGCTGAAAAAGCAGATAGTCTGGGGTTCCACATCATTGGTCACCGTTACACCAACACCCTTCTCTTAGCTCCTTAAAGCCACTTGGGGGGATTCTTACAACTGGCTGATGGAGGATGAACAAACCTGGGCTTTGTTTATGGGAGGAGCAATTTGGTATAGGTATGCAAGCCCAAAGTGGACTGAAGCTGTGCTATGTTCTTCCTTGAGAACACTGAGACCAAAACAGCATGCTATAGAAACATGGAGAACGGACACATCCGTAGACACAGAGTGCTGGAGCTCTTGGAATTGTTGTAACACAGGGCACATACTACAGAATAAGTATGAAGCAATTAGGTGGACAGGATGAATCAGCCAGGAGATGCCATCCAGTCTCTAAACCTCTGTCTGATAATCCTTCCTTTAATTAATTATTTCAAGCCACACAAATCCTCAATGGACCGCACCCCTAGGAACTGAGGACAGCCTCCAATTTTGACATCCACAGCCAAGTTTTATGGGCATATAAAGAATTTGCCGGAGCAGCAAGAGGAGGCAAACAAGAGACAGATCTGGAAGCCCTGAGAGGACCGAGACTGCATGGCTACAGGCTCATTATTCTCCCGTGTCTAAACCTGACCTGGAATTATACTTCCCCTGCTCAGTCAATACAAGGACACATTTGCCCAAATGAATGTGGTGATGTTGTCACCTCCAATGAGCAACGAGAGGTTTCAGATGTGCCTACTATTCTCCTTTGATGTCTGCTTAGCAAGAATGTCATACAGCTTGCTTCTTGGGGACCTCCCTCCCCATCAAAAGATCTCAGATCTATATCATTGGACGAATCAAGCTGCTATTCCCCAGTAAGGAAGACCATACCCCAACTTGCTACTCCAGTACACAAGAGGACCCAACCAATGCTGCAGCCCAGAAAACTACTGAAAACTTCAACATTCTACTAAATTCTTAGTACCACCTCACACCAATGGTGGGCACTATCTAACAGCTTCCGGAAATAGGGGTCTGGACGTGGGGGAAAGAGTGAGAATTGTCAGCATACCAGTGATTCACTTGAGAGTTTATGCACTTGCTCACTCCGTAATATTTATTGAACATCTGTCAGGCACTCTTGGAGATACTAGGGTTTTGGCAGAAAGAAAGAGAAATTGGGCGTCTGTTGTTCTAGAATTTGGAAAGAGATGACTGAGGCTGTGAGTGAGGATGATTTCTCCAACGATATAGAACAGTGGTTCTCAGCCTTCCTAATGCTGTGACCCTTTAGTACAGTTCCTCATGTTGTGGTGACCCCCACAACCATAAAATTATTTTCATTGCTATTCATAACTATAATTTCACTACTGTTGTGAGTCATAATGCAAATATCTGTGTTTTCTGATGGTCTTAGGAGACCCTTGTGAAAGGGTCATCCGACCCCCCCCAAGGGGGTTGCAACCCACAGCTTGATAACCACTGATCTAGAGAAACCCTAAATTGGTGTGTGTAGTGGGGAGCCTACTAAGAAATCAGTTACAGAAATGGAGAAAGAGGTCATATGGGAAGCCAGAATAGTAATGTGTTTAGTTTAAGATACAGGAATCTCTGGGGCCAGAGAGATGGCTCAGCAGTTAAGAGCACTTTCTGCTCTTGCAGAGTACCAGAGTTCCATCTCCAACATCCACATCTGGTGACTCACAACCATCTATAGCTCCAAAGGATCTGACTCTTTTGGCTTCCATTGGGACCTGCACACGTTAGGTATACACATACACAGATTCACATGGGAGCACATAAATAAAAAAAAAAAAGGAAACAAATCTTCAATATACGAGAATTGTAAAAGGGGTAGAAGGTTGAACGTCATAGCCTGCTAGATAATCAAGAATATGAAGTATAGGGGAGGAGCCCAATAATTGCTAAGGGACACTTGTTTAAATTCTGGAAACTTTAAAATCCAACATGCTCTGTCTTATAGAATCGCCCATCCAACGCCTGTACAATCTACACCTACAGTCTTCCACTCTGCACCCTCTGATAAGAAGTGGGGGAGGGGTAGTGAAAGGGGGCTTTCCTGATAAGAATTTAGGGCCTCAATTTTTGTTGTTGTTGTTGTTCGGATGCTATACCCTCTTAGCTGAGCAATGCGGTCAGCCACACAGATGGACATTTAAACAGAGCAGACATCTCAGGTCTCGAGACTCTGAACTTGACCTTGAGAAGCACTCTCTTTCAGTCCCTGTAGCAGAAGAACAATGCTTTGCCTCGAGTTAAAAAGGCTACAAACTCACTGCTTCCTGCCTTTCCTTGGACTGCAGCAATGAGGACAGCAGCAGGAGCCGTTTGGGAAACAGTGGGCACAATTATAGAAAGTAGCAGCCAACTCAGACCCAGCAGGAGAGGACCTGATGTCAGAGGACTAACAAGATACAGCACCTTAAAGAATATGCCTAAGCCATTCCTTGGAGAAGTGCGTCGTGAAGATGGAGCCAAAGCTTTCTGGCTATGCCACCACCAACTAAAGCTTAGCTTAGACCATTTATTTAAACCACAGCCTGTTTGATGAGCTGGTTTACCAAGCAAGCGATCCACCTCAGCTACTTCCCAGAGCCTGGTTTTTCTCGTGTGCTGTAAGCAGAACATCCCAATCTCCATGCAATGTCAGTAGGACAGGCTCTTCTTTGCAGCACACCCCACCTGCAGATAATGATCTGTGCTAGGCAGCAGAGAGCAGTTAAAGTGTCAGGTCACCCTGTCCTGGTCCCAGGTGTAGAAAAAAGCACTCTGTGCATTAGCTTATGCAAATACAGAAGTCACTAGAAGTCACAGTCTCTACAAAGACATAGAGTATGATGTCAGAATCTGCTCCGAGACGTAGGGAGGGAGGCCTCTGGGCTAATCTTTGTAAAGTTAACCCTTGGGTTAACTCTAGGGTCAACTCATTTCCTCTGATTTAGAAACTGGTCAGTGACAGTAGAGACAGGCTAATTTGGCTTAAATATCTTGATATCCTCAATCTGTCCCAGCATGCCCTCTACTGTGCCCAGCTGGTCCCAGGTCTCACCCAACCTGTACCAACCAACACCTTAAAGCCCTATGAACTGAGGATCTCATAAAAGTCTGTTTCTAACTCCTGCACCTGTTGCCTAAGAAAAAGGCCCCATCAGGAAGTATCCACATGACCGCATCTACCACAGGGCTCTCCCTTGCTGTGTGTGCTGGCCAGAGGGGTTAGAAGTGTTAGCATGCTTGTCCCGGCAGACAGATAGCTTAGTCTGCATGCTTATAATGCTATGTTGCTGATGGATTTTAAAGCCCCGGCCCTCTCCCTGCTAAAGCTTGTACACATATTTTAAGTTAGTCTACATACTAGCTTGGCAACCATACAAAGAAATTTCAAGGACTCTTGGCACTCTTGCAAACATTACTACTTGGTAGAGGCTTTTGGTTGGCTCCCCTAGAAGCAGTAAAATAGGTTTCTTCTACATATCTCTACTTGAATTTAAATATACAGAAAATATTCCTACACTGCCTTCACCGAATGAGGAACACAGGAATCCGTAGTTATTGCATTTTGTTCTGAGTCTGCTGTTCATTCACTGGTGTACCATGTTTGTTGAACATGCCTACTATATGGTAGACACCACTAAGAGCTCAAGGTGCAGTATGAGGAAAAAGGTGCACAGTGCTTAAACACCCATGATACACAAGCTTGTTCTCTGACCACACACACACACACACACACACACACACACACACACACACACGGTAAAATCCCAAGAAACTGATGATATTCAGATTTTGTCTAGAAGAAAGCAGCAGTTGTATCTGGCTCAGGTTGTCTATATAGCTTTATGATAAAGAAACTGAAGTCCTGGTACCTAAGAACAGATGACCTCAATCTGTAAAATAAAGAATAGGAAGATGTTATTGTTGTTGTTGTTGTTATTATTATTATTATTATTATTATTATTATTATTAATTGTTTGCCTGCTTGCTTGAATGGATACCTTAGTCAAGTTACTTAACTTCACTCATATTTCATTTTCCATTCTGTAAAGTGGGAATGAGATAGCATCTTGTATTAAGTGCAATAATACTCATAAAGGGTTGAAAATTATAGCTCAATTGCATAGCACTTGCCTAGTGTGACTAAGACCTTAAGCTGATCCCTAGTATTCAACAACAATGGCAATAATAAATAAACTGCATATGGAAGTATGAAGAATAGTACATGTCTCTTGTTTAGAACATGATGAATGTTCGTTGTTAGGATTGCCGATTCTAGCTTGACTATTATATTCTAGAGCACACATAGCACTTCAGAGATGCAAGCATTCAGTAGGAAACAAAAGCATCAGAAACGCAACTGACATAGCTACCAACTAAAACAAGTGCAGATTATTAATATTTGTATCCTCCCCCTTTCTTACAAATATTGTAGTTTTACCAACTACTTAGTGCCAAGGAGCTGACTCCAAAGGATTAGAAAGAAAAGCCTTTCTGAGGTCCAGCTTGGCTGGTGACACACATCAGCTTCACTGTGCTGAGTGACATGACCATGTGCAGGGAGCCAAAGCGCTGCACCTCCCAGCAGAAGGGCAAGCAGCAACCACAAGGGGCCTAGGCCTGCAGAGGGATTGCCTGTGAGCGAGCTCATGATTCAGGGGTTCGACAGCCAACAGTGCTGACCAAGGTACACTGTTTGCCTGACGGTACAGAATCATATTACTGTACACACAAGTGTCCCATACCTGAGAGAGATGAAATTACACAGCTTAATCCCAGAACCAGCTCAGCAAGAAGTCGCTTCGACATTTCAGATAGGAGTTGTCTTCTGGCAGAGAAAACACCACACGGCAGCAACCGGGCAGTTTGCACTGAGGAGAAGGGCCTAGTCTTGTCAGTTGACACGGTCTCTGACCCTTGGTTTCCTTTATTAGCTGTGACTGATGGCACAGTGCATTCTATGGGGCTCTTGGTTGTTCTGGACGCATCCCTACAGTCCTTCAGTGAGTACGCATATCCCTCTTAAACCAGAACAGACTGATATCACATACTTGCCAAAAATTCATCCCTTTCAGCAAGCCCAAACTTCACACTGATGAAGGTCAATGAAAAAAATAAAATTACTTCTGTGCTGGAATGTGTCAAGGAACACACACAGGGCTGTCACCCAAACCACCGAGGGAGGCCAGGGAGAAGTTTCACAGCCTCCATCTCTGAGTCTAAGTGCTAAAACAGCCAGTGTTTGAAGAGTGCGTAAACAAAAGTCTTCCCAGGAGCTCTGCTGAGCACCTTGCCTGAGACACACTGTGTCTGTCACCTGCCTGTGCCATAGGAAAGCCGGAGACTCAGAAAGCCACCAGGCAGTACACAAAGGCAGCCTTTCCCCACAGCCAGCGTCTGCCTGTAAGTCTTGCAGACTGTGTTCAAGCTCTTTGCTCTTCTCCCTCTAGTGGGAAGCTAACTTTTCTGAGAGTTTTCTGGACAGTTCAATCCGTGAGACACAGATTGATTGACCTGCCTACCGAAGGAAGAACAGTGAAACGAGGGTTAGTCACCATTTTAATAGAGAGTTCAATCCAGATCATGTAGCACAAAAGAAAAAAGAACCAAAGATAGATAATATGCAGCAAAAAAAACTAAAATAAAATTTAAAAAAACAAGCTCAAATTACACAATAAGTCAATGCCCTTTATCCCTCTCTGTTCAGTGACAAGGTTTCTGACCCTAGAGGTCATTGGCTTTTTGTTTTTTGTTTAATGAGTCTTCCGGAAGTATTTAATGATTAATTAATTGATCTGTTTATTTATTTATTTTTCAGTGCTTTCTACAAACTAGGCAAGCGCACTACCTCTGAACTACTATCCTAGCCTTTGTTTTTCCTTTTACTGAAAATAGATTCTTGTCTCACATAACATATCTGGATAGTTTCCCCGCCCTCTACTCCTCCTGGTTTCTCTCCACCTCCCCTCCCATCCAGCTCACTCCCTTTCTGTCCCTCTCTGTCCCTGGTGCAGACCCATGCAGGACCTGTGCATGCTGCCCCAGTCTCTGTGAGTTCCTATGAGCTTTGGTCATGTTGTTTTAGAGGATTTTGGTTTTTTACTGTCCTCCATCCCCTCTGGCTCTTACATTCTTTCTGCCTCCTCTTCTGGGGAGGGCCCTCACCTATTAAATACATTCTTTAGCTTGGTGGTTCTCAAGCTTCCTAATGCCACTTTATAAGCATAGTTTTGCTACTGTTATTAATCCATAGTGCAAATATCTGATATGCAGGATATCTGATAGGAGACCCCCAAAAGGATCATGACCCACAGGTTAAGAATTGCTTCAGCCCATGTGTATAGCTTCCTTAAATGCACACACACACACACACACACACACATATACACAGTGACAAACCCAGCCCATTGTTCTTTTTTTTAAATCATTTTTTTTGGAGAGCCGACTAGTCTAAAGTACATAAGGTAGACTTGTTTTTATAAGACAGCAAAAAAGTTTCAGGTTACAGATACACTGCAGAGGACGCACCAGTTTCCCAATGGGGACATTTAGGGGGCTAGAGAGATGGTTTAGTGGTTCAGAGTGTGTACTCCTCTTGCAGAGGATGCACGTTCACTTCCTGGCACCCATGTCATTCAGTTCACAATTGCCTGTCACTCTAGTTTCAGGTGGATCCCACAACTAGGACTCTGTGAGTACCTGCAGCCATATACAGATACCCCCACACAGACACATCTGCATAATTAAGATAGAATAAATACTAAAAACAATACTTTAAAGAACAGGTACTTTTAGATTTCCCCTCAATCTTTCACTAAAATGCTGTGCTATGGATATCTTTGTAAACACAAAGACACCTCCATATTTGAGTATACCTGGGGTGGGATTGCTGTATTAGAAACATGCATGATTTTAATAGCAAATGCTTTCATAGGAGCTGTGCTAATTACTCTCAGTACAGCAAGGTTAGAGAGGAGCTAGGTCCCCAAACACTGTCCAGGCCAGTGTGTTCCAAACTCTTTGAACGTGGCCAAACCTAGGGTGACAATGGTCTCTCACTTTAATGTTTTCATCTGTATTTCTCCCATATAGATGCGTAACATTTCCTGGAAATTAAGTCTCATTTTTAAATTATTGTTTCATTATTTATTTATTCACATAGCTGCCTTTATCAAGATAGTCCTTTGTAATTCTTACATAGAAATTGAGAGAGAGAGAGAGACAGACAGACACACACACACACACACACAGAGAGAGAGAGAGAGAGAGAGAGAGAGAGAGAACAGTCAGCGTGCCAAAGTCACAACTGATCGAAAGCTGAAGACCTCATCATGATCAACAGTGTTCTGTCTTCCTTGGTTCTCTTTCAAGTCCTGTCTCTGTCCATCCTCTCTAAGCAAACCAAATTCCCATCATATAAGTGACTGCATCTGCTAGGAAAAACGACAGAATTTTTCTGCTTGGCCTACACAGACTATGACACAGGCCATCCTTTCTGCCTGGAATACCTTTTCAGTCTTGAACCCACAATGTGTCTGTTGAGCAAGGTTGTATGTCATACAAAGCAATCGATCCAGTCCCTCCTTGTGAGGCTCCTCTGCTGGTCATCCTCCTCCGGCCTCAGTCAGCTGTGCAGCATTCCCTGCCAATCTCAATGGCTCCAGCCAGACTCTACAGGTCAGGTGAGGGCTCTGAAGAAGCTCAACTGGACTCAAATCTCGCTCCTGTTATTTATTTGCCTTGTGACCGACCTGGGACATCAGGACCCTCAGCTGTAAAATGGGTTAGCAGGAACTCCCAGGAGGACCGCTTTTAGAATTAAATGAGCTAATATTTGTAAAGGCATTAAACAGTGCCTGTGCTAAAATAGCACCAGACACACAGAATGTTCCTGTAAACTTAATCTAAACATATTGAGCCAGCCCAGTGCCAGGCTCAGCGACAGAGTCACCTCCAGGAGGCAGTTGGACCCTGTTCAGCTGTCACTCCACTTCTCTGTTTTCTTAGCCCTTGGATGTCTCAGAAGACTGGTCCAAATTTCAGCATCTGGCATATGACAGTTTTGTTCAAGGAATAAATAAAGACTTTCCTTCTTAAGGCCCTGATTTTAGTTGAAATATAATATAAATATGCAAAATAGAGTTAAGAAAGGTCTCCAAAACAAACAAACAAACAAAAAACGGTAAGAATGTGTGTTGTCTATAACATAAGCAAATACAAAGTCTATGTCTGATTGCTAAAGAAATACAGAGAAGAAAATTAGAGTAGACTTAAAGAAGAGTTCTTGGGAGACTCCCTACTACAGATGTCAGGTAGAGAAAGCATGTAGATGGCAGAAATCACTCAAGAGAGTATTCCAGAAAGAGCAAATAACTCCCGTCAGGGGCTTCTTGGAGATCCCTGAATCTTGGGTAGCTTCACCCACAATCTTACCAAACATACTGGAATGTACCCACATCCAACATAACTCTGGGGCAAAATATTTTCTAATTTGGCTTTTGAAATGAATCTTATGTTAGTAGCTCCTTTGATTCATAATTGGTTACAATTTTTATATAATTATATTTCTAAATAATGAAATTATTTTAATTATTTTATAATTGGCTAATGATTTCTTTCAGCAATCACTGGGCACTCATGAGAAATTTTAAGTTAAAAAAAAACTCATCCACAAATTGTTTTTACTATAATGAGATGTTTGTGAATATTAAATTTAATAGCTAATGGAGTTGATGTCTCTACATATTTTTAAGTTCATATATCACAATGTTCAATGAAAACTAAGCATTTTTTTGTTTCCTTTCCCCCTGGGGCTTGAAACACTGTTGGGCCTTTACCTAGGCACTATTCCTGTAGAGCCATGATCACAGGTAAGGCAGGCCTGCTTGCTCAAAGGCCTGGAGGCAAGTGCAATCAAGTTTTATGCTGAATATGGCAAACTCATTGTTTTTGCTGAAGCCAAGAATCTATGTGGGGGATTAGTTGGATACATACTTCTTAAGGGAACCAGCCGTCTTTATAAGTAAAGGCCTGTTACAAGAACAAACAAACCTATTTAGGCTGAAGAGTGTGGGGGACACATTACCCGTTCTCATCACTTGCCAAGAACACCATGCCCTCATTTTGCCTCAACTCCAGACACCGAGACTGGGATCTAAAATCATATTTTCTGGTTCGGTACAGTGGTGAATTACCTGTCATCCCAGCAATGGAGGGGCTGAGAAGGAAGATTCTGAATCCAAAGCCTGCCTGGCCTACACAGCAAGACTTGGTTTCAAACAACTAAATACTTATTAAATATAATAAATTTATATGGTCACAAAGCTAGTTCTTACATCTTCTTCAAGATAATCGTTCTAGCATTTTGAAGTCACTTAGAGGCTCGCTGGGTGAGACATTGCTTGTCATTATCATTATTCATGACACTGAGGCTAAAGAAAGGTTTTTCCCAGGTTCTGGGAAAAGAATGTCTGCATGGAATATCTGACCTGGACGTAGTCATCAGTTTTGGCAGGAATATAAACATACGTGTGTATGCATATAGAGTTGGCCTTATGATGGGGGAATCAAGTAGATGTTTTACCCACCTCTAGGGGAAGACATTGAGCTTCCATTTGCATGATGTGCACTGGAATTCTGTAAACCTGGGAACCTGAAGCCATACTTATACTCTTCTCCTTTCCAGAGAAATGAGGAAAACAGCCCAGGTGAGAGGAAAACATTACTATGCTCTACCAAGTCACAGGTAAGCCACAAACCATCTAAAACCTGCAATTGAGTTCATGCCCAATTCTTGCTACACCTAAGATTTGCATAACCCAGTGCTAGGGAGTTTTGGGGGGAAAACCAGAATTCCAGCCCTGAAGCCAAGCCAAGCTTCCAATGACTAGAGACTGGGAAAGCTGCCTTTTCCCAATGTAATCTAGTTTCTGTTTCCCAATGGCATGTAAAGGACAGACATGTTCTGTTCTGCTCCACAGTCCTGGAACCTGCTCTTAGCGATTAAGTCATTATGTGTGGGGACTGTAAAGGGGCTAACGGGGGTTTAGCTCACAGTAAATGTCGTGTGATTTATATAATGAAACACAGCCCCTTCTTTAATTACTTACCTCACCTATTGTGAGCATTTTCAGGTCAGTGGTTTTACTTAGGGGCACATCTACAAGATTGGTATTGCTGTGAAACACTTTCGAAGCCCTCAGAATGAAGACCTCTTGACCACACCTAAAACAGCAACTCACTAAAAACAATGAATGGCATTTCACAATCAGAGTGGGTGTTCTTCACTTAACCAATATATAAATAAAGGAGTGGCTGGGTGAGACCAGAGGGACCTCAAGAAAGCTTCCCCTAGGTCCTGGGACACTAGGTGCTTGGCTTGGATCAACAGAAAGACAAGGGACTCTTTTCTCTTTCTGGTGGTCATCCATGTCCAGAGAGATGGGACATCAGAACGTGGAACTTTACAGCTAATTCCAAATCTGCCTGTGGAGTAATTATTCCAGCTCTCCTTCTACCCCACGCTGCCCCCAAACAAAACCAAAACCACACACACACACACACACACACACACACACACACACACAGCCTCAGGAATTGAGAAAAGATGAAAGATAAATGCTGTACTTGGGTCTTAGGTCTTGCCTTCTAGCTCACCTTTTGGATGTAAGCTCAGTAAATCAGCATGACCTCAGAGAGCAGAGAGACAGACCCAAAAGACAAAGGAGAACAGGGGCCTGGCAAGGGGAGAAAAAGAATGATTATAAACAATTCAAGTGTCAGCAGCTAGCACCAGGCTTGCTTTAAAATAGGAGTTCCACCCTGGCAAATTCTGCCTACCCTGCAAGGCTTTCTCAAGTGCCCAGATGATGTCCCACAGGGCTTTCAGCCCTGTTTTGTTTGTTTGGTTTTTTTGTGGGGGTTGCTCGTTTGGTTTTTGTTTTTGTTTTTTTGGTGGTTCACTCTCTCTGTTGCGGTCCCGTGCCTGAGATTCCCTCTGCCTTCTCTAACAACTCCAGAATCTGGGCCAAGGTCTCTTTTTACTGGCAGATTTGCTGATTCAAAAGGAACCTAATTAGCGCTGTCTCCCTAATTGGGCATCATGTCCTTGAGCAAGTGACTTAACCTCATTGTGGCCTGGTCTCTTCATTTGCCAAATGGAGATAATAATAGGACTTTGCTCACAGGGCGTTTAGAATTCCCTGAGATCACCCACTTACTTCTCCCTTGTATAAAACACTTTACCAAGGACCTGTATGTTGTGTACACTGGTCTAGATGGTAGGGATACAGATTAGAAAAAAAAAAAGATACAAAGCTCTGATTATATGGAACTTAAATTCCAGTGGGTAAGACAGACAAAAACCAGCAAAAGACTAGAGTAATGCTGAGTGGTGACAAATTCTAAAATTCGTAAAGCCTACTTAGGGTACAGAGGATAACAGGGAGCTTATTTGCAATAGGACAATCATAAAAGTTATCTTTGAGCAGGAGGCATATCAGCAAAGATCTGACTGCCTAGTAAGTGGGGCATCTATGTTACTTTCTAGATTCTCAACTTCAAGGTGTTAATGGGTGCTTGGAACTATGGGAGGTGCTTTCTTTTATTCTTCAAATGTATCTCTAAGCAATCAACAGTCTGTTTTATTTTTAAATGTTTAATTTACATCTATGTATGTATGTATGTGTTATAGGCATGGGGGTGTGGGCATGGGCAATTGCCATGGCATGAATGTGGAGGTCAGAGGATAACTTTTGGGAGTCAACTCTTTGCTTCTTTCCTTCTACCATGTGGGTCCTGGGGACCAAACTCCATTGGTCAGGGTAGGTGGCAACTGCCTCTGCCTGCTGAGGCATCTTGCCAGCCACGACTAAGCAATATTTGAAAGCATCATCTCAGGTTACAAACATAACTGGTTTTCTCTTAATTATTGAATCTCATTAACACAATTCTTCATGCTACCTTACTACTCGAAGGAAGGCCCAAAGATGGATCTTTTGATGGTTGGTCCATTAAGCCCACAAATAAGCTGTTAGTACCTCAGAGGGGTGCAGTCACTGACTTTTCTGGAATAATCTGGAAGGAAGTAATGAGGAGAGGCAGGGAGAGGATTTACTAGGTGCCACCTGGCATCACTCGGCAAAGCAATTCCCCTGCTGGTGGGTAGGCAATCACAGAATTATCTCAACCTACTCATGAACCATTGAACTCACACAGAAGCAGTTTACTGTAGGGATAATTTTTCTAAAGCATGTCTTTTGCACATTGGTCCCATATTCAAAATCTTGGGAAAACATTGTGAACTTAATTTCTCTGCTGGAGATTTGCAGCCTTAGCAACCAGTTGGATTAAAGGACCTGAGAAACTGTGTAACCCAGAAATCTAAGGAGGCTTAATCACTCCAAACTTTCTTGATTACAGAAGCCCTCTCTTCTTTGATACTTATTACCCTGAACTTTTCAAAGTACTACACGGGTGGTGGTGGCACATGCCTTTAATCCCAGCACTCGGGAGGCAGAGCCAGGCAGATCTCTGTGAGTTCGAGGCCAGCCTGGGCTACAGAGTGGGTTCCAGGAAAGGTGCAAAGCTACACAGAGAAACCCTGTCTCGAAAAAAAAAAAAAAAAGAAAGGCCAAAACACTCAACAAAGTCACATCACAGGACCTATGAACTCTAGAATCTCCAAAACAGCACGGACAGTGGGCTTTCAGCTAACAGGGAGCGAATGACTGGATGTAGCACCTGTCGGCTCTGTAGTTAGCTTCCACTCAAACATTTATGCAAAGTGTTCCTGTGTCAAGTATCACAGAGACACTGACATTATACAAAGATTCCAGAATTTCTTTCCGAGGAACTTATTTTTAGGGCTTCAAACATTAGAAACAGAAATCATTCTTCCAAAGAACGTTTAAACTGCAGATTCTGAACCGTGTCAAGAGATGCCAATTGTGAGGTCTGCTCAAAGTAAATCTCTAAAAGCACATCCAAGCACAACAGATTTGAACAATGCTTTAAAAAATCAGAAGAGCATGTGGGAGACCCCTACCACAGCATCCCACTTTTATCCTCTGCATGCCAGTACCTTCTCTTGACTGAGAGGGAGAGGTGGGGTTATCAACTGCCTGCTGGGAATTGTACGTAACATGCAGCCTCTCTCGTGGCTGCCAAGGTGCACACCCTTGGAAGTGTGTCATGCGTGTAAATCTTATCTGTCATGACTGCTATCTGATGGGAGAAGGTTAAGAAGTGCTGAACCAGCACAAACCCCATGTTTTACAATTGAGAACACGGAGGCCCAGAGAGGAAACAGAACATGCCTGGATCTCCCAGGTGGAAGAAACTCAGAGCTAGGATCCAGGTGTCCTATCCCCCGGCTCAGAACAACCTGCCTCTTCTGAGGCATCTGTCTCAGGTCAGCACCTAGAAGCAGAGCATATGAAGAAAATGATAACTTGGATTTAATGGAGTGAATATTATGATTCACTCTCCATCTAGGATTCTTCTATGTCAGTTCATAAAAAGACTAATGTTCCAGCATGGGCCATTCTACTTCTTAAACCCAGAGCTGTCTACCAAACATTGTGTCTTTCTTTTTCTTTTTAATTTTATTTTAGTTGAAGTTTTTAGAAATATTTTTTATTATTTGACAATCTCATATGTGTATACAATGCATCTTGAACATATCCACCCCTCTCCCCTTCCCTCTCTTGCCCTGACACTCCTCCCTCAACACATCTCCTTCCACCTTCCTGTCTTTTCCTTGTTTTTACATAACCCACTGAGTCCAATCAGTGCTGCCCACTGGAATGCTAGCAGATTTTGTGGTTTGATGTTGGATGTGTAACAATAGTTGTAGTGGGTTCGTGAGTGGAATGGTCATGTCAGGTCCAAAAGACATCATTTCATAGCCCTCCTCCCCATCTTCCAGATCTTACATTCTTTGCACTTTCTCTTCTCAAATGAACCCTCGTCCTTGGCAAGGGAGTTGATACAGATGTCCTGTCAGCACCCCACAGTCCATTATGTTTCTTTCTTAGTTGCATAAGATACAGGTCTAGAGACTTCTTAAAACAATTCCATATGTTCCAGTTGACTGGACTTCTAAGCAGGTCACACAATGCAGCAGCTTTTATCTCCTACTCTTTGAAGCATGTGTACCTTGCCAAAGCATCCAGAAAATATGCCACTTTCTCATCTGGCCTCACTATCACGCAGTGGATCAGTGCAATGGTCTACCACCATCACTATGTAGGTTAGATCTTTAAGGCTTACACAGAAAGGGGAAAACAAATGCATCCCTGAGACAACACTACAAGTGTGTATGTCATTCATCACATCTGCAATGTCGAAAATTCCAGCTCCTTCTGAGGTTCTTTTGTTTTGTTTTAGTTTTTGTTTGTTTGTTGTTTGGTTGGTTTTGTGATTTTTTGGGGGGGGTTGTTTGTTTGTTTGTTTTATGGTACTGAGGACAAACCCATGCTAGGCAAGTATATTGGTTATTTAGATAAATTCTCTATATATGGGGATGTATTTATTTTCTCTAGTGAAAAATCAGTGATAGCTGGGTGTACTACTTGGCTAAATTTACAGCAGTGTACTGACCCCCCTAAACATTTAGCTTTCCATGAGCCACTCTGATAAACTCTATGGCGTTTTTGACTGTGACCTCCCCTACACAATGTATGTCTACAAGGCAAGCAGCCATTGCCTGTGGACAGAGTCATTTGTTCCTCTGTGTGGAACAATGGGTGCAAGAGGAATTCCTCAACCCTTCCAATCACAATTGCGTGCATCTGTGGATTCCCTACAGTTCTAAGACATTCTCAGAACTCCACTTCCTACCTGGTGGCACTCACACAAATCTGGATAATCTTTGATTTGGATCCAATAGTTCTTGGAAGGATGGAGATGCCTCTTTCCTCAGGATATAGTTATCTTTGTAAAAACCCTATGGCTTCCATTGGTGAAGAACTGGGTGAACCATGTCAAGATACTTGCCATGATGCTTCAGTACTTTGTTAAATGGGACAAGTCAACCCCTTTTGTATGCAGTGGATTCTGAACCTAAGGAATGGCTCAGATCTGGAAACAGCAAGAGATCCTAATTTTCTGTTGTGATGGTTATTCTCTGCTTTCTGTTCATCCATTCTCAGTCTTATTTAATCTTATAGAGGGGACAAATGTTCTCTCTCTCTGTGCGTGTGTGTGTGTGTGTGTGTGTGTGTGTGTGTGTGTGTGTACTCATGCATGTGTGATGTATAGGTGTGAACATTGTGTGTGTGTGTGTGTGTGTGTGTGTGTGTGTGTGTGATGTGAAGACCAGAAGTTCATGTTAAATGTCATCTTAGTTAGGGTTTCTACTGCTGCAATAAAACACCGTAACCAAAATCAAGTTGAGGAGGAAAGGATTTTTTTCAGTTTACACTTCCACATTGCTGTTCATCACCAAAGGATGTCAGGACAGGAACTCAAGCAGAGCAGGAATCTGGAAGCAGGAGCTGATGCAGGGGCCATAGAGGAGTGCTGCTTACTGGCTTGCTTCACATGGCTTGCTCAGCCTGCTTTCTTTTCTTTTCCTTCCTTCCTTCCTTCCTTCCTTCCTTTCTCTCTCTTTCTCTTTCTTTCTTTCTTTCTTTCTTTCTTTCTTTCTTTCTTTCTCTTTCTTTCCTTTTCTTTTCTTTTCTTCTTCTTCTTCTTCTTCTTCTTCTTCTTCTTCTTCTTCCTTCTTTCTTCTTTTCTTTTTTTGACAGGGTTTCTCTGTGTAACAGTCCTGGCTATTCTGGAACTCACTTTGTAGACCAGGCTGGCCTCCAACTCACAGAGATCAGTATGCTTCTGTCTGCTGAGTGCTGGGATTAAAAATGTGTGCCATAACTGCCAACTTCAGCTTGCTTTCTTATAGAACCCAGGACCACCAGCCCAGGGATGGCACCACTCACATGAGCTGGGCACTCCTCCATTGATCACTAACTAAGAAAATACCTTACAGCTGGATCTTATGGAGGCATTTTCTCAGTTGAGGCTCCTTTCTCTCTGATGCCTCTAGCTTGTGTCAAGTTGACATAAAACCATTCCGTACAAGTGTCTCCCTCAATTTTTCTCCACTTTATTATTTACTTTTTAATTTATTTTTTGAGACAGGGTCACAATGCATCAGGTGTTCACCAATTTGACTGTACTAGTCCGTCAACAAACCCCTTAGAGATCCTCATGTCTTCTACTTCCTAATATTGGGATTATAGGCATGTTTTACTATTTTACATGGGTGCTAGGATCCAAAACTTAGGTCCTCGTGCTTGTATGCTAAGCATTTTAAATAATAGCTTTGAATAATAGCTAAATAAATAGCTTTATTAGCCACAATCTTTCTTGTCCTTAGAAACAACATGTTAGGTATTTTCATTGATTTGTTAGGTCAGATTTCTCTGGGTAACAACATTGCTGACAGTATTCACATATAAATCGTTTCTGATGGTGGAGCATTATTACCTGCCCTCTACTATCCAGCACCCCATTAGTCTCACTGATACTGGGAACCGGTTTCCAGAACCCCATCTTCTATTGTCAGCCCCAGCCTAAAGACAACAGCCTCTGTGGAGCTTCTCAGTGGTTCCAGTACCCACCCTTAGCCCTTCCCAGAACATTCCTTGTTGCCTTGGTAAATGGAGGAACAGTCATCTGATGGGTTTTCCAGTCTTATGCAACTGACTCTCTAGCATACTCATTTTTCTGACTCTTAATCCCTTCCTCTGCAACAGCTCTACAACTCCCAAGCAGATTGACTCTCTATCACATCTAACGCAACTGAGCGCTCTCTCAGTAGTGGACTAGCTTCACAGAGGCCTGTAACTAACTAATTTTGATAGCTGTTCCCTGCCCTCCTCCTTGGGCCAGTGCGCGTGTCCCACTCCCTGTGTTCCTGCTGGAATGTGCTGACGTGCTCACCTGTTCTTGCACCTCTTTTGGCCTATAGTGCCTCCCCTCTCTTTACAGGCCTGGTACTTCCCCAGTAAGCTGAGATTTTGGTCCTAATTATAGGGCTAGTGGCTAGGAGGGAATATGGTTGGCTGATCCAAGAATAGCAAGCATTACATCAAGATTTCTGTGTATTATTTTTGAGAAATGGAGGGAGGTTTACCCTTCAGCAAATAGGGGATCATTTATGTAGACAAAGGGGGCTCAGGAAAATCTGAAATCTGGGATTTGAGGTTCTCCAGTGCATCCCAAGTCTCAGGGTTTTCTTTTTCCTTATTAGGGCCCTGGCTTTGGCGTGGGTTATTTGCTTAAACTGAGGGTTGTCTGCTTTGGAGTTCTGCATTGTTAACAACCAGGCTCTGTGCTCTGTGTCTATCTGCTGCCTGGCTGCAGGAGATGCAAGCTCTAAGTGACATCGAAGAGGTTCTCTGCTCTAAATTGCTGATTAACTTGAACCTTGCATTTTCTTCCTTGCATGAATCGATGGCACCAGACAGCAGTCTCCCCATACTATCCTCTTACAGTGACTATTTGTTCCACCTCTCAAATGTCAGAGACACAGCCTTAGCCAATGCATCACCTACCTGCAGGGTGGCCCACCCCAGGCCAAACTCACACTGCTGCAGCACGCCAAATACAGTGAACACGTCAACCAATGCTACAGGAGCCCTGATTCTCATCCACCAGGGAGTGAACTACCTCCAGGATCCCGTATTTACAGTTCATCATCTATGGCCACTACCAATACCATCTTAGATGGTGCTTCCCAGAAGCAGAAGCTGAGCCATGGATCTTTTGAGAGCAGTCTCCTTTAACTTTACCGTCAGGAGAAGGAAAGAGAAGCAGAATAGAACAAGGGTGGGAGGACCTAAGTAAGGCTAAGTCTTGGTTGAAGACCAGCAGAAGTCTGGTGCCACAGAAAACTCTGCTGCACAAATTGCACCCAATGACTAGGCATCCTTTGGGGAAAGATGTCAATCTTTTGAATCTCCATGTCAGCCATTGGCTACTGACTGTCTTTAGGATGTGTGGGGGCGCTGCCCTATAAGTGAAGGCACTTTTGTTTATCTGAGAGAGCCTCTGACAGTAATGGGTGACCTTATAGCATTTAGGCATGGGTGTCAGCCAGGTGAACTGGAATTGAGGCAAGGTGTTGATGGAATACTATGAATAACTTCTGTAAGAAATGCTCTGAGCAGGCAGTATCAGTAGATAACCAAAACAATATTCAGATGCAACTTGGCAAATAAAGTCAATGAGAAATATTGTCTTTTATTCTCAAAACCAAAAATCGTATTTTAAAATTGATTAAAAAAAAACATTCTGTACAAAGAATTTCCTATTTTCCCATATGGCTTATAAACTGCTTTATATAATGTAGAGAGAAGCAAGTTTTTTTTATAGATTTGCAATCTAATATATGAACTAAGTGGGGGTAAAACAACAGGATACAAAGCATAAGTTGGTTTTCCGTTACTGTGACAAGTATTTGAGATAATCAACTTATAAGACAATAATAGGTCACTTTTGGCTCACAGTTTTGACCATCAATGGTCATTTGGCCTATGGCAGAGCAGTACCTCATGGCAGAGAGCAAATTAAACATAGGAAAGACCCCTCACCTCAGGCCAAGATGTGAGAGAGAAGAGCTAACAGTTTCATTTAAGAGCACATGCCCCTAAGAAGCAAGCCTCCTACAATACTCCACCTCTGAAAGGTCTCATCATCCTCCAATGTCACCAAGGTGAGGACTAAGCCTTTAACACAAAAGTCCTTGGGGTACAGTCCAGATACAAACTGTGGCAGAAAGCATGCATGTAATACATGCTGACGCTTTAAGATTAGACACAGTCATGAAAAAAATTATGCTGCACTTTATGGGTCTCAAAAATTTTGTTCTAAGGACCACTTTATATTCTGGAAATTATTGAGGATCAGCATTACTTCTTTCTTTGTGAGCTACAGCTATTAATATTTACTATACTCAAAATTAAAATCAGAAAATGTAGAAGATTAGGTTACACAAGCACAAAGTCTGTTGGAGTTATGATGCTATCATGATACATAGCTTCTGGAAGACTTCTTTGTACAATCATGATGGAATAAGAGCCAGCAGACAATGGCTTTGTGTTATGAAATGATTTCTGGTCCTGTGGACCTCTTGAAAGACCTCAAGAACCACACACATTGAGGATACTATAGTAAATCACTAATTACTATTGTAAATAATTCTATATATTTCTCTTGGTTGTCTTTTATGTTTCCAACCTTTCTACAATATGAATCTTTGGTTTCATGATTACAAAAATGAAGGATAATTTAGAAGAGGTGTTTATTATTTATAGTCAGACCACATGTTATTCAGTTGGAGCATGTTCCTTGAACTATTTTTTGAGATTTGGAAAAATTCAAGAAAGATGTGTTTTACACTGCTGAGCTTGTTTTAGATGCTTTACAGAAACCAAACCACACATGAAAGAAAACCTCCAGGGACTGTCTGGAAGAAGGCAAGTTCTAGACAGGGAGTGATACTGGTAGGGTAGCCTTTCCCTAGAGTGTTTATCTAGCTACACTTCAGGTCTTTAAGTAGTGTAATCATCGATTTGAGGACACCCTCCATCCACATCATTTCCTATTGTAAAGTGGTCACAGGAACACAACCCATGGTCACCTTGCTTATGTTTGTTTCTGTGCTCTCTCGCTTGACATGCCACATCAATTCACCACTTGACAAATGAAGGAGAGTGAGCAGAGCCTACAAGCTAACCTAGTGGATGTCTAATGGGTCATGCTGAGTGCATGAGATCTTTAAATTAATTTTTGTGTTGATCTTAGCACCTCTGTTCTGTTGGAACCAAGTCTAATATAGCCAAGGCTGACCTTGAACTCTTTGTGTAGCCAAGGAAACCTTGAACATCTGTGGTTGTCTCTATTCCCTCTTTAGCTCCAAACTAGATACGGATTATACTACTGAGACTCCATAATATCCCATGCTGTATATCTTTATTACAAATAAAATGACTCTCGTCTCTGAGTCTTCCTAGCTAATCTGATGTTCCTGGAGGGGCTGGATTTTGTTATTGTTGTTGTTGTTATTGTTATTACTATAGCACCCATGTCATTGTGTCTCCAAATCCTCACTACCCATGTACCCATACCACTGACTACTCAATGCCCTTAACAAGAGGCAGCTCTTATGGGTAAAAGGACACACTCTGAGAATTAGTTGCAGGTTCTGGTCCTGCTTTACCACATTTAAAATGTGTAGCTTTGGGGAGTCACTTAGCCTCTCTGAGCTTTAGTTTCCTCATGTATAACATGCAGCTCAAATCCTCCATCTCATGGGGCTATTGTGGGCATTTAATGACTCAGTTTAAGTCCCTGGTGCAGTCCCAATCCACAGTGATTGTCTAGTAACTACTGCTACTTTTTCCCGCTAGTAATCAACTACAGTAGCAGGTTTCAGAAGGGCTCACTAGTCTGGGTAAGCAAACGTTTGCCTTTAAGAAGAATACAGTCTCGTTTCCTCTAGAGTTAAGTGAGTGAGTTGAGCCACCCTAGTGCCCAGTGCTTAACTCTCAGCAGGAGTCCTCCATGGCCCCTGAAGGGGGAAGGGAGGGAACCTTCACTAAGACAAGCTGAGACTCACACACCCTTTCTGGAGCAGTCACATACCAAGCCAGGGTAACGAGAGAAATTTTGAGTTTAAAAAAAAAAAAAAAAAGCCCTCAAAGTACAGAAGCCCCCTTCTAAAATAAGAGTGGCTGTAGGAAGCAATTTTTACTGAGAGAAGTCTGCAGTCTGTCTGTCTGTCTGTCTGTCTGATAGGCATCTGAACATGCTGATGATCCAGCTCACCTAGGCTCCTCCCCTGAGACCTAGTCCTTCAAAGGTCTCTCACCTTCCAGCCAGGTCAGACAATCTGAACATTAAAATCTAAAGTCAGGCCAAGCCAAGCCAGTGTAAGGAGAGGAGAAGGATTGTCAAGGAAAAGGATGTAGAAGGACTTAGGAGCCCAGTGTCCACAGCAGTTGTGAAGTTTGTTCTACTGGAAAGGTATCCATTCTCAGTCAGGACCTATTCCATACTCCATATGGTGAGCTCTGGAGATCAAGCTGCCATCTGCTGATCAGAACAAGAACAGTCCCGGTCATGCTTCTGGAATGATGTCCAGGCAGTCAATGGTGACATCGTTTGAGTAGTGGACTATACCTTCCTACCTTCCCTAAGTCAACAGCAAAGTCAGGACATTTGGTAGACCGCTACATGGTCTCCAGTATCCCCCCTCTCCTTCATCAGCAATAGAACCCCTCCAAATTTTAGCTCCTTATTTGGTTGCCCTGGATACAGACTACATTTCCCAACATTTCTTTCAGCTAAACTTAGTCACAAGACTAAATCCTGGTATATAAGATGGAAATGGAAATAGATGTGTAAATTTCATAAAATGTTAAAGGTAGAGTCATTGCCTCTTCCACCCAGTAAGTTGCAGTTTAGATATTCTGCCTGGGACTATCGACGTTATACTGATCCATGAGATGTTGTAGATAACAGAGCATAAATCTAGGAGGATTCTGGGGCTTTGAAGACTGTGGCATTGCCATAAGAGCTGGCAACACTTAACAAGCTGCTCTGGAGCAGGTTCAAAAGCCTAAGTTTTCCAGTTCCCTGGGAAAAAAAAAATCACGGAGCCTAATGGTGTTGAGTAACGTCTTTTAAATGTTCGCTGTCTCAGGCCTGTCTGAGGCACTTTACATACATTAGCTCATTTAATCCTCACAGCAATCCCATGCAGCAAGTGCTGTGCTACCCTTGTCCCGTAGATGTGGAAACAAACATGAGGCAAAGCAGCCAGCTTGCTCAAGTTCACATGAACAGACAGTAGTGTATATCTGATCCCGATCAGCCCACCCCTAGCCACATATGACTGAATGCTGAATGCAGTGGTGTCGGGAGAGCACAGCAGATTAGTTCGGGTGGTTCCTGCTCTTGTCTCTTCTCATCCAGAATTAGATTTTTCTTTTACTAACTGCAAGATGGACTCTGTTTGCAAGATGGACTCTGTTACTTTCTGTAGCAGCCTAGAGGACGACTTCCATGTGTGTGGGCACGGGGGGGGGGGGGGGGGATGTTCCGTTTTTAAGCCATGGAATCCATGGTGGAATTGGAAGTCTGGAGTGAGAAAAAAAAAAGGATCTTCTTTTTTAAAAACTGGGTATTGTATTCTAAGCTGATCACTAGACTTGGTTCTATCAACATAACATTTAGGGCATACAATCTCTGAGATTTATATGTGTGTGTGTGTGTGTGTGTGTGTGTGTGTGTGTATGTGTGTGTGTGTGTGTTGCATTCAACATGTACTGCTGGAGGAGTGAATTCTAGTGGTGGGGATGGTGGAGGCTCTGCCTAGATGCCCTGTCCTCACATCTGCACTTCTGTTTGGAAACTTCTCAGTGTAGGTCACAGCATCCTAGCAGGTTTTCCCAGAGCCTGTGTCAAGCCAATGTGGGTATTAAGGCTGGACTCCTTGACCACAATTCAAGACCAATCTACAGGGCTATCCAACCTGAGGATGTCCACCTTGACCAGCTTCCTCATCTATCCCCAGTCTGCCTTCCTAACCACCATGCTGGTATAGCATTTGAGATCTGACCCCAATAAACCTGACCATGGCATTATATACCAGAATCAGCTTCCACAGTATGTATTACCTCATATATCCCCAAGTAAAAATTCAAACCAAGGCCTGGGGCTGTGACTCAGCTGGTCAAGTGTTTTACCAAGTGAGCATACACAACTGAGTTTGAGTCTCAGAACCCACAGTCCCATTCCTTGCCCTTGGGAACATTATCACACCTATAGTAACATATTTTATCATTGTTTTCTGAAAGGCTAAAGATTGATGAAGTCAAGTTCTGTGTTCACTTTGTGCATGGCTGTATGTAACATTTAATAGTCCCTGACACATAGTAGAGGCGTGTGTGTGTGTGTGTGTGTGTGTGTGTGTGTGTGTGTGTGTGTAGAAAAGAGTTCATCACATATACAGATATTTGGGAATAGACAGTCCTTGACATTTTGAACCTTGCACTTCAAAACAGATATTACTCAAGCAATAACACAGAGATAGAATGACAAACTAAGGTAAGCACCTTGAAGGAAAGAAAAGATGTGCTGAGAACGTGGCTTAATGTATAGTGGATTTGGCTGATAGAGGTGGGGCTGGCAGGAAAGCACATCAGAGCCCACCTCCCCGGAAGAAATTATGCTTGAGCTTGGGTAGATGGGTCTGGTCACCTGGAACAAGTTTTAGGGCAAGGAGTAATATCCTATACACTGTAGACTCTTGTGATTCAGTCTTGACCTTCTACCCACTAGATGTCAGTAGTTCCACCACCTGAGCTCTAGTTGTGACCAATCAAAATGTGTGCAAACATCACCAAATGTCCCCTGTGGGGCAAAATCCAGCTGAGACTCAATTGAGCTGGGGAAGAGGCAAGGGGACTGTGTAGAGAAGTGTGGGGAGGAGAAGTGGAAGGAGCATGTATTAGCAGAAGCCATGGGTAGCAGAGTGGTGTTCCTGGAGCTTCCAGATTGCCTGGGCAAAGGTAGCCATGACTTTCAGAGGCAGAAAGGACCAGAACTGGAAGGCTGAGAAAGAAAAAAGTAAATGGTCTGCTTCCTGGAAAAGAAAACAGAACCTACAGGATGGGGGTGCGGACCCACAAGGCTAATGACAGGACCTCCTAGCTAGACTCACTGGAATCCAGAAAATGAAAGAGCTTCCACAAGTCCAGAACCCTGAAACAACGTCAATGGACCTGGGTGGTTACATGGAGCCCATTCATCCGGCCTGGTTCCCAGGACTGATGAGGGGTGACATATGAACCTCTGTGGGCTTCATTCCATAAATCAGCAGACACTCCCCAGTATTTGCATTGTTAATGGCAGTACCTAGCCCTCAGGTGTTACTGCAGAGACTTGTCCTGAAGCTGCCTCCCCTCCTGGAACTGCCCAAGCCAGTTGGCAAAAGGGAGCAGGTTGCTGGGTGATTAGGTCTGAAGCTCATTTTAAAATCAGCCAAAAAAGGTCTGGCAGCAGAGATGTAGGCTTGGTATGCTGATGAACACCTCCAAACAGGTGAGGGGGTCACAGAGCCTTGGAGGTAAAGCTGACATGGGGAGGGACCCCAGGGCCTCCAGCCTCCAATCACCTCCTTCCCTGCTAGGAAGTTCCCAGCTATCTCTAAACTGGGTCATTGCATAGAAACAGAGTACCCCTGTGGTACTCAGCGTCCTCTCCTGCCCCATACATGTTGGCAGAGTTCTGCTTTAGTGGTGGAAGTGGGAGGCTGATATTAGAACATCTAGCAAGCATCTTCAATGTAGATACCCCAGCTCATGCTCCTAAAAGCCCCACAGACTCTCCAGGGCATGTGCTGGTTCGGAATTCCTGGGTTTTCTTTTTGCCTGAGGCTCTATTACTATTTGGTAAGACATTGACCCTAATAGTCTTAATTTAAGATTTTTACATGTTTTTTCCCCCATGGACTTCTTTTTGCATTAATTTTTATCCGTTTTAAGTATTGGGGTTTTAAGTATTGGGGATATAGCTGAGTGGTGGAGTGCTTGCCTAGCATGTGCAGTGACTTGGGTTGTATCTTCAGCAGGGTGCTTACTATATAAATATATAGTCATTCAGATAGCTAGCTTGGTGAATGAAGTTTTTTAGTGTCCCCTAATTGTTATTTTGTTATGAATTGTGACTTAAAAAGAATACATGGAACATACAAATTGCCATCTTAACCATCTTTAAGTGTAACATTCAGGCATTAGGTACATTTACATTGTTATCACAACTCATCTTCAAGACTCTCCCCAAAAGGAAACCTGATGTTCATTAAACTCTAACTTCCCATTTCCTACTCTGATTCCTAACAAACCACCTTCATGTCTTCTGTCTCTATGACTGTGACAACCCTCAGTACCTCACATAAGTAGACTAATGTGATGTTTTTATAGCTGGCTTGTTTCAGTTAACATAGTGTTCTCAAGGGTTATCCACATTGTAGAGTAGGCCAGAATTTACTTCCTTTTTAATAATGAATAATATTTGTGTATGTGTGTATGCATTTGTGCACGTGTGTGTATTTCTGTGTAACCATTGTTTCTGTGTATGTGTGTTTGTGCCCCCCCCCCCGTGTTATTTATTTGTTTACTCAGGGATACTTGCTTCCATCCTTTAGCAATAGTGAATAACGCTGCCATGGGCAGGAGCATAAAAGCTTCTGTTTGAAATCCTGCTTTCAGTTCTTTTTTGTTCTACACCCAGAAGAGGAATTGCTAGGTTTTTAATTTCTCGAGGAACTGTCGAATTGCCCCCTCATCATAATTGCGCCATTTTCCATTCTCACCAATGGTGAGAAGGACTGTGAGTTCCCCATCATTACCAACACTTGTTCTTCTCTTTTTCCCTCACCTTTTATCTATCTTTCATAGTAGCATCCTAATAAGTGTGAGGTAGTACTGTCCCTTCAACTCTGCAGCTGAGGAGGATCTCACTGGATGCCCTGGAGTCCCGAGCTGGCTCCCTGGTACAAATCATCACCTGCTGAGCTCTGATCCTTTATGTTTTTTTCATCCCTTGCTTGAGGTGATGTAAGAGAAACAACTGTGATTTGGAGCAGGAACCTGGTTCTGCCACACAGTGGCCATGTGACCAGGACACTAAGTGACCTGTGCTTTAGTTTCCTGATCCAAAGAAAGAGGGTAACATCTCTCCTTACCTAAGAGTTGTCATGAAGAATAAACAGATTAACACATAGGAAATCCTTAGACATCATAAGCCCCAAATCTGCATAAGTGATAGCTATGGTTACTGTTCACTTTATCTGCAGATATAACTTTTGTCTTGAAATACGCATACTCCATTGGAAAGATTTAGATTTATGGAAAGTTGCAAAGATCAAACAGTATGTTCCCATATGCCTTTCACCTATCTTCCTCAAATATACTGTCTTGCATAAGCATGTACATTTGTCAATACAAAGGAAGTAACATTGGCCCATTATTGCTAGCTAAGCTGCCATCTTTTTTTTACATTTCATTAATTGTGCCACTTTTTTAAATTCCATGACCCAAACCAGGATACCACATTGCATCCAGGCTGAGCTGTTCCCATCTGTTTTACTTTCTATTTGTTATTTGCCCGAATAATGTAGAAGCTGGAATTTGAATGTCTTTAGGCAGAACATGGCTCTTCCTCTGCTAGACCTTTCCAGCAGGCTCTGTCATCAGGAGGCTGTTTCAGACTCCTATATTTAACTGCTTGGAGATGTGTGGATCTGTGACCCTCAAGTCCAGCAACATGCTGTCCCGTCCCTTCTCAGAGGCTCTAACTGGATGAGCAGTTCTTTGGGTCTCCCCAAACCACCCTATTGAAATGTATATGTTCTCAGAGATTCGGTCCACATGAGCTATTCACAGCTAGCTATCTTGGGAGAAAATAGTTGATGCAGAGGGCCTACAGGATTGATTGGGGAAGAAGTGTCTGGAAGGAAAACACCTGCAGGGGGAATGGTCCTCCACGGGAAGGCTGCCAGCCATTGCTGCTCGACTAGCCTGTCCTTTGTCTTGGGGTAGGCCCTGCTTGCGTTGGGTCTTGACTCTTTCTGCTCAGCTCTGGGTCTCCACACCCAAAGGAGCTGCTGGCATCATGGGATTCGGAGTCTAGAGAAGCCGACCATGTATCTAGTCTCTGGTCTTTCCCTTCATTCCTGGGCCTCCCCCTCCCTTTGCAGGATATAATTTAGGACCTTAGTGACCAACGGGGGTGGGGGTGGGGAATGTCTAGGAAACACCCAGCTACCTCAAACAGTTTATTAGGGACCCTGTATCTGCCTCAAGCAAAGTGCTGAGCAGAGATTTAAAAGTGACAACTCAATGTCTAAATGACAGCAGCTGCAGGATTGGTTTTTTTTATTTTATTTGACTTTGAAATAGACCACAGACTATTAGCAGTCAACCAGCTCACTGCCTTCACACCTTCACACATCTAGATGTGTGCACTCCGAGCTTTGCATTAGATCTCTTTCATTTGTGGATATTTAGAGACATTCATTCTTGACCAATAGCATGGATAGCCAGAAAATAATGACGAGAGGTTTGATTACACACACACACACACAAACACACACACACACACACACACACACACACACACACACACCCAAAAAAACAAAACACAGAAACCCAAGAGTGTTTTCCTACCTTAAATTCTTGTTCTTACTTGTAGGTAGGGCTTACTAACCCCGCCGATTTCAGCCATACAGTTACCCTGCACCTCTCTTAGTGCTGCCTACCATGCAGTTGGGCAATAGAATGGATCAGAAAGGCCACATTGTGAGGAGCAGCTTTGCAGTCGCTGACTGGCTGTGTGAACTCGGGCGAGTTACTCAACCTCTTTGTGCCTCACCTTCACCTGTCAAATGGGGATAATTGTAGCACCTGCTTCCCAAGGTTGTCGTGAGGTGAAATGAAAGACAGGTGAGGCAACACCTGCGCAATGCTTAGTGCAGCGCCTTGCAAGTACTACGTTCTCCCGACTTTCAGCTTTCGTTATTTAGAAGGTTCTGGAAAAGGCAACATTAGTTTGGAGGCAAGATAAGAGGTCTGAGAAGAATGTAAAAGGGAAGCGCTTGTGCATGGGCTGGCATCTCATCGGCCTGAGCAACTTTCATACTGAGTGACTCACTATTCCGGGCTCCACTTGCCAGATGAGAAGGGTTAAGTTCAGAGGGTCCATCGGATGTGGCACTGGTCACGTGGACAGAGAGGTCATATAGTTGACCTTGGAAGAGAAGCAAGGTATAGTTAGGAATGTGAACTCCGGTGTCAGACTGTCCGAGGAGACTCTGTCGGTGTGCCGCCTCAGCTAGCTGTGTACGGAGGGAGGCATGCCCCGTGCCTCACTTACATCACGTGTAACTGTACCTGGCTGGTAGCACTTTGTTATGGTAGCTCCAGAAAACAAACACAAGTGGGGATACTGGTTATACTTCACTGGGTTATTGGGGGGTCCTGCAGCAATATTTTTAGAAGTCTTTAAAAAAACAGCAGGAAAATACCTCCCTGGAAACAAAGACCCTCTGAGTCTGCATCTCTTGCTCTTTGTGAAAACGTAAGCCTCCCTTTGCTTCTGTTTTACAGGTAAGAAGGCTAACACGTGGAATGGAAAGGGGGGGGGGGTTGACTTGGTTTGTGTGTTTTAGTTTATGATATTACATTAAGGGGAAGGGGTTTTTGTTTTTTAAGCACTTGGCGTAGAACTTCAGAGACACAACAGCAGTGTCAAGCGGACTAGAAAGAAGCTAGACAGAGCATCCACAGGAATCTGAAGGGTGAGAAGGTTAGCAAAACAGTGACCTCATGGCTGGCAGATAACTGGAAAGTACCATGTGGTTACATACCTCAGAGGCCCCCGCCGCAGTCCTTGCCCAGGCAATCTGCCTCCATACCAGCTGTGCCACCGTGTGGATTGAGTTTCTCTTAGCTTCGCCTCAGTCGCGCCAGGGGAGGGTACCATCTAGCCCCTTGACAGGATTAATTCTGTGGTTCCCTTCTTTCTAACTGGCTCTTTGCCTGGTTTCCAACCTGTGCCACCCATTCCTGGGCAAACCAGTGAAGTTAGATATTTGGAGGGGCCTAGCTACAAATAATGCTGTCCTGAGGGAAGCCTCTGGTCATGCAATCAGCGTGTGCCCATTCCATGCTCCAGACTGTTCCTGCTGCCCCAGCTGCTGGTCAAGCTGTTGTATCTGGCTTGAGCAGGTACAGTCAGTGACCTGCGGGATGGTAACAAGTCAGAGGGGGGCAGGATAAGACAGGTAAGAAAGCTTAGAGACAGGAGGAGCTGCCTTGGGAGCGGGGACGAAAGAGGCTCCACGGTTTGTTATCTTTGGCCCCTCGAACATTTCTCCGCCTCGGTGAAGCAACATCCCCAAGTGGCTGACCTACCCATACCCCCCACATGAAGTGTGTGGAACAAGTTCACCTCCTCACTCCTCTCCCCTGAGGATGAGGTCACCTCCTGAGTTCTTTCCTGTGTTTCTGAGCGTAGCTGGCAAGCTGTTTGATCTCCTGTCTCCTTCTGTAGGTGACCTCTGAGTGGCCTCGGATGGAAGCTGACAGGACACGGATTCATGGGCCAAACGTACAGCGTCTGGGAGCGGAGCACACTTTAGCTAACCTCAGCAAGTTCCAAACTGGATTCTCCCAGCTGGTCCTCACTTTCCTGCTTCATCCCCCCACGCCCCAACCCAGAACGGTGGTTCACGAAAGCTGGCCAGTGGATCCATGTGGTGGAAAGCACCATTTCCTCTGAAACTGACATCCACTCCGGGCTTCTAAAACACAGACGCTTCCCCTCATAGACACTTAGGATTTGTGATCAGACAGGGAAGTGCAGTGGACCAGAAAAAGAAAGGGTAGTCCTCTCTGGAACGAAAGTTTCAGAGACCTGCTTCACTTTGTGTGTGGATACATGCAGGTGCACTGTGTATGCCAGCGCATGCACACATGTGTGCACCTGCATGTAGAGGTCAGAGGACAACCCCTGTTATAATTTCCCGGGCACCACACACCTTTTTCTTGAAGATTGAGTCTCTTACTGGCCTGGAATTCACCAAATAGCTTAGGCTAGTTGACCACTGGGATCTACCTGGTGTGGCCTTTTTAGAGCTGAGATTACAGGTATGAATTACCATGCCCCGTGGTTTTTATTTTTGTCTGTTTTATGATTTTGTTTATGTGTAGCAGTGATTTGCCTGCATTTATGTCTGGGCACTACTTGCACACTAGGTACCTGTGGAGGCCAGAACAGGGCACTGGATCCTTCAGAACTGAAATTACACACAGTTTGAGCCACCATGTGGGGGCTGAGAATTGAACATTGATCCTCTGCAAGAGAAACAGGTGCTCTTAGCATCTCCAAGAGACTTCCCCCACAGTGTTTTTTGTTTGTTTGGTTTGGTTTTTCTTTTAATAGGTTCTAGTGATCAAACTCACATCTTCACTTTGCAGTTAAGTACTTTATTGAGCTATTTCTGCCCCCCTCCAAGTCCTCCTGCTTTTTTTTTATCACTAAAAAACTCAGTTGTGTTACATGAAAAAAGACTTTCTAGTGAAGTTCCATACCTGCATAAATACATAGAGATGAGTCCACACTGTGATTAAAATGTAATAGTACATTTTCAGCCTTCCAAACTTTTCCCTGTGCCCTTTATGAGTTGACGTGTATCTGCCCCCAACCCCCATTCATTTATTAAAGTTCTAGGTCTCAGAACCACAGAAGATGACTTTATTTGGTGATGGATTCTATACAGATGTAATAAAATTAAACAAGGTCGTTAGAGTTTTCCCTACTCCAGTCCTACAGGTGACCTTATAAAAAGAGGCAAACAGAGTATAAATGTCTGTAATATGAGCCCTTGGAAAGCAGATGCAGTAAGATTGCAAGTTCGGGGCTACCATGGGCTATACAACACTACCCTGTCATGGAGAGAATAATTAAAGTTTGTAAAGGGAAGGAAGAAGTTAGTGCAAATGTGAACTTGGTGATCAACAAGGTAAGGAGAGAGCCCTAAAAAGACCCTTCTCTTATAGTCCACAATTCAAGGCATTGAGCATGGACTTGCAGCTTCCAGATCTGTGGTATAATGAATCCCTGTTGCCTCACAGCGTCATTTGAGGTACTCTGTTACAACAGCCCAGGAAACTGGCATCTAATATCTTTATCACCAGTAACCTCCTTTGACTCTAGCCTGGGAATTATTCTGTGTGTTTTACTCTATAGTTTCGCATCATTCAGAATGAAATCACAGACATATTGTACATAGCCTGAATCTAGCTTCCTTCATACAGCATAACCCTTTTGAGATTCGCCCACACATTTTTTTCAATGATTTTCATTGCTAAGAAGTATTCCATTGTATGGATATAGAGTTTGTTTATCCATTCACCAGTTGAAGGACATTTGGATCATGTCCAGGTTTTGGTTATTGTAACTAATGCCTCTGTAAATGCTCATGTATGCAATTTTTGGGTGTGAGTGCGTGTTTTGATTTCTGTTGGGCAAATACCTAGGGGTGGGATCCCCAGATCATATGATAAGTGTATGTGGAAATTTGTAAGAAACTATCAAGCCATTTGCAAAACTACCATTGCATTCCTATGTTTCCACCAGCAATGGGTGAACGCTTCCCTGGTATATATCTTCGCAGCACTCACTGGTGGGTTTGTTTGTTTGGGGTTGCTGACCCACTGGGCATGCCCAGCTATCTCTTTGCGGTTTTAGATTTCACTTTACTAATAACTAAGAACATCTAACATCTTGTCACAGTTTTATTTCCTACCCTATAACTTCTTTTGTGAAGTATCTAGTCAAGTCTTTTCCTCACTTTTAATTGGGTTACTGGTTTTCTTATTATTGAGTTTTGAGAAGATAAAAGTCCCTTATCAAATATGTTTTGTTTTTCAACCAGTCTTCACTTCGTCTTTTCTTAACATTGAAGAACAAGGTTTAACTTAAAAAAAAATTAAGTTAGCAGAGAAAGTAATGGGTTTTGTTATGATGTGTTCATGCACTTATATCGCTGGACTTCATGGTAGTTTGACTCCACCACAGCAAATCATCACGCCCTACATTTTAAAAAAGTTTGTTTAAAACCCTGTTGAGTCTTAGAATACTTTCAGTTTTGATGTAGACCACGTTATCATTTGTTTTTAATGACTCGCTTTAAGGAGTTTTGCCCAAGGTCACAAAGGTTTTCAGAGTCTCCGCTTTCATCCTGAGTGGGCAGCTGCTGTCACCCTGGTCAGCTCATCTTCTGGGAAGTGTGCACATCGAAGGAGATGAGTGATTTTCAAACATTTTGGGGTTTTGTTTTGCTTGTTTGTTTGTTTTTTGAAACACGGTCTTATTATGTAGCCCTGGCTGGCCTAGAACTCACAGAGGTCTGCCTGTATCTGCCCCCCAAGGGCTAGAATTATACATAGGTGTGCATCACCATCCACAGCCAACTTGCAAATTTTTTGAAAGTAAAGGAACCTACTTCCCCTGGTTCATACATAACACTGCCAGATACAAAACAGATGGTGATGTCCCTCGGGGCCAAGTGCTCCTAAAGTTCTGGTATAGAAGATCCCCTTCACATCTGCATAAACCCTCTGAGGACCACATGAAAATTCAAGTTCTTATTAGTGCCGAGGATAAGCTGAGGTTCTACACATCTAAAAAGTTCTAGATGATGTTCAATTCTGGTATGAATACCTCATTTTGAGTGAGTGATAAGGCTCTAGAATCTTCTAGATGCCAAAGTGGTGAGTCTGTCATCATCAATGTAAGACTCTACATTTCTACAGTGTGTTTCTTCCAAGCAGATCAAAGTGCTTCCATATCAGCAGCTGTTTTCTCTCCCTCCTATAGTCCACAGTAGCCCCACTTAACTGAGAGGTACATCAAGGTCCAGGATTGAGCCAAGTTCACCAGAACCTGGCAGAATCATGTTCAAAAGGTTGCTGCAGCTAGCTGGAGACTAGTGCCATTGTGGACTGTGATAAAGCCATTGCTGTACAAGACCTTCTTCTGTAACATCAGAAACCCAAATTGCCAAAAAGAGTGTGGGAAGGAGGGGGGGGTCTGTTTCGTGTAACTAAGATCTGAGATTGTTCTGGTTTCAGATGCAGCCAGATGTAGGTGTTTGGATAAGGTCTGTATGAATATGGCTGTCTGAAAATTCTCATTCTACATCCCTCTAAGTCCATTTCCCTCCCAGGCTTCTCACATGCTGAAGCAAGGAGGTCACTGGTTGGTCTAGCACTACACATCATTGGTTAAACCCCTCCAACAGAAAGACAGCTCCCCTTTCCCAACCATTTTGATGAAAGCCCTACATTTGAGTTTGGTTAGCTTAGCTCAGGCCAATGCCTGTTCACATGACAGTGACGCTAGTCAGTGAATAACAGATGCTGTGACTTGATGGATCAGGCCTAGATGATATCTTGAGCTCAAGAGGGAAGTCAATTTTACCTGGATCACAATGGGAAGTATGAAATGATTCACTGGAATCATTAGGAATCTATATGCATGAAAGGCTATTTTTATTGTTGTATTTTTTTTTCTTTTAAAAAGCAGGGAAAAGGGATCTTTAACTTGGAACACCCAGGAAAACACTGCAGTGGTGGCTTTGAGGCCACAACCCCTTGTTCAGAGTCAGCGTCCCTCGGTCTTTTGGGACCCCTTTTCACCATTTCCAATGCGGCTCTCTCACCTCCAGCACCCAGGATTGCCATGCTGCCTTTCCCAATCAGATAAACCCACTCACAGGCCAATGCTAGTGACTTCTATTAGTACCATCCCAGAATTATCTGGATCCCAAGTGACAGTTACCATGAAGGCAGGGATCACGCTATACACAATGGCATTTCAGGCACAGATGGATTCTATTCCTCCCAAGAGAAGAGGGTCTCCTTGCTCTTGTGAAATCAGGCAGCTGGTTTCACTGACCCACAGCCACAGCCAAGGCCATAGCCGTCTAGCCCTGAGCAATGCCCTCTGTATGGAGGCGGCAATAGAAACAGCTGGCGCCACAGCTGGGCTGATGAAAGGCATCGTCGGGACTGTCTTGGGCCGTGCCTCTGAAGAGCTGTGCAGGTGGCAAACCTTGCTTAATTATCGATGTGAAAGGCCTGTAAACTGAGACCTCGGGAGGGGAACATTCCTGCTTTGTCTCTAGCAGGCAGAAGGGGCTGGTTGGGGCCTGAGAGCCATTAACTTCAGCCATCCGGGCAGGCAGGCGGGCGGTTAGAGACACCCCAACCGGTAAATCTGCAGACAGGCCTGCGCGACGCCCCAGCAAGAGGAGGATGGCCCTAGGTACAAAAGAACCAGTTCTAGCCAGAGGCAGGAAAGGCAGTTGTGGGATCTCGTTGGTGTTCTGTAATGTCAGGTTAGGCTGATAGGGTATTTTATTGAATGACATGAATTCCAGCTCCAGTAACAGTACCCCAGTGTCAATAGTGAATGTAAATAGATTATCTTATAAAACAAGAAAATATGTGCACAGTGTCCCCACCCCCCTCCTCCTGAGCCCATGAGCCGTGAGACCACACTTGGCACCTGCAGGATCCTCTCCCTCTCTCCCCCAGCACACACAATGGCACCCTTTATGCGCTGCCTGCCAGGCTCCATGGGAAGGGCATGCTGTGTGTGCAGTTGGACTGCAGTAGTCCTGTGCACGGTAATCATTAACCTGAAATGGCATTTACGATGATGAGGTGGTAGTGTGTGCCGCTCTGCCTTCATCCCTCCAGCAAACAGAATGTACTGACTTGAAACAGGTAGGACCAGTTACAGCCAGGCCCTCAGAGACACAGTGTTCTCCTGTGGAGTGAGCCATGCATAATGGGCCCATTGACTAGGGTGGCAGGTGCTTGCATTCCGGATTGCTCCAATACAGGCATTGGGCTTAGAACCCATAGGCGTAGGTTTCTATCATTTTCTTAAGTTTTAGTCAGGGTCTTACTATATAGCCCAAGCTGGTCTGGAATTCCTTATGCAGTCCATGGTAGCCTCCAAGTTGTAGTCCTTCTGCCTCAGTTTCCCAAGTGCTAGGGTCACAGGTACATACTACACCTGACTAGATTGGAGTTCCTAAGCAAGGTTTTGCTCACACCTGGGGAAAGAAATACCCCAAGCTCTGAGCACACCCCTCTTTGAACAGAGCTGAAAACTTCTGAAGGAATCCATGAGGAGGCGAGGGCTGGCTAGTACCACAGGTGGCTGCTTAACAGCAACAATGTGTTGTTGCCTTTGCACAAATAGCTTGGGAAACAGAGGCCAGAAAGTCCTTAAGAGTGTCTGGGGAGTGTCAAGGTTCAAGAAAGCAATGGAGGAGTTAGGTAATTTCTGCAAAATCACACAGCCAGCCTTGACTGGGACAGGGAGAAAGTGCAGCTTCCTGTTTCTTGGGTACTGACCTCTTTGCAAGCTGAAGCAATTCGGTCCTGTGTTTGATGGCTCAGGGCTAAACAAGGCTTCTCACATTCCAAGTCCAGGCACTGAGCCTTATTTGTGCCCCTCACATCTTACTTTGATAGAGAAGAAGCTGGGTGTGACAGACAGTTAAAAGACAGAGGGTCTCAGCACAGCTCAGCGGCCCTCGGTGTAATGACAGACAGATCCTTTTCTATCCTTCAGTCTCACCGTCCTCACCTTCAGAGAGAAAGGGCTAAGGGCAGTACTCCATAGTACTCACATTCAGCAGACAGCCTCTGCTCAGTCCCCCCACCTAGCGTCCTGTGAAGAATGGGGTAAGGGGGTAAGAAGACATCCAGTGAGTCAGGAAGCGCTGTAGAGCACACTAGGATGGACTTTGTGTTCCTCTCCTGGCATAGATTTAAGCCCTCCTGAAAAGGAAAAAGTGGCCGTCAGGGTCTTAAGTCCATTTCATTTAAATCTTTATAGTCATATCCTGTATTTTCAGATCTGGTGACCTGCCCCAGTATCACAGGGAGAATTGGTGGCAGGTCTGTGTCCTGCCTGTAGGTCATTTCACTGATCACAGGCTCACTTTGCTTGCTGGCTGCCAATGTGAGTATCCCTCCATCAGCAGTAGTAGTCTCAGCAACAAGAAGAGGAAACTCCTTCATTCCATGGATGGGGTGGGATGTCAACGGCTGAGCCCAGACCCCATGTACATCACCTACATCAACTCAAAGACTGTTAAATGTCAGACGGACGACAGATATATTCCTCCAAGCTCCGCACCAAAGCGTAGAGAGTTATATTCATCAAGGTTCAAGGTTTCTAATCTGAACTCAAGCAGTGTGCCTACAGAACCCGCCAGCTACTCAATACAGCACACTCCTTGCTGGGGGGAGATGTGGACCCATGGCTGTGTTGGTTCCTTTTCTTCCTGCTAAGACAAAATACTTGACAAACAGCCACTTAAGGAAGGAGATTTCTTTCAGCTTACAGTTCAAGGGTACAGTTTGTCATGGTAGGGAAGTCAGGGCTGCCCGGCCAGGAAGTGGGTAGTCCTGTGGCATCTGTAAACAAGAAGCAAAGGGAGCCACAGGCTGCTCAACTTGCTTTCTCCTTATTCAGTCTGGCACCCCAGCACACAGGGTGGTGCCATGCACATTCGTGGCAGGTCTTTTCTCCTTAGTTAGACCTCTCTGGAAATACTCTCAAAGGTGCCCCCAGAGGGATTTCCACCGTGGTTCTAATCCAGCCCAATTAACAATGAAGATTAACAATCACGAGCTCTGATTTCAACTCAGGGTATGTATGGTGTTTGTTCTGTTTTTGTTTTGTTTTAAGTGATCTCAGGTTCCCAGAAAGCAGGGATGAGGACAGAGGAAGGGGAGAAGGAGGAGGGAGGAGGAGGAGGAGGAGGAGGAAGAGGAGGAGGAGGAGGAGAGGAGATAGGAGAAAGAGGGACAGAGAGAGAAAAAGAGGGAAAGGAAGAGGAAGAAAGAAGAGAAGGAGGAGGGAGAAGAAGAGGAGGAGAGGGAAGAGGGACAGCAGCAGAGGGAACCAGGAACACACCCCAGTGACCCGCTTCCTCCTGTCCAGCACCAGCTTCGACAGCTGTCACAACCTCCATACAGTTCATCCAAAGTGAATCTAAGTCAGAACCTCTGCGATTCATTCACCTCTCAATGATGGGATCTATCCTCTGGGTACCAAGCCTTCCACATGTGATCCTTTGAGGGCATTTCATATCAGAATCATAACAAGGGGTAATACATTTAGTTTCTGCTTTCTATGGTTTAAATAATGGTGGTACCTTAACCCCATTAAGGTACATATGTTAAAGAATTGGTTGCTGTGGTGACACTGGAGGTGTTGTGAACCTTTTAAGGATGGAACCAGATCAAGAGGAAGCCCTATTGTAATGTACTGGACACATGTCTCCAAATAGGATTGTAGGACTCCAGCAATCTGCCTTTTGACTCATGATATGAATGGCTTACTAAAATCCACACTTTGCATCTACACTAGAGCTCCAAAGCAGTAATTCCACCAGATGATGGCCCCCCAAACCATGATTCAGCTAAACCATTTTCTTTAGAAGTTAGTTGCTTTGGGCATTTTATTATAGTAACTTCTCTTGGCTCACACTACATGGTACCAGTTCTTCTATGGAGTCTTCTCCAGATGCAGCTGGAGTCCATTTACTCTACTTCATTTCTATCATCATGACGCTAGGTGAACATTATCATCTCTTGCTTGGAGTTCATAAGTCTCTCCATCGTTCCCTTTCTTCTAAAGCCCCTTTACATCCCAGAACTTCAGTGATTGTTTTAAAATGTGTGTCACGGCATACCATTTCTCTGCTTCCAGCCCTTCTACGGTATCTGGGCTATAACAACAGCCATTTCTGTCCAAGACCAACAAGCTTATGTTGTGTGATTTTCTTCCTGCCTCTCTAAGTTCCTCTGTGGTCTTGTTTCACTAGCCACACTCCACCCATGCTGACTTAACTTTTGTTGTTGTTGTTCAAACATTGCAGGTTTGCACTTTCTTCTGCCTGGAACATTTTCTGGCATATCTGACATTCCCTTGTCCAACACTGCCACCTCCTCAACCAACATGAACCATCATGGATAAAGTGGCTTTCCCACAGTCCAGCTGCTCTCTGCAAGGTTTATCCATTTGGGTAACTACATGGAAATTACCTTCTTAGTTTCTCTCTCAAATCACACTGCAATGTGTGTGATACAAAAGTTGATATTTTTCATGTAAAGCATTATGTGTTTAGCTCAGAAGCCATTTCCTCATATGCTTTGTTAGTTTGTTGGATGAGGTAGAATTAGTGTCCACATCTGTTCAGGTAGAGGCCTTATTACTGATTTGCTCCTGAAGGCAGTACTAAAGAAAAACACACATTGAGGGTCCGAGAGTGTAGACGGTGTGATAGCTGAACAGATGAAGACACTTGCAGTCAAGTCTGGTGTCCTGAGTTCCATCTCCAGAATCTTAGTGATGGAAGGAGAGAACTGACTCTGCAAATGTCCACCATAGTGTGTTCATGTGTGCATATATGCACACATCCATGCACACACAGACACACACACACACACACACACACATGCACACACACACACACACACACACACACACAGTGTAATTTTTAAAAAATGCCAGAGTATGTGCTTATAAAGGAGGATAAATAGGTCAGAGATTCCCCTAATTGGCTAACCTCAGACTCAGTAGAAATTTCCTGGGAACTAGCCATATCTAATGGATCAGAACATCCAGGGATGGGCCAGCAAGCTTCTGGCTATTGGCAGAATATAGACCAGTATGGAAAACCACTAGGAGCCAAGATTTCTAGCCAACTGTGTGTCTTTACCTTTGCCCTTGCATCTGAACTTCAGGAAATTAATCCCAACCATAGAAAAATTCTTTGTATATATGATATTTATTTCCTCTTATTTATGAAAGTAAAAATTTTTAAATAACCTAACTGTCCAAAAGTAGGAGAAATGATTAAGGAAACCATGATGTGGTCACTTGATGGACATTGGAACTAAGGCTATCAATGTGCTTCTAGGTAGAAAAGTATTCGTGTTTTCATTCTAGAGTGTAAGTTGTTTGACTAGTATGATAATGGTTAAATGAGCAGCCTGTACTGGAGGTAAGGCTCACTCTGACCTCATTTATAACCTTGGCCAAGTCACTACCTCTCTTTGAGCTTCCATTTTCTTACTTTTAGAGTGAGGCTCTTTCTATTTGGCTTATGGAGTTATCGTATGGGTTAAGTGAGTTCACGCAGCTCAACACTGGACATCCTTACTATGTGCTTCCACGTAAGGGAAAGGAGCAGAGGACTGACATTAGAATGCTGAGTGTGACAGTTCTAAGTGTGTTAGAGGTGATGTTTTCTCCATGCTTCACAGGGAATGGTTCCATTACCACTATCATTTATCAGACACAGTGATGGTCTGGTCCCCAGCAGTGGGTGGAGTGCAAGCAGAAAGAAGGTAAACACCTCAAGGAACGTTAAAATAGAAGATATGAGGTTTGTATAACTTATACCTTCTTGGGCACAGCACCTATGTGGCCATGCACATAGTGCATATATCCAGTCACTATGAGGACAAGCCACTATTATCACCTAGAAAAGTCTGACTGTAGAGCACACACTTCTTACTGGAAACCACATTGCTTCTCCCAAAATGTTCTTGGGTTTCCTTTTCTGTCGCATTATAATTCAGCCCAATGTGATGACTTTCAGCACTGTGTGTATCCACTAAACGAGTATTGAATGTCCACTTGAAAGGGAACAGCTCTTGCTGGCTCCCCAGAGACTTTGCACATACCCACACAGCCAACACAGGTAGAGGTCTGGACTACAGCTTAGCTGAGTCCTGGTAAAATGTCCATGATCTTCTCGGAGCTCTGGAGGATGTCCCATAAGCTCCTGGGGGCTGGAGAGGGATAGGGCTTTCTGCCACACCCTTCCCCAAACACAGCAGCATGATAGAACACTTCTTATATGCCTTCTGAAATGACTCAAATTCTTTGCTGTGGAGTCTCCCATAACTCACATGGTAGTCATCAGACTCTTTGGTTTGCTGTTGTAACTCTCTTTAAACAATAATAATAATTTATTTTATTTGATGTATATAAGCGTTTTGTCTGCATGTTTGTCTAGTAGCACATGTGTGTCTTGTGCCCCTGGAGGTCAGAAAATGGTATTGGATCCCCTAGAACTGTAGTTACAGACAATTGTAAGATGCCATGTGGGTGCTGAGAATCGAACCCAGGATCTTGGAAGAGCCAGTGCTCTTAATGTTTGAGCCATTGCTGTAGGACAAGGATCACCCAGGGTGATCATTCTGGCTTCTTTTCACTGTATAAATACTGAGCTCTCTAAATATGGTGAGTAAAATCATGCACACCGTTGCCTTTCCCTTTAAAAAAATTATACTCTTATTTGTGTGTGTGCACCTGTGTGTGCATGTGTGTGATATGTGTATGGTGTGTGTGTGTGTGTGTGTGTGTGTGTGTGTGTGTGACATGTGTGTAGATATCTGTGGAGGCCAGAAGAGGGCATCAGATCTTCTGGAGCTGGAGTTAGAGATAATTATGAGCCTTCAACCTCCCAGCATGGGTGCTGGGAACTTAACCTACATTGTCCGAAGAGAAATAAGTGCTCTTAACCACAGAGCAATTTCTCCAGCCCCATCTTTCCCCCTTTTGCCAGTAGCATCAGTGAATAAAATAGATCATTTTATTATGTTCTCATGGAACATATTTATCAGTGACAGGCCACAGAACGGGACTCAATGAAAAAGGAAGGTCCATGTGGTAGGAAGTTATATGGGACCCAGAAAAGAGTAGAGGGGATGAATGGATCAGTGTTTTAGGTTGAGAATGAGTAGTCACATTCATTGGAGTCCAGGGCATGCAGCACACTAGGAAACTTGAGGTCTAGGCAAATGGCTGAGAGGACTCAACAGCCAAAGGACTGTTTAGCCAGAGGGAAGAGCTGGAGCAATATGCCTGGAATGTTAAGGAAGACCAACTGAGTGGAATGAAGAAAGGCCAGCACAGTAGGAGCAAGTGAGTGAACAGACAGCCAGAGCTTGTGAAAGCTGTGCGTGTGTGTGTGTGTGTGTGTGTGTGTGTGTGTGTGTGTGTGTGTGTAAGGCAGAGGGTGATGCTGCATATTTTCCTGGATCACTCTGCACTTTATTTGCTGAGACAAGGTGTCTCACTACACTCAGCTCTATTCTGCTCGTCTAGCTAGCCAGCTTGCCCTGCGGCTCCCTCCCCTCTGTGTCCCAGAGCACCGGGCTTTCAGTCGGGCTTCCATGCCCACTCGCCCACTCGCCCACTCGGCTCTAATGTAGGTACTGAGAAAATGACTCTGGCCCTCACATTTGCATGGCAAGCGTTTTGTGTTGAGCCGCCTCCCCAGGTCCTAGTTTGTGCTTTTGACTGATTTATTCAAAGATATAAGTACAGAAAGGCACAGAAGATAAATATACAGCTCAGTGAAATACTAAGGCAATCCACTCTTGGAGCCCCTGCCAGATCAAGAATTAAAGAGCTGAGGATCCCTGGAGGCCTGTCCAGAGGCTATGTCCTGTCAGCCCTCTGTCTCCCTGGCCACAGGAGTTGTCTAATAATTGCTTCCTGGTTTTCTGAATGTCCTATTGCTACCACTTAGTCTCATCTCCAGTCACCAGCTTACCCTTGGTATGTCTTGTAACCCTCTTTTAGCCCACAGCCCCCCTTCCTTCCCTTTCTTTTCTTACCATTTATCTCCTGGGAATATCGATTTGACTGGTACTTTTCTGCCATGCTGCATTTTGTTAAGTGTTGTGTGGCTCTGAAGAGAAGGGTAACATTATCACCTGTCAGACTCTGAAAGGATCCTGGTAACTATGGTGTTGAGAATGCATGGGGACAAGGTAAACACAAAGAGAGCCCTTGGGGATACTGTAGAAGTTCAGGGAGACTGTGTGGCTTAGACTAGGTAGTGAGGGTGCAGGGAACAGGAGGTGGTTAAAATCAGGTTACAGTTCAAAATACCTAAGCCAGGAAGGTTTCCTTATATATTGCACACTCAGTGTAAAAGAAAAAATGAAATCAATAGTGACTCCAAGCTCATGTGGTGGCCCAGCCCTATAATCCCAGCATTTGGGAAACTGAGGCAGGAGAATAGCAAGTTCAGGGTCAGCCTGAGCTACCAAGTGAAAAAGAATAAAAAGTGACTCTGACTTTTTAATTGTTTTAAGCTAAATGTATAAAGCACGTAATTTCTCTAAGTGTAAAGTTCAGCCTTTAGTGTATTCAGAATTATGCAGTCATCACCACAGTCAAACATTCTCATGGAGGAGACACTTTCAGACCACACCCCTCAGCCTTCCTGCTTCCAGACCTGGCGACCATGATGTCCCCTCTGCCACAGATTTGTCTGTGTTTGGTATTTCTCGTAGTTGGAATTAGACAACATGTTCCTTGTGGCTGTCTGCTTTCATGCAGCATGTTTTCAAGTTCATTCAAGTTCATTTATTGGTACGTCTTTCCTTTTTATTGTCAAGTTGTGTTCCATTTTCCAGATCTACCATATCTTGTTTACTCATTCATCAGCTGGTAGATAAGGGGCTATTTCCACTTTGGAGTATGAATGACACTGTTATGCATGTTCGTATATAAGCTTTTGTACATTGTTTTCAATTCTCTTGAGACTATATCTCAGACTGTCCTGTGGTATCCTTGGCAACAATTATCACCATTTGTCATTGTGATTATAACAATACTAGTGGTTATGAATGACATTTCATTATAGTTCTTATTCTAATTTATTCAATGTCTAGTGATTTTGAATCTTTCACCTGCTTAATGGTCATCTAGTGCTACTCAAAACCATCCCCTCCCCAGCCCACCCAGTTTGTTTTTGAAATAGTGTCTTATTACATTGCCTGAACATTTTTCCATGGTGTTTATATGATATGTGATTGTATCTCTCTGTCTATCTTGATCTCAGTAAAGCATGAACCTTTTTACTTAAGTTAGCAGTGGGCAGCTAGCTAGTGTATGGTCAATATGTGTATGCCAGAATGCATAGTAATACCAATAGGGAATAAAATACATTTCTTGACTCCAAAATGTTATCTATTTAGAGAGAAGAGAGAACCCCTAATTTAAAAAACATAAAGACTATATTTTAGTATTACAATAGATAATAGTGTTTTATAGATTGGAGACTATAATCAAAGATTTGCATTGAAACAGAAACTGGGAATTTAATTAGCTATAAAGAATAGGCGTGATGTACATGAGTCCTTTGGGCACAGAGCACATTACATGACAGACTCATGGTGAGAGAGAACCAGGCATGTTTCCAGTAGGAAGACACTGATCTTAAAGAATGAAGTCCTCTGTTGGGAAACGATGGGGAATGAGAATTAACGGGATCAGCCGAAAGGATGCAAGAGCTCAAATGTCACACGAAATGGATCTTTCTCTCTCTAGTACAAAAGGGTGACTTTTCCCTTTTCAGTTGTCTGGAGATGTCAGTGCTGTCATTGTCTCTGCTGCCATTTCTTACTCTGCTTCAGGTTGTTAAGGTTGAGTTGCAGGAATACACACACACACACACACACACACACACACACACATATATATATATATATATATATATATATATATATATATGCACCCCTAGTCAGTACTATGATTGCCAACACTTTCTTCGGGTTGATTATCTTTGTACCTTCTTAGTAGTGTCCTTTAATGCACAGATGTATTTAACTTTGATGAAATACAATTTTGTTTATGATTTCTTTTACTGTTTGTACTTTTGGTGTTATTTCTCAAAAAAACCACAATAGATATTATAATTTAAAATATTCAAATGAAATGAGAAAATTAGAGTAAATGCTAATAAATTTTATTTGACATAAGAGATAAACACCAGTAGACAATGTGGTCATGCACAGAGAAAACCCTAAAGAATTTATTTCATAAAGATAATAGGATTACTAACTAAGTGAGTTTAACAAGATTGTAAGGTAGGTCAATGCATAAAAATCAATGGGGCTTGCTGCTCTTACCTAGGTTCCGTTCCCAGAACTCACATAAGGTGGCTCACACCTGTCTGTAACTCTGGTTCCAGGGGTTCTGACCCCCTCTTCTGAACTCTGTGAGCAGCTGCACTGGCATGCACATATCCACACAGAGACACAAATATACACACAATTTTGAAAATCAATTTTATTTTTTCTATGCCAGAAAAGAAATGAAAATTAAAATGAATAGACAGTATTATTTGTAATAACATCAAAAAATGTGAAATACTTGGAGCTGCATTGAACAAGCTATGTACAAGACTTCATGTTGCAAATCTTAAAACACTTTAGGATATAATCCTAAATAAAAATAGAAGTATACTAAGTTCAGGGGTTGGAAGGCTTATTATTATTATGATACTAATTCTGTCTTATTTGATCTATAGGTTTGGGACAGTCCTAGGGAGACTACAGTAGGTTGTTTTTAGACAGAATGACAATCAAATTCTAAAGTTTATAGTGAATAATGAAAGACCTATAATGACTGCAACAAAATTTTAAAAATAAGAACCCAGAAGACTCACATTACTTGAGTGAATATTCATTTTGCTATAAGTTGTAGGAATTAGGACTTGTGAGGTGGCTCAGTGGGTAGCGATGCTTGCCACCAAGCCTGATCGTCTGAGTTTGATATCATGCAACTACATACTAGGAGGAGAGAACCGATTCACACAAGCTGTCCCCCTACTTTCACACATACACAGTGCATTTACACACACACACACACACACTCACACACTCACACTCACACGTACACACACGCACTCACTAAATAAATACAAGTTATAAGAATGAGAGAGAGCAAAGAGAGTGGAGTTGTTGTTTTGAGACAGGGTCAGGTTAATCTTAAACTTCCTATTATAGCCAAAGATGACTTCAAACTCTTGATCCTTTTGCCTGCCCTTCTCAAGTATTGGGATTACAAATCCATGCCACCGTGCCTTGCTGTGTATTCATGACATAAAAATAGACAGATGGAAAATAGAACATAAGGCCAAACACATATATACAAATTTTCATTTCTTCTCTGGCATATAAAATAAAATAAAATTTACTTTTTAAGATTATATATTTTTAAAATTATATGAAAATCAATTTTGAAAAAATTACCAAAAAAAGATACCAAAGTAATTTGAAGGAAAAGAATAGAATTTTCATCACAAGGGGCAGTAAATGTTGAATATTCACATAGAAAAGCATTGACCCCCTCACTCACCTTATACCATATTAAACTTAGATGGGATTATAGACATTAGCATCAGATTTAAAACCACACAAATTTGAAAGTAAAACAATTTTTTTGTGATGCTGAATCATGCAAAAACCTCTTGCTGTGATACAATCCCTGCAACTCTCTGTGTGTATGTTATTCATAATTACCCAACAGGATACAGCCCAAATACTTATTATAGATACCCATACTTAGATGCAGCTTAGCAATACAAAGGAATAAGCTAGCAATGCATAAATCCATTTATATGACATTTGGGAAGAGAAAAAAAAAACAAACAGTGATAGATATCAAATATGTGATCACTTGGGAGGGAGGGGGAGGAAAATTAAGTTGGACAGTCCCAAAGGAACTCTTTAAGGTGGTGGGGTATGCTACCAGTTTAATTATTATGATAGCTACACAACAATGCATTTTCCAAAATGTATGGAAATGTATGCTTTAGAAGATGAATCTTGTTTATACACCATACTTTATTCACATTAAGAAAATGGTAAGAAAGTGATTACAGTCATCAAAAAGAGACAACTCCTTTGAAAGTGAGAGCAAGGAAGTGCACATTGGCTGGTAGGGAAGTCCAGATAAGGGCAAGGAAGCAACGGTGTTACTATTCGTCTTACAAAATTCTCTGATGATGGAATCAGGGGTAGTAAATTTGTTGTTGACAGGAGCCATGCATTGTTGAGGGAAAAGATCATTAGAACAATATCCCCAACTCAGTGGGAAAGGTTGAAACCTAGAGTGGGGTACCAAGCTCAGGTAGAGCCTAGACAATCCTTCAGTTGTAGCGAGAGAAAGGCATGGCATGCAGGTCAAGATGCTGAGAGCTGTGGAATCTGGGGACTCTTCCCTGATTCTTTCCGTTTTCTCCAGGAAGTAGAAAGCGAAGACTGCTTCCTGCAGTTTCTGTGAGACTAAGCCTTGCACATGGTTGTATGACCAAGGGACACTTCAACAGCAACCAGTAGACCAGCCAATGGGGCCACAATGTCTCTCTGCTCAAGCTCTTTGTGCCTCCACTGGATCTCCACCATGGCTTACAAAGTTCTGTCTGACCCGAGTCTTTCCAGGTTTTCATACTTCACATCTTGCTCTCTCCCCACTGGCTGGCTACACCAACGCTTCTTTTCTGTCAACTCACCACAAAACTGTGCACCTGCACAGTTTACACCTCCTCAGACCTTCTTTCCCTGACTACAATATCTGAAGATCTCCCTAGCCCAGCTGTCAGGTTCCCGATAATGATCTAGTCTCTTTTATTCTGCATATGTTCCTCATAACCTTTTGAAACCCTGCTACTGAATAGAGAATAGTCATATACACAAAAGCTATCCATATCTATATCTATATATGGAACCCTGACAGCATGGCAGTATTCTCAGGAAATCAATCTTTTCTATATTAAACAATCCAGGGAGCCAGCCTACCAAAAGTGAAACTTGCAGGGAGGCAGATTCTGATCTATGGTGACCATGTAGGAGGCCAAGCAACAACTTTCACACCATTTGCCTTTAAATGGCCAGCACTTGATTAATACTGGAAAGTTTCCCTAATTTTTGTCTCTGAGGAACAATCAGGGAAAATCAAATACTTACCCTAATCAATCACACAGGTGCCTAACTCCAGTATCTCAGCTAACTTAGTCTCTCCATGCCTGTAGCTTCCAGTCAGGAACACTTAATGCTGTCTCCTTTTTCCAATTTGAATTTCCTACTTTTCCAGACTTACAAAATGTAATAATGGCTGATAGGTCCTGCCTTAAGTCTCCCTGGCAAGTTCAGAACAAGTGGCTTTTGCTTCTCATATGGCTGGATGTTTATTTCTGTGAGACTACAGACAGGAATGAGCCATGTTTTGCTTATAATTGTATCACCAAACAGTGATGCCTACAAACATACTAAACACTCCATAAACACTTGTAGAATGAAAGAATGAATGAAAATTCAAAATCATTAGTTGTATAGTGAATCCTTCTAAATCCTGGCTTCACACTCATTCCTCACTGTATCAACTCTGACGTCCTCAAGCACACTTTGCTCAACTAAACCCCTGCCTGTGCTCACCGTACATTCTCTGTATAGCACAACTAAGATCCTTTCTCTTGTGTGGAACTGGTTTTCAACTCATAACTCTTACCCACTTTTCCCTCTCCAGTGTGCGCACCACATTCCACCTCATTTTGTGTTTAATTTGCTGCCCTTTACTGGGTTCTACCTTCTTGGGGTTGACAATTGACTTTTTGTACCGTTCGTGTTATCTGACACCTGCTACAATAGTTGACTTTCAGCACCACCCCAAGGATATATTTTACAGATGAGAAAACTGTGAACAGAGGCACGGAGACGAATTCTCTTGCCAAAGGTAATGACGTCACAAGAGGCAGAGCAGAGGTTGGAGCTTACTTCTGCCTGACATCTAGGAAATGTGATCAAAGTTGGATACTCTTCATGAAACTCAAACTACTTTCCAATGCTGCACCCATGAAACCATTGTCTTCATGAACCAAGAAAGAAGGAAATGGGTGCTTTGGGAGAGACAGGGTGACTGAATGAGTTAAATTACTAACTCCAAACCCCAACCCGAGTCTGCTTTGACAGTAGGGGGAGTTTTTTTTTGTCTCCTGGGTGACTTCCTATGCCCCATTTTACATTGTTTCTTTGATCTGCTTTTAGGCTGGTTCCTGAGATGAAACCAAAGCATGGCTGGGGAGTGTTTGGTGATAAAAGTTAGTGGTTCCTTCATTATCGATACGGACTCACCAATACACATCAGCCCAAGCACTGTTTAACAATGTCCTACTGGGGACTGATCCCAGAGCCTTGTGCGCACTAGGCAGGTGCTTTACCACCGAATTACATCACTACCCTTCATCTGCCCTTTCCAGGTGTGGTGCTGTGTACTAAGATGATGTCAACACCAATCACACACATGGCATTTCCCTAGCAATTTGTAAATAAAGAACCATGAAATACCAACCCAATGAAGACATGGCCTTCATACCCCTGCTTCATCAGCTTAAGCTAGGATTAAGCAATTTCGTGTAACATAGACTTCTATATGTTTTTTAAATGTATCCTGGATAGATCAAAGCTGGAAAATCTTCCAACTGCCAAAACAGGAGATATTCTCATACCTACAAGGTAGTGTTACTAGCTGCTAAGCAAGGCAGGCATCTTTAGGGGGAAACTCTTAAATGTCTTTTCACACTCCCCCCAAAAAAAAACTATTTAGAGAAAACTAAGAATTCCCAGAGACATTACTGTCAACTATCTTTATAATATAATCTGAGCATACTCAAATGTGTTCCCATCACCGTATTAACCTTTTGAATAATGCCTTATGACCTTGGGTTAGGAATGCCTCCAGATGTATCCACCATCAACACTTCCTGGGCAGTGACCTTAAATTGAGTGTGGTCATCAATATGCTCCTTCACCAAGTGTGTTCAGAATGTGCCTGCCCCCAAAGTTTTTTCCTATAAGAATAAGTATAACACCCCCCACCCCAATAAAATCCCCTTGGTTTACCTTTTCACAGATATGTTGTTTTGGAAATAGCTCCTTTGTTCTTACTTGGTATAGGAAAAAAAAAAACTTTCTTTACTCTTATTTCTGGCACATGATTGATTTCAAATTTTTATTCACCAAGACTTGAGTGTGGTGATGGTATCTGTAAAATTATCAATAAACCATCTCAAAAAAAAATTGAAATTTCTGAGAAGAGCTGCATGAAGGCTATGAGTGTAATCTTCATTGAAGAACACTTCTCAGAGGAGCTATAGGTAGCATCATGTCTGTCCTGGAAGCATGGAAGATTATCATGTGTGGTAATTATAATCCCATTAACTATTGCAATGGAGTCTAAACTAGCAGAGCAACTGGCACAGGAAATCCCCCAGGGTCACACTCTGACAACACTCCTTCCCTTCAGTGCTATTGTGTCAACAGACTTGCCTCATGAGATGTTCCAAAGGAGATAAATGGCGGTATCATTATTTAATTCCTGAGAACTATGACCTTAACTACTTGAAACACGTGACTATATAACAACATAGACAGCACGGGAGTGTACACACTTCAACTTGTAATGAAGAAACCTAGAATTCTGGCAGGAAGACATCCATGGCTCTCCTGGTGCCTTGTGGTGCCAGCTGGTGGATCCCATTAAGATGAGCAAATATGTGATGGAGAAATGGGATAGAAAGAGAAACAGAAAGTTTCAAATGCTGTGGAAAGAGGCAGAAAGGAAGACATGAAGGCGGTTAGGAGTAGGCTGATGTTGGAGGCCTGCTTGCCACCCAGGGCCATAGTGATGTCCAGCCTGGCTGCTGCCAAGGGCCATGCCTGGGTCTGTGGTCCTAGAGCAGGCAGGGTCTGAGTCAACAGTGGCTCCTGTTGCAACCTAAGGCCATGTGGTTGCTCGGGGTCTGATCAGCCACCTGGGACCATGTTGGTGCCGTAGGGCCATGCTGTGGTCAGGACCATACAGACCTGAATGCCATGGTGACATCTGGGCCAGGGCTGCGGATGGGGGGGGGGGGGTGTCTGGTTCCGTGGTCTAGCTGCAGCAGGGTGTGTGTTGGTGCCTGAAGCTCCTGTTACCATCGAAGGCCATGCAGACGCCTGAGTTCTTGGGTCATGTTGGTGTCCAAGGCCACATTGCCGCTGGGGCACTTGCCAGTCTGAGGGGCCTGCACTGACATCTGAGGCAATGGTGACATCCAGACCCGGCTGCTGCTGCTGAGGATCATATCTGGGTCTGTGGTCCAGCTGCGGCTGGGGTCTGGGTTGATGCCTGCGGCTGGGGTCTGGGTTGATGCCTGTGGTTTGTGTCACCTCAGAGAGTCATAGGAACCATGCCAGAAGAAAGCAGAAGGTCATGCTGAGCTGGCCTTGCCCTTTGCTGGACACTGCAGCAAGAGAGCTGGCCCCAATCCTCAAAGGAAAGATGACGCCAATCCTCACCACAGGTGGGGGCGTGGGAGGGGTGAGGTGGAGTGGGGGTGGGGGTATGTGTGAACCAACTCTGAAGCATGGGCATAGGGGAGCTGATTCCACTCCTTCGCCTGAGGCGGTGGCCCCAGTGGCCCAGACTGACCAGCTGAGCTACTATGTGAGGCCCATAACTGGGCCTTGGGTTGGCTCACCCTAACATCTACTCCATCTAGGACCTGCTGGAGCTGGTGAAGGGACTGGTCCTGTGGAACAATACCCCAAGAATCTCCATGACTTGGGGCAGCCACAGGATATCCCAGAGGAGTTTCAGTGAGGATCCAGTGATGATGTGTACCAGAAACCAGAGGCCTTGAGCCAGACCAGTGACTCATTGCAATGAACATTTGCTAGTAAAGCTGATGCGACAAGGTGGTGTACTATATGACACACCAAGGCTCCCAATGCCGCCAATGCAGAGGTGTTGGAGAGGTGGCAAAGAAGGAGAAGCAAAGAGGTGTTTGTTTGTTTGTTTGTTTGTTTGTTTTTGTCTGCTTGCTTATTTTGCTTTGTTTTGGTTTGATTTTCTTTTAATTTTCTTTTATGGAGGGGTGCTGCAGGGGTGAGGGGAGGCCGTGAGGGGACTGGGAAGTGGGCAGAATTGGGGTGTGTGATATGAAATTCCCCCAAGAATCAATCAAGAAATTAATAGATAGATAGATAGATAGATAGATAGATAGATAGATAGATAGATAGATGGATAGATAGATAGGTAGGTAGATAAATAAATAAATGCAATGTCATTTTACAAAAAAATCAGGAAAATTTGCTTACAGTATTAAAATACATTGTCACAAAGGGACAAATTCCTTCTAACAGTAACTTCTGAAAAACATTTTCTTTTTCATAAAGATTTTAAAGTTTGTCGATTTAAAATGTATTCTAAGACAGGAACCAGGGGTTTTTTGCATTCGATACCTGGCCAGTAGCACCCAACTGGAGACATTGTTGGAAACTTGACAGTATTTCCTATTAAAGCGCTGTGGAAAGTTGCCACTTAAATGCGGAAAATGTTCCCACTGGGTTTGGCAGTACAGATCAATATCTCCATGTGGCTATCATTTTCTCACTGTGAGTTTCTATGTGCGGTTACAAGTTTCTCTCTTGCTACTGGGAAGAGGTGGGGCAGAAGATCCAGGAAGGACCTAAAAAAAAAAAAAAGAAGAAGAAAGAGAAGGGGGGAATGATGAAAGGAAAGAAGAAGCAGGGATGATTTTGAGTAAATGTGCCCTAACCTAACCTAAATGATATAGGAAGGACCAAATTGAGGGCTGAAGGAAATATCATTGGGAAGGACTTCCAGTATTTATCTGTCTTAAAGTCCAAGAGTTTTGCCTTGCCATGCTTCCCGATACCAGAGAATATGTTAGCAAGGGAGTATTTTAACTCATCCCCTAAAGTGGAAGCTGCTAACAGTAAAAGGCAATGTTTAAAAGCACCAATTATAATTTTTGAAGACTTACTGGGAAATATCCATTCCAAATATTTTGTTTGTAAAAGAGTAAGAACAAAGAAAGCCAGAAGAAGTTACATCTGGGTCACGCAGCTGGTTTTCATCCAGCTGGTCCTGGGACCATGCTTTTGAGCATTCTCACTTTTTATTACACAATACTGCCTACCACCCTAACCTACTGTCTCTGACATCATAGACATAATCTTAAATCATCTTTCTCTTGATAGCTATTTATATCCAGCAATAGCTGATTTAGTAACAAAAGCCCTCTCTATATTTGTGGAAAAGAGAAGCCAATGGAAACCTGGTTGTGCTAATGTGCATATGGAGGCACTGATGCACCTGAGAGTGTGAATCACAAGGGACCATGAAGGAAGGTACTTAATGCCATCTAGAATGGGCACACTCAGCTCCTCAAGTATTGATGCAGCTTATTGATTAAAAGTCATTTAAAATTCATAGTTCAGACTCATCATCATCACAAACAGATTTACCCCTGATATTTAGGGTTTGGGGAAAAGAGTCAGTGCTTTGTTTGGCATGAGATTAAGAGCTGGGAAGGGGAGAGTTTGTTTTCTTTGGCAGATGCTAAGAGGCGATGCCCTTCTCTGGAGTCCAATGGCAAGGACTTGAATTATTGACTCATCTGAGGAAAACCTGATGGTTCTGATGCTTTTAATTTGACTTTTGCTGAGATTAACACTGATATAATTCTTGATTGGCCAAACTAGGACAAGCAGTGGTGGGAAGGAAGGGAGTGAAATGGTGTGGTGTGGTGTGGTATGATGTGATGTGGTGTGGTGTGATGTGATGTGGTGTGGTATGATGTGGTGTGGTGTGGTGTGTGTGTGTGTGTGTGTGTGTGTGTGTGTGTGTGTGTGTTCATGCATGCATGTGTGAGTAGTAGTAGTAGCAGTAGTAGTAGTAGAAGGAGGTGTTGGGTATAGTGATTTTAGATTTATTTCCATTTTTCCATGATGCCTCTTCTCTTGTGTAGCACCATACATTGCCAAGTCATTTGGCAATTTTTCCTTTATTCTTGTGGTGGGATGAAAACATGGGGAAAAATAATTTCCTGTTGGTTTGGCTCTGAAAACGTGAACAGTCCTGGTAGAAAGCTGGTGTGGTTCTTGGAATCCTGGGCACCAAGGTACTTACTGAACACCTTTGCCATGCCATGTGCTACTGATTAGATTTGGCAGGAGGAGGACAGTGAGGAAGCAGAACTTGATGGGAATAAGCTGGGCTATTGGTTAGTTTCACACATCTTGTTAATATGAGACCGAGTGCTTCATTGGTACCAAGAAGTGTGTTTTGTTTCCTACAGTTTGTTTGTTTTTTAGATCTACCTTTCTGCTTGTTTGGACACAAAGGTAATCCTAGAATACCTTTTTATAAGGAAAATAAATATCAATCATTATAATACAGTAAAAGAAAAAATTATCTCCTTGCTACCAAAAAGTTCATATGTAGACTTCCTAGCATAAAACTAATTTCTGTATTTCTCCCATTCACCTGAGTACAACAGTTTAGCTTTGTAATATTTCAAATCAAGTTATGAGCAAGCCATTCTCAGAAATCAAATCCAAAAGAGATAGAACATTAGCTTTGAAAAGGAACTGATGACTGATTGACTAATGGCAACAGTCTGGGCTAAAGCTAGTGGACATAGATGATCCAGCTGTGGTCACTTGACTTTCCAGGGAAAACCAAGAGTTGATCTCTGGTCTTAGTATTTGGTTACCTAAAGACCTAATATGGAGATATGGGGAAGATACTAACATCTTTAATGTAATGTAAAGAGTCAGATAGTTGCTCAATATTTCCAGGTTGACCAGATGCCTGTACTACTGCCTGGGCTTGTTTGTTAGTCAATGATCTTGAGGCTCTTCTACAAAACAGGACAATTCAAGCAAATCAATTTAATATGAAGACGTCAAAAAAAAATCCTCTTGAAGAAATACAGTGAAATCAAATGATTCAGTCCCTCACCGCAAGTTTCATCACGTTATGCTTATCTGTGTTTTTCCTTGTGGCGAATGCCATCGTATCTCCAAACGCAGCCTTTTCTTGGTGGGAGAGCTAGTTGAAATGGTGGGATTGGTTAACTGTTAGAAAGTGCTTATGAGGTCAAGGTCAATGTCTTAGAGGTATATGGCATAGATAGGATCATCTAATACCAGGGGGAACTTCTTCAAGTGGGTAGCTGGAGAGATGGGCACGTGACCCAGGGCTCTATGAGAAATGGCTGTCTTCTTTAAGATTCCCAATACATGAGTACAAATCCAGTACATGGAGCAGAGCTTGAGCAACTAGTGTAGACATACTGAGCCACAGATTTTATCATGTAACACACATGTAATAGTCAAAGAACAATTATTTTAAAAGAAAAGAACAAATTTATAGAAAGAAGATGTCCTTAATCTGGAATAAACTACAAAATGTTCTCTGTTGAATTATCGTTAGTTCAGAATTTTCATTTATAAGTTCTAGTGGGCTTTTTTTTTTTCCCACAGCAATTCCCCAAATTTTAGTTCTTCAGCAGTGATATCTCTGGGCTTTGGTGTCTTTATCTCAAAAGTGAGGTTACTATAGTTCCTTTATGATGAGAACATAGGGAAAAAAATGTCTCAGATCTATAATGAATACAAACCAAACATTATTCTACACATGAATACCAACTAGACATTATCCTCCATGCTTTCTGTCCTAACACTCCTTTGCATGAAATAGCAGGGAGAATAGATCCTGGACATAAAAATAAATAATAACAACAAAAGCTAATATCTGTACCCTCCCTAGAGGCAAGGCATTATTCTAGCCACTTTGAATGAATTCCTAGTCCATTTGAACCAACAACTGAGTCAGGTACTGTTAAGACCATCATATTGCAAACAGAGAAAACTGAAGGCCACCCTGCTTACAGCATTATAAACATAAAACCAAGTGCATGGGACTTTGGGGGACTGTTGATGGGTATTTTCAAAGGAAATTAATTTTAGCCTTTGCATTATCTATGGCCCAACTTCTGTAGAAAGCAAGAGTTTCCTTGATGTATAATATGTATGTCAGTTATGAACAGGAAAGTGGCAAGAGCCAATGGGTAACCTCTTCCCATTGTTTGTAGAGAGTATTTACTTAATTCTCAGTGTGTGCCAGGAGCCATGTTAAGTATTGAGCATGGATAATCTCATTTAATACTCACAAAAGGCATGTCATATAGCTACATTGAAAAATTAGTTGTTTTTTTTTTTTTTTTTTTTTTTTTTTTTTTACAGATTAGCAGAGTGTAGCATGAAGTGATTGCACAGATTATTGGAGCTTACTCCTCCAGTAAGTGGCATAGCTGAGATTCAAGTACAGGTGGTACAGAGTCCTAGGGAATGAGCTTCCATCCACTCTACCAGTCCCCCACTCCACTTTTTCAGACAACACCAGGGGAGTTTCTCTAAAATTTAAAGTTTAAAAGGAGACACACGTGTTGACTTTTCAGGTCTCAACACCTTTCCCTGTATTAGCAAAGCCACAATACTCTATATGAAGAATGCATGTCAAGATGAGAGGAGCCATCCCTGAGAGTTTCTTACTCTGCAGGCATATACTTTATCTTTAACTTTTATCAGAATGCTCTAAGGTGGGTAATTACTAGCATTGTTTTATAGGGAAGAAAATGGAAACTTACAGGGTTAGGTAACTTGCCCAGGGTCACACAGATGCTTACACAGGAGGGAGGCAAAACCAGAGCACGGAGTTCATGCTCATTGTTCTACACACCCCTCTCTGACTGGGTGGGGGGAACCAGCTTTCTGTAAAGAAGATGTAGTCCCAGCAGCTTTAGCAATCCAGGGAACACAAGAGGCTTTGACTTTATCAACTTAACAGATCAGTGTTAACCTAATCTCCATCTGTCTGTCTCCTGGCCTGTCTGTTAGCTGGAGCCATAGGCGGCAGGGTTGGGGCATGGGGAGTGGAGGGGCTTCTGAAGATCATCATAAAATTTATAAATTGCTTTGGTCTTCCTAAAATAAAAGGCACAAGGTAAACTGGCTGATTACGGCCTTGGCCCTAGTTCAAGCCATCAATTTGCTACAAGCCCTGGAAGTTGCCACGCAGTTATTAGCTGGCTTCCTTTATGCTGTCCTACCAGGTTGGCTTGCTTCTCAAAAGAGCCATGAATCAGGGCTGGGAATGCAGTTCAGTTGTAAAGTGGGACTTACTATGTTCAAAGCCTTGAGCTTGATCACCAACACTACAAAAGACAAATCAAAACCACCATGGGTGCACAGAGAAATGGGAAGTTGTTCTTCCATTATCAACAGAAGGCTCCAGCTGGTTACGAAAGCTAGGACATAAAGCCCCTCCTTTTTCGGTACTCATTTCTTCTGTCCATCAGTAAGTATTCTACCTACAGACCACCCATTTCTTTCTGTTGAGTACTATCCTATCACAAAAGCCCATTGTGTCTTGCCTGGAGGTCGGTCGACTCATGTTGCATGCTTTAGTTTTGCTTTTAGAACTTTAGTACCCCTCAGTTGTAGGCACGCTGGGATGCTTGGTCATCCCATGGCCTGGTGTTTCCTTAGCAACACCCTAACACTCCTCACAGCTCTCATCTTTGATGTCCTTATTTTTAGACCAGTAGCCTACAGAACAACTTCTTTCTAAATCATAGATTCTGTGTTATTCCCTATCCTTAAAATCCTACCCCAGGATGGAAATTCAAAATGAATGGCTTCCAGATCCTGCATGACGTGGGTCTTTGCTGTGTCTCTGATCTCTTCACTCACTTTCTATTCCTCCTCCAGCATGCTGTCAGTGGCAGGCTCTTCCCTCCATAGGAAGTTTGCCCTGACTCCCCTCTTTGCCTGGAATGGCCTTTCTCCACTTCTTCACATGTAGACACTCGTGCCCATGTATGATTCTTTAATGACCACCTCTGAGAATTAAAGCTCATTGACTCCTTAGTTATCATTTAATCACGAGTGCCCAACAGAGGAACTGACACCAATAAAGCCCCATGAAATGTTTTCTGAATGAATCAATGACTGTATGAATGAATATAGACTTGCTAATGGAATTGCTATTCTAGTTGCTATCCTGGTAAAGGTGGATTGCCAGGATTCATGAAGCAAGGCCCACAGGGTTGGATGAGCGGCAGAGGTCATAGCATAAAGAGCCTCATAGGCCATGCAAATGAGTTGGGAATCTTTTCCAGAGGACAGTAGGAACCTACGAGAAATTTTGACTTAGTGGGTGACGTAAGTCTATTTACAGTCTGGAAAAGTGAGGTTGGAAAGATAGGTAGGGCCCACTTGGCAAATGGTACCTTCAACCTTGTGCAGAGGCAGGAATTAGGGTGTGTGTTTGCAATGTGTCTTGTAGAGCCAACAGGGTATTATTGCTCCCTTGGTCAACTTTTTGGAAACAATCAGCCAATTATGAATCAAAGGCCTGCATAGCTGCTCATAACTAATTGTGTTTTTAAAATGTGTTTAATCACAAGCTAGAGATTATATGAAGGCTTTAATTGATGGCAAGATTGGCTTCAAATGGGAGGGAGTCAGCAGTGCCGTTTGACTAAAGCTGAGTTTTATGGCGTTTATCACTAGACTCACACTTGGAGAGGCACACTTCTACCCACTCCACGCAACCAGAGTTCATGACGTCAAAGGACCTTGAGAAAGTGTTAACTATGGTAAATATGGGGGAATTGAAATGCCACCATAGAAATAACCCTGGGCTAGAGATAAAGCCTATCTAGGTCAGAGCGGCAGAGGTGGGCTCAAATTGCTCCAGGTTCTCAGAAAAATAACTTCGCAATCTTGAAAGGGTGGCACAAATTCTCTGAAACTTATTGTCCTTATCTGTAAAGTGAACAGGTTGTTCGGTGATCTGGTCGCACACCATCTCTTTCTTCATGATGTTTTAAATTGAATTTGTAGAGCAAGTTACCAGTCTTTTCATTTTTCAAGTCTGAATTCCTCCATACTGAATAACATAATGTCTTTAACACACTAGATGACTAACAATTATTCCCTGGAGTCTAATTCAGGGTTCTAGAAGTCTATAATTACATGAATACTACCAAATTGAGAAGTGGCAATCCTATAGGGTTTCAGAAGTTTGTAAACTCCAATGCACCTGTTGGCATGGCTTCCATCTGAGCTATGAATCATCTTTGAGGACACTAAAGGTATATATCTCCTTTTTCAACCAGACTTGGCTGACAGCTCCCTTCTGGGACTCCACATCGTGATCTGTGGTCTTTGTTGGCACACAAATCATATTATATTGGACATACATTGATGTATCTGTCTGTACTGCTAGACTGTAGGTTCAGTGGGAAGAGCTTGGCTTGGTATGTTGCAAGCATTCAATGCAGATAGTTTGGATGTCTCCTACCTGACCTGATACTTGACATCAGCTTAGTGAGCTACAAGCCTATAGGATAATTGATTTTAAGACTGAAATTTATGCCTTAATCAAGAGAATACTCAACAAGGGAGCTCATCATTCTTCCTTTCTGTCTCTTTGCTGAGTGTCATCTTTCTTTGTCCCAGTCTAATTTCAAAACCCATGTAGTATCCATGTGCAAAAGCCATCTCTTTCCCCTTCAAAACCCGCTCCTTGCTTTCTTAAAAGCATTGCTACTGAAATACATTGTTTTCAAAGTCTGTCTTTAAAAGCAGCACCCTGCACTGCAGTAGTTACCAAGATGCTTGAAGTCCATCCCTGAAATGCCTTTTATCTGTTGTGGTTTTTCTCTCCCCACGTCCTGACCCAGACCTATTGCCTGTGATTAATACTTTATACTACGGAAAACTTCAAATGTACATAAAATAAACAGAAAAGTAAAATGAACCCCCATGTGACTACCACTCAGCTTCTAGAATTACCAGTATCATAACATGCTTCATCCCCCGTGAAACTCCAGCAAGTTTTTGTCATACACTAGCAGTTCATTTTTTCATGCTATTGAAGAGTTTCCCACCACATCATCTACAACATCATTAACAACACAACATCTGCTTGTCCGTTTTCCTACTGATGGAAATTTATTTGGGTTTGATTGTATATGCAGGTCCCCCTTCAGGACTTTATTATGTTCTGATTTCTATTTGATAAACCCCAGAAGCACAATTGCTATACCATGGAATGAGTTTGTGTCTGGAGGGATGTATAATCTTCTAGTCTTCTTTTTCTTCCATCTGGTATCAGCCTCCAAAATCTGAACACCTACCGTTGTTGTTCATGTCAAAGAAAAATGCTGTTCATATCAAAAGTCTGCCTTGGAAGCTCCAGTAATCTCCCGTTGTCTGTGAAATGAAGCCAAGCCTTTCTGATTTGACATCCTGATCATTCACCATTAAACATCAATGTTAATTGTGCTAATATCTTAACTCTCCTTATGTGTACTAGGCGCTGAATCTAGAGAGATGTGACTCCCACACTGTGCTGTGTCAATGTTTTTAACTTCCTCAACCCGAAAACCATGATCAAAATAAAACTGGGTGTCTACATATGTGTAGCCTTTGTTGTCTGTTTCCCTAGAAATGGACTTTTTAAGGTAAAAACCTCATCTATTTCAGTCTCCCAGCCTGTGGGCTCCACTCATACAGTTCTGTACAGGTGAGAGCAGAAATGGGCAGTGGGCATCTCTTACCATGTTGGGAAGAGGGGACTGAACCGACAACATTTTGGGACGCTGAAGCCTGCCGCTGCTGTGAGCGCCCTTCATAACAAGTGAAGAAGAGCACCAAGAAGCCAAGAAAGGCTACGAACAAAAGCGGGGATTGTTGAAGAAATGGACCCTTTTCAGAAGCCTTCAAAGCCATCCTTTCACAAAGCCTGGCAGGGATACAGTATCGAGCCTGGGTAGGAGCCAAGCATGGCTTTAATTTATTATTGCCAAATTGTTTGTTGTCTTTATTTGCCAAGACTTACTAATTGAACTTTTGTTGGTCTGGCTGCCCCTCCAGAGAATCAACCTTTGTCATCTGCTCTCCAAGTCTTTCTGTAAGATGTGCCAAAAAAGTGACCCTAGTAGTTGCTAATTTCCCTTCCTGGTTCAGGTTCTCGTTTTTTTCCCCCAAGTGTGTTACTGTTTTTATATTTTATTTTTTCTCAGTTCCTCCCCAGTAAACACTTAGACTGAGTCAGAATGATGTTCATTGACCCAAGCAAAAGATTCTTGTTGAATGGCAGAAAAGCCTTCCAAAGGAACTGCATGGAGACTTACTACCTCGAGCTTCCCATCATGCTTCAGTGACAGATAAACGCCCTCGGCTTCTGCTGTGTCAAGAAGGGAAGCACTAGAGCAGCAGTTCAAACTGTGACTCAAGAACCAGCATGAGAATTTGTTAAAAGTGCACCCTTTTGGGCCTTGCTCCAGAGCCAGCAAAGCAACAGTGTGTTTCAACGTGGCTTCTGGGTGGTTCTAATGAACGCTCCAGTTCTGTGTCACTGTTTCTCAACCTTGGCTCAGTTTGTGCATTGGAACAGATGAGTCCTTGTAGTGGGCTAGCGCTGTCCGCTGTGTGACATTCAGCAGCATCTTTAACACGCATCTCTAGATGCCGGTAGCTTTCTTTCCATATCCCAATGTGATAACCAGAAATGTCTCCAGTCATCACCAAATGTCTCCGGTTAAAGGAAAAGTCACCTCCTGGTAAATTAATGGGCCAAGTACATGTTAGTTCTCTGTGCCCTTGGTTTTTGTCTGAGCCATATTGACAAAAAGTGCCAGATCCTCCAAGTGACTCCTTAGCCATAAAGAGTACGGGAAATGGATCTGCAAGGCAGCTTCCTACAAACACAGGGAGTTTTTGATCTCGATAAATCTTTCTTTTGAAGCCAGCCTCAGGCAAGTGCACATTGCTTTGGTTTTAAGAGCTAATTGGTTTGCTAGATTACTTGATATATTCACATCAAAACAAAAACCATAGAAGCTTGGCCTCCTCCCGTGGTTTTATTTGTTTGCTATCTCCAGGGAAGAGACAGGGGCACTGAGTTCATGGTGGGTGCTTGTAACATGCCGAGATGTGAAAGCTGCACCTGAAATCTCTACCTCTCTCCACCAGCACGTAAGGTTTCCCTGAGCATTCCCTTCTGTAGAACATTCCTACTGCTCATTCTTGTTACATTTTGAATTTGTAGGGTACCCAAGCCAGGCCATCAGCTATCAGACATCATTACCCTCCCTGTATTCTGCCCATTGAACCCTCTTTAGGAAGCTGAACTATGCAAAGATCAACTTGGATGAACTCAACCAAATCTAAAGGCAACTGGTTGTATAAACACCAATGCAAAGACACAATTCATTTAATCATTGGGTTGGAATTTATTGAGCAACTGCTTTGTACCAGCACTGTACTGGGTCTGAAGAATTTGAAGGAACCAGGCAGCTTCTGCACTGGGTAGCTTATCATCAGACAAAGGTAGGAGCTGTTTCCAATGGGATGGAAGGCCCTGGTAGAAGAGAGAACTACCAGCACTGTGGGACTATGCTTCACCATTGAAATCTCTGTGCTTGGCACATCCTAAGAACTTAGTATTTGTTGAGTGACTTAGAAGAAAATCATCATGCACTGAGATAAAAATTCTAGCCAATGAAAGTGCTGTTTGTATTTTTAAGGAGAAAACAAGAAGGAAGAGTGAAAAGCTACCAAAGACAGAGAAAGTAGGTGTAGGGACAGTGAGATGGGAATATGAGCAATAGCCTTGAATGGACTTTAGGAAGATCTGAAAGATGTGTTTGAAGAAATATTTGCCTGCTTGCTGTTGCTGTATTAAAAATATGCCTTCCAAACAGTGTTTAATTTTTATTCTAATTTTGTGCTTAAGGAATGTGGAAGGGCTTGGATGGGCTGGTTCATCTCTCATTTATTTGGTGTCAACTGGTGTGGCTGGGGCTAAATGTCTATTTTCAAGATGGCTTCTTCATGGATAACTCTGATGCCTTGATATTTATTGACTTTTTTCCCTCACCAGGACTTACTGTCTAGGGCTTTTACGCATGACTTATATTTTCCAGAATATGGCAATCTCTGGGTAACTGGACTTCTTATATGGCATCCAGCAGCCCCAAAGCAAATATTTCAAAGAGAATATTCCAAAAGGCCCAGGTAGAAGTCAGCAAGCTTCTTATACTCTAGGGTTGGAAGGTTTTGAGCATCCTTCTTTTGGATCTTAATAATCAAGCAGGAAACTACAGCTAGCCCAGATCTGGGGAGATAGGAGAAATAACCTCTTTCCTTACTAGAAGAATGGTTTCCAAACAAAAGAAGGAGGGGGCTTAATGGCAACTGCCTTGGTCAAGTGGGTTCCAGGGATTGAGAAATTAGAATCAAGACTGAAGAACTTGAGGCAGCAAGGGGTAAACAAAATTCCCTGGATTCTGAGAGAAGGTAGGGGAAGGTTTCAGCCCTGGGGTGAGAGCAATGGCGTCATTTGACTGGCCTCACTTTAGAATTAATGGTCTCTGACAGCTGTGGGGAGTATGGGGAGATAGGACAGCTCTGGAGGCAAGGAGGCGAGATGCGAGGATGTCTCTATGGCCTAAAAGAGCAAATGTTCTAGGAGATGCTGGAGGCTGGATAAGGGAAGGAGCCGTCACAAGGAGAGACAATGAGGGAAATTCAAGATACCTGAAGGTTCCAGAAGCCTCTCCTAACGCAATCATTTTCCCTTCAGAGTGGAGAAGAAAGGCCTTATTTCTTTTCTGGGCACTTGATGGGGGTGGGGTAAATGGCAGCTGGCAACTAAGTTTGCCCTCTGAGGCTTAATAGTCACACTTCTTCAGGTTTGTTAGGAGAAGGCCTGAGGAAAACAAACAGGGTTGGTGTGAAGACCATTCCGAAAGGCTCCCAGAACAAAGACTCCACTTGGCAGCTGTTGCTCCGAGCTGAGTGAAAGAAACAAAAGAGTTTATTGAGCAAACACGAAAGGAGCCTAATTGATGCAATTAAGGTGAAATTAAATAAAGGACGGTTTTTAGCCCCTAAGTTCATGGAAAATTTTTCACAGGGGTGTCACCCGGCTGGTCATTTGGTGCTTTTAAATAAAGGGACGCACAGGATGTGGGAAATTGGCCTATTTGACCCTCTGGAGTAGATCAGCTGCGATGATGTGGGAGACACGTGTGCAATTGCAATTGCTAGGTCCTGGCTGCCAAGCCTCGGGTTGGGCATGACGAAGAGTCGGATGTGATGAGGTCTACAGCAGACACTCGGGAAGAACTGCAACAAGGCTCCAGGCTCCAGATAGCCTGTCACCCTGCTTTGTTCACCTCCTTTTACTGTCCGAGATGGCCTGGTTCATTACAGGGTAAGGCACTGCTCATCCCTCCCACTCCAACACCCAACACACATACACACACACACACACACACACACACACACACACACACACACACACACGCTCATGTGTATACCCATGCATGAACCAAACCACATGCTGCAATCTGACTCTCCTTGGAGTAAAGCTTCTGAAATGCCTGTCTATAATGAAATATCCCAAATACTAAAACATGAAACAAACATATGTACCTTACATGTGTTCCCAAGCACTTCCCAGACATCTCAGAACTATAAAAGTAATGTCTGAAATCAACCTGAATGTGGACATTTATTTAGCATGCAATTGCATGCTATCTACCACACACTAGGTTTTTCTTCAGAGCCCTTTAAAGATATAGACTCACCTATCCTTTAACAATCTATGAGTTAGGAATACTTTTAAGCACTTTTACAGGTAGGGACTAGGAATAGAGACATCAAAAGTGTCAAACCACTGTGTAGAATTTGAACCCAGAACTCCAGGGGCTGTATACTGTATCCATAGACAAGGCTCTCTTGAACCGTCAGTAGAGGTGGCACGTACGGAATGGTGAAGTCCCTGGGAGCATGGTAGCAAGTGGGATCTGCATTCCACATCTGTCCCAGGCATGTCCATTCTATTCAGCACTGAGTTCCACTCACAAATCTCACCTCCTGCTCTAGGGGTGGATAGGAGGCACCATCTACAAAGACTGGAAGAACCGATTGTTTAACAATGTCTGGCGCATGAAAGGACTCAGCCTTTTGCAAGGAAGTATGGATACAGTTAAAGATCTAGAGTTAGGATGTAGCTCAGTTGGTAGAGTGTCTACTTAGCATGCAGGAAGCCCTGGGTTCAAGCCCAAGGTAAACTAGGTATTGTTGGCACACATCTGTAATACTAGCAAGATGTGAGTGGAAGCAGGAGAATCAGAAGTTCAAGTTTATCCTCAACTGCATAGCAAGTTTGAGGCCAGCCTGGGCAACATGAGACCATGTCTCAAAAAAGAAAAAAAGTTAAATATCTGATCAGAGAAAAACTAGAGGCTTTTAAAAATATAGGAAAATACAGGATTCAAGGAAAAGGAACAAAAGACTATAATTCTTAGAAACTATTTTTGAAATAAGTCTTGTGTGATTTCCTCATTTCACAAATGATGAAAGTCAGTCCTGGATCAATAGTTCTTAAATGTAATCTTCATTAAAAAATGCCCAGGGGCTTATCAGAAATGCTGATCTTGACATTGTTGCTGGAACCTCACCAGAGGTGATGAATCCATCAGTAGCTGATTTGTGAACTTTAGAGCGAGCTCAGGGATCTTTTTATCAACAGATTTAAAGACAGGAGTGTGTCTTCAGGTAATTCCAATGCAGTTGGCTCATGGATCACCCTTTGAAATCCTTCAACTATGGAAGAAAGTCCATGGTTCCTTCCAGCATTTGTATTGCAGATTACCTTGAAAACACTTGGGATTCCAGGCCACTTTGGTAGCTGAAGATGAATGTGTGTTGGGGAGTTACAGTACATTTCCCCGTTTGATTCCTCTGCCCCTGGGGTTTAATAATTTAAAGTGAGCTGAGAGTGCAAGCTGTTGAATTTCAGGGAAACCATTTAGCCACAAATTCAGGAGCCAGGAATCATAAACACACATGCCAAAGGCCTATCTTCAGACCTTTCTGGACTCTCACAGAAATAGGGCAAAGACAAAGTAATAGTTCTGAGTCTAAGTGACACAGTTTGTTTCATTACAAAGTTACTGCGAAACTTTTTTCTTTTGAGAGAGGGTCTCACTATGTAGACCAGGCGGCCCTGAATTCACTGAGATCTGCCTACCTCTGCCTCCTGAGTACGGGATTAAAGGTGTGTGCCATCACACTTAGCAAGATATATATATATGTGGGAACTTCACTGAGGTAGAATTTAAATATCATAAAATTCATTTATTGTTTCCAGAAGTGGTAGCACACACCTGTGATTTAATCACTTGGGAAGCTGAGACAGATTGTGTGCTTAAGGCTTGGACTACATAGTAAGACACTGTACCAAAAAACTTCAGTTAGGGTGAGGGAGACGGATCAGGGCGCAAAGGTCTCTGCTGCCAAGCTTGAAGACCAGAGTTCGTTCCCTGGGAATCACCCAGAGGGAGAGAACCTATATTTGAATATTGTCCTCTGACCTATATACTCATACCAAGATGGTCTTGTACACACATACTTTTTAAAAAGCAAATAAAATGATATTTAAAATAAAAACTTCACTTATTAAAATTGAATGTTTCTAGACGAGGGTTACAGATGGTTTTGTGCCACTATGTGGGTTCTGGAAATCAAACCCAGGTCCTCTGGAAGAGCAGCCAATGCTCTTAACCACTGAGCTCATTATGAGCATCACTATTATTATTATTATACAGTTCCTGATGTTTCCATTTCTTTTTCTTTTTTTATTCTTCTCTCATGTAATATGTCCCAACCTCAGTTTCCTCTCCCTCCATTCCTCCCAGGTCTCACTTCCACCTCCCCTCTCCCCCAGATCCACCCCTCTTCCATTTCCCTTCAAAAAAAAAAGAGTAGACCTCCCAGAAATATTAACTTAACATGGCATAACAAGTTACAATAAGATGAGGCATGAAGCCTCATATCAAAGCTGGACAAGGCAACCCAGTAGGAAGAAAAGGGTCCCAAGAGCAGGCAAAATTTCTATGGGTTCTGTAGTGATTATAGTGAATGATGCCGTACATGGATTTGATAATTTGTGTGTATCCTTGCCCATAGTACACATAGTTCAAGGTTTATGAATTTTGTGATTTTTTCCAGAATCCACTGTAGCACACAAGCTCTTCTACTTCTTCTGTCTCTCTGATTTCCACTCCCATCCCTGTTTTTTTTCTTTTACTTTTCTTTCTGTTTTTTTTTTTTTTTTGGAGGGGCAGCTATTATTGACATTTTAACATTTTTCTTTAGAATATAAGCTGTTCAATCTATGCATATCTATCTAAAGACTGCTTTAAATGCCTGCCATACATTTTGATATGTTGCATTTTTCATGTATTTTTTCAGCTCACGATATTTCCTTCTTGTGATTTTTCTTTTCTTACACCTGTGGGGCATTTTGAAATGTGTTAACCAAGTGTTATTCCTAGTATTTCTTTCTGTTTTGTTGATTTATCATTTTATTCTATTGTGGGTTAGAAAACCTGGATCTGATGATTCTTATTCTTTTACATCTTTTGAGATTTCCTTGTGGTTCATAATACGGTCTGCCCTAGGGGCTGCTCTGTGGGAGCTTAAGAGAATATAGATTTGGGCTGGGGACATGGTTGGGTCACTAAAATGCTCAAAGTATAAGCATGAGGACCTAGGTTTGGATCATCAGCACTCACATAAAAAGCCAGATATCTGGGTGTGGTGGCATGTGTCTGTTACCCTAGTGCTGAGGGGAGGGATGGGCCAAAGACAGACAGGTCCCCAGAGACAGCTGCCCAGGAAGATTAGCTCATCAACTGAACACTGGGCTCAAGAGAGATCCTGCCCCCCCAAAAAAAAAAATCATGTGGAGAGTGATAGAGGAAGAGCCAAACACTGACTGATGTCCTCCACACATTTGTGCACACACACCCCCCACATGCACCACCCCCCCCCCACACACACACGAGACTCAAGGATTTCATACTCTGCTGCTATACGGTTAAGCATCTTTTAAACACAAATATGTTGGATTGGATAGTGGGAAATGACATGGTAAGCAAGCCATGATACCTGCCTTTTAAATTTTCAGTTCCTTGTTTGGGGGGCACCCAGGCAGGGGCATCGAGATCTGTCCCTGGTCTATAGGCAGGCTTCTGGGAATCTGGTGCCTGTGGTGTGATGCCTCGCACAGACTTTGTGCAGTCGGAAGGAGCTTGGACCTGCCTAGGCTCAGTGTGCTGGGCTCTGCTGACTCCCCATGGGAGACCTCAATTTGAGGGATGTGGGGATTCAGGGTGTCTTGGGAAAGAGGGTTGGGGGTGGGGGAGGGAGGAGTGGGGATCTGTGGATGCTATGGGGAGTGAGTAGAAAATTTCTTAATAAAGAAAATGTTCGGAAAAAAAAAAAGAAAACATACTGAATGAGACATGGGCAGGAAGGCAGAAAGTAGCATATTTCCATGGCTTCTGCTTAAGTTCCTGCCTTGACTTATCTCAATAGACTGTGACCTGGATATTTAAGCCAAATAAACCATTTTCTATGCAAAAAAAAAAAAAATATGTAGTTCTTCTAGAGCAGTGATTCTCACCTCAGAGCAACTTTGTTGTCCACTGACATCTGGAAGACAAATGGCAGGAGACATTTTCTGGATTTGCAGCTAGGGGCTGGGCTCCTGGCACCCAGTGTAATTCTATATGTCACAACTCACTGGACACCTCCAGCTCTCCAAGTTTAGAAACCCTGTTGCTGAGCACATCCGAGGCACTTAGTGACATCACAAAGCGTCAGACAACAGATTTCCTGCTAGGGCAGTCACAGAGGCTGAAATCAATCAACATTGTAGCAGGCACCATACTGCTCCTATGTTCATTCATCCCTTTCCTCAGTAGGCTGTGAATATTTTGAGTATTGAGTTTTCTCTGATCCTTCTGGTGGTTAGAAACACAAACAGGAACTGAAGAGAGAGAGAGAGCTCAGTAGTTAAGAGCATTTGCTGTTCTTCCAGAAGACTCAAGTTCCATTCCCAGCACCCATGTTGGTTGTCTCACAGGCTCCTAGGACTTCAGCTCCAGGGAATCTGATGCCCTCTTCTGGTCTCTGCAGGCACCTGCACACATGTGGTACACATACACACACACACACACACACACACACACACACACACACACATACACACTTTATTTCAGTCCTAAAATATTTAAGATCACAAAAGCAGATTAGATTACGGTTTTATTTCTACATACCAGGTGTAGAAGACTATGGTGTAGTTACTTAGACTCAGTTTCCCCAGTTGTACAATATGAAAAATCTCTCTGCCTTGTGGGAAAACTGTGAAAATTAAATCAACTCATTAGTGAAGCCTTTGAGAGAGCACATGTGATCACTACTTCATTACTGTTGTTATTGTATCTACCACCCAGCCCCATGCCCCACAAATCTGTGCACATGAATGACTAACGGAGCCACCATCTTCTCTGTGATGGCCTCAAGTTGTGCAGAGTGATCCTAACTAGGTTGGGACCTGTGAATTCTTCTTGGCTCCCACTTTCCACAGAGGAAGTCATCTATATGTACAGGAAGTTTAGGAGCCCAACTGGGACAAACAAGCCAAGGACAAATAGGCCGACCTGCGCTGCACCCTTGGACCTCCTACTAGCCTGATATGAAATGGTCACACGGAGGTGGTAAGGTCCCTAGGGAGTCCCAAGATGCTGTTTCCCCAGCATCACTCTGGGCCAACTTCTTCAGCTTGTTTTCCAAGAACCAACTCTTCCTAATGGTAGAAGCTTTCCACTATATTCTCTGCTTGTTACGTCAACTTTGTGGTCAATACTGAAAGCTTTTGGGTTTTTCTCTAAACATCTCATCTCCCTGTCTTCTGGGCAGCATGGTGAAGATAATGCATGTAAAGCAATTACCTCATGTTTCATACAGTAATGGGTAAGAGCAGAACTTCCTTCCATCCTGGTATCTGACTGTGTCTGCTTTGGGAAGAGGAAGACAAAGAAAAGGAGCCTCAAAGCATTCTGGTTTATATAGAGGAATTCACAGAGTGCCAGGGAACCTCAAACCAACCAGTAAGACATGGGTCCAAAGATTAGCTCAGAAGCAGGAGAGGGTAAGCCTATTAGACCAGAAAATATGACTTCATTTTATTGTTTTCCACTGTGCCCTGAGGGCTGCAAACTTCTGATGGCACAAACAAGATCTGGAGCCTTCCTCTTTATCAAAATGTCTTTATAGGCCACCGATTCACATCTTCAGACTTCATAAGCAGAATACGTCATCATTGCCTTTCTGGAAGTTCTCCACATGCTTACTTAGATTCTCTCTGGTGACAGCATGCAGAGAACTAAGTGATCTGGACTGGGAGGAAACAGAGATGTGAGCAGCAGAGAGTGCTAGGGATTGAGTGGCTGCCTTATTTCCCAGCTATCATGAAAAGAAAGTCCTACTTTCTGTATTTTAACTTTAAAAACCCAGAATACATCTTTCTACTTTGTCAAAGTTCAATAACTAACATTTTTGAGTGTTAAATATGTATTTGACACTTTCCTAAATCCTCTGTGTATAAATTAATGTCATTCATTATTTCAGAAATATCTCTTAAGTGTGGATTAAATAACAAAGAAAGTCTCTATAAAGAAAAATGGTAAATGTTTGGGATAAGCATGCAAAGCTGGCATGCAGCAGATGCCTGTCATGGAAACCGAGGTTGACTTCAAAAAGGACAGGACAAAAGGAAACTTTGGGAGGCACAGTGACGAGGACATGTAAGTTAATTTGCACCAACAGCCAATGGTGTTTAAGGATCAGTAACCATGGAGACACTAGTCTGAGGTTAGACTGTTATTGGACAGGTGTTCTTGCAGAAGTACCTTCCATATCAGGTTGCAATAGGTTTTGTGCAGTGGAGTACCTCAGTAGGGTATATCTGGACAGTTCTTCCTGGCAAACACAGGTGAACACGATTCCTTCCTTCATAAACTTCTGTCCTTAATATGATCTTGTTAAGTGACTCCTTTTTGATTATGACAACGTTCACTGAAACTGGGCGTTGTTCTAAGTCCCAAGGATTCAGCCAAGAGCAGAGTCTTCAGAGACCTGCTGTGGACCATGCTCCTTTATGCTTGTCAGTTAGCAGATACCAAGAATATTAGATCAGATGCTAGAAGGCAGAGTTAATACAGCTGAGACAAAGACAGTGAGGTGTATGAGTAGAGGTATGGGACCTGGAAAGGTGCTGCAACCTTCAATCAGGCGTTCAGTGAGCACTTCCCTACCAACACTTGGAAAAGAGAAAAGCCAAACCCAACTAATGCTTCTGTTAGCTTTAATACTGAACCTTGAGCCAATGCTCTAACCACTGGTTTTGAAAGATTATTGAGCCAGGGCCAGCTCTAACAAGCCAAGCATGAAGTCAGCCCACGGTCACCGGCGCTTCTCAGTGGTGGGTGTTAGAGCGGTTGATTCTTCACACTAACTGAAGAAGTGGAAGTGTTCCTTAGAGAGGGGCGTTTGTGTTGTCAGTTTTGAGAAGGATCTTGTCTAGACCCTTCACCTCTAAATAGATCACAGGATACTCTTACTGTCCTGTACTTATCCTGTTCCTGAGAATTGGACTTTCTCTCCAGTAGAACTGATCTACACACTCATATTCAGTCTTTGCTTGTGTAGAAAAACAGTAAGGAGTGAAGGGACCAGATGTCCCGGGTGTACGTGAGGGTCCCATCCCCCATACTTGGAACCTGGAAACCACTCACGACTTTGCTTCTACCACTTTAGCTTGGGCTGCTCTTTTCTACGGCTTTTCTCCTTCTCCCCTTCCTCCTCCTCCTCCTCCTCCTCTTCTCCTCCTCTTCCTCCTCCTCTCCCTCCTCTTCCTTTTCCTCCTCCCTTTTGAACCAAGTTCTCACTGTGTAGTCTAGGTACCCAGACTGGCCTCAGACTTATGGCAATCTTCTTGCCTTAGCCTCCTGAGTCCTGAGATTATAGATGTGTACGATCGTACCCAGGACTTTTCAAGTCCACTCCTTCCTTAGTCTCATGGATCCATCTTCTCCACTTTACTAGCCTGCTCAAGTCAAACAACTATGAAAGGTGTAATATCATCAGTCATGGATATCTTAAATTTCAATCTAAGAGTCCTCTCTCTTGGAGCAAATTGGATAATAGAGCTTATTTCTAACTGAAAGGAATTTCGGGTAAATGACTCTTGGAAACAACTTTCATGAAGGAGATCCCGTAGATAGATACTCTTCTTCTTCTTCTTCTTCTTCTTCTTCTTCTTCTTCTTCTTCTTCTTCTTCTTCTCCTCCTCCTCCTCCTCCTCCTCCTCCTCCTCCTCTTCTTCTTCCTCCTCCTCCTCCTCCTCCTTTATCCTCTTCCTCTTCTTCTTTTTATTTTTATATATGTGATTATATGTCACATGTGTGGGGGTGCTCACTAAAGCCTGAAGCCAGAAGAAGGCACCTGATCACCTGGAGCTATAGCCTCAGGCAGTTGTGAGTCAAGAAATATAGGTGCTAGGAACAAAACTTAGGTCCTCTGGAAGAGCAACAAGTGCTCTTAACCACTAAGCCATCTCTTTAGCCCCATAGCTTCTCTTCTTCAACTGAATAGTGAAATGCTTCTCCTGTAGAGACCCATGCAATGATCCCCAGGTCTCTTCATTCTTTGTGTGTTGCACAGAGCAAAAGAGAGGTGCTGGAAAGACCTTGTTTATAAAAGGACTGAAGGGTACTTGTCAAAGTCAATTCCACAATTTCTTTTATCACTCTGTGTTGAGGTCAAGATCAGTGCTTTTTAGTCTATTTGTCAATAAGCATTAAAAAATAGTTTTTGCTCTATTCTTTATTATTTAGAATATTTTTAGCCTCTAAAACATTTCTTTGGTAATAATTATATTATAAATTATTGGTATGGAATAAATAATAAATAGCTTTGTATAACTGACACCCCTTCTTTGTTTTCCAAGTATCTTTCTTTCTGGGAATCTACTTCACCTTGTATAACACATATATGGTTCCCTTCTCCACTTGGTAGTCAAATAAATACCCTTCTCTCAGGCTCAGCACTTGATATGGAGGAAGTCTTTACTCAAGGATGGTAAACAAAGCCATCTTCAGGATGCTGTTGGGACTCCAGATCCAATCCCTTTTTCTAATCTGAGATCGTTGGTGGTGAGGCTCATGGAAGTCTATAGTTGACAACAGTCATCTTTGCTGTTGCCTGGAGAACTGGGAAAAGAAGTCAACAAATAATACAGGCCAATGAACAGGGCTGAGGGGATTTCCCAATAGAGAGGGCATCTAGGACTAAGCCCTGTAAGATCCTAGATACACCAGGACAGGTGGACACCCTAGCATGGAGTTCCAATGATTGTCATTAAAGCACTTGTCTTTTGATAGGTCAGAGACCGTCTCATACTTCTTAGTCATGAGAAACAATACATTTTTTTTTTTGCTTTAGTAAGCCCAAGGAGACCCTATCAGTGCAGCTTCTCGCCCCTCAAATAAAAATTCACTAATTGTAATTCAGTTATTATAATCACTTGTTATGATTCACTTATTATAATATGAATTCTAATAATTCAGATTATTAGAGAAGCCACAAAAGCTCAAATACCTTTAATACAGATTTTTTAACATTTGGGACCATGGGCATTCAGAGAACTCATGCTGCGATCCACTAAAATAATTTCGCCCCCCTTGTAGACAAGATGCACACACACACACACACACACACACACACACACACACACACACACACTGCAACTTAAAAAACAATAGTAGCATTGTAAGGTTTACACAAGCATATCTTGGAATAGAAGCCCCGGGCATCACTTTGGAAGAAGAAATGCGGACATGGCCGTGGACTGGTGACCAGAGTCCGGCATTTGTCTTTTTAGAATTGACTTTCATGGACTAGCCATGGAACCCATTCCCGCATGCGCCCGTGTGGAGCTGTTGAGCAGAAACACAGAAGCAAAAAGATGCCCTGAATCCCGATGCGCCCAGTTCAAAGCAGATGAATCAGGGAGGGATTGGAGGAATGCTGTCTCCACCCTAAGGCATTACCATCTTTTTATTGCTCTCCCGACTTTATTGTTACTGCTGAGCACTGCAGCTTATTTGGCCATTTCCCTGGGTAGGGCAGATATTTCAACAGATGTGAGCTATGCCAGCTATCACCTCCAGGGAAGGAGATTATAGAGGAAAGAACATCTGCGAGGAATTAACAAAAACAAACGAAATGGTACGTCAGAAAGGAGAGCGCCACCGGAAGCTTACTTATTTGTTTGGGGTGGGGGAGATAGATCAAGTGGCTGTAGATGACTCTCAGGGTTTCAGAAGCCTTCTCCGGCACTAATGTGTGTCTGCTCATTTTTAGATCCTAGAAGACTATGAACAGAGAACTAAGGGCCGTGGGGAACCCAACATGAAGAGAAAATGGTTGCATCCACGAACAGGTTTTGCATTCATGGAACCTTAAATGCGGAAGTCACGCAGTGTCATCCAAAGAGACTGGGTACCAGAGGCAAAAGAATGTGACGCCAACCCTCATATCCTCCGCTGGTTGCCCCAGCACCTTGAACAAATCAGGTAGCTTCTCTGAGCATCAGTTTTCTCAGTGTTGAATGGTCCTACATATATTTGCTCTGCAAGAGTTTTATAAGGAGCCCCGTCGGCTTACTTGAAGCACCAAGAACTGTAACTGGGACAGAGTGCTTGTCAGAAGTCAGTCTGAAACACTCTGTAGGGCAAACTTTCGAAGGTAGAGTTGGTGGCTTAAACTAGGGTTCATTATTGACATCAATGCTATCAGATGACTACTGTGCTCTGAGCCCTGCTAAAGGCCGAGAATACAGTGGGAAGCAGGAGAAATGCCATCCTTCTCAAACGAGAAGCTTTTCGAGTCTAGTAGAGGGTGCATAACAGTCGGAAAAAGAAAATCACGTGCAGATAGTGGGGAGAAGGCACAGGGCCCTGGGGAGGGAGAAAGATTCTCAAAGGAGAGAGCACTGGCCTTTGAGAACTCAGGGAATCTTAGAGGTAACCAGTGTGGTGGTAGCAGTGCGCAGGGGCAGGGTGCTAACGGAGATAGAAAAAAATTATATCAAAAACATTATTTAAAGGGAAGAGTTTCAATGAACTGGGGAAAGTGTTCAGGCAAAACTTTACTGAGAGGGCACTTCTATGGGCTACTGTCATTGTTTTTCTAACCCTAAGCTTCGTGCCTGGCATTACAGACTCTCATGGTTCCCCCACATCCTCTCACTGTTAGTACGTGTATCTGTATCTAAAGGTACCTTCTTTAAACCACATGGCACATCAGGGTCCCAGCCCTTGAAGCATCAGGGGCCCAGCACTTCACAGGTAAGATCTCCAACCGTCACCAAAATGTGTGGGACATGGAGTTTCGTGAGGCCCTCTATACCAAGTCAGTTGGTTGATAGTCTGGGTACATCCTCAGAAAGGAAGTATTCTAAGCAGAATACTGGTACTCTTGTCTCTCTTCTGAGATTGCCCTAAAGTTTCTAGGTGGTGCACACAAATCCCCCCCCCCCATCGTATCATAACCCTCATTTTCTGTCTCCAGTATACGGCCAATGGCCATTGCTGTCTGAGGTAGAGTAGGTCTCATCTCTCTCAGTAAGTGCTTAAGATGAATCCTATTTTAAGGCAAACAGAAGATTTTGATTACTTCTACCGTTAGTTGAACTGTCTTGAGAGTTATTCTTTCTACCTATTTTGACTCTTACTTATTCAACAAATATTTATTGGCAGAGGCCATTTGCTCGAATGGCTTGAGACCTAGGGCCAGCCACAGAGAGTGTTACTTGGCTAGAAAAGGAGCTAAAAGCCAGCTCTCCTTCACAAATCCACGAGGTGTCACTGGCCCCCTTCTTCCTGCTCGTCTCTGTCTACCCTCCAGAGCCACTCTGACACCTTCTGAAAAGTCATGTGTCACTTCAAGTCTCTTTCAATCCATTTCTAGAACATTCATTTTCAGAATTTTCTCTGTGAGTTATTTTTCTTCTCAAAATACCTATGTGCTGGGCATAAGGTTGGTTTGAAACAAATCAGAACTTCCACAGAAAGTAAAAGAGCTTGAAAAATGGTGAAATAAGTAAATAAATAAAATCTGCTTAAATCCGTCACAGAGCTGGTTGGCAATGGGAACTCAAAGGTGAAAACAGACGCGAGCGGGGAATAGTTGAAAGCTGTGCTAAGCCTCTGTAATTGATTTTTCTCCAGGGCAGAGACCATAAATGCAAGCTTTGCCCGGATGTAGGTTTTCTGCAAAGGAACAGAGAACCCAGCAGAGTGTGTGGTGGTTAGAAAGACAAATTTGAAATTGAAAATCCTCAAACACATGCCCAGTTTTTCTTTAAGACCTTTGTTGAATTCTTAAGCTGTGTGGCTAGGAGTTTAAACCACAGAGCAAAGACTGGGTAAAACACAATGAAGACTTCTGCAATAGCTCAGGGAGTAGATTAGGCCATAGACCATCTTTAAAAGGAAGCGTTTTCTGTAATAGTGTGCTTCAATAAAATGCTTCAAAGAGAGAGGGTGAGTTTGTTTGTTTGTTTTTCTCTAAGTCCATGGAGTGGAACTGTTTGCCCAAATCCCACCAGGCTCTGGGTTGAGCCAAACCTAAGGGCAGCTACAGTAAGAGCCAATCTCTGATTCACTCATTTAACTGGGGACTAGCCATCAAAGAGAATCAGCTGAGTGACAGTCTTGATCTTTATGCATAGTATAATATGCTAAGGACACAGACCAAAAGTCTAGGCAAAAATAAACAACATAACAAAGGGATGGGAATGAAACTAATGGCCAGATCCCAGAGTTAGCACAGTAAGGGTCATCATGAGTCAAATACTGGGGAAAATAGAGAGAACTATTGAAAAAATAGCTTTGAAAAGAGGGAGGAAAAGGGGGAAATTTCATTAGACATTTGAAATCTATAAAAATAGTCAAATGCCTGAAGAGATACTCAATCGTAAAAGCTTACCTCAGAAGCATTAGGACTCGATTTCAATCCCCAGAACCTGAAGAAACTGCCGGGGGTGGTGGTGCATGCTTGTAGTCCCATCTGTGTGGAGATAGAGACGGGTGCTCCCAAGGGCTTGCTGGCCAGCTCTTCTAGCTAACTGGTGAACACCAGACCTCTTGGTGAGAGACCCTGTCTTAACGGAGGTCGATAGCATTCCTGAGGATGAAACCTGAGGTCATCTTTGGCCTCCATGCATGTATGTAAATGCACCCCCAAACAAATAAACGTGAACCCACATATATACATTTTTTCATATAATATATTGTGTATGCAAAACAATATATGTTTTTCCCTTCTCCATCTCCTTGCAGATCCTACCTACCTCCCTACCCACCCAACGTCATGTTCTGTTCTCTCTCTCTCTCTCTCTCTCTCTCTTTCTCTCTCTCTCTCTCTCTCTCTCTCTCTCTCTCATAAAATCAAAGCAAACATACAAAAAACCTAATAAGTCTTTAAAAAAAAACCTTACTAAAACAAAATGATATAACCTCCCCACAAAACAAACGAACATGGAGTTTGTTTTGTATTGACCAACTATTTCTGGGAAGAGTCTAGCCTTGGAGAGAGAGAGAAGGCTGATTTTTTTCCCTTTTGCAGCAACTATCAATTGCAAATAGCTTCTTGGTTAGGGGTGGGGACTTGTTTCCACTTCCCCTTCTCAGTGCTATACTTTTGTCTGTTTTGAACTTATGCATGTTTTGTGTATGTTGTCACAGGCTCTGTGAGTGTCCGGAAGTCTCTGTAAGTGTTGTCAGACCTGCTGTGTCTGGAAGACAGTTTCCTTGGAGTCATCCACCACCTCTGGCCCTTACAATCTTTCTGCCTTTTCACTGCTCCTTGAGAAGAGAGATTTAATGAAGATATTACCTTTAACACAGAAACCCACAACCGGACAATATGTAGAGAGCGAGAGATGAGGGGGGCATTCAGCTGCTCTTTATAACAATAGTGTAAACTGTTTTTAGCATTTGAATTTTCTAAAACAAGAGATTAACCCACAGTAAATTAGACAGCTCATTACTCCTGCCTGCTAATCTCTTGTTTTACCACTAAGGCAGCTCAACGTCAGCATTGAAAAGATCAGTGACTTGATAAATAAATTAATCAAGAATGCTAAGTGGGAAACCACATATAATCACAGTCAGGACTCAAAATGAGGGATCACTAGACATTAGAAAGTAACAGCACCATATGATATATTACAATGTATTTCTATCTAATTTGTTCCTTATATGTATATAAATGTGTTGTTTGCAATCAAATGGACAAATTAAGTAAAAAAGCTAAATTACAAAACTAATTTAGCCGGGTGGTGGTGGCGCACGCCTTTAATCCCAGCACTCGGGAGGCAGAGCCAGGCGGATCTCTGTGAGTTCGAGGCCAGCCTGGGCTACCAAGTGAGTTCCAGGAAAAGGCGCAAAGCTACACAGAGAAACCCTGTCTCGGAAAACAAAAAAACAAAACAAAACAAAACTAATTTAAAAAGCAAGCAAGACTCTTTTTAATACTATAATATGAAATTGAATCCACCATGAAAATCATTCCCCCAAAGAAAATTATGCTTTGGCCCAAATTAGTTTCACTAGTATATTCTGCACATGCAAAGAACAAGTGAACTAAACCTGATGGGTGTTCTTTTAGGGAGTAAAAAAAGAGGAATCTGTTCTCTCCTCTCTTTAGAATAACCTCCAAACCATGCAGAGCACTTTATCTTTTGACCATGATGGGAAAAATTATAAACTAACATTTATAACCCAATTATCATGTAGTAAGAATAATTCATTATTCTCAAATAGGATTATGCCAGAATAAAGTTTCTCATCATTCCCAGGTAGAGTTTAACATCTGATTAAAGAAAGCACATCAATGGACAAAAGAGACAGAAACCTATGCTCACCTAAGAATAAGAAACTCCTAGAAATTAGAAAACCAAGCTCTAATTTTAAGTCTTCAACAAAGTAAAATTAGAGTTTTCTAACTTGTAAAGAATATCTCCAAGTAGACAGCATTACCACAACACTAATGACAAACCTTCAAATGTTTCCCCCAGAAAATCCAAATGAGACAAAATTCTCATTATACAGAGAAAAGGAAGGATCATTAAAAATCATGCTCAGTCAATGAGATATCCAGATAGATAAAAATTAACCACAAGCCTCACACAAAAATCAGTTACTGATGTATTTTTAGAGCCAGGTCTTGAACTGTATTTTACAGAAATGAACCTTTGAGGTGGAGAGCATGCTATCAATAGCTGCAGAATGCACATTCTTCCCAAGTGTGCACAGAGCAGGTCATTTGTTAGGACTCAAGTTTTCAACAATTTCAGAAGACTGAAATTATCTCAAGTATCTTTTTCAGTTACAAAGCTATACAATTAAAAGACAATAGGAATTTTAGAAAATTCAAAATTAGGGTTTGAGTTTGGAATGCCCCCACACACTCATGTTTTGAGCACTTTGTCCCTAGCTTGTGGCACTGTGTTGAAAGCTGGGGATCTTTAGATGGTGGGGCCTGCCTGCCATAAGCTAGTCATTATAGGTGAGTCTTTGAAGGTTCTGCCTTTCCCCAGTTCTAGCCTGAGATTCCTGCCTCCTCTTGAGCATGAACAAGCAGATGCTGCATGCTTCCATCATCACGAGCAAAGCTTCTGCCAAAATAAACTAAAATCTCTCTGAGATTGTGTGATGGTTAATCTTGGTTGTCAGTGTGATGGGATTTAGGATCATCATAAAAAGAGACACCTGGGAATGTCTGTGAGGCGTTTTCTAGATCAGGTTCATTAGGTAGAAAGATCTACCCTAGATATAGGAGGCGCCTTTCCACAGGGTGGGTTCCAAACAAGTGAGAAAGCTGAGAAGCAGCATTCATTGTTGCATGTGTCTCCTCCTGCTGTCCTGACTGCCATCTTGATGGGCTGTCCCTTCAAATCATGCCTCACAATAAGCCCTTCCTCCCTTAAGTTGCTCTCTTAGGCATTCTGCTGCAGCCATAAGAAAAGTAACTAATACTGTCTAGAAAGTGAATAAGATGACCCCACACAATCAACAGGTCAAAAGAGAGATTTAGAGAGAAATTCAGAAACATCTTGAGACAAAGGTAAAAACATAATATTTCAAGACTTTTGAGACACAGCAAAAGCAATTAAAGAATGAAGCTTATAGCAATAAACCAGTCCCCCCCCCAAAAAAAAAACAAGTAAACAATCTAATGTAATAACTCAGGGAACTAAGAAGAGAAAAATGAAAGCAAACTAAGCCCAAAATTCTTATTCTAAGGAATAAGATAATAAAGATTGGAGAAAATAGGTAAGTAAAACATAGACTAGAAAAACAATAGAAAAGATCAACAAAATTAAAAGTTGTTTTTCAAAAACAGAAAAGTTTTTAAAAATCAGAATTGAAAGAAGAGACATTACACCTGATATCACAAAAGTATAAAGAACCATAACAATATATGAGCAATTATATGCCAACAAATTAGATTAGCTGAAAGAAATGCATGAGTTCCTAGATCAACATAACTCAGCAAGACCAAACCATGACTAAATAGAAAATGTGAATGGAACAATAATAAGCAAGGATATAGAGCTGGTAATAAAAATTCTGTCATCAAAGAATATCTCTGGACCTGATGGCTTTACTGCTGAATTCCACTAGACATTTAAAAAAAATAAATACCACTTTAAACTCTTCTAAAAATTGAAGAGGGAATATTTACATAGTCATTTTATAAGATTAGTATTATCCCAATACCAAATCAAGACAGCATGCTATAAGAAAAATCACAGTTCAAGATCTCCTATGAGCATAAGTGCAAAAACCTTTAACAACATATAAGTAAGACAAATATCACAACACATTGAGAAGATCACCTACGATGGTCAACTGATTTGTATCTGAGATGCAAGAATGAGTCAATGTACATGAAAGAATAAATGTGTATGCCTCATCAATAAAATGAAGGGCAGAACCTACACAAACATCCTAACAGGTGCAGCAAAGGCATTTGTCAAATTCTAACATCCCTTTCCACTAATAACTCTCAACAAGTTAAATGTGTATCTCAACAGAAATAAAGGTCACAAGGAGCTAGTTCAGAGCTAACATTATACTTCACAGTGAGAAGTTGAGAGCTGGGCCTGGAGAGAGGACTCACTGGTTAGGAGCACTTGCTACTCTTGCGGAGGACCTGGGTTTGATTCCCAGCACCCACATGGCAGTTCACAACTGTCTGTAACTCCAGACCAAGAGGATCTGACGCCCTCTTCTGGTCGCCACAGGCACTGCATGAACATGGTACACAGACATATAAGCAGGGAAAACACTCATACACGCAAAACAAATACTGTTTTGAAAATTGAAAGTTTTTCTCTGGAGATGGTTTCCTTATAAACGAAACAAAGATGCCCCACTCTTACAACTTTTATTCAACATAGTGCTTGGAATTCCAGCCAAAGCTGGAATTAGGCAAGAGAGTAAAGAAAGGGCATGTGCGTTAGTCCATTTTGCTTCTATAATGTGTCTTAGTACTTTATAAAGGAAAGAGTCTGTTTAGATCATGGTCCTGGAGGTTGAGAGCATCGCACTGACACTGGTTAAGCTCCAGTGATGGCCTTGTGTGGATGCCACCACAATGAGGGGAGTGTGTGCCAGAGGAAGGGACCCATCCATCACCAAGACAAGAACTCAGGGCAGGGGGAGGATCCAGGTGTGTTCTTCACATAAAAACCTTCTCTTGAGCACTAACCCAGAATCCCCTGAAAGCTGCTTTAGTTCCTTCTGAAATGGCCTCAATGACCTCCCACTAGGTTCCTGCTCTTAATGTTCCTGTCACTTGAGCATGGGCACACTGGAGATTAATAAATGAACTACTGGAAGACAAACCAAAGCTAACCAGTAGCATCATCCAAATTGGGTGGGAAATTAGTCTACTTTTCAAATTATATGCATACACAAACATACACACACACACACACACACACACACACACGCACACGCACACATGCACGCACACATGCATGTACACATATTCAACCTAAACACTACAGAAAAAATATTGCAACTAATAAATGAAAAACAGTTTGTTCAAATAAAATGGCAAGATACAAAATTAGTGCTGTTGGTGTACATCAACCATGAACTCTCTTAAGAAAAATTTTAAAATCTCATTTACAATTGCTATAACAAAAAACTTAGAAAGTACTTAACCAAGGAAACAAAATATCCACAGACCAAAACTATAAATTTATAACAGAAATTAAAGACACAATAAATGGGAAAAAAGTCTATGTTCATGGGTTTAAAAAATTAATACGTCCATTTTTTCTAAAGTGAGCTGAAAGTGCAATTCCTGTAAAAAGTCCAACTATATTTTTCATATAAGTATAAAAAAATCCTACAATTCATGTGGATCCACAAAGTGCTCTCTAAAACCAAAATGATCTTTAGCAAAAAGAATAGTAGAAGCATCATGGCACCTGAGTAAAATATACTGCAGAACTAGAGCTATAAAATATGCCTTTCTAATGGCATACAGAACACAGACATGAATCCACACCTTTATGCTGTTTAGTCTTGACAATAATACCAAGAACACAATGGAAATAGGAGAGTTTTCTTCAATAAATGATACTGGAAAAACTCAATGTCACATTCAGATGAATGAAATGGACCTTCACTTCATAATATATACAAAAATCAACTCAAAATAAGTATTTAATGTCAGTTAATCAGCTCAAAATAAGCACATAAGCACAAGTTCTCAAACTATAAAGATACTGGGAGAAACATTGTCTGGGCTTTGATGTTTTTTAATACGATCCTTAAATTACATGCAGGAAGAGCAAAAATAGACAAATAGAGTTATTAAAAACTTCTACATAGCAAAGGAAACAATTAACACAGTGAAGATAAAATAGGGGAAATATTTAGAGTCTATGCATCTGATAAGCAGTTAATATCTGATATATATATATATGTATGTATGTATCAAACAGCTCAAAAGAAGAAAAACAAATAAGCCAATTAAAAATGGACAATGAACCTAATTAAACACTTCTCAGAAGAAGATATGTAAGGAGTGAACAGATGTATCAAACAGTGTTCAACACTACTAACCTTCAGGGAAATGCAAATTGAAACCACGAGATAGCATCTCATACTTGTTTGGATGGCTATTATAAAAAAGACACAGATGAGAGCCGGGCAGTGGTGGCACACCTTTAATCCCAGCACTTGAGAGGCAGAGGCAGGCAGATCTCTGTGAGTTCAAGGCCAGCCTGGTCTACAGAGCAAGATCCAGGACAGGCACCAAAACTACACGGAAAAACCCTGTCTCTGAAAAACAAAAACAAAAACAAAAACAAAAGACAAACTGTTGAATTGTTGAAAAAAGTAAACCTTGTGCACAGTTGATTGGGAATACAAATTAGTACAGCAATCATGGGAAAGTGTGGATGTTTTTTGAAAAGAGTAAAAACAGAAATGTGATTTAGCAGTTCTACTTCTGACTATACATCTGGAGGACATGAAATCAATGTGTCAGAGAGATATCTCTGTTTCCATACTCATTGCAACAGAATTCACAAAAGTCAGGATATGAGGTCAACCCATGCACACTCATCAGTGAGTGAATGGATGAAGGCTGTGTGCTATGAATGAAGAGTGGAACACTGGCCAGCCTTTAAGAAGAAGGAAATCCTGTGTCTGACACAGTGTAGTTAAACTTCCAGAACATTGCATGAAATGAGCTGTCACAGAGAGATAAACACCATATGATGTTGCTTATAGGTGAAATCTAAATTTAAAAAATCAAACTTATATAAAGAGGTAATAAATAGTGATTACCAGAGGGTGGAGATGAATAGGAAATGTTAAGCAAAGCGAATATGAAATTCAGTTAGACTAGAGATATCTGTTGTATACCATATTGACTACAGCTAATAACAATTCATCCTATATATGTATTATATGCCAAAAACTTGATAATGGAGTAGGTTTTGCAGTGTTCTGATCACAAACAAAACATAGAGTAAAGAGATATATATGTTTAGTAGCTTGACTTATCCCCATTCTAATATATACATATATATTTGAATATATCATGCATCTATTAGGCTGTGCACTACAAATAACTTGATTTGTTCACAAAATAATTCAAGCAGATTTTGTTGAAGACTTTAAATGTATGTGAAAACTAAGTTTTACCTTTAAAAAGGCAGATACAGTGCCTTTGTGACTTTTGGGTATGTGAACATTTACTAGCATGAGCAATTCATTGGTGGCTACACCAAGAGCAGAATCACCAGAGAACACCCTCCCACCCAGGCTCACGCGAGCAACCACGATTAAACCCAGTGAGCCTCTCTCTGTCTCTGTCTCTGTCTCTCTGTCTCTCTGTCTCTCTGTCTCTCTCTCTGTCTCTCTCTCTCTCTCTCTCTCTCACACACACACACACACACACACACACACACACACACACACACACTGTGTTTGAGTTTCCTCATCGGTAAAATAGAGAGAGTGTCAGTACTCACTTCCCAAAGTCCCTGGAATGAGCACATGAAACATTATCCCATGAAGTGGTGGGAACAAAGTCAGACACTTAGGAAAGACACAATCAACAGAAGTTGTTGCTGTTGCTACCACTTCTGACCAGTTCTCTTCAGGCGGTGGTTGATTATTACTTGAAAAAAATAGAAATAAGAAATCACAATATAATCTAAAATATCATCTTATTATCGTCTTAGAATCCAAGATGTGGTTTTTACAAGGCATCTTGCCTCGTAAGCGTCTCACTTGTGAGTATTCAAACAGAGAAGAAGCAAATAGGAAAGGTGAGGCTGGGGAGAAGCTTCCATTAGGAAGTACTTGAAGTGCACACATGCGTCAGCACCTGAATTTGGACTCCACTGCCATATCGAAAGCCGAATGCAACTGGACAGGCTGGGCGGCAGAGACAGGAAGATCCCTGGGCCTCAATGGCCAGCCAGTCTAGATGAGTCTATAAGCTCCAGGTTCAGTGAAAGACTGTATCTCAGAAAAAGAGGTGAAGAGCAATAGGAGAAAATACTCAACATTGGTCTTGGCCTCTACACTCACACACACACACACACACACACACACACACACACACACACGCATGTTTGCACACCCAACACACTCATTGAGCTTGAAAGCTTGTGCCTCAAGGAAAGCTCTGACAGTCAGTAAGGGTCTAACCAACTGAATCTCAAAATAGAATCGAGTGCATTTCTCAATGATCTCTTCTTCAAAAAGAAGGCATGAAGTAGTTCATTGAGGAAGAAGAAACCTTCTTGGCTTCGGCAGGGTACAAACACTTCAGTGGCCTTGCATTTTTCTGGAGTATTTCTAAATCCTTCTCAACTCTACTTTCTGGGAATTCCATCACCTTAAAAGCCAGCTCTGTTCTTGTGTTTAGTTGGATGTTTGCCAAGCGGAGTATTGAAAAGTGTTGTGAAAGTTAAACTGCATGGAAAGGAATGATAATTCTGTTCTGCCTGTGAGGCTTCAGGTCAGAACCACCTTTAAACACTTGTGTGTGTGCTTTGGCAGCTGCCTAATAGGTTTTCTCCCCACCAGGCCACTGCCCCACATTACCACACCACTGAGCTATTTGTTCAGTTTAGCTAAGTTGCCTGAGGAACGGTGCCAGAAACTGTTATTAGGAAGCTAATCTTCCCAAAGGAACTAGAGGATTCTCTAAGGGGGTAGGCTCTGAGGGTTTTTTTATTCTTAAAAAGTAAATCTCACTTTTGCTTTTCTTGTTGAAATGAGATAAGGGCGCAAAATTCCAAAGAGATTGCATCACTCAGAGTGAGTGCAGAGAGTCAACTTGGAATCCAGCAAAGGTCTCTCCATTAGTCAGTTTCGAAGAGTTGGATTTGAATTCAAAAGAGAAGAGGGTAAGTGAGGAGTCGAGAGTTGAGGGTCTTTCAGTCACATCCCACACAGGAGTAACTTATTTTGTGAATCTGAAATCTGTTAAATCCTGGTGAGTGGACGTGGGCACCTTCTGAACTGGCGTGGGTGAGTCTGGGGACTGCCGCTGCCTTAGGAGCTTTAACCACCAACGCCCAGACTTTTAATTTTATCCATCTTCAAAAGCAGAAGCGAGTTAATAAGGATTAAGCTTTGGGGGTCAGATTGGAGTTGAGATCTCTTGCTTGCCAACAAGGATTGTTCTTAATTTCAATAATTTGATTAACATGCCCAGGAGACTTTGGGATGCCAGAGACAATAAACAGCCAGAAGGGGAGAGGAGAGGGAGCTTTTCCCACCTGCATAGGCCACTGATGCTATGCCAGTTACAGTGACTCAGTTTCCCTCTATGCAAAAATCTTTTCTCTTCTCCTGGGAAAAGAGTCCCATTCCCACAGTCTTATTCCTCTTCAACTCTCTATTTAAATTTTTTCAAAAGTTCTCCTGATATAATTTTGCTCCAATCAACCCATTTCCTTTGAAGTTTCAAATTAAGCAGATTTCCCAGAGGATGACTGAAAAATGAAGCTGATCATGAACCACCACTACTCCTTGTTCATAGATGGGTAAAGAATTCTGCCCTCCCGCTTCCCTACAAGGTACTATTCTTTCTGATAGGGAAGAGTGGTTGGAGAAACTGCGATATATGCGAAGACATGATTTAAGGCAGAGAGACCTGCATTTATTCTAAATTATGAAACTCTCAGAAAGCAACTGAATACCTTTCAGCCTTGGCTGCCTCACCTGGAAAATGAATGGAATAATAGTCATAATAATGAAGAAGATTCTTGCTTTGTATGGTTCTATGAGGAATGAATGAGATCATAGATCTGGGGCACTGAGGGATGATGTCACTGTGTAGCCACCAGCTTAATATAGCTGGTCCTACATAATTGCTAATTCCTTGCATGGCTGGGTTGCAGAGGGAGGGGCACATTTCCATTTCCCAAGTGTAGAGTGAGAGGAACAGGCCAATTTAGTCCCAGATCCGGAGAGAGCTCACATCTCCTGGTTCTTCATCCCTTTCTTTGACATGAAGCCAAGACCTAACTGGAGCCTATCCTTTTGCTAATGACAGCTCCGACCTAAGTCCCTGAGGGCTCAATTCAACTGCTTTAGCTCTGAAACCAGATCACATTCTTCATTCATGTTTTCCCAGCTCCCTGTGGGCCAATTTCTGCTGTTTTTTTCCCCTGGGAGTTTGCAAGATCTAGTTTCGGTCATACCTCCTGGGATGGAAAGGACACTGGCCTGTGCAATCAGGGGCCCAGATGCTGTGATCTCTCTCTAAGAGGCTGCTCAGCAGAACCACTAGAAGACTGGACTCTAGAGAGTGCCCCATGACCCACATTGACCAGGTTATCTTGTACATGGATGAAACTTCAAACTAATTATCATTAGCATAATGTTTCACTCTCATAGGAGCCCTGGCTTGGCTTTAACCTACATATTTCCCCTAACTTAGAATGATTCCATTTGAATCCCAGTCTGTTCATACTACTCATGTGGATAACTACTCCAGCTCTCAATGCCTCTGTTCCTTCTTATGTAAATGGAAATGATAATAAATAATAATAGGAACTCCTTTAGAGTTGTCTACAGATTATATTTCTTGGAATTGTTTGTAGAATTTATGTGCTACTACCAAATGCCCAGGATAACACATGCTTGCCACCTACTACTAATGCTGTGGGATTCTGGCCTTACTGAGATCTTACCGCTTTTAATTTATAGATAAATGTGGGAATAACTACTACCATTGAAATATGAAGTTATCAACTCAAAAACATGGACTGTCTCTACCGAGAGCATTTTAAGACTTTTTAATTGGAATGTCAGTCAGGATAGACCACTACTACTAATGAAAACTTGGTGGACTTTAAGCTCTGTTTACACATTTGTTAGCTGAAAACCACCACATCCTCCCTCCTTGTGTTATAGTCATAGTGGGCAAGGAGCTATCAGAGGGAATGATTTATGATTTGTGGTATCATTTGTGTTGTCCTGACAACAGTGCTGTAGGGAAATATGGCTCTCAAGTCCCTGCATTTGTCAATTTTGGCCACTGTAGTAAAATAATCCAATCATGACAGCTTAATCAATTTGATGGATATTAGATATTACTGCTTTAATTTTTGTTTGCCTGAAGTGAATGATTCAGGGCACTTCACTACTCTGTTAACTTCCAAAGTTTTGGTGTTTCTCATTGATTATCTATGAGATTCTTTTTTTCTCACAGGAGTTGCTTTTCTTTGCATGAAGTTTAGTAGCAAGACGATGACGTTTATGCTACATACAAATGTCCTTATCTCTTCCTGTCCCTGTCTGGTCAGCAATTTTATTAATAATGCTGTTTGTTGTAAAGAAGTCCATATTTTCCACCTTCTTATTTTATCTTTCATATTTAAATCTTTAATATATAAATACATTCAGCAATCTCTTTGTTTATTTATCTCCCAACAGTGAAGCGGTCTCCCCTACTCAGTCTGCTAACACCTGAGCTTTCCACCATGAAGTTGTGATGCTTTCTTCTGCCGTGTAGGAGACTCCATAAATTCCCTCCCCGGACCAGAGTTTAGAAGCCTGACTCTTGTCTCTGCAGTTATTTTGAGAGCCAGTTACCCACAGTGATAGTGGCATAAGTTACCAAGCTGCTTTCTATTACTGTCACCTTGTAATAATTCTCCCGAAATGAGAGTCTCCGCTCACCTTCTAGCTACCCATTGCTCTCTCCTCCACAGACATCTTACAATACACTTCTCACGTCTCTCAAAGAGCCTTGCTGGAGTCAGATCTGGCCTCTTCTAACTTGTGGGTAAACATGGAAAGAACAATAACCATTTGTGATATGGTGTCACTCACTCAAATGCAGAGTATCTCCTCTTAGGCCACATTCATGTTTCTTTAAGTTAGAATTTTAGTTTCCTCGGTCAAATCACTCTAGGCACTCTATAATCTTTGTTGTTCCTGTGTGTGTACCTAGGTTTGGGGAACACACACTAGCTTCTGGCTTTTTTCCTGGCCATGGATTGTGCTAGGTAGCTTTACCTAAGTCTTTCACTGCTTCTGGGCATCAGATTCCTCGTCCATTAAAAGATTGGAATGAGCCGGGCGGTGGTGGAGCACGCCTGTAATCCCAGCACTCAGGAGGCAGAGGCAGGAGGTTCTCTGTGAGTTCGAGGCCAGCTTGGTCTACAGAGCTAGTCCAGGACAGGCTCCAAACCCTGTCTCAAACCCCCCCCCCCAAAAAAAAAGATTGGAATGAAGCGGTGGTCTCTGGAGCAACACAGCTAACAATAACAATGAGTAGCTCAGACTGAAATGTCACAGTATGTCAGCCTTGCGCTGAGCATGCTCACGGTGGTTACCTCCCCTGAGACAGAAGCAACCCTGACACAGAGCTTAATATGTCTGGTCCACACCAAGCCATTCATATGTGATTGTAATTGGCCTATTTAGTGGTGAAGAAATAGAAGCTTGGAGGTGAGATCATTTACCCAGGCTCACACAGCTAGTGTGTGGCTAGGTTGGAGGAGTACAAAGCACTTAAAAGAAAAGGTATCTAAAGCCAAGTCATCCCTGGAACCTCTGAGGAATTGTTAGAACTTTGTGTGTGTTGTCTTGTTTGTGGCAGCTCATGGCTGACTACTGAACACCAGAAGGCATGAACAGTGTCCAGAGCCCCATTGTGTTACCCTTAGCTGCTGGAGTTACCCTTTCGCTCTGACCACATCCATTTGCTCTTGTAGAACGCTGCGTTCCTAGAAGCCTGCTGGCTGATAGTGGAGTCTGATAACAACCTGGGAAGACAGCCCACATTCACAGGAAGGAAGTGGGTGCCAGCCAGGCAGCTGGGTGAGAACCAGAGCCTCTCTCAGAGAGCACGTGGATGAGGGGACAGTGCAGAACATGTCTCCTCTCTTCCGGCAGCTAGGGGAGGCATATTTGAGGAAGTTCAGATGGGAGCGTTGTGCGAGTTTCAGGTAGGATTCCTGCTTCCAAGGACCCTGCAAGTGACAGTCACCAAACCAGATGCCCTAAAGACAGAAATGGAACTAACTTAAGCAGCTCCTGGAGCAGAGATGGTTTGAGGTAAATTGAATTCAGGTCTTAGAGTTACTTCACCAGTCCCACTACCCTTTCTTCCCCCTCATCCTCTTTTATTCACCTGTTATGTTTCATGTAGCTCAGACTGGCCTTACACTTGCTGTATAGCCAAGGATAACCGTGAGCTTCCGTCCTTCCGATCCACCTTCTGAGTGCTGGGACTCTGTGTGTGCTCCACCACAGAGCAGTACTCAGGACTGAATCCAGGACTCCCTGCACATGAGGCAGATGCTCTAGCAAGTCTCCCACGGCCCCAACTCTTCCTCTTTCCATTTTTCAAGCTCTTTTCTCTGAAGAAAAAAAAAAACATACCTCTTGGTAGCTCCGTTTATTTATTGGAACAGAGCCTCATTTTCATCACCCGTATCAATTCCATAAAGGATTTGAATTGGTTCTTCTTGGGTCAGAGGTCAACCCTCAGGCAACTCTTGCTGCCATGTGACTGGCAGTCTCGTAGAATATGAAAAAGCATTTCCCAAAGGAAATGATGTGAAGCCTCAAGGTGAACAAAGGCAAGTAGTAGCTGTCCACTGTCCTTCCAACACTATTGTCCACAGAGCCAGTAGAGCAGGTGGACCTGTCCCTATGATTCTCCTATATTTCTTTTCATCCCCACCTCCAACCTACCCTGCACAACACACTCAGACATCCTATTGAAGCAATGTAACATGCTTTATTTTTCCTTCATATCTCTGGACCTCCTTTTCTTTTAGCGTAAGGTCAGTCTGTTCCTAGGACTTTCTCTGGTCATCCCAGGAAAATGAAGTACCTTTCTCCTCCTTATTGCATAGTGATTATTTTTCAAAGTAGGTCATGTTGGTCTCCAAGCTAGAGTTGAGGTTATTGAGAGCAGGAATTAATTCTTGTTGAATTGGTCTTTGTGAGAGGAAATGTGACTCTCCAGTAGACACTGTTTGTTTTCCCAGTATCTACCTCCTGCCTTCCATCCTCTAAACCATGACTTGGAGTTCTGTGCACACGGCTAAATGTTGACTTTGCCTGTGCAGACAGTAGTGAGCAAATGGTGTATTTCTGGCATCCAAAAGATCACCCGACTTGTGCCAGGGTGAGGCGCAGCATGTGCAACAGCTTTGCTTTCTTATTAAAAGGGTCACATGGCTGATTCTCCTACTCCCTTCCTATTTCATATGTGCTCTTAATATTTGACAGTAAAGCAATCAGTCATCTGCCAACAAGAGGAAAAGGTCAACAGTCACCTGACTGTCTTGATGTAACGCAGGCCCTGAAACCCAGACCTGCAGCCAGCTGCCTCCAGATGTGACCTCATGGCCATGTTTCCTCTGCCCTACATCCCCACCATAGGAAGAGTTCATGCAATACTTCCATAGTTACAAAAGACATCATGGAATGAAGAACTCAATCTGATTCCAGGGTAGAGAAGTTGTGTGTATGTCTAGAAGACACATATCCAATGAGGAATCTTAGCCATTAAAGATCTTGTATGTGAAGTGTTTTGCTTTACCAGCAGCCCCCAAGTTGTTATATATAAATGTTTATTGACTTGAATGTCTCTAATAACATAACTGTGAAATACTCCTTTCGGCGCAGATCATTGTGATACAAAGGATGCTTGAGAAACTTCAGGGAATCTCTGACTTAAGAAGTAAATAATGTTGGAGGGGAAGATAGTGAGGGACCTGGAGAATGAGAGGGGAGATTTGAGTTGGATATGATCAAAATACAGTGTGTAAACACGCTTGAGATAGTCAAAGAATAAGTTTAACATATCCTAAAAGTAATGAATAAACATGGGACAGGTTTATGTGTGCAAATCAACATGAGGTCACCAGGAGAATGGCAGAGAATTCTCATCCTCCCTTGTAAAAGAAGGATCTTCCTCTATCCAAAGGAATCCCCCACTGACTCTCTTTTTTACATGCTTCGGGTCAGAGTTTCCATGATTCTAGCTGTAGGCCTCACGGGAGTGTGAGTTTCTTCTATACTTTCTTCATTGAAGACTTACTGGCTGCTCTGCACCTTTCCCAGTTCACGTCTCTTAGAGCAGCTGTTTTGCCTCCCTCAGGTCCCACCAGACCCAACTAGTTCATGAAAAAAAATTTTTTTCAATTAAAAAAATGCAATGGATCCAGGCATGGTGGCACACATCTTTCATCCCAGCACTCAGGAGGCCAAGGCAGGCAGATCTCTTTGAGTTTGAGGCCAGCCTAGGGTACATAGTGAAACCCTGTCTCAAAAGGAATAACAACAACAAATGTTGTTTTAGGCTGAAAATTTTCTGCATGTGAATCCAAATTGCAGTATGACCCTGGAAGGTCACTCAATGTTCTGAGTTTCACTTCCCTCACCTGGAAAAAGTCTCCAAGACTCGTTGTGAAGGTTAAATAAAGCAACACCAGCATAGTGAGATCTTAGCTCACTATTAACTGGCATCACTATCCTCATTGTTGGTAGATTCTTAGTAAAATATACTACAGGCCTTTTGTGATTAGGAGTCATTAAAGGTGGTCCACTTCCTTGTTACAATGCATCTGTCACGTGATAGCCTCCTCTAGGGGTCAGCATCTAAGTCAGTAGTCAATAAATGTTCGTTGAATTCATCATTGAACTCTGGATTCTCCTAGTTCTTCCACATTCCAGACCATGATCACATCTGAAGCACACCCAGAGTTCAGTTCTGGAGATAGTTGTGACTGAAAGAAACAAGAAGGCCTACCACTGTGGAGTTAGGATGACACTTTCCCCAGGGAGTGAGTGCTAACTGTGCTGTTTCCTGTAATTCTCAACATCTCCCTGGCATTTACAGACAAGGAGACTAAGTCCTTAGTGGGTTAGATACTTGCTCAAAGCAAGCTAGGCCTCAAGTGAAGGCCTGTATAAGAAGTCTCCACTTTGTATGTACTCAGTCACTACTGTGAGACAGCCACAGCTCAGGATGCAGAAATTTGGGGGCCTGGGGTTGGCAGAGACTCTTTGTTAGGAATCAGATGAACATTTTCCTTGTCCAGATTTTTCTCCTGTAGTGTTGTGCTGAAATCTTTTCTGGGTTAAATCTGAAAGATGAAGAAGGGGGAGAAGGAGAAGGAGGCGACAACTGCTCATGCTTTTGTATATAACATCTTGGGGTTCCATATGTGAAACTTGCATTATGACTCACTGTATGGGCCCATGGGTGAGTTAAGCCCAGGTCCGGAGCCCTGGTGGCCAGTGCAGAAGTGAGAGGAGGTGAAAAGTAATGGGTACTAGGATCAACCTGGCCAGGTTGGAATTCCAGTTGTAAGTAACAAGCAGGATCAAGTCACATTCATGGCAGATTTTAGTTTCCACCTTATGTCCTGTGTGGTAATGAAAGTAAGCTATTCACAGCAACAAGGATTCTAAAAGACACTGTGCTGAGTGAAAGAAGCCAGGGCAGAGGACGACACACTGGTCAGGTGATACAGCTCAGCTGGTAGAGTGCTTACTAAGCAAGCACAAAGCCCTGGGTTCTGCCCCCAGCCCTACATAAAGCTGAGTGTAGTGGTACACACCTGTAATCCTAGCACCTGGGAGGTAGGCGTAAGGAGGATCAGAAGTCAATGTCATCCTCAGCTGCATATAAAGTTCAAGCAAGCTTGGGCTACAAGAGACCCTGTCTCAACAACAACTAGGACATGAAAACTGGTTTAACCAGAGGGTGGAAGGGATAGGACTGCTATAAAGAGTTATAGGGAAGCTATTGGGACGTACAGGGGGTGATGGAATTGTTCCTTGTTTTGGTTGTGATGTGGTGAAATGATTGTAAATATTTGTTCAAATTTAAATTATATTTCAATAAAAGTGAATTTAAAATAAGCAACTCATAGACTTTTATCACCATTTAATGAAATAATGCCAGTACTAGGAACACAGCTGGGAAGGAGCAAGCCCTTCCTGCACATTGCCCTAGTTACCATCAGCTCACTTAATTACCCATGTCTGGAAGCCTGTAATGAGAACGCTAAAAATCCCGGATGAGCTCCTAAGCAACAGCACCTCACCAAGCACTCAGTGGAAGATGACATCTTCAGTTCATCAGACTAAAACAATCACTTTCTAGTTCTCAGAAAGTAGAGGTGAGCACCAGCTAAGGTGGAAAGTAGTCTGTAGTATTGTCTTGCTGTGAGAACCTAAGTATTTATTGAAAATTTTAAAAACACATTGGTCAGTCTCCTATCTCCATTCCCAGCATCGACCCAAAGTTGTATGACTTCTGCGATTTGAGGAGTTTCTGAAGTTGTTTCTGTCTCAAAGCTTTGGCCATGTTAGCCACTCAAAGCACAGAACTCTAAACTCTGGCCACTTAAGGCACTCGAAGCTTGGAAATCTGACTAGAAACAGAAGGGCCACAGGTTTGATCTTGTTCCCTGTCTATTCACTGTCACCTCCAAACTCCTCTCAGGGCTGCACTTGAGGCCTGATGTTGAATTTTACACTATCACCAAATGCTAAGTGACCTGGCCAAGATGCTCACATCTGTGCTTTAGTTTCCTTGTCTGTGAATGGAAAGAAGGAGACTTGGGAATCTAGAAAGCTTTAAAAAAAAAATCTGAATCTATATGTGTATGTGCCTCCTTCCCTTTCCTCCATCTCCCCTCCTCCCTCCCCTCTCCCTGCTCCGTGCCTGTGTGTGTGTGTGTGTGTGTGTGTGTGTGTGTGTGTGTGTTTGTGTGTCCATGTCTCTATGTGTGAGTGTGGACACATGTATGCCACCACACATGTGAGGACAATCTTAGGTGTCAGTCCTCATCGGCCACCTTTTTTGAGGCAGAGTGTCTCTTGTTTGCAGCTGTATGCGGCAGGCGAGCTGGTCCACGACCTTCTGGGGATTCTCCTGTCTGTGCCTCCCAGCTCGACACAGACATAATGGAATTACAGACTCATGCCATAGTGTCTGGCTTTAAAAGGGTTCTGGGACTCAAACCCAGGGTCTCACAGTTGCTTAGCAGGGGTTTAATCCAAGGAGCTTTCTCCACAGCCCTAGAACTTTTCAGAAGCCAATTTCTAGACTTCTGTACCCATCGGATAAAGAAGAAGATGTGCTCTGGTTCAGCTATCGTGTCTATAATGGGATTTCCCCAGCGGTGCAGTGGGACAATAATGTAACAAGCACACTAGGATGGGCTGTTTGCGAAGAACAAATGAAATATCCCAAAGTACTTGACATCATTTCTGCCCCAGTAAGGTGTTCTCTCGTCTCCCTTTTCACCTTCGCTATCTCCCTTATCCGCTCTGTGTAAAGGATCATAACAATTTTAACGGCTCTTCCTTCTGTTCCATTTGTTCAGAAAGCACATCCGGTCTTCCCGAGTGTGTGCCCAGGGCTCCTGTCTGGTGAGGTGCTGGTTACTCGTTAGAATACAGTTGCAATAGTTTTGCAGTGGTGACAGAGCCCCACGGAGACCAGCATGCTAAAACTAACCTCTTCAATCTTAAAATCTACATCGTCCTCTGAAAATTCCTTCATTCCCGTCATTCATTTCCTTCATTTGTTTACTTGCAATTCCCCGAGCCCCTCTGTGTATTAAGAACAGTACTAGGCCGGGCGGTGGTGGCGCACGCCTTTAATCCCAGCACTCGGGAGGCAGAGCCAGGCGGATCTCTGTGAGTTCGAGGCCAGCCTGGTCTACAGAGCGAGATCCAGGAAAGGCGCAAAGCTACACAGAGAAACCCTCTCTCAAAAAACAAAAAAACAAAACAAAAAAAAAAAAAGAAAAGAAAAAGAACAGTACTAGGCAGGAAGAATACAGACAGAAGCCAGACAGGATCGTCAAGCTCAAAAGGCCTCTGGGTAAATGGGAAGGGACTCAGAGGCCAGGTCAGGAGTTTGTCCAGGCCCCACTGAGGGACAAAGAAGGGTGCACTGGGTTCTTGCAGGGCAGAGACAGGAAAGGCTGCTCTAAGAAGTGGAGACGTGGAAGCCAGACAAGCCATGGAAGATGAGCAGATGCCTATCTGAGGTGGGGAAAAGAGAGCTGGAATGAGGCAGCTGGACAGAGGAGCAGCTACTGATGTCAAAAGGCACAATAGGCACAATAGGCCGCTATGATTGACAGCAACTAACTGTGTATTTCAAAACAGCCATTAGAGAGGAGTTAGAGTGTACCTAGCAAAGAAATGATGGATGTCCGATGTGATGGATCTGCCAGTTACCTTGTTCTGATCATTAAATATTGCATGTGTGTATTGAAATGTCACACTGTGCCCATAAATATGTACAATTATCACATGTCAGAAATTGAAACTCTATTTTAAAAAGAAACAAAGAGAGGATGGGCAGAAGAAACCACGCACCAGGGCCTGAATATGCGTGATGGTCCTGTATAACCTAGAAAGTTTGCATCCAGGTCGCTGGGGTCAGAGTGGATGACCTAGATGGGAAATCTTTAAGCAAACGCTGATCTGCTTGGGAAAGGAGGACATGGGTGCTGCACAACTGTTGGTGACATCAGAACCGAAGTCATCCAGGTCCCAGCTCTACTGCCAGTCATTCATGCTGGCACGTCATAGCCCTTTGTCCTCACTGGTTTGGCCATGGTTCTTCAGATGGTTCCAGGGATCCAACCATGATTATATCAGTTTCTTTCTCCATCAGGCACTAGTCCTCAGCACATGGTGGAAGGCATTGTTTTGAATGCCAAGACCTTCACTGGGTTTTTCTCAGAAATGGGGCCAGAGTCTATACTGTCTACAATCTCGTGGCTCGGGTACAGGATGAAGAAATGAGCTGGTCTTGTGATGATGACCCACAATTTTCTGGTAGGATGAGACGAATTGTCAATGAGGAGAACAAGAATTATCAGATGCCTAGATATACTAGATGCCTTTCTGATTATCTTCTAAAACTCACTGTATAGTTGAGACCTTTAACTCTCTTGTTCCAAACCCACACCTCTCCTCCAGACCACATTTTTTTTCCTTCTCCATCGTCCTTGTGTACACTCTAGAACTTTCTTTCAAAACAAAAAAAGGAAACAATGAGAAACGAGTGCGCTTCATCCCTGTTCACATCTCTGGGAGGCCGCTGACAGGCTCATGCTCCTGGGACCGGGTTCAGATGTCGGTTAAGGGAAAGTCTACAGTTTCGACCTAAGTTAAAGGGTAGTATTAAACTACTCTGGCAACCTGTAGCGTTGGGAAAAGCACTCAGACAGCTTGGCTCCTAGTCTGGAGTGGAAGGAAGGAGAGAAATGAGTGTACATACAGATGAGCAAAGCCTTGGAACAAAGGCAGACAAGAAAAAGAGGGCAAAGAAACGCCTTCCCTCCTTCCCCTTCAGAACAGGGGGGCTCGCTCCCATTTTACTAAGATGTGTGTCCCCCATTAAATGTCATCTTTTGCCTTTGTTTTTTCATTCCTTCCTCCGTTCCTTTCTTCCTGCTTCCTCCCAGTTCTCAGTTTCTGTCTTTGGTCCTCTGTCTCTTCTTATTCCTTGCTCTTTCAGTTCTTCTCTTAAAGTTCACGTTAAAATACCAGCCTTAATCCCCGCCACGACATTGCTCAACTTGTGGTGTGGCTCTGTGCCACCATAGCTGTGCAGTGAGCTTTCACGTGGCCAGGGAACATCTTGTACAATGCCACTTTTTATCAAAACCAAATAGCATAACAATGCACACAGGGCCCCGTTCACAGCAACCTCCTAAGATTTCACTGTGATAAACACAGTGAAGCTATTCTAAAATCTGTCTCTATTCGAAAATAAGTCACCCCAGTGCTTCCCTCTGCCCCCCACCAGGCTCCTGTCTGAAGTCCCCACTCCTCCACTTGCTCACCTCCCCACCCTCTTGTCATCAAGTGCTTCCTTTGGCCTCCAACTGTTCAGGTTTCACCAGTCTGGTGACCCATGAGGACAGGGTTGCACCACACTAAGGTGGGGCTGGAGGGGCGGGAGGGAGAAGCTTCGTTCGAAAGCCCCACTGAGGCTGGGTTTGACTCCCCTGCCATCACGGTCCCCATCATCCAACCTAAGCAGGAGTCTGTTACAGGTGAGTATTGGGGCTGTACGGCTCGAGATAATGAAGACGGGAGGTGCCTCCACTGAGCCCAGCAAGCTCAGCACCCTGGTTCAAGAACGCCTGGGTCTGCTCACTTGCCAAGAGCTTAGAGCCTTCTCCAGGACCCTCCAAGGAGAAGAAGAGAGTAAACAAAGCCCTTATTCGAGAGCCCAGGATCAATGGTTCCAGCTAGGCTGACCTGGCATTAGATGGCAGGAGGCATCCTCACAGGATAGCTTTTGCTCCACTATTCCCTGTAAACAAGGGGACCTTAGATGATCCTGGCTTTAATCCCCCAGAGGAATCACAGAGCTTCCAATAAAAAGGGTTTATTCATACCAGGAACGAGGTCTTCAGTGCTGGCTAGGTAGGAGGAAGGGCTGGAGAGACCACACTGTTCTCCTACAGCAGGGACTCAGGACCAAGCAAGCTGCCCCACCTCCCTGCCTTGCTCCTGGACATCACTCATTCACTCAAGAAACATTATTTTTTTTTGTAGAACAACACTATTTTTAGGCTCTAGGCTCTAGGCTCTAGGAGGGAATTTATGCAAGATGAAGCCCCTGCTTTTCTAGAGAGGAAGCATACAACAAATAAATAAAACAAAACAAATGCATACACCCACCAGTGATAAGTGTTATGAAGACCTTTTATTTTGTTACTTTTTATAAAAAGATTTATTTTTGGGTGGGTGTGTGCCACATATGTGTGGGCACTTGTGGAAGCCGGAAGAGTGACCGATCCCTCAAAACTGGATTTACAGGTGGCTATGAGTTGCTAGGAACTGACAGATTCCCTGCAAGAGCACCAAGTGCTCCTAACTGCTGGGCCATTCCTCCAGATCTGTTTTTGTTACTTTTAAACATGATATAGGAGAAAGACAAGAAAGGCAATGTGTGGCTGCCTTACCTCGGGGTGACGAGGATGGCTTCTTGGCAGACATGTTACAGAAGTGAGATCTGTTCAAGTGGCAGATGGGGAAGCTCATTCTTAATGAGGTGGAAACCTCTCAGGTAGGAGTAGGCCTGGCCTGGTGGAGAACCTCAAAGAAGACTCCTCGAGGCTGGAGTGGAGTGACCGAGGAATAGGGGGCTCTCAGTGAGGCCAGCCCCTCTCCACTCCACCCGCTTCGATCCCAAGGCCATGGCCCTCTGTGCATCAAGTCAGTGGCTGGGGAAGGTTCACTTCTGGGCTATTTGGCACCGGTTTGGGGAGTCGTTGGCTTCTGCTATGCAGAGGGGCGTCTTGTTCCTCACTGTCACCCAAGACATACCTGGCCCACCACCACTCTGCCCAAGCACTGAGAGATTAGTGAGCAATTTCTCTGGGTGTCAGCCACTGGGCGTGAGACTTTAACTCTTAATTCCAAACCATTACCACACGGGGATCAGATTGCCGCCAAGGATTTCAAACGCCTCTCTTGTGTCAAGAGTTCTGTTGATGAAGGATTTCTTCCCCCCACTTTAGTCTCCAGGCTTGACGTCTGCTGAAACTCCAGTTTAATTATCACAAACCAAATGGGAGAGAGAATGAAAAGGGTCTAGAGTGCCTCCGAGAGAGCCTCCATGTGAGAATTTCAGGAAAAGGAATGTTGTGGTGGGGATAGGGAAGGATCGTTAGGGGAGCAGTGGAGAACACATGCTCTGAACAAAATCTGTCTTTGTTCATATCTCAGCTTGCTAGCTGTGTGACTGTGGGCCTGTTCATCGACATCTCTGGGCTTTGATTCCTTATCTATAAAACGTGGGAAAGACCAGTGGCTATTTTCAGTGCCGTGATGAAGGGCTCCAAGCAAAGCCTGACACCATGTAAGGGATCCGTAGTTGCTCACCTTTGCCACCAAGAGATTCACTACGGCGTGGATGTGGTCTTGGGCATGTGCTCACAGTGCCCTGGTTCAGCAGGCAGGGCAGGGGAACAATGAGACTAAAACTGTGAAGTCAGGGCCACAGGTCCCTCTTAGCTTATTCCCTTGTTAGTATCGTACAACACTCAAACTGTTGACCTCCCAAAGAATAGCCTTTGCTTTCAGGAATGAATGAGTGAAAAATGTAGATGATGCTTTATATATCCATCTTTCCAACGAGAGAGGAAAGGTGGAGGCCATGATGGAGAAAGAGGAAAGTATCTCCTGGGTGGTTATGTAACATCTTGCATCTTGTAGGGAGCCATTGGGCTAGCTTTCGACCCATAAGATCCAAGGAGAATCTGGTGCTAGAATATTTACCACGCCTGGGCTGTGCTGTCAAACAAACAAACAAAAAGCAGTTGACCATTTAATTCAAATGAAATCTCACCGGGAAAATCCAACACATAGACACATCCACAAACAACCCCCAGCCATCCCTTTTCTCTTGCGATTGATCCTGAAACAATAGAGAAAACATGATTTAAAACAAAGAAACAACCAATGACTTATCCATTGGGACCTTAAGAGAAATCACCATTTTTTTTTATCAGTTGCATATTCCCTAGACATTTAATTAATTTTATTAAAATAACATTAAGTACCCAGTTTTAATTTATAATGCCACCCTGAGGAATGGAGTCCCTGCTATGCTTCCTCCTATCTGCAACTTATTCTCCTAAAAGGCGATGGCCTTCAACTTTAATCTCCTTGCTACTGAGCTCTTTATTTTTAAACAATGCGCTTCTCCTATTAGAGCTGGCTGATTCCCTCCTAGACACATGTCTTCTGACTTTCCACAGTGGATGGTAAGGATTAGCCTCTTGGTATTACCACTTTGACTCTTCCTGGATCCTCCTACAAAGTACACACTTCCACTCGCCTATTCACTGACACATAACTGTATTATTTTTGTTAGTTCAATATTTACTGTTTACATGTTAATATATACGAAAATATTGGCCACAGACGAGCCAAGTAACATGCCATGGTTCTGTTTCTTTGTTATACATTTACTCTGTTGTTAACAGTTGTGTTCTATTTCCTTTGCCTGGCTTTGTGTACTCAATATTAATTCACCCCCCGGATTCTCCCTCAGGGATGTGATCTCTGTAAAGACAAACCTATAATGTGGCCAAAGACTTCCATGGCATCCCTCTTCCTCCTTTATCCTAGCCAGGTGTTCTGGCAGTCTGTCCCACTGCTACTCTTCTGGACTGTTATCTCATACTAAGAACCCAGAATCCCGCTTCTGAGTTAGGTCTCTGGATTTTGGATCCCATGCATCCCTGTATTTCAGTAAACTACATCTTCTAACAGTTTTGAGACCTTACGTATTAGAAGTGTTTTTATTAAGCTCACACTTGATAGGTGACTTGGTGCATTCAACTTCTTTACTGTAAACACGGCCCTTGTTAGGCTCACGCACTTGGCCTTTGTCTATTCAAGAGTTGAAGAATAGGCATCCATTTAACCTTACCCATGAAGGATGGGCCAAGCACCTCTCTTGTGCAACTGCTCCTGAAGACATAAGCAGTTCGCTCTGGTGCACAACACACAACCCTCCTTGAGATGAGGCAGGATTCTTTAGTGCTCCCCTGCATTCACCACGCAACACTCTCAGCATGCTGCACTGTGCGCCACAGACTGTGCTCAGCATTGGGACTTGTATTGGGGATAATTAGTGCATCTGTATTTATTTTGACAGGTTCACATGGAGCCTTCGGGCCATATGACAACACTGGGACTTTTCTTTCAGCCTCTCATCTCAACTAGGTCAGCTTCCCTTACTTTAGTCAGCAGAAGCCAAACTCAATACGCAAGCCTGCCAAGAAAAGGGCGGAACAATGAAGGAACGCCACACTCCCGCAGGTGTCACCAGACAAGAGGCATAAAGGCCTATTGTTAGAGTTGAGGGGCTTGGAGGGGTCAGGCAAAGCTCAGCGCCACCTTCTCAAGCAGAGGCTATGCCACAACCTCCATCCCCTGCTTCAAGAGACCAGTGAAGGAGTTTCTGGAAAATGGCCCATTGCTCCTTCGTGAGCCCCGCTGGAGGGGGTCTCAGAAAACAGCACACAAAGCAACAGCGATCCCAGAGAATACAGCTGCGATTCGTGCTGCTACAGCATCCGGAAAGGAAATAGCCCCCAAATATAGGTAAAGACAGTGCAGCTCTGTGCACGGGACTCAGGGACAGCCAAACTTACCACTTTGGATTAGGTTCGCGGAGATGTTTTTCGTTATCGCTCTGTGGTGTTGCAAGAAAGGAATCCAACCCAAAGTAGGGATGACTATCCTAAAATCACATTGTCCTTCTGACTCCACAACTGTGCCACTAGAGTATATCCCAAGTAACTAGCAAAAGATGTGAAATATTATTGCTAGAAATTATGAAATAATGGAAGAACAGAGAAAAGGAATGATCGCAAAGGAGTTTACCAAAATACGACTATGTAATTACAAAGTGAAAATTACCTAGATATCTTCCTGATTAAAAATTGGGACTGTACCCGCATTCAGTGGAATACTACACAATACGTGATATGTGATTATGTGATAGAGATATATTCACAGAAAGATGCCCATAATATGCTATGTATTGTGTTTGTATCTATGTATGTACACATACTCATGGTCAAGGAAAGATCTGATAGGGAAAATTCAAGGTATTAAAAGGCAGAATAATGGCTGATTGGTTTATTTATTTACTTATTCATCAGGGTTTTCTGTAACTGTCTCATTTTGTTTTTGTAATGATAAAAGATGATGTAAGGTATTTGAATACTTGAGTAAAGAAGAAAGAAAAGGCTTCAGCAAGCCAAGAATTAATCTTAAAAGAGGCTTCACCAAGGCTCATGGCTTCTCAGGAGCCCATTCTTGGCACTCTTGACTCTCCATCAGCCCATGGTCTGGGGCTCTCTAAAGCACAGGCTTGAGCGGACGTGACTGTAGGTGGCTTAGAGATTAAGTCTTGGCTGTAGCCACAAGGGTCCCAGCCGCCCACATAGTATTGGTGAGTCAGAGCTTGCTCTGTGCTTGCAAGAAGCATTCAAGCATCAAACCAAGAGGTCACAGAGAGGTCATCTCTCCTCAGAAGCCCTTACAAAGATGCTAATCCAGGAGAGGAAGGTCTTTCTCAGGAAACTCTGGGCTGGAAACTGTCTTGGGGCTTTGGGCTTCAGCTTTCCTGCTTTCCAGGCAGCTCACAGCGTAGGAGACATGCTCACATCTGTGCAGTGTGGCCCCGTCTCCCCAGACTTCCACTTCTCTCAATGAGATGCTCACCTCATGGTGTCACCACAGCAGGCTAGGCTTTTGGAATCTATTGTTTCCCAATTCTTGGCACTCTGCAGGCTTGATGTTAAAAGTTTCATTTTCAAAGGGAAATAATGCTTGTTTTGCCCAGTATCTCATGTGAAAGACCAGGGATGGAATTCAAACCAGGTCTGTAACTTCCAGAGCTTATTTTCTTTTCTTTCTTTTTTTTTTTTTCTTTTTTTTTTTTTTTTTTTTTTTTTTTTTTTTTTTTTTTTTTTTTTTTTTGAGCTGAGGATCAAACCCAGGGCCTTGCACTTGCTAGGCAAGCTCTCTACCACTGGGCTAAATCCCCAACCCCAAAGCTAATTTTCTAACTTGGGTGTGAGGCTGCTTTTCACATCCTCTGTCCATACCCCACTTGCCTGCATCAACCATAGGCTGTCACCCCTAATGTGCTCAGCTGTTTCAGGAGCTGTGTTTCCTCTTCCTTTGGGGTTCAGTGAGTACCCAGCAGTGAACTGGATTATCTCTTGTTCATATGCCTCATTTTCCCCCCCAGAGATTGTAGGAACCCAAAAGGCAGAAAATGGCTTTATCAGAAATGAGCTAAATTATGTAACCACAACCACCTCAAAATCTGAACTATTGAAGCAAAAAGCTTGTTTCTCCTTTTCTCTACGTCCATGTACATCATGGATAAGCTGCCAGGATTTGCTGAGTATAATCCCAATGGTATGCAAGCTGTCAGACCAGTACCATCTTGAGCATGGCCAGGTAGCATGCTGAAGAGAGAAGAGAGAGAGAGAGAGAGAGAGAGAGAGACAGAGACAGATAGAGAAATACAGAAAGAGAGAGAGAGAGAGAGAGAGAGAGAGAGAGAGAGAGAGAGAGAGAGAGAGAATTTATTCAGAGCTCTTGGCCAAAGTAAGTCACACAGCATTGATTTTGAGTGGGCAGAAAATTCTTGTTGTGCCTGAATGGGATAAAAACCTAGGTATCTGGGAAGTGCTCCAATTCCCTTGCTGACTTGACTGTATCCATCAGTACCCAAGACGATGCTGAGCTAAAATGATAGAGATGGCTGAATGAAGTGCCGTGGAATTCCTGGCTATTTGAGGCTCTGGGAGGGGGGAATTACAAATAACTAAAAATAACTAAGACTTTTTAAGCTAGTCTGAGAAACATTCACATTCTCAGGCAACCATAGTGAACAAAATGGCACAAATGTCCTCATAAAATTGTGGTACCCCGAGAGAAGCCTATTGCCTTCTTATTGCTGTTGTAGCAAATTATCATTGATGTGATGGCTTAGAACAACATAAATTTATCCTTCTATAGGCTGTGGGCTGGAATTCTGACACAGGTCTCAAGAGCTGAAATTGGAATGTTGACATGCCGTTCTCCTGTCTGGAGACACGAGAGTCCGACTCCTTCAGCGTGTTGGTGGATTGTTTCCTGTAGTTATGGGGCTAAGGTCCTGGTTTTTGCTGTGTTAAGTGATGACGACCCCAAATTTCACTAGGTCACTTTCCCTCGCTTGTGGCCCGCCGCCATCTTCAGTCGGCAGGGCCGGTGGCAGGTGGAAGTCTTCCCACACCACGCCTCTGACCTAACTCTTCTTTCTCTCCCATGTTAAAAGCCTCAGATTAGGGCCAGCTGGATAGCCCAAGATGCTCCCAGCTCTGGATCTTCATGGTAATGGCATCTGTACCATTGTACCACATGTGGTTGTAACACAACCACAGATCCCAGGAATTGGGATAAAAGTGTGTCATCGAGGGGAGGGACGATATTATACTTTGTTTAAACCCATACAAATTTAATGTGCATACATAAATTATACATATAGACTGCTTATTCATTTACTTTTTACATTTCACTGTGATAGAGCCTAGAGAGGAAATATTAGTTCCAGATGGGAAGTCAAGGAAAGCATTCAGCTGGGCCTGAAGGCTAATAAATGAGGTAAGGAAGGGGGAGTCAGATTCTAAGCTGGTACTTACAGGAGACTGAGTCCCCATCTGGTACGCGTGTGGTGGGTAAAGGGAGCTATGGGACATGAGAAAAGATGAGAAGCTGAGGTACATTTGACCAAGGGAGTTTGAAAAAGCTTGTAGCTAAGAGGACAGGGCTGAGGAGTCAAACCGAGATGGCTTGAGTCCCAACTCTGCAACTATGCTGTAGACGCATTAGCAAGGCACCCGTCCTCTACAAGTTAGACTGCCTCATCTGAGATCACCAGCAATTATACCCATCTCATAGGCTTGATTGAAATAATGTTTGAAGGACTTAACATTGAATGGAGGTACTGCTGCTGTTATTACCAGCCAAGCCCCTCCTGATCTGTGGTCGGATCTCTTGTACTGAGGAGAAAGTATGGGAGGACCAGACAAGGGGGAGCTGAGCACTTGGCGTGGTGGTGCGGTTTCTACCTAGCCTACTCTCCTCTCTCCACTACCAAGTTCATGGATCCCTGGTTCCCACTCACCAGATGCTCTTGGCATGTCTTGACAAGAGAACTTGGTTTAATCTACAAATGTCCTCCCTCTGCCTACCACACGTGTGTCCTGGTCCTTTGCTTATATTTGGTAATAAAAGGACAGTACCAAGACCAGTCCTGAAACAAAATCATATTCTCATGTCCTGAGAGGGGGTTGGGGGCTTCCTTTTGACCCCAAGTTGCACATTCCTTTCTATGACCCAAGACAGTGAACTTGACTCCGTGTTCATTTCTGAGTCTGCAAACTCTGGATGCTAATACAGATGTTGATGTTGCCCACAGTTGATCGAGGTTCAGGTCTTCAGAGAAGGGAAAGACAGGCACATGCATAGGTTTGTGCATGTAAATAAACAGAAAATGTGCTTACTTATTTTAATACAGGGTTTAAAATCTGAGTTTAAACCACACAAAACTGATAAAAACATTCATCAGATTTTACCAGTAAGTGTCCAGTTCTGAGTATCCTCTATAGAACTGCTGTGCTAATGCAGCCCCGCTAAGTGAACTGAACAGGACTTCAAGCCTCAGTTGCCCAAGGCGGGACAGGAGGCAGGTGGGAGCAATGCCTTTATCCTCACCACCCACATGCTCTCCACCCCACTATCATTTTTTTCATACCACCGAAGTAATAAGTAGTCATTTCAAAAATACAGATTACTACATAGGGGGAAAAATTAGGTTCATGTACAGACCCACCTCTTAGATAAAACCATAATTAATACTTTGCAATGTCCTTTCCATTGTATCTCCACACACTTTCCAACTCAGCCAAAATGCAATTACTTCACATATCTTGTCTTGAGCAAATAGATATTTTAAACTCCTTTTGTGTCACCTCCCTTAGCCCCCATCCCCTGCTAGATGTCTCAGAAGTTATTTGTAAACCAGGAATACAACAGTCAACTGTCGTATGGCAAGAATGCAGCACATGTTAACAATTATCATTATCACAAACAACAATCCTAATTATCATCTTGCTTAATCACCACTGAAACCCTGCCAGATCTTTAGAGATGAAAACCCGAGGCTCAGAGAATTATCACTCGCCCAGCCTACATAACTCTCAAGATGTGAACTTAGAATTTTCAAGGACTAACAAGAAAGATAGAAAGAAAATTTTCCATGGGAGATTTTTACCTTGAAAGTCTTTGCCAAGTTCCTAAACTCATTACTGAAAAAGCTGGGATAATTTGCTCCAGGGGCTGGCAAGAGAGCTCAGCTAGTAAGACCGTTTGCCACCAAACCTGATGACCTGGGTTCAATAACTGTAACTCACAGGGCAGAAAGAGAACTGACTCCTAGAAGTTACCTCTGGCCTCCACACACGCAGTACTATGGCACATGTACACACAAAATAAATAAATGTAATAAAGAAAGTTCCAGAATCTTCTGATTGTGTCTGAGGAATTGATTTGGTGCCAATTGTTTCTGCCCAGATTTATTGTTCCAAAACTCCCCCTTGCATAAGAAGCTCCGTGAAAATACCAGCTTTTGAAAAAGCTTTCCCAAGCCTTGGGCATCCCAGCCTGTCTCTCTTGATTTCCAATTTCAACCAATTTCTGCTTAAGAATAATAATAGCTCCAGCAGAGATTAAAAAAAAGTCACCCAGGGTTCCCCTAAGCCCCTCAGAAAGATGTTTGTACTAGCCACTGTGTCCCTGAGCCTTCTGAGCCCCTCTTTAGAGCATATGAAGTTCAGTCGTCATTGTCAACAGCCGTCTTCACTTGGGTAGCTTCATGCATTGATTGAGTTCCCAGGAGCCTTCTAGATAGAGTGACTTGGGCAGATTCAGCCCCCAGGGGGACCCTTTTCCTCCTCTCCATATATTGGAACATATATACAGACATGCACATGTGTGCTCACACAAGTATGCTGGACTACTATGAGTCATGGACTTAAGTAGCCCAGAAGTTGGCAATATGTGTGCTGGGTCAGAGCAAATATCGCCAAGGTAAAGGGTAGCATGGTACCTGTTTTGGTTGTCTAAGAGGATGTGGTGAAATTAATTGAGAACACGGACTTCCTGCTCTTAGTTAGCGTGTAATGTCTGCATCCAAGTTCTCTGCTTCTCTCATGTCCCTCTAGGGAATTAAGGGTCAAGTTTAGCAAAGCAAGGGCCTGAAGGCTAACCCAGCAACGAATCCAAGCCTACATGACCTAGAGGATAGCACAAGAAACTTCTCCCTGAAGAGCTCCATTGCTAAAGCAGCCTTTGTGCTGATGGTGACACATGCCTGGGATCCTGCCTTTGGAACATCATCCAGATTTAGGATCCAAATTTAGGATGGAAAACTTCATGTGCACGTGTGTACATACACCTGCCTTTGTCTACATTGCACTTTTGTGTACATAGCTTGAATTTTTGGAGCTGCAGAAGACCCTTTGTTAAAATGCACATATCTCTGAGGCAATAATTTAAGGCATTTTAGTCAGTCACACAATATTGTACATTATTGTATATGACTACCTCTCTCTGTTGAGCTTGGTCCTGGGGACACCAGAACGCATGAGTTTGGAAAGCAGGCTTTAACTGAGGTAGGTAGAATGGGACATGAGGCCCCAGATAAGAACATCAGAGCCTGGGGACGAAGATCCTAGAGGTAGGCCTGCCCTTATAACCCTTCCAGCTGGCTTCAGACACTGGGTGACCTTAGGTAGATCCCTGGCCTGTCTTGATGACTCAGCCACACCCTGAAGGTGATCAGGGTGACCTATAGCTCCAGGCAGCTGGATGCAGAATTAATTAATGACTGTGAGTTGCCTGAAAAGTTCAGGCCCATTGAGTCTCAAGGGATGATTATTAAGTTATTAGGAGGTTGAGTTAATTATTGTGTCTAAAGTTTCTGGTAGAAAAGGGTCAACTAACTAATGCTCTGGATGAGAAAAACCTTGGGAACAGAGGAAAAGCTCTGGGGAGGGAAACAGGTCTACTATTCATAGCCTGCTCTCAGCCTGTGCTGGAAAGCTGGGTCTTCCTGAGTGTGAATAAACCAACCTTTGAGGCAAAAGTAAAATATTTTAGGACATACAGAGAAATGCAGGCTATACTTTGTGTGTGTGTGTGTGTGTGTGTGTGTGTGTGTGTGTGTGTGTGTGTCTAAACTTGCAGCTGACGTGACTTGCTGATTTTCCCTAGGAAGTGAGAACACCAAGTGGAGAAAAGCCAGTCTAAAATGATTCCACAGTCCATTGGGTGGTCCAGATGGTAGCTGTGTCCAGATGCTCCAGAGATGAGGTAGGAGAAACATGAAGCCTGGTCACTAGATAGGTGTAGGATTCTGCAAGCCACTCCCTTAACATCCCAAGCCACAGTCTTCATCTCTACACCTGGGGGTCACGCTGTCTCAGCATTCTCCTCTCTCCATCTCTACACCTGGGGGTCACACTGTCTCAGCATTCTCCTCTCTCCATCTCTACACCTGGGGGTCACACTGTCTCAGCATTCTCCTCTCTCCATCTCTACACCTGGGGGTCACACTGTCTCAGCATTCTCCTCTCTCCATCTCTACACCTGGGGGTCACACTGTCTCAGCATTCTCCTCTCTCCATCTCTATACCTGGGGGTCACACTGTCTCAGCATTCTCCTCTCTCCATCTCTACACCTGGGGGTCACACTGTCTCAGCATTCTCCTCTCTCCATCTCTACACCTGGGGGTCACACTGTCTCAGCATTCTCCTCTCTCCATCTCTACACCTGGGGGTCACACTGTCTCAGCATTCTCCTCTCTCCATCTCTATACCTGGGGGTCACACTGTCTCCCGCAGCACCAGAGTAAAGGCTGAATGAGACAACATAGCAGGATGTTCTGTGTGCAGCAGAAAATGCTATTCGACATCACTCCCGGATGCTCTAGGAAGTTAAGGCTTGGTGGGAGTTCCTTTTGACATGCTATATCCCACCCAACAATCTACCACAATGTCTACAGTTATGAGTGTTTGTCAGTATTCCCGACTAAAAGATTTTCCCTCTTGAAAAATGCCACCAATAGGAACAGGTCCCATAACAACATGGAGATGGAGTGGGAGGGTCCATGGTTATCCTGGTGGATGAATGCAGTATTCATCAAGTAGCCAGCCCTCCAACAATAATATCCCAAGGATCCAGATTTAGGGTGGGTAGTGTGTGTGTGTGTGTGTGTGTGTGTGTGTGTGTGTGTGTGTCCCAGAACCAGCAATAGAATGTTGGGTGCCAAACAGTGCAGGCATAGGATTTCTATCCACAGAAGGATGAGAGCGGAAACATTGTTGCTATTACTATTCAATATTTTGCAGAACCGTTTGCATATCAGAGCTTTGAAAGTACATATTACCTTCCTCATCCTCACAGCGACTTGGTATATCAATACTGTCTTTTTACATGGAGTCAATGAAGACATAGAAGACTCTTACAATGTCAGAGGTCCAGTGTGTGGAGACAGAACTCACATTTAGAACTCAAGTCTCTAAATCCTTCTCTCACTCCATCCTCATCCTGATGCTTCACGTTTTACCTGAAGGGAATATTCTTTTCTCATTTGAATTTACCCAGCCTTGAAGATTTTATCTTTTCTCCTCTTGAAGAGTAACTGAGATATTGGGGATGCCCAGTAGTGGCTGGCTCTTTGTTTGTTTCTTTCATAGAAGGTTCCTGTCGGATGTGATCAATGGTGCAGGAATGATAGTTGACATCTAAGGACTATTATTATACACTAGGTGTTTGTATATAACATGCCTAATTCTCACAACAGTCTATAAAAAGGGCTTATATCCTCAATCTATGGGGACAAAGGTCAGGGTTCAGAGTGTACCATCAGACCAAGGTCATGTAGCTGCTAAATGGGTGAGCCAGGTTTCAACCCAGACTTTCCTGTCTTTAAAGCCCATGTAAGAGTTACTGTCATTAATACACAAAGGCTATTCAGAGGTGTCATTTTGATTTTTAAAAATGTTGTTCTCAAATCTTCATTAATATACACTTAAAACTCTTAGAAGTCATTTTTAACCATAAGTAATTTTATTGATGTTTTCATAGATTGAGAGTTTCTTCATACTCCAGAAAAGGAGAATTTCTGCTTCCCACGGGGAGGAATCTTTCAAACTTCAGTAGGTGAAGTGGCATTGATCAGCACTGCCACATGCCTTTGGGTCTGTTTGTATTACTCTGTTTTACAATGTCCTTGGCATTGTGGGGATTTTCGCCTTGGTTGTTTTACCATCCCACAGTGTGAAATGGAATCTCATTGTGATTTTTCACTTGTATCCACTAGGACAGCCTGGGCTACATAGTGAAACCCTGTCTCAATAAATAAATAAGGGGGCCAGGAGAGGTCTATACAGGGAAGGATGCTTCCCACAAAGCCTAATTACTTGGGTTCAATTTCCAGAACCCACATGGTGAACCAAGAGAACTGATGCCTGCAAGTTATCATCTAACTATCACATGCAAACCATGGTATATGTATTCTCTACCCCACCTCCACCCCTATGTGTGTGTGCGTGTATATGTGTGTGTCTGTGTGCATGTGTCTGTCTGTCTGTCTCTCGTTCTCTGTCTCTCAATGATAGATAGATAGATAGATAGATAGATAGATAGATAGATAGATAGATAGACAGACAGACAGATAAACAAATAAACAATCAAACATTACTTGTGGAATATTAGTATGTTGTGCTAGGTACTAATGAGAACTAACTCAGGAATTACTTCTGATACCATAGGTTGGACAAATCTGAATTTAAGTACACATTAATTCTTGCTCCTTGCACATATGAACTTGTTGGGGGAATCTTTTTTACTTCCGCCCCATGCCAAAGCTGAGACATGCCACTTCCCTTGCCACCCACACTGAGTGTCCCCTCCTAGGCCTAGGTGTTCCTTCAGCAAGGGAATGGCTAGCCCTCTCCAGGCTTGAATTTCATGTGGGAATCTCTGTCCTAACGCCCACTCTGAGCATTCTCAAGCCCTTGTCCATTCTCTTCATTTGTTACAAGTGCAGCTGTCAAAACAAACACGCACAACAATCCAGGTTATAGGTTATTAGAGAAGCTGTCAGCTGTGGATTTGTGTTCTAACTGGAGGATGAGCATCTGAGGGTTCCCTTCTCCCCTTGTTGTATGTAGAAGGCACATTGTTTTTTAAAAAAAGGTTTGCTTGATATTTTACTAGCATTAGTTGTTTTTTCTTCTTTATTTTTTTTTGAAAAAGATATTTTCTTTTTATTATACTCTCCAATCCTCTATATCACTGGAAATAGAAATTCCAATAATATTCTTTGTCCTCCCAGAACCTTAAATTCCCCAGCGAGATGTCACTTCTGCTGGGGGACATTCAGTGTCCCACACCCTCCATAAGGATAAGTTAGTCCATTGTCTCCGCTCATGTACTTGGAACTTATCTCCAATAAAGCTCTCTTGACTGTTTACTGCAGTCCCTTGACTCTTCCCACCATTCAACAAGAGTCTGGCAGAGCGAGCATCCTAGTTACCATTCTATGTTTGGTATTTAACACAATGCGCTACACAAATTAGATATCTGGATGTTTATTTGCATTTGAATAAAGAAATGAATAAAACATCCATGTTTGCCAAGTGAAGTACAACAAAATCATAAGAATGACACTCAAGTATGCCCATGTCCTAACTGCCCTTTACTCTTCTACACTTAACAATCAATTAACACATTGCTAGTTAAAGTATAGATTATTTATACACTCATTCACTCATATATTTATTCATTATCCAAGTCTTTTTTGAGTGCTTATTATACCAAAAAAAAAAACCCACCTTGCCAAATAATAGGTATATATGTACACGCACATATGCTAAGGGGAGGTAGGCTAACAAGGAAATATACCGTGGATTGTCTAATTATATTGTTCTAAATGTTAGGAGGGTGGGATTGAATCCCTCTAAGATACTAAGCTAACCACTGTATGAGGATGGGAACAGCATCCTAGCAAACAGAAGAGTCTTAGGAAAGCCTAGGCCAAAAGAGTGGAACTTGCCCCGTTCTTCAGTCTCAGCAACACCGTCCTTGGAGCATCATTTTCTTCAATGACACTTGCCTCCCTTTTCCCTCTGCCCAATTGGTCCTTGTCCCCGCTCTCCCTGAGTGTTCTAATCTCAATGTCTCACTTCTTTCCCAAAGGCTTTAGACAAGGAGGTGCCCTTGGTTTGGAATTTTAGTCCTCTTTATATCTGCATCATAACATCTATCTCACCGTTCAATTAAGCAGGCATGTGAGCCATGCGAGGTCAATGTACTGTAATCAACTCAGTAAGAGCCTGCCATGTAGAAACTCAGTTTGGCCACAGTTGACTCGAGTGGCAAAGTTACAACCAGGTTGTGCCAGAGCAGAAACCGCAATGACGTCAGAGAAAAGCTTCAAACTGGTTTACTAAGAGAAGGGTTTTTGAAAAATCAGCTCTGCCAAGCCACAAGCTCACAGGGCTTTGGACAGATAGCCAAAGCCCAAGACCTTTTCAAGCTTCCTTCACACTGCCAGCCCACTCATCTGGCATGAAATAAAATACCTTGCAATACACTCTTGATCCATCCATGTTGAATAACCTCGTCCAGACCTGTGGGTAGAATGCCAATGTGGTATGATTAACTTCTTACTGACTCGTCCTGTAAGGAATGGGTTCCAAAGAACATCTGCCTCCAACTGTGGTAGGCTACAGAACCAAGGAGTGAGCTCAGAGCAAAGTCAGAGGGAAACGCCCTGCTACCCCAAATAGTCTATTGACTTGGAGGGAGGGCTTCAGAGAGTACTTACTTGTGCCATTCCTTTTGTAGAATGTTAGCCCTGTGTAAGGACTTGGTCACGTGACAGGAGAGCTGCCCACCTACCTGCACCTCTGTATGCCCATAGAGTTTTGGTTAAATCCCCATCTTCTGACTCATTATGAAAGCAAATATTGGTACTGTGTTTTCTGTTTGTTTCTCTTCCTCAGAAGGTTGTAAGTTCTCTGGGCAGAGGCTTTTCATTTTTACTTCATTAGGTTTAGTTTTTAGATATTAAAGACTGATTTTGGGAGGGTTTTTGGCTTTGTATTTTGAGACTGGGATTTGGTATATTGCCCAGGCTATCTTTCCTCAAATTTCTACACTCATTTATCTCCCTGCTCCAGCCTTCTTAATGATTGAGATTATAGTGGCCACCACCATGCTATGCATCCTCATGATGGCTTCCTTCCCTATGAATCCTCATGATGGCTCCATTCTCACTCGCTGTCAGCTGATGACCCTCCTTGGAAGAGAACTCCATTTTCCTGTTGTCTTTAGCCACCCACACTTAAGCCTGAATACTCTGCCTTACTTCTTGTTCTGAATGAGAGTAAGTCTTTCATTTATGCACCCGAGTTCCACCCTGAAGCAAAAACACATTTAGTAATCCTCCCCTCTCTCTTCCATATTGCCAAATTCGCTCTTGCTGCTGGATATTACCATCAGCTTGCAAGAAATAAATCATTATGGTCCATTTTCAGTATGGGGTGTGCTTAGAGCTCACTAATGAATCACAGATAAGCCGGAGGCACTAGGCCCCTGTCTTCCCTAGTGAGCAGCTAGCAGTTGCTTGGCGGGGCGCTTCTCAGTTCATCATATGGTTGAAAAGTTACAGGCAGTCTGGTACGTGACCAAGCACATGTTCAGAAAATGAGGGAATCTTGAGCCCCAGGATATATATTAGATAAGGCTTGGCATCCAGAACAAACAAAATAAGGGATTTAGAGAGGGACAACACTAGACACTGTGGAGACTAAATCTCCACGAAGAACTCAGCCAATTGGAAAATGAGGGGCCTTTTTTTGCCTTTCCTCTAAACTATCACCTGACTTTGTAAGGTCAAAAATAAATAGATAGATAGATAGATAGATAGATAGATAGATAGATAGATAGATAGATATAGATAGATGATAGATAAACAGCTTCACTTTTGCTTTTCTGAGTCTCTGATACTCTTATGAAGTTAGGATCATTGTTTCTCACAAGTTTTAATCTCACAAGTTTGCCTTCTGGACTTCAACTCACTCCCAACCACTATTCCATGTTCCCCTTTACAGAAGAATCTGACATAGCTTCTTCTAACTCTCTTCCAAACTAATCTCTCTCATCCCCTATCAGGATCACCAGTGATCACCATGCTACTAACCCAGTGTTTGGTTGCCCTTTCTGCCTCTCTAGCAGTAGTTAATACACATACTTACTGTCCTATGTGATTTAATATACACACTCATTGACCTTTATGAGCATCACATTTGCCTGGTTTTCTTCTGACCTCTCTAGTCAGTCCTTTCCAGTCTCCTTCCCTTATTTTTCCTCATCAGTCCCACGTGCTTGCAAAGGCTACACAGTTGGGGCTTCCTTCTCAGGCCCTGTTTATTTATAGCCACTCTTCAAATGACCTAATCTAGTTTTATAACATCCAGTATCAGTTCTGCCTTAACAACTCCCAAATATGTGTAGTAACTCACACTTCTCTGATCCAGGCTTGTGTATCTCACTGCCTATCTACCATCTCTGTTTAAATGTCCACTGAGGCATCTGAACCTGCCTCAGTGTCTTCCAGGTTTCAGATGCTGAGAACTATATCCTTTCATTTTCTCCTGCCAAAAATCTTTGCTATCCCTCAACTCTCTTTCCTCTTTTATCCAACAACAAATCTTGCCATTTGCCCTCAAAACACATGTGGTATCTGTCTTAGCCACTGTCCTATGCTGTGAAGGGACACCATGACCAAGACAACTTAACAGAGAAGAAAGCACTTAATTGGAGACTTGCTTACAAGTTCAGAGGTTTAATACATTATCATCATGTGGCAGGGGAGCATGGCAGCATGCATGGAGCTGGAGTAGTAGATGAGAGCGACACCCTGATGCATAAGCCGAGAGAGAGAGAGAGAGAGAGAGAGAGAGAGAGAGAGACAGACAGACAGACAGACAGACAGACAGACAGACAGAAACAGACAGACAGACAGACAGACAGACAGACTGGGCCTAGCATGGGCTTTTAACTCCTCAGAATCCAACCCTAGTGACGCATTTCCTCAAACAAGGACACATCTCCTAATCCTTCTAATCCTTTCTACTCCCTGATGACCAAGCATTCAAATGTATGAGCCTATGGGAGACATTCTTATTCAAACCACCACAGTATCAGGTTATACCACCTTATCACCACCTCTCTTCTGCCTCCCCCCCCCCACCTTTTGTGGTTTGCTGAAAGCCACAGGAAAATGTAATGGAATCCAGCTACTGTCACAAAAGCTACTACTTGGAAAGGTCAAGGACTTTTCCAAAGGTCAAGCCATGGCTTAAGAAGTCTTGGCATTTGTATATATATTAGCTGGTTCCTAAAATGATTTTCTTGTGTGCTTCCAAGAACTCCTAACAGTGTATTTATCTAAATACAGCCTTACTGACGTTATAGACTCCTAACATTTTTTACCTAACCACTTCTAGGAATATAGTTTGAGCACATAAATTCTCTTTTTCTGATATATTAACCGATTTTAGCTCTCAGTTAACCTCCTCCCTTACCACTCCCTTTATGAGTTGTAAAAGAAAGCCTGATGGTCACTGCCTGAGGAAAATTCTTACCTGCCTTTATGACCCTGTAAGAATTCAAGACTGGTGACCTTGCTTTGGCTAGAACACTGCTATTGCATGGGTATATAACTGTAAACCTCAGAGACTGAGAGAGGATTTTGACTGGAGAACTAGATGGAGAACTAGAAGAATGAGATGGAAGATGAGGAAAAGCCAGATGGGGAAGAATGAGAGGAGAAAGACCAAGATAGGGCAGAACTAAGATGAGAGAACTAAGATAAAACTTAGAGGGGACAGAAGATAAATGTAGAGAGAAATCAGGCAAAAAAGGAGCTAGGCACGAGAACAGAACTGAAGCTCTATAGATAGGATTTTATCCCAGAGGAATAAATCAATGGACTAAGAGCTTGGTGTGCTGAGATTCTTTTCCCAAAAATAATTCTCGACATTTGTAGCTTCTCTCCTGGGCCCCTGGGAAGAACGTTATTAAGGCTGGTACTTAACAATATTCAAGAGTGGTTCAATTCACCAGTAACTCTCACTAGGATCATTGCAGTAGCCTCTGGTAGATCTTGTATGTCTACCTTTCAGTCCAACACTGTCTTACTCCACAACCATATATACACATCTCAACAGAGCCACCAAAGTTGGCCTTGTGGAACACTAGGTTATGTCTGTCCTGTAGTCAACTCAATGACTAGAATTTTGTACTTATTTAGATGACTTTCTCTTCATAGTGAATTTACTTATTTATTTTAATTTTTAGCTTATACAATCAATTTATTAACAAAAAATAATCCGAGAAGTCCTATGTACAGTGACTATGATGACTCCCTCTTCCTTTTAGTGCTGTCAAAAGGAATGGGGATGATATCCTTATCTACTAATCTTCATCCCTGAATGAGCAAAAGCTCTGATGGCTGACTGGGCTCTGGGTTTTGATCCTATTTCTTCCTGTGATGGAGTTTAATATCCAGGGCAGTGATACGCAGCTCCATGCACCTCTGGGCACTCCTGGACAGCCAACATGGCTGCATATGGATAGGACTCATCTAGATCAGCCTTTCCTCATTCCACCAGTCACTTGGCAGATGGTTTCCTTGCCAGAAAGATCGGTGACATGGACAAAGGTATCACTGAAGGGTGCAAAGATGTGGTAGACACCAACCATATCCTAGCCTTTAGCCACTTGAGGTCCAAAGCTGAAGACTTTTTTCTCTTCTTTCCCTTCCCCTGTGATGTGCCATTTCTGTGCATCATCTCCAGACACCTCTACTAGATCAAAGTGAATTTATATATAACATACTATGCCAACTTAAAAGTACATTTCTCACATAGTAGCAGTACAATATAATTGAAATAGCTATTAATACAGAGAACACTTTTTTTTCACATAGTCCTAGGAAATTAATACAATCCTTACTTACCCACAGGGCATAGTGTTAGTAACTGTAGTTTTACAATAGTCTTCAAGCTTTGTGTGTGTCCTATAATTTGATGTTTTTCATAAGTGTTCTGCATCTTTTAAGTATTTGAGGACCATAGCATTAATTTCTACAAAGAAAAAGTGTATTGATATTGTGACTAGGATTGCATTGAATTTATAGATGAGATTAATTTGGAAAGGATGGAACCTGGTTAATATTGAGTTTTACACTTAGTTCATCTTTCTCTTCTTCAGTGTCATGGAGTCTTCAGTGCAGGAGTTTTCTACGTCTTTCACTAAATCCAATACTAATAACTTCATATTCATTTCTGCTGCTGTTAACAAAATTATTTTGAAAATGTGTGCTGTTTGTTTTTCATCAACTTGATACAAATCAGTCATCCGGGAAAAGAGAATATCAACTGAGGAATTGCCTCCATCAGATTGGCCTGTGGATATATCTGTTGGGCATTTTCTTGATTAATGACTAACATGAGAGAGCCCAGCCCACTGTGAGTGGTGCAGTCCCTGGGAAGGTGGTACTGGGTTGTACAAAAAAGCAAGGTGAGAGTGTAGAATTGAATTCTGACCACTTTGTGTTCCCTGCAGCTTGGGTTCACTGCTGGTGTGGGTGGGTGGGGGGGCAGTACAGCTTCCTGTGCCTTCCTGCACACTAGACAGAAGGTGCTTCTTTCTGGTCTGGGGATATAGAAGAGAACACCTGATCAGGCTAAAAACAGCCATTGAACATGCCCTTAGTATAGGCTACCACCACATTGACTGTGCTGCTGTATATGGGAATGAGACTGAGATGGGAGGTTCTGAAGAAGAATATGGAACCAGACAGGGAAGTGCCTCAGGAGGAGCTTTCTGTGACCTCCAAGCTCTGTAACACTAAACTCTACTATGAGGATGTAGAAACTGCCCTCCAGAAGACAATGGCTGATATCCAGCTGGGGTATCTAGACCTGTACTTGTTGTACTGGCCATATGCCTTCGAACAGGGATACATTTCCCTTCCCCAGGAATGCCAATGGGACTGTCCAGTGTGACTCTACCCACTGTGAGGAGACGTGGAAGGCTCTGGAGGCTGTGAAGGGGCTGGCGAGAGCTCTGGCTTGTTCAACTTCAGCAGTTGGCAGATTGATGACGTCCTCAGTGTGGCCGTCTGTGCACAGCTGTCTTGCAGGTGAAATGCCACCCATGCCCAGTTCAGAATGAGCTCGTTGCCCATTGTCAAACACAAACGTGGAGGTGATGGCTTATATAGCCTCTTGTGTTCCTCTGATCATGCTTGGTGCAATCCTGATGAGCCTGCCCTGCCTGAGGAACAAATGGTCTTCACCCCAGCTGGAAAACATGTCTGCCAGCTTAGATCTTGCAGGTTCAGCAGAAAGTAATCTGCATCCCCAAAAGTGTCACTCCTTCTCCTATCCTTCAGAACATTCAAGGCATTGGATTTGACCTTCAGCCCTGAGATGAAGCAAGTAGGCGCTCCGAATAAACATTGGTGTGATATGGTACCCAGGATTACAGAGGAAAGGCTCCTGGAGATGCCACACAGCCTCTGTATCCCTTTAATGACCCATAACGAGGCCAGAGCTTCTCAGCATCCCTTCCAGCTCTCTTGCTAAGAAGTATTGTCTGCTGCTCCCGAGAAAAGGGAATCAGTTAGACCACTGGAGTATAAGAAAGGAAGGAGAGAAGGAAGGGAGGGAGGAAGGAAGGAAGGAAGGAAGGAAGGGAGGGAGGAAGGAAGGAAGGAAGGAAGGAAGGAGGGAGGAAGGAAGGAAAGAAGGAAGGGAGGGAGGGAGGGGGAGAGGGAGGGAGGGATAGAGGAAACAAGGAAGGAGACAAGGAAGAGGAAGAATAAAAATTAATGAGAAGCAAGCCTCCAAACAACACAGCCACAGCTTCAGTTCCTGAAGGATCCTGCCGTGAGTTCCCGCTTCGGCTTCCCTTAGTGATGGGCTGTGAGCTGTAAGGAGAAGTAAACCCTTTCCTCCCTGAGTTGCTTCCAGTCCATGTTTTATCAGAGCAACGGAGAAGCAAACTAACCCAGAAGTTGATATCAGAGAGCATTACTGTAACAGACCTGACCACGTGGTCTTTGGGGGAGACTGGTGGCATTTGGAACATTGCCCTGGAAAAGCTGCTAAGCGTTCAGAGTTTAGTGGCCTGTTCTGTGGGAGCCTGGATGAGAAGAATACTGAGAGAAATGCAGAGGAGAGAGGCTTGTGAATTTCCAAGGGAAGTTTGAGACTCTCCCTTGCTCTTTCACGATATATCTGAATTAAGAATCTGTGGAAATGAGTCCTTTGTTTTGTTGGGACAGTGAAAGCTCGTCAGCTGAGTCTGAAAATCAACTGTGATTTGTTGCTGGAGAATTTCTCTCCAGCTCCCGCCACCAAGTCCCGCCAGTCCCAGAGCCCACTTATAAAATAAACACACAGACTCTTACATTATTTAAACTGCTTGGCCATTAGCTCAGGCCTGTTATTGTCTAGCTCTTACTCTTATATTTAGCCCATTTCTATTAATCTTTACTTTGCCACATGGCTCATGGCTTACTGGTACCTTACATCTTCCTTGTCCTGATGGCGGCTGGCAGTGTCTCTCTCTCAGCCTTCCACTTCCCAGAATTCTTTTCCTTGTCCCGCCTATACTTCCTGCCCAGCCAATGGCCAATCAGTGATTTATTTACTGACCAATCAGCAACACACTTGACATACAGACCATCCCACAGCAGTGATTGACAAGCAACCAGTGTCATTGAGGCAAAATCCTTTAGGATGTGTTTCCTCAGGATCAGTACACAGAAGCTGTGGTCCAGAGGGGACAGAGGCTGTATCTCCGGTTGGCAGCCAAACTTGGTCATGGGTAAGTGTCTCCAGTGTGGTACTGGTTTGGGTGATATGAGGGGGTCACAGAGAGCTGCCAAGGCTGGGCACCATGTGGCAAGCTCAGAGTCTCTGAAGTGAGGCCAGAAGGCCACTGAAGAAGATGAAGCTTCAGTTGCAGTGGAGATGCCAGGACTGTGGGGTGACCAAGCACCAAGGACAAAAGAAGCAATTTTTATGAGCCTAGAACTCTATAATCAGCAAGACTATATTTCATATTCAGAAAAGAAATAACTTTTCAGTCAAATTGGGGCTTGCAAAATTTACTGGTGTCACATTTGCACTTTAGGAGTGGACACACGGACTGCTTCATGAGGAACAGCAGCAGGTACTGTGCAACTCCAGAGGTTAGACACCATTGCAGCACGTCTAAGGCAACCTGGAAAGGTTCACTATAAACAGAGATAAAGAAAACCATGGTGAGACGATGCTAGAGACAAAATGAAATTAAAAATCTACTCAGTTAACTTAAAAGAAGCCATGTCAGAAAAAGGAGAAAAGAAGAAGAAGAAAAGCATGGTGTGGCGTCCAACATGGTGGCAAGAGTTTCCACCTAAAAACTGAGAAAAAAAGATTCTAAAACGGAGCTAAAAACAGCTTCCTAATTGTCTCTCTCAAATGAGCGGCAGCTACTGGTTTGAGCTACTGGTGGGCTACTTGTGGGTTCCTAGTGTGTGCACTCAACCTACCGTATGGCAGGAATGAGGCCTCTGCAAGTGGCACATTAAGCTGCATGGTGGATTTAGACATTGCTAGTATAAAACAAAAAAAGAAGTTTCTGGACTACATGCTGCTTGGATAAAAGCATAGACCCATGATAGCTCCCAGAGCTGGTGGTAAACGTAGCCATGTTGAGAAGCTGAGGTGGGCGGAGCCAGCAGCCACAGCTGCTGCAGGTTAAAGCAATAGATTCACAATAAGACAGATTCAGGTGTAATAGTTTACAATGTGTGTAGAAGATACGTAGGCTTGAAAGAGACAAAAAAGGTGATATATACAGTTATAGAAACAAATATAGTTTTAAAAAATAAAGTCTTTAAAGAGACAGTAAAATTAATATAAAAAATAAGCCACGTAAAGATGAATATTACACAGAGAATCTGGATTGTGTTGTCTTTGGGATTTTTAACTGCAGAAAAACATTTGATTGTAAAAGCTGTTGAGTTATGCCAAAATGTATATTTTAAAGATACCTTGACTTCAAAATTTGGATATAAGGATATGTTGCTTTGGAAAAGAGTCTCTTTTGTTTCCACAGAAAGCCAGAGGCTATGGATTTGTTCCAGATTAAGATACATCAGGTTTGACCAGCCAAGACCCCCTGAAAAGTCTCCGATGACACCATGGCCCAGATGATCCAACATCCAGAATGGTTTGAAGGCATCTGGCTCAGATGATACAGCCTCATGGACTATTCCATAATTCTAAAATTTTGTTTCCCCATAAGATACAGTGCCCCCGTCCAGCAGGAAGTAGTAAGAGAAGCTACGCCCAAATTCCCAAATTATATGTAATTTTACTTTGTTAAGGTTAAAACCTTCCTTTTTTTTTAAAAAAAAAGGGGGGGAAGTGCTGTGGGATGTTCTGTATGGCAAATGTGTTACTGATTAGTCAATAAATAAAACACTGATTGGCCATTGGCTAGGCAGGAAGTGTAGGCGGGACAAGGAGGAGAATAAAGCTGGGAAGTGGAAGGCTGAGTCAGAGAGACACTGCCAGCCGCCACAATGACAAACAGCATGTGAAGATGCCGGTAAGCCACGAGCCATGTGGCAAGGCATAGATTAATGGAAATGGATTAATTTAAGCTGTAAGAACAGTTAGCAAGAAGCCTGCCACGGCCATACAGTTTGTTAAGCAATATAAGTCTCTGTGTTTACTTGGTCGGGTCTGAGTGGCTGGGGGACTGGCAGGTGAAAGAGATTTGTCCTGACTGTGGGCCAGGCAGGAAAACTCTAGCTACAATGGTGTAAATATAAAAGACACCACAAAACAAACTCAAATACAACAAACTGATGATTACAGTCAGAGGAGGTCATCCAAACACACAGGCTGGAAGGTAGAGGTTTTTAAGAAAGTAAGAAACGGCATGAGATTACAGGTACAAGATGGCCTCTGCTGAATTTCTTAGAAATTGCCGGTGTCTAGTCATCAACGGGAGCTCAAGCCATTAGAGAGTAGCACCTTCTTTAAATGAAGTGTGCATGCCAAGAAACCAGCTCTTGGGATGCTGCAATCTCATGGGGATCTCTCTGGCTTCCCCTTAGCTCTCCCAAGTCCTTGATCTCCATCAAAAGAATTCAGACAGAGCAGAGTGTACATGACAGAGTTTACTACATGGGTTTTGGTAGAGAGCAGTACAGATGGACTTCATATTCTGGCAACAATAAGGGCTGTCTAGAAGAAAATGTCTCTGTTGAGTATTTTAACCACATACAGGTGTGGTCTGTATAGTTAGAGACCTTTCTCCTGCTGTGCTGAGTCTTGTATGGGGATATATCGGCATATTACGTGCTACTTACATTAGATTTCATTGGGAAAATGTAATGAGCACAAGTAACAAATTATAATTCTGTTCAAAACTTTTTCTGCCTCTTGTGAAATGGCCTTTGGAATAATTATACTTCTAATGCATCTCAGTCAGCTGCACGTGGCTGTGGGAAAATACCTGAGAAAACAGCTTTAAAGGATGAGTCGCTTATTTTCGCTCGATTTCAGAGTTTCCCTCCTGTAGTCAGTACGTTCCCTACCTTCTGCGCCTGTGGCAAGGCAGGATGCCATGTCGAGGAGCCTTTGGAGGAGCAAAGCTGCTCACTCTGCGGCAGCCAGGACCACACAGTGAGAGACAGTGGGGTCAGGGTTCCCACAGTAGTTTCTGTTTTGTTTTGTTTTGTTTTGTTTTGTTATGTTCTTTGAGACAGGGTTTCTCTGTGTAATTTTGGTGCTTGTACTGGATCTCGCTCTGTAGACCAGGCTGGCCTCAAACTCAGAAAGATCCTCCTGGCTCTGTCTCCCGAGTGCTGGGATTAAAGGCATGTGCCGCCACTGCCTGGCCACCGGCCACAGTAATTCTTTATCTCACATTGCACACAAAAAGTTCTGGATGGATTTAAAACCAAACTACAAAAAGCAAAAATGATAATATACGTACGTACGTGTGTATGTGTGTGTGTGTGTGTGTGTGTGTGTGTGTGTGTGTGTGTGTGTGCTGAGCATTGAAATGTCTGTTTCTTAAACACAATGTGAGAGGAAAAATTATAAAGAAAAATAGTGATAAATTTAAATATATTGCAATTAATACCTCTGCAAAGCAGAAGATACATTCCACAAAATAAACGGCATGCCAAGTACCATGTGTAGACACGTGCAAATTATATAAACAGACAAGGTTCATACCTACTTACATTTTAAAAATTCCTACAGATCAGAGCTGGAGAGACAGCTCAGTGGTTAAGAACACTGGCTGCTCTTGCAGAGATCCCAGTGTTTGATTTCTAGCACCCACATAACAGATCACAACCATCTATAATGCCAGTTCCGGGGGTTCCAGTGCCCTCTTCCAACTTCACAGACAGACACCAGGCACAAACATGGTACCCAGACCTAGTTCAGGCTAAACACCTATACACACTTAAAAAAAAAAATAAAAGCAATAATAAATCCTAAAAAATGTATTTCTACAGATAAATAAATTTTAAAACCCTAACACAAAGAAATGGGAAAATAATGTGAACAGGAAATGTAGGGGCGGGGCAGGAGGAGAGCTAAGACAGTGTGTAAAAATGTCTCGTGATCATTAGCATCTGCATGATACAAAGTACAATAGAAATGAGATGCCATTTCACCAGATTCATAGAAGTTCAAAGTTATGACAATCTCAAGCATTGGCAAGGACCTGGGACATTGTGGGTACTTACAAATTCTGGTGGGACGTTGTTGGTACTTACAAATTCTGGTGGGAGGGTAATTGATTCCACTAGTCTAGAGACAATTCGATCTTACCCAAGTACTCTAAAGCTGCCCAGACTCCAAAGCAGTGTTTTAGAGAAACTCTAACAACACTTAAAAGTAAATGTGAAAAAGTACATATACTGGGGGCCGGAGAAACGGCTAAGTTGGCAAAGTGCTCTCTGCACAAGCATGGGGACCCGAATTTGGGTCTCAGGCACTCATAAAAAAGGGTGGCAACATGTAGCTGCAACCCCAATGCTTAGCAGATAGAGACGAGCAGGTGCCTGGAACTCTCAAGTCAGCCAGTCTGATCACCTGTCAAGCTCCAGATTCACTGAGAGACCATGTCTCAAAAAATAACATAGGGAGACAGTGAGGAAATTACCTGACGCTGACCTCTGGCCTCTACACATGTGCATACATACGTACCTGCATACATCTGTGCAAGCACATGAACATGTAGCTAATACATTCATAGATACACATGGGAGGGGAGTGGAAGAGAGGAGGGGGAGATTTATTGCAGGGATTTTTTGCGGGTATATTTGAAATTTTGGAAATGATTTCAATATCAATAAAATGGACAAACTGTGTTATAGTTATATAGTGGAAGAGTATTCAGCAGTTAAAATGATAGTGTGAGAACAGTGTGTATTGGTGTCGACAAAAACAAATAGCACACTGACACAGACCAAGTAAGGGCACCATACAAAGCCTTGAAGTGTGGGCAGTTTTTACTATCGGAGTCTAGGCATGCAGACAAGCTTGCAAATGTATACAGATGAGCAAAGGAATTCAAAATGCTAGTTAACTCAGAAGAGAAACAAGAGATTGGGACTGAGGTCTTCAGCTGGACCTGTCATTTTGACTCATTATTTCTCAAAAAGAAAAGAAAACTCTCCATAGAATTCCTCAGCATAAGAAATACTTTGCAATGGTTTTAAGAGTCCAGAAGAGAAAAGCTCAAGGTTTCAGTACTTGTCATCTGGGCATATGGATTTGCTTGAGTCTTGTTTTTCTGCCTCGGGATTTCTTTTCCTGGTTCTCTTTGTTGTTCAGAAAGCCAATTCATATTTATTTTTTCTGAAAGCAGAACAATTCAGCTTTTTCTCCTTCTGGGAGTGGTAGCACACATTCCTTTAGTAATAACAAGGGGTGGAAATCAACACAATTGGATTTATTTTCTCCATTCATCATTTAGATTTGGTGGAAAGTGATTTTAGGGACTATGAAGATAGCAATCTCATAAAGGTCCTGACATGTGTGGACATGACTTCACCCATGGTACTTTCCAGGGTTTAGATGGGAACCAGTTTCTGGCTATGTCACCACCTCAGAAGAAGTGAGAGGTGTTGCTCCAGGCAGCCGTCAGGACGGAATCCAGCCGAGAGTCCCTGCCCAACCATGCAATGGTTTCTGAAACTCATGAGATCAGCAGCTTTTCATGAAACCATGAGTCATCCCTATGGCGAGGATTTCCAGGAGCCGAGAGTGTCTTGAAGTGCTGGCTTCACCAGATGTTCTGGCATTGCCAACCTCAAGTGCCACAGCCAGCACAGGGCCAGCGGTCACAAGGTCACCAACAGCCAAAATTTCCCTTGGGCTTCAGGTGAAGAATTAATGTTATCTAATTAAAATTCCAACTGGTTATTTTTTTAGGAACTGGATCATTGAAAATTTATATTGACTCACAAATGTTGAAGACACTAACTCTAGGGCATATTTGAAACCAATAATGAAAAATTTGACATTTGACCAGAAACCAAGTAGGCAACAGAATAGAAGTTGACAGTGGAAAAGAAAAGATTAGCAGATGGCAATAAATAGACTGACTACAGACTCACTAAGGGCAATACTTGGTCAACAAAGGTCACTGGGAAATTGGGAAATTATAAGATGAAGAAAATTGGCTGCATTTTTAACTGTGCAGACAAGCACGGACAGAAGAACTAGTTAGGTGTGAGCTGTAAATAGAAAACGTAAGGAGAGAAGGAGGAAGGAAGGAAGGAAGGAAGGAAGGAAGGAAGGAAGGAAGGAAGGAAGGGAAGAAGGCAGGCAGGCAGACAGACATAACCTTGCACTCTGAGGAGGAGTCAAAACCCAGTGATTCCACACACCTGTCTGTACTCCCCAAATAAATTCTTTACAAACCCAAGAAGAGACTGTGTACAACAGTGTTCACTCTAACGTTGTTTGTGAGTACAGAGCCTTGAGTGCAACCAGCATTCCCATTGGGGAGGAGAGAGGCAGGTGATGGGAGCACTAGCCTTGGGGCACTATGTGGCTATAAGCACAGTGGACTTGTTGTAAACAGCAGTGTGAGAGGAGCCTCACCAATGTCTCTATGGGAAAAGTAAATAGATTGAGATGTGCAGATAAATACAATTTGCATATAATTGAAATAAAGCACATGGCTAGAAAGATATATTTAAATGACATACTAAATGAAAAACCTGGTTGTAGGCTGGGCATGGTGGTACATGCCTCTAGTCTAGTACATGGAAGGTTGATTCAGGAGGATTGCAAATTCCAGGCCATCTGGGGCTATACAGTAAGACCCTGTATCAAAAAATAAGTAAATAAACAAATGCATGATAAATAAATAACTTTTTAAAAGACTTACATGTGAGTCATAAGAAGAAACACATATGGCTCATAAGCATGGGTGTGGATATGGGAGTGGGTATGAAGAAGAAAAATAACACATGCACACACACAAAAAGAATAAATACTTTAGGAACCAAATGAAATACGCTCCAGAAACTGCAGAGTGGGATGAGCTCTACCAATGGGCAGTCTTGTCCTCTATGTGCTCACTGTTTTGTTTAGAAGAAGATGCTACAAGTGTCAATGAACCTGAACTAAGTTATTCACATGGTTTGTGACCAAGAGGACACGGTTGGTATATAGATGCTTTTGTTAAATCTGCACAGGTTCTAGTAAAACAGAATGTACAGAGACCAAAATCTCCTTTTTATTCTCAAGAATGATCTCCCACAGTTCTGGGACGGTAATAACAGAACAACTCATTCAGTAAAAAAATCTGAGCATCAGTTGGGGCATCCTGTCACACAGGGATGAGAGGAATAGGTGGAAAAACTGAGTGCCACACGCACTGCCGTGTCCACAAGCACTTTGACCATCAGGATCAATAACGAAGGACAATAACGAGTATCCAGCAGGCACTCACTTCAAAGCCCGACTTGGAGTGTCAACTCAGGTTGGCCAGGCTACCGAACATGAACTAATTGTTTTTTAAGGATCCTTGCATTGACTGCTATTTTCTTACTCAGTGGTACAGAGAATATGGAGGCAGCCCTGTGAACACAGATGTTACAGGTACTGTTAGGAAGACACGGAGTATACTTACCTGTGTTCCTAGTTTCATGATGAGCCTTGTACAAGAATAGTACCAAGAGAAAATGGACGTGTTCTCCGCTCTCTCTTTTTCCTCCTCTACTCTTGAGTTCCCCCATCACCTTTTACTGCCTTCTTCTATCTTACTTACGTGGTAAAAAGTGACCCAAGAGAAATACCCGTAGATAAGGGAATTATCAAGTGATCCATTCTTCCCACTTGCTAGAATATTTTACCACCATTGAGATAATGTTGAAGAAGAGAAAGACTGGACGCGCAAAGCCTGTGGCAGGGCGAAGGGGGGTGTGTATTGGCCTGGAACACAGGTTAGTGAGAAGAGCTGACTCCCTGTGGTGAACTGTTGGGTTGATAAACCTGGTGTTTTGTCTCTTCCTCACTGTGAAATGCTTAATTAAATAGATTCCACACTTCTACCAGCCGTTGGGAATTCAGAACACTTGTTGCTTACAATAGCATGTCAACACATGGAGAAAAATAGAAAATACATTGTGTACATGTGTTCGTGTGTGTGTGTGTGTGTGTACCAGTTACTGTGGAGGGTAATAGAAATACAATGAGTAATCTTGGCATAAGACCACGGATTTCATGAATTTTTAAAAATGCCATTGATTGCAAGGCCTCCATATTCTCTGTACCACTGAGTAAGAAAATAGCAGTCAATGCAAGGATCCTTAAAAAAAAATTAGTTCATGTTCGGTAGCCTGGCCAACCTGAGTTGACATTCCAAGTCGGGCTTTGAAGTGAGTGCCTGCTGGTGAGTGAAGTGACCTGCTTAAGCCTCGGTGACACCTTTGTGCCATCAGAACAGCAAGCGAGCCTGCTCACTCCAGGAGAAACTAAGTAAATGCAAAGTGGTTCTGGGTGGTGTCTAGCACATACCAGCTAACATTACTTAGTTAGCTATTTTAATATCAATTAAAATACACTTATATGCTAAAATCTCAAGATGGAAGTTTAGGTGGTCAATATATAGCAGACTTGGAAAGAACATTTCTCTCCCAGATACTTGGTCTTCTATGGCCAAGAGATTGTAAGATTAATGGAACAGTCCCATATCTTAAGCGTATGTCAAGATTCCAGACTTTCCCATGTAGTCATATTGTTGAATAATCTCCTATCTGTGTTGGTCAGCAGTGTTCCAAACTTGCTCTCATCTTCCAAAGTCCCAACTCATCCTTTTTTCTTTTTCATTCTAGGAGCCTGGCTCTCATCAGATTCTAAATCAATTGATTGTCTCATCAGATTCTAAATCAATTGATTGTCTCTGATGTCCCCAAACAGAAAGGAGGCATCTCTCTTACTAAAAGAGTTTCTTCATTTCTGGAATGTATGCTCACAGGATGGCATCACAGGTGGCTGACACGCAAGCTATTTTTCCAGGCATGAGCTAAGAAGCAGATTCTATGGTGATAAACTAGACAAGCTAAGTGGTCAGTACTGTGCCATGCCCACGCATTGGAAAGCCACTGGGAATGAGTGATTTGAGACTCACCTGGCTGTGTCACCATGCTTGTTGACAGGGATCAAAGCCACATTTTTTTGTTTAAGCCTGAAGATTCAGAGAGGAAACCATATCAGGAACTAATTAGAAACTCCAATTATTGTTCAAATTATCTTCAAAATGTGGTAGGCTAGGTGGCCTGCAGATGGTGGTACTGTAGCCTTAAAAACCCAGTGAACAGCAGTAGCCACGTGTACCCCAGTGTGTGAGTAGTTTGCAGGGATATTCAGCAACAAAATGGCCAAGCAAGTAGAAAGTTATTGTGTCCTCACATGTGGACAAAGGGAGAACTGGGAGACTGCCTAAGAGTAACCTTTGAAAGTGCCCAGGACTTGGTTTTGGCTAACTAACATCCCAGTTCCACGTCTATGGCATCATGGCAGGGAGATCTTGGCTGAGTCTCATCATCCCTAAACCACCATTTTTGATCATCTGTAAAGTGGTGACAATGACCACACAGTGTTGAACAATCAAGCCAATTCATAAAGTTCCCTTGACATGTAGCTGGTCCTTCATAGCATTGACTTTTCCACTTCTGTGACACAGGGAGCTTCAGGCTTAGTGACGCACTACCATTCTGCAGTCTCCCACATCAGTGGCAGATGGCAGGCAGCCTTCTCTGTCTGAAAGTGGAAGAAAAAGAACACAGGCCTGGTTTTCTGATCTTAAATCTGTTGCATTTTCTGAGGCAGAGAGATGGCTTAGCTGGCAAAGTGTTTGCTACAAAAGCATGAGAACCTAATCTCAATCACTAGAACTCATGTTTTGAAAAAGCCACCAGTGGCAGCATACACCTGTATTCCCCGGGCAAGAGAGGCAGAGACAAGAGGCTCCCTGGGCAGGCAGACTAGCCAAATCTGTGAGCTTTACATTTATGGAGAGCATGTTTCACGAACTAAGGTGGAAAGCAGTTGAGGAAGAGAGCTGACATTAACCTCTGGCCTGTGCATGTATATGTACATATATGTAATGTATATGTATATAAAACAAGGCTAATGCACTTTCTAAATAATCTTTTTCCCTTCTTGTTGACCAGTGTCAGCTGGGATCAGAGGAAGTTTATTGGACTGGGGCTGAAGAGAGGAGCAGTTCTTCACAACAAAAGAGAAGAAAACTCAACAGAAGAGATCACACAGAAGTCCTCAGCTCTGGGCGGATGCCATTCTCCACCCCAGGCAGAGCAGCTGGTGAAGGCAGCCAGGAGGAGGGGCCTGTCCAGCACCATTGCATGTGGGCACTCAGTCACCCTGCATGGCTGACCCAACACCATGTCATTGTCACAGCAATAATGATAACTCCCACTTGATGGTTGCTTCTTAAGTAACCAGTTGCCGATCAAATCCTCCCTGTTCGTAGGGTTGCTGGGAAGACTCACTGGGGCGATGAGTATAGACTCTCAGCAGAGTGCCTGCCTATGTATGGGAAGTGTTCGATTCACAACAGCTGCCAGGGTTGCCTCTGTGTGTTCTCACTTACTGCCTTAACCACTTGGTGAGACGGTCATTACTCGAATCTCCCATTTACCAATGAGGATGACCTGAGGCTTAGCGGGCTAGAGGAATTTGCTGGAAAAAAATCTAAATATGTCTGAGTCCAAAGTTGGTAGCCAGCCATTAGGATGCCAGCTGGGTTGCAGGTCTGGTGATGAGGCTGTTAGATAGTGAGTCTCCTCCGTCTGACGTTTCTCTGCATCTTCTGCTTCACCATCTCCCAGGGACCTAAACTCTGAACCTGAGTCTAACAGGAAGAGAATGGCCACCATCTTGTACCAAGTCCAGCTCTGGCCTTTCCCCTGAGATGGGCACACAGATGCCTCAGGAGTGGGGAGCTGGACCAGGACTTTAAGTCTTAGACATTCCCAAGACATGGAGGTTAGTACATTCTGGATTTTCCAGCTTAATTCACTTTGGTTTTGCTTTGAAATGCTTTGTCCAAATGAGACTTTCCAAATAGAAAAGCAGCTGAAGTGGAAGCATGCTGTCGATAATGAAGGGCAGCACAGAGGCCTGTCTTTTCCAAGGAGCCCTCACATGCACATCGTCTCTTCACTCCACAGGGTGACCAGGCAGTTAGAGACTGAAGGACCATGTCACCCATGCTCAGTCAGAAGCAATGTACGTGATGGAAAGTGCAGGGGCTTTGAAACCCACACACCCTAGATTTAGATCTCACCTCTGCTTATGAAATATGAGCTCTGAGGAGGAAAGAAAGTGGACTGTGATAGGAAGTTGAGGAGGAAACACATGCAATAGATTAGTATAGCTTCCAATAGTGTGTGCCTCACAGAAGATTGAAACACATACACACACACACACACACACACACACACACACACACACACACACGTTGTTAGATATTCAGTCTGAGAGTTCTTTGGTGATCTGTCCTTTTATGGCATGAAGAAGTGACTTTTTTAGTGTTAAAATGAATAAGAAAAGTTTATCTTTGGCATATAGTCCCAGAAACTGGAAGATACACAATCTTCCCATATTTCTTGTGTGTCCAGAAATGTGTGGTGCTGAATGGAAGAAGAAATGTGATGTAGGGGCTGGAGAGATGGTTCAGTGGGTAAAGCACTTACTGCTCACGTGTGAGGATATGAGTTCAGATTCCCTGAACCCACATCAAGTCCGATGCAGCACTGTAGAACTGTCAATCCCAGAATTCCCACAGCAAGATGGAAGGCAGAGAAAGGGAGAATCTGCTGAGATCCCTCCGCCTGCTAAGCCTGGTGTACACAGCAGTGAACAGCAAGAGACCCTGTCTCAAACAAGGAGGGAGGAGGACTGACTCCCAAAGTTGACCTCTGACCTCTACATACACACTGTAGCACATGCATAGCTGCACTTTCCCATATGAACATGAACACACACACATACACATACACACACATACACACACACACACACGGTAGAAAAAAAATGTGGTTTAGTACCTACTTGGTGTCGAGTGCACATGACCACACATGCATACCCTCAAATACACACAGTCCCCAGCTCTTCCCAGTGTGAGCAGTCCTGACTCAGTTTTGATCACAGCAAGATAAACCGAGCAGCTTCTCAGAGGGCCAGGCTTTGCCTAAGGCCTTAGACTCTGAATCTCCAAGACCTGGCTTGACCTTGGAATCATTATCAGCCTTTGCCTTGATAGTCTCAGTTCGTGCCCTAACAAGACTGGAGGAGAGCTCACCTGCTGTAGCATGAGTGCCCCACACCCTGAACCTAATCTCCAGGGAGAAATGGGAAGACAACAATAGAATGATTTTGAAGTGACACTTCTCCTCGGGGGCTCAGGTGGAAGCTTTCTTAGCTGGTGTGTCACAATGTGTAGATAAAATGGGCCCAAGGGGGAAACAAATGTCCCATGACTTCTCAATATGCAATAGGGCCAGGATTATCATCTCTGAAGGAAGAAAGGACCAGTCATGGCTGCTACAGAAAGGCCAACCCTGGTCTAAGAACCCAGGGGCTAACCTTGTGTCATCTGGCTGATGGCAGAATATAAGGAGAATGGACCTGGGAGGCATCACGACCAAGAATGCTCAAATAATATTCTCAAAGACCAAATATGCAAAGTAACAAATATTTAGTTTTCTAATAGTTCAGGTGTGTGAGAATTATTTATTGGAATGAGTCTTGCTCAGGGCCTCCCACAAAATTGTACTCCTTGTTAGCCAATGATACAACTATCTGACAAATTAGTTGAGGCTAGGGTATCCCAGTTCACTGACATAGCCATTGTTGGGAGACCCCAGTTTCTCCCTTTGTGGAAACCATCATTAGGTTAATATGGCATGGCAGCAAGTCTCCCTCAGAGTAACTCATCTGAGGGAGGCAGAAGGGGAATATTTAAGGCGGAAGTCCCATTGTCTTCTAAGCCTAGCATTAGAATCTATGTCCCACGATACCGCCTCATTATGCAGGTCCTACAGACAGAAGCTAGCACATTGCAGGAGGGAGCTGGGAGAAAGAGACCGCCATAAAGCAGGGACCACTGAGAGGTGCTCTTAGAGGCAGGACCTCAGGGAACACAATCTTCTGTCCTGAAACAGTAGCCCCCACAGCAGCCCTTCCAACATAGATAGCTCAGAATTTGGAGATATCACCATTCTAGCTTCTGAGGAGACAGCTCACTCAAGTACTGGCCTGTCAAGCACGTGTTTGATACCCACATTTAAAAAGAAAACAATCGACTGGACATGATGATACATACCTGTATCTCAGTTCTGGGGAGGAAGAGAAAGGTGGTCCCCGGGGCTTACTTGCCAGCCAGCCTAGTCTACATGGTGAGCAGTGAGAGACCTTATCTAAAACAATATGCATTACATTCAAGGTTGTCGTCTGGCCTCCACATGCATGCAACACCTGTGCACACTTGAGTTCACACATACACACATACACAACACACACACACACACACATACACACACACACACACACACACACACACACACACACACACACAAAGAAAAGGAGGCAGTCTATTTTCCTTTTAAATGAAGTCTAGTGAAAGTCTGGATGTCACTTCCTGACTGACTGCTCCCCTTACATCAGGTCGTGTTTACATAGCATATCCCTTGGGCTCTAGACATCTTGAGAGCAGCAGGTTCTGTTTGCTGCTTCATTATCACAGTCCCAACACCTAGAACAGTGGGTATAGGGACTGTGAGAATAGAGATTCTCCACGGACAGTTACTGATGAAACTTTCTAATTAAGTCTTCAAAGTACTTATGCAAAGTAAGTGCTGTCACCACTAAAGAGGAGGATCATGAGACTGCAGTGGTTTGCCCAAATACACAATGACAACGGGTGGGCTAGCCAGATTTGAAATGCAGCTCCCTATAGTTCCAAAGCCTGTTCTGTTCTCGTCCTTCAGCATCCTAGCTGATGCAAAATACACAAGAGAAACTGAAGTTTTCTCCAAAGTCCAGCACTTCATAAATACATTAAAATACACCATAGTCCTGTAACTTGTTTTGGAGTATCAAAAAATGAGATAATAGAGATAATGATAATAATAAATAATAACAGGATAAATAGCTAAAGATGAGCAGCATAGCCTGGGAGAGAGATCATTTATCCCCAAGCACATGCAAGCACACATGCCCACACATATTTTCAGAATGCTCACTCTGCATGAGAGATTTATGTGGACAGATAACTTGGTTAATATTAAACAGTTTCAAGTTTTCCCCAGTCCTCTGCCTGCGACTGATTGCTTTGATTTGGGTCACTGAACTGTTTCTCAGGACTGATATTTGGAGAAGAATTCTTCCATCACCAGAGGAATCCAACGACAGAGATAAGAATCGAAAGAAATGAGAGAAAAAAGGACAAGGAAAGGCTCGTGGGATGAATTTTAGGAGAGAAAGGAAGGCTGTAACAGTTTAAAAGCAGCAGCCACAATTGTGAGGGAAGTGCATAGAAAACCAAACTTTTTAAAGTTGCCATGGATGCCGACCCTTCGAGGTGAGGTGTGAGAAACACAACTTGAAAACTTTTTGTGGAGTTGAGGAGGTTGGATGCTTGCTGTACAAGCCTGCGGACCCAAGTTTGAATCCTAAGCACCTAGAGAAAAGGCAAGGCATGGCTGCAAGTGTAAGTGCTGTAAGGCCAGCACTGGGGTGAGTGGGGATAGTAGAGACAGAAAGATTCTGAGAGTTCAGGGGACCCCCATCCTGGCTGAAATGGCAACTCCTTGTTCAGTGAGAGACCGTCTCAAGAGAGTAAGACAGATGCTGTAGGATATCTTTCCACATGCTGTGAATATGTGTTGCTCTGATTGGTTGATAAATAAAGTTGTTTGGTCTATGGCAAGTCAGGTTATAGCGAGGCAGAAAATCCAAGGAGAGACAGGAAAGAGAAAGGCAGAGTCAGAAGAGATGCCAGCCACCACCAAAGGAGCAGTGAGTTGCCAGCAGACTGGTAATGCCACAGCCATGTGGCAACTTATAGATTAATAGAAATGGGTTAAGTTATAAGAGCTAGCTAGCAAGAAGCCTGCCATAGGCCATACAATTGATAATTAATATTAAGCCTCTGAATGATTATTTTATAAGTGGCTGAAGAACCATGAGGCTGGGCAGGACTGGAGGAATGCGGGGCCTCAGGGCCAGGTGAGACTGGAGAAACCTTCCAACTACAGTTGGCTGCTCAACATGTTGGCTCGACTTTCCAGCTAAAACTTGAGAGAACTTAAAAAGAAATTCTAAAATTGAGCTAAGAACAACTTTCAACTTCATGTCTCATGCGGACTGAGATATAGAGACACCAAGGTACAGAGATGCCATACAGCGGGTTCACAGCGTGTGGGCTTGAGTGCAGCATGGCAGATTCCTGCCACAGTACACAGAGGTATTTCCAAGCCCTGCAGCACACTGCATGGTAGATTTAGCTTTTATTCATACAGACAAAAAAGGTTTATGGGCCATCTGCACGCTCACTGATGGCAGCATGGACCCCAGAGTTAGTGGGGTAAGTGTGACTCTCCTGGGTACCCCCCACCATGTTGAAAAGCTGAGGTGGGCGGAATCAGAGCCAAGGCGGCTGGTCCTAGCTGCTCAGCTTAACAGTTTAAAATCTCTCCTGATCAGAGAAGGATTATAGATTCACAATGAGACAGATTCAGATGGAATAAAACTCTAAACTGTTTACAATGTATGTAAAAATGTATGTAGGCTTGGAAGAGAGAGAAAAAGAAATATAGACAGTTATATAAAGAAATATATAGTTTTAAAAAATAAAGTCTTTAAAGAGATAGTAAAAATAATATAAAAAAATAAGCCACATAAAGATGGAAATCACACAGAGAGTCTGGATTATATTGTCTTTGGAATTTTTAACTACAGAAAGACATTTGACTGTAAAGGCTACTGAGTTAAATCAATATATATATATTAAGGTATCTTGATTTCAAAATTTGTATCTAAGGATATGTTGCTTTGGAAAAGAGGTTCTGCTTTTGTTTCCACAGAAGATGAGAACCTGTGGATTGCTTCCAGGCTAATATAGTTTGATCAGCCAAAACCCCCTGAAAGGTCTCCGAAGACACCATGGCCCAGATGATGCAACATCCAAAAACAGCTACAAGACAACTGGATCAGACAATGCAACCTCACAGACTATTCCAGTCAGGACTTGACCATAATTCTTAATTTTCTCAAGATCCCCATAAGATTGCCAATGTCCCCGATCCAGCAAAAAGTAATATGAAAAGCTACACCTAAATTCCCAAAATATTGTTTATAAATGTTTATTTTTATTTAAAGTAGGTTGATTATAAGTACAATCTCTTTATAAAGAAAAAAGGGATGATATTATAGATATGATAGGATAAAAGAATAGATTATTGAATCTACTTTTAAAGAACAGCTTGTTTAAAATGTTTTACAATGCTATGGATCTTAGTTTATTGATACAAATTTAAAGTTAATTTTGTTATACTATATGTATATTTCTACTCTTGTTTAAGGTATGTTTATACAGCTCATTTAAAATTATAATGTATAATTAAAAATACAGATTAATAATTAGTCATCGAGGATAATCAAATTTATAGTCATGTTAATTAAATTTTTTAGATATACAAAGATATATTTTAATTAGGTAGATAATCTTCAAACACTTCAAAGACCTACATAATATGGCTTTTAAAATGTTTTAAAAACTTAGACTTTCTGGACAATGAGATACATGTGCTCCTGGCAGCACCAATTTACTTCAGAGAGGAGGATGGGCATCAAAGACACTCCATATGGAGTTTATCTTCTTCTTGACAAAAATAGCCATTTGGGCAAGAGGCTGCTCTTGCCTGGACTGATTGACAAAATATTATATTGACTAGATATGCAGGACTCATGAAACAATGATCACTAAATTTGCCCAAAAAGGGCAAAATGTTTTTTCAGGTTCCCACTTCACAGAGGAGACTGCCAGATATTCTACAGGATACAGGAAAAAGTGACTAAAAAACTCTAGACCTATTGACTAAAGATGGATACCCCAACATTACAGAGAAACTGTAGATGACTGTCCAGGCAGGCAGCTGTCTCTGTCATTTCCAAAATTTTAAAAGTTGCTTACAATGTATTTCCTGTTTACTTAGGTAATATTATATCCTTCTGGGGTCTTTAACAGAGTTAAAGACTAAATAATTGTAATTATAATTTTTCTTCATTATAATAAAAGATAAATTAGATATAAAACTTTAGACTCACAAACATAGGATAGATAAAAATATTTTCTTTAATTTTTCCAAATACAAATAGACTAGATATTATAACTATAATTCTTGCTTGATAACTGTTCTATTATATGTAATTTTACTATGTTAAAATTAAAACATTCCTTTTTGATTAGACAAAGAAGGGGAAATGCTCTGGAATGTCTTTTTGTACACTGTGAATATGTGTTGCTCCGATTGTTTGATAAACAAAGCCATTTGGCCTATGGTAAGTCAGGTTATGCTAGGCTTGAAGAGAGAGATAGGAAGAAGAAAGGACAGGTGAGAGAGATGCCAGCAGCCACCAAGAGAAGCAAGATGTTAAAATACTGGTAAGCCATGGCCATGTGGCAACTTATAGATTAATAGAAATGGGTCAAGTTATAAGAGCTAGCTATCAAAAAGCCTACCATAGACCATGCAATTGGTAATCCATATTTAGTCTCTGAATGATTATTTTATACACAGCCACGGGACCGTGGGGCCTGGACAGGACCGGAGAAACCTGACTACAGACACCATTTACTAAAAAGGCTTTCTTTCTGTCAGTGTATGCTCTTGATGCCTTTCTCAAAAGTCCATTGAGTGACATGTAAAATAGCTCTCTGTGAATTACTGGTCAAGGAAGCCCCAGAAGCACCAAACAACAAGCTATTGCCTTTGCTCTTGGTTGCCAACCATATCTAGATAATGAGACCCTGTTGCTGAAGACACTGTGGTGACAGGACATTGAGAAATCAAGCTGGAACTGACCTGAAATTTTCTTCCCTGTTAGCTAGACTTCATGGTGCCAGAAAGAGCTCTATTGGCCCTGGAGAAGAAAAGGCATCAACAGTCTTACCCAGTGGAGAACCCTGAACGCTACAATACTGAACTGCAGGCAAAATGTACAATAATGGAATGAAGGTTATGATTCAACCAACCAGTTTCTGATTGCATTTGTAGCTTACTCCACAGTAGACAGCTCATATCTGGTACTGTAAACTTGGTCAAAAGCCCACAGCCAGGGGAGGGAGTGGGTAGGTGGTATGTCCTGGACTCTAGGACCCAGAGGGAACTTACTACTGTCGTTCTGCTAAACAGACATGTTGTCATATTGCTTTCTAAATATTTGCAGTTATACTCATAGGTTAGTGCTGCTGTCAGCTGTGGCCAGAGAAGCTTCTTAAGTGCTGGGCAGCAGTTAGGATAGCAATTCACAACTGTCAAAGTGCTGAGAATAAATGACTAAATGGGACAGCTATGTCAACACAACCCCCACCCCAGGTTCAGCGAACATCAAAGAGGGGATGAAAAGAACATAAGAGCTAGAAGGTGGCAAAGGATGCTATGAAATACTGTCTTCAAGATGGGGCACGGCCACTGCACTCATGAGCTCACTGCAGGTATGGTTACGTGCACAAGATCAAACCAACAACATCAGTCAACATTCCAGCAGGCAGCACTAATTGAATCCAGTGATCTACCAAAAACAAAACAAACAACAACAAAAAAGAGAAGATAGCATGAAGGTGGGGGAGGGATGTATGGGGAGCAGGCATACCCAAGGGGAATAGGAAGGAGGAGTTAGGAGATGATGAGATCAAGATGCATCATACACATGTACGAAAATATCAAAGAGTAAACAAGGCATTTTTAAATGACTGTAAATAAATGGATTTATTTCTGGGTTCTGTATTCTGTTCCACCAGTGTTAGTGTTGATGCATATGGCAGTACTGTGCTACTGTTGTTACTATAGGTTCACAGAGAGTGCTGAAATCAAGGTGACGGGGTGCTTCCTGCTCTACCCTTCCTGTTGAGTGTCAGCTTGGCTATTTGGGGCCCTTCGTGGTTCTATATAGATCTTAAAATTGTTTTCCTTTGCAAGCTATTACCAAAAATATTGAAAAGGGAGGAAATCTGTCAAACTCATTCTTATCCTACTACTGAAACAGAAAACAAACAAACAAAAAACAAACATCAGTTTCCCTCACAAACATATTTGGGAAACTTAGCAAAATATAGTTAGTCATGGTAGCTTATGCCTTTAATCCCAGTGCTTGAGAGGCAGAGATGGGTGGAGCTCAGTGAGTTCAAGGCCAGCCTGGTCCACATAGCAAGTTCGAGGAAAGCCTCTAAATCCAAAATAAACAAATAAATAAAAAACACAAAGTGAATCTAATCCAGCAACATATCAAAATGTTTATACACCATGATTAAGTGAGATTTATTTCTGATATTCAAGGATGGTTCAACATATGTAAGTCAAGAAACTTAATATATTACATCAAAATAATACAGAACAAAAGTTATATGTTCATCATAAGAGAGGGAAAAAAGTGCTCTGGTTTCTCTCCATATCATGTAAATATTTCACCTCTTTCCAATAGAAACAGAAAATGCTCTCCATAAGATTCAGCATTTGTTCATAATAAAACCTACAACAACTTGGATATCATCATTCTAAATCTAGAAAAGCTTAAAGCGTTTCCTCTAAGATCTGGTACAGGAAAAATGCTCATTTGGCCACTTATTCAATGCAGAATTAGAAGTCCTAAACAGAGCAGTTAGACAAGAAAATAGATAAAAGGACTCTAAACACAACAGGAAGATGTAAAATTATCTCTGTGTGCAGATGGCATGATTTTATATACAGAAAATATAAAGACTACACAAAAAATGCTGAAAACTGATAAAGTCAGTAGAATTATAGTGTACAAAATCAATGTGCGAAAATCAGTGACAGCATTTTATTTTTAACTAGCATGCCGAGTATTAGGTGTCCTAATGGAGTTTTCAAACAAAGTTGGGTTTGGGTGATTCATGCGCCCTTTTCCCCCCATTCCTCTGGCCCCTCTCTTGTACCATTCCTCTCTCTGTAGCCTCCTTTCTACTTTGTGTCTCGTGTTCCTGCTGCCCTCTTCCCCTTCCTCAACACCGCTTTTCACCGTCTTTTGGCTTCCTTTCTAGTTTCATGGCCTAGCTCCACACTCACACACATGCATAAAAGCATTTTCTATACCAATAATGAATTTGGTGGAAAAGAAATCCAGAAAGCAATTCCATTCACAACCACTCCAAAAAAATCTAGGAAGAAATTTAATAAATGGGATGGAAGATATCTACAATTTAAAATATAAACCATTGACTTAAAATTAAGGAAGACACACCAAAAAATGACATACATGTTCATGAATTGAAAGGACTAATATTAAAATGTACATGAGGTCCAAAATGATCTATAGATTCAATGTAATCCCCACCAAAATTACCAACGACATTCTTCACAGAAACAGAAAACTCCAAAATTTAAAAATACCCTGAGATAAAACGTTATTTAAAATGTTATTTTTCTTCCTTTATGGTGATCATTTTCTGAGGGTTTTTGTCATCTCGAGTCCTGCTCTTAATGCTCTCAAATTTCTCTAGTTGTGTCAATCAGGGACATTGCATCATAACTGGGAGTGCAAATCTTAGTGTTGCTTAAAATCTGAGGAGTCTTGATTTCATAGGAACCCACAATTTATTTTATTTATTTTTATGAAAGGTAAGAATGGAAAGTACAGCTAAAGAGTTTGATTTTCAGGTGATGGGAATCTTTTGAAGACCTCATCGCCCAGAGCTGTATGTTGTTGGCAGAATTGCCAGGCATGGAATAGATGTGGGGGTGGGGGCATACCGGCAATGTTTTTCCTTATTTCTTCTCTTTGTTTGAGATAGTACCCCACCCTTAGGTCCCTAGAAATAGAACCTCAGGAAAAAAATCAGAAAAAAAGTGTTCCCCCTACAACTGTGTGTTTAAAGGCAGCTCCTCCTAACAGAAGTGATAATAGAAAGGCTTCAAAGACAGCTAGACTTTAGTGTGTTTCTTGTCCCAGACCCTTGGCACTCACTGTACGAATTTGGTAAGGTAGGAGACCACAACTTTCCTGAATTTCTTATCATTTTTTTCCTAGCATTTTCAAAATGAGCACACTCACACCATAGCCTTACACATGTCGAAAATGATGTCATTATCATAGCTGAGCCCAAATTCAAACACAGACAATCTGGCCCCAGAGCCTAGTGTTTAAATATCGCAGTATATTTTGGACTCTGAGAATCAAGATGTTGATAAAAGTCCCCAAATCAAACACATCGCAAGAGATGACTGGAAGGCACCCCACACAGAGCAGCCTGTGATCTGCTTCCGTGTCGTCCGACCATGCGATTGGCCCATGGCTCCCCTCAGATAAGAGGCAGAGTGCACTGGACTCAGGACTGGCCAGGACTGGACTGGAACTGGGCTCCCAGAAGGCTGCAGGAGAGAGGGATTTGTCCTACAGACAGACTACTGCAGTCAAAATTCTGACAAAAGCTGTCAGTCACCTTCATTAATACAATTCCAGGTTTCTCTTACTTTGGATTCTGTCTCCACTTGACCTAGGATTGCACAGTACCCAGCGCCTTAAACCACCCTACCAGAGAATCAAATGAGCTCCATTCATTTGCCAGGACAATCCCTCTCCCCGACTCCCTGCTCTTCCCACAACCCCAGCCTCCTCGGTACTTCTGCATACTCTTAGCTGCCAGCAAATGCTTCCAGTGATAGCCCGTGATAGACTAGCCACTATCTCAATGTCCCATGCCTCTTTTACATTGAGAAAACTCTACTCCCAAAGATCAGACCACATGCCTTCAGCTTCTGGCCTCTGAAGTTTGTTCCTATCATGTGCTTTAGAGACTGTGTTTACCATAAGCCCCTGTCATCGTCTACTTTTATGATGATGTTAGCTAGTACTATTCATTTTGCAATCAACAGAGACTATCTAAAATACAAATTAATAAATTGTATTAATTCATAAATTTCAGCTCGGTGGCTGAAAAATCTAGTATCTTGGATAACCTTAAATCTAGGTCCAACCTGTCACTTTGTTGATGTCACCAGGCGTGAAGTCCTGTTCTAGCACTGCCACTTGGGGAGCCCATCGTCTCAGGGAAAGGCAATGTCCTTCATGAGTTTTCAATTTCAAATTATTATTTGTCCTTTTAAAAAATGTTTATTTTATGTGTATGAATGTTTTTCTTGCATGTATATATGCACACAATGTGTGTGCCTGGTGCCTGTGGAAATCAGAAGAAGGTGTCAGGTCCCCTGGAACTGGAAGTAGAGATGGTTGTGAACCACCATGTTAGTGCTGAGAACTGAACCCAGGTCCTCTGCAAGAACAAGTGTTCTTTGCCACTGAGCCATCTCTCCAGCCCCTATTCAGATGTTTGACAAAACTCTGCATTCAACTTTCCGATCTAAAGGGCAGCCTCCCCTGGAAGTAGTTACAGACACCCAGGGACCCAAGTGTTGGCAGCATTTGCTTCCCCCTCCCACCTCTACAAGCCACACCACCACGAGAGGTGACTCAGTGGTCACTTCAGCTCCACAGTTCGTTCTAGGACAGTGAACAAAAGCCATTGCCAAGCTGTTTGGCTGAATTATACACATTTAAATGAATATTGGACTGAAATCAAACTTATTTTCACAAATTCTAGCAATTTTCTACTTGAGGCAACTTCAGAGATGCTCAGGTCCAACCTGTCAATTGGCAAATGGAGAATTTTAGAAACTTCTTCATGTTAGCAGTAGAGCTGTGACTAGAACCCAGGACCAGTCTTCTGTCTCTCCACAGTTACCTATCACTGATCACAGTGTGGCTGCTCAACCCCCCCCACTCACACACACACAGTACTCACTACAACTCAGAACTCCCTGCTCATTCGTGAGGAACCAGAGGTTGAATAACATAAAGTCATTTGTCCAGTCACCAAGATCACAACTGAAGATGAAAACCAGAGCTGTAATTCTCCCAACTCAAAGGCCTGTGTGTACTGTGCTATGAGCCTGTTTTCCCAGCCTGCTCATTGGCCATTATTCTCCTTCTTAAAGAAAAAATGGCCATCAATAGAGGCAGGGTGATAGAGTAGCACTGGCTGTCAGGTGACCTCTGACGCTGACCGACTATATGAGGTTGGAGCAGACACTTGACCTTGTCTTTAGTGTGTGGTGCACTGTGGCAGCCCCCAGCAGTAACTGGCTCAGGGTTGTCAGCAATACCTAGCTGGACGTTGCTGAATAAATGAGATGCTTTTTTTTTTCTTATACCATGAAAGTGTGTTGTTCAGTTCTTCCTGCTTTCCCTGCCCAAGAAACCTCAGAGTCCTGAGTCCTGTAAATGCCCGTTCAGGTGAGCCATGTCCTCAGATCCAGCTTGAGAGATCACCTCTGTTTTCACAGCTCCGGCAGGGATCACTGCCTCTATCTAGTGTGAATGCCCTGTTTGTTTTCCTTCTTCTCTTTCTGTTTGCTGTTGGAAAAGTCCATTAGTGTTGAGTGACATGACTAAACAGTAGAGTGCAGAACAGTTGATGTGCTAATAACCCTTAAGTAAATACCATGTGTTATTGTCACCTCCGAGCCTTACAGAGAGGTGGCACCATCCCTGGTCCTGGACCTACTCCTCTTTGGCTATGTCTTTCATCAACCTGGAAAGGCAGGTTTGGAGAGAGAAACAATCTTGAAAGGATCCGTGAGCAAGAGGAAGGAAGAGTATGGTAAAGAAACAGGGTCACCGAAATCGTCATCGCAGAGAGCAGGGACATGTGCACCTGCTCACGTACATACAGAGTGGAGCAGAGAAGAAACAAGAGCTGATGATTGAGGGGAGCATTCCTCAGGGTTCACCTCTGAGGCCTCTTCCTCAGAAGCACTGGAACTCTGCAGGCATCACGCCCTAGTGGCTCTAACGCATACCCTCTGCCTCCACATCTGCTCTGTTCACTATTTAGGATGTGTGACCCTCCTGACTCGAGGTGAGGTAGAGGAGAAGATGAGTTGGCTGTGACATAGGGAGGTTTTATGACGTCAACATTAAAGTGGAGCATCCTTATGATGCTCTCTTTGGGGGATGGAAGGAATGTGACACGATCAAGAAGATTCACATTTGACTGGAGGGATTTATGGCTAGTAAAAGAAAGGGCAGATGGGCTCCTCTCCTAGCTAACAGCAAAGACCAGACAGTCCTATCAAAATAAGGTCCTTCGCTCATATGTTCAACAGATACTGACAGTGTCTGGGGCATATCCTAGGTGCATATCCTAGGTGCATATCCTAGGTGCATATCCTAGGTGCATATCTAGGTGCATATCCTAGGTGCATATCTAGGTACATATCCTAGGTGCATATCCTAGGTGCATATCTAGGTACATATCCTAGGTGCATATCTAGGTGTATATCCTAGGTGCATATCTAGGTGCATATCCTAGCTCTGGGAATGTGCTGGTGTCAGGTCTCTTCTCGCTAATGACTCGTGCCCTAGCAATTAAAGTAAACATTTTAAATATAAAATAATTAACTGAAAATAGACTGAGCAGGTTTTACTTATGTATTTAGAAATACACACACACACACACACACACACACACACACACACACACACGTATATGTGTATTCTATGGTTTCTATTTCTATTACAGATTCACAACATACATCAACATAATGACTCTGAGAAGTTCTATAGTATACAGCTCTGGAAAACATCACTTAACTTAGAAATTCTAACATATTTAATAAAAGGGTCCTTTGTGCATGTGTGTGTGTGTGTGTGTGTGTTTGTGTGTGCGTGTGCGTGTGCGTCTGTGTGTGTGTGTGTGTATGTGTGTGTAACATTAGCATCTTGAGAAACTAGACAAACAGGGCAAGGGCTAGGACTTTGATAGCAAACAATACCAGACTCATTACTAGCTCATGATGTTAAGAAAGTCGGTTAAGCATTCTTGCCATTTAATTAAGTTTCTTGCCAAAACTTATTATTATTAATATATCACCAGGTTGCATATATGTATGTATATATATATTTGAGGGAGAGCAAGGTAAGTGCATGGGAGAGGTTGGAGGGAGGGAAGGGAAGGGGAGAAATAATTCTAATTTTAAAAAGTAAAAATTATTATAAAAAAGAAAATGGAATGGCAAATACTGTGTTTTCTGAAAACATAAAACATGGACAACCTAATAGAAGGTGATGTGGGGTAGGCAGGCAGCTGCAGCAGGTGTATCTGGAAAGGTGACTCTGTGCTGTGAGACCTCAAAGGAGCCAGTTACATCAAGGCTGAAAGAAAAGAGCATTGCAGATGGAAGGAACAGTGGACAGTGAGGCCTTCAGGCAAATGGAGTTGGCTGTGACTTTCAGCAGAGCATTGCCACTGCCTTGATATGAACAGAGAGAACCGGCTATGACCAGCACAGATGAGACTTACCTCTGAGAAGGGACAGAGCTAGATAGGCTACAAGTCAGTGTTCTCTGAAGGAAGGAAGACAATGGCTTGGGCGCCATTTTTAGTGCATAGTGTGTGCGGCAGCCATTCACGTTTGGGGACCTCTTATTCCTGTTCCTGGAACAACCATCTCCCCTCATTGTCAGCATTTAGAACCAGAAAGCCACAGATTCAAGCTATCCATATTAATAACTGTAGGGTACTTGTGGGCCTTGGAAATAATGGAATCCTCCCACTCCATACCCCCACTGGCAACATCAAACTTGTTTGTTCTTGAGGACACTGTCATTGTTCCAGCAAAAGCAAGGACATTTAACCAGTCTCTACTTTGCTGTTCTCTACATTTCAAAGTCACCTCTGGTTCCTAAGGTTATGGGATCTTGTTTCTTGGTGGTTACCTTGGCTCACTGCTCGTTCCATCTCAGTTCTAGTGTGGTAAATACACTCTTCTCTGATGATGGCTGTGTCTATAACCTGTCTGTCCAATGAAGGAGCCACTAGCCATCTGTGGCCATTCAGCACATGAAAGGTGGACAATGTAAAAAACTAAATGCTTAATTTATCAAATTTTACCTAGTGTAAATAGTTTTAAATAGATAATTCCAGAGAGTTAAATGTTTTTGGTTTTGGTTTTTGGTTTCTGATTACTGAAGAAGTACTGAAACGCATTCACACAAATAAGCAATACACAAGGCAGTTAGTGAGAAATTTCTTCTGAAAAGAATGGAACATTCTTAAAGTTGGCTGAATTGGCATGCAGAAATGTACCAGCATAGTTATTTGGCCAGGTCACAAAAAGGCCAACTCATCCATATCTCAGAAGTCATCTCTAAAAATCATTATATCATTAGGTGTTCAAAAGCAAATGATCAGGTCTTCTTGGATGGAAATGGTCCATCCCAAATACGCTTGGGAAATGGCCATACTTTCTGTTTCTCTTGTAGATCCAGTGTACATCAATATAACAAAGTCTCCAAGAAGTCCTACCGTATACAGCTCTGGAAAACACGACTTAACTTACAAATCCCAACATGCTAAAGAAAGTGTCCTGTGTGCACATGAATATGTGTGTGTGTGTGCGCACGCACGCGTGCGTGCGTGCGTGTGTGTGTGTGTGTGTGTGTGCGCGTGTGCGCGCGCACGCTCCAAAAACCTTAGCATCTCTAGAAACTAGAAAAACAGGGTGAGGGCTTAAACTTTGATAGCAAACAATGCCAGACTCGCACTAGCTCATGACTTTAAAAAAGTCAGTTAACCTTCCTCACTATTTTAATCAGTAAAACAAATGAATATATCACCAGCTTGCATGAGGATTAAATACAGTGAGTAAGAGCCTATCACAGTTCTTCACACCTTGTGAATTGTCCCCCAAGCAGTTAGCTATTATTTTCATTACACCTGTGTGGGGTTAGGTGACTGAGTGACAGACAGTGGGTCTATGGAGAAAGGTACCATAGCCAGAGCTCAGTTACTGAAAACATTTATGAGCATTGTATTAGAAACCAGAATGAGAGAGGAATCTATGCTGCATCTCATTACTATGAATGTACACCGGGCACCAAATGTCTTTCTACAGAAGTTCACTCTCAGCACAACCACCATTTGGGCCAGGAGTTGAGGCATGCTATCCTTTGGATGTCCCACCCCTAGGCAAAGCAAAGAGCAGACCCTTCCTGTGTGCCTGTGCTTTGCTCTGGTCTGCCCTGCCCATGCTTCTCTTTCATCATGGCCGACCACTGCAAGTCTGTTTCTGCAAACGGACTTCTTCGCTGTTCATTAGGTCCGACAGTAACGCGGCCACCTCCGGGCCTTTGCACTTGCTGGTTGTCGGGCACAGTACACGCTGCCAGTGATCTGGGTCTCCTCCTCTTAGATCTGTCAGTCCTTTACTGAGGTGCTGTCTTTCTCAGCTCTCCCTAAACCAGCAACACATCCTCACCTGTTCTCATCCCCTCCAGCCTTTCTCCTGGCTCCACACATGGGATGTGCCATGTTTGATTTCCTTTGTCTGTTTCCACGTGACAGAGAACGTAAGCTACAGTAGAGCTGAGCAGCTTTGTCTCTATCATCCTCCACAACATCTGGCACAGGAGAGATAAGTACCAACAGCTGGGAACTGGAAAGATGGCTCAGCAGTTAAGAATGCTTGGTGTGTCTGTGGAGTACCTGGGTTTGGTTCCCAGCACTCAAATCCAACGGCTCACAACCGCCTGCAATTACAGTCCCATGAGACCTGACACCTTTTCACACACAGTGTACAGACAAGCAGGTACACACACATATGCACAAAATAAATAAATCCTTTAAAAAAAAAAAAAAAAGGCACTGGCGTAACCAGAAGCCACGTTCTGTTCCTGCATTTAGTTTGCAGGACAGCTTATCCCAAAGAAGGAAACACATCTCCAGCATGGCCTCTGTGGTTTTTATTAGTGTTTTCTGGGACCCATCAAACAAACAAATAAAAACATATTTCTGAAAAATAGAATTCTTTCATTGAACAGAAACCATTTGGATTTAACAGTTTAAGGGGGAAAGGTTCTGATTTAAAAACAAAACAAAAACAAAAACAAAAACCAGTGGCAGTAGGGTTGCTGTCCACCAATTACCAGCCCAGAAGCTGGACGGCAAGAATAAAATTTATAGCTACAGAATGATTAACCCCAATTCAGCTAAACTCGGAAGCCCACATGTTTCAAAAGTTTGTGAGACACCGTTCCAAGAAATTGGGTTTTCTTAATGGTCTCCTTATTCTAGACTCTGGATCTCGAGCCTCACAGCTGAGGATCACTCACCTGTGACACGAAGATCGCCATGAGGGCGTTTCATTCTCATAGTCCATGTTCCTCCATAGGTCCAGATCATGTGCCTTTTACAACCTATATTCTCACATACACTCCTCACATACCTGATGCTCCACTAAGCACAGGACACCTGCTAGGTGCTTTATTTAAACTACAGAAGAATAATGTCATTGCTTCTCCCTCTTACTGCTCTCCCTTTTCTTACATTTTATACACTAAAAAAAAGGACACACTTGCAAAACTAACATCTAACGTGCATAGCTAACCTTTTCAAAATATCCCTCAGCATTTTTCAAAAAAGAAAAAAATAAAAACCAACCCCTAAATACTAAAACTGAAAACGGTTTTATGCTTAAATATCAATTAACATCATATAAACACATTTATAATCTTCATTGATTAAATAGGTCAGGGGTTCATTACTGGCATCTTGTAACCAGGTTAAGTCTCACAGTTCTGGGTAAGGCAATAGAATTCTCCTCCAGCAGACACTGATGTGTGGAACCAAGCAGCCTGTTTGAATTTCTTTTCAGCACAGGTAGGAGGCAAAGGAGAGTTGTCACAGTAAAATGTTCATCACAGAGGATATGTCCTTGAAGGTTCGGTTATTGTGCTCTGTTCTGGAGAAGTGATTCACATCCCAGTTATGAATATGACTGATGTCTGTCCAGTCAGAGGAGTCTCCCAGAAGACAGTCATCATTCATTCAGTGAATAGTTATCCTGTTGCACCCCAGGTATGAGAATAACAAAAGGGATCAGACTTGGTCCCTGCCCTCAAAGAGCTTACAATCTAATCAGACAGGAACTTGAAGGAAGGCTCTGTGTATGAAACTCACGGCCTGGGTCTGCCCTGCTCAGGCAGCACACTGAAGAAGCTGTGGACCTATCCCTGGGATCCAGGGCCTTGCTTAATTTTATCAAGTCATATAAGAGCCTCAGATGATCTCAAACTTGTGAAGTATTAATGTTCCATTACTTGACTTAGGTTCCCATGGAAACCACTAATATGTCACTTTGGAATATTCAAGGAGACTGTATTTGGTGAGCCTTTAGCAGATTAATCACAGATGAACTTATCAATTAAGTGATGATTCCCTAGAGAAAGAGGGCTTCTCTGCAGGGCTTTCTCGTTCCTTTTGAACCGTGGTGGGACACACTCTGCTACTCCCCAAGCTGGCATAGCTTCATTACCTGGAGTTCTCCAAGTCATGAAAACAGCAAATTCAAGCCAAGAAAATAGATATGCAGAGCACTTAATACTGCAGCCTATTGAAATAGGTACCAGGTGCCAAGAAACTGTCACTCTCAGAGAACAGCACAATCTATTTATCCGCAGATCTGTTCCCACCAGTCCTCTCTAGACTCTCCTACTCTCTGACAAGGATAGCTCTGTGATGGAGAACCTGTAAAAAGAGCCAAAGCCAGTTACAGGAATCAGAGAAACTCACAGGCTTGAGGAAAGGGAACCCCTGGGAAAGACCTCGCCACCCTAGACCAAAGCCAGGGAAAGCCATGCAAAGAACAACAGAGAGAAGACTGACAAATGCCCCTAGTACCATCACATTACACACACACACACACACACACACACACACACACACAGGTACTTGAGCACACATACACACACACCCTTGCAGAGAGGCACACAGCACCCCCCCACACACACACACACATAAGCACACAGGCATGCATGTTCACACACACTCACACACAGACACACAGAGGAACATGCCACCCCCCCCACACACACACATAAGCACATGGCCATGCACACACAGAGGAACATGGCACACACACACACACACACACACACACACACACACACACACACAGAGGCACATACACAGATTCTTTCCTCAGTAGATCCTTCTGCAATATAAGCTTCTCTCTGCATTCCCAGTGCAAACATTTCCTCCCGAATTTCCCACTGTGTCATTGCATTCATCTGACTTTGGCTTTCACGTGGCAGCCTGAAAGAATGTCTTCCATCTATTGCATCCTGTTGTCCCTAATGTTAAAAAAAAAAAAAAAAAAAAAACAAACCTAAAAGTACATTGACTTCAAGGTCTTGCTTCTTCTTTACTCTAGGGACTAAAAGATTCTACAAATCTCTTTGTTCTGAGACTGAATGACTGCCTTTATATTGACTGGTTCAATTGATGTTCTTACTCAAGGGTATTATCGTCCTCCTAGAGACATTTGACAACTTCTAGGAGCACTCTAGATTGTGACAGGTACAAAGTGCTGGTGGAGGTCATAGATATTGCTACACATTTTACAATGCACAGTACAACCCTCGCCACAAAGAATGAACCAACCCCAAATGTCAACTGTACCCAGGGAGAACCTTTAAACTACAGATACAAGAGCATGCTCATCAGCCATCCCCATGCCACCACCTCCTTTTCCCGCCTTTTTTTCAATAGTTGGGCTGAATTCTACACAGCTAGAAGTGACCACATGAAGCAAATGATGTTTTTAACCATCCAAGTGTAAAGGGGGTACAGGAGAAACATCCATGAATGAGGGTAAGTCCTTCCCCCACCATCATTCTCATTTATTTAAACTTTCCCAGTCATGTAATCATGCAGTGATTATAGGCCAATCTGGATTATGGAAGTTGCCATTCTCTATTCCCTGTCTCCTAAGTCAAGTCAAATTTCCCAGCATCCTTTGGGTTGAGCCCATCAATCTGAGACCCTGAACTTTGTCCTACCAATGAATCCCATTTCTCTTGAGGAGGTCACATGGATGCTTATGTGCAGAGAACACATGGCCTTTTCTCTAAATTATTTTGTCTATGAAAATATTTAATGCCCTCTTATTTCTTTTCCCTTCCTCTTGACAAGAAGTGCAAGGCTACAGGCCCTGTTGTTCTCAGGGTAGGAAAAAAAACAAAACAAGACATCACAACAGAGGCAACAGCACATCACAACCACATACAGCTTCATAGTTCACAGAAAACTGTGTACGTTTGCTCCCCACATAGGACATACTTCAAAGTAACAAAATAATTTTTTCATTAACTGTAGTGTTCATTCTTCCCATCAGAAGTAGATTTTTTTTGTCCCTTCATAGTACATAAATATCACTGAAAAGTAGTCTTTGAAATATTTACGTCCAGTTCTTCATTGATCATAATCCATTTGCTGTGTGTTTTTGGTTTGTGTCCCAAGGGTTGGCAGCCTCAGTTCTCATTTTCTCTCCATCCACGAGCATTCTTCCCAAATTTATAGACCAGCCGCCGTCCGTCCACACGTTCCAGGATTTCCCGTTTGTAGTAATATCTGTAAGAAGGAGATGAGTAAGGTGGCCGTTCAATCTGAACACTGCAGGAGCGCCTGCTCTGTGGCCTTGCCATTGGAAGAACATGAAGTTGCTCACCTCATGGCCCGGCTGAGCTTCTCATAGGTCATACTACTGTTGTTTTTCTTTTTCCCCCACAGCTGAGCCACAGCCTCTGACTTTAGGAACCTGAAGATGCCTTCTGAACGGTCTTCCCATTTGATCAGCCCTGGGTTCTTGTCTGGGCTCAGGAGAATGTCTCGAATGAACTCCCATAAGTGAGTCCCTCTTGGGTCTGATGAAAAGCAAGACACGATGACTTATTAATAGCTCAAATCAGAGAGCAGGAGGGAGAGAGAATGTGGAGTTACAGCTTCTTCCTTGAGATACAGAATCACCAAATAGTCATTTTAGAATGAACAACTGGTATAGTCAAGGCATGGGAAATTTCAGTGGTTTAACCAATGTGGCACAACCAACCACTGGCAAAGCCAGGACTAAAGAATTGGTGTTAACCATGTAATCCAGGCTGAGTTTCTCCTAAATATTGTTCACGAATAGACTGGGCTTCATTTCAGACATCGATCCTCAGCCATTTATCTAATACCTCCCTTGGTTACTCCAACCCTACAGCTGTGCTTCAACCATGGCGTCAGGAGAGCATAGAGTCTTAATACCAAGAGCATGTTGGATAGAAGGAATTATCAAACAGGGATCAGGGGAACCAACTTAAAAGCTAGGCATCTCCTGGAATTTGATTTTACTTCCAGGAGATGATGTCAGAGCCCCTACCCCATGGGACTTGGGGGACAGTATGAGTTTACCTTTATGGGACAAGCTGGTGGAGCAAAGACACCCTAAGTCTCTGTCAATTCTTGATTGTACAATCTTGACAGTCCTCTGTGCCCCCTCTAGCCTGTGGCTCTGATAGTCCGTATATGTTCATAAGGGTTTTTGGTTTTTGGTTTCTGGGGTTTGTTGTTGTTGTTGTTGTTGTTGTTGTTGTTGTTGTTTTGAGACAGGGCTCTGGAACTCACTTTGTAGACCAGGCTGGCCTCAAACTCACAGAGATACCACCTGTCTCTGCCTCCCAAATGCTGGGATTAAAGGTGTGTGCCACCACCACCTAGCTGTTCATAAGCTTTTATCCCTGGGGAAATCCAACTCCCAGAGAGCAGAGTTGAGTCTTCAGAACAAACAGTCGTTTCTTGGGACAAGACCTCCCCCAAAGAAAGAGTGATGCATCTCAGACACTCTTTTCCATCTCGCTCCTTGCCCTATCCTGTTTTCTCCTAGGCAAAGGGATGTCTCTAAGCTTCTGTCCACAAGTTCTTATCCACTTAGTGTCCTAGTTTTAGAGAAATTAAGATGAGGAAGAAATCCCCAGGAGGTCCCACTTTCAGAAACAGTCACATAAGGAGTCCCTTTGACAGAAAACAAGCCACCTATAGAAGGAAAGGAACAGAGATAGAGGGAATAGTGCCAGGCAACTTACTGTGCTTTTTGGTGTGAGACTTTACAGGGTGGTCTTGTTCCTTTTTCATATCAGGTGACTCGGCTAAGGAGAAAAGTGAGAGCACCTCAGTTCACACACCTCATGTAAGTATTGTTCTCATCACACACCTCGTCAATGTTCACTGACCACCCACTGCGTGTCAGTACTGCCTGGCTGTGTGGCAGTCATAAAACAGAGCATGCATGCCATGGAGAAAAATAATGCAGGGTAGAAGTGGCGGTCGAAGTAGAGAAGTGGAACTTGTTTGCAACTTAATACAACAGAGTCACAGAAGAATTCTGTGACACAGGGACCCATGGGATGTAGGGGAGGTGGCCACTGGGAGAATCTGGGGACAAACTTTCCATAAATGAAGACAGTAAGGACAAAGGGCCTCAGGTCACTGTGCATTGAGTATTTACACAGCACAGAAAGAAGCCAGTGCGGATGTAGACAAGGGGCAGAGAGATGGGCAGAGATCGTTAATGCCTTAAAGAAATTTCTGAAAGGACTTTGTTCTGCTTCATTCTGAGAGAGATGGTAAACCATGGAAAGATTTAGGTCATCCAAAGGTTGTTTTTATAACATAATACAAAAATGTAAACACTCATAACAAAGGAGGATAACGTTTAAGCTAGAGGAGTGCCATTTTTTGGCATGCAAAGTTACATTTTAATCACCTTGACAAAGGGGCCATTGAGTGGCCTGAGCCCCAGCACAGAGGGCCACAGTGGACTATGGAAACACAGATTAGTTTAACAAATGACTCTTTATGGTAACCCTTTCACTGTCTCCATAGAGGAGAAGACAGAGGCAGATCTATGATGTGAAAATTCTCCTAAAAAAAAAAAAAAAAAAAAAAAAAAAAAAAAAAAAAAAACCTAAAACACTGATGTTCTCAGGTATATATGACAGGTTGAAAAGTTTAATCCCAGCAAAACAACAAGCTGAATGATGAAGGCTAGGGATGAAGAGGGGATGAGAGGAACAGCGGGAGACTAGATAACATGCCACAAGAGCAGTTTCCCTGCAGGAACAAGGTCAATTGTCTACCAAGCAGTAGGATGAAAACATAATGCCTGGCGCCTTATTACATAGATTTACAAAGAACTAGAACCAAGAAGTCCCAAGGCTCCCAACACTGAGACAATGAACATTGAAGAGGCGGGGATGCTAGCTAGCTACCAAGTCTGATTTGATTATCACATATTATACGCAAGTACCAAACTGTCACAGCATGGCTCATAAATGTATTATTATTATAGATTAATTTTTTTAAAAGATGAAGAAGGGACCGAAGCGATCGTTCAGCAGTTAAAAGCACTTGTTGCTCTTGCAGAGGATTTGAATTGATTCCCAGCACCTACATGGTTCACAACTACCTATAGCTCCTAATGCCAGGGGATCTGATGTCCTCTTCTGATTGCCACAGTCACCAGGCACGCCCATGGGACATGTACATATACAGGCAAAACACTCATGTGCATAAATTAAAATAAATACATCATTAAAAGAACTGTTAAAGGAAAGGAAAATAACAACTTAGTGGCCCTCCCCCAGGTGAGTCTGTCTGTCTGTCTGTGTCTGTGTCTGTGTCTGTGTCTGTGTCTGTGTCTGTGTGTGTCTGTGTTTGTATATTTCCAACGGTGCCTCAGGTATTGTGTGGACCATTGGTGATCTCATCCCAAGGCCCATAATCAATAGCTATTTTGATACAAAATAGTCCCTAAACACAAGTCAATCCTTTAAAGAAATTAAGCAAAATATGCCTCTTCTTGTGACGATATAGTAGAACTTCCTAAAATAAAGATCTCTGTTAAGACCTTTGAGAGCATTCTAGATTCATCAACACTGTGTGCACAGGGAGGGGGTCCAGGCAAGCATCTGATAGAGCAGGCCACTATTCAAAAAAGAGTTTATGAGCCACAAAAGTTAAAGTGACTAAACAGGCTGAGGACATGGCTCAGGATTAGAGCACTTGTACAAGGAAGGCCCTAGGCTTGATCCCCAGCACCACCAAAAGTAAAATGATAAGATAAAATAGTTAAGAAAAATAACTCCTATTTATTGAGTTCTTGTCATGTACCAGACACGATACTAAACATTTTCCATGGCTTATCTTACGTCATTCATAAAATAATGATATGAGGTAGGTGCTATTATATAATTCATACAAAAACCCTGTAAGGTTGGGTCTGCTTCTATGGAGGATCCAAGAAAGAGCCTAAAAGTAGAGCCAGGCTGTAAATACCAGTAGTTGGATCCCAGAAGCTTTGCCCATAACACTTTCCTAAGGGGAAGGCTCTTTGGTCACATAACACACTTCTCAAATGTCCTTCCAAGAGCCAACCTACTTCTACAGTGTCTTCACACACACACACACACACACACACACACACACACACACACACACACACAATTCCTATGCTGCACTGGTTCTATACTTCCCAGTGTGTGGGTCCACCTACCTATCCATCCATCCATCCATCCATCCCTGAGCTTCTCACACTTCCACATTCCTAGCAGGTTTTCCAAAAGTCACTGAGATGAGAAGAGGGATTAAATAAAAGAAAAACTCCTCATTCTGAGTAAGAATTGCTCTCCTGGCATTGGTGCCAGCAGGGCCTGGCCTTATGTGGTTTTCTCTGAAATCCAAAAGGACCAATACGCGGAACTGGAAAGGACGCCTCTCTCGGCCCCCTGCAGTTCACAGGCCAAGGTTGCAACACCCCACCAGGACATGATGACATTGAGACAGGTCTGGCACCCACCCCGGTTTCCCAGTGATACATCACCCTGACAGGGCCACGTTGTTCTGGAGACAAAGAATGGCATTTACCCAGTAGGCCACAAGCAAAGCTCATTTTCCAATGAGATCCAGGAGGGAACAGGGCCATGATTTCAGAGCCAGGGATGGCTTCAGAAAAACACAAGAGTTTCTTGGCCCACTGGCCTTACTCAGTACACAGGGGCTCCAATTTGACGCAGAATTCATCACTTTGGGGTTATGGTATCTTTGAGAATTGGATGAACACCTAAATGTTCTCCACTGGAAAATGCAAGTGTATCACACTAATGAAATTTCTTCAGTCATTTTGCGAATCCCTGGCTCACTTAGGGGGTTCATAGCCTCTAGGTTAAAAGACTGAATTGATTGTCTTTGAGATGTCAGCCTTTTCATCAAGCTAGACCATACACACACACACACACACACACACACACACACACACACACACACACACACATGAGGCCAGATGTTCCCATCCTCACATGGGAGAATAAGTAATCCAGGACAAAAAGATGAATGTTTCTTCCAGACATTCTTCTCCTGCCAGCACGCAGAGGAAGCCACAAAAACCCTACCAGCCTTACCTCTAAAGCCTTTTGATCTATGAGCTCACTTAATACAACTGCCTCTCTCCGCCCCCTTGTCCTCCCCACTGCCACAACACAAAAGCCAGACCTTTGAAGTGGGCCATATGGTCAAGTGATTCATTTTTATAAAATAATGGCTAGCTCTACAGAGGTTGTCCAGTCTGGCTTTCTCTTGTTTCTCTCTCAAGACACTTGAGGTCAAGGTGTCTGTGGGGGTCCAGGCAGAAGCAGTCCCAAGCCCTGAGCTTACAGTCTAAGTGGGAACCTCTGCTTTCAGCCTACCTGCTTCGCAAGAAAGCAGAGATTAGATGTATTTGCATATGAGTCAGCTGTGAGCCATTTCTTTACGGGATATACAAATCTTAGTGTTCTAATAGACTGTGCCACCCTAGCTTGAGGCTCAACAAGTCAGTAGATAAACACATCAAGCCTGAGTTGGCAGGACTGGCTTCTGCTTCTCTCGAGCAGATCAGAACACTGGTGGCAGCCATTTTATGGAATGGGCAGATTGAAAAAAAAAATCAAAACAAAGCCAGCTTCCCCACCTGCACTATCGAGGAGACCATCAGTTGACACAGAGCCTCGCCTTAGCTCAGCTTGAACTTGCATGAAAACATAGATAGATGTTTAACTGCACCCTATTTTATAGGAACTTGAAATAGCAAGACTAGGACAGATGGCAAAGGTCTTTGGGGGCATTCTGGCCCCATCCAATAGAGACTAAACTATTCTGGAAGGAACTGACTCATATATGGTTCCAATTTCTGTCCTACCAGACCTAAAATCCAAAGAATTCACCAACTGCAGACACCATGTTGTTGTTTTGTTTTGCTTTTTGTTTTTAAGATAGAAGGATTGAATTACTCATCTCATTTTCTAGCTGTTCCAGCGTCAGGATGATAATGGAGAATAGGAGACTGGAGATAGGGGTAGAGGTGAGGGGGACAGATTCCTACAGCTCATTTTAAGGAAAGGTCATCTAAAACCACCACAAATAGGTGGATGCAGGAGACAGCAGATTCCTGCTGTTAGAGCATGCAGGTATAAGCTGCTGCCTTGACCCCCTGCTGTTCTGAGATGCTAGAAGATCTAAGGCACAAAAAGTGGAAGGCAGACCCACCAGGCTGTGAGGTAACAGGGCTGTGACTTCCTGGGAGTTTCTGAGAAGCAGTTGGTTCAATTTTATCCTTAGTTGAAATCTTTTGCCACATTAAAGACCCAACAGGAGAGTCGTGGCAGGTGACGCCACAGGAAGTTGGGGTGGAAACTAGTGGGTGACTTGGGTGCTTTATTCAGCCCTGAAGCTGGGAGTCTTCTCTAGGTGACAACAATTGCTACGGAAAATTACTCAGATGGACTGATCCTCCATGGTGGCAGATACACTACCCCTTTTCTGACATTGGCCTTGCTTCCTGATCACTTCACAAATCACTTCAAGGGACACATACTAAATGCTTGGGGAACAGGGCTGCCTTCAGATCTCAACTACAATTCCAAAAGCACTTAAACTAGCTCCCAGCCCTCTCATTCAAGGGGCTTGATGGAAACAAAACTTCAAACTAAAAGCTCTCAATAGTTACTTCACACAACCATACATTCAACCAAAGCTACGGAAGAGGGGGTGTTATTGTTCAAGCCTATGCTGTCGTTCACACAGACCCTGTTCATTTCCAGTTCTGTCACTGCCCCCAAGGTCAGTTCCTGAAGAACACTTCTCTTGTAGATGATGTCTCAACTTCACAGATCCAAAGAGGCCCAGAAATAACCAGGTCAAGGAACAACACAAAATCTTTTGTTTAGCTAATTCTTATAGGACACGTATAAAAGTACCTGTTGTCTGAAAGCCCCTTCCCAGACCTAGCCCCCAATGTGCCAACATTGCTATGGCCTTTGAAAAAGCATTGCAGATAGTCCCAAGTTGTATCAACCATGACCAATGCAACTGATGAGAACATCACTGACACGGGACAGATGCTCTGATTGCAGAAGCCATCAAGGTTAGGCCTCAAAACGGGCTGGGCTCAGGGGAAGGGGGCATTGGGGAGCGGGAATGTGAGTGCAGGGCTGCTGTCCAAACTTTCAAGTCACTCTATCTGCAGACCATGCCCTCCGGTCCATAGGTGTTTAGAGTTCATTGTTCTCTAAGGCCAAACATAGTTCAAAATGTATGTTTGAGATGCAACTGAAAATGAAATCTAGTCTTCTCTCCAATAAATACAAATGCTATTACCAAGTTTATCTCCAAAGTAAGTTTGTGTTAAAAACAGAGGAAAATGCAAGGAACTTTCATTGTCTCAAGAGAGTGACTAGTTACACAGAGTGGTGCAGAAGAATACTTGTGGAGGGATGTGCGCTGACAATCTTTGATGTATACATACTAGCTGGGAAGTACAGCTACTCATTCAGATGACAATTCAGTTCATTCCCTCGCTTTTTAATGAGAAAGACTCTAGCTAGGTAGAAATGTAGGGTGGTGGTAAGTTTCATTGATAATTAGTAAGCACAGCCAAGAGGCAAACCCAGTCCATGTCTGGACAACTTACCAACTGGAAGGTGACTGGAGGTTGTCATGGAGATCTGGGCCCGGCAGAAAGTTTTACTGTCCAACAAATCTGCAGGGAACAAAAAAAAAAAGAGAGAAAGGACATTGAGAGACCCTCCTGACAACACAACACTGGAGCAGAGCGAGCATGCGAAAGGGCCTTCGGAGTCAGGGAGTTAGTTACCTACTGTGCTACCATAGCTGGGGTCATAGAGATAGTTTTCTTCTTTCCATGTGTTCATAATGGAGGGATCTGCAAGGAATGGAGAATGGGGAAGGTCAGCAATTGTTATCTCTGGGTTGAAGAATTCCCATTCTAAGTGTCTGCTCATCCAAGAGCATGGGAGAAGGAAGAGGCAGCCAAGAGGAGTAAAACTCTACTTCAGCTCGGTGCTACGTTCTAACCATGTCAGCCCATCTTTCTCCCAGCATCATGTGAATCGCTCTGCAATGCTTCTAACCTTGTGATGTACGCTCATTACATTTTCAGGCTAAGCAATCCTATCCTAGACCAACACTCCATTCTTCTAGAAATGCTCTAGCCTTGCTTGACCTCACTCCTGCCACATAATTGCCAGGATAATTTTACTCTGGAGTGGAGGGAAAGCTTTGTTGGGGATGAATAAATATATAATAAGGGGTTAAAGGGCATTCTTCTTTCTGGTGGTGGTAGGGAACTGATGGTGTTTCTTTCAGGAAAAAAAAAAAAACTGGCCAGCTCTCTCACAATTTCTTCACTGTTGAAATTCAAAGAGTAGCTAACCCTTAAGAGAGTGACGGCCACTGTTGTCTAATTTTTCTCCAAGTAGCTTAAGAGTTGATATAAAATTCTCAAAACTCAGGAGAAGGGGAAAAAATATTACCAAATCACCTAAAAAGCTTTTTATGAGTGGGCTTTTGCATCTCTGGGAGAAGCAGAAATGGCCCCCTCTCCCCGTTTCTTATCGTGTATGCTATGTCTCAAGAGTTAGTTGGAATGAGACACACTCTTCAGATTGTGGATAAGAAGGAAACTCCCTTCCACCTGCCCCCAAGTAAGCCCAACTCCCACACGATTGCCAGATCCAGGCCAGCTTCCAACACAAGAATTCTCTCTGCAGGCTGGCCAAGAGCTTGATGCTCTCACCTTGTCCCTGGCATCAAGCTCTGGGTCCCCAATCTGGGCTACATTGGCTTTGCCGATACCCAGGTTCCCACATATGAAGGCCAGAATGGCAAGCCACTGGCTGAGCTCTGTTTTGTTTTTATAGCATAAATGGTATAAAGCCTGACTCACTGGTTAAATCCTTCTGTTTACAACATGGGGATTTAGCTGGTATTTGAACTCACAGCTACGTGTTTGGACACCCTAAGCCCAATCTCTTGGGGTTACACCCTTTGTCCTTGTTGGGTCACCTTGTACATCTGTTGTTGTCTCTAAAAACAATCTCCAAAGAGGTTTGGGGGTGGCCCCTCTGTGAGCCTCCTCTCCCCTCTTCCTAGGGTGGACCTTCTCCACCCTTGAGCTCAGCTTTTCTGAACCAGCAACACAAGAATGTCCGGATGGTCAAGGAGGATTATCATCTTCTTTGGAGCCTCTCCAATATCACCCTGACCTTGCAGTAGGGCTATATGTAAGGCCAAGGCCATGGCCATTCTCTAAGCCAAATCCCGATCTGTCTATAGAGCTTGGGCAGGTCTTCAAAACACAGACCATCCAAGCTACAGGACAGGCCTAGGAAGGCTTAATTAACATGTTTGGCAGCTGGGTTTTTTTTTTTTTTTAATAATGGTAGACCAGGGCCCTTATAAAAGATTAAATAACTGCATGGGCTAATTTTGGTGCCAAGTGACTCAAAAACCACCCCCAGGTCAAATTCTGTCCTTGGTGACTAGCACGCAACCCTCTGGGAGATCTCAGGCAAACTTTGTCAGCGCGCATGGCCTATAATCTACCTGATGTGGACATAGGTAGTGACTCAGGACCAGTGGCACCTGCGTAGTTTTTTTGTGCCCATGAAGTTTGGGGGACAGAGGAAAGAGAACAGAAAATGAATGTAGACATTATGAAACCACAGGCTTTGTTCAGAGCCCAGGATAGGATCTTTCAAGTAGAAATATCCTCATGAGGATTGTGCTTTACAACTACCTTCAACATCCCTGTGGATGCTCAGTAGGGCCCAGAGACTATACTCCCTGCAGCATCAAGACAGGGCTCCCTCCTTGTGGAGCTTACTCCAGTGGAAGGTGGAGAACAAAGACTTCTACCTTCCCCCTTGCTTTTCTGAACCCAGCCTCACTCTTCCTGAGAAGAAAGCCCACCTTAGAGTCTGTATTTACTCAGCAACTGGCCTTGGATCTGGATGGTGCTGTGAGTGGTGAAGGATGGCTTACCACCTATCTACACATTAGACATAATTGGTGGTCATTGGTCCCAAGAGCAGGAAGAGGCTTATGGCAGGTGGGCCTTGGAGGCAGGGGAGTGACCTCCATGGATTCCCTGCCAACTTTTCTCCCGTGGTCTTCTGTTCTCCCTCCTCTTTTTCTCCCCAGGGCTTGGCCTGGCCAATTTGGCTCCCTCTGCCTCTCCCCACTCACCTGTTTGTTCAGTCTTGACAATGACATTGTGTGTGGACTGGAAAAGGTCACTGCTGCACTGGCCTGTGAAGGACAGATGGAAAAGTCAGAGAGCCCAGACGGAGTCAAAACCTGACACTTCCACAAGAACATAGGCTCTGTTGAAGAGCATCTGCTATCCTGCTGTCTTTCCTGGTTGGCCGGTGGGAGTCTCCCTAGCCAGCCTCGGCATACCCAAGTCTGGGACCATCTCTGGCCCCAGAGAACTGGTAGTCCAAGGCATCTGTACAACTGGGATTAATTGGTGTTAGAAGTAAGGAATGTCATAAACCAGAAGGCTACCTTCTCCAATACTAGGAGCTGCAAGACATTTGCTAGTCTAGTCTTGGTCTCCTCCTGTGTAAATTCAGGGGACTAAACTGATAGAGTTGCTTACATGACTTCTATGATATGCTCTCACACTAAGATATATGAAATGAAAGTGAAAATGCACAGAAAGACATGTTAACTTCACTAGCACTTAAGACTCTGATCTTAAACTCTTATCAACCCCACCTTTACTAGATTCGTCTATGAGTCACACCTGGAGAAAATACCATGAGCTTTCTTTCCTTTACCTATGCCTTCAGCACTCGCACGTGTAGTGCATGCCAAATAGCCTCCTCTTAACTATAATGTATAAAAGCACACATGTGAACGAGTATACAGTGATTTTCCTCCCTGCAGAGAGTATCAGTAGTTCATATTTCTGGCCTTCAGTTTTCCCATCTTTAAAATGAGTACAATATTTTACCATAAGTTTACTTGATAAATCAATTCACAGTATAAACATATTCATAACAAATATAAACTAATAGAATATGTATAGAAATTAAAACAACAAGCCCACAGTGGGAACTCCTACCATTTGGCACTTTGAGGCAAGAACAGTAAGACCAAGCAATTCATGGAAGGTCAAAGATGGTTACCACACCTCCCAAGCCTCCCTGCCTTAGGCATCAGTCAGAGCAAAGCTTTACAGGAGTGGGCATAATTAGAGGTGGTATTTTTAATTCTTCAACTATAAGTCTGCTCTTTGCAAAGATTCCTGAGGGTTATTTAAATAATAGAGCCTTGTTTTGTTTGATTCTAGTAAGAAAAAAATGAGTAACCACCGCCATGAGACGAGTGGAGAGAAGGGAATGCCAGGGTGCCAGATGAGGACATCCAAAATGACACCATGGCTGCCAGCATCATTGCCACACCCCCTGCTGATGGCAGCTGTCCACATGGCTCTAGAGCTCACATTTACTGAGCCCTACTTACTTGTCAAACACAGGCTCTGCTGAGATATAAATGCACTTTCTAATGGGTCAGTGTGTGCTTTCTCTCTCTCTCTCTCTCTCTCTCTCTCTCTCTCTCTCTCTCTCTCTCTCTCTCTCTCTCTCTCTCTGTGTGTGTGTGTGTGTGTGCGCGTGCGCGTGCGCGCGCGCGCGCACGCGCGGGCATGTATAAACTCTCACCATGGACAGTTTGCAAGGTGGCCTCCTGTGTGTGAGATGAGAGATCTGAGGGTAGAATCGTGAGGTTTTAGGAACTATTCCAGAAATCACTGTAGAAATAGCCCATGTGTTTTCAAGCCATTCATTCCGTTTTCAGAAGTATTTTAATTGTAGATCTATTTTTAAATATTTATTTTTTATTATTTTAATTGTGTGTGTCCTCATGTGTGTGCCTCTATATGTAGGTATGTGCACATGAGCACAGGTGTAGCATGGATTGTCATAGGTGTTGGATCCCCTGAAACAGGGGTTACAGGGGATTGTAAGTGCCTGATGGTTGGGTGCTAGGAACCAGCACAAGCCCTCTGCAAGAGCAGTGCATGCTGAGCCACCTTCCCAGGCCTGGTTACATACTTTTAAGAAAAGTGAGAAGGGGGAGGGTTAGCCTTCTCCCCTCCAGACACATGGATCGGAGTTTCGCTTGCCTTCTTAAATACACTGGACTCCCATTTTAAGAACATGGGTCTAGTTGGGTGTACTGGTGCATTCCTGTAATCCTAGAACATGGATGGCTAAGTAAAGAGGATTTTGAGTTCAGGGTCAACCTGAGTGACACAGAGAGTTCAGGGCCAGCTATATAACCACATAGTCCAACATAATCTCAAGATAACCAGACCAAATTTTTAAAAATTAAAATTAAAAAATACTGGGTCAATAAGGTTTTTTTTTAAACTATTGGTCTTTAACAAGCAAATTAATGACTAAGAATTAAGTTACTAGACTGTTTAAAAAATGTAAAGGAGGGCTGGAGGGATGGCTCTGCACCTAAGGGCACTTACTACTCTTGCAGAGGACCCTGGTTCAGTCCCCAGCATCCACATGGTGGCTCATAACCATCCATAACTCCAGTTATAGAGGATTCAGCACCCTCTTCTGACCTCTCCATGGGCACCAGGCACGCATGTGGTACAGACACATACACACACAGGCAAAACACTCAAATAAGTAATCAAATCAAATAAAAAACATAGGAATTTTTTTTAATGTGAAGGAAAATCCTGTCCTACTATGACAAGTATTCTGTGGATATTTGGCCAGCTCTGTCTCTCTGGAAATTAAGGCAGCCACAAGAAGATTTCATCAATGTTTCTAACGGATTAGACATGTCATACCCTAGAATTTGCACCTACTCTTTCCACTCTCTGCTACCTCCCTGTCCTGGGAAATGGTAGTCACAGTGTCACGTCTGACAGGGAACCTGGCCAGCTGTGGAGTCCCTCAGCCAGCTGTGGAGTCCCTCAGCCAGCTGTGGAGCCCTCAGCCAGCTGTGGAGCCCCTCAGCCAGCTGTGGAGCCCCTCAGCCAGCTGTGGAGTCCCTCAGCCAGCTGTGGAGCCACTCAGCCAGCTGTGGAGTCCCTCAGCCAGCTGTGGAGTCCCTCAGCCAGCTGTGGAGCCACTCAGCCAGCTGTGGAGCCCCTCAGCCAGCTGTGGAGCCCCTGTACTTCCCGGCACCACTCACCATTCCACTTAAGATGCTGTAAGTTGCTGAAGAGCAGCTGCCCAGCAGAGCCCGCTGCCCTCGTGAATTCCTGCAGAGTCATGCTACACAGGTGTTCTCCGCTGATGTCAAACTCCTGGAAAGGGATGCAGCTGGCATCCAGCTGGTTGGTGTCCAGGAGGTGCTGCAGCCATTCCCACACTTGGTATTTGGTCCAGTACTGCGGGTGGATTTCATGCCACTGGCCTCCAAAGAAACCACTAGAAACTGCAAAAATAGGATATGGCCCTGTGAGTGGCCCCTGCTTATTCCTGGGCAGTCTCAGACTCAAGAGGCATGGCTGTGGATAATATAATGGGGACCATAACCACAGTCCCCATCCTGTGAGGCTGGGGGCTGAATACAGAATGTGCTCGGGATAGCAGGCTCCTAGCTCATGGGGGGTTACCCGATAGTGGCAGGGCATCGTCATGTTCTTCCTAACGTGATGTCCATCTCTGAATACTAGATAATACGTGATACCTGAAGTACTCTAAGTTCACAGCCGCCCCACTCACAAAGAAGCACCAAAGTGAAAGAGTTGCCTATGGTTTCACCTATTTTCCAGCTGATTGTACATATGCAAATACATTCACCTTGCCAGAACACCTCATGAATACCAAAATCTTAACATCCTTACATAATGTCATATTTGCATATAACCTACACATTTTCTCTATATTTTTAATTATCTCTAGATTAACTACAATCCCCACAACAACGTAAATGCTATGTAAATAGTTCATGCTAGGTTGTTTGGAAAATGATGACAAGAAAAAAAAATTGTATTTGCTCAGTACATATGCATTTTGTATGTGTGTGTGTGTGTGTGTGTGTGTGTGTGTACATGTTTATGTATATGCAAGTGCATGCACATGTGTGTTGAGTGGGTGCATGAAGACTAGGAGCCAATGTCTGGGGTTTGGTATAGCTCTCCATTCACTTTTAGAAACAAGGGCTCTTCACTGAACCAGGAGCTCACCAATTTGGCTAGCCTGGCTAGCCAGAGAGATCCAGGGATCCCCCTGTCTTTGCCTTTCCACTGTAACTCCAGTGGAGTTACAGATGTGATCCACCACACCTGCCTGCCTCTCACAAAGGTACTGGAGTGGAGGGGGGCAGGTCTAAACTCAGATCCTTATGCTTGCCTAGCAAACGCTTTAGCCATGGGCCCATCTCTCTAGCCCAAGATGCATTTTTTTTTTTTAATTAGGAGTTGGTTGAGTCTGTAGGTGTGGAACCCTGGGATGCAGAGGGCTAACCATGACTCTTTCCTCTTACACACACAGAAAGACAGACAGAGACGGAGACAGAGACTCATCAAACACAGACCATTTTCAACCAAAAATGAGGCCTTCAATTAGGCTTCCTTTTCTCTGAGGGCTTTACTCTTCCCTGCAGTGACAAATCTCGCCCCTGACTGGTGGTAACTGCTCCAACACCCCTTCCCCACTCAGTTCCTATCAAAAGCTTCCTACTGCTCACTGAAGTAAGATCTAAAGCTGCCACGCCAGGCCCTGAAGCACTCTGCCAACTGCTTTCCAAGCAGCTAGGGTCCTGCGTTTTTTCTGTATGGTCCCCAGGCCCCTTTCTCTCCCACCCTTTGCTGCTTTTAGCTCTCCTTCTTTTGAATTCAGAGTCACAGTTTCCCCAACTTCTTTGAGAACTGAACTTCCAGGAGTCATGCTCAATGGCACCTGTTACGTCCTGCTTATCTTTACAGGCTTCTAAGTTCTGGCTTATTGTTCTTTGCAAACTGTATGTTCAAGGTCACAGACCTTATGTCTTATTCATCTTCACGTATCCATAAAAACTCCTTCGGAGCCATAGTGGGAGCTCATTACCTAGTCACTATGATTCGATTTCAGCTGAATGCTCGAGTAATGCAGGAATCCAGTTGTACTATGAGATAATTTGGATGAAGACGTAAAGTACATTCTAGTGGGTAAATTGCTGAACATGTTACATGTCAATGGTCCATGTACATGACTGCCTTGTGCTCACTTAAGAGGACTTCACAGAACTGGCCCAAGAGCATGCGAGGTCAAGAAGGGAGTACCAGCCTCTGGGGCTGTGTTTCAAGGCCACCGAGGCACCTCAAGGTCTTCCGAAAACACAGGTAAAGAGGAGGAGCCCTCTTCCAAGAAAGGTAAGCAGCAAAGCCAAGAGGCAGACACCTTGTACCCCAGCAAGCCCAAGTTGGGCAAATGTAACTGAACTTGAGACACACTCAAGATCTGGACCATTGCTGCATGGCCTTTCCTGGAGAGATGGAAACTAGTATCTGCTCACCCAAGACAGGATCCCAACAGCAGACAAAAGAATCAATACCAAAGTCTAGCTCAGTGAGCTGTTGAGTTTAATTTGGTGTTACTTATAGGCACATAGGTGAGAGGTTCCTTTAGGTGACTCTAAACAGCTGTCCCTCCAAAGGAGTCTTCTCCAGCCTACCCATCAATTGTTAACTGCTGCCACATCTTTAGAGAGGGATGGAGCCTTGCATACTGCGTTAGTTTTCCCATCACAAAGTAATGTTAGTGGATCCCATCGTATGTGGTCTTCTGTGAGAGGTCACAGCTATTCCAGTTTCTAGAAGCCACAGTTGAGCCATGATCAGGGGACAGCATTTTTATGAGGAAAATGTATTTGCAAGGAAAATACCCCTAACTGTCCCTTCAAAGTCATGCTGACTAAGTACTTAAAACTTCAGTGCCACTGCAATCAGTAGGGACTGCTGGCCAAACGCAGATCCCAGTCCAGGAGGTATGGGCTAAGGCCTGAATTTCTGCATTCCTCGCAAGCTTTGCCATGCTGCCGGACTGTGGAGTGACAGGGAGATTCAGGACTCTATCCCCATAACGTCTCGGGGCTAACCCTCTACCCTACCAGCGGAAGGGAAGGAAGGGGTGAGGCTCTTAGGCCATCTCACTTTTTCTCCCCCTTCCGAATCCAGCCTTTGCTTCCAGACCTCAAAAGCAATAAGAGCAAGAAGGCAAGATCAACCAGGACATCAAGGTGCCTGCCATTGCTACCTGCTGCTCACAGGGTGAGCATCTTTGCTCCCACCTTACAGCCGAACAAAGGCATTCCCCAGCCCCTCCTACAGGGGACAGCGCCAGGGCAACTTGAGGTCTACAGAAATTCTTCCCCAACACAAAGCTTATGACAGAGGTTTGTGTCCTTATTTTTTTATTATCATTGTAATAATATGACAAACATGACATTGTTGAAGGATGAGAACTAGGTTTTTGTTGATGATCTCTAGCCCTAAAATAATTTCATTTTCAATAACAAGTAAGCTGTGGGTTTGCCAACAAAAGAACAACTCTCAGGAGCTCGGTGGCGGGCCTGAGACACTCTCCCCTATGCACTCAATGGGAACCTAGTTGCAGGCAGCTTCTGATACTCTGTTTAAAGCTGGGAGACGAGAGCCACAAATTTGCCCAAAGTTGACTGGGAGAGGAATTCTCAGGCAGAGAATCATCAGAGTCCTTCATGTCAGGAAAACTGAAAACCCAGTGGGTTCTGTTCTCTGCCATGCAGCTGACCTCCCCCTCCCTTCGGTCTTGACACCCCCAGAGCTAAAGAAATAAAAGTGACATCTGAATTCTACTCCCCGATAAGTCCACCACACCAGTTTTCTCCAAGTCAAACAGTAGAGACGGCACCTGAGGCCTGCCAAGACTTCCTGCTCTCTTCGGAAGATTATCTTTTTCTAGGTCCCCTCAGCAAGTTCAAGATCTGCCACAGAATATGTAACTGTCCAGAAAGGGCAGCTGTTTTAGGAGACAAGTGACCTAAAACAGGAAGGCCACCTGTGCAAGCTTCCTGCCATGCTTGGCTGGGATTCCAAACTAAAAGAGGAGTGCCACGTGGACCTGCCACTCAGCAGAGAATTTCACCGGACCATACCCTCACTTCTGCTTCTCAAACTTTTCTCTCTAACAGGATACATCTGTGTGTTAAGGTAAACAAGAGCAGCAGCATGGGGTGAGGGAGTGGTAATTAGCAACAGGTGGGGGGTGCGCTGAGTCCCTAGGCCAGCATTGTTGTATACCCAGCAGCCTGGCTGTGCCCAATGCCTTCACAGTGAAGCATAGAGCCCCTGATTCAGCTTTCACTGGGAGCCACAGGCTGGATCACCGAACGTTACATACAAGGCTTGTCACGAGGGTCTCCCACTTTTGAGTCTGTGTGCTCCAGAGTAAAGTACTGGAAGACAGCACCCAGTTCCCTGACAATCCTCTCTTCCTTAAACTGGGAAGTGATGGTAAATAAGTTAGAAAGTTTCAAGTATTATAATCCTTTCTTCTTTAACGTGTGTGTGTGTGTGTGTGTGTGTGTGTGTGTGTGTGTTAAATACATGTGTGTACTCCTGTACACACTCACCCTCCATGATCCTATCTTGATATCCTAATGAAACACTATTGAAAACTTCAACAAGACGTCTCCCTTCCCTGGGATATCTCATCTACCACTTCTATTTCCACCCCGAATCTTTGCATTTTGGAAGGAGGTGGTGATCTATCTCAAATGGGCCTTAGCAGAGAGCCCTGGAGGCCTACAGAGAAAACAGCGTTAAAAGTTTCCTCATATAAGAAAGTATGGATCAGTGGTACAGTCTGTGATTAGCAAAACACTGAGTTCAATTTCCAGCAGAGAGGGAGGGAAGGAAGGAGAAAGGGAGGGGGAGAGAGGGAGAGAGGGAGAGAGAGAGGGAGGGAGGGAGAGAGGGAGGGAAGAGAGAGAGAGAGAGAGAGAGAGAGAGAGAGAGAGAGAGAGAGAGAGAGAGAGAGAGAGAGAGATTTGTCCCTAACCTCCATGTCATCACTGAATACAACCAGGCATCAAGTTGGAAAAGAAGTCAGACCAGGAGAGAAGGGGGCATGGGCAGTGCCACTGACAGCCGCAGGGCCCTTACCATTGCATGCGGAGTAGCTGTCTGTCCAGGCTGGCTGCTGGTGGAGGAGGTTGTTGGCTGGGTTGAGATTCATTACACCACTTCCTTCCAGAATCATGATCTGCAAGGGATCAAATAGTCACTCAATCAGCGCCTCTTATACGAATATCACTGGAGAATGACGATCATGGAGTTCATTTAAGAGAGAAAGAAAGACAACAAGAAAGAAAGAGAGGAAGGAGCATGTCCTTCCACCCATCGCCACAGCCCTTTCAGTAAAAGCAAAACTCATGGCGATTAAAACTTTCCAGGTTCAATTTTCATATGCATGAGGCAAGTTTTTATAGCCACCCATTCATAAATGAATAATCTCTGATCAGAAATGAGGCCGGGAAGAAAACGCAATACCTGCTCGCAGGGCAAGCCTGGCCAGTATCCAAGTGCTTCACAAAAGTGAAAATACCGGAGAGATTTTATTTGAAGTGTAATTTTGATCAGTGAAATCTCAGACCCAGCCCCTGTGTGAGACAACATCGTAAGTCCCCACCTAAGTGTCCCCCACACTTGAGGACACAGGAAGGCTTCCTCCATGCAGAGTCCTCCTTGAGATGAACTGGCCTCCATCATATCTTAGTAGAGTTTTTTTTTTTTTTTTTTTAAGCCTTTCAGCTTTGGGCTAAGATTAGGAATCCTTTGATTTCTGTGACAGACACTTCATCTTTCTGGTACAGAAAACTAAGATTTTATGTTTTGCTAAAAAGTTCGGGGTGGCTTTTCTTCTGATGGAGACCTGGAACATTCAACAGGTTTTGAAGCCATCCTCAAAGTGACTTCCTCAGATTCTCGATTGTGGGACCCAGGAGAACAGTTCTCATTCATAGCCCATCTGGAACGTTGGAGCAATGTAAAACCTCTACATCTCAGAGGCATTTATGATGTGCCTGCCCCCAAACTGGACACCCTACACACTACAGGTTGGAGCCTGGGAGTGTGTGCAATCATGAAAGGGAGGGCAGGCTCTTTTCTGGACCTCGTGAGGCTGTAAAAGTCTCTCGTTCTTCACACTTGATCTTAGCCAAAAGGCCGAGAAGCGATGCCCTTGTTTTTTATAAAATGTTGCGGCATGGAGAGCCACAAATCATGGCTTTTTTTGTCCTATTTGGAGAAAATTTTGCATCCTCGAGTGTCACCCATGTCAACAGATTGGAATGGTCCCCTCAGAGTAATCACATACATACACACACACACACACACACACACACACACACACACACACACACCTAACTGAGCTTCAGCTCCTCTGGTTGGTTCTATGTAGAACCTCAGAGAAAAGATATATAACCTTGAGAAAGCCTATAATACATTCATACATTCACGTATTCAGCAAATATTTATTGCCCTGATGAAGAGCTAGGTACCATCTGCAGGTTCTGAGGACAGAGCTGGCTTAGGGGTTAACCTGGGCTACACACCACTTGTAATTGTTGACTTCCTCATCACTGTTGCTTGGTGAGCATGTAGGCTCACACCCAGCGTGAGAGGAAAGTGAAGAAAGACAGGCAGAGTAGAAATGATAGACAATTCAGTTAGTGAAGGGAGGCTTGGGAGGGCACCCAGGAGAGCTTGAGCCTTCATCCTGGTACCTGTATGAGAGCTTCAAAGCCAGAAGAGCCGGGATTCCTGCAAGCTCTCCCATTTGCTAGCTATAGTGAGTGCTAGCTCACAGGGGTTACCCAACATCTTTTCACCCTCAGTCCCCCATGTGTGAAAACACAGATGGACACATCTAGCCCGGACACTGGTTACGGATCAAACACATTTCTATCCTTGCAGAACTTAGCACAAAGTTTAACAATTAAATGAAACCACTGTGGGGAAAGCGGCTACTTCTGTGGATAAGTTGGACTCAAAACAACCCCAGGCTGCCCATTTCTCAATCTAAAAAGGTAAAACTGATTCTTAAGGCCCCTTCAAGAAAACTTTTTTGCTCTCACCAGGTCAAACCTTTCCTTTCACACAGTCATGGAGACATTTTCCCATCGGGCTTTTCAGAACAATCCACCTCAGCTAATTCATCCATCGGGGACTTGGCGGCTGGGGAGGGACAGGGCCCAGCCCTGGCTCGTGTTTGCTCAAGGCTGGGTTTCTTCCTTGGCAGCGTTTGCTCACCCACAAGCAGTGGAAAGGTTACTGTTTAACCCCAAGAGGGCTGAAGCTCAGAGCCCAGCCCTGCTGCAGGGAGCAGCCCTGTAGGCTCAAAGAACAGGCAGGGATAGGCCTCCCACCACCCGTCCCGCAGGGCTGCTTCAAAGTGGATATGTTGGTGGGGATGCGACCTGCTGGATCCAGCAGGAGCCTCCCTTTTAGCCAGTTTAGGGCTTTGTTCTCCACTTCCTGAAAGAAAGGAGGTGGTATGGGGCAGGTGGTATGGGGCAGGTGGTATGGGGCAGGTGGTATGGGTTTGGTCCCACTCTTCTGAGTTGAGGAGGGAACTGAAACTCTAGTTCCTCTGCTCACTGTAGATGATGCTAAGTTCTGTATCTGTCTGGCCCAAAACTTCCTGAGTCTCACTTTCTCCAACTGCAAAATGGGTATATCATTAAACTCAAAGCCTGAGAAGAATCACCTGACACTATCTATGCCAAGGTCTTAGATGGTCATACTAAGAGCTGGGGCTAAAGAGGTGGCTCCGTTGGGGAGAAGACTTGTTGCTTTTGCAAAGGACCCAGCACCCACATGGTAGATCGTAACCATCCCTAACTCCAGTTCCAGGGAATCTGATGTCCTTACCGCTTCAGGCACCAGGTACACACAAGGTGCATATACCTCCATGTAGGCAGAAGACTCATACACATAAAACAAACGTCTAAAACAGCAAAATTTTATAATAAAAAGGATAAGGACATTTAAAAAAGAATTTGGTGAGTGTCTCGGGCCAGTTCTCATTGGGTTCCTTTCCTCGAGGCAGACGTCATTTCTCAACACAACCTCGTGGAAACTTCCATAACTATTCCCAACTCACAGAGAAGCCTTTAGGATGTCAAGGTCTCAGCTGCTTTATCATCTCCCACTCTGTACCCTCTCCCAAGCCCTCCTCTCTGCCAGCACCCCCTTTCCAGGGGAAAGCAGGCAGTGTGGTGAGGGGCCCTTTTTACAGGGCCTATTAAATGGTTACCACTCATAAAAGAGTTTATGTGGCTTAACCCCTAGTGAGTCAGAGTTCATGGGAGCTCCCCTAGGCTTGTGAGTAGAGACGGTCCTGGACCCTGACAGCAGCTGCGGGGAGCTGCAGGAGGCACCTTGGGTGGACTAGGCTGGCCAAGGCCTTTGGATAAGCCTACTCCCTTCCAGGCCCAGTTTTTCAAATATAAAATGTAGACATTTGTCCTCCAACAGACTCTCAGGACGGTTGAGGAGATCAAATGAGATAATGGATAATAAATGTGCCTTAAGAACTATAAAAAAGCCCTATTATGACCAACGTACCCACACCCCCGTATACTAATATAGACTTTCCATGTTGTATGCTGATTGCTTTATGGGGTATAAAGAGCTACCCTTTTAATTAAAAGGAGGAGCAAGAAATATTTAGGACTTGTTTTCAGCTCCCTACTTAACCTTCAGCATGGCTTTCCTTAAAAAACAAGTAGTAAGTCCAGTCTAGCTAGAGTCTGTGGGACCCCAGTTAGGTTCCATGCTCCATTTCCTAGCTCTGTGACTTTGAATCTGTTCCTCATTCCAAGCCTGGGATGACGGGGATGAGAGGTGAGTTACTCTGATTTCACTAAGCATAAAAAAGAGCTATTCTAGAGGATAATGCAGTGGCTTTAGAAGTGTCCAGTCCAATGTGTGGTGCGCATACACTCCAATTTAAAAGTAGCCTTTTCTTTCTTTTCTTTAAACAGCAGATGTCAAGGTATTGCTATAAGACATTTCACCTCTGCTGGGACTGGGTCTATACATCAGAGGCTGAGAGAGAGGTGTTCTATGCTATGTGTAAGAAGCAAGCTGGAGAAAGGACTCACTTCTCTCCATCCTCAGCTTAAGGGATGCCGATGGTGCTGTCAGAGGTTGGGTGGAAGTACAAAGGACCAGATCCTCATCATGCCAGACAGTGGTTAATCACAGTGTTTTAACATCTCCACAATCAAAATTGGGGGCTAGGTAATTCTTTCTTGAAATTTCTAATTAAGGCCTAATATGTATGCATATTTTGGAGGATGCAGTATGGCAATTCATACATGTATATAATATATAATTAGTATTTCCTCCTTTCCAACATGTCATTTGCTTGCATTTAGAATACTTCAGTCCCAGTGTTTTGAAATATATGTTGAATGATTGTAGACTGTGATTACACTATTGCTCTGGAAAACACTAGAACTAATTCTTCCTCTAATTGCATTTTTGCTAGTTATTAACCTTTTTTTTTCTGTACCCCCTTTCTCCCCACCTTTCCAGCCTCTAATGTCCACTATTCTCTCTTCTTCTATGAGATAATTATTTAACTTGCCACCAAGGAGTAGGAGTAAGTATGCAGTGTTTGTCTTTCTATTCTGGCTTATCATTCACCATGATGCCTGCTAGTCCCATCCCCATTGCCACAAATAACAAGATTTCATTCACTTCATGGCTGAAGATTAGTCTATTGCATATATGTACCTCATTTTCTTTGCCCACTCATCTGTCAATGGACCATATCTTGGCCACTATCAATCCTGCTCTAAGAAACATGAGAATGCAGCTAAAGCTGGGAAATTCTTTCTTGTAGAAGTTGTCACACACAGGTAGCGGATCAAGAAGGACCCATGGCTTCTACCCACTAGATCTCACATGCCAACAGCTAGAGAGAGAGAGAGAGAGAGAGAGAGAGAGAGAGAGAGAGAGAGAGAGAGAGAGAGAGATCCATCTATCCTTACTTGTCCCCTGGAGCAAAGTCACTCCTGGTTGAGAACAATGGTTCAAACTAAAGCCTGCAGAGGCGACAGCTGGGGTTCTGCTCTCACTGGTATAGCAACCTTGGGCTGGACCTTTCTTTCTTTTCTTTTCTTTCTTTTCTTTTTTTGTTTTTGTTTTTGTTTTTCTGGTTTTTTGTTTTTGTTTTTCAAGACAAGGTTTCTCTGTGTAGTTTTGGTGTCTGTCCTAGATCTCGCCTAGTAGAACAGGCTGGCCTCGAACTCACAGAGATCCACCTAGCTCTGCCTCCCAAGTGCTGGGATTAAAGGCATGCACCACTGCACTGGGCCTGACCTTGGCCTTTCTAAATTGCTCTCTCCTCTCCTGAGAAGCAGATCATATCTGTCCTGGCTGCATGAGCTGAAGATTAAACACAAAAGGGACTGGTGAGCCTACCAAACCATGCCTGGCACACAAAGCCATTGATAATCAGTGGTTGAAGAGAAGTACCAGGTACCCTAGGCACATCCTGGTCCTAGATTGCATTTAACTGGAGATAAAATATGAATTATGACTTGGTCTATTAAAAACTATACTATAACAAAGCAAATTTTGTTTCATACCCAAAGAGTGAAATAAAATATAAATTATACAGGGAATGTTTTAAATGTTCAGTCTCTTATCCCTTCTTCATGGGTAGGAATAATCAGAGAGAAAAGTATTTGGTTCTGTGTCCTTATTGATAATCTAGATTTTTCCATTTATCCAAAATGATAACCCTCTGTGCAGAAGTTCATAAGCATGATAATTTAGGGGACAAAAGTCAGTACTTTATCTAAAGAAGAGGGGCCGGCCATGCTACCCAACAGAGAAAAACCCAGAAAACTACCTCATGCTAGTTGGGATATGTTGGACAATCAGCAACAAATTCCCTACAAGTAACGAGCTGTCATGGGCCACTAAAGATTGACCAACCCAGAACTAAATTCTACAGAGGGAAAGTGCTATGGTGGATTGGGTCGTCATAGTCCTATCCTTGCAGGAGAGACTGACCTCTGTGTCCTTTGCTGTCTTAACGGGTGGTTTAAGGTAAACAATACTACACTCTAAAGTGCTAAGCACAGAGGTTGCTTCTGAGCTCCCATGATGCCCTGAGAGCACTCTTCTTCTAGGCCTTCATTAAAGGCTCCCTTCTCTTCCAAAAGAGGGACAGCTCAGCCACCATACACAGACTGAACCACTTGGGAGAAATACGTAGAGGAAGAAATGGAACACTTGATCTGACTCTAAAATTTAGATGTTTGGGGCAGTCAGTGGGGGATTTCTCACATAGGAGAAGGCAAGGCCTCGCCACAGAGACTGACTCACCCTAGAGCTGAGCTTGAAGAACATGTTCAAGAGTATCAGAAAATTCCAACTCAGCTCAATTTACCTGGTCTCCAGGATAGTCCTTAAATGCAAAGGATCATGGCATATACCACAAGGGTTGAGATTTTGGTGGCCATGTTGATTATGGGGAAGTACTCTCCTATTTACAGCCTCACTTTCCCCCTATGACAGAAGTAAATAAGAATGTTTAGAAAGGACTCAAGCATTATATATATGGCCATTGTCCAATCCTTGTTAGCTCTTAAGACAGGATTGACCCACAAATCTCTCTTTAAGCTGGAAATTAGCAGGTTTGGAGGACATTCTTGGGGTCTGGCTGGACTCCTCAGAAGCAAAAGAGTGTACAAGTCTGGGAGCCATTGGCTATGGTCTCTGGTGGCCATACTTGAAGTCCTGACTTTGCCAGATTATCACCAGGGCAAATTTATACAAGTATTTAACTTCTTCAGGCCTTGATTCCCTTATTTGTGATATGAAGATATTCTAAAAAGGATTTTTGAGTGAAAAAAAATGTAGTGACAATTAATACATATTTAGTTTTGGACACTTAATAAACATCAGGTGACTTTTACAATGATAATATTAATAACAATCATCATCCTCATCATTTTTGGACCTCCAAGGAGAAAACTGAGAGCCAAATTCATTTTATGCAAGGCCTCAGATCTCTGTCATCTGCACAATTCTCCAATTCCAGCTGCTGGAGCGGCCAAGCCTTAAGCTTGTTCTCCAGGTTCCTGTGCTGTCTTGGACCTGGAGCTGCCCAGTGGATGCACCATTGCTCCACAGCTGAGCAGTCCACAGCTGGACTGTTCACAGAAGTCCTGTTATCCCCCTATGGACACTGTTCTTGTCTGGGGGACTGAAAACCATCACTCCATCCCCTCCCCAGTTCCCTCCTCTTACCAACCACATTGTGCCTGAGGCTGCCAAGCCCAGTGGAAGGGCATCCATTCTCAAGCTCCATGTGACCACAGGCTTTGCATTGCCCACAGCCCATGGCTACTGTGCTGGGGCAGCAATAGATGGGGAGAGCAGCATGGCTGTAATAAAACATGGCCATAGGCTTCTCTGCCCTGTAGGATCCCTTCATACAGGAACACTCAATGGCTCCAAGGATTAGGCTCTGAAACTTGGGGTACAGGGACAGAAAAAGAAAGGAAGGAGACAGCTTTGGAATTCTGATAGGGTTGTGAAGTCCTGTATCATACAGGAAGTTCTGCCCAGCCTCAGGACTCCTGACAAGACCAAACACTGCTCCACTGGCCTCTCTCCTAGAACATGCAGAGAACCTCCCAGAAAAGACAAACAAGGCCATCATGGACTTGCTCAGCTAGAAGTGGGTCTTTCTTTTGCTCAGTGGTAGGACTCCCAGCAAGGACCAAATGCTGTAAAATTCATCATTTTTATTATATTATAGTGACCAAAACTTTGAGAGTATTTTAAATGGGCCGGATATGTGCTAAAAGTCTTGTAAAGATTATCTCAGTGGATGCTAATGCTTACCACAACTCCGTGAGGCATTATATCATCTAACAGGTGGCCTACTGAGGCTCAGAGCAGTTTGGCAACTTGTTCAAGATCATGGGACTCAGCAAGATTGGAAGTAACTGAAAATTCAAAGTCAGTCTAACAACAATGCTCAGAAGAGTCTAGAGCTCCCTTCAACTCATTTGCACCCACAGTCCCATTCCATATGTGGCCACAGCATTTCCCACACCACTGAACTGCCTCACAATATATATGCACAATAAATAGCTACATATCTACACATGCATACGGACCTATATGCTATAACTGCCCCCTCCTCCCCCCATAATGCCATGGAATTATTTTCAACTTAGTATTTAAGAAATAAGTTGGCCCATAATTATTGGTGCTTTACCTGAATTAGATCCCAGGCCAAAGGGTACGGTTTACTCCTATCACAGATGGAAAGTGTACTGAAAACAGTCAGCAGTATGGAACCGATTTTCATCAGGGTCTGTGTTTGTATTCCCTGTCCTCAGGCCCAGGAACTGTGAGTGAAGGGCACAGTGTACCTCCTTCCCAGCTCCCTTCTTCTTCACTCAACCACACACTCTTCACATTGCCACAGAACTGGTTGCCATGGGACACGTTTATTTCTCAAGCCAGGCAAGCAATTAAGCCTTTGAAATAATTCCTTGTTCTGTGACAGCAACAGCCAGACCATTCTCCATCTTTACTCAAAATTGCCAGCAGGTGAATTCACAGCATTTATACCAAAGATGTTGCAACAGCTTCCTGACTTCCTGTTTCAGTTTGACTGTTCTTTCAAAGGACTACTCCCAAGCAGGAGAAAAGAAAACTCGTGTTCCTGTGAAATGTAGTTGAATTGAATACAGGCCATAATTTGTGCTTTTACAAATGAATCAAAATGAGACTCAAGCTTGGAGAATGTATCTGACCCTCTTTGAGTTACATCATAGCCAACTTCATCTCTGCCTAGTGTGTTTTGAAACAGGCATTTCTTGTTTCCAAGGGCAACATCTGAAGTCTATCTCTGGGATACTGAGTGTTTTCATGACCAATAATGCAATATGGGGAGGGTAAGGTTGGCTCTATGGTAGATACACCTTATTGGCTGTAGGCCACTGGGAAATAGACATATCGTGCTGATCTCTATCAGCCTCGGTGCCAGACCCAGACAAGATGGCACATACTGACAGTGGCAGGCACCAAAACTGATCAAAACAAGATTACCTAGAACAACCCACAGGGCCTCTGTCGATTTCATTCAGATATGATATACTATATTGAATCTCAAAAGATCACAGAGCCTTTTGAGACCTCAATAGAAGTCATTGCTCTCTCCTTCTACCAAAAATGTGCATATGCTTCTGCTTTGACACTTCTGTCCCATGGGCCACAGTCCCTCTAAGGATCAGCTGTTGACACCGAAAGATCTGTTGACATCATTGAAGTTACCATGGATAACATTACAGTTAGTATAGAACATATAGTAAATCTCTGTGCTCATGTGAGATTAGAATTTTAAGAAAACTTTATGATAGACACAGGGTAGCAGAGCTAAGTGTGGTGCAGTCTCTGAAAAAGGTTTTGTGAGATTTCAGCCCTGTTCTTTTCTTACCTGGCGTGGGTGCTGCCCCAGTGCCTCCCACTGGGACCAGGAAAGGCTCTACTATCTCTCTCCATTGGCACCTGAAGTAGGACCCATGTCACATCCTAGGTGGGTCATTTCTAAGAATTCACCATTTTCCTTACTACCTCAGAGCCTCAGAATGTCTCCTTGCTATGGCCCCCTCTGGGTTTTAAAGCCCAATGGCTGTCAGGTAAAGCACAGCGAAGACACAGCCTCGTTCCTACTGCAGCTATGGATGGACCTTGGCAGATGTGGAGACTGGAACATCCCAGATGACTCCTACAATAATCACCTTCCAAATTATCTTGAGAAACTGGGTCTGACTCTCAAGTGTAGCAGATACACCATGGCATGCTGACCACTCAAGGAAGAATTGAACTTCAACCCGCATGGGATCCTACCCAAACCTCTGAACCAAAACCTGTATTTCTAAGCCCCTCTGTTACAATCCTTGAGCACTCTCACAACTGAAAATATCTGGTCTGTACACTCACTTAGCTGGCCTTACTCCCGTTTCTCACCACCAGGTAATTAACTCCTAGAGACATCAGCCTTGATGGAAATTTCACAAACATGAAAACAGCCTTTGTAAAGCCAGAGAGACAAAAGATTCTATCAGGAGAATTTAAGACCCAATCTTTCTGTGGAGAACCTACTGGTATATTGTTTGTCAAAACGACACAGTTCATGTGTTTCCATTAGTTTGGCTATTTGTCCCTGTGCTTTTTCCAATCTTGGTCTCAACAGTTCTCACTCATACAATCCCTCCTCTTTCTCGCCAATTGGACTCCTGGGGCCTGGCCGTGGATCTTTGCATCGGCTTCCCAGGTTGACCTGAATCCCCAGGGGAGTCTTTGACCTGGAGGAGATGGGAATAGGGGGTGGGCTGGGCGGGGGGGGGGGGGGGGGGGGGCGCGGGCGGGAGCGGGGGGGGGGGGGGGGAAACAGAGGAATCCATGGCTGATATGTAAAATTAAATTAAATTATAAAATTTTAAAAAATTTAAAAAAACGACACAGGCCAGCCCCTGATGCTCAGGACCTCCAAACTGCCACATTCAAGAGGGTCTAGTTATTTATAAGTAAAGACTAAACAGATACCCTGACCTCAGGACCCAGCACTTCCAGGTGGCCCTTATGATGTTTATTTGTGGTTGTGTTGCTTCAAAAGAATCTTATGACTGGTTGGGTGACCCTTGACCTGACCTAGCCCCACCTCCACTTTTAAAAGATTATTTAACCACCAAGGTGTTAAGCCTTACGCCCTTCAAAACTGATGAATCAGCCTTCTGAGGAGAGAAACCATCTCTGAGAAATGCTTGTTCAACTATTACAAATATGTACTGGTCCCTTCCAGTTAACTTCTATACTAGATGCACTGCATCCTGCTAGGTGTTCGGGGAAAAATAGTGAAAAAAAACAGATACCACCCTGCACTAATACATTATCAGCCAAGACACACTTCCAAAACAGTAACAGATCTTTCCAGAGTCCTCCCAGCTCATTCATCTCCTTGGTAATGGAATGGGAGCAAGAGCAGAGAATGCCAGGCAATCCTCTCTGGTATTTGGGGAGAAGTAGCCACAGAAAGAATTTCAACAAATTTAAAAAGCAAGTCCGATCCTCTTCTCTCCAGCAACCCCATCCCCTTGCCCTCGGAGAAAACCCTTGCTAAGACACGGACTTGGCACAGGATAATGCCTCTGAGTTTCACAAAGCAGCCTCAGCCAAAACCAATCTCCACTTGGGGCAGGATAAAGCAGCTGGTTGTCTACATGACTGAAACTCTCTTCCCAAGACAATGGTGTGCTTATGTGTCGGAGGGTTAGGAGTGGGTTGTTAACACAGAACCCACCGGCCACAGAGCTGTTAATTCAGTTGCTGGCAGGGGCTTCTGTTATCTTCTGAATACCTCCAGGGGGATAAGCCCTACCTCCTCATTTGAGTTGGCAGCCGGATTATTTTTTTGCACCTGTTGCTCTACTCCGATAACATTGCAGTTAAGCATTGATTTGTTAGAAAATAAACAGAAAAAAAGCAAAGAAAGGCATCTGCCCAGACAGCCTGAGCTGGTTTACCTCAGCTTCATGCCAATTTGTTTTTCCTATTAAAAAAAAGCCAGAGAAAACCCTGTACCTTCAGTTTGGAGGCCATCCTCCCACTCCCTTGGAAGAAAAGGAGGTATCAAACAGGCCAGTGGGAGCTGGCAGGGCCCAAGAGCCAGAAGACTTTGTACTTTTCCATTGGCTAGTTTGCAAGGGCACTGAGGGGTGTCCAAGGTCTGCAGAATGGTATGGCCAGCCTCCAGCCAGCCTGGGTTCCCATCAGAAATGAGATGACAAGGGTGGAGAAGGGACTATTGGGTGATGATCCAATCCCAAACTACTCTCCTCAGATGGTTGACTTTTGCAACTCAGGGTATTTGGGGAGGAGGTGGAGATTTATCATACACATCCCCAGTCCCAGTTCAGCCTCTCCCACAGATGCCCAACATCTAGTCTAGACGAAAAGCCCTGGTTCCTAGACCATGGCTTTCCCATCTCAGAAATGAGTCTAGCCATACCTATGTAAAAACCAGGTTGGAAAAACTCACTCATCCTCTGCCAAAGGCTTTAAGATCCCAGGATGAAAAGGACCTGAGAAGTTGGAGGTATGATTTCTCCTCTAATCCAAACAACATGGTGCTCTCATTTCTCATTAGTTTGTCAATAACACATAATGAGCTAAGCCCCAAAAGGGCCACAAAGTACTAAAAACATCACTCAAACAAAGATGACGAACATCAATTAGCCAGTGGCTTCATGGCTTCATCACCCAGCTTTCGGTACAGTCAGAGGAAGCGTCTTCATATTTCTTTTCAAACATAGTCATAGGCAATATACATCACTCCCCCCCCCAAAAAAAACCTTTCCCCCAGCCTTCTCTGGACCATAGTCCCATTACCACCAGGGGCTCAAAGGGTCAGAGAGCAGTGGGGAGAGACTGTGGAACAGGCAGGGCTTGTGCCTTCTCTTCTGAGTGTTAAGGACAGGGTGATCCAGTAGGGGTGGGACATGGTTGGCTGAGCACTCCCAGGCATTCTTGTCATGAGCGGGGCAGGGAGTGGAGTTCCTCACATCAAATCAGGCAGCAGAAAAAGAGGAGGTTTAACAACACCCTTAGTTGACTGAAAAATAAATAAGACCAACTGCCCAGGAATGCGGGAAGGGTGGAGGGAGGTAAGGGGTGGGGACTGGAGGCAGGGAGGGGTTGAGATGGACTAGGACAATGGATTTGACCAATTCAAGAGTCAAGTTTCCTCCGAGGAAAGCACCAAAATGTCAAGCCAACAGCCACCAATCTGAAATCTCACAAATTGTAGAATCACAAACCAACAAAAACTAAGATGGGAAGGCAGTTCATATTTATCAAGTGTTTACTATGTAGTCTGAATGGAGCCAGACCATACATGGATTATCTCCTGGAATCCTCCTGAGAACTCTAAACATAGCTACTAATATCTCCATTTTACAAAAGAAAAGGCACAGTGAAATTAAAAAAACTTATCCACTGATCTGGTAAACAGACAGGGGGTATTATAAGTGTATTGGAAAGGGTTGGGGAAAGCAACATAGTTCTTCATAGCTTTGAAAATGGGTCCTTCTGTCACTAAGGAACAGAGAGACGTCTCCTAGCATCTCAGGATGGGTCCTTGAATTTACCCCCTACATGTGAGGAGGAGATGTGCTGACCATCCTGCACTCTAGGAGGAAGGGTATCCTTGAGCAAACAAGTCTAGATCTTACAAGGTTGTTGACTTATGGCCCCCAAAACATATTCATGAAAACTTAAGTCTGGATGGAGGAGACGCTGATACAGCACAGTGAGAGCCCTTTGGTTCAATCCCCAACACCAAACCCAACCAAAACCCTTCAGTCTGGCCTCTTGTTGAAAGGCTCAGATTGACTCAGGGGTTGAAGTGGCTGCCTGAAGCCACCTCAGACTTATTAGCCTTAATAAAAGAGCACTAATAATAGCAGGAAGCATTGATGAAAATTACAGAGAATTTATAGCCTCTTTGGAGGTCACCAGAAGTCTGAGGGAGATCTACCAGTACCAGGAACACCATAGCACCGAAAGAGACCGGGTGTGTCATTTGGGAGCCTAATTTCTACCAAAAGAGATCCAGCAAAGCCTCCCCTCCCCTTTTCTTCTACCACCACAGAGCCAAACCTGGTAGGTCTCCAAACTAAACCCAGAAACCCCAGAGAACCTTGGGAGACCCTATCATCGTCTGTGCAGTTTCAGAAACACATAACATCTAGATTTCCTCGCAAATTTAAAGATGGCTTCTGAAGAAAATGTGGCTTTCTCTTTGTTCAGATAACCATTCAGTTAGAGGTAAGAAACTCAAGGTCCTTTGTAGATTCCTTCTACAAGAACCTGGCCCCTCAGCACTCTGGGGCTCATTTTCCCTCCAGAACACGTCTCTACTGCTCCTAGTCCAATGGTCTATGCATGTAACAAACTCTGTGGAAATTCAAGAGTGAAAACCCGCCGTGAAGGCAAGCACCTCAATCCCACAAAGGCTTTCCTGAGAATTAAATCCTGCCACACTAATAATGACTTGGCCCGCCCCATGGTTGTTTTGGAGGAAACTTTCAGTGTACAAACAAAACAAGAACTCACCTCCATCTTCCCCTTTTCTGACCCAAGCCTCAGCTTTATCCCAGGGTTAGTTTATGAATAAGATGAACATATGCAGAAGTCCTCCAAAACAACTTCCCAGATGGTCAGGCCCCAAGAATTGTCACATATTTAAAAAAACTTCACCGTAATGAAAGGCAGCATAAGCTTCAGAAAGTAGAACTCAATGCACATGGAGAAAGCAGAGCCCTGTTCAAACCTTGTTAAGAATGCTAAGCTAGGTGTGATGGCACATGTTTGTAACACTAGCACTAGAGGTACAGACTCAAGAGGATAAGGAGTTTGAGCTAGCCTGGACTACATAGTGAATTCCAGGTCAGCCCTAGCTACATAGTAGAGAGAAGAGGGAAGGGAGGGAGGGAGGGAGGGAGGGAAGGAGAGAGAGAGAGAGAGAGAGAGAGAGAGAGAGAGAGAGAGAGAGAGAGAGAGAGAGACTATGCAGGTCAATAGCATAGCAACAGGGCATTAAACCAGTCTTCCTAAGTGCAGATCCTATGTAACACCGATCCTACCTATGTAACCACGTAAGTCTCCTCTGATGCTGGCCCTCTCCAAGACATCAGACCCACCTTTGCCTTTACCCCATCAAGACTATCACCACTGAGGGTGGAGTGATCTTTCCTGCCCCTGAATGCCCCCAAGATCTTGCCTTCTCAGATGGATTGGAGAAAAAAACAAAATATAACACTGAACATAGCTGGGACCCTCCCCACCCCCACCCCCTGCCCTGTCCTACAACATACACCCAGCAAACCGCATTTACTGACAGCATTATTGTTACTGGCTTCACTATGCCTGAGGATATCCACAACTCCAAGTCCATAAGCAGAAAAACATTCTCCTGTCATGGTGAAGAATGTGGACCAGCTGATCTACTCAGCGGTCATTTCCTGTGCAAGAGAATGCTGTACCCTAGTTCCTTACCCCCTTCCTTTCCCCATGGACCCTTGGTGCAGTGTGTTGAAGCTTGTGAGCCTCTTCTCAATTATACTGAACGTGTGATATTAAAATGAGTGCTTCATTCATAGACTGAAGTAGAACATCTGTCACACATCTAATCACCTCTGTGATATCAGATGTCAGTACTCCAATACATTTGTAACAAGTACAATGTGATATAAAATATTAATGATTTTGGGGGGAATAACTACAGTGGTAGCTAATACTAATAAGGAGTTTTGCCTACATTCATATTGAGAGATATGTTAAATTATAATTGAAAGTTACTGAAAATAATGATATCCTAGGTCCCCTGAATTCTCTCCTCTAGACACTAGGTTAGAACTCTGAATGTTTTACTAACAGCAAGGACATTCAACTTCGTCTTTAGAAATGACTTGCACCTGTCCACAACATCGCAACAATTTAGCAAGAGGCAGACCCACAAGATCTTAGCAAAATATATAAGAACACACACACACACACACACACACACACACACACACACACACACCAAAGCCTCTAGATGCTAAGATCAATACTTTCTCCAGCAGTGATCAGTAGATACTGGGGAAACTCTTAAGAACTCTAGGAGTGGGCACCCTTTCACACAGAGGTATTATCTGGTGAACAACCTGTAGAGACCTTTCTTCCAGGGCCTCCTGCATGCCAGGCATCAAGGCATAGGGTAGAAATGTGCTGTAAGCCCACCCTGATGTGTGCTATGTCCTGAAGCCAGCTAAATATGAGGCTCAATTTGGAAGTTTCCCATTAACGTGGACCATCCCATTTCCTGATACATTCCATCTCCAGTAAAAATTAAGTATCCTATTTCTTCCCCAGAGTCAGAGTTTAGAATCCAAGCTGGTTATGATAGGAAAAGAAATAATAATTTTTTTTAAAAAAACAGAATTTAATACTCATCTGTTCCAACCGAGTGGAGATGGAGAGAAAACGCCCAGACTGAATACTTCTCCTTGACTTCCAGCCTGCAAATTACTACTACACATTACTCACAAGCATTGTCTGGGTGCTTTCACATTCTTAATTTAAATTACTTAATTTAGTCCTTATTAGCCCTGAATGGTAGATGCTATTACCCCATTTTCCAGATGAAGAAACTTAGATGCTAGAGTTTACAGAATCCCCCCAAAAAGCACTCAACTGTCCAGTGGTGGTGTCCAATTTAAAGCCAGGTGTTCTGATTCTACACGCAGTGTTCACCTTGCCACACCCCCGCAAAACCCCTGCTGAGCCATGAGTACTCAGTGCTGCCCGCCCCTTCAGACACAGCACTCAAAAGCTGCTCCTTTTTTATGATCTTCCACACAGCCTCTCGCCAGCGGAGGGAAGACGGCGGAATCACAACTAGCTGCTCTTTCATTTCTTAAAAAGAACAAAGCTGGCATAGGCTAAGTTTCAGGCCAAATCTACAGCCCACACAAAGTCCGAACAAGTCTGTTCAGCAGTCTCATGGAAGACAGAGCTGATAACAGCCCTCCCCCTCCTCAAGACTGTACCACTAGCCCTACTGTGGGAAGCTTGCTAAAGAGCTCCTAAGAGATTCTGGGACAAACTCTGTATGACGGCCATGTTCACCAGACTCAGTCATGGTAACAAGAACCTCCTCATTATTCTAAGGGAGGCTCATCAGAGTTAAGCTGCTAACAGGTGGGGGATGGGTTAATATTGACTGAAGTTTCTCAGATCCATACCTGGCATACGGTCCCAACCCCAAAGACTGTTTATCATTGAGTCTGTGATACAAGGAGAGCAAGAAGCAGCAGAAAGGCCACCTTAACTTCACCGCGGTTACATCAAAGAAAGTGCGCATCTAGACAAGGTTATTTAAGATAAGTTTTCATAGTGAAAGAACAGGGTTCATGGGATGTTCTGTTCCCTTAACAGACACACAATTATCTGTTTGGCTCTTTGCCCCTTTTTATTTTAGGCATGTCATCAGGAATCGTGTTTTGGGTGCACCTATACACATCGTAATTTAAATAAGTGCTCAAAAACCCTTAACAAGGATTATAATGCCGAGAAATAAATGAGAGATGGGGAGAAGGGATATGAGTGAGGCCAGTAGCCAGGCGATAAGGAGCCCAGCCCCGCACAGCAAGCCAAAGACACACTGTGGTTAGGTGCTAGTGAAATCATTTTCAAAGGAGCCTTTTATGGGATGTCTCTTTTAAAACCAAGTCAATTAATACTCTAGGAGCCTCTTTAAGTGGGACACCGTGCTTGACCGTGTCGTAGGCTCTGTCTGCTGCAGGTACAGCGCTGAGCCATCTGGAAACAGCACAGGCTCCGGCTCGGCCCAGCCAGCCCTGTGGCCCACGTGATTACCATCAAGTCTTCCCCTCGTACAGGGTCTACATCTTTCTTATCTGCCTGCTCACCCACAGCTGCAACGCATCTCAGGCCGAGTGGATGCCAGTGTGTGAAGCCTCCCCTTCAGCTGGTCTGGAGGTAGCTATGGTGCTTCTCAAGTGCTATTCATGCATCCCCCTACTCCCTATTATTCCAAGCTGCCCAGTTCTGCTATCTCACCAGCTCTGGATCTGTGGATTAAGATGGGATACGATATGCGATTTGCCCCTGAGACCCCACCCCCTACCCCAGTGAAGGCTGCCAGTTTCATCCCTCAACAGTCTATTCTTAGTCAAAGTTCTGAAGACCATAAAGGAGACACTTAGGGCCCCCAGCGGTTGTCCTGTCCCGGGGGCATCTATCACCCCTTTCTCTGTTCTCATAGACTCTAATCCTGCTGATCCTCAGCATAGTTATTGCACCTACTCTTGGCCATCATAGCCAGCAGAATCTGTGAGTTCAAATACATCTTAAAGATAATCAGGATGTATAAAAGAGGAAATTAAACCCCAGAGAGGTGCAGTGTCCTGCTCTGGGCCACTCAGCCCTGCCAGGTCTCCTGATGGCCGTGCTGAGCGCACTCACTGTCGCACCAACGACCTTCCCCGTACTGTGTTCTGATCACTCACTCTGAAGACAGCGCCACCCGGCCTTCAGGGACGACCCTTAAGAAATAATCTTTGTTCCCATCTGAAAGGCAGTAAAGTTTTCGTCAACTAACTCCAAAGGACTGATAGAAATGTCTATTCCGGAGCATCTTGTCTTCCTCACCATGATGCCATTTGGCTAGAAAATATGTGCCTTCCTAAGATACACGGTCATGAGCAGCCATTCTCCCTATGGTATCGCTGATTTCCTACATATCTTCATACTCTGGTCCTTTAAAATTCTGACCAGTGTGAAAAAAAAAAATCACAAATTTTAATAAGAGCAAAAATGTCTGCTCCTTAGAAGAAATCTTATCACTTAAAATCATTTTATAAACAGGTATGAAAATGTCAAGTAAAGTGAATTACCCACCCTCCCTCATCAGCTGTTGGGAACCGAAAAGTTGGCAGCCTCCTGCCTCACTGCTCTGAGGAAGACCCCACTACAGATTTAGCTTACCCAAGCTGCAAGTCACTACTCTATGCTCGGTTAAACAGTAACAAAGGCAGGGGCAGGGTGTGTGGTCTGGAAACATCAAGCCAATGCTCCCAACAGGGGCCCCACCCACAACAGAAAAGTCTGTTGCTTTGCCTCCATGGAAGAGGAGAGCCAGCTGGACAGGAGAAATGGTTTGAAACACCGGCGAAGTGGTGGCACCGAAATTTTGGTTTTGAGTTTATATTTGGTTCCTTCCAACTGTAGCGCTGTGTGTTGGCAGGCTCTGTTTCCGTGTTTTGGCATCCTCCCCGCCTCACCGCCCCCCAGAAGTCTTCAAAGGCCATATCTGTTTGAAAAGCCCTAGGGATGCCTCCATCCAAAGGGAGAGGAGACTGAGTGAGTTCGCATATAAGCCTCCACAGCTGTGTGTGATGGTGCACTACAAATAAGATTCTCCTACGTAGGTTAAAAACGTAAGACAGTCCAACAAACATAGCCCCAGTTTTCAAATCCCCAGAGAGTGGAGACAATAAGAAGGAAATAAAACCTAGTAAGATTCCAGAAAGCGCAGTCCCACTTCCTTAGAGCAGAATGTAGCCCGAAAGCGCTCACCTTCTGACCTGCTGATACCAGCTAGCTAACAGATTGCCACTGAGAACACAGCTGAACTCTCGGTCTCCATTTTTGTCTCAGGCCTACAAAGAAGTCAAAACAGTATTGAAAGACGATTGGGATAAAGCCAGTCAGTGAATGGGAGACCCTTACGGTACCCACAAATATGGAATTATGAGTGTGATTGGAGCTTGTCACAGGTCTAGAAAGGCCCAAGGCATTCCTATGAGAAATCGAGGTATAATGATATAATAAGAAAAACATCAGGAAGCTTGTGTGGATATAGGTAATATAATTTTTAGCACACACACACTAAAAAAAATGTTATCAACTCTGAGACCTTTTGCATAAATGAGGCCTGGGTCCAACGCACTTCCGCACCTACAACTACTGTAAAAGGTACTGAATAAGGATGTCTTGAGTGGTAATATAACTTCCAACATAGTAGCTTCCTCAAGATTGCTCTCTTTCAGAATGTCTGCTGAACAGTCTGGAAACATGGAAGATGGTATTCATGATATTTGGTAGTGTTTAAATGTGGTTACAAACTTCCAAATAACTCCCAGCTCTTCCATCACAGTTTTTAAATACCATGGGCCATGGCTCCATATTCTAATCACATTCTTGACCGTGAAATTCTGCTCATAACACGTCTGTATCTCTTCTGTTAGAACTTGTCTCTTCTCTGGACCTCAGGGGAAATAGCACACAGCCACTTATGATCCCTAACTTGCCCTATACATTGAATGATACTGTCATGATACATCCTCACACCAAGGCCTACAGAACCAACTGCGGCTTCCACCAGAAATCCCAGACTCCAAACTCCCCCATTCTCCCTGAGGTCAACATGGAGAAACAGCAGAGACATCTGAGGACTCAAACTCAAAGAATCTTACACTTCATCTCAAAAATGCATCACCCCCACAGCGGCACTCAGAGTACCCCAAAATAGACATAAAAAATAGTGACTTTGCCACTTTAGTGTTCTTGTGAACCAACAAGATTAATTGCCCCGCCTCCCTCTTCTCAATCCACACTGGGACCAACACTTGTACATGGAGCATAAGCAAAATCAAAAGAGTCCCTGTATCGAAGGCATTTGTTGGTGAGTCATGTCTGCCTGTCTGGTCACAGTATCCCATTGTGGAAAAACAAAGGGTTGGTCTGTCCCCTTGTGATACGGTAAAATCATTTACCTAATTTGAATCTTCTTTTTGCACAGGATAGTTTTTAAGGGTACAGTCTGCTTAACTTGGCCACCTGACCCCTGTTCCTTTTGTGAATATAGGTTATTTTGCCTATCTACACCCATTTTCCCAAACTGGAGTATACTGAAGGTGAACTGGCTTTTCCTTATTGCTTGTAAGTCAGAAAAAAATACCAGCAAAGACACCTCTAGGCCGTGAGACCACGCGCTCTGATCCCTACCTCATCACTGAGCAACATCGGAATCACCTGTCTCCATCTGCTTTTTGTTCCAGAAAAATCTAACCCAGGGATATGGCTTTGTCATACTACATGGACAGAGAAACCAGGGGACTCTTAGACTCTTGCTGATTAGAACTCCAAACAATGTAGGAACTTCACAGATAACACTCACAGTAGCCCAGCTGCTCTCACCCAAATAAACTCAAACAAGACTCAGTAGGTGAACCCAGGTAAGGCAAGCTTTACTTCCTGCCAGCTGCCTCCCGGAGCCTCTGGTTTATTTTCAGCTGTCTGAGTCAAGACAGGTTTCTCTTTCCACGAAGGTGTTTGAATTCCAAGTTCAAAAAAAAAAAAAGATTTAAAAGTGAGGACTTACCTCATTTACCTAAAGATTCTGGGTGGGCAATCCTATGGCTCTGTCGATGAGAAGGCAGGTAGCTACCACACTAGCTCCTACCAGGACAGGGAGCCACGGCCTTATCACGTCTGAGCTCTCATCAGAGTGAAGATAAATGCATATGACAATAATTTAAAATCATTTTGTTGGATGTTAAGCAATAAGCCACCAACCGGGAATTCCCTAAGTCACTTCCCCCTCCTCTGATTGGCTGCCCGGCCCTTTAAAAAAATAAAATAAAGGATTACAAACATTGGCTCATTTGCATTTGGCCAACTCACACGTTAGTGTTCAAACAAAACAGGTCTAACCAGGTTATGCCTGTGTCTCAAGAACAGAGACAACCTGTTAATGGGTGAGGAATTGATTTGGTGGTGACTGTGCTTTGCAGCTTAGAGGCAGTTTCAGGTGAAAAGCACCTCACTTCCCAAAAACGTCCCAGGAAGGGGGGTGGGTATAAAAACCAAAGTCCCCCAGGACAGATGAAGGAAGAGGGCTGTGGAAGTGCTCTTGAACATCTGTCTCGTTTTCTAACCTGTACTTAGTCCTCTCTGCTTTGGCATCAAGACCTTTGCCCTGGCTGTGCGGGTACCAGGTGTGGAAGGAGCTTCTAGCCCATTCTGTCTCTGGGCACCATGACCAACCGGCTCTTTGTAGTGACACTTGACAATTTCAGAGGACTTTGAACAGGCTTTTTCCCCAGCCCCAGGTAAGCACCTTGGAGGAAGGTCAAAAGGGGATGGTCCTGGAAGGGTCCACTATGAAATATCTAAGGGCAATAATCATCCTCGACAAGGCAGGGGCTGGTTAACAAGATCATCTTCATGTCCCCTCGACACATTTCAGATGCTTTTTTACTATTTATCAACCCTCCCTGTAGGATCCAAAAAAGAGAAAAATCAAAATGCCAACAGACTCTGAGCAAGACAGGGACTACTGAAGAGATCTCCGGAGTTCACAGATCCCCATCCCCCTGAGCCAAGGGTGTGCAGGGAGTTTCCTGTCCTTGCTTCACTGGGTCCCAAATGTTTCTCCACCTGCACAGGTGAGCAAGTGCCCTGGCCAGGAAAAGTACAATTCCCTAACCATTAACTTTCCCCCTTGGGTCTTGCTGGGCACCAGCCTTCCGTGAGCAAAGCATCCAGGCAGGTTTCCTGAACTCTGGGAGCCTGCTCCCTCTTTGTTGGGAGACAGGAGGGAGTTTTGGCAAAAATATAAAGATTTTGCGATCACAACCCAGAAGTTCCTTCTGTGGAAAAGGAATATAGAAGCAAAGGCTTGTGAAAGGAACAGACACCAGATGGTTGTTGTACAGCTAACGAGGATGGAGAGCCAGCCAGCTGCAGTATTCTGTTGTACATTCGCTTGGTTTAAGCAACATGAATTCAGAGACTTTTCAAGTGCAAAAACAGTGGCTGGCGGGGCAGGGGTGCATTCAGAGGGGTCTTGGAAGAAGGTGAGTTTTTAAAGGAGATATTCGGATACAGTTTGGGGTAGGTCTGTAAAGCCCATCTACTTCAACCTCCAGCAAATAAACCCACCTCCCCTCCAGTTCAACCAAGTCTACCTGCCAAAGGCCCTATTAATATGCAAATGTATGCCCTGGGCCTGATAAAAACAGTAAATGTCATCATTGCCCATTATCACATTAGCCCCAATTAGTTTATCAGCTCTAGATCTGAGAGAGAGGCCCCAGGGAACAACCGGCTGGAGTTTTGTTGGAGAGATGAATCAGGAGCAGCCCAAGCTGCTCTAACTCCACCCACCACAGGGTGTTTACAGGGGGAAGAAGCTGGGGGGAGGGGAGGGCTCTAGGAAAAGCAACCTTAGCCCACTCCCCACTTTGTCTGACCTTGACCTGAAACAACAGGGAGGAGTAAGGGGCCGGGCCGGAGGTGTATAGTCCTGAGGTACGAACATCAAATGCAAGTGTCTAAAACGCTGTGGCTCCCAGCCCAGGGCCAGCCATCTTTAGTTACAGGCCCTTTAACTTCAAGATGAGGCCGTCTAGTTCTATCTCCACTCTGGTTTTCACTTTTATTCTAACCAGCTAGATGGACACTCCTGAGAAGAGTCAGTCTGGAGCGTTGGTGGAGGTGGGAGGGGACAAAAAGATGTCACCTTATAGCCACAGCCACTGTGGAGGTTTATATATATGAAGTACCTAATGGAGTGTCTGATAATTAGTGGGTCCTATTAAGTATTGCTCTTTTTCTTTACTTGGGACTGAGCTGACCCTCCTAGAAGAAAAACAACAGACAAAGCAGTACGTACCCCTCTCAGGAGAGAGAGAAAGAGAGAGAGGGAGGGGGGAAGAAGGGGGAAAGAGAGAGAGAGAGAGAGAGAGAGAGAGAGAGAGAGAGAGAGAGAGAGAGAGAGAGAATTGATTCTTAGGCATGCATTTATGGAGAAATCCCTCCAAATGAGATCATTTGCTTGATAGTCAACTTCAATAAGATAGTGTTGATAAGTAGGTAGATAGATAAATGATAGATGTTAGATAGATAGATAGATAGATAGATAGATAGACAGATAGATAGAGTAAACCCCATAATAAGTTTTAAATGGTAACTATGGAAACATCAGAGAAGATACTTTACACAGATAGAGTATATCCCTGAAAGGGAAGCAGAAAGAGTGTCATTAACATCAGACTTCTACCATTCATTCTGTTTCTAAGACTCTCCACGAGAGAGATAAGAAAGAAATAGAGTAATGAGGTGAGGTAAAAATCAAAATGATACCAGGACCTGTAATAAAGTCTAGAAACACAAACTCTCTGATTAGAAATCTGCCTTGTCTTCTGCATAGTCAAGGCTCTGTCCGCCTCAGGCTTGTGCAAAGACATGGACCCTCTGAGTCAAGTCCTGAGGGGATATGTCTCAGTTAGTAATGGGCCTGCTGTACAAGCTTGAGAACCTTCGTTTGGACCCCCAACACCCAGGTAGAAAGCTGGGCATGGCAGAATGCAGCTGTAACCCTAGCACTAGGGATGTGGTGATGAGAAGTTCCCTGGGGCTTGCTGGCCAGCCAGTCTTGCTGGCCAGCCAGTCTTGCTGAATCAGTGTAAGTCCCCATCTCCAAACAAGGTGGAGAGTGACTGAAGAGAATATCAACCTCTGTCCTCTATGTGCCCATGTGTACATGCACTCAAGTGTATATACACATCCATACCAAACACACAAATGGTGTGGGCAGAGCAGACAGGGCTATTGGCAGCGGTGTGGTGTGGAGTTCCTGAGTTGGTTGGTTTGTCTACTAAATGATCCATTTAACAAAATCAAGGAGGCAAAAGGACCTAACTGCTAAACCAAGGGCAAGACAAAGAGCCTCTCTGAGATTATCAAGCCCTAAGGGGTCCAAGTCCCAGACAAAGCCCTGATGTCATTACAGGCCAATGACAGTGATGTCCTTGCTTTGCACAAAGGCAGATGCTCACTTGCTTTACACACCCGTTCCTAACTAGAAGCCTGTATTTATCGTGTGTTTGTGTATATTTCTGTCTCTCATTCTCTCCTGATGATATGGATCTACCCCAGGGCAGAATGGGACAAATATGTAATACGAGACACAACAAAAATGTTAATACAAGCTGAACAGAAACAAGAAACTCTCTCTCTCTCTCTCTCTCTCTCTCTCTCTCTCTCTCTCTCTCTCTCTCTCTCTCTCCCTTTCTCTGTTTTTCTCTCTAGTCCTGTAAAACGCACAGGGGAGAGAAAGTCAATCATTTATTATCCTAGCTATAATTAAATAAGGAACTAGGGTTCACACATACCTTGCCTTTTACCATCCTTCTTAAATTTTGAATGTTAATGATTAGATTCCAGAGTATCTTCCTGTACTCTGAGATTGTTCATGGGCCCTGAAAGTGGTATTTCAGTTTCTTTGGGAGGTCACAGGTTGACAGTTGTCCTAATATTTGCATGGAGCACTCTGTGGCTATTGTCATCACATCTGGGCACCCACAGGCTGAGCAAATGCTCTGAACTGCCAAGGTAAGAAACAGCCTCACTGTGGAGTAGAGGAAGAACCCAGTGGTTCTGAAAAGAGTTCAGTGTGGTAACAGAGAGAGAGAGATACAGAGGGGTGGGGAACTTTCTCCATCATTTGAATATGTCCCCAGTCATACTTAAGCACCAAAGAAAAAACACCCCCTCTAAAATATTACTCAGGGCCCCCCTTTTGCCTAGCATCATGTGCCCCTGCCTCGTCTCTTCTCTAGTACAATATCTTGCTGTTCTCTCTCTGGCTTTATCTTTCCTCGTGAAGAGTTTCACACACTGTCTCAACCTAGTGAAAACTTCACTGCTGGGACAGGCAGGTTGGCTTTTGAATCAAACTACTTTGAGCCTCTCAGGTTCAATTCTCAGTCTCAGGAAAGGCCAGAAAAAGTTGGCCTCTGCCAGACAAATTTCCTGTGGCCAGTATTTTCTTTTCTGTACAGGGAAAAGTTTTTCATATTATAGCAGGCTTTTCCCATCTTCTGTGCTACTCTTTTTATGGCTGACAAATTAAAGTTATATAATGTATTATATAATGTATATCTAAGCTTTACAACATGATGTTCTGATACATGTATATCTTGTGAAATGAATAAATCAAACTCATTAGCATATGCATTACTACACATACTTAGCATTTTTGGACAGTGAGAACACTTGTAATCTGTTCTCAGCAGTTTTCAAACACACAATACATTGTTTTTAAACTGCAGTCACCACGTTGTACAATTAGCAGTTGTTTTCACATGTTATGTTTTGCATAAGATCCATGAGATTGCCCTTCCAACTATCATGGAACCCTAAATATAAAACCAATTAAGGTATGGCCACAGCATATGGGCTGAATTCCAGCCCAGTCCAGGCTAAGGAGTGAGACCTTGTCTCAAAACAGTAAAAATAAATGAATGAACAGAAGAGCAAAATGAAACTGGGAAGCCAAAATGAAAAAGCCTAAAATGTGAAGACAGGCCTGGGTCTACCAGGCCAATCTTCGGCCCCTATAGTTCAATAGCAAATACTGAAAAAGCTAAATGTTCAGAATAAAAATTGAGGGGAAAACCCATTGCAAAAGTAGTGATTTTTGTCTTGCCCGGGAAGACTTGAGAGTCTTTTGACACAAAGGTCACCCTGCAGGTCACCAGGCTTGGTGGCACTGGACAGGCTAATGGCCAAGTGAGACTCTGGATCCAGAATTGAGGAACAGCACGGGGGCCTGTGACAGTGAGAACAGTAAAGACTGAGAGCAGCAAGGAGGCCTCACTGGGGAAAGTGAGTCACTGTCCAGCGGCCATCATTCTTCACAAGCGGTTTAGGGAGTCTCAGAGTGACCGCTCAGATGGCCATCCCTAAAAGTATCTTCTAGGTAAAGCTAGGACTGTTCATGCCCTTGAACCAAACACATCTCAAAACCTCCTGAAAGTGATACCAGAGAGTAGACACGCACAGCTACAGGGACTATGCAAAATGCTTATTTGCATAAATAAGTTATCCATTCAGGCCATTCAAAACTTTTGCACCTGTGCTCTGGTAGGATGTCAGGAAAGAAGGCTCTGGAATTATTTCTGAATAACTTCATATTTGGGGGAAATCCAGATGAAATCTCCCTGCCGGTCTCGGGACATGTCCGTGATTTTTCTCTCCACTCCCCACCCCAACTCTCAATAACCACATGTTAGCTCAGGGTTTGAAATTAGTCAGTCTCCTGCTCTGGACAGACTATATGCCAAATAGTCCTATTTTAAGAGTTAACTTCTTTCATGACATTAACCCAGGGAAGTTTGATAAGAGTCCTGATTTAAGGTTGGAGGCAAATAGCTCTGAAATTCTGAAAACCAAATATATATATACATACACATATTGTGTAGGTGGATGTACAGTAAAACCGAAATAAGGAACTTGGCTACAAACAGAACCAAATCTGCATAGTCAGTGCATTTGAAAACTTCTGTTGGGAGCACAACCCTGCTTGCTGCAAGGGAGACCAGTTATGGTCTGCACAAATCCCCTCACAGTGAAAATCACGAAGGCCACTGAGCTTTGGTATTCTGAACAGAATGGCATAAGGTGGGCTGGAGAGATGGCCCAGTCAGTAGCACACCTGCCTACAAGCATGAGGACTTTGGTTCAGAGTCCCACTTCAAAGTCAGGCATGGTTGTGTGTGCCTATAACCCTAGGTGATGTCCAGATCCAGTGAGAGACTCTGTGTCAAAATAATCAGGTGTAGAATCAGAGGAAGACACTTGAAATTGAACTCTGACCTCCACGTGAACTTTACATGGACACATACATGGTTTATAATTAATAAGAAGAAAAAGAATCATGGAGAAATGGAGAGGAAGGAGCCACTCAAACAAGGTGAGTGCTAGAGACAGGTAAGGTCCACTGGCTGTGGACTCTTGTTCCATCAACAGTGAAATCCAATGTAAATGGACTTTTCCTATCAACACTAAAACACTTCAAAACCTTTATTGCCCTCAGCCTCGTTCATCTTTGGCTCTTCAGAAGTTTCTAGAACCACCAGGGCAGAAAACCTTAGATCTCACAATTGTGTGGTCATGGTAAGGAAGGGTGCAGTCATGGTGAGGGAGGGGTGCAATCATGGTGAGGGAGGGGTGCGGTCATGGTAAGGGAAAGGTTCATTCATGGTGAGGGAGGGGTGTGGTCATGGTGAGGGAGGGGTGTGGTCATGGTGAGGGAGGGGTGCGGTCATGGTAAGGGAAAGGTTCATTCATGGTGAGGGAGGGGTGTGGTCATGGTGAGGGAGGGGTGTGGTCATGGTAAGGGAAAGGTTCATTCATGGTGAGGGAGGGGTGTGGTCATGGTGAGGGAGGGGTGTGGTCATGGTAAGGGAAAGGTTCATTCATGGTGAGGGAGGGGTGTGGTCATGGTGAGTGAGAGGTGCAGTCATGGTAAGGGAAAGGTTCATTCATGGTGAGGGAGGGGTGTGGTCATGGTGAGGGAGGGGTGTGGTCATGGTAAGGGAAAGGTGTAGTCATGGTGAGGGAGGGGTGCGGTCATGGTGAGGGGCAGGTTTGGTCATGGTGAGAGGGGGTGCCCCTGACAAATACCCGACTTTCGATAATCCACTTTTTTCCAGCTTGCTAGGAGGAGGGATAAAGCTCTTTGAACTTGAGCCTTGGCTGGGGGTAGAATTCTTTTTAGAATCAAGTAAGATGAGCGTAGAAAGCCATGAAATCACACCAGCGAAAGTATAACTGCCGTCATCCAGAGCTCTGCAGGTCACTATGGGGTCTGCAGTCTCACTCAAAGGAGACTCGTGCATTCCATTCACTCCATTTCCTGTCTTCCTCAGGGCTTCCACCATGCACAGCACAGAGGGCAGACCTGTGAGAGAAGATGGTGACCCAGAGAGAGGAGCTAGAGAAGATGGTGACCCAGAGAGAGGGAGCTAGAACAGATGGTGACCCAGAGAGAGGGAGCTAGAGAAGATGGTGACCCAGAGAGAGGGAGCTAGAGAAGATGGTGACCCAGAGAGAGGGGAGCTCGGGGGCTTATAATTGACCCCAATGACTGCAGCATCAACTTGGTCACAATTCTACCTGAATCAATCTCTCTCTCTCTCTCTCTCTCTCTCTCTCTCTCTCTCTCTCTCTCTCTCTCTCTCTCTGTCCCAGGCCCATGTTCCTCAGAGGGAAGTACACCCATCTCAGGTGACATGCAAAAATGTTTTCAAGGGCAAGTCACTATTCTTAAGTTACATGATTTTGATGTGAAAAAAAATAATAAGTAAAAGTGACTCAACTGAGGAAAAATTCTTAAGATCTGTAATTCCAACGAGAATGGAAATAGCACAAACAGTAGCAAGGAGACAAGAGTGGTTGAAAGGGGAGGGGAAATGGCTTAATGATGGGCACTCTGGTGTTCCCAGTACCATGACAGATAGCAAGCTCTTGGGACTGCATCCTGCCAAGGGAAAGACACTTACTCTTCCACGGTGTAGTCTACACCTAAATTCCTAGTTTGAAGTCTCTAAGTGTCCAACCTCACCTCAGAGGGTACATCCTGACACCAGTATGCGTCTTCTATAGAAGCACGCTGTGCCTCCCTGCTCCCCTTGTCCCACCACCTGGACAGGACCAAGACGGGGAAAACAGCATTCCCAGGGCCATCTTCCCATTCAGCCCTGCCCGTCTACCTTCATTCAGAATTTGAATTTCCTGGGATCCTTTGTCCTTGGAAAGAGTCAAAATTCAACAATTAACAAATGTTCTGGACCTCCTGCCTCATGCCTAGGATGTACCAGGCAGTGGTGCCTCAGTCACAGGAAAAAGATAAATGTGTGTGTGTGTGTGTGTGTGTGTGTGTCTACTGTGGCAGATACAGACTGTAATGAAGTGGCAATCTGTTTCTGATTCTGTCCCACAGGGCTGGCTGCTTTGGATTACTGCTTTTCTCTGCCAGCCTGGCAAATGCAGGCCGAGTCTTCTTTGGGGTCCTATCTCAGAAATCCCTGACATCATCCCAAGTCGCAGAGCATCCAAACCTACTTGTTGAATCAAATCAGATGGCACCAGCTCCAGGGTTGAAACCCCAGGCCTAGGATCATTAATGTCCACTGAAGATCCTGTGCCTTGCCCATCATTTAGAAGCGGTTTCCTCTTTACATCAGTTAAATCCCCCCCCCCAAAGTGTCCCTTCAGTGTATAACATAGACCCTGTTGAGTCTGGTGACTTTTGGGGGGTTCATACAGTTCTTAATCATCAGGCAGAGGCTGAGGACAAGAGCTCTCTTCAAGCTGCAGACCTAGGCTCCTCCAGAAGATAACTCCACTCCCTATGGTGAGCCAAGCCCATGGAGGTGTTGAGCACCCTGCAGTGACTACAGGAAAGAGTGGGCACTGAGAACTTCAGGACTGGGGGAAGGCCAGAATCTTTTTGAAAAGACAGTGCAGGGCTGACCCTTCTGCCTTCACTCTACACCCACTCTTTTCTCTCTCTCCCCCACCCTCCTCCAGAACCCCTGCCAAGCTGAGCAGGGAGGAAGCGTTAGGGTAGTCAACTCAGTCTAGATGTTCCCCTATTTTAACACTGAATGTCCAAGGAAACCCCAGTCAAACTAGGAGAGTTGGCCAACCCAGGCACATGTCACACAGACATTCTCCAATCAGATCTTCTCTAATAGCCTGAATCCTTAGATGAGGGACCATCTCTAAGCCTCTGTTTTCCTGTCTACATTTGGACTTGACAACACTCCTCACTCCCAGCACTGCTGCTGGGCACAGAGAGAGGGCAAGTGATGGGGCTCAGCATCCACCCCGAATGCCTGCATCCTGAGTACCTGTGGATGATATACTGAGACCTGTATGGAAAGGAAGAGCTCCACGCTGAATCAAAAACCCTGTTTGCTGGTTAATCCTGGCTAAGCAACCATCTCTCTTTGGGTGGCCAACATGTGGCAGGGAAGAAGAGCCATACTCTCAACATACTGGCCACCAAAGCTTCACTTTACCCAGCTGTATTATTTTGATCAAGTACTTACTATGCACTGGATTGGATACTGTTTTATTAACACGCAGCTTATCAGCTAATCCTCAAAAGGGCTCCAGAAAGTACCATCATAATCCCACATTTTAAGAATGAGAACACTGGAGGTGAGAAAAGTTAGGTGACTTTCCCAAGGTCACACTGCTGAGAAGGACAGATGGGAACCAGCTTAGGCTGATCTCGGGGCCCCTCTCCCAACCATGCACAAGGAATGTGCTCTCCTCTAGCCTCAGTCGGAGCAGACAGCTGCTCTCTCCTCCAAACAGAAGGAAATTGGCATTTGCCTCCACACTGGGCAACCTGATCAGTCTTAGAAGGCCGGAGAATTAGCAGGCAAGCCTTTGCTTGCTGGGAGATGGCTTACCCTGAAGCCCTGCTGGTTTTCCCAGAACCCTGAGCTAATATTTACATAATCTTATTACGTTGCTTTCCAGCTTCACAGTAAGGAGAAAACCCAAGAACCCACTTGGGTGATATTACCACTGTGGTAGAGACAGCTTGTTTGTCAGCCCACAACAAACACAGCCTAATTACACAGGGAGAGGTCCCTGCCTTGAGAACACTGGGGTTCTTATCTGACTCCACTATGTACTAGTGATGTTACTTTGGACAGCTTGAGACTCAATTCAACCATTTTTAAAGTGAGTATAAGTTGTCCCCACCATATTGCTGTCATCACCACCTCTGCTACCACTTAAATGCACAAAATCCCGTTAATGCAGTGGTTATATTTTTCATCGTGTGTGTGTGTGTGTGTGTGTGTGTGTGTGTGTGTGTGTGTGTGTGTGTACAGGCACATACATTCATGACACATGTAGAAGTCAGAGGACAACCTCTGGCGTTCATCCCCAGGTACCTCCCACCTATTTGTTTGAGACAGTGTCTCTTGCTGGCCTGGAACTCCACCATCATATGCAGGGAAAGCTGGCCCATGAGCTTTCCAGAATCCTTCTGTCTCCATCTCCCATGTTATAACACTGAAATTATAAGCATGTGCCATCATACTCAGATGTTGACAGTCTAGATGTTTACAGTCCCAGGGATTCAGACTCAGGTCCTCACACTTCTGAGGCAAGTACCATACTGACTGAGATGTCCCTGGCACACCCTGGCTACCTTATCTCTATTTTATACTTTAGAAAACCCAGACACAGAAAGGTGGGAAACTGGGTCAAGGCTGCATGTGGTAAAGCAAGGGCTAGAACACAGATCATCTAACCTAAAAGCCTTGCCCATCATTGGTGTGTCCTCTCTCATAGGCAAAGCTCTCGAGAAGGCTGCCCACATTGGCAAGCCCAGCCCGCATCCTCTGCTGCACAGTCCTCAAGCCCCTGCTTTTCAAGAGTGTGTTAAAGGAGAGGGAGCTATCCTCAGGAGCACCCTCCCCAAGGCAGCCTCTCCTCCTCCTCCCTGACCCACACTGCCCCCTCCCAGGTGATGGCGAGTGAATCACCAGTCCGAGTGTGCACACTGGAGCTTGAGAATGACTCAGGAGCACAGAGGGACTAAAGAAGGAGGAGCTAACTGCAGAACAAAGCCAGGCAGCCACTTCTGGCCACGATAATTACAAGCTGGAGCAGCGACATGAAGGCCAAGGGAGGTCTAGTTTACAAGGTCATAAATCACAACCTCAAAGACTTCTAGGAGGTCCAGAGTTTCCACCAGCTACTGTGGACCCAAGTAAAGTTTTAAAAACAAACAAATAACAGCCCCCCAAAAAAGTCACTCTATCACCTTGCAAGGTCCCCTTGTTACTCTTCCGGAGTTACCCTGCTAAGTGCCTATAGCTGGCCCTCACTTGCCCTTATTCCCCAAAGGGTGGGGAGGATGTGAGGTTAGGGGGATGGTAGACTTGTCAAATATGCACAAATCTACATCGCCAGGTAAGCCATGGAAGTCCTGACTTGTCCCACTGTCCTGTGATAGGTTGAAAATGGCTCTTTTTTTTTTTTTTTTCAATCAGGACAAAAAAATGAAACACTTGCATTCTTGTGTATCCAGCCATTATGGCAGCAACCTCTATGTCCAGGCCAAACCCTGTCATGCTCTAGGCAGTGTTTTGGTTTAGAATCAGATAGGCATCTTTGTATTCCAGATTGGTCATCTGTGACAGTGTGACATTGGCCAAATGACCCAATTGGATTCACTGAGTTTTTGCCTCTTTGTAAATGTATTTCTATTTACTATTGATGATAGTTTTTTGTTCATTTGTTGTTTTTCAGACAAGGTCTCCTATAGACCAGGGAGGCCTTAAGCTCTCTGTATAGCCAAGAATGACCTTGAATTTCTGATCCTCCTACCTCTATCTTCTGAGTGCTGGGATTACAGGCATACACAACCATGCCCAATTTATTCAAGGCTTGGGATCAAATAAAGGGCATGCTAGGCCAGCACTCTCCCAACTGAGCTACATCCTCATCCCCTAAAACTATTTTTTTCTGACTGAAGATCTTAGCACTGCTAAGTTGACAGAGTTACTAAGCAGACAAAACTGGATGACATAAGGGGAAAGGGTGCTCTGGTCAGTTGTTTTATTTACTATTGCTGTGCTGCTGAATTCTAGATCCTCTTTCTGAAGCTCCTGGTCATCAGTCCTACACAATTTCCATGGATATCTATCTTCCCAGAGTCATGCGAATTTGACTGCTGACCTTACTTCTGGAAGATAGATAGATGATAGATGATAGATAGATAGATAGATAGATAGATAGATAGATACATACATACATACATACATACATGCATAGATAGATAGATAGATAGATAGATAGATAGATAGATAGATAAATAGATACATACATACATAGATAGATAGATAGATAGATAGATAGATAGATAGATAGATAGATAGATAGATGATGGATAGATAGATAGATGATAGATGGATAGATGATAGATTAAATAAAAAGATGATAGATTTAGAGTTATGTTGTTATTTATACAAATAAATAACATTTGTGTCCAATAATTGGCACATGTACATGAATGCATGTATGTGCTTGTGTGTGCAGATGCTGATGGAGTCCAGAAGAAGACATTAGATCCCCTGGAGCTGGAGTTATGGGCAGTTGTGAGCAGCCTGATGTGTGTGCTGCGAACCACACTGGCCCTCTGTAACAGCTGCAAGCACTCTAAGCCATCTCTCCACCCCTATAAAACCTTAAAGATTTATTTTATTTTAAATTATGTGTTCATGTGTCTGGGGAGGTGCATGCGTGAGTGCAGATAACCACAGAGTCCAGAAGAGAGAATCTGATCCCCTTGAACTGATGTTCCAGTTGGATGTAAGCTACTCAGTGTGGGAGATGGGAAAGAAACTCAGGTCCTCTGTGAGAGCAGTACCCGCTTTTAGCTGCTGAACTACCACTCCAGTCCATCTTGAGAATTTTTTTCAATGAAGCCAGTGAGATTTAGAACCAACTCCCAACTGGGTCTTTAATTCTTAATCTAGAGAAGGGGTGGCAGCTGTACAGCTGTAGTGTCAATCACTGTGATACAGAACTGTTGTGGTTAGTGGGTGTTTTGTTTTGTTGTTTTGTATTATTTTGTTGTTTTTTTTTTTAAACAACAAAGTCAGGGTCATATGAGAAGAGGGAACTTCAACTGAGAAAAGACCTCCATCATACTGACCTGTAGACAAGTCTGTAGGGCATTTTCTTGATTAATGATTGATGTGGTAGGGCCTTTGCCCCTGAGCAAGTGGTCCTGGATTGTACAAGAAAGCAGGCTGAGCAAACCAGGAGCAGCAAGCCAGTAAGCAGCACTCCTGCATGGCCTCTGCATCAGCTCCTGTCTCCAGGTCTCTGCCTTGAGTTCCTGCCCTGATTCCCCTCCATGGTTGACTGCAAGCAATAAGGTGAAATAAACCCTCTCCTCAGCAAGTTGCTTTTGGTCAGTGTTTTATCAGAGTAATAGAAACTCTAACCAAGGTGACAATTCTCGGACAGCCTCTTGAAGGTTCCAGCAGCTGCAGAGTCCCCTCCCTCCTCTTTCCATTCCAAGAGTTCACCCTCTCACCAGCACAGAGCTCCGGCCACGAGCTCTTTCCATGGAAATGCTATTTGGTTACCAGATCCTTTGCATCTAGCAACACAAAAGGTGTGTGACGCCTGGTCATATGATCAGGATATGCGCCTAGCCACAGTTTGACAGTGAGAGAGAAACATTCTATCACCTCAGCTTCCTCATGCCTTCTTCTAAGTGCTACCTTTCCAAACACAAACTCCCTATAATAACAAAATCAGAAAATATACTTAATGTTCAGGACAAAATACTCTGTGCCTGAAGTTCATTGCCCTGCTACTTCTAAACTGGAGCTTTGGAACTGTGAAGACTGTTTAATCCTCAAAGGCAAGTCTTCTCTACATCTCATGGCCCAATTCCCTTCATTTCATTGGGAAGCCATTCTTCAAATGGCCTAACCTCCTGACGTCATAAAGAACGAGCTACATAAGACAGAGCACAGTGAAGTGTAGCTGGCCAGTGTCCCATGGCCACTCAAGGAAGGAACTGTTGAAATCCCTAACAAAACTAGTAGTATACATGGTCAGTTCAGGCATGGGCAGATATTATTGTACAGTCTTCATGGAAAGAAATTCGGTAGCTTCTACCGCAATTTTAGATACTTGTATGCTTTAGCTCAGCAACTCTGGTTCTTAGAATTCCTCCAGTGGGTATATGTACAGAGGACTACACAAATGTGTGATAGAAAAACTGAAAGTAAGTTCAGTGTTCTCTAATGGGAGACTGCTTCAATAAACTGTAGACCATTTATGAAACAATGAAGTTATATTTAAAAGGTAGATCTGGGGCTGGGAATGCAGCTCACTGGTAGAATGCTTGCCTGACCTGCATGCTGTGTTCTGAGTTCCATCTTCATACAGAAGGAGGAGGAGAGGTGAGGGAGAATGTGGCAAGAGAGGAAGAGAAGGTGGTAGTGTGGTGGTTCTAAATACCAAGACAATAAAAAAACATCCATAGAAAACGGAAAAAAAGTGCTGAAGAATAAGATTCGTAATTACATTTAAAAATTACATATATACTCATGCACACACATATTCCCTTTGGATATGTCTGGAAGGGTATATACCAGCTAGTTATTGATTGTTTCTAGGGAGTGAAAAGGGTAAAGGGCATGTTCTTCTTTTTAATTTTGCCCACAAATGAAAATTTGTTTTTACATATAGAATCAAAATATGCCAATACAAGAGATCTGTCCAGTCCCATCCTAGCCATCTCTCTAGTTGAATCCTCCAGTAAAGCAATGTATAATCCCAAATGAATGTGTATTCAGAGCTCTGCAGTTTATGGAGCAATTTCACAAATGAAACCTCACTTAAGTAACAACCTTTTACCCTTATGAGATTATCTCCATGATATATCCCCATTCTAGAGACAAGGAAAGAGAATATCCTGGAGAAAAAGATGTTTTCCCCATGACAGTGGCTGGTAGCTGGTGGGGCCAGGTCTGGAAGCCAGGCTGTCAATCTCCATCACCAGGCACCATTCTAACCCTCTCAGCAAATATCTGTGGTATTTCTTCTCTGATCAGAATCAGCACTTCTCCGGGATATGGGAAAGCCAGAATACCAAAGATTAGCTAGGAAAGCTGAGAGGGAAGAGGAGATCAGAGAGACCAGAAGTGAAGGACATGGTAGAGAAGGGATGATAAAAAGGGTTGAGAAAACAAGAAGCCTGACATCCCAACCTCTAATTAAATGTAGAAGCCATCAGCAAACCAGGAAAGCAAGACCCCAAAAGATGCCTCCTTTCCTCCGCTAACTGAGCACGGGTTATTTAATGTCATCCTGTTCTAAGCTCTTTGTGAGCTGAGCCTAACTCCAGTATGGCAGCAGGATCACTCTTCCATAGCAGGTCATATGAATGCCTGCCCAGAGAACCCAAAGGAAGATGTACCCAGAGCACCATGTAGGAATCGAGGGAAGCTCGGAGCTCTTCTTAAAATGTGAATCTGCTCGTCCAATACTCATCAGTGGTGTCCTGGCCTCTTGGGATAAAAACTAGCCTCTGTGGCACAATTCAGAGGGCCTTTGGCATCTAGTTACTTTCTAGTCTTTTCTCCAAGTGTTTCCCGGTTGGGCGCCATTTGTAACTGGAGTTTTCTCCAGTCCTGCCTGGCCCACAGTCAAGACAAATCTCTCTCACCTGCCAGTTCTGCAGCTGCTCAGACCCAACCAAGTAAACACACAGAGACTTATATTGCTTATAAACTGTATGGCTGTGGCAGGCTTCTTGTTAACTGTTTTTATATCTTAAATTAACCCATTTCTATTAATCTATAAGTTGCCACGTGGCTTGTGGCTTACCAGTACCTTACATCTCGCTTTTCATGGTGGCAGCTGGCAGCATCTGTCTGACTCAGCCTTCCACTTCCCAGAATTCTCCTCTCTCCTTATCCCGCCTATACTTCCTGCATGGCTACTGGTCAATCAGTGTTTTATTTATTAACCAATCAGAGCAACACATTTAACATACAGAACATCCCACAGCATGGTGTCTCCTTTAGTACTTGGGTACTAATAGGATAGACTCAGTTTGCCCTACAATACTCTCATTACACATATTATTTCTGTGATGAAAATCATGTGAGACTTTCTCCACATTCCAAGCAATCAATGCCACAAAGGACACAGACTGGGTGTCCTCTAATCACCTAGAGACTGTATCAGACCTCACAGGTTAAGCATCTAGTTCCACTAAACTTCTATGGATTATAAGCTCCAGGACATTTGCTTCGGACAGCTGTACTTTGGGGTTCCCAAACACCTGCTGCTTGAGTTATAGTTAATTTTCTGGAGCAGCTTACAGGCCTCAACTGGACACTTACAGTTTATTATAATAGATACTTTAAATGATGCAGATGGACAGTGAGATGAAGATCTGTAGAAGGCAAGGTCTAGAAGGGTCTCCAGCACACAGGCTCCCATTCCCCCATGGATTGGGGTACACCATCTGCAGCATATGGATATCTTCTTGTTTGTCTTCCTGGAAACCCACAGCTCAGATCTTGTTGGGTTTTTCTGGAAGCTTCATTAGCTCAGCACGATTGACTAAATCATTAGCCATTGTTAATTAACTCAACTTCTAGCCCCTATCTCACTCTCAGAGGTACAGAATGGGGCTGAACTACAACTATCTAACCACATGGTTGGATTTTTTTCCTTCCTTAGTATGTTTGTTTGTTTGTAGGAAGGGTTGTGTGCATGCCTCTGTGTATGTGCATAAGTCAGAGGACAACTTGCAGGAGTCAGTTCTCTCCTTCCATCATATGGGTCCCAGGGATCCAACTTGGGTCACCAGGCTTGACAGCAATCCCATTTGCTCACTGAGCCATCTCACCAGCCCCTGGGTTTTCTATTGTCCGGGTTGTACCTTAAAGGAACCTAGAAATGGCCATCATCAGTCAACTCAGTATCATAAATACCATTTCAGACTTTGGAGATTATGACATATAAAGAGTTGAATGCCAACAAACATGAAACCTAAATCTACATCTCACAATAACACAGTCCCATGAATGGGCAGGCTGTTCTCCTCTAAACTATAACATACACTTTTGCAAAGCCCAGAATATGTCTATTAGTCCTTCTTCTTCCTCATTCTCATGGCTACTCATCCTTTAGATCACAGCCCAAACACAGCTTCCTCTGGGAGCCTTTCCCCATTGACTATCTTACTACCACTCAACACACACACACACACACACACACACACACACACACGCACGCACACGCACACACACGCGCACACACACACACATACACACACACACATACACACACACACACACATACACACACACACACACACTAGTTTGTTGAATTCTTCTTGACTCTTCATCTCTTAAACTCTTAGAGCTTTTCATTACAATGTCTTATTTATTTGCCTCTCTCTTGGGATGGAGAAGCAGAGTGGCTGGTGCATCCTAAGAACCTGTAAACATGTACTTAATGATAAGGAATGGCATAGTATGGATGTCACCTCCTCAGTAGATGACAGGTATCAGACTTCTGCAATGACAGCCTCAGCAGCTTGGTGTGTGACACATAAACCCTGCTACCTTCATCTTCATAGCCAGTAAGTCACTGTATATCCTGGGAAATCTTGAGACTTGAATGACAGACATGTTATGAAAGGCAGTGACCATTGGGAGATGTACTGTGTGATATTTTTTGGCAAGTTCTAACCACATCTCCTTAAGGGTAGAAACAGAACACCCTCAGGTTTACAAGGTGGTAATAGAACCAAAGGGCTGAAGTGAAGATCAAAAGGTCATTGAATCCATGTCTCTGCCTCCAGGCTCAACTGGTCTAGTCACAGACAAGTGGGAGTTTCCTTGCATTATTAGTAAGAACAATATTATTAGTAATATTAGTAGCCGTATAATAAAAATTAAACACAGGGACGACGGCATCAACCTCATAGGTCACCCTTTCCAACACTCAGTAGGATACAGGAGCTAGTCAGTGAGCTTGTTCAGTGAGAGAAGAGGAGAAATAGGTTCTCTATTAGCAGACAAAGACAATGAGGAGAGCCAGGCTAGGAAGGAGCCCTCCCACAGCAGCTGGGAACCACACATTGTCACCGAGTCACAGTCAGACGTCTCCTCTGCCATTTCCAACCAACTCAATTTTTTTCCCTGTGCAGAGGGTTCTCTGTTTTTTAAATGCTTGCCCACTCGTGGTATTATTTGATTCCCACATCAACACAGTCACATGTTCATCCAAGAATTGGAAGAAGCCAAAGTTGATGTAGGCTACAGGTCAGTGTCCCAGGATTCTCAGACCTAAGTGAATGGTTGAGCCATGATAAAGGAACCAAGATGTCTAGTGGCCAACTGAACACTCTCTCCCACTTAGATCCAGCTTTCTTGGTGTGGAGAGAAGGTAAGGGATAGAAAAATCAGGTTATATAGCCCATAAACAACATCTTACTGAGGTATGAAAGAACCTGATACATTCCAAGCACTGATCCAGGGTATATTGGTGAATGAACTGGTCATCAAAAGAGTAACCACAGCCACCTCCTGAAACTGATGTTCTGATGCTGTAGCACGTCATAGTCACCAGAAATGGCGTGGTTTTAGATTCCTAGAGGCCTGGATTTATAGTTAATCACAGAGAAAGTGCACCTCTTCTGATCCTTTTTCATTCTTTACACACTTCAAAGGAAGGCTCCATGTGCAGGGATCTCATATCCACAGAAAGAGCTGGAGTTCCAGGGTCCAGGGAGAAGTCAATCCCCTTGCTGGGTTTTAGCATATGTAATTTTTATTTCTATAAAAGCTGCTGCTGCTTATTTTCTATTATTGATAGAGATATGATTGCTCCATAAATGCATGAAATTCTTTTTTTCACTGAAATATAGTAGTTGTGCATATTCTTAGGGTGTAGGGTAATGTTTGATAGCAGCATACAGTGACTGATGGTCATCAAATCAGAGGGTGAGCTTTTCCATCTCCTTTAACATTTATCTCTTCTTTGCTTGGAGCCTCTGATGGGCTCCTTCTGGGTCTTTATAAAATATAAAATAGAGCGTTGTGAGCCATAGTCACCATGCAGTGCTATAGAAAGGACATCAGAACTTCTTCTGTAGTAAGTGACTTGTTTTAAAGGAAGATCTAAGAGGTTAATCAAGTAGGTGGTAAATGTACCAAATAAACAAAAGGATGTTTGGGGGACTTCAATAGGGGGGTACCATCACACTGGGAGGTGCCAAGAGCAAGTCTACATCTGGAGACCCACATATACTAAAGTCACCTCTTCTCGGGCTTTAAGAACCTGGGGCCTGAGGAGATGGCTCAGTGGGTGACATGTTTTGCCATGTAAGCATGAGATTTTGACTTCAGATCCCCAGGACCCATGTAAATATCAGGGCATGGCCATGTGTGCCTGTGATCTCAGTGCTAGAGAGGCAGACACAGACAGATCCTTCCATTCTGCTGGCCTGATCTAGCCAATCAGTGAGCTCTGGGTTCAATAAGAGACCTGTCTCAAAAAAAAAAAAAAAACAAAAAAAACCCATAAGATGAAGAGAAATAGAAGAAGAAACCTAATATCAGTTTCTGGCCTCCACACATGTAGGCATGTACCTGCATACTTAGGAACATGTTCACAAACACACACGTATTAATTAAGAGCCAGAATGAGACAGCCCACAGGCTTGCTGCCTAATGTTTTAATTATTAATAACCTTTAGTAGGCTGTCTTCAGCGCTCTGCCCACTCCCCAGTCACCCTGAGCTCAGTTCTCCGGGAGGAAAGTTCCAGGGCTGGCTAAGCCCTGAAGCCTGACCTCCCACTGCAAACTGGCATCCTTATCTCAGTCACCACACTGTCTCAGAGGGCAAAGGCTGCCTGCAAGGAGCTCCCTCAAACTGAATGACCCTGAATTCCCAGAAGTGAGCAGCCTGCTCTGCATGAAGAAAAAGCAGAGAGGCCAGTTCCACGGAGCTCAGCGGCTCCCAGGGCCACGAAGCCTACAGAGGTTCTAAAACACCTGTGTTGACCAAACACAGTCGCCTTGTTGATTGAGACCACCAGAGACAGCCTCCTAAAGGGAGGGACTGGGAAGCTGTGCTCTGTCCTCCATTTGGGAAAAAAAAACGGTTATTTTGCTTACTGCAATGGGAGAGCCGATGATCTTGGCTGGAAACGCCATGTCAACAGGCCTGTTTGAACCAAGTTACAACTCACAGTTGTAAGGCAGTAAGTATAGTGGTTTAGTACACGGGCTTTGGAACTGAAAGAGTCTGGATACAGACCCTGCTCACTATCAGGAGGAAAAGGCTGAGTAGCCTCAGGGAAGCCTCTTCCCTGCTCTGTGGCTCAGTTGCCCCAGCTATAAAATGGGGATAATAACAGTATCTACACATCATCAGGGTGTCTGAGGGATTCCACAGTGGGATACATCGAAAGTGCACAGTGCGTGACTGACTTGGATAAGCAAAAGAAACTGGTGGGGCTTAAGGTGGGCTTGGTCCGACCTTGGCATCTAAGGAGGACTCAAAGAAGTTTGCAGACAAGGGGAAAGAGGGGAGAGACCAGGGAGAGTCTGGGGAAAACGATTCTGGATCTCCAGCTCTTACTTACCTCCTTCCCTTTAATACATGAGGCTCCCAGATCGGAGACCAAGATTCAGGATCATTCCTCACCACTCACCCGCCCTGGAGATCCCGCCAATTTGCTGAGTGACCACGGGTGTGCAACAGCTTCTCACCAAATAAAACAAGCCAGGGAGATGTAGGAGGAAGTTTGAAAGAGACGATCTAGGCCACTCTCATGATAAGGGGGTGTCAGAAGACCCTTCGTTTCTCTGACAGAGGGGTACTCCCTCTTGTCTTCCCACCCTAGCCTACTGCTTTCCCCATCTGGAGGTGGGGGTGGGGTCTCCTCATAGAAGATGACCGGGCAGATCACTAATTTCTGGTTTCCTTTTCTTCAGCAGTTCCCCCCCCTGAGAGCCTGCCAGATGCCTGTCCTGTGTTCATGAAATACACTGTGTGCTGGGTACACGATGGCTTACCTGCTGGGCTCCACAGATGAGAACCCAGAACTCAGGTAGAGCCGGTGACTCAGCCAGTGAGTGGCATTGCCAGGGTTTGGATCCAAGTTTCCTGATTCTCACCACTTGGCCCCAATCTCCACACTCTCCTATAAAGTGCAGAGTCAAAAGTTCCTGTAAGGATGTCTGTCCCTTGACCTACCAGTTGTCTGACCCAATGTCCATAGCGGGTCATTGTTTCTCCAATTGGTTGAATACAATAGTTTAGGAACCCACCAGAAATAGAGTCGGGTTGTGCCAGAAGGGTGGTGCTTCTCAATTACGAAGTGCTCACCAGTCTCCTGGGGATCTTGTTACAGATGCAGATGGAAGGAAGTTGGGGGATGGCTGCGGATTCTACGTTGGATCAGGGCTCTTACATCATACACAAGATGCTGGTCCTAGAGCATTGTCTGAACAGCGCAAAGCTCTCTGAGGAGTCAGTGTGTGCGAAGTCAGCAACTAACTCTTCTTTCCCGTCACGTAGGCTGAAGCCCATTGCTTAAACTTGGGTGTGCAAGGTTATGGGCAGGTTTAAGTAAGTTCCCACATATTAAGTACTTCGTCTAGTCTCATTTGCCACATAGTGAGCACTCAGAAATGCTGCCACCTTCCAACAGATCGTGAGATCAAAATGGCTCTGACCATGGTCAGCATAGCACAGGGCACTTTGTAGCAACTGCTGGGGAAGGAGCAGAGGAGGGCACCCCCAGGCCATGCCAGCTTACTTTGCCTTTCATTCTGTGAACTTCCAGCTGGCAGTCATTTGGGTACTTTTCCCCTAAAATCCCTTCTGAGCTTTGCGGGGGGGGGGGGGGGGGGGGGGGGCGCGCCGGGGGGAGCGCGGCAGGTTTTATCTACAATATTCTGAAAAGACAGAAGGCAATAAAAATTGATGAATTAACTGTACTGAACCCAGCTGATAGCATCAGCAAGAAGGTAGAGACACTTATCAGTGAGTTCACAGAGATAAATTAAAAGCCCCCGAGGCCATCAGATTGGTAAAATGTTACGGGAAAACCCAGGAAGGAGCAGGAGGTGTGCTGGGATCCTTTCCTCTGAGGGAACTTGCCTCTGTGCTTTCAGCACCCTCTCAATTCTCCTTGTCACTCAGCGACTTCCCTTGCGTGGCTATCATTCATAGCAAGGCATGAATGGCTGTCAGCACTTGGATAGAAGTCTGGGATCTTGTTTTCTCCTGAATGCATGTCTCTGACTGAAAGCAAAACACTCCTGTGCGAGCACTTTGGACACTGGCCATGGGAAAGGGGCAGTTGAAGGGACAGTTCTGTGGTTTTGAGGTCAGGGGGACCTAAGCTGGGATTCCAGCTCTGGGATTCAGCAGCAAGGTGACCTGAAACAAGCCACTGAATTCTCCAGTTGTAAAGTGAGGTTAATCCCTTGAACACAGGTCAGTTACAAAGTTGGGGATAATAGAAAGGAAGCTCCCAGGCTTGCCTGATACTGGCAAACCCCCCATTAAGAACCAGGATTATGAGCTGTGGAGGCCCCTCTCCTGACCTCTTAGGAGGGACTGGCCACGCCCTTCAACTTCAGTCTGTCTTCCTACCATGTTGGCCCAGGTTACACACAGGTGTTCAGTCTGACTTTCTTTTCAGCACGAGCGTAGTAAGGGCAGGCAGCTGTCTGATCTATCCAGGGTTTCCAGAAGCCCTGAACAGAGCAGCATAAATAAGTGGCCCTGTTTGTTCCCTGGGGTTGAGTCTTAGTTGAAGGCAAGGGGTCCTAGCAGAAGAAGGTCATTGGCTGCCATCAGCCTGACAACCAGGGTTCTGCAGCCCCCCAGGAACTGGCATGCCTTCTCCCCAGTGAACAGCCTCAGTTTGATCGTGGGGCTTTTCCTGGCATGCCAGGTCCTGGCGTGTGTAGGCAGGGACTCACTAAGCTCTGGGTTGGGCATTTTCTCAATTGTTTCATTCTCTTTTTCTTATCTTCAGCTAGTTAGTGATTAACTGCTCTCTGAAAGTTTCCCAGCCTCCCCGGAGCTCCCCAGGAGCACAGGTGGCCACTGGGTTAGAGAACCTGACTCAGGCCGGGTTCTCTCTGCAAGACCAGGAGGATGTGGGGATCACAGCCCTTGAGGGCAGGGTGAGGCCCAGAAGGTTTGCACAGTGCTGAATGGCACTGGGAAGGAGGCAAGGGATGTGGGTCTGCAAGTACTGGTTCCTCGTGTGTTGGGGGGAGGGGGCGTTGGGGGACAATGACCAGGATGTGGAAGAGACAATCCAACCTCTGAGAGATTTGTACACAAGCCCTGCCCTTGGGTAGTGCCCATCAGGATGTCAATCCCTTGGCAGGTGACTCCTGAAGGTGGGGGGCAGGCACTTTGCAGCAAGGCCCATCTCAGTGAGCCACAAAAGAGAGCCAGGGAAGCTCCTGTCCTCAAAACCTGGTTTGCTTTCTTCCTGTTTGTTCTCTTGCTTTCAGTAAAGAAAACAGAGCCTGATCAGGACACAGGAGACCCTCTGGCGCCCTCTCCTTCAGCCTGGGCCTGGGTCACAGGGCCCTTGGCCACGGGGCTCCTTTTCTGCCCAGGATCTTCCCCCTTGCTGTCCTCTCTACCCCATTTGTCCCAAAGCCACCCTCTCGTGTTCCAGGCACCTATGATTCCTTGTGTCTGCCTCAAGCAGACCTTCGCTGACTTCCCAGGCCGGATGGGCAGCACCCGCTCCCCGCCCCACTTCTCTGTAGTGCCTGTTAGCGCACTAAGAATAAAGGACTCCTGTTGCTTGGAAATTTAACATATAAAGTTGGAACTCTCTGAGGACAAGGCTTTGTGACAGTCACAGCTGCAGCTATGGTGACTGCCAGAAGCCGCGGAGCCCAGGAAACCTAAAAATGTCTGTAGGATGAGTGGATGAATGAGTGTTCAGCCTTCCTGGCGTGCTCAAAGGGGTTCACTGCAATAAGAACTATAGTTCGAAATCACAGATCCACTTTGCCCAAATATAGACTGCTGTCTATTTTCTACAGCTGTTGAGCTAAAAATATATTTTACATTTTAAGTGACCAAAAAAATTGAAAGAATAATATTAGTAAATGTGAAAAATCACACACAATTCAAATTCCAGCATCCACACCTGAAGTTATGCAGACTCAAAAGCAGTGTGGGATGGTATGTTTCTGTGGGTGTTTTACATCACAATAGCAGAGTTCAGAACAGACACTGTCCAGTCTGGGAAGTCAAGAATATTTCCCTCGGCCCTTTCCAGCAAATGTTTACCAGGCCATGCTCTAAATAATGCTAACAAAGCAGGCAGAGATGGAATCCACTTAGATACAAGTTTGGATGAGGACAGGAAAGAGAAACAGGTCAAATAAAAAGGGGATAGTTTATATAGCCAATGTTTAACCTCGTTTCTCGTCTCTGGATAAAACTTCAAGTAGATGCAAAATCTTTAGTCTGGAACTTTCCATCACTAAACTTCGTCTGGTGCTTCGTCTGGGCAGTCGCTGCCTGTGGACAATCTTGTTCTCCTTAAACGACTGTTCTTCCAATGCTGGCATAGCCTGTTCCGTGCACGTCTGTGTACAGGGAACAAAGTTTACTTGTTTATCTTATTCCTTTAAAACCCTGATACGTGACAGTAGGAAAGAACAGACCTTTCTCTGTGTTGTTCTTACCCCCACCCACAGGACCCAGCACAGAATCCGGCACTTAAGAGGACCTCAATAAATATTTGTTGTGACTGACTTAGACCATCAACCACAAAGGACCTTAGCTCAGTGAAATAATTCCTTATGATCTTATGCCCCAGCGCTGGCGAAAAGGTTGAAGGGGTGAGAAGAAGCGACGAGATGGCGCAGAGGAGGGAATAAGAGGAGAGGGTTCGCTAAAACTAAGAGTGTAAGGGAAAGCCATAAGGAAACCTGATGCTTGATCAGCGGATTTTAAACAGTCTAGAGAGGGGCTCAGTAGCGAAGAGCGCTTGCTGCTCTTTAGAGGGCCTGAGTTCGCTTTCTTGCACTCACACCAGGCATCTCACAGCTGCTTGTAACTGCAGTTCCATGGAATCCAACACCTTCATTTGGCTCCACAAGTACACACACACACACACACACACACACACACACACACACACACACACGCACGCACAAGAAATACTGCAAATGACATTTTTTAAAGAACGTATTGGAATGGAGGTACTCTATGGAAGTGAATAAAGATGCTCCCAGAAGTCATAGGTTATTTAATGAAAATCTAGAGCCAGGAGTGGGCTACCTCCCTGTGATGACTCATCCTCTTTGTCACCTTAACACACCTGAAAAGAGGGACTCTGGGTTAAAGAGTTGTTTCCATCAGAGAGGCCTGTGGACGTGTCTGTGGGGCACTTTCTTGACCGCTAATTGATGTCGGAGGGCCCAGCTCACTGTGGGTGGTGTCACCCCTAGGCAGGTGAGCCTGGCCGGTGTATGAAAGCTACCTGAACATGAGTCTGGGAGCAGTGTCCCTGCATGGCCTCTGCTTCAGCTCCTGCCTCCAGGCTCATGCCACGACTTCCTGTTCTGTCTTCCCTCGATGACAGAGTATAACCTAGAAGCTGAAATAAACCCTCCTCCCTAAACTGCTTTTGATCATGGTGTTCATCACAGCAGCCTGCTGTTCAGAGCTCCCCAGAACAACACTGGCTGTGACCAGTGTTCTTGGTTGCTCACCAGAACCACGGAATAAGATGGTTGCTGAAAACACCACCCCCCCACCACCACCCCCCACCCACCCACCCACCCCATCCCACCCCACCCCACCCCTGGCTGTTCGGTTGCAGGATCTAGAAATATCAAGCTGCCACTGAGCTTGTTACCTGCTGGCTAGTCCTCATAATGAAAGAAGGTGATATGCCGGCTGCTGGAGAAGAAAAAGTTATCAGCGATTGTACTTATCTATGATCCCTGTGTGCTGCTGACCCGACAGGCAGGATGTGCCTCCTGCTGCAATAGTTGCGAGTCTATGAATACTATCTGGTTGGATTTGAATCCTGCCCCACAGGAAGCTTTCCAAGTCTGGTTACCGAGAACCCAGTGAAAACCCTGCGGCTGGAGAGGTTATAGACCCCACTGGGGAAGCTGCTCTTGTCATTTTGCTCCATGAGCGTGATGTGCTCACCAGACTGCCTTCTAAGTAACTGTGTCCATGCCCACAGGTCAGCGCTGCTGCCAGCTCTGATCAGAGGCTCCTGTTGGCAGCAGGAGTGGTTGCTACAGAGACACATACTGGTCAAAATGGTAAGAACAAGAATAAGCTACCGCTGAATACTCAGCCATAGTGAGGCATCTATCTGACTCTGCAAAGCCTGGAGAATACTGTGGGAGGAGTGGAAAGGATATAAAAGCCCCAGGGAGGGGGAGGGTGTTGAGGAGTGCTGTCTTCTGATCATGACACGGCCATTAGACTCTCGAACTCAGTGCCTGTGATCAATTGCCCAAGACTGGGCCTCTCACATTTTGTCATGGAGTGGGGAAGGGCTCACAAAGTCTGAAGATTTACAGACAGTTAATGGTAGCTAAGAGGAGGGACTCACAACCCTTCCCCAAGATCTATAGGCAGGATATGGTTGCTTGGGAAGGGAGACATCTTTTCTTCAGTGGTGTAACCACTGGTAAAAATGTCCATATATAATTCCTCATCTGTACACCTGTAAACAACTCTAATGAGTCACACACACACACACACACACACACACACACACACACACACAGAGAGAGAGAAATGACATTGATGTGAATGTATAAGGGCATTCGGGGATCAAGAGAAGTGGATGGGATACAAGAGAGGGTAATGGAGGATGAATTTATGCAAAATATATTATATACATGTATGAAAATGTCATAACGAAACCCATCGTGTATAATTAAAGTATGCTATTCAAAAATATTTTTAAAGACCCAGTAGTGTGAGTGGGTTTCTGTAGGGTAAATGATTAGCCACAGACTAGCTCTTAGCACTGAACTCTATCTTCTTGTCCACTGCCTGTCCTGTGAAGCAAAAACCCACTCCCCTTCCCAGAAGCCCTTGGTCTCTGCAGATTGTCCTATCACTGTTCTAGGCTCTTCTGTCTCCACCACTGGCTTTTCTACCACTATTCAAGACTCAAGGGAAAGCCAACCATGGAATACTGGTGGGTGAGAACGGAAAAGAAGCGGTAGAAAGAAGAATTGCATTTGAAAACTGCACTGCCCCTAAGACCATCAAGACCAGA